>NC_090445.1:868184001-869384001 GCF_031143425.1 Pleurodeles waltl | reverse complement strand
GCACTTACTACTCCCACTTTACTCACTGGTCTCGCCCACCATCACAAATTCTTTTTCACAAATTGATTTGCTCGGCAGTAAGGATAGTAAAGAAACTTGAGTTACTCTACTGCAGATAAAGGCAGATGGATTAGGCAGAGAGTTATAGGTAAAGCTTTCGCTATAGAAGAATAAAGGGGAGTCACAGATCTATCTACGAAAGAAGAGCTCCCTTCTTTATTCACCCAAGCAATTGTTCAATCGTCCTTTCATTCTTCCCCTATATACACCCATAGCCACCATGATTTAAGCTTCACATTCTCTCATCCATCCCAAATTCACAATCCTTTAGCCATTCATTCAGTACCCACAATATCCACCCTTTCTTTCAATCATCCTTTCATCCATCCATCTATTTAGCCAATACCAATACTCACCCACCCATCCTTTTTCATCCTACCATGCATCCTTTTCTTTCACTCTTTTCACCCATCCTTTCTTTTAACTTTCCGTTCTTTCCCATTCCCATCAAGCCATCATTTTTAACATACATTATGTGTGCATTTGGTGAGCTGAAGCTAGAAGAGGTCACAAGTAACCTAATCACTGCTGTAGCTGTAATACAGGGGGTTCATGAATCCAACCACGAAAACGCCCTTGTAGCTAGTGAGTAAAAGTAATTGTCTATAGCAAGCAATGTGACTTACCAGCGGCTGTCCATGCCGCTGCATCTCCCCCTGCATTATCTGCCCCTGCAGCGGTCAAACTTGAGCTGGCTCCTCCACTTGTGGTTGGTGTGGCTATTAAAATCAGTATACAGGTTATTGTGCCAGATCCCGTTTTTTAAATAAAAAAATGCAACCGCAGTCATTACAATTCGGTTAGCACTGCAGCATCTTCTGTCAAAAATATCACTCAGGGCATTTTGTTGGAATGTTAGAAAAGTCAGGGAGACAAGCCAACGAAAAGCTTCGTGTAATAGAGGGACAAACAAGCCAACCAAAAGCTTGCATAATAGAGGGGCAGAGCTATAGCCTGTGATTGACAATGACTCAGAATCATTGAAGATCAACGAAGGGGTGGAATCTAAAATGGTCAATGAAAGGCAGAAAAAAAGATAATGCAGGGATAACAGGAATTAAACAAAACTTGGATAGGAGAGTTCGAAAAAAAGGGAGACTGTATAAAAAAAGTAAATAAGGCAAAGTTAAAAGTAGTATAAAAGTGGGGAAAGGAAAAAATTAGGGAAGTAATAACAATAATATTCAATAATAGGACTTTCTGGGATAAGCAGAGCCATCAACATAGGCGTTGGTTCTCGGCCTCTCCCCAGTTCCTGCCGGACCTGCGGATGCAGTGCCCCTCTTCTTGGCCTTGGGTGCTGATGTAAGATTAGAAAGAAGATTACAAAAATACATTAGTGGTACTTTTAATCTCCACAAAATTATTATATAACAGTCAAATGCAATAACATTGTACTTAAATCAGATCGCCTATGGTATTAGACTAGTACGATCAACTATTGTTTTGTTGGCTATACTCCCTATTCCAAATTTCCTGAAGAAAAATAGATCTACATTTAGAGCTAATGCATTGCCATAAATGATCTTTCATTTTATTCTAATTTCATTTCTCAAGCCCCTTGATGGACCAACTCAGTCTCCCTTTTTTGCAATGCACGCATACACGCATCACTGTGAAATTGCTTGGCACTGTGCGCTACATAAAATCACAGAGAACAGTAACTCACTGATATCACTAATTCACTATGGAGTTAGGAAGGGACAGAGGAGTTTGCGTTGCAATGGCGTCTTAAATAATCAGCCAAAACGAGTGCCTACCGACGAGTATAAAAATCAGTGATGTAGCACCGAGGACCTGCCTAGCTCTAACTGGATAACATAATGAATAATAATCTTAACATAAACTAAATGTAGCTTACCTCTGAGTGGAAGCCACATGCTATTCAGAAAAAAAAGTTAGCATTGTAATTCACAAACACAATAAAAATATAATACTCACCAAGCACACCTAACAGGTAGAGTAGGTCCTGCTCGGGTCGAGAAATATCCGCCAAGCGGAGTGTCAGCTGCTGGGTGAGCGTTGGACCTGGGTGCAGCCCTGACCAACTGGCATACTCTAGCCCAGCTCTGCAGATACTACCGCAGGTGGTAACCGCCCTCAGACCTGTTGCCTGCTGTCAACATGGGGGGGGGGAGGTGGTGCTGCATATAAAAAACAAGTGCTGCCACCTCTTCCTCGCTGAAGATCAGAAAAGGCTTCACCCCTTGATGGCGGCGCCACCCACAAGGCAGGCAGATGCTATTGCCCCGCTGCTCTGCCATTGTGCTGGGTAGGTAGGGTAGGAGAAAAGTAACAGGACAAAAGGGAAGGAGATAAGGGAAAAATAAACAAAAATACAAAAAGTAACAATAAAATCTAAATAATAACACAACGTAAAAATAATGAGTCACAAAAAGAAACAGTAACACAATAAATACAAACAATAGGGAATAGATGAAGTATGGGGTAGAGGATTACAAAGATTGAGGACAGATTAAAGTAGAAGTCCCAGCACCATAAACAGAGTGAAAACCAAGATGGCCGCACCCTTGCAAACTGCATGGTGCCTTTCACGCAAGATTTTGAATGCAAGTACATACTTCACGCTGGGTGTGATGTCAAATACAATGCGAACAGGTGCAAAGGAGAACTCCGCCCACTAGCAGAACTCCACATAGTTTGGCGGTGTATTTTTGCCACTTCCCAGAGCTCCATGTAGCGTGGCTCCGCGTACTCTGCCCAGGCTGAATGTCAAATAACTATTGTCATAAAACATGAGATTAGACTAACATTTATCTGCTCAAATGCAAAGATTACAATGAGCATTTTATTATAAAATAAGGTAAACTCTCCATAATGTTACAAAAATGTTTTTCCACAATTTTTGATCAGTGGTACAATGACCTCTGCAGTGACTACATGCACTACTGGTAGGAAGAAAGACAGACATAGCGAGTGCTCAACAGAGTGATACCTACATTTCAAAGTAAGTATTACTGTAATGAAATAGACTTTATTGGAGGTAATACCTATTAGCCATTAGATAAACATATAGTATTTTTTTTTTTTTTTAACTTTCCACAGATACCTTCAGGGAAGAAATGTGTAATTTTCCAATCACGCTTACATTTACTTCATAGCACATAAAAATCCATAATAAGTAAGCTGATTAATGTATATAGTTTCCTGTGTTTGGTTTTCTATAAAATAAATCACCCCCAGTCACAGCCAACTCGGCAAAGGTGCTGAACAGTAGAGAGGTCACATATACTATTCCAACCCCCAGAGAGAAAGGTGCCGGTCACCGAAGGGGCAGATTTACTATTCTAAACTCTACTCAGAGCCTATTTGTGGAAGATGCTGGACACAGAAGGGGACAGATTTACTATATCAAACTCCAGTCAGAGCCTACTCAGGGAAGGTGATGGACAGAGAAGGCTTACTGTATGAAATTCCAGTTAGAGCGTGAAAGGTGCTTGACACAAAAGGGGGCAAATGTACTTTTTTAAACTTCGGTAAGATCCTACTTGGGAAGGTAAAGGACACAGAAAGGGGAAGATTTACTATTCTAAAATCTACTCAGAGCCTACTCGAGGAAGGTGCTGGTCACAGAAGGGGCAGATTTACTATTGTAATCTCCAGTCAGAGCCTACTTAGTGAAGGTGCTCAACACTGAAAAGGGACAGATTTGCTATTCCTGACTCCAGTCAAAACCTACTCGAGGAAGGTGCTGGAAACTGAAGAGGGCCAACTTTCTATTATCAAACAAAGAGTTTAGATATTTATTTTTTTAAACAATGTTTTATCTTTTGGAATATAATCACATAATACACTTAAATTATGAAACTACACATTTATTTTTGTCTTAATCTTGTACATCCAAAACTCACCAACCAGAAAAAGAACGAAAATACCACTCAAGAAAGCAAAACAATATTCTCAACAAAGAGCAAAACACGAACCCATCAGGTCAATAACTTCAAAATAGCTTTTTAAGACCATTATCCAATTTTCAGACTTCAAAAAGGCAAATCACTTCTATTTTTCCTATCTTCCTACAGAATTGAAATGGTGTTTGTATGATGAACATTTCCTTGCATTTAACAGGATGAAGCTGAACGTAAAAATCAGTATATAATCATTTTTAGTGTGGTGTTTAAATCATACTTTTTAATCTTTTTCAAATCAACTGTCATCTAAGTGAAAATATTACCATGTATAACAATCAAAGAAGGAAATTCCAAACACTTCAAAACATAATTCAGACCAAATAACAGTACTCAAAACCAACAGATAAACAACTTCACAATTCTTGCAGATCAAAATGTTAATCCATTTTCCAAGGCTAAGCAGGAAAATGACTACCATTTCTATCTTTCCCCCTACAGAATGCAGATCAATAACTTTTTTTATTTTTGTTAGTAGATGATGGTAAAAATTACCAAACTGTTATTTCTTTTAACATAATTAAGCAAATCATGTAGGACACTTTATAAATATTTTTTCATGGTGATTACATTTTTTCAGATCAGCAAAACATGGAGAATCAATAGCAAGCACAATATATCAAATTCAAATTAGCAAATAGACTACTTAAATATGGTGAGAACATTTACTGTAAGGAGAGACATACTGAGGCCAGGAGTCTTTGGAGGTGTGTAGACTATTTCTCAACCCATTGCAAAGGCACAGTGGTGACTCATTGAAAAATAATTTAAAGGACTTCTGAGCATTCCCACTCTACCTCTGCAATGGAATTAGAAGTTAGAGAACATGTACAACACATACAGACACTTTGTGATACCTCCATAAGCCCTGTGGTTCAGTACTGAGAGAGGTAAACTAGAACATCCCTGTCCATTTTGCAAGTAGTATGCCCTCAATCCTAAATTTGAGAACAATGGTACAGCGACAAAAACAGGCACGTAATTCACACCTTAGAACCCCACACACCTATTCCAAAATGAACATTCCGCTTGAACAAACAGAATAGTTTAATAATAAATCTTTCCTCTTCTATGACAACACGCACAGTCATAAACGACTACTCATATTAGCGACCCTACTTTACACTGTTAACCTCGAAGATATTGACTCTTGGATGATGGATGGTACATATAAGTCGACCCTTCATATATTTGCCCACATCTACGCTGTACCTGTAACACTAACACACAATTCCATGTTTTTTTTAATTACATACATGCCTTCCCTACCTGATGATGTTTTTATACTCTTGGTGATTAGTGAAGCATCCACTCACCAAGAGTCTCAGGTAATCTACAAATCCATAGGAGCATACCACAATTCAGAACCTGAAAATTGTTTAAAAGATATTTTAAACAAAACTAATTGAAAATGGAATTCTCTACATGCTTTTTATTTAATATCTTCAAAGGTCTTCTTTCTGTTCAACTTCTTCGTTGTACGTACCACTTACAAAAACTCCTTTAAAAAATATATATAACGCAATGCTAAATCCACAAGGCCATCTGTCTTCTTTATTTCACAAATGAATCCTGATTAAAGAAACTATTGAAAAAAGACAGTTTTTGTGTTGTGGAAGTTATGGCTCCACGCCTAGTTGTATTGACGGCAATCACTTCAAAGTGTTATGATCTGATCTGATCTGCATATCATGGGGGAGTTTGACCATCATTCATAAGTATGTTTTGGGGTTGAGAGAGAAGGTGTAACATGTAGATGCTCTGTTTATCTGTTGTCTTTTGACTATGGGAATTTTCAAACTAAAGATTTATATAATACAGCATTTAATCAGGAATTAAAATAATTACTCTATATTATAATATTTTCTTTGCACAATTATTTTGTATTGTTTAATTTGTAAATAAAATATGAATACCCATCTATTTTAATTATCTGAGTATTAATACACTTCCCCACCCAATAACTTTAAATTCCTCACTCCACAGGTACAAAATGATTTACATTTTTTTAAACAAATACGCATCATAATTGAAATACATCAAAATTGAAATAGAATATTCATTTATTATTATCAGGTATGTTAATTATTACCTGAATATTAATACACTTCCCCACTCTGGACCCAAATATACCGCAGATCCAGCACTTTAGAAATTATTTTGCACATTTTAAACAAATATGCATTGTATTATAAATAGTTTAACCTCTTCTGTGCCTTGGACGAGATGATCTCGTCCAAGGCTACAGTTCCCCTGTGCCTTGGACGAGATCATCTCGTCCATGGCACAGGGGAACTTGGGGGCGTGCTAGCGCGCCCCCCGTGCACCCCCCTTCCCCCCCCAAGTCGGGGATGGAAGGGGAAGACCTTCCCCTTCCACCCCCGACCCCCCCCACCCCCCCCCCTGTGACGTCAGCGCGTGCGCGCGCGCTGATGTGTCACAGGGGCCTCCCTCGTCGCGCTGGAAGCGATTGAAAAAGAAATGCAAAAGCATTTCTTTTTCAATCACTTGGGAGGCCCGGAGGGGCTTCAAAGGGAAGGAAAAGTATTTCCTTCCCTTTGAAGTCCCTCCGAGGGTTTCAAAAGCCGGATTGCTTGCAATCCGGTTTTTGAAACCCCACTAGACACCAGGGATTTTTTTTTTTTTCGTAGAAATTGACAAAAGGGAGCGACCCCTTGGGCAAGGGTCGCTCCCAGGGGGGGCATTTTTTTGAAAAGGCCTTTTCTGCCCCCCCTGGGGGCAGATCGGCCTTATTAGGCCGATCTGCCCCCAGGGGGGGCAGAAACCTCTAGGCACCAGGGACCATTTTTTTTTTTTTTTTTTTTTGTTTCATTTTTTTTTTATTGAGGTGGGGAGCGACCCCTTAGGCAAGGGTCGTTCCCCTTGGGGGAAAATTATATTTTGGCCATTTCTGCCCCCCTTGGGGGCAGATTGGCCTATTTTGATGAGGCCAATCTGCCCCCAAGGGGGGTAGAAACCACTAGACACCAGGGATTTTTTTTTTTTTTATTGTTATTGACAAAAGGGAGCGACCCCTTGGGCAAGGGTCGCTCCCAGGGGGGCATATTTTCAGGAAGGCCTTTTCTGCCCCCCCTGGGGGCAGATCGGCCTACTATTAGGCCGATCTGCCCCCAGGGGGGGCAGAAACCTCTAGGCACCAGGGACCATTTTTTTTTTTTTTGTTTCATTTTTTTTTTTTTTTTGGTGGGGAGCGACCCCTTAGGCAAGGGTCGCTCCCCTTGGGGGAAAATTTTATTTTGCCCATTTCTGCCCCCCTTGGGGGCAGATTGGCCTATTTTGATGAGGCCAATCTGCCCCCAAGGGGGGTAGAAACCACTAGACACCAGGGAGTTTTTTCTTTGCGTGAATTTCACGCAAAGGGAGCGACCACTTAGGCAAGGGTCGCTCCCTGGGGGGGGAGGGGAATTTATTTTAGGCCATTTCTGCCCCCCCTGGGGGCAGATCGGCCTATTATTAGGCCGATCTGCCCCCAGGGGGGGAAGAAACCTCTAGGCGCCAGGGCAAATTTTTTTTTAGGGTTTTTTTTTTTGTTCTTTTTTTTTTTTTGAGATGGGGAGCGACCCATCAGGCAAGGGTCGCTCCCCTGGGGGGCAAATTGTATTTAGACCATTTCTGCCCCCCTGGGGGCAGATTGGCCGATTTTAGGTCAATCTGCCCCCAAGGGGGCAGAAACCACTAGGCACCGGGGATTTGTTTTTTGGCGCCAATGTCACGCAGGGGGAGCGACCCCGTAGGCAAGGGTCGCTCCCGGGGGGGTGGGGTGGGGGTTGGGGGGGCAAATTTATTTTAGGCCATTTCTGCCCCCCCGGGGGACAGATCGGCCTATTAGGCCTGTTAGAAATGGGGTCTTTGGTTGACAGTCAGGTTACCCCCTGTTCAAGCAAGGACCCTCACTCTAGTTAGGATAAAAGAGAATCACCCTCAGCTAACCCCTGCTTACCCCCTTGGTAGCTTGGCAGAGCAGTAGGCTTAACCTCAGAGTGCTGGGCGTAAAGTATTTGTACCAACACACACAGTAACTTAATGAAAACACTACAAAATGACACAACACCAGTTTAGAAAAATAGGAAATATTTATCTAGACAAAACAAGACCAAAACGACAAAAATCCAACATACACAAGTCAAGTTATGATTTTTTAAAGGTTTAAAATAAAAAGAGTCTTTAGGTAGTTGTAACAACACACTAGCGCTGCTAGCGTGTAAATGTACCTGGTTTGCGTCAAAAATAACCCCGCACGGGCTGTGCGCGTCGAAAATAACCCTGCACGGTTATATGCGTCGAAAACAACTCGGCACGGCGATGCGCGTCGAAACAGCCAGCCACGCGACGGTCCGAAAGTCCCGCGGCGCAGGTTGCGATCTCTCAGCCTTCGTCAGCGATGCTGCGCGTCGTTTCTCCTGCTCCGGGCGTCGATTCTCCGGTCGCGTTTCCTGCGGCGTCGTTTCTCAGCTGCGGAGCCGGCGTCGCGTCGTTTTCTCAGCCGCGATGGGATTCGCGTCGATCTTTTCTCCGCACGGCGCTCGGTGCGTGTATTTTTGTCCTTGGGCTGCCAGCCTCTCCTTTCAGGGTCCCAGGAACTGGAAGGGCACCACAGAGCAGAGTAGGGGTCTCTCCAGAGACTCCAGGTGCTGGCAGGAAGAAGTCTTTGCTATCCCTGAGACTTCAATAACAGGAGGCAAGCTCTACATCAAGCCCTTGGAGATTTCTTCTTCAAGATGGAAGGCACACAAAGTCCAGTCTTTGCCCTCTTACTCTGGCAGAAGCAGCACTGCAGGAAAGCTCCACAAAGCACAGTCACAGGCAGGGCAGCACTTGTTCCTCAGCGATCAGCTCTTCTCCAGGCAGAGGTTCCCCTTGATTCCAGAAGTGTTTCTAAAGTTTGTAAGTTTGGATGCCCTTCTTATACCCATTTTAGTCTTTGAAGTCACCTTCCTTCAAAGGGGGCTCACACCTTCTTGTGAAATCCTGCCTTGCCCAGGCAAGGCCTCAGACACACACCAGGGGGCTGGAGACAGCATTGTCAGAGGCAGGCACAGTCCTTTCAGATGAGAGTGACCACTCCACCCCTCCCTCCTAGCAGAGATGGCTAATCAGGAAATGCAGATCACACCCCAGCTCCCTTTGTGTCACTGTCTGGTGTGAGGTGAAAAACAACCCAACTGTCAACTGACCCAGACAGGGAATCCACAAACAAGGCAGAGTCACAGAATGGTTTAAGCAAGAAAATGCTCACTTTCTAAAAGTGGCATTTTCAAACGCACAATCTCAAAATCAACTTTACTAAAAGATGCATTTTTAAATTGTGAGTTCAGGGATCCCAAACTCCTCCTGTCCATCTCTTCTCTAGGGGAATCTACACTTTAATCATATTTAAAGGTAGCCCCCATATTATCCTATGAGAGAGAGACAGACCTTGCAACAGTGAAAACGAAATTGGCAGTATTTCACTGTCAGGACATATAAACCACATTACTATATGTCCTACCTTATCCATACACTGCACCCTGCCCTTGGGGCTACCTAGGGCATACCTTAGGGGTGCCTTACATGTAAGGAAAGGGAAGGTTTAGGCCTGGCAAGTGGGTACACTTGCCAAGTCGAATTTACAGTGTAAAAATACACACACAGACACTGCAGTGGCAGGTCTGAGACATGATTACAGAGCTACGTATGTGGGTGGCACAACCAGTGCTGCAGGCCCACTAGTAGCATTTGATTTACAGGCCCTGGCACCTCTAGTGCACCTTACTAGGGACTTACTAGTAAATCAAATATGCCAATCATGGATAAACCACTTACATACAATTTAAACAGGAGAGCATATGCACTTTAGCACTGGTTAGCAGTGGTAAAGTGCTCAGAGTTGAAAAGCCAACAGCAACATGTCAGGAAAATATAGGAGGCAGGAGGCAAAAAAGTCTGGGGATGACCCTGCAAAAGCAAAAGGCCGAACTGCCCCCGGGGGGGGGGCAGAACACTCTAGGCGCCAGGGCAATTTTTTTTTTGTGTTTTTTTTTTTTGTTGTTTCTTTTTTTAGAGATGGGGAGCGACCCATCAGGCAAGGGTCGCTCTCCTGGGGGGGGCAAATTGTATTTAGACCATTTCTGCCCCCCTGGGGGCAGATTGGCCAATTTTAGGTCAATCTGCCCCCAAGGGGGCAGAAACCACTAGGCACCGGGGATTTGTTTTTTGGCGCCAATGTCACGCAGGGGGAGCGACCCCGTAGGCAAGGGTCGCTCCCGGGGGGGGGGTTGGGGGTTGGGGGGGCAAATTTATTTTAGGCCATTTCTGCCCCCCCGGGGGACAGATCGGCCTATTATTAGGCCGAACTGCCCCCGGGGGGGGGGGCAGAACACTCTAGGCGCCAGGGCAATTTTTTTTTTGTGTTTTTTTTTTTTGTTGTTTCTTTTTTTAGAGATGGGGAGCGACCCATCAGGCAAGGGTCGCTCCCCTGGGGGGGCAAATTGTATTTAGACCATTTCTGCCCCCCTGGGGGCAGATTGGCCAATTTTAGGTCAATCTGCCCCCAAGGGGGCAGAAACCACTAGGCACCGGGGATTTGTTTTTTGGCGCCAATGTCACGCAGGGGGAGCGACCCCGTAGGCAAGGGTCGCTCCCGGGGGGGGGGGGGGGTTGGGGGGGCAAATTTATTTTAGGCCATTTCTGCCCCCCCGGGGGACAGATCGGCCTATTATTAGGCCGAACTGCCCCCGGGGGGGGGGCAGAACACTCTAGGCGCCAGGGCAATTTTTTTTGTGTGTTTTTTTTTTTTTTTGTTTCTTTTTTTAGAGATGGGGAGCGACCCATCAGGCAAGGGTCGCTCCCCTGGGGGGGCAAATTGTATTTAGACCATTTCTGCCCCCCTGGGGGCAGATTGGCCAATTTTAGGTCAATCTGCCCCCAAGGGGGCAGAAACCACTAGGCACCGGGGATTTGTTTTTTGGCACCAATGTCACGCAGGGGGAGCGACCCCGTAGGCAAGGGTCGCTCCCGGGGGGGGAGTGGGGGTTGGGGGGGCAAATTTATTTTAGGCCATTTCTGCCCCCCCGGGGGACAGATCGGCCTATTATTAGGCCGAACTGCCCCCCGGGGGGGGGGGGCCGAACACTCTAGGCGCCAGGGCAATTTTTTTTGTGTGTGTTTTTTTTTTGTTGTTTCTTTTTTTAGAGATGGGGAGCGACCCATCAGGCAAGGGTCGCTCCCCTGGGGGGGCAAATTGTATTTAGACCATTTCTGCCCCCCTGGGGGCAGATTGGCCAATTTTAGGTCAATCTGCCCCCAAGGGGGCAGAAACCACTAGGCACCGGGGATTTGTTTTTTGGCGCCAATGTCACGCAGGGGGAGCGACCCCGTAGGCAAGGGTCGCTCCCGGGGGGGATGGGGGTTGGGGGGGGCAAATTTATTTTAGGCCATTTCTGCCCCCCCGGGGGGGGGGGCAGAAACCTCTAGGCGCCAGGGGAATTTTTCTTTTTTTTCTTTGTTTTTTTTTTTTAGAGATGGGGAGCGACCCATCAGGCAAAAGTCGCTCCCCTGGGGGACAAATTGTATTTAGGCCATTTCTGCCCCCCTTGGGGGCAGATTGGCTGAGTTTAGGTCAACCTGCCCCCAAGGGGGCAGAAACCACTAGGCACCGGGGATTTGTTTTTTGGTGCCAATGTCACGCAGGGGGAGCGACCCCGTAGGCAAGGGTCGCTCCCGGCGGGGGAGGGTGGGGGTTGGGGGGGCAAATTTATTTTAGGGCATTTCTGCCCCCCCCCCCCCTGGGGCCGGCTGAGCTACAGGCCAAACACCACAGGTAGGCACCTTGCAAAAAACACCTCTGTTTTCTGCGAAAAAATATGTTGTGTCCACGTTGTGTTTTGGGCCATTTCCTTTTGTGGGCGCTAGGCCTACCCACAGAAGTGATGTACCATTTTTATCGAGAGACTTAGGGGAACGCTGGGTGGAAGGAAATTTGTGGCTCCTCTCAGATTCCAGAACTTTCTGTCACCGAAATGAGAGGAAAAAGTGTTTTTTGGGCCAAATTTTGATGTTTGCAAAGGATTCTGGGTAACATAACCTGGTCAGAGCCCCGCAAGTCACCCCATCTTGGATTCCCCTGGGTTTCTAGTTTTCAAAAATGCACTGGTTTGCTAGGTTTCCTCAGGTGTCGGCTGAGCTACAGGCCAAAATCCACAGGTAGGCACTGCTTTTTATAAAAAAATGTGATGTGTCCACGTTGTGTTTTGGGCCCTTTCCTTTCGTGGGCGCTAGTCCTACCCACACAAGTGAGGTATCATTTTTATCGGGAGACTTGGGGGAACGCTGGGTAGAAGGAAATGTGTGGCTCCTCTCAGATTCTAGAACTTTCTGCCACAGAAATGTGAGTAACATGTGTATTTTTAGCCAAATTTTGAGGTTTGCAAAGGATTCTGGGTAACAGAACCTGGTCCGAGCCCCGCAAGTCACCCCTCCTTGGATTCCCCTAGGTCTCTAGTTTTCAGAAATGCACAGGTTTGGTAGGTTTCCCTAGGTGGCGGCTGGGCTAGAGGCCAAAATCTACAGGTAGTCACTTTGCTAAAAACAGCTCAGTTTTCTGTGATATGTCCACGTTGTGTTTTGGGGCATATCCTGTCGCGGGCGCTAGGCCTACCCACACAAGTGAGGTATCATTTTTATCGGGAGACGTGGGGGAACGCTGGGTGGAAGGAAATTTGTGGCTCCTCTCAGATTCCAGAACTTTCTGCCACAGAAATGTGAGGAACATGTGTTTTTTTAGCCAAATTTTGAGGTTTGCAAAGGATTCTGGGTAACAGAACCTGGTCCGAGCCCCGCAAGTCACCCCTCCTTGGATTCCCCTAGGTCTCTAGTTTTCAGAAATGCACAGGTTTGGTAGGTTTCCCTAGGTGCCGGCTGAGCTAGAGGCCAAAATCTACAGGTAGGCACGTCGCAAAAAACACCTCTGTTTTTTTCCAAAATTTAGGATGTGTCCACGTTGCGCTTTGGGGTGTTTCCTGTCGCCGGCGCTAGGCCTACCCACGCAAGTGAGGTATCATTTTTATTGGGAGACTTGGGGGAACGCTGGGTGGAAGGAAATTTGTAGCTCCTCTCAGATTCCAGAACTTTCTGCCACAGAAATGTGAGGGACATGTGTTTTTTTAGCCAAATTTTGAGGTTTGCAAAGGATTCTGGGTAACAGAACCTGGTCCGAGCCCCGCAAGTCACCCCTCCTTGGATTCCCCTAGGTCTCTAGTTTTCAGAAATGCACAGGTTTGGTAGGTTTCCCTAGGTGCCGGCTGAGCTAGAGGCCAAAATCTACAGGTAGGCACTTCGCAAAAAACACCTCTGTTTTTTTCCAAAATTTAGGATGTGTCCACGTTGCGCTTTGGGGTGTTTCCTGTCGCCGGCGCTAGGCCTACCCACGCAAGTGAGGTATCATTTTTATCGGGAGACTTGGGGAACGCTGGGTAGAAGGAAATTTGTGGCTCCTCTCAGATTCCAGAACTTTCTGCCACAGAAATGTGAGTAACATGTGTATTTTTAGCCAAATTTTGAGGTTTGCAAAGGATTCTGGGTAACAGAACCTGGTCCGAGCCCCGCAAGTCACCCCTCCTTGGATTCCCCTAGGTCTCTAGTTTTCAGAAATGCACAGGTGTGGTAGGTTTCCCTAGGTGCCGGCTGAGCTAGAGGCCAAAATCTACAGGTAGGCACTGCGCAAAAAACACCTCTGTTTTTTTCCAAAATTTAGGATGTGTCCACGTTGCGCTTTGGGGTGTTTCCTGTCGCCGGCGCTAGGCCTACCCACGCAAGTGAGGTATCATTTTTATCGGGAGACTTGGGGGAACGCTGGGTGGAAGGAAATTTGTAGCTCCTCTCAGATTCCAGAACTTTCTGCCACAGAAATGTGAGGGACATGTGTTTTTTTAGCCAAATTTTGAGGTTTGCAAAGGATTCTGGGTAACAGAACCTGGTCCGAGCCACACAAGTCAGCCCTCCTTGGATTCCCCTAGGTCTCTAGTTTTCAGAAATGTACAGGTTTGGTAGGTTTCCCTAGGTGGCGGCTGAGCTAGAGGCCAAAATCTCCAGGTAGTCACTTTGCTAAAAACAGCTCTGTTTTCTGTGATGTGTCCACGTTGTGTTTTGGGGCATATCCTGTCGCGGGCGCTAGGCCTACCCACACAAGTGAGGTATCATTTTTATCGGGAGACGTGGGGGAACGCTGGGTGGAAGGAAATTTGTGGCTCCTCTCAGATTCCAGAACTTTCTGCCACAGAAATGTGAGGAACATGTGTTTTTTTAGCCAAATTTTGAGGTTTGCAAAGGATTCTGGGTAACAGAACCTGGTCCGAGCCCCGCAAGTCACCCCTCCTTGGATTCCCCTAGGTCTCTAGTTTTCAGAAATGCACAGGTTTGGTAGGTTTCCCTAGGTGGCGGCTGAGCTAGAGGCCAAAATCTACAGGTAGTCACTTTGCTAAAAACAGCTCTGTTTTCTGTGATATGTCCACGTTGTGTTTTGGGGCATATCCTGTCGCGGGCGCTAGGCCTACCCACACAAGTGAGGTATCATTTTTATCGGGAGACGTGGGGGAACGCTGGGTGGAAGGAAATTTGTGGCTCCTCTCAGATTCCAGAACTTTCTGCCACAGAAATGTGAGGAACATGTGTTTTTTTAGCCAAATTTTGAGGTTTGCAAAGGATTCTGGGTAACAGAACCTGGTCCGAGCCCCGCAAGTCACCCCTCCTTGGATTCCCCTAGGTCTCTAGTTTTCAGAAATGCACAGGTTTGGTAGGTTTCCCTAGGTGGCGGCTGAGCTAGGGGCCAAAATCTACAGGTAGTCACTTTGCTAAAAACAGCTCTGTTTTCTGTGATATGTCCACGTTGTGTTTTGGGGCATATCCTGTCGCGGGCGCTAGGCCTACCCACACAAGTGAGATATCATTTTTATCGGGAGACGTGGGGGAACGCTGGGTGGAAGGAAATTTGTGGCTCCTCTCAGATTCCAGAACTTTCTGCCACAGAAATGTGAGGAACATGTGTTTTTTTAGCCAAATTTTGAGGTTTGCAAAGGATTCTGGGTAACAGAACCTGGTCCGAGCCACACAAGTCACCCCTCCTTGGATTCCCCTAGGTCTCTAGTTTTCAGAAATGCACAGGTTTGGTAG
This sequence comes from Pleurodeles waltl, assembly GCF_031143425.1. Taxonomy (NCBI): domain Eukaryota; kingdom Metazoa; phylum Chordata; class Amphibia; order Caudata; family Salamandridae; genus Pleurodeles; species Pleurodeles waltl. The sequence continues at coordinate 869,368,846 of NC_090445.1, read as the reverse complement.
GTTTCCCTAGGTGGCGGCTGAGCTAGAGGCCAAAATCTACAGGTAGTCACTTTGCTAAAAACACCTCTGTTTTCTGTGATGTGTCCACGTTGTGTTTTGGGGCATATCCTGTCGCGGGTGCTAGGCCTACCCACACAAGTGAGGTATCATTTTTATCGGGAGACGTGGGGGAACGCTGGGTGGAAGGAAATTTGTGGCTCCTCTCAGATTCCAGAACTTTCTGCCACAGAAATGTGAGGAACATGTGTTTTTTTAGCCAAATTTTGAGGTTTGCAAAGGATTCTGGGTAACAGAACCTGGTCCGAGCCACACAAGTCACCCCTCCTTGGATTCCCCTAGGTCTCTAGTTTTCAGAAATGCACAGGTTTGGTAGGTTTCCCTAGGTGGCGGCTGAGCTAGAGGCCAAAATCTACAGGTAGTCACTTTGCTAAAAACAGCTCTGTTTTCTGTGATGTGTCCACGTTGTGTTTTGGGGCATATCCTGTCGCGGGTGCTAGGCCTACCCACACAAGTGAGGTACCATTTTTATCGGGAGACTTGGGGGAACATAGATTAGCAAAACAAGTACTATTGCCCCTTGTCTTTCTCTACATTTTTTCCTTCCAAATATAGGAGTGTGTGTAAAAAAGACATCTATTTGAGAAATTCCCTGTAATTCACGTGCTACTATGGTCACCCCGGAATTCAGAGATGTGCAAATAACCACTGCTCCTCAACACCTTATCTTGTGCCCTTTTTGGAAATGCAAAGGTTTTCTTGATAGCAATTTTTTACTCCTTATATTTCAGCAAATGAATTGCTGTATACCCGGTATAGAATGAAAACGCACTGCAGGGTGCAGCTCATTTATTGGCTCTGGGTTCCTCGGGTTCTTGATGAACCTACAAACCCTATATATCCCCGCAACCAGAGGAGTCCAGCAGACGTAACGGTATATTGCTTTCGATAATCTGACATTGCAGGGAAAAGTTACAGAGTAAAACGTAGAGAAAAATTGATGATTTTTTCACCTCAATTTCAATATTTTTCTTTTTCAGCTGTTATTTTCTGTAGGAAACCCTTGTAGGATCTACACAAATGACCCCTTGCTGAATTCAGAATTTTGTCTACTTTTCAGAAATGTTTAGGTTTCTGGGATCCAGCATTGGTTTCATGACCATTCCTGTCACTGACTGGAAGGAGGCTGAAAGCACAAAAAATTGCACAAATGGGGTATGCCCCAGTAAAATGCCAAAATTGTGTTGAAAAATTGGGTTTTCGGATTCAAGTCTGCCTGTTCCTGAAAGCTGGGAAGCTGCTGAGTTTAGCACCGCAGACCCTTTGTTGATGCCATTTTCAGGGGGAAAACCACAAGCCTTCTTCTGCAGCCCCTTTTTCCAATTTTTTTGAAAAAAACGAAATTTTCACTGTATTTTGGCCAATTTCTAGGCCTCCTTCAGGGGAACCCACAAAGTCTGGGTACCTTTAGAATCCCTAGGATGTTGGAAAAAAAGGACGCAAATTTGGCTTGGTTAGCTTATGTGGACAAAAAGTTATGAGGGCCTAAGCGCGAACTGCCCCAAATAGGCAAAAAAGGGCCTGGCACAGGAGGGGGAAAAGGCCTGGCAGCGAAGGTGTTAAACTGTAAATAAAATATTAATATTCCAATATTTGTATAACTACCTGGTTGTTAATACACTCCCCATTACCCCATATCCCTTACACACCATTCTATAAAAAGTAATTTACAGATTAACAATTTGCAATTTTTAAGTTACAATAAATTAAAATATAAATAATTTTAAACCAACATGTAACTCAATAACACCGTAGCATATCCTTACATATACCTACCGTTATGCGTGGTAAAACTGCGTTGTAAACTCAGTTTGTGGTAAAGTCTGTTTCCCTCCCTGATGAGGCTTCTATTATGTATATATTTAATGTATTTATATTTTGTTTAGCAGAGATGATGAAAAAGGAAACCCAAAAGAAGAGCAGAAGCTTCCCCGCAAGAAGGAGGGTTTTAGAAGAATGCATGTGTTTGACTGCCCTAAGAACCTTCTTCTCAGAGGTTAAGATGCGAGAGCTGCACTGACTTCCAACCGTGGCGCCATCAAGACCTTCTGGCTGCCGCGGAGTCTGCTGTTGGCTTTGAGTTACTGGTCAGGCGTTCTGCCTCTGGATAAAATGTGTGTAGCCCGCCTCCTTCCAGCTTAGACAAAAAGCTTTCCTTCCATCCTCAGACTTAAACATGGATTTGGCCACAGAGATCCAGATGTTCAGTTCTCCAGAAGTAATTCCAAAAACTATATTTTAAAGCAGAGCGTCAACCTTTTATCCATAAGGCCCCAGGCAAAGTTATAACTTGCTTTATAGGTTTATACCCGGCTTTTATGCAGTCTTAATAAAACTCCACCTACAAACTATTATATATTTTTGGAAGAAAGATCACTATGCTCTGAATGGGCACCTCAGTTAATAACTAAGATTTGGACAAGATGGGATTGCCTACGTTTAGAATACTAAAGCAACAGTGCAAAAAGTCTGGGATGTGATGTGAAGCCCGATACACTATGCTACTGTGACATGGCTTTGCATCAGATACTAGGTCCAAATGACAAAACCTCCAAAAGGAATAAGTTAAGTGTTGCGTGACCTTCCATGCGCAACATATGTAATTTTTGCTAAATTCCACGTTGTACAGTTTAGTCTCTGTAGGTTCTCATTGCACATAAGTTTGTTCGTTGCGTGTCAATTTCACATTACACACCACTTGCCCATGCATTCGCCATTGCAAAATGTTTAGCGTTCTACTAGGTTTTTATATATGCAAAGTGCATAAATATGATGCATCACTATTTTTTAACACTCACTGAAAGTACAGCAGCAGATTGTCAGCAGTATTGCATTGTGTAAACATTAGAAAATGTGGTCCATACACTTAGAAGACCTGGGCTCTTCGTCCCACAAAATACCAAAATGTCATTGTTTTTTTCATAATGCTAACAAATATGCAATTAATCAACGATTAAATCAGTTTCATATGTATTTCTTCATACATGTCATTGTAGGCGTCCTGAAAACCCACTGGATGTTACTGTTTGATGAGTCGACAAGCCCAGCACTATGTTGGTTGTTGTACGTATGTGTTGAGTAATTTTATTCCATTAAAATAGCAAGAGTTGGCAAAGCTAGTGGGTTTGGCCTTTACTGCCCACCAACTGAACTATTAGCCTCGAGAATACTCACCTTCTTTGTAGTTAATCAAGTTTGGCAAAAACCATTCAACCATGGCTGCCCAGTTTGACAGCCAATGTTGAAGGAGTTTTAGAATACATAATTCTTAACCCTTTGAAGATTTTTGAACTAAACTATATTAAAAATGTATGTGAGAAAAGAGGAATAGAATTGCAGAAGGTATCAGGGAATAGGAGAATACACAGAAAAAAACAATGGGTTCACAGAGGAAGTGGGGAAGGGAAAGAAGCGCTGAGGGAACACAATGGGAAAGTATGAAATTAATGAGGAGCCTAAGAACACCACTGCTGCACTAGACCAATACAGCTGCAGGTGAATGTTAGCAGCAAAAGGGCAAACCGAAACAAGTAGCAAATTGACAGGCCTGTAAATGTGCTAGGGGCTCTTCTGGACATGGATAAATCATGCAGAGTCTGCCTCTGGTGCATATGACAAGGAGATGCAAGTGAGAAGCGTGGGGAAAGGGCTGAAAGATACATAGTGAGCGCTGTGAGACAGGAACAAGCATAATTAGACATGATGTGAAGGATGTCAGATGGGAATGCGGTTTGAAATATGAAGAGAAGTCAATGAGACATGTAGAGCCTCACTATGAGGCAGTCAGGACCACCACTGCTGTGGCAGTCTGAACACCAGGGTCCTAAAGTGGGTTCTGCTGTCTCCATTGGGATCGGGGATTCCGAGAGACTGATGGTGATAGAGATCGTAATGCGCTAGGGCAGCGCTGCATGCAGCACTGTCCTGCAGATTAAGACCTCGTTCTCCACCAGCGGTAAAGCCGCCAAGACAAGGCTGGCCAGAACAGGTGCAAGGAGCCACAGGGGGGCCCCTGCACTGCCCCTGCCCAGCATCGTTGCAATGTTCACTGTCTGCTTTGCAGACAGTGAACATTGCAAGGGTGCTGGTGTACCCTGTGGGCTACAGCATTACCGCAGGCTTGATTACGAGCTGGAGACAAAGCTGTAGATTGTTTCCCTCTAGCCGAGGTTTCTGCCCGCCAGCCTAGCGGGAAACTCCTAATAGGTCCGGTGTGGTGGTTGCCATGAAGGTGGTGGCCACCCTGTTGGGAGTTTGACGGATGGGCTTTCCCGTCCATCAAATTCATAATCGGCCCGTAGTGTCATGAGAGAGGAGGTGAATATTGTGATAATAATTATTAGATGGGTGCTAGTGTTGAGAAATAGGTGTGAGTTTTTTGGTGTGTGAGAATGAGATTCAAAAGGCGACATCATCAGAATGAGAGTTTTGGGAAAGGCAGTATAAGATAAGGCAGTAGGTGTTATAATACAAGAGTTGAGTATTCTAAATCTGTGAGGTAGGAGTTGCACATCATGAGTTCTGAAGCGTAGAGTGATCAAGGGAAGACAAATCGCTGAGTGTGGCAAGAGAGTGGCTGAGTGTCATGAGGCAGGGCCCAATAGTTATTAGACAATGAGAATTTGGGGACACGGGACAAGTGTCATGAAATAAGAGTAAACTGCATTATAATTCATAAGTATCTAAAGACATGGACTAGTGTGTGGTTCATCCTGGGTTGTGTAGGGAGTACAGGGGCTATTCCTTATTGTTTGGTGACAAGAACTCCCAGAGCCAGGAAAAGCTAGAAATTAAATGACAACCACAAGGACGCAAGAATAGAAAGAGGGAGAGAGACAGAAGAAATCCACGCTACACAAAGGAGGGAAGAGTACGCTACTGTGACAGATGGACACGTAATAACACTACCAGCAGACGGGAGATTGAAAGCAAGGCATAGAGGCAAGCAGTACGGCCTTAGCGAAGGTATGCCGGCGGGCGCAGTGTGCAGGCTTCAAGCACTGAGTAGAGCTCCCTTAGCGCTGAAATGATTAGCACAGGAACGTAGCCCACACACCCGACCAGCTGATGCTATTACTGATGCAAGCCCACGTGGCACCCCTAATGATTTATGCTACGTTGTCTCTGGTGTATTGCCGTTAGTGGCCTAAACTTAAAGCAGCAACTGCTGCAGAGAAGCACTGAAACCCATCCTTCCCCAGGGCTTCAAGTCAGGCAAGTCTGTGTACGAGATTGCTTAACAAGACGCAGCCTAATAACTGACCATAGTGTGACTGAAAATGAGAGATCAGTGACTGGGGGCCAGCATGTAAAGCGCAGCTTTGATTTTGATGGGTCACTGTCTCAGTACCTCGTCAGGCACATAAGATGCAATATAATTACAGTTTAACATAGCTGAGAGATGCATTTGAACATCCTTGCACTCGTTTTCACTCTTGTCAGTCCTGAGCAGTGCTTAATTTGTGCTTATTGTTTCCGGTACTGAGCACCGGCACTTATTTTTGAGGGCCGGGGCTTAGTCTTCTGCCTCAAGCATTTGGAGCGAGGAAAAGACGCATACTGGAAAGACACACGAAGAGAAAAACGAAAAAGCGTCACAAAGGGATAAAGTAGAGAAAGCTACAAGAGTGAGCTGGAGGGGCAAGGAGTGGCTTTATAAGGATTGAAGAGGCCCGATATGGTTTCAGGATTACGCCGCCTCAGTATTCTGTGTTCCCACATTTAATTGCAGCAGTCGTGTGTTTAGGAGGGGGCTTTGGGCGGCAGCACCTTTTTATTTACAAATTAAGCACTGGTCCTGATGTGGACAATGCACCAAGTTACTGAAGAACTGGCACTGTCTTTTCACAGCACAATACATCACGAACTGTAACACCCGTCAGCCACAAAGCAGCAGGGTGGCATGCTTATTGTTAGTGATTTTAGTGAACCAAGCCTGTGAAAAGACCGCGAGCAGAGCCTTCTTTCTTTATTAAATGACCCCATTAAACCAGAAGCCTTTCGATGGAAACAAAAATGTGTCTTCCCCCGCACACAAGTCCCTGATCCTTTTACAAAGGAAAGTAAGATGTACAACCCCCAAAGGCACACCACACCCTCTTTTGTTGCATTTGATTAACTGTTGACTAAAGGAGTGCCCCAGTGTCCACACTTCAGCATGTAACAGATTTACCTTATTGTGCCAGTAATTTAAAGGGGAAGTTTGGCACAGCCTCTCAAGATTATATAGAGCATGCAAAATAAATCACAATTAGTTGTGGATTCCACGAATGACATTGTCAAATGTTCTGCATGTTAATGCTCGAGCTGCAGTCACTAATGCATATTAATGTTCAGTAAATAAACGTGTGCAAAAGTAGTAGCAAGTGAAGCACTGCAACCTCTCTACCAGAAGCATGCTGCGGGGCTTCTTGGAGCCCCGTTTTCTCTGTGCTGTGAGAAAGCTAGGAAGGTGTACTGTAGCCCAATTCTCTCTGCAAGTTTTATACTTTTAGCCATGAGAGCCACAGTTTCGAAAGAAGTGCAGTATAAGTATTCACAGAAGGCATTTTCTTTCTCATTACGGAACTGTGGAGAACGAGAGAGTTTTTTCGTATTAGGATTGCTACATGGTATTTTTGAGTTGCCTGTCAGCGAATGGTTTTTGGACACAATGTTTTTTTTGTTTTTTTAATGAAAAAAGGACATTTTACCAGTGACCGTGGATCGTTTGGAATTTCCAAATGTTTCAGCATTGGTACAGATGCCAATTAAAAAAAAATAAACGCACTCATTCGCCTGTTTCTGCTGCCTCTTTTGATGTTGAGGCACAGGTAAAGAGGAAAATGCTGTCACTTAAAATGAGGGGGCCCAATGGCTGAAGTGTGGTGAACCACTGTCCTATACTGTATGCAAGGGTGGGTAGAAGCAACATACGAACGGCGCAGAAACAGACCAATAGGTGAACAGAGGTTACTGAAAGCTTCTATATCTATGTACGTGTGTGTATTTTTTTTTAGAAAAACTAAAGGTCTTTGTTAACACCACTAATCCCAATCTGCCAGGAGGGCTTTCACACAACATGCATAACAATGAAAGCGATTTTGCTAAGAAAAAAATCTATGAGAAAGCTATGCATGGTGGACCGTGATATTGTTAAAGTTTTCAATCTTGGAGAAAGTCATGTATGAGTCCAGCAGAGGGGGCTGAGTCTTCTCCAGGGCCATTATCTAAACAGGATAACATCTACAGTTTAGTTTAGTTTACCAGATTTATAAAGGGCATAGCTACCCAAAGGCCTCCCAGCGCTAAAAAGGAAGTGACAGCTCTGACACGGGAAATAAAAACTACATAAAATATAAGAAAGTTAGGTCAAATGAAGGAAAGTTTGACATTTTTTCCGGAACAGTAGTTCCAAAGGTTCTTGTTGAGTTCTAGAGGTTAGGAGTTCCAAAGGCGCGCTGCCTTGATTGAAAAGTAGTTGCCTCCCCATGAAGACCTCTTAAACCGTGATATGTGAACTAGCTGGGTGGTGGAGGATCTCAGCGTTCTTGTGGGTTATAAGGCGAGATGCTTTGTCTAAGAAAGTGGGGGCCTTTATTGTGCAGAGCTTTATGCATCATGCATAGGGCCTTAAAGCGAATCCGCTGTTTTATTGGTAACCAATGAAGAGAAGCTAAGACTGATTTGGCTGGTTGATGTCTAGGTAGATTCATGAGTAGTCTTGCGGCCGCATTTTGTACAACCTGGAGTTTCTTCACTACATAGTCAGGGGAACTGAGAAAAAGGGAGTTATCATAATCCAGTCGAGAGAGTATCAAGGGCTGGATAAGAATTCTTCTGGCCAGGGGGGGAGTAGCTTAAAGATTTTCCTTAGGGTTCTAGGGAGGCCAAAGCAGGATGAAAAATCTTTTTAGATTGCTGCTCCATTGTAAGACGACAGTCCAGCCACAAGCCAAGGCTCTTTATATGATCCTTGGGAGGTAGAAAGTTGCTAAAAACCTCTGGGTATAATGCCGAGAGATTAGAAGGGGCACCATTGCCAACAATCATCACCGCTGACTTTCCGTCATTAAGTTTCAGTTTGGACATATTCATCCATTTGCCAATGTCCGCGAGGCAGAGAGAAAGATTTGTTTAAGAAGGATCCTTGGTATTGGAAAGAGATACTACTAGTTGGGTATCGTCAGCATGTGTGACCACCGAAAGGTCATATCGTTTGACAAATTTAGCTAAAGAAGAAAGCTAGATGTCAAAGAGAGTAGGGCTCAAAGAGGAGCCCTGTGGAACTTCCCAAGTGAGGGGAAATATGTTGGACAGAAAAGAACGGTCAAGGACTTGGAAGGTTCTTCCATTAAGGAATGAGGAAAACCAAGCTAATGCTTTACCTTCTATCCCTATATTGGAGAGACTATGAAGGAGGCTACAGTGATCTAGAGTGTCAAAAGCGGCACTGAGATCAAGTAGAATGATGGCTGCGTGCCCTCCTTGATCTAACATTTGACAGGTGGTTTCAGAAACTGCCAGAAAGGCCGATTCTGAACTGTATTAGAGTCTGAATCCCATTTGAGTAGAGTCTAAGAATTCATGATCCTCGAGAAAACATGTCAATTGCTTGTTGACATACTTTTCCATAATTTTGGCTAGGATTGGAAGGACAGCGACAGGCCTGTAGTTATAGAGCAAGGTAGGGTCAAGTTTGGGCTTTTTCAAAAGAGGTTTAATGACAGCATGTTTAAGGGATTGTGGCAGAGATCTTGAGGTTAGAAGGTGATTCAGAATCCTCGTCAGGGGCGGGACAATAATGTCAGAGGCCAACACCATAAGAGTGGGAGGGGCGGGATCATGAGAGGAAGAGGGGATCCTGACTTGATATTATGGAGAAGGTTCATAACCAAAAATTCAGTTAAAGGCTGAAAAGCTGCAAATTAAATTGATGGGGACTGGGGATTGGCAAACTGATCACTAATTACTTCACGGTTAATTATAGTTGGAAAGGAAGAGTATTTATCAATATCCTTCTCCTGAAAGAAGGCCGCCAGTGTATTACTGTGCTCAATAGAAGCCTCTGCATGTGACTCATCAGAGGGTATATGGGTAAGTTCTTAAAAAATATAAAAGGTTTCTTTCTGAAAATTTACCGATTGCTTTATTCTGGAGCTATAGAATGAAGATTGAGCTAATTTAATATTGTCATGGTAGTTTCTAATGGCTTCTCTATAGATTTTCTTGGAGGAAATATAGTCTTTCCTCCAAATTCTTTCCAGCTTCTTACATTCTTTTTTTAGTTCTAACAATTGAGGAGAAAACCAGGAATTGAGCTTGTGTTTAGGTCTTTTTATCATCGTCTTAATTGGCAGAGTGGAATCTAGAGAGGTGGAGATCCAATTATTAAAGGGCTCTACAAATTAAAAATTGGATTCATTATAGTTGGGGAGTGAGGAACAAAGAATATTCTGCCATTCTTTGGAGTCAAGTTTTGACCATTGACGACAGGTTGTTTTTGTAAAAATACGATTTCATGGTCTTCAATTAATGTTTTCTTCACGTAAGGGAATAAAGGACTAGTCTCGCTAATTTCTGTTATCCTGAAATATTACCTTTTCTTATGATACAAACGTCTAATACTAACTCAGAGATGTTTGCAAGGACCTCATCTGTGAACCTTAAAAAGCAATTGCTTGACAGAAAATTTAAACTTTCACATCAAAGCTTTACGTCAAACATCACAAACATTAGCCCATCCTATTCTAAGAGCTTGCTGGCAGATGCTGTTTGTCCAAAGTACACAGTATACTGGCAGATCACAGAGGAACATTAAGTAGGCATACACAGAAATAATCACCTTTTCTCTGGTAGACAAAGTTCACAATCTAATCCTGTATTGAATAACCACAATATCTTTATCTCCACTTGTTATACTACAAGTCATTTACTATGTGGCATTATATCAATGCTGCTTAGTCTGATATCAATTGAAGCTTGGAGTTTGGTTATTTTAACACTTCCACAAAAATATGTTTATTAGACAATATAAATGCCATCTACAATGTTTTGTCCGCTAAATAAATGATTAGAAATTCAATAAGAATGCAAAAATATAATTACATCTGAGGCAGATATTCATTTTAAAATATGTACTGGAGCATAATACCTGTGAATGTTTCTAGTGGTATAACTATTAAGAGGGCTATCAATGAACTGAAATATAAACTGATTGGAAGCCTAGATTTCATACTAGCAAACCTCATAATTTGGCTTCCCTAAGAGTTTTTCACTAAGCTTAAACGTATACCAAATTGTGCTCATTCGCTTATCCCTGCTGGGGTGTCCTAAAATATATTGTTAACAAACAAATGGCAGCCATCTCAACCCTTAATACCTGATATGAATTGTGCTCTGCCAATTCCATACTAAAAAATACTATTTAAATTCCTATCATAAAAAGAAGAAAACACAAGGGACTCTTGTGTCTGATACCTCTTTTTAATATTACATTTATTGATCTGCTTATCTGTGGGCACTCTAGACTGAGGGTAGGTGCACAGTAATTTACCATGTTCATGAAATGATCAGCAAACCTACAGAGCTACAACAGTGTATATATTTCCTGGGGTATTGAATCAAAGGCTTTAGTAATCTCTTTTGTATTGCTCTTTCTAAATCCCTTTCAAAGTGCAGCTATATTAACTGACATAAATTCTAGGTGCAACCAAAGGTTGGCATTTACAGTACAAAACAATCTTGATTTTAGTAAGACTAAATACAATATTTCATCTGTGCTGATCAACTTCTACCCATAATAAATACATTGCAGGCAGCCTTTCATTATTTCCATTTATGGCTACCTGTATAATTGTAGGTGGTTAATTGTTTAAGGTAGATACCCACATGCCATAACGTTTTAAAAAATGGAGTGCATTATTGAAAAGAGGACAAATCAATCCTGCCCTGAAACTTGTTTAGATGGCATTTATGGCAAACAATACATTTTTTCTTGTTTTAATACCAATTAGCATTCACTTCCTTGGAGAATTCTGATTATACCACAGTACAACTATGTATATTTCTGTTTTCATCTGTAGGGTAAGTTGTTTTAGCCAAGCACTGTTGCTGCAACCTAGCAAAACACTTACGAAGCTTGTTCCACTATTAATAAAATTATATTTGATAAGCATCTTTAATGGAAGTGATATATAGATTATCAGTTTCTTTTCAAGAATCAGTCAAAAGTTTTTCCTTTTTATAACATCAATAGCAACATCAGCAAGCATTAGAGCCTGGATGTATAGTGACCCATGATATACTTACACCTTTACCAGATATTGATTAATGTTTCCTATTCTGGTATCTTCATTCCAGGCCACGGCCAATCAGTACTTTAATTGTTGACTAATTTTAGTTACTACTTGATACTATTGTGCTATGTATACCAACCACAAAGTGTGATATTTCAAGACTCCAAAATATTTCCCATGCACTCCTTATTTTATTGCTTTGGAAATGCTAAAAACTTTTAGAAGTGTGATGATTGCTTCGTAAAAAACAAATAGTTTTCCAAATAGTTTGGGTAATTATTTGTATCCATTTGTAATTGACCAAGTACTGGTGTTTGATGTGAAAGAGGTGCTAACATGTGATCTGATTTAGCAAATACCTGTGGGAAAGAACTAAACATCCCAATCCAGACGGCAGAAGATATTCTGATTTGCCAAAAATAAAAAATATTCTTTGAGGCCGAGTCAAAATACTCCAAAGATCTTCTAACTTTTGTTTGGAGAAAAATGTGGTTAGTATGTCTACTTTGAGCCTATGAAAAATAATTAAAAATAGTTTTTGTTCAATGAGAGAGTTGGGTGTTGATTGAAGTCACATCTTCAAATAGTATATACTTTGTTGTGTATTACATGTGTAAAACAATAACAAGAAACAATTATTAGATCTTCGATTCAGGGAATTCATATTACAAATAGATACTAAAACAAGTTATTGGTTAACATTTTAAATGTCCCTTCACAGTTGAATCGTACTGGTGCCACTGTAAGTGGAGGTAATGATCTAATACATATAGCAAACCCTCTAACATTAGCAGAAGAGGATGTCATAAATACTTCATAATACATTGTTTATTTCTAGCATTGGCAGAAAAGGATGCCATCAACTTTTATAAAGGGAGAGTAAACCATTTATTGATTAAATAAGCTCTTTAAGCTTAACATCATTACATCACATATAACTATATAATTTACACAACATAGCATGATAAACTGCACTTTCTAACAAGGGGATTAGATGAAACTATTTTATCACCCCAGCGGATAACGTAAATAAATAGGAAGAGAGGAAGAATGCATCTGTTTACAAAATGTTAGGTGCATTTATACAAACAGATAGACCCCGGGCTGCACCATATGCAGTATATACCCAAGCACTGGAAAGAAAAAAAAATGTTCCAATAAACTGTTTTAGTAAATCTACTTCATTTTCAGTAAACTTCAATTTCAGCTTTTTAATCAATCAAGTGAATGTATCCCCTTTTTTCCAGTGCAGGTGAGTAGTCAATATAGGATACATTTTGTACACTGATTTGAAACACTAACAAATTATCCAACTCCGATACCTTGGATTGCAACCTAGACTGTTCCAGTTGAACTATTCCATTTTACTTTGCTGCCTTGAGGAATAATGATATGTGAAGGAATGCTTAAGCTATGTAAGCAAAGCACTGAATGTGGCTTTGGGGATAGAAAAACTTGCCTGGAGCCAACTGCTGTCCTAGTGTTCTCCTAAACTGATTATTGCGTGGGCCTGTGGATTGGCTTTGGGAGTGTTGTCAGAGAGAGAAACTATGCTGCGAGTGGCCCAGTGAGAACTATATTTCACTCTAATGACTGCATCTTCCCATATATCTGCTGAGTGGAGGAAACGTTCAGGGCTAATTTAGAGTTTCGCAGATGGGTTACTCAGGGACAACTGTGGTGGATCTCTCTTGTAATAAGGAGTAATGGATATCCGTCACGTTTGTAATAGGGTAACCTGTCAGCCAAACTCTAAATCAGGCCTAAAACAACTGTGATAGACTTACCAAAGGGGCCATAGACATAGTCAGATCAACCCTGTTTGTACCTGATAGGGAGCATTATCCCGACCTGGAGATATTGGTGCACAGGCACCAGATACCAACTTTAGTCCACCACCAGACACCCATAGTTTCCTTGCCTTGTTATTACTTTAATAACTTTACTTATGTGGTCCATTTTGGGTAGTGTGTTTGGTTGGACCTAAATGTTCTCTGGACTTCTGCTCACAAGACTTGGATGGGAACTCTATTTGGGGCATATGCTTTATATCTGATGATGTTCACATTCTCAGTGTAGAAGTAGAATAAAGAGGGCTGGCTTTAGGGCGGTGTGCCCAGTGCAGCCCTCCCTTAGATGCTGATCTCAGAGACAGGCATAGGGGGCGCTGTGTTATAAATAACTTATGAGTTTCAAAGCACCTGCTGATGATTTTCTTGTGTTGTCCAGCAGTTTTCAAGAACTATAAAAAGTCAAGAAAACTCTGGTGATTATTGCTCCTGTTGGGGCAGGTTAAGAGTTTTGTCTAATGGCGGTTATCACTCATTATAAAGCAGCACAGAGGGTTAATTTGGCAGCTGCAAAAAACATGTACCATGCCCTGTAATTTATGCGGATAGGTTAGTGGCTTACTCCTTTTGCCTCAGAAACCTTTTGTTACTTGCAGTTCATGAGTTAGAACCCTAATATACCACGATGTCCTATGAACTGTCATCAAAGAGCTTTATGCTAATCATTTTGGGGCATATGTGGGTGTCTGGTGGCAACATGGGGCATTCCTCTCCTTTTTCCCCTGCACTTGCGCCCTTTTGGCAGCCTAATGCCAATGCAGGCACCCTTGCACAATGGTGCAAGGGTGCTTGCTATGCATGCAGGATTGTTTTTGTGCAGGAAGGGACACCACCTTACAAAAAACTAAATTGAGAGGCTTTTTTCCTCTTTCTATGTGTCCTGCAGAATGCACCATACAGAGGAAGAGATAGGCCTCTTCTTGATAAGAATAAAGTTTTGGCGCATTCCCAGATTTACAAGAACTTGTAAATCTGAGAATGCGTTAAAATCTATGAAAGTTGTGTGGTAACACCCACCACAACTCCCATAGAACGTCTACCCAGGGCAGAGTAAGACATTGTAGAGATTTGAGCTTTGTTGCCTTACTCCATATTTTTGAAGCCATTCAAAGACATGCAAAGTGGCTGTGCATGGCTTAGTGGTTTGTGCCACTCATGTATCACGTTGAGTGGTACAAGCACAGCTCAACCCACTCATAAATATGCCCTTATGTTTTTTCTCAAGTCTTTCATTAGCCTTATGTTGACAATAAGGGTTGGGAAGAAATACTTTCTTGCTAGTAAAACCAACCCCAACCACTGTGGTACGTTTTAAATGTTCTCCGGACAAAACACTCTTAAAATATACTGCCTGCTAGTATAGATGTGACCAGGGCATGTATATACTGACACATTTCCCAGAGACATAGAATGGGAAAACCACTTTGTCACTTCGGGTACCGACAAGTAACTTGTGGCTTCCACATACAGACAGGGAAAAAAGAGGGATTTATATTAAAACGTGAATTGACAGGTGGAGGTAAGAAAAACACCATATAGAGGAAGGAAGAGAGTGATTTTTACACCTGTAATCCTCATTGTTTTATGTTACATTTCCTATAGACTGATTTACACATGTATGATTGATTGTCTCTGTATAATGTGTGTGATGTAAAGTACCCTGACATCTTATACTGGTTTGAGTAGTTCTATAAGACAAATGAAATGCATGTGAAAGAGGGGCTATGGAGATAAGAGGGACACTGTTTAAGGGTGGTAGTGAAGGATTTGTGGAGTCAAAGGTCATTGGGGGTGCCACAAAAGTATGTCACACTGTGCGCCACCAGCACCAAAGCCATCGCAAGAATACAAAATATTCAAAATATGAGATGCATTTATTAAGGATGCACCACGTAACTACAGAAGTAGATTAGTAAACATTAGAAGAAAGATACATGTCAACTGAATCAGAGTAAATTACAGATAATATTATTTTCACCGCCGAGAAGGGTTTAATGTTCCAAAGCCCATCTAAGATATATGTGTTTTTTTTTTTGGTTTGCTGCACCTACCTCATCGCTACTTAATATGGGGGGTGATATACATGTTGGCCATAGATTGTAGCATTCACACTATGGGGGGGGGGCATTAGAAGTTTGGTTGACAGAAACATCCATCCGCAAAACTCCAGATGAGGAAAACGCCATGGTGCTCGCAGTCTCCCCACCGGCCCCATTACAACTTCCCCACTGGGCTGACAGGTGGAAACCTTGCCCAGTGGGAAAGGTGTAGCAGCAACATTCTGACTCATAATTGCACCCTTCAAATGCACACTGTCTGCACAAGCATATTGCACTGTGCAGCACACATACAAAGGAGGAAAAGTTTGTAAGTGTGTCTATGCATATTATTTTGTACTGGAGGGGTACCTTTCCAGTACAAAACCTATGCTAGACTCTCACACACACCCTTGCACCATAGCACAAAGGTGTGTGAGTGTGTGGGGCAGAGCAGCTAAAATCAGCAACAGCGCTAGGGAGAGGCCAGAGTGTGCACTTCAAGGGTGCTGGACAGGGACACCCCTGCATTGCCCATGCTCTGGGCATGGGCAATGCAGGGGTCCTCCTGTGGCTCCCTGCACATGTTCTCTGCCAGCATTTTCATGGCAGTCAGATCGCCATGAAACGACTGGCAGAGAACAAGGTTGTATTCAGCTGATTACAACCACGACCACTGTCATCCCATTGGAAACACTAATCCTGGTGGAGATGGTGGTCTATTGGTGGTCCGACTCCCAAACTCTTAATTTGATGGTCGGACTGTGAAAGCTGCGGCGGACCTGACCGCCACTACGAGTCTGGCAGTCTAGTGACCACCAGACTCGTAATTAGGCCCCAAATCTGTTCCCATGTCCCTCACTTGACATATTACTAGTTTACAATTCTATTTGCGGTCTGCTCACCATTGTACTCCTTGACTACCAGTGAGTTATTATAAATGTTTTGGTGGGTTTATGATTGCCAATTGTTATTCGCCTTGGAACTTTCGTTTGTGCACATACTACTGAGATAGTTCCAGAAAGTCTTACAGATTATTTTATGGATACAGGACTGTGTGCTACAAGCTTGCAGACAAAGGAAGGCTGAGTTTCACACAGTGATTCTACTCATCCTTATCAATGAATGGTCATGCTTTTACTCTTACTGTTTATGACAAACTCGTTTATTGATCAACTAACTCTGCAACTTTTATTTTGGATTGAGGTAATTTCTATTTCAGTTGTGCAGTGTCATTACACAGAAGTTTGTCTACCATATCTGGATTAGAATGAGCTGTAGGCGAAAGTGCTGAGTGTCAGGTTTATGTTCATATCTTTTTAATTACTGATCATACTTTTACTGCAAGGATTATAGTGAACATCAAGCGAAACGTTGCCACAATGGATAACGAACAAAAGTGGAGTACGGACAGATTTGTAAGATGCGTTCCTACACTGAGAAATCCAGAAACACAGGAGTATACTTACTAAGATTTTACACTGTGTTTGCATCACAAAGGTGATGCAAATCGAGGCCAAATCTTTTTTTACCTATTTACTTCCAGCAGTAGAAAGTACCCTAAAAGTACTGCAAAGCAGTGTAAAGCGCTGCTTTGAGTTACTTAGTGCCAAGGGTGTGTTACATGTGTGGTACATGGGCGTTCTAATGCAACCACCCATGCCTTTTGGTGCAGAGCCCTATCTACAGACAATAGTAGAGAGGTTTTTGCCCCAAAAGTTACCGCCATGTGAAAGCAGGCGTTAAAAGGAGAATGATTTTATTTCACCTTTTTATTCCAACTTTGCATGCATGTTGCACTGTGCAGCACACATCCATAGAAGCAAATGTTTTAAAGTTTGTCCATGCATAGTATTTTGTACTGGAAGAGTACCCACCACAGCTCCCTCTGTTTGACTGTCTAGAGCAGAGGTCTTCAAACTGGGTACAAGGCCCCCCTAGGGACCCTCAAATGATCTGAGTGGGGGATGGGGGGGTTCCAGCCTCTGACCAAAAGAAGGATTATGCAGATAAAAGTGCTTTGTTTTAAGCAGAAAAATGTTTATTGCATTTGTGAAACGGTAACAAAACGTAACTGCAATGTTTATGTAAGTGTAGACTTATTTAAACATTGGCAACCTAATAGAATGGTTATGAAAAATTCAGATGGGGGCCCGATGATTTATTTGTTCCCCACTAGGGAGGGGCGTAGCATTAACAAGTTGGAAAACCACTGGTCTAGAGGGATATCACAAACAGCCCACCTGTCATCCTGAGCCAAAAGTTCACTCCACAGACAAGCAGAGGCACAGAATGGTTAAGCATGAAAATGCCCACTTTCTAAAAGTGACATTTTCAAACTTACAATTCAAAAAACAACCTCAGTAAAAGTTGTATTTCTAAATTGTGACTTTGGAGGCCCCAAACTCGACACCTGTATCTGCTCCCACTGGGAATTGATAAGATATTTCAAGGCAATCCCCACTTTACCCTACGGGAGAGATAGGCCTTGTAATAGTAAAAAATGAATTTAGCAGTATTTCACTATCAGGACATGTAAAACACACCAGTGCATCTTCTACCTTTTAAATTCACTGCACCCTGCCAATGGGGTTGCCTTGGGCCAACTTTAAGGGTGACATACATGTAGGAGAAGGGAAGGTGTGGGCCTGGCAACTGGGTGCACTTACACACACATAAGGTTTTAGAGGAAAGAATTCTTTGTCCAACCTCCCAATCTACAAACCAATTACACACAAAGGACAAGAAATCCTGGTAGAGATCCCAGAGATGATATCCCCAAGTAGAGATACAGGATATTAGTTTACAAAAAACTGCCCTCACCCACTAGAAGTGGCATGCTCCATCATAAGGCTATGCTGACACATTCCCACGCTAGCCAACGTAAGGAATGGAGCAATAGGGTGGGGGGAACAAATAACATGACTGACAAACGGGGACCACATATAGAACACCTCACTCAATAATTAAAACTATCTCAAGTGAAATCCATATTCAATCTTTATTCCGGGATTCACCGGAGAGGATTAAAAAAGGTAAAGTGATGGTGGTGATATGGGGATATAATCACCCCTTCATCCCAAAATGTCTGTACAAGGTCAACATATTTCAGCCCTTTCCATCACCCATAAGGGTCATTCGGCCTTCATCAGGACTAGATCCCCTTAACATTCCATGCCCTACCTGTAGTATTCTCAATATATGGCCAATAATATGAACGGGTTCAATGTTCCCCCATTCTTCCAGTACACACACTCAAAATTACCTACAAGAGAATTTAAAGACAAACATTAAAAATAGCAATCAAACTGCTTTGTCCCTTATACTACCTCTTGCTCCGTCATAATGTTATGTGTGTACCCATGTGACCATCGCCCCATAGTTGTGCATGCACTCCAAACTCAGGGTTCTCCCAAATCGGGACTTTTGTATATAGAAGCATAGTAAAAAGACATCCTTCTTAAAGAAAAAAAACCATCACCCCAAACAGTGACCCAGGCGTAAGATTTCTCGATATGTGTAAACAATTCCACTTACAGAGTTCTCATTGTTAATCTCCAAAACTGGAGTCTGGTGGGAGCACCACCCTGTAGTCACACACTAAATAGAAGCACAGGACAATATAAACAAGCATTTTTTGCAATCCATCCCTCAAACCTCTCGTTCTGCGAGGGTCTCTTTTTCTTCCCCTGTTTTTGGCCGCCAGCCCCCTTCCCTCCTCACCTCATCAAGGGACCAGTGCAGCCCCTGTATGACACAAAACTCTGTGAAGGTCAGGCCGTCCACAGCTCCATCTTTTTATTTTCCATTCTGCGATCAGGTGTTCGCGCATTACCTACACGCAGCTAGACTGGTCTGCCGCTGTACAATTACATCTACCAGCGTCCGCCATGTTGGAAGAAATATATCCTTCCCACTTCCATGACAAGAAGATCACATGTTCGGTAGATGCAACCCTGACTGTTCTGCCTGCACGTAATTATATCTACATCCACGTCCACCATGTTTTATTTAATAAAACATTACCCATTCCCATAGGTGGCGGTTATTCTCAACGGAACATTTTCTGCAACCAATTTTTTACCCATATATAGTCAACTATATTGTCCAGTTCGAAAACATTCTTTAAATACCCTTAGTGCTGATGTAAAAATCTCATAAATCATATAACCTCCAAAGGCAAAAAAAGGTATATTACAAGAAAGCCTATATGGGTAAATCTGTTCTGCCTGCATGTAAATATATCTCCAAGGGCGTCCACCATATTGAATGTGAAAAACATGACCCATATCCATAGGAGGCGGTTATTCTCGATGGAACATTCACTGCAACCAATTTTATCCTCATATTAAGTCAACTATTTTGTGTGAATCGAAAACATTCTCTCAATACCCTTACTCCTGACATCTAAATCCCATAAATAATATAACCTTCAAAGGCACAGAGGTATATGACATGAAAGACTATGTGGGTAGAAACGGGGATATGTAAACTGCACATATCTGTGCTCCCGAATGGTCCCCATATTAAATCTGGCATCAAAACATCAATGTTCCCAGCCACAAAGGCTATATCAGTGGTCTCGCTTCACACAAACAGGTGGTTCTGTACTCTGAAATCTACTTGTGACTCCCTCACCTATACAATCACTCTATGGGTATACTACTTGGAATAGTAAATGCCATTGAAATTATATCAAACACATAAGACATCGCTGTATGGATGTACTCAATGAGGTTAAAAATGCAATTGAAATGTGGCATTGAAACCTGGTGTAGTCAACTGGGAGTCCTTCTGATGGTATGCATTCACTAATCTTATGCAATTTCCACCTCAAGCAACTACATATCCCTAGGTTGGTGCCAAGTCCCTACATATACTTCAGCTGAGAGGGGTCTGGGAAGATTAATAGTGACTTTTATCCACCTTATTCCCTTAGGTTCCCATGATACCCCCATCTTGTCAACCTCATCCTAGGGCCATAATGGGACCAGTAAGGTCACCTGGGATCCGTATCTGAACACGTCTACCCCCCCTTATCTTGCTACAAATGGCTAACAATTCAGTTGGTGCCAGGGTATATCGTTGTTCAATCTTTGTTCATGGCTACGGATACAGTAAATCCATAGTTGTTCTCGTCTGAACAAATACATTTTTGAGTCCACCGTGTGTGGAGGTATTGTAGGTTTGTCCAATACTGTTCAAGTGAAATCTTCTGCATCATGTCCCCTTTCTAAAAAGTGGGTTACCATTTTAGTTACTGTTCTCTTACATCTGATACTACTACGATGTTCCATAATGCGTATCTTTACCTTTCGTGTGGTCATCCCAATATATAGGTTACAAGGGCATTTGATCAAGTAGATCACATTTTCAGAATTACAATTTGTATGTTTTGTCTGTATCCAAGGGGATGTCAAACCTACATCAACCATCTTGGTGTTCTTCATTAAAGGGCAGACACTGCACAAGCCACAAGGTGTGTGGCCCCTTACTGGTGGTGAATTCCACATCATGGGTTAATTTCTGTTCCCTGAACAAGAGAGTCTTGTATGTATCAGGAGGTTCTGGATATTTGCCATTTTCTTGAAAGAGAACAAAGGTTTTTCTAATTGAAGGCTGCCTGAATTTATAATTCTCCAGCTCTTATTGATAATCCGTTTCACTTCGGCTCACCAGCAAGCACGCACACTACATACATTTCAATTTAAAAGCATTTTTTTTACTTACCTCAGCTGCCATGGAAGGGCATATTCCAGCTGATTCTATTCCATTTTTCTTACACTAATATTGAATAAAACAGTATTATTCACTATTAGTGTAATAAAAAAGTTGAAAGAAAACAGAGTGGAACCCCAACTTATGTCCGTAAAACAAGCTGCCACTGAATTTGCCACCTCTGAGGTCAGGGGTCCCAAAAGCAGTCCAGGGGTAGCAAAAGGCAAGCCAGGGGTCGCAGGTGCACCCCCTGGAGACCCCTAAATGATAGCTATGGATCGGACTGGTCTAAAGGGAAATTAGACAGAGTCAGACAGCCTAGTATGACAAGTCAGTATGTGAGACATATTTATTTGGATGCTTACCTGTTTCATTGTCTCCTGGGTCATTTTTTACTGTTACTTTCCCAAATATTAAAACAAGCATTTCTCAAATACAAGCAGTTTTCCATACCTTGCAAACACACTTGTACAGTGTGTCTTTCAAAACTGCCTCAGTGTGCAAACAAGGGCCACTTTTTTAGTTATCAAATTCACTAACTTGGGCCACGTTTATACTGTGTTCCCAGACCTATACTCTGTCCAGGTCTGGCCCAGTGCCTAATATTATGCAACAGGTATCATGTAAAAACAGGATCCTTTTGAGACAGGTGGTTTGTCAGGGAAACAGTCCTCACCGTATGCTTGACAGATGTTATTCCGGATTCCTTCAGTGACCGCAGTCAAGGATTTCCAGTTGCACATTCAGAGAGCAAGGGACCAGAAACTAAGCAACATTCAGAGCTCTACAGTGAGTGGGAGACCTCAATTCACACTTAAGGTAAAAAGCATCTTTTTAGGCAGTCAATAACCGATGCATTGTGGCGCTTTGTAAACTGTTTTCTTCGTGTGGAATTTGAAGCTCTGTAACTGATGCTAACTGCCCAGCGCACCCATATTTAGAAGAGGCTCATTGTTGAAAGCCGATAAACTCCTATTGTTTTTGAAGGGTTTCAAAATTCCACCTGGTCTACATTTGAATGTGATGTATGTTTCCAAAAGAATGTACTGCCAGCTGTTGATGTGTTAGTTAGAAACACATGCCGACGCGCTTAAGTCTCAGATAATAGAATTCGGGCCTGACACAGTTAGAGCCTAACAGTAGCCCAGCTTGTCAACACACCAGGGAAGGTGTGTGTGCTGCTACGTGGAGATGGCAGTGCACGCAGGAGAAGGATAATGTGGAGAGTCCACTTAAAAAAGAGAGTAATTCACAAAATACCTGCATAATGTTTCTGCAGGATGGAGACACACAAAGTTAACTAACCCATTAGAGGAGGGGACAGGCGGACTAGTGTGCTCAGCGATTTTAAACAACTGGCTGGGAACTATGCACTCCAAACAAGTTATTAATAAAGAAAAGTGTTAATTTTCTTGCCAACTTCGTGCATTGCTCAATAAGCATTTTAGTAGCCCATACAAAACTCTTAAATAAATATATGGGATTACGTACCCTCTGGTGCACATTATAGCGATATTGCAAGTCACAGGGAATGCTACCAGAGGCTGAGTTTTTTTTATAAGGTCATGGAATTTGAGATGATTTACAATAGCCTTTAACCTATGGCAGAGAGTATTTTATTCGTTATAAAACATAGTCACATCATCACCCTTCTCAAAAATTGTGTAAATCCTTAGTGACTTGCTCTCTCACGTGAAAGCGACCTGATGCTAGCAGACATGAAGAATAAAAGCAAAATCTGTGGTACCAAATAAAACGCCAAAAATCATTTAGTAATTAATTTTTTTCTAACAAAGATACTTAAATCAGTTTAAAGTATTCAGATCAGAACGTATAGAAGAATGTAGAGAGATTGTATCTTTCCTGTAATAACCACTACCATTTCTCATTTCTTCTCATCACTGCTCATTTTAGAAAAATTGAGCAGAAGAATGAAAGCCATTTCTCATGTTTTGTGCTTAAGCTGCAGTTGTAATTGTAATTATGCTCTGAAGCCTGTGTTTCTCTTTGACTGCAGGCTCTGGCAGTAGCATTATGGCATAACAAATCAAATCAAAAGTGATCTTTATTTGTTTAAAAAAAACAGACCATAAAAGAGATAACTAAAAGTTATACATAGTTAATTCAGTGTTAAAACAAATACCAATTTGTCGTTGAGAGTCCAGCTCCCTTGTAATGAAGATATTAGAGAGAGACTATTTTTACAGGTATAGCAAGCTTCCATGTATTATAAATAAATAATACTAGTGCTTCACTGATAGACTCATTACGAGTGGTTCGTAAAAATCTCCATTATTCTTCAACCTCCTGAATTTACCTTTTTAATAGGGTTTTGGTGAAATCAGATGGGGAATTAAGAGGGATTATACATTTTGGGAGAACATGCAGAAATCAGTTGAATGAATGAATCTTTATTGTACAGTTAATTCAAACCATTACAATGATGTGCAAAATATTTTCAACATAAAATCAAACTTTTTTACATGTAAGAATATGTAACTATTACACTTAATAAATACAGCTTAAAAAGGTAAGAATTATACAGAACCCTCTTCTTTGTGTGCCCCCCTCCTGTCTCATTGTTCTATTCATTTCCCTAAACATTTCTTCTCAGCCTTCTTTAAAATTTTTACCATATGTGTGATAAAGATTGGATCACCTGGTTTTAGGCATGCTATTACTGCTTGTCTTCATGACCTTATGCCACGTTGATTAAAAAGCGATTTTAAGCAAGCATTTCCTCTCTTGCTCTAAGTCGGGGCACAGACATAAAAGGTGAATTATATTCCACTTCCCCTTATTACATAACCCGCACATTTCCTTAGGGCTCTTCTTCCCCCCTACATAATCTTTTTCATCACCAGGTAACTTTCCTAGTCGGATATACAGAAATTTCATTCTCAGAGCACGGGACCAGCCTTCTTCAAAATAGAGCTGCTGTCGTAGACATTTATACTCATTTAGTACCCCCTAAGCATGCAATCTTTTTGATAATATTTCTTTGTCCTTCAGTAGAGATAACATTTTGGTTTTATTCTTTACTACTCTTTTGAAACATGCTACCGTTCGATTGCTTTCCCAGCTTTCATTTAGCCCTAATTCATTTATTGCCTTTTTTAGATAGAGCGCAGCCGGGTGCTCACCATTTTTTTGGAGTTCTTGCCAGAAGTCCGGACACACGTCATTCCTCTCATTGGTTTTTATTCTGTGCCAAGTTTTCATATAGGCCCCTTTTCTTTCTATTGTTTGGTTTATTAGCCCGAACTCCAATCGTATCTGTGCTGGTGATGCATATGGAGGTATGCGAAATAACTGTCATTATGTTTTTATTATACTCATATTTAAACATAGTTCATTGTGTCCTCTTAATGCAGCACTGCCATACATTAAACTAGGTGCCAGTTTGGCTGATATCTCCTTTAGTAATGTTAAAATGCTCGGGCCATTCAAAGTTCTTTTTAGTTTTGAGAGCGCAATGCAAAGTATTAGACCTTTCCTTTTCAACTCCTCCCTATGTTGGGCAAAGCACCCCCCATTCATCAAACCGCACCCCCAGGTAGCAATAGGAATGGACTAATTCCACCTGTTCCTCATTCATGAACCATCTATATTTTTTATTTATCCTACGACTACATTCCACTACTGAGACTGCAGTGTTTATTGAAGAGCTGCGGAGATTCCATGCTACCAGGTTTCCCTCCCCAGAGCCGTTCACTGTCGAGACTCCACGGCTCCCCTATCATCCATCGTGTTTGAGGGGAGCTGCTTCATGAACACAGCAAAGGTCCCTGGTGATAGATGAACCGACACCACAATGTCATTGTCACTAGGCTCTCGCCTGACAGCAGGCTGCTCGACTCCGCTGCAAGGCCAGGCCCCGTCCTGAGAGGCAGGAAACAGCAGTCCGTATGACAAGGCAGAACTCAAAGATATTTACACTTCTAGCAAAATAATCTCTTACAAGAAATTATATACACATAATTGCATTGAAGATCCTTTTCCGACAAATCACAATTCATAAATATAACTTGTTGCTGATCATCTGTGAAAATTACAACCCCTTTCAATGCCTTCCTCGTATCTGTACCTATAACTATACACTTTAGGGGAGCCTGAACCCGCTAAAGCCCAGTTTCACAATTAAATCAACAGCCCATGACCAGAAGTGGTCTGCAGTACTTTTGGGGGATGCAAAGAAAAGCAGACAACTCAAGGGCTTCAGGACATCCTGTGATGGAGGGGGCGTGGGGCAGGTGTTTGTTTATGCAGGCAGGACCATGCAAAGACACAGATTTATAGGCAGGACTTGCACTTTAGGTCTCCGATAACTACACTTTACCTTTTTACCACAACTCACACCTTGCTCTCTTGACACACTATCGGCAAGATATAATTTCGGAGACCTGACCACATTATAAGATACCATCTTTAAGGGCTATTGTTTACAGATTCCCTCCCACTTTCATATTGTGTTGTGAAAGGCACTGGATCCAATTGCGGATTGCAGGCCTTCTTCTGATCCACAGGGTGCTGCTACAGTACTCAAGTCCACTCATGCGATGGCATCAGGGCTCGCACTGGTGTTGTTGGTGTCATGGGTGCTGGCACTCACACCCCGCGGTGTCACCTCAATGATGCGAGGCTTGTCAATGATGCGTGCAGTGCGGTTTCCCTTCTCCACGATGCCAATGATCCAGGCTTGATGCCCCTCGCCATACTTCGGGGACTTTATCTCTGCACAGAAGCGGGCTGCCTGTTCCCTGGGGAGGCAGATCAAAAGGCCCCCAGATGTTTCCGGCGAGGTGCCGTGTAAGAGCTTGAAGCGGTTCCCACATGCTTTGGTGATAGCCGCCATCTTGGCGATGATGGGCAGGTTGTGGATGACGAAGGACACCTCATTGTGCTGCTGCTTGGCCAGGTTCTGCGCGTGACCCAGAATCCCGAAGCCTGTGATGTCAGTGGCAGCATGAGCATTGAAGGTATGCATGAGGCCTGCGGCGGTCCGGTTCAGAGTGGCCATGCTGTACATGGCCTCCTGGTAGGCCAGCTCCACCTCCTCCTCAGAGACCACCAGCTTGATCTTGTTCCACCTCTCGGGATTGTCCAGCCACTGATGGGCGTTGACTGCCACCTGCGTACCGAGAGGCTTGGTCAGCACCAGCACATCTCCAGGGACTGCGTTCTCAGGCATGATGAACTCGCTCGGCTGACACACGACGGTCGCGACTCCCCCGATGATGATCCAGGGATTGTAGACAGTCTGCCCACCAGTGACCGAGGTACCTCCCTCCTCAGCAGCATCACGGAAGCCCTTCACCATCAGCGGCATGATCTTATCCCGCTCCTCTTCGCTCATCTTCTGGCTGACACTAAGCAGCATCAGCATGTTGTCACACTCCGTGATGCCCATGGCATACAGGTCGCTCAGCACATTGGCACAGGCAATGCGACCCTGCATGTAAGGGTCCTCAACCGAAGGGTAGAAGAAATCTGTGGTCTGCACAAGGGACAGGCCCCCATGCCGCAGAGGAATGACACAGGAGTCCATGCCGATACCTTGGCTAGTCCCCCCCTTCATTTTTTAGGGTTCGTGCACGGACCCAGAACAAGCACGTGCATGAAACGTCATAAGCGCTGAAGATCAGTGACACCAGTGACGTCAGAGACCACGCTGCAACCACATGCTCAGCACAGTTCAGCTTGAAACTCATGCGACCACGTGACCACCAGCGGCCAATCCGACCTGCTGGTCGGCTCCCACCCCCAGAAGACATTCCACTACATTCCATTACTTTCGTCTTTTCTAGGTTTACTGTCAAACCGTTTTGCTTTGAGTAATTTGCTAGACCTTCCAGTAGTCTTTGAAGCCCAACTTGTGTTTGACTTATCAAAACAACATCATCTGCATATAGAAGATTAGATATGGCCTAAACTCGGTGCATGTGAGTGTACGGCTTTTAGTTCTTCTGATAAATCTGCTAAAAACAGATTAAAAAGATAGAGTGCAAGGACACAGCCTTGCTTTAGTCCTTGAAAGGTGTCTACTTTTCTTGATAAGACAGACCCATCCCCTATCCGTATCCTCACCCAAGTGTCAGTATACAGGAGCTGTATAGCTTTAAGAAGACTCAATGGAATGCCCAGTACTATAAGCTTCCTCCATAGCAAGTTTCGATTTACAGAGTCAAAGGCTGATTTAAACTCAACACAACAAAGACACATTGGTAACTTCTTTTGAGTTTATTTATCCATTAACATAGATAATGCTAATATGTTAGTTTCTGTTCCTATTCTTTTTGTGAAACCAGTTTGATTTAGCGGGACAATATTTCTATCCGTTGCCCATTCTCGTAGTTCCCTTAGAAGTAGGCTAGCAAAATACTTTGCTTCTAGATCTTGTAACGTAATTAGTTGGTAATTTTCTGGTGCATCTCTGTTACCTTTCTTGTAAACAGGGTTAGTTATAGAACCCCGCCATGGATCTGATACTATCTGTAGCTGTAGCACACAGTTATAAACTGTGGTTAGTACCGGTATCCATAAATCGGTATTTGACAAATACAAAACTTGAGGAAGCCCATTTGGTCCTGGAGCACCGTCCTTCCTGGATTTTAATACTATTTCCCTTATTTGATTCTCCTGGAAGGTGTCTTTAATGCTACCTTTGTTTCCTTTGGCCCCATTCCTGATGTCTTTATTTTTTTACTTTTCCTCTCTAGGCCCTATAGTTATTGGTTTGAATATTTCATTTAAAAATTGAACCCATGTCTGTTCTGCTATGTTTGAATTTACTACTGGTCTTTGAGGCCGATCTATTCCATTTACTGTTATCCAGAACTGCTGTGCATTGTTTTGTTTAGCCAAAAATAGTATCCTAGACCAGAGCTCATCATTTCTTTCCCTTTTTTCTTCCCAGATTAGTCTTTGCAGACTCTTATTTACTTTCCGGAAGCTATGCTGTAGATCTTTGTTTTGTGGGTCTTTCCTAATTTTCCTTTGCATTTTGTTCCTTTCTTTTCTTAACTTCTGAACGGCTTTATTCTTCCCCGTGTCTCCTCCACTATTTTTCCTCGCGTGCCCCTATGGGGTTTCTTTGCAACTCCCTTTTTATTATACTATTAAGGAAAATCCCCCACTGTTTGACTTTATTACTGAGTCCGTTTGCTAGAGTTTCCTTTACTAAAGTTTCGGCCAGCTCTTTTCCTTGGGTGCTCACTTTACTAGACCATATTAGCCTTCAATAATTTATTGTAGTGTCTTCCCCTGCCCACGTGGGTATTTGTTGGTAATATTGTATTTGTGTTGAAAGCACCATTCTCTGTTGTCCGTGATCGCTACTTGAAGTTTTTTTTATACTGAAGGATTTTATCCTTCCCCAGAGATTTAGCGTTACTATTGTGTAGTCTATTATGGAGCAAGCTGAGAGTGAGTAATAGGTCCACTCCGGAGGAGTGTCTTATTGAAATCTCCCATTAAGGGTTCTCATCCCTAGAGACTCCAAGTCCTTTATTAAGGAGTTCGCCCTTTTATCATAAGTTCTTCTCGAGTGGTCCCTATTCCTTTGAGGGGGAATTTACCATACATAATCTTGCTGGATTGCTTGCTCTTCACGCTCCGATATGTGCATCAAATCCATATTCAAATCTCCTGTTAATATTATGTCTGGTACATTTTGTTCCTGTAATACGCCCATTATTACCTCACGTAACTCATTCACTATTGTAGACTTATTTTTTTCATTTGGGGGAAAGTACACATTCATTATATTTAAAGGAGTTTGTGTCTCTTCCCTTCAATTATTTAGTTTTAGTATCAGGATATTATCATTTGCTATGGGTACCTGCACTACTTCTATTCTGAGCGCTATTTCAATAAAAATTGCTAAGCCTCCTTTTGGTCTGCCCTGCTTGTTACTTTTTGTTGCTGGTCTAAAATATCCTGCATACCCCACTATATCGAAAGGTTCAGTCACCCAAGTTTCCTGGAGGCATATTATTTGATTTCCTTTTAGCATCACAGCTATATCTTTCTACTGGGACTTGGTTTGTGCTCCATTTATGTTCCATGAGCTAATGTCTAATACGTCATTCCGACTATTTTCCCCTCTATACTCATTAGTTCATGTCCTAGATTTTCCATGTAGTGCCTCAGTAATCCAACCTGCATTGCCTATTATTGGTCTTTCCTTTTCCACTATGGTGTTTACTTCTTGACTCTCCTCTGGCTTTTCCCTCCTTTCTTTCGCCTCTCTAAGAACTGAGTATGATTGGCCTCCCCCTTTCTTGGATCTTGTTATCATAAACGGTGCTGGATACATATCTTTTGGGGGTAATGATACTTGCATTCCCCAGGCTGCGAATATACATTTTTCTCTCATCACTGCCTGAGCCAGTGGGCTATTTTGAAATGTGGCCATAGTGGCTTCCTGCACACTCCCCGCTGTAAGATTCAGAAATTCAATTGACACTATATCGTACGATGTTATGTTTATCAGTGATGGAATGCATGCAGTAAATTTAATATGTTACCCCTGTTAAAAATGTCACGTGCACCTCTAGATTTATATGTGGGTATAAAAATGTGTTTATCTGAAACGTTCGAGCTTTCTTTGTCAATGTTCTGGTCGTCTATTCCCAATGAATTTCTTCCTGTGGCTTCCGTCCCATCACCTTTTCCCATTTCCTGCTTCCTTCCTCTTCATTATCCGGTAGTTGGCACATCATATCTTTTCCAATTATACTTTGCATTTTTGATGCATACTCATTTATGCCTGAAAGTTGCTTATTCCTGTCCTTGTTATTCCCTTTGCTGTTTACCTGCTGAGGTTGGTAGTTCATTCCTTTATTTCCTGTGATTCCCATATTTTTGGGAGTTTCGTTTAGCTGCTGTTTTTGTGGGCTTAGTTCAAAAATTGTGTTCCCCCCGTCTCTTGTGGGAATTGTAGTGAGAGACTTCTCTGCTTCCATTGTGGCTTTTGCAGGATTAACTCCCCTAGTTGGTTTTACATCTGCTTTCTTTCCGGTATTATCTTCATTTCCCTTCTCATGCTTTTGAATGATTGGAAAAGATTTTATTTGTTCTCTTTCCTGTTTCACTGTTTCCAGTGTTGACTCACAGGTTTTTTCCGTCTTTTGCCTCGCGATTAGGAGTTCTAATTTTGCTGTGCTTATTTGTTGCTTTTTTATTGCTTTATGCAATTTCTTCCTCTGTTTTTTTGCTGCAGAAATCAGATTTACCATGTTGTTTTCTGCATGTTTTTCCGAGATATTCTGCCTGTTGGAACCAGGTGAGACCTTGATGTAGAATATCATATCGCTGCTCTGTTTCCTCTGAACTCATAATTTAAATAACTCCTTTTGCTGGCAGTGATCTTGGAAGTAGCTTTGTGTTCAGATGCAGTGAAAGGTCACTCAATCAAGGTGAGACAGAACAAATAAAAAAAAAATACTGCACGTTTCACTGTCATGAGTTTCTAAATTTACATTACCGTGCTTTAAAGGGATAATATTGCTCACAAAAGTTTTTCACTCTTGTGATTGGCTCCCATGAAGAATTGAAGACTATGGTGCTGATTTAGATGTTGATTGTAAAGGACGCACAGTTGACTTTTTGACTGAAAACCCATCCGCCGCCGTGACTGTCTGCTCACCGTATTTAGATGTTGGCGGTCCCATAGATGGCTGTCTCTGTCAAGAAATACCCCCTATGTCGATGGTGGGAGAGGAAAAAGGGGAGGCAGGCGGGAACCTGTCCACCCTTCTCACAATACAGATCTGGATGTGCCATACCGCCAAGAAAAGAGTGGCAGTCAAACCTCCATGTCTGAGTTGGTAGATTGGGGGGAAAAAGGGGTGAAAACTCACCTTTTCTCCCCATTCCACTCCTGTCTTCGACTGGACAACACCTACTGATCCACGGAAAATAACACTCCCTGACCCCCAAACACCACTAGGGTACGTTGAGTGGGCACTGCACAGGAGGTCAGGACCACTGCAGACATACATCACAGTCATTTTTTAAAGTTACTGTGACATATATATATATATCGGGGACACAGATGGAGACACACTGGTACACAACACATGTCGCACACATACACAACTGTCATTATGGAGCCAGTATTCATTGGCAAATAAATGCTGACACCACAATGACGGTACATTCACAACTGTCGACTGTGTCCATGTGTACACAATGCCAAGCACCTGTACTTGTTGAGTTGTGCTGCGAGTTGTGTGAGTCAATATGTGTATGTGTGTATGAGATGCGATTGGCTGGGGGAGGGAGCTGGAGTGGGTGCTGTGGTTGTATCAGTATGTGTGCCACCTCATATAGCTGTGATGTTGTTGTGTATGTTGTGTTGTGTTGCAGCATGCAACATTCAGGTGAGTGTTGTTGAGTGGTAGACGTTTTCGTGATGTGTGTAGTTGTACTTGTGTGTGAGTGTGTTTGAGGAGGTTTTTTTGGTTGTGTCCTGTGTGGGTGCAGTGTAAATGGTAAATGTATGTTGTGTCTTGGATGTCCGTCAGTGCTTGGTTGCTTCATGCACATGGTGTGTTGTGGTGGAATGGCAATGGATAATTGTGTGTATGTGGTGTGTTGTCATGTGTAGTGCAGGGGGACACATATGGCAAAGGTACCAGGTGTGTGTCACCACTATTCAACAGCCACTGCCATTGTTTGCTGTCCTTTGGGTCCCACAGTGCCCTCTCTCTAACAGCAAACTGCCGCCAGTCCACCACTTGCACAGCTGTAACATCTAAATACAGTGGGCAGCACACCATCGACTTGACGTCTTCTCAGGTCCGCCGCTGGTGCGGGTTGGAGGTGCAACCGCTAAGATCTATATCAGGCCCTGAGTCATGTAAAAGGCATCGAAGTAAATAAATAGATCCTTGTTTACAAATATTAATAATAAATTTGGATTACTGCAAGCTTTTAATGGTTCAATGTGGAGGGAGGCAAGCTTTGAAGTAGGTGAGAAAACAATCCAGTATACATTTATCATTTATCTGTGCATACCTCTAAAACAACTATGATTGATTAAAGGGCCTCTGTAAATAACTATGGTTACCTGGCCTACTCACAATGAAGGCCAAAGGGCCAAAATGTATTGTTATGGTACGGGCGATGCATACATTGCCTCCTTATTGGTCTCCATGCGCAAAGAGCTTCAGCATGATAAGGCAAACCTGAAAGAGCGTTTGGGTTGTCAATATGCAGGTATTGGTGGCCACAAAAGGCATGTTTTCGGAGACACTGGTGACATGAACTGGCACTTGAAGTGCTCTTGAAGCGGACCTGATCATGGATGACTCCTTTACGAAGCAGTAATGACACACAGATCTAAGCAGAAGATCATACATTCGAAAGAATGCATTTACAAACTTGTCGGAATACATGGTGATAACATTCACCTATCTAACAACACCATCTGTATAGGGCCAAACAAGGAGCCTCATCTACAAGTGGATTGCACCATTGGTACACCACTTTTTTGACGCACCAGTGGCGCAGGCTTCAGGACCATATCTACAAGGTCACGAAAAGCCACGAGGCTCAAGTGCAGCGAATTGGAGTGGGACAGATTGTTTTGGATTGGAGTGGGGAATACTGTAGTGGGGCAAATTGAAGTGGGACATTGTTCTGCACTGGAGTGGGGCAGACTATTGTGGGCAGATTGTTTTGGATTGGAATGGGGCAGATTGTATTAGGGTGGATTGGATTGAAGTGGGATGGACTGGATTGGAGTGCAGTGGATTTGATTGGGGTAGGGTGGATTGGACTGGAGTAAGGCATATTGTTTTGATTTGAATTGTAATAGGGCAGAATGGAGTGTGGGCAGAAAGGAGTGTGATAGATTTTTTTGGATTGGAGTGAGACAAACAAGTGGAATGAACTGAAGATGGGCAGATTGCAGTGGGGAGGGTTTGAGTGGGGTGGGTTTGAGTGGAACAAATTGCTTTGGATTGGAATGGGGCAGATTGAAGTGAGGCGTATTGGAGTGGGGCAGATTGTTTTGGATTAAAGTGGGGCAGATTGGAGTGGGGCAGACTGCTTTGGGTTGGAGTGGGGCACATTGTTTTGGATTGCAGTGGGGCAGATTGGAGTGGGACAGATTGTTTTGCATCTGAGTAGGGCAGATTGTTTTGGATGTTAGTGGGGTAGATGGGAGTGGGGAATAACAAGTTACTTACTTTACGTAACGATTTACCTAGTAGAGACATATACTAGTTGCAGATTCCTTACCTTAGAATTTCCGCCAAGCTTCAGACTGGATCTGGAATTTTTTAGTTCGAGCAGTACCTTTGAGCGCCGTTAGGTCGCATCGGTCGACTCAGCGGGTGTCGTTGCCGCTGTGGTGACGTTGTAAGTTATACATAGATGCCGCCTCTGCGTGGTGACTTCAGTTTCTTTTCACAACTTTCTATGCCAAAGTGCAGAGCCATGAAGAACACTGAAAATGGTGCACCAGAACTAAGGCTGTGAATTGGGGATCCCTGTCCCTAGAAATCAGTTCACAAGTGGGGAGGATGGGTGGGTTGGTAGGGAATCTGCAACTAGAATTTGTCTCTACCAGATAAATTGTTACCGAAGGTAAGTAACTTGTTCATCTGATAGAGACTTCAAGTTGCAGATTCCTTACCTTAGAATAGATACCCAAGCAATGCCATCCTCGGTGGTGGGCTGCGAACCAAGATCATACTAGAAGGTCCTGCAGGACCTAACAACCAAAGTGGCTGTCCCTGAAGATCTGACTGGAACAGGACAGGATCTACGGTGGAATGAGCACACAAGCCCACAGGGGCTTGCTTCTTTGCCATCAACCTTGACCCTTACCTCTCCATGACACAGCAAATCAACGCTCTAACCTCCTCCTGC
Organism: Pleurodeles waltl; assembly: GCF_031143425.1. Classification (NCBI taxonomy): domain Eukaryota; kingdom Metazoa; phylum Chordata; class Amphibia; order Caudata; family Salamandridae; genus Pleurodeles; species Pleurodeles waltl. The sequence goes on along the minus strand of NC_090445.1, from coordinate 869,335,027 downwards.
TTCCACACACTCCGCACTCTAAAATAATCCTTCAAATGGAATCCCCCAGAAACCAGAAGGACAGTCACCCACGCACTCATCAACAGCAGACTGGACTACGGTAACACCCTCTACGCTGGCACCACACTCAAACTCAAACGCAAACTCCAGAGAAGCCAGAACACAGCCGCACGCCTCATCCTTGGCCTCCCCACCACGAACCAATCTCACCACACCTCAAATCCCTTCACTGGCTCCCCATTGACAAGAGAATCACATTCAACATCCTCATCCACGCACACAAATCCCTCCACAACACCGGCCCAACCTACCTCAACGAAAGAGTTAACTTCCACACTCCCACACGCAACCTCCGATCGCCCTAGCCACAGTCCCCCGCATCCAACACACCACCACAGGAGGCAGGTCTTTCTCCTACCTCGCACCCAAAACCTGGAACTCCCTCCCCACCGACCTTCGCAAATCCAAAGACCTCCTGGTCTTCAGAAAGAACCTCAAGACATGGTTGTTTAATCAGTGACCCTCCCTAACTCCCCCCCACCCCAGCGCCTTGAGACCCTCACGGGTGAGTAGCGCGCTCTACACATTTTTCTGATTGAAAGCATAGCTCATTTTGATGCAAAGAAGTACCCATTGCGAGATAAGCTTTTGCACGGCCTTCACTTTCTTCCTACCCACATATATAACAAATAGTTGATCGTCCACCCAGAAATCTTTGGTACGATTGAGGTAGAACACCAATGCTCTTTTTAGATCCATGCAGTGGAGTCTCTCCTCTTCATGAGAAGTATGTGGAGGTGTGTAAATAGTAGCAAAGTGATGGACTGGCCTACATGAAAAGGTAACTACATTGGGAAGGAATGAGGCCCTAGTGCATAACACCACTTTGTCAGGGTGCACAGACAGAAATGGGGCTTTGAAGAAAGAGCCTGAAGCTCACTCACTCTGCGAGCAGAGGTGATGGCTACAAGAAAAACAGTTTTGAACATAAGGAGCCGTAAGGGACAATTGTGTAGTGGCTCAAAAGGAGCACACATCAAGTAGCTAAGGACAAGATTGAGGTCCCACTGTGGCATGATGAACTGAGTGGGAGGAAACAAATGGGTGAGACCCTTAAGGAATCTACCAACAATAGGATACTTAAAAAGGGAAGGTTGATCAGGCAATCTAAGAAAGGCTGAGATAACCGATAAGTAACCTTTAAGGGTGCCCAAAGCAGAGTCCTGCTGGGACAAAGAAAGAATGAACAAAAGAACCTCAGAGAGAGGAGCAGAGAGGGTATCAGCAGACTTTTTGGTACACCATGCCACACATTTATGCCAACAACTGGCGTATACTGTTTTGGTGGAGGGACGCCTGGCTGTCAAGATAACATCACAGAGTTCGGATGGAAGGTCAAAAGCAGTCAACTGCCGAAGCTCAATCTCCACGCATGAAGGTGAAGATTAGACAGGTTCAGTTGGAGAACTGTCCCCTGGTGCTGCGACAGAAGATCCTTCTGAAGGGGCAGTCTGAGTGGAGGATCGGTGGCCATGGTCAGTAGTTCTGAATACCATACTCTCCGTGCCCAGACCAGAGCCACCAAGATTACTTGGTCACGGTCATTCTTGATCTTCAGAACTCTAGACAGAAGTGGTATAAGTGTAAAGGCGGAAAGGAGGTCAGAGTTTCACTCGAGACGAAAAGCATCGCCGAGCGAGGGCCGCCTTGGAAACTCCAACATGCAAAACAGCTGACATTGCGCATTCTCTGAAGAGGCGAACAGATCTAACCAAGGGTCTCCCCACTGCTTAAAGAGACCTTGCGCCACCTCTGAATGGAGATGCCATTCATGATCGGCTATGCATCGACTGCTGAGTTAGTCTGCTCTGGCATTCAGAGCGCTCACCAGATGTTGAACCACAAGGGAAATGCCCTGATGTTCTAGCCATGTTCAGAGGCGCAGAGCTTCCTGGCAAGGGGTCCAGGACCCCACTCCGCCCTGTTTGTTTCAGTACCACATGGTGGTAATGATGTCCATGAACACCTGCATCACTTTACCTTTGAGAGAAGGAAGGATTGCTTTCAATGCAAGCCTGATCGCCCGGAGCTCCAGATGATTGACGTGGAGGCCGGACTCTGCCGGAGACCAGAAACCTCTGATCTCTGCCTCACCCATGTGGCCGCCCCATCCCAGCAGTGACAAGTCTGTCATTACTGACAGATCTACTTGGGGAAGGGAGATGGAACTGTCATTGACCCAATCCTGGATTCCACTACAGGTCTTTTGCAGTCCCCACTGAGATCTGGAACATGTCAGAAAGCTGTCCCTGATGCTGTGCCCACTAGAACTTCAAGTCCCACTGCAGAACCTGCATATGCCATCTGGCATGTGTCACTAGCAGGATGCAGAGAGTCATTCTCACAGAAACCCAGGATAGAGGCAAAAAAGATCAGAATCTTAGCCCGAATATCCGGGACTCACTTTTTGGGAGGATAGGCCAAAAACTGCACTGTGTCCACAACAGCTCAGATGAAAGGGAGCATCTGAGAGGGTGTCAGGTGTGACTTAGGCACGTTTATAGTGAACCCCAGCATGTGCAGGAGGTTCCCCGTATTCTGAAGGTGGGAGATGACTTTCTGGGGCGAGTCTGCCTTCAACAGACAGTCGTCGAGATAGGGGAAGACTGAAACCCCCAACCTGCGCAGAAGAGCTGAGAACCACCGCCCGAACTTAAGTGAATACCCGAGGGGCACTGGTGAGGCCAAAGGGAAGCACAGTAAATTGAAAGTGCTTGGGACCTAAAACAAGTTGTAGGTAACGTCTGCGAACAGGCAAGACAGGGATATGGAAATAAGCATCCTGCAAGTCCATCGCTACGATCCAGTCTCCTGGGTCCAATGCAGACAGGACCTGAGTCAAGGTAAGCATTTTGAACTTCTCCTTTTTGAGGAAGAGATTGAGGGTCTGAAGGTCTAGGATAGGACGTAAGCCCTCGTCCTTTATGGGCACCAGAAAGTAGCGGGAATAACAACCACAACGTACTTCTGGCACAGGGACCCTATCTATTGTTCCCTTAGCCAAGCGAGCCGTGACGTCCTCGCAGAAAAGTGGCAGATGATCCTCCAGTAGTTGACAGTAGGATGGAGGCATGACCAGAGGGGCAGTCTCAAAGGAAAGGGAGTAGCCCCTTCGGATAACCTGCAAAACCCACGAGTCCCTAGTGATAGATTTCCAATGGGGCAAGTGATGGCGAATCCTGCCGCAAACTGGTCTGGAGTGGGGGGGGGGGACCGACTAGGAAGGCTTGGAGGCTGCAGCAGGGGCCGGTGTGGACTGGGCAGAGCTCTGGTTCCCTGTTCGACGAGCGCATGGGATTCCGTGTCCCAGGCCACGCAGTGACTAAACAGCATGGGTGGCACAGTGGCTGGGAAGGTGGCAAAAGGCGGACTGTTGCGGACAAGGGGCGGTCGAAAGGCCTCTGAAGCTCTGAGTCCGCATTGCCTCCAAAAAGACGGGTGCCATCAAAGGGCATGTCCATAAGGGTCTGTTGGACATCCCCTGAGAAACAAGATTTCCTCAACCAGGCGTGGCACTGCAAGGCCACCATCGACGCAACCGATCTACCCAGAGAGACGGACATGTCCAGCCCACAACGAATAGTGAACTTCGCCGCGTCTCTATCCATCAGCAACTGCTTGGGAGATGACAGTCCGGGCCTCCTCTGGTATCTGCGGCAAGACGTGTGCGACCGTATCCCACAGGGAGTGAGTATAGTGGCCCAAAAGGCATGCAGTGTTCACTGACTGCAATGCCAGACTGGAGGAAGAAAACATCTTCTTCCCAAGTTGGTGCAGTCCTTGATTCCCGACCCAAAGGTGCACAAGGGAATGCGCCAGATGACAAGGATGCCTATATAACAAGGCTCTCAGGCATGGGGTGTTGGGGCAGGAAATTAGGGTAGTTCGGGGCGGGCCGATGGTGGCGAGTGATTGTCCAGTTCACAGGAGCCCGTGAGCTGGGTCTGGACCAAGTACTCAGAAGGACATCAGAGAGGCTCAGATGTGGAAGCCACTGGTTGAAGCACCTCCGTCAGGCAATTAGATCTGACTAAAAGTAGGAGGTTCGATGCCAAGGTCCTCAGCCGCCCTACTGACCATCATAAAATAAGTGGCTCCCTGCGCCATAGCTACGGTAGGAGGAGAAAGCATGCCAGCATCTGGAGAAGTATCCAGGCCACTGATCTAGCTGAATTCCTGAGCCTAGTCCATTTTAGGGTCATCCCAGTATTCATAAGGGTCCAGAGACCCTTCCAATCCTTCCCCATATTCATACCCATAAGAATAAGGGTCTGAATCCAACCTGGGAGGAAGAGACCCCAATGAAGAGGGGGCGGCGTCGGCCGACGCCATTCCGACTCCAAGTCGTGAGCACAACCGATGTTGGTAGCCTGAACGGGGAAGGTTTCGAAGGTACAACCGGCGTCAGTACGGATCTGGTAGCGGATCCGAAGGGGACCTCAGTGGCTGGGATTGGAACTGCCGGCACAGAACCCTAATGGCCCCCAGCCGAACCCCAAAGGCCCAAAGACGCCAAAGAGGGGTCGGACTGTCCAAAAATTAGACGTATGGCCACATAGAATTCTTTCAATTGGGCATTGGGCAGGGGTCGTTCAGGCTCCCAGAAAGCAGGGGAGGCTCAGGGCGGACCCAGAAGTAGGCTCTGAGGACGGAGACCTTAAGTGTTGACGCTCCTCCTGCATCCCATCAGCCGAGCGTCGGAGTGAAGTAGAAGGATGCGTAGCCTTCTTCAACTTCCTGTTCTTACCTGAGTGACCTAACGTGGAGGATGAAGAGTGGTGGTGACTCCACGAGTGGTCTTGAGACCTTCCTCTCGAGCGAGACCGGGATCGATGTGGGTTGAGCACTGAGATGCCTTAAGCTTGAGGCAGCACTCCCTCAAGGCCTTCTGGTGCATGGCCCGGCACTCTGAACAGACCAGGTGCAGATCCGTCACTGACATCATGTTATGACAGGCATCGCAAGGCTTGAAACCGGTCTTCAGGGACATCCTCGACGCACCAAAAACTCGACAAAAGTGTCAGTCGGTCAAAAATTGACCAGGTTAGCTCTCTTCGGATTAGCGTGTGGCGCGGAAAGAAAAGAACTGACGTCACCGCACAGAGGCAGCATGTATGTACGACTCCCGATGCCAGCGACGCTCATGGAGTTGATCGACACCACCTAAGGATGCGCAAGGGTGCTGCTCGAAGAAAAATCTCCGGATCCAGTCTGACGCCTGCGGAAAATTCTAAGATAAGAAATCTGCAACCAGAAGTCTCTATCAGAATATTGTTTTACATTGGAGTGAGGCTTAATTTTTTGGAATGGAGTGAGGCAAATTGTTTTTGATTGGAGTGAGGCAAATTGTTTTGGAGTGGGGCAGGTTGTTTTTTAATGGAGTGGGGTGAACTGGAGTGGGGTAGATTAGATTGGGGTGGGTTGGGAGGATTGGAGATAGTAGGGTTGGAGTGGATTGGACTGGGATGAGTGGTTTGGATTGGAGTGGGGTGGACTGGGGTGAGGTGGGGTGGACTGAGGTGGATTGTAGTGGGGTGGATTGGGGTGTACTGCATGATTATGGATTAAAGCATCATTTCAGAAATTACATATGATAACAAAAACAATGTCGCCATCGTCTTTTGAGAACAGCGTCTGTGAACAAAAACAAAAGAAAACGAGTTCAAAGTGAGAAAAGACAACTTGGAAAAATAAAACAAAGTTAGCTATGAAAATATAAAACTTTGCAACTTTATTTGTCCTGCTGGGTACATTTTTGACAGTCAAAAGTCTTCTGTTTTCAGGGCACTAGAAGTTAAAAAGAACAAAATAGTACCTCAATCACGTCGGGAGCAGTGGACGGGCATTGATTAAGTTGAATCAGTCAGTGCTTGGTCCATGTTCCACACAGATGAATGGAAATGATGGCAGAACTGCAGGGACAAATTATGAGGCTGTAAAGAAGAGTGTCACACAAGCAAACAAGTGGTAAGTGACAGGCGGGCTCCACGTCATTTACTGTACACAACAGTCTCTCGTAAGAAAGGTGCATGCACTATTGCATGCACTTGCAGGCTCGACCCTAAAAAGTGACAATTAGCCCAGGTGCATAAATTAGCTAACATTTTCATACGTTCTCTTTTATGAAATTGCACATTCGCAGATTTTCTTTTTTATTGAGCAAATATGAGTGCACCTTGACTTGTCACTGAAAGTGCTTTTACAAGGTGATGTCTGTCAAAGGGGGCAGGAGGAAGTAGGAAGAAATTTGCACAGTTAAGAATTACCTCTGTATTGCTAAACCTGCTCTTTGCTAATGGATAATAGTAGTCCTTACTGTACTGAGCACACATTACAACAATTTAACATGAAAGGAAACCCTAAAGTGTTTTGCGAACATGCGTGAACACAGATTTAGGAGCTCTGCTTCCCAGTCTGAGGACAAATAAATCAAGACTTTGCACTGCTTCTAAGTTATGAAGAGTGATTCAAGTTCTTAATTTCTAGGTAAGGAGGGACATAAAGTAAAACCAGCAAAATAGACCTTTACATGCTGAGCTTCTCCCAAGTTCAGTCAAATTTTACGTTTGTATAGACAAAAATGACACAGAGACAAGCAAGTGTGGTGTTTCAGGCAAGAGAACTCCATTGGTTGGTCTCTTTATAACAGTAATACACTGATGAAGGGGTATTATCTACAGCCTATACATACTGTGAGAAAAAGCCCCGTTTTGCATGTTCACCCACATTGTTTGCTGAATGGTGATACTGGTGCCCCAGACTCTGCACACAAGGGTGCTACTACTCCCTAAAACATGTACAAATTGGCATATGTAAACTTCCAGTAAGGCCACAGTATGTGGTGTAGGAAAATAAACAAATGGCAGAGAAAGTTATGTCACTTGGAGACTGCACCACCTATTGTGTCATTCCTAAGGGAAACTTGGCATCATGTCTAAAAGTGAAGCCTGACTCCTACAGCCTTTAAATCTACAGGCACACCTGTTAAAATATACCTTATGAGAGGAGACAAACTATGTTTAAATATTAGGCAAGTCACCTCTAAGTAGACCTTGTAGTCCACAAAGTAGGGTGCCATATATTTAAGACTGGAACATGTAAGAATTTAATGTTTGTATGTTTCTACTGTGATCAAACTCCAAATACTATTTTCACTGTTAGAGCTGTAGCTGGTTCTATGAAGAATCTGCATATTTGATTTGGAATAAGCTACAGGGATTGTTCAAACACATATTGCGGTGAAATTAGCATTTGGCCTTTGAGCAGAGATATTGGCTCGGGCCTTGCAGGATGGCTCGGTGAAGGAGTATGACCAAACTTAACAGAAGCATGGCAGTTTAGGCGTTATCAAGAACCTCAGTAATTTAAAAGAGAACAAGGGACACCTGTACTTTCAAAGTTTATTGATAAGGGAAGCTTGGAAGAGAGGGGTCTATTGATCCCAAAACACACTTTAGTCTCCTGGCTTTAGTTTCAGTGGAGGAGGGAGCTGGCCACAGAACCGATTTAGAGAGGTTATTGGGTGGGGGCTTACTACCTTAAATACACACCTGTGTGTGCCATAAGCTCCCTCGGGGAGGGAGGGGCAGAAAGATGTTGCCATGCCGGATTTGAATGAAAATGGTACCCTATGGGATAGTTTGCAGGGAAGCAAACTGGATGTGCTCCAAAAGTGAAGATTTTCACTTGGGAACTTTTTTTCCTGTAGGAGTCCCCCTACCCACTAGCTAGTCAATATACCAAACGGAGATCCTCACTCCCAGTTCCTGAGAGCACTTTCTGGACCTGCAGAAAAACAGAGGACTGGCCCTGCTGTTTGTAACCTGTGCAGAGACCTGAACTGCTGGACTTGCCCCGCTTGTACCAAGGATTAAAAGTGAATTCCAAGGGTCAGCTGGCTAAACCCCTGTGGCTGCAGGGGCATAACAAGCTGCAGGAGGTATTTTTCATGGAGTGACCTGTATACCAGTTAGAACACAAACTGAACTGGGTCTTGCTGCTGCCCTATATTGCAGTGCCTCCTGGACTCTAAGCGCGGCCCCCCAAGGTCCTGGGAGCCATAGACGTGGCTAAAAGGAACCATCCAGAAAGTCTAAAAAGTTATGGACTTCCAAGACCTCCAAAGCTTCAGTGTGACCTTGTGGCAAAGGTGTCCAATTTTGATGCCCTTTGTCACAAATAGCTTTAAGCTTGTCCCTCTGGAAGATATTAAGATCCATAAGAAGACTAAGTTCAAAGGTGGAAACCTTGACTGTGAAAAGTGATCAAAACTATTCTTGAGACGAGGCCTTTGTCAGGCATGAAATCTGAATTTCTCCCTTCCTGAGCTATTCCTGCCAAAACCAACTTGTTCAGCGGTACATCGATCAGCAGCTATCCAAATTCAAGAGGACTTTGGTGAACACAGTCTTCAACCTTGCATCGCTTCCATAAAAAAAGACTACGTTAGAAGATAAAAACTTTGACCATGACTAACAAGTTTGGCATATCCTACCTGTGTTCCATCAATGTCAGCCTGAAATTATGCCTACTACCAAGCCAACCACAAATAGTAATTTGTGGTTGGTGCGTTATTGGATTTTTGTCATTTTCCTCATACAATTTTTCTTAGTAATTGGAAATTGGTTCTAGGACTTTTTATTGAGTTGAGTTTTGATGCCAAAATTAAGCCTGTCTGCTCTGTGCCATAATTACTAAGAGTTGAGCACATGTTTCATTTATTTAAACTGTGTCTTTAACCTTACACGTTTTTAAGATTTAATACTTGGGAAAGACTCACATCCTTCCCAAATAATAACCCATTGTCATGCATATATAGTATATGCCACAAACACAAGACCACATGGCATGTTTTAAGTCAATGCAAGGAGGATTCAAAATAATACAACCCTTTAAATTTTCCACTGCTTTGATAACTCACCTTACAGGTATTCCATTCAGATCTGAATTTTGTTTTAGAGCTCAATTTTAAATTGAGACTTCTCTTAATAAATCTATAATACCCTGTGACTGAGATGTTAAATTAAACTTAATAAAAGATTAGTTTCTTGCATTAGCTTACACCTAATTTGAATCAGGAAAGTATGTACCACTTTGGTAATGCTTTCATAATTGTTCACTACAATTAAAAGCTAATCATATAGTTTGAATCATTATGAAACTACTGTATTTTCATTCATTGGGAAAGAATTATCTTCAACAATCTTACCTATTTAATATCTTAACTCAAGTGGTCACCAGGTTGTTGGTTGCTACGTTGCTTGCTCTGGTGTCTAGGAGAAGTATAAAGTATGCAACTTAGTGTTCAGGTAATGTTTTACATTATCTAAGTTCTCCAATGTCATTCTTTTTAAAGTACTGTAGTGGTATCAGAGAATGTTTGTTTGGTGCACCTGACCAATAGGAGAGTAGAACCTTCACTCAGGCACATGTATGTTTTCCTGAACTGCTTCATAAGAGTAGGTCATATACCATTTATTCCCTTCACTCCACCTTCAATGACTTCAAATGACTATGGGAGTTAATAGAAGCAGGTGGGGACAAAGTGGTGTTTTCCACTGTGAGGGGGGGGCGGGTGGGAGGCAGCAGGTCAAACTGTTGCACAATGCTGAACACCGATATAAAGCAACACCTTTTGTGACACCAACTTTGCTGGAGTTCAGAAAGAAGCTCTGGTTTTGGTGTTAGAGTGGATCCCTTTCACAACGCATCCTGCATAAATAAGGCAGCACAGGATACAAAATGAACGTACCCATGTACCTAAAATAGAATACATCAGTGCGTGAGAGACCAAAATCTGAAATGTGTCACAACATTTGTTAAACAAGGCCTCCATGCAGAGGAAGATAAATGGGATGTAGTCCTCCAGCAGGGATCCTCATCACTGCCCCCACCGACCATCTTGACCAGACCCCATTCTCAATCATGATGAAATCTTACAGATTGTTGGGCAGAACATGACTATATGGTGCATCAGCAAAAACTGATCCACGACAGTGGGGTATCAGTGGTTGTGGAATTTGCATACACTAAGGGCCAAATTGGCAAGGCCCTATCGCCACAGGAGAGTGACGTTTTGCGATGCTTTGGTGGCGCGGACCACTGCTCCATATTTACAATGTGGTTTAGCTTCACTTTTATGGCGTCACGCCTCCTTGTAAATATGGGCCTTTCCGACACCGTTTTCTGCGTCAGTGCGGCCTGTAACAGGTGTTGCAGTGGACGTTTCATCGCTACACCCATTGCTTTTGACTCTGCCCCAGATTTATAAGAAATCGGTGGCAGTGCCAAAAACTAAAGCCACCCCAGGGGTGGGGTTAGCATTGCATAACAAACAGGAATGTTTTTCTTCCTCTGCGTTTTTTGCTTTTTTCTATGTGTGCTGCACTTTGCAGCACACAGAAACAGCTAAATGCCATGGATGATTGTTTATGTGCAGGAAGGTGTCTCTTCCTGCACATAAACAATCATTCCAAAATGACGCTTCAGTACTTCTATGTGTGCTGCACTTTGCTGCACACATAGAAGTGCTAAATCGCCATTATAAATTGTTTATGTGCAGGAAGGGACCCCTTCCTGCACATAAACAATCTATCTCCTCAATGCAGACACCCTTCCACTATTGTGTAAGGATGCCTGCGCAGGAAGCTTAATTCAGCGCCAGCGCAGGGAGAAACGCAAGGGTGCACCATATTCCTGTAAATACGGCACATATAGGGTTAATTTATGACTGTTTTGAGTCCTTTCTGTCAGTGCTAACTATATAAGTGCAGTTTGTGAACAGCAGTGAGTTTATTATTTTGTGGGTTTGTGCTGTCCCTCTATGTACTCCTCCCTAGACCTTCCTTAACCCAACCTTAACCTTCCCTAAAAATGTCTTCTTTAGTTGTAAATATTTTCCATTCATTACCACAGTCCCTTTGACATTTACTATTAAAACAAATCAACCAGTGCAGAAACTCTGGAGTCGGGCAGAGATCTCTGCATATAAAAAGACAGGAGAGGCAGAGGCATAGGCTTCCCCACTAAGTTTCTGAATAGCATTTTGTAGTGCATTTGCAGTACTGTTGTAGCTGTACAATATGTACTACAAAGTGCAGTTTGTGAATAGGGCCCATTGTGTCTTATGTACATTTAACTTGACCAATGTGTAATCAATCAAAGTAGAAACTATTCCAAAACGAGAACGCTTGAATATATTGTCTGTTATTCCAAGTGTCTGCCACTTTCTCATCTCTGCCTGAAATGGTTTCAATTTGTTAAAAAATAACATACATAATGAGTATTTTGAATTTCAGAAGATTTTATAAATCACAAGCATCCTCTCGATTTCAATGTTCCCTGAAAAAAATAGAAAGTTCTTAAAAATTACATGCATTTAATAATTGTTGCTGGGAAGCATAGTTTGTCTATATATTTACATATCAAACCAGCTTTACTAAAATTGAAAAGCAAATGTATAGCCATTTCTAATAGAAATAGCCACATCGATGCCAACATTTCTGGAAAAAATGCAGAAAACAATTGAGCATATCCATTTTTTGCAGTAGTTTACATTGTAGTTGTGTGTATATATAGCTCGTCATGACCTTGATGAGGGGCTGAAGTGTATTAGCAGTGAGTTGCAAAGAATACAGTTGGGTATACACCATAGCGCAATTACCCTGGCATGATAACCAGGGTAACATCAGTCATAGCACTTAATCCTCTAGTGCAGCAAAAAGATAATAGGCATAGAAACATGACAATTGCTCTGTCCATTCTGTTATCTCTCTTTGGGCTTGAAAACACGCCCATGCCGCGTCAGTCACTTACATTAGTTCGTGGGCTTGCCTTTTAAAATCATTTATTTTTCATTTTCATTTGTGAAAGGCATGCATACGTCATGCCTTTTCTGGTGTTTAGCCCACCTACACAGCACTGGTAAAGTACTAAAAATATACGAGGCTCGATGTTTTCAGCCTGGGGCCCGGACTACTTTATCTGTTTATCTTCCGTGTTTTTTTTTTTTGCTTTACAGAGCTAATAGCTCAAACTCGAACAAATGCGAGACCCGTTGCATTGAAAATGCTTGTATTAATTTATTGTATTGTCTGGAAGGGTGTGGGTTCTGAGAAAACCAATTCAGGAAGTGTTTTGATGTTATGCTGAAGGTAGTTACTTAGATTGTCTAGCTAAGTTTTTGAAAGAAATATGAACGACAGAGAAGCTGACAGGAATACTCTGGTTAGAGGCAACCACGGTTAGGTTATTGTTCTGTGGAGTCCACCTATGAACGACAGGGAAGCAACCCACTGGTTAGAAGCAGTTGGGCTATATGCTTGATGGAATATACCCACGAGTGAGAGGGGAGTATTCAAAAGAAAAATGCATGTTGTAGACAGCTGGGTTTAACCTCTAAAGTGTAGGTGTCATACAATGGCCGACACCTGCACTCCCTCCCCAGTGCATCTGACAGCCATGTCACTGGGGAAGGGGGTTTCCCTTAACAATTTTTAGTTCGGGCCGCTGGAGAAGAGCTTCCTCAGCAACACAAGCCTTTTTTTTTTTTTTAAAGCAAACAATAGCGTAGTGCAAACTGATATTATATCTGTGAAAGTGAAATGAGCGGATGGGTCCATTTCACTTTCACTGAATTGGTTCTCAAGGGCATATCTCAGCCCCTGTGCACCAATTTAGACAGGGAGGTGTCAATTGAAAGTGGGGGGATCTCCTATTTTCAAATGTATCCCTGCCCAGGGATCCCTGCTGGGTGTCATTGGAGGGTGCACCCCAAGCAGGGATACATCCACCAGACAGCAGGGATTTCTGACAGGGGAGTGGCCCCTTGTTCAAGGGCTTGTACTCCCCGCATACCACCCAAAAAGGTGACTAACCCCAATCTGCCACCTAGGGAGCTGGGTGGGCAAAGACCTTAGGGTGGGAGCTGCCCACCACTGGCATGGTCATTCCTCCTCCCCTAATAGGATGGCATAGAGCACAGTAGCTACTCTGGAAAATGTATTTAAAAAAAAGCACTGGGGGTCTGAACACCATGGCCAGGGCACACAGAGAGTGTACCCCCAATTTGCATCTCGGGACTCCACAAAGGATTTCAAAATGGTGTCAAAACAAACGAATGTTTCAGATGGCCTATGCTGGCATCTGGCCACACCCCCACCCCAGAAGGGGCAGTAGTGCTTTCTGACCCCTGAGAGCAAATAGGAAGGGACCTATTTAATAAGATTTTGCGCAGTGTTTTGCGTCCCAAAAGTGACAGAAATGGATGTAAAATCTTTTTTCGCCTATGCAACGCATAGCACCACTTTACATTACTTAGTGCCAAGGAGTGATCCATGGGTGGTGCATGGACTTTCCATGGTAGACCAGGTTTTGCGTAACAAAAGATCGCCCATTTTTACTAGGCACTCTCATGGAGAAATGCTTTTATTTCATTATTTTTATTTTTTTTTACTTTGCACATGTGCTGCACTGTACAACACAAAGCGGGAAAAGTTAGTGTAAGCATAGTATTTTGTACTGGAAGCCTATCCTTCCAGTATAAAATCTATACTAGACTCACGCAGGCACCCTTGCAATATGGTGGAAAGGTGTGCGCATGGTGCACAGCGCAAATTTCAGTGGCAGCACGAGGGAAAGAGCGCCACAACTGTATAAATGGCAGTCTCCTGCTCTGTCCTTCTCACACAGCGCAGCACAGCATTTCTCGGTGCTGCACCGTGCTGCATAAGGATTTAGTAAATCTGGACCAAAGTTTGGGAATGTTGCCCCTAAATCTGCCCCGCAAGGGTAGTGGGCATTGCACTTTGTCACTGGCCATACCCCACATAAAAAGGGACCAACCAGAGTACCTTTGCACCCCGCCAGGGGAATTTTTTAAATGGGCTGGCCCAAAGCCCAACTATATATTGTTAGCAATAAGTCAATGTGACTGCTGATATGTCAAAGCACAGACCTAAAAACAAGGCTACTGAACATTTTTCTCTCCAAAATAAGTGACACATGAAAAAAACATGAAGTGTTTCTCTGATCACCAGGGACTAATTGTCCATGTGGTGTTCTGTTAGTCATGCCTCTCCCAAGCCACGTGATGAACGGAAATGGGAATGAAACAGTGAAAACAAAATCCATGTCAAAGTTGGGCCAGTTAGTATGCTTCTTGCTCCATACATGAGCATTAAGGCTGCATCTGTGAATAGGACCTGAAATGATATTTCTGTTCTATCTAGCTTCATATTTCTAACCTTTGGATAATTGGAAGTGCAGACTGGATTCAGAAAACGTTTCTAATGGTCTTCTGCCGCCGGAAGGTGGTGTCAACTCCACTACAATGTCAGATGCAGAGTCATGGTGACCTCATCGTAGTCATAAAATCTTGAGACCAACATTTCAACTGCAGTTCTGCTCTGTTTTTGCACCAACTTTTGAGACTTTTAGAGAGAACTGATATTTGTATATTGGCACAGTCCAAACGAATTTGGTACCTTATTAAATATCTCCACTGGAAGAGGAAGGTAGAGAGTATTAATCTACAGGTAGAGTATCTGCCAGAAAAACCGCTACTAAAGGTAAGTAACTTCTTCTTCTGATGGATAATTCTACCCGCAGATTACTCACCTCTGAATACATTTCCAAACAGTAACATAGAGAAAAGTTGTTTTATGTTAGAAAATCTTGAAGCACAGAGCAGGCATTGTGTCCATTGCTTCTTACTTCTGAATCCAAAAAGTAACATTTGGCAAAGGTGAGAAGAGTGGGCAAGATAGCTTGTTGCACATGTCCACTGCAGGTAAACCTCTAGGTAGAGTTATTGAGGAAGGTTTGGCTCTGGGTGGAATGAGCCGTTATTCCTTGAGGTGCAACTTTTACGTTTTTGTATTGCTCTACCTTTTTTTGGACTGGCTGTAACCAATTAATAATTGATCAGTCGATCTTATGTCCTTAGTACAGCCAATGTAATAGTTTCTAGGGTGTAATCTGTTGATACCTTTCTCCTTCCTTAGAAAGATGAGGAGTTAAATAGAAGGTTGGTAGTTTGATGGAATGATTGCCCCAGATGAAGGACACCTTAGGAACGAAAACAGTTTGCCTAACCAACTTGCCTGGGATGAAGCAGGTGAAGAAGGAGGGGAGAAAGGGCTTGAAGCTCACTAACAAGTCAAGCTCAAGTAATAGCTTTTAAAAAAATATTTTTTTCGGCTAATAGTCTCAGCTGACAACTGTATAGTGGTGCAAATGGAGCCCCCATGAGGTTAAGATCCCATTGTGGCATAACAAATGGTGTCAGTGGATAAATGTGAAGTGTTTGACAAATGTTGCAACCCCTGGAGATCTGAATACAGAGGGATGGTCTGGTAGAGAAAGAAATGGCAATATGGCTGAATGACAACCCTTCACAGTAGCTACCTCACAGCTTTGTTGAACTAAGGACAGCAATAATAAGATATATCCCTAAATCAGTGCACTGGGAAACACATTTGTTCCATCTTCCTAAATAGACAGATTTGAGAGAAGGCCTTCATGTAGAAAGGATCACCTCTGCCACTTCTGGTGGGAGCTAGAAAGTACTCAGCTCCGTGTTGATTTAGGTCAAAGCAGGAGTTCCTTTCCAGCACAAATTCGGTAATTGACCCAGAGGGCCGCTATGTTGCTCTCTATGGCAGGTTAAATGGAAGGGACATCAACTTTGTGAACATTTATGGTCCGAACCAGATCCATCCTCATTCCTAACCAAGATAACAGCATGACTATCACAATACCTAACCCAGCAGGCTATTGTGGGTGAGGGCTTTAACTGTGTAGGTGACTCCGCACTTGATCAATCCCACCCCCCCACTTTGGGACTCACCCATATACCATTACACCCGAGCCTTCACGGCATGGCAAAAGAACTGGAACCTTATAGACTCCTGGTGCGCTAGGAACCCCTGAGGTAGAGATTACTCCTTCTCCCCTTAACCAAGTTACATATAAGCTTCAACACTTTCTTATGTACAGCAGATACACATCTCCTAGTTCATAACTTAGAATACCTGACCCGTACCATATCCGACCATAACCCAGTCCTCTTCCACCTCAAGATTCTCACATGGCGGCTTAAACCTGAATGACTTGAAGAACCACAATTTCTAGAAGCCATCCATGAACAAATACAAGTCTATTTCACTACGAACACTTGAACTGGCTCCTCCCTGCAGGTGGAGTGGGATGTGTTCACAGCGGTGATCCTCGGCCATTGCATGGCGGAATCGATCGGTGTGTGCGGGATGCTGCTTTGCGAACTTATGGACGCTGAGAGAGTAATCAGGAAGGCAGAATTAATCCAAGCTGAACATCCCCAATCCCCCCACACCCTACTGGAAGCTAAAGAACGGGTGGCAGCAAGCACCGAAAGTCTTTGCTCGTTCAACTATACAGCATATACCGTGAGGTCACTTGTAGAGTGCGGCCGCACTGGCCGCCTACTAGCATGGCTCACTAACCCTACGAAGAGAGGTTCGGCCTGTGTGGAACTTACCTCTATCACGTGAGCCCTGCTATATTCCCAAGCCAACATCAATGACTACTTTGCACGTTATTACAGATTTTTATACACTAGCAAAAGCGTACATGATATCTCTGTCCTCCTGGTTATATTTCAGGAAAAGACCTTCCGACTGTCCAATTTAGAAGCTGAGGGACTGGGAATGGACATCACGCTATCAGAAGTGCTAGGGGCAATCAAGGGCCTGGCAAGGTGTAGGGTGCCGGGCTCCGATGGGCTGCAACAGAAATCTATGCTGCTTATGCACTGGAACTGGCTAACAGGCTGGTCACCATCTACAAGACAAACAAAGCGACAGGGAGCCTGCCACAAACCACCAAAGAGGCGTTGGTCATGCCCCCTCTAACATCAGGGAAGCCAGCAGCAGATTTTAAGGCATACTGCTAGCTGTCAATGCTAAATAAAGATTATAAACTCCTAAATAAAATAAGGCTAATAGATTTCTCCCTCTTAAAACTAAACTAATTCACCCGGATCAAGCGGGCTTCATTCCAGGACGGAACACGGCAATCAATATGCAGCAGTTACTGATGATTCTTGAGGCCACATCCTATGACAGGGAGAATGCTGTGATCTAGGCTACAGACAATGTTAAGGTCTTTGATAGCCTTGAATCGGACTATCGATATGCAGTCAGCTTTACATGGGGCTGGTTTGATCCTTCGTCGAGAGAACCCAGCTTCTTTACCCTGATCCGGTTGTTAGGGTTCGCACGGGATGATTAATTTTACATAGTTACGCAGTCGAGAGGGGCAGCTGCCCAGGGTGCCTGCTCTCTCTCTTTCTTTTTGCGATGCATTGGAGCACCTTGCGCAAATGGCACGATGTGATACAGCTTATAGATGCCTCTGGGAGGGCCCCACAACCCAGAGGATGGTGGTCTACTCTGATGACCTCCTACTCTTCCTTAGCAACACTTTGGGGAGACATGGCCAGAGCGATGCTAGAAAACTTTGGCATGTATTTGGGCCTAAAAGTGAACTGGCAGAAAACTCGCTTCTTTACGGTGACGGAGGAAACCCCACCCCCTGATACTCTGGGCCAGCTCACCAGGGAGCCATTCAGCCTCTGCTATCTGGGAGTTAAGGTTTATCATAGTGACGTTGACATGTTCGAAGGGAACCTGGTTCTTGCTACCAGGAGGCTGAAGATGCACATGTTATTTTGGAAAACGTTCCCCCTCTCAGTTGGGGTCGGATAGCTATCCTAAAAATAATAGTCCTACCCAGATTCCTGTACTTCTTTGAGACGCTCCCCCTCTGGATACCCAGATCATTCTTCAGAGCTCAACTTCATTATAACATCCTTCCTCTTGGTCAATGGATGCCGCTGCGTAGCTATGACCACATTGCAACGTCCTACTTGCAGGGAGAATTAGCAGTCCCAGACTGTGAATCCTACTATTTAGCGGCCCAGCTACAGTGGTTCACACAGTGGATTACTGGTAGACAGGCCCCTGATCAAATCATGGACCTACGGTCCCACCCCTGGAACACATCACCCTATTGCAGGTTTGACTTGCCACAAACGCCAGCTGCAGGGAGTTCATGGTCATTTGGAAATATTGAACCCGCTGTCGACGAAAAAAAAACAAAAACAAAAAAAAACACCCAGGTTCTATATTCCCCAGAACGTCTCCTCAGAATGCTACACTTTCTCCCTCATGGTGGGAACTGGAGGGGGCTACAGGAGTAGGCGAATGCTGGGATTACCACGTTAGGCGCTCTCTACATAGACTTCGTATTGGTCCCTTTTGAAGACCTAAGAGCAGACTTCGATTTACCCCAGGGTCATTTTTAGGTCAAGCGTAAGCGTATGGACCTCTTGTATACTTTTAAGTATACTTTTTCTGTGGGCTTCCAGCTATTTCATTTGTTAGTTTCAGTGTCATTTAAAAATCCTTGCTTGCTAGTGGTCAGTTATGCCTCTTTGTCCCTCCTTCTTCTGTGTGGGGACCAACTACTGTATAATTATTCTTTGTCCTGTTTATCTGGTCTTTACAGGACTTTGGTGGTCATTACAACATTGGTGGTAAAAGCCGCTTACCGCCGTGCAGAAGACCGCCAACACACCGCTGCGGCCGCGGAATTCCGCCACAGTCATTATGACCCACAGCTCGGAATCCGCCAAAATCCAGACACCCAAAATCCGCCAAAATCCAAAATCCGCCACACCAAAGGTCAGTGATAAACCGGCGATAACAAAATCTCCACCGTCACGCCAACAGGAATACGCCCACACTATCACGACCCACGAATCCACGCGGCGGTCTTTCAACCGTGGTATTCCATTGGTGGTACACACCGCAGCGCTCAAAATACACACACATATACAAAACAAAACCACATTGGACATTTTGAAATACACACACCTGATACACATACACACACCACTCCCACACACCCAATACAATATAAAACACACACCCACATCACCCAAAAATCCTTACGTCAACAATTGCAACTGAGGGCCAGAGAGAGACACCACCATCTACAAACTAGTATCCACAGGCACTCCACACCATCACTCACACAATATCCACGCACCACACACAACACACCTCTAAATATCACCCCACACATCACAACACACACCACCCCACACATCACCCACACCACCCCATGCCACCGCAAAAGACACCCCAGGTTCTCTGAGGAGGAGCTCAGGGTCATGGTGGAGGAAATCATCCGGGTAGAACCACAGCTATTTGGATCACAGGTGCAGCACACCACCATAGCTAGGAAGATGGAGCTATGGCGAAGAATCGTGGACAGGGTCAACGCAGTGGGACAGCACTCAAGAACTAGGGATGACATCAGGAAGAAGGTGGAACGACCTACGGGGGAAGGTGCGTTCTGTGGTCTCAAGACACCACATCGCGGTTCAGAGGACTGTCGGCAGACCCCCACCTCCTCCCCCCCAACTAATAACATTGGAGGAGCAGGTCTTGACTATACTGCATCCTGAGGGCCTCGCAGGAGTAGCTGGAGGAATGGACTCTGGTAAGTCAAATCTTAACTATTACATCCCCCACCCACCTGCATGCTATCACATACCCCCACCCTCGCCCTCACCCCCATCACTCCAACTCCTCACGTATGGCCAAATATCACAAACCACACATCCCAAACTCAAGCCCTGCATGTAACACCAAAGCATGGACAGCCATCACCAATGCATGGCCACTACACATACCCATACACCCCCGTAAACCATTATCACACAAGGTCCTACACAGGAATGCAAGCACTGGGGTACACGGTCACGCACCCATTGCACACCATGGCACACACAGATGCAATAATCATGCCTTTACACCCCTGCAGGACCCCTACCCAACGTTACCGGACAGGAGGGTCCAGATATGTCCACTCCACCCACAGAAGAGGCCCACAGTGATGGCAGCAGCTCTGTCCAACTGGATCTAGATGACTAGCCTGGCTCATCTGGGACCTCGGGACAGTCGGTTCCCCTCACACTGGCACAGGCCACAACAGAGCCTCCCCCCTCAGGAAACACCAGCGCAGCACCCACCCAGCGGGCCCATACCTCTGTCCCCAGGACACGTCAATCAGCAGTGTGTCCACCACTACAGGGAACCCAGGCTAACCCACCACCCCAACAACACCAGTGACCTGGGGGCAGTGGTAGTGGGCACACGGTTCAGGGGACAGAGGCCCAGGAACACAGGGGAACTGGGAGGGCTGCTGTGCGACAGGGGGCGGGCAGGCCCAGGGAACCCACTCTCCACGAGGCCCTCTCCAACATCATGGGAGCCTACCACCATTCCCAGGAGATGATGGCATCGGTACTGGCCAAGTTTCAGGAGACCCAGTGGCTGCAGGAGGAACAGTATTTGGGCTTCAGGGAGGAACTCAAATCCATCAATTCCACCCTGGGCACCATTGTAGGGGTGCTGAAGGAACTCGTCAACACCAGGAGGGACACTGTGGCACAACAAGGGGCCCCTCACATTAGCCTCGACGATGAACTGCCCACCACCTCCGCCGGCGCTAGTGGACAGGAGGCACTACCACAGGACCACCACACCAGCAACCCACCCCCTGCAGATGGAGAACCACCCCACAAACTGTCCCTGAGATCCAGGACAAAGACAGAGAACAATGCCAAGACCCCCGCCAAGATATGAGACCACCCTGATTGTCATCCTTCTGTCCCACTTTGTCACCCTGTCCATACTTAAACTGCCCCAGCTCCACTTCCTATGCCCCTTTGGACAATGCACCTGTGAGACTAATAGACTGGACTCTGCCATGGACATTCCTCCACCATCACCCCTGGCCATTTTACAACTCCCTCCACTATTTAGCACTTAAATAAACACCCTTAAATCACAAAACAATCAGGAGTCTGTGCTTTCAAAAATGTGTATTAGCAATTACAGTGGTATATCAAATGTAATGTCAACATACCTATGTCACACAGCTCTAGTCCATGCGGAAACAAAGCAGATGTCACACAGTGGGACCCACATCTGTGAAATTGTAAGGGAAAGTGACAACTCAGTGACCACTGGGTGAAAATGACAGACAGATGAGAGGTAGTAGATTTAAGTCAGATGTAGCAGGCTGTGTTGTCTTCTTACCTGTGTCTCATTGGACGTATTGCAGGATCACCGTGTTCCTGTTGTCTATGTCCTCTTCTTCTGCTTCCTCATCATCACTGTCCACAGGCTCCACATCTGTCACAACACCTCCATCTGGACCATCCTCCTGCAGAAAAGGCACCTGTCGTCGCAAAGCCAAGTTGTGAAGCATACAGCAGGCCACAATGATCTGGCACACCTTCTTTGGTGAGTAGAATAGGGAACCACCTGTCATATGGAGGCACCGGAACCTGGCCTTCAGGAGGCCGAATGTCCTCTCTATAACCCTCCTAGTTCGCCCATGGGCCTCATTGTAGCGTTCCTCTGCCCTTGACCTGGGATTCCTCACTGGGGTCAGTAGCAATGACAGGTTGGGGTAACCAGTCACCTGCAAATGGCGAGGGACAACTGTTAGACACACACTAACTCATAGGGACAGCCCCAGACCCAGACACCTGTTCACACTGTATTGGGTCCATGTCCTCACCTAATAGCCACACACGGTGCCTCTGGAGTTGCCCCATCACATAAGGGATGCTGCTATTTCTCAAAATGTAAGTGTTGTGCACGGAGCCAGGAAATTTGGCATTCACATGGGAGATGTACTGGTCTGCCAAACACACCATCTGCACATTCATCGAATGGTAACTCTTCCGGTTTCTGTACACCTGTTCACTCCTGCGGGGGGGACCAAGGCCACATGTGTCCCCTCAATGGCACCTATGATGTGCCAGGGCATAGAAATCACCTTTCACTGTAGGCAAATCCTCCACCTGAGGGAAAATGATGTAGCTCTGCATGTGTTTCAGCATGGCAGGGCAGACGACACTCTGGACAACACGTTGGAAAACATAGGCTGGGACATCCCTGATGCAATGGCCACTGTAGTTTGAAATGACCCACTTGCTAGGAAATGGAGTACTGACAGCACCTGCACTTGAGGGGCGATTCCTGTGGGAAGGTGGATAGCTGACATCAGGTCTGGCTCCAACTGGGCACACAGTTCCTGGATTGTGGCACGATCAAGTCTGTAGGTGATGATCCCATGTCGCTCCTCCATTGTCGACAGGTCCACCATCGGTCTGTACACCGGAGGATGGCGCCATCTCCTCACATGCCCCAGCGGAAGGTGCCTATGGAGGAGAACAGCGAGCAGAGAGTCAACCAACTCTGAGGTATGTAAACACAGCTTACTGTGAAATATTAGCAAATCGACATATGCCTGTATGAGTGTTTAGGCAAAGCCTAGATATGTGTGATGCAGTCCAAAATAATGGCATGTGGGCCCATGAAATGGCAGCTGCCTGACCTGTAAAGTGGGACAATTGGATATGAGGTAACTGCGCTGGCGTTGTACATTGTCGCGGTAGGCGGTCGAAGACCGCGGCGCAATCCTGCATTGGATAACATTGGACCCTATGGGTCCCAGGAGCCAATGACGATGTACGCCATTTTCTCTCTGTTCAGTCACTTGATACCTGATCTTCAACAGGAGAGGACCTACACTGCAAGTGCTGCTGTGACCTCAGTCTGGAAGAGACAATGGCTCGTGTGTCTGGGGAAAGGGCCCTTGCCTTCAGCACGGAGGAGTTGGAGAAACTCGTGGATGGGGTCCTCCCCCAGTACACGCTACTCTACGGTCCTCCAGACAAACAGGTAAGTACACTGTGAGCATGCTGTATGGGCAATGCCTGTGTGGAGTGGTGTGGATGAAAGATAGGGGGGGGTGAGAATGAGGTGTGCATGAAATGACGGTGAGTGCATGTGTTTCATGGCAAGGGTAGGGATGAGGGCCAATTACTGTGATGGTGCAGATGGTAATAACTTCTCTTTTTCCCTTGTACTATGCCTGTAGATCAGTGCCCACCAGAAGAAGGACATTTGGTGTGCCATCGCCAAGGAAGTCCGGACCCTGGGGGTCTACCACAGACAGAGCACCCACTGCCGGAAAAGATAGGAGGACATTCGCCGCTGGAGCAAGAAGACCGCGGAGGCCCACCTGGGGATGGCCTCCCAACGTGGGAGGGGTGCCCTTCGCACCGTGACCCCCCTGATGTTCAGGATCCTGGCGGTGGCGTATTCAGAGTTGGATGGGCGCTTGAGGGCATCACAGCAGCCACAAGGGGGTGAGAACACTCTTATTCTGCTGATTCAGCGCGCATTGTAGGTGTCTGGGTGGGGGAGGTGGGCTGTGGGTTCCCCTAGGCCAGGGCGAGTTTAGTAGGCAAGGACCCTTCTCAAGGCAGGCCCTGTGGCACCCAACCCCCCTGTGTACAGTGCCAACTACACCTAGTCAGGCTCCTGTGACATCCATGTGTGCAGCAATCGGGCATAGCCTTGTAACCCATGTCCCTGGGATTGAATAGGGAACTCCAAGTGCACGGCGTAGTGCAGGGGGCTTCTGTGTCTGTAGTGTCCGCCAACGGTAGCGGTATTGCATGCACTCAACATGTCTTTCTTCTGTCTTCCCCAACTTTTTGTGGTCTCCCTGTTCTTGTGCGCATTAGCATCATCAGGCGGAGGAGCAGTGGCACCGGAGCAGGAGGGAGCTGCATCCCACATGGCCCTGGAGGGCGACACTATGGAGTCTGAATTTACCAGTGGGACGGAGGGCGAGGGGAGCTCCACGGCGGGGACAGGAGCTGACACCAGTGATACAGACTCCTTCTCTGATGGGAGCTCACTTGCGGCGGCGGGCCCATCTGTGCCCCCCGCATCTACAGATACAGCGGCCACCCCCCTACCAGCACCACCCTCCCAGCAGCCCCTCTGCGTGTGTCCCGTGCCCGCTCACCCAGGAGGGTGGGCATCTCTTTCGCCCAAGGCACCTCAGCACCTGGCCCTGTCACCCCTGCTGCCCTCAGTGAGGAGGCCATTGACCGCCTCAGGTCCATCACTGTTGGGCAGTCTACCATTTTGAATGCCATCCAGGGTGTAGAGAGGCAGTTGCAACAAATCAATGCATACCTGGAAGGCATACACTCTGGTCAGGCAGCCTATCAGCGAGCTTTTCAGACTCTGGCCTCAGCACTAATGGCAGCCATTGTCCCTGTCTCTAGTCTCCCCCCTCCAACTTCCTCCACCCAGACCCAAACCCCTGTACCTCAGCCTATCCCAAGCACACCATCAGACCAGCATGCACACACCTCAACACACAAGGGGAGCTCTGGCAAACATAAGCACCACACATCCCACAGGCACTCACACAAGCATCAGACACATGCAGACACACCAACATCCACTGCCTCCACTGTGTCCCCCTCCTCCTCGTCTCCCTCCTCCCTCCCTGTCTCATCTCCACTCACACCTACATGCACTACATAGTCAGCCGCTACGTCCATCACCAGCAATCCCACCACCACACCCCGCTCACGTGCAGTCACCACCCCCACTACCATTCACACGTCTCCTGTGTCCTCTCCCAGTGTGTCTGTGAGGCCACCTCCCAAGGTACACAAACGCAGCCACACACCCACCCAACAGCCATCCACCTCACGACAGCCTCCAGCCCATGTACCTTCACCCAAAGTCACCAAACGTACACCTCCTACAACCACTACCTCTTCCTCCACTCCCAAACCCCCTCCATCTACCCGTCCCAGTGTTCCTAAGAAACTTTTCCTTTCCAACCTTGACCTCTTTCCCTCACCTCCCCCACCCCTTCAGTCTCCTAGGGCCCGACTCTCCAGGTCCCAACCCAGCACCTCAGCCACAACATCTGCTGGACCACTGGTGCCAGTAGTAACCGGCTTCTGGAGTGCGCCAGGCAGCAGGGCAGCCAGTGTGGCAAGGAGCCAGAGCACGGACAGTCCCCCACCTGTAAAGCATAAAAAGTTGGCCAGTGCCCGGCGGGAGAAGGGAAAGAAATCAGCCACCAAAGCCGCTCCCAGGGGTACAGTTGGGAGTGTGGAGACAGCTGCGCCACCATCCAAGGTGGGGAAGGGGCACAGTAAAACCGGCAAGTCTGGGAAGATCTGCACGGCGGACAAGACTGCCACAAGCCCCGCTGCCCAGGACACCGCCGCCAGCAGCACCACTGCCCAGGACACCGCCACCAGCAGCACTGCTGCCCAGGACACCGCCGCCAGCAGCACCGCAGGCCAGTGAGCGCCAATGATTCCGACGCTACTGAGGCCGCCACGGGCAGGATGAAGCACTCTGGGCACAAAGCCCCCTCCAGAACCAGTGGAGAACAGCATCCACTACCCCAGTCCTTGGCAGGATGAAGCACTCTGGGCACAAAGCCCCCTCCAGAACCAGTGGAATATCACATCCACTAACTCTGTTCTTGGCAGGATGAAGCACTCTGGGCACAAAGCCCCCTCCAGAACCAGTGGAGTATCACATCCACTCACACAGTCCTTGGCAGGATGAAGCACTCTGGGCACAAAGCCCCCTCCAGAACCAGTGGAGTATCACATCCACTCACGCAGTCCTTGGCAGGATGAACCACTCTGGGCACAAAGCCCCCTCCAGAAACCAGTGGAGAATGTTATCCACTTGAGAGACTGTGGCTTTGCACTCCGCAGGATTGAACAGTGGGCAAACCACCCACTGTAGAGACTTGAGAGACTGTGGCTTTGCACTCCCAGGATTGAACAGTGGGCAAACCACCCACTGTAGAGACTTGAGAGACTGTGGTTTTGCACTCCCCAGGATATAGCAGTGGGCAAACCACCCACTGGAGAGACTTGAGAGACTGTGGCTTTGCACTCCCCAGGATATAGCAGTGGGCAAACCACACACTGTAGAGACTTGAGAGACTGTGGCTTTGCACTCCCCAGGATTGAACAGTGGGCAAACCACCCACTGTAGAGACTTGATAGACTGTGGCTTTCCACTGCCCAGGATATAGCAGTGGGCAAACCACCCACTGTAGAGACTTGAGAGACTGTGGCTTTGCACTCCCCAGGATTGAACAGTGGGCATGGAGCCCCCTTGTGGATCTGGCGTCGTGCACTCATCCGGCTGAGGTGCCCCCACCTTCCCTTCCCTCTAAGGGGCCTGTTTTATTTCTATCTGATGCCCCAGCAGGGTTCTCTCCGTCTTGTTCGGGTATTGAGTGTGGGCCTCGCCCATGCCTTTTGGGCCCAGTGGTCTACGGACTATGATAGTGGAATACCTTGGACTTGGATTCTTGGTGTATATATTTGTTTATAGTGTGAATATCTTAATATATGTATATATTTTTGATTACTGTCCTCGTATATATTACAATCATTCGACTCATTTCCTTTTGTCCTTGCATTCTTCCAGGAGGGGTTGGGGGGTGTAACTGTGATGTATCATGATGTCTTAGTGTGTGTGTTGTCGTGGGTGAGGGTGGGGGTGGGAGTGTTGCATGTGTCACTGTTCCCCCCGTGTCGTAGGTGCAGTATTCACCGTGGTCTTTGCAGCCGGCGTTCGTGCTCCTGGTAGAGGAGCAGGAAGATAAAGGCTGGAAGAATCTGAAGTTCCGGTTCCATGGCATCCTGGTTCCTCGTGTGATGTGTAGAGGTGAGCGTTTTCCCTTCCAAGTCCTGTTTCTGCCGTGTTTTTGTTCGCGGTGTATCCGCCCCGGAAAAGGTGGCGGATTGGTGGTTTGTAATAATGTGGGCGGTACATTGTCTTCCGCCTGTCTGTTGGCGGTTACCGCCCCGGTGTTTGTTTGTACCGCCTTGGCGGTCGGAGTGTTAAAGTGGCTGTCTATGTTGGCGGTTTCCGCCACGGTCGTAATTCCATTTTTTTTCCGCCGGCCTGTTGGCGGATTTACCGCCGCTTTCACACCGACCGCCAGGGTTGTAATGACCACCTTTGTTTTTTACTTTGTTTCCTGCTCCTGTCTAGGGAAGCTTCCCTTTTCATTTGCAGAGCATTCTTGCTCTGAGCCTAGCTGTAAACAAGGCTATATATATATATCAGGCTGTTATCTTGGTCACATTTGGTCTTTTAGGGCTCTCTGCACTCTCTCTCAGATGTCTGGCTCCTGCCCTTCCTTGGCCCAATGTCAGGAACCACACACACACACTCTCTGCCAAAGCACCTTAGTTCCTGCAGTCAGTAAACTCTGCTGCTCCAGTACTGTGACCTCGGGCACAGCTCCATCAGTGCACCTCTGTTCACACACTCCAAGCCCTCAACCGTGCCAGTGTTAGGAACCCCACGCACTCCGTCTGCCAGAGCACTTCAGTTCTTTCAGTCAGTACACTCTGCTGCTCCAGTACAGGGACCCCGAGAGCAGCTCCATCAGTGCACCTCAGTTCTACCCCGGCGAGGTCACTTCCTTTCCTATACTGGGACTCCGTTCACATTCAGTTCCATTACAGCAGCTCAGTTCTAATATTCAGTCCCACTGCCAAGCCAATATTGGATCAAAAAGAGCAATAAACAGCTCAGCCAGTGCACCTCAAGTCTAACATCCAACACCACTGTTGATGGGAGCCACCACAGCTCTGCCAGAATCCATCAATTCTAACATTCAGTGTACATTTCTTCTCAGTACTAAGGCTCACACACCCTACAGGACTACTCACTTCTGTGGTTCAGAGGCAATGCCACTCCTGTGCTGGCCACCATCCTTGTCATGGCTGTGATTCTTAATGGGTCACAAATTGCAACCAATCTCATTAATGTTAATGAGGAAGGTCTATTTGAGAGCCCATATTGAACCGCTATTATGGAAATCTTTATCTTGTACATGAGGAAATCGCAGTTCCTATTGTCTGTACATTTAAGGCAAATTTTTGGTATACAAAAATCGAGTTCTGGTTGTCATTCTGCAAGCCTAAACTTTACGAAATTAGTACTGTATGATAACTAGAACGACTTAGGTTTACCATACATACTGCTGGAAATTGTGAGACTACATAAAGGTTTGACATTTTCTCTAAATGCAGGAATAATTTTCGGAAGCAAACTTCTGACTTTTGCCTGACCTTCGAAAATCAGGCTGTGCAACAATACTTGTAATTTTCGATACAGTTGAAGCTCAAACACAAACAAAAGCAAGCAGACAGATTCCAATAATACGTTTCCTTTGTTTAATATAATTTTGTGAATATATATATATTTGATTTAAAACCGTAAGTCGTCATTTACTTAAACATCAAACATGAGGAGTGTAAAATCAGAGAAAGAGCCAGTCTTCACCAATTGTCTACTTCCATGCGAAAATGGACTTTGCTAAATCTCTTTCTCTTTAACCGTAGGCACACTGCTAGCCTTGATACAATTTCCTTAAACCCAATGATAACACTGTATGGTGCTTGGTTATCACCTGACTCAATCACTGTGATTTTGTTGCAAGTCACACTTTTCAAGAGTTAGGGGACTAAAATTAAAGTTGCTGTACAGTTCACTTGAAAACTCCTAAAAGTGACCACTTCAGGAATAACCATAGGATTTACTAAGATAGTCAAAAAAATAAAAATCACCTAATTGTCCAAATCCACCGACTATACAGTATTTAGCAGATGCTGGACTTGCTGGAATGGGTCCTATGAACTGGTAACTAGTGCTCAGAAATGAATATTTAAATGAACTGCAAAAGTATTCTAAAATGTTATAAGCTCTTGTTATACTTGATCACGATGACATTATCATAATCCATTGTTTTAGAGATTTATATATAGAGTGTATTGTGCAACAATGTAGAACTGTATGTCCATTGTGGATGAGCAGCATTTTTATTTTGGTAAAAGAAAGATATCTTGGTCATTGTACGTTTTCTTGCGCCTGTTCCTGAAAAAACATGAAAAATAACAATGATCTCTATGGAAACATTAACTATGATACGAGGAAGTCATGGTGCATATATCTATCTATTCCTATGTTTGACCAGCACAACGTTCTCGCAACAAAGTATGTTTGGTCATGAGCTGGACAAGACAAAGAAGAGGCTCCATAACAACAAAGCAAAACCTCCTGCATATTTCAACATTAACTCTTTCACACTGAAGGTCTGCAGTGATAGATTCCCCCAAGACACAAAAAACCGTAGGAGAAATATAAATATTGACAAAACACAATAAGCAACAATATATTTAATTGAAAGCGTCTTCTCGAGTCCATCAATGGCCGTAAGGAACTTCCACGAGCTAATCAGCTTTCAAGTGCACATTATTGATGGAAGGTAAATCAGAACCAAGGGACACTGAATGTACGAAAGTCTCAACAGCACACGCACGGCATAGATGAAAGGCTTTAAGGGTACATGAGGAGTGAAGAAGATAAAAGTCATTCTGTGATGCTCTTTTGTTGCTCCAACATTGCCTCCATTCATTCTATTAGGAATTATGTTCTAGGGCGCCAAAAGGAGGCGGCACATGGCAGGTGCAACATAACCTCCAGTGTTTTCCTGTATAATCAGAGGATCCGATGGTCATTCTTTCTTGCTCAAAGTCTGATTGCATGGTGCACAAACAAAGACTGTTTCTCTCTGTGCATCGGGGGCTGGAAAAAAAACACATGATTAACTTTATTGGCATCAAAGAAGTTGATATGATTAGTATATATGATGTTTTGAGGATTCTCAAAAATCCCAGCAGTCCTAGATTATTTCGCAACTTGTGGATTTCCATTAATATGCCTGTTCTACGCAGACTCCAGTAGCTATCCGCAGGTCAGTCGCACTCAGGAGCCTTTACAGCAGATTACTGCTATTGCAGCTCAGAGGTTTTTTTTTTATCTCAATGCCCCTTCGACCATACTCCCATAACTCCCATAATTTTGTTTTTTGGGGTGTCATTTCCCACCTTGGAAACACACTTACTCTAACATTTATTTGGGGGAGATTTGTGCATATGACCGTGGAAAAAATGTCTCATGTCTATGAATATTTACCTGATATGGTTTAGTGAGTGCCACTGTTTCCACCAGCTACCTAATGAAACTTGTCTTTCACTGCTGCATTTCAACAAACGTGTGACTGTGGAAAATCTAAAGAACTAAAACAATCTTCCCATTGGTAAAAGTGATAGCTCATGAACTGTTCAAATAGTTTAATTTGAGTTAAGGATCACAAAAACATACTCGGCATATGAGGCAGTTAATGTCCCAGCATTCCAAGAATTAAGTCAAGGACTAACGACATAGCACTACAGGTAAGCAAAAGGGTACAATTGGACATGAAGACAACTGTGAATTCAGAAAAGCATGACTGAAAAGACGATGACTATGGCTCCAAGTATAAAGTTGTGTACACAAAAGTGTCAAAGAATTGTAGCAGCTAAAGAGTAGGAAACACTTTAGAGACTTACAATGTTATGCATGTTAACAAGGGGAAGAGTAATTACTGAAACAGTGTCAGTGACAGAAAATACATTTCTACAGTTAGTATAAGTTCCGGAAGGTTATGTTAGAAAGGAACCCAGTGGGAAACAAGTATCATGACAAAATACCATGTGCATACTTCTGCTATTGGACCCCTTGCTTTGGTCCTCTGCTGAGGAATAAAGTCTGCTGAACAAGTGCTGCCATTGTATTTTGTGTGTTTAAATGGCATGCATCTGCTTCATCAGTGCTTTACTGCAACTCTGTAAATGATCTGGTATGAGCTGAGACACTAGGTTACATTTTAAAAGTGTGTAAATATAAAAAAGTAATCTATTTTAACTACAAAAGTGCATAAGGCATGCTGTCATACGGGAAGGTCTGACTGGGGGCTACGAACAGATTAGATGCATCACCCAGTGTTAATACCCATCTGCCTAAGTAATTAGCAAAAACTACAAGAATGGAGTCGCCAAGGTACATTTAAACAAGCAAAGAACAATAGAAA
This sequence comes from Pleurodeles waltl, assembly GCF_031143425.1. Classification (NCBI taxonomy): domain Eukaryota; kingdom Metazoa; phylum Chordata; class Amphibia; order Caudata; family Salamandridae; genus Pleurodeles; species Pleurodeles waltl. The sequence goes on along the minus strand of NC_090445.1, from coordinate 869,304,061 downwards.
ATGCACCAAAAACAAAAACAAATGTACAACTGCATGGAAAGAAGTGTAGAAAGAAGATAGAGGAAAGTAACAAGAAAGTGGATAAGAGTATAAGAGTTAAGACAGTTTGCAGCTTGTGTGTAGTTGATCACAGAATGTTGGAAAGTGGATTACTGGTAAGGGCACGTGAGTACCTACACCTAGCAATAGGCCACTAACAACCACTTAGGTCCAATTAGGTCTCAATAAATTAAACCGAGCTCACCCCTTGGTAGCTTGGAAACAAGCATCAAGGCTTAACTTAGGAGACAGGTGTGTAAAACATTTAAAAATCACAAAACAGTAAATAAATAAAATACAAAACCCAATAAAAATCCAACAAAATAGAGTATATTTGTATCTTTAAAATGACTCGAAAATGACAACACTCCAATGTAGGGAGGCAGAGATATTAATTTTTAAATGTTAAAAGTAATTCTAGCATTTAGAAGCAAATCGCACTAAAAGGTTTGAAAAAAAGGTCACACTAGACAGGGGCAAAGTCCAGAGTTTAGGCCACCCACGGTGTAACACAGTCAACACTTACTTTCAAAGGTGTTTCGTGATACAGGACAGTGGTCCACAGCACCAGTCAAGAGTTCAGAGGCGCTAGTATGCCACTTGGGGTCTGGGACTGCAACTCCCACAATGCACCTCAAACTCATGGAGCTGTTTCAAACAGTTGCTCCAAATGTCTCCAACCTTCTGGATCTTCTTCCAGAGGTCCTTTTGGAGTCCTTGAAGTGTCCACAACTTGAACCAGGGTTTTAGAAGCTCTGAGTTGCTCCTTGGTAGTCGGGACTACAATTCCCAAAATGCACCTGGTCAGAATCCTCAAATGTCCACTAGGTGCTGGTCAGCTTCTTGCAGGACTTGATGTAGAGGACTCTGGGCTGCTCCTTTGTACCTGTAGCTTACATGGAGTCCCTTCTTCAAGTAGTTGAAGATAGGCAAAGTCTTTATAGTGGTGAAGCCTAAGTGTGCAGCTGGCGCAGTCCTTCAGAGTACAGTGTCCAGGTGCATGTTAGGGGTCCAGCAGAGCAGTCCTTCTTCTTCTTTGCCTTGCTCCATGGAGGGATCTGAAGTGTGGGTGCAGCTCTGACATATTTATCCTTGCTCTTGGTGTGAGAAGCAGGGGGAGACAACTGTCCAATCACAGGCAGGCTACCACCCTCTTGGATGAGCATTTCCTGGGAAGTGTGGCAAAAATCAGTCCCAGGGAGAAACATTCTTTAAAAATCCAAAATGGCAGAAACTGAATTTTGGAGGTTAGGTCTGGCTGACCCCACCCACTGGTGCGGCTAAAAATCCTTAACACACCTCTCTCCTGTCGACTCCTAATCTAATCAAGAAGGCATCTGGTTGTCTGGGTGTGCAGGAAATGGGGGAGGTTCGGAGCTTCTCCAAATGTCCTTCCCTCCTTTGAAGATCAGTTTGGCTACTCTCCACTATCCTATTTCGCCATCTCACCTGCTGAGGTAGATCTCTTCCCCCAGGCACTTCTTTTGTGTTCAGCCCAGGCTACTTCACACCTCATCAAGGCAGCCTGACCAATCAGAGAAGGGCACTACAAAGCTGACACTGGTAACTTTTAGGAAAAGTTCTAAAACTCTTTTTAAGTGAAAGTTATAATAAATCTAACAATGGCAAGTTGTTGCATTTATTATAACAATCATTTTGAGACCACTATATCTATCTCCTTTAGAGACTATTAATTAAAATAAAGTCTCCACATTTTAGCCCATGGAGCCTATTCACTACAATGAGGGAAAAAACAAATTTGGTTATTTTTCCTCGCCAGGGTTTATAAAATATATTTTATAAGGTCCCTGCTTAAAGTTACACTGCACCCAATACTGTGGCCACTTAGGACACACCTTAGGGGTGACATATGTAAAAATAAGGTTGTTTAAGACTTTGGAAGTACGCTAATTCCAAAGTTGAATTTGCATGTAACTTTAATTTAAAAGCAGCCAACAAGGTAGGCCTGCCTTTAAAATGGCCCTGGGCACCTCAGCAGGACACCTATGGGGGTACTACCTATGCTGGAATCCCTAAACCTACATGCCCTACCATATAGTAGGGACTTGTAGGTAGGTTGACATAGCCAATTATAATTAGTCTAATTTCCGTACTCACTTTACACAGAGCACAGGCCCTGGGACTGGTTAACAGTACCCAGGGCACCATCAGAGTCAGGAAAACACCAGCAAAAAGTGAAACATGGGGGCAAAAAAGTTAGGGGGCTTCTGCAATCAGCCCAGTTTTCTGACACTGAAAAAAGGAACTAAAGTTGAGATAAGAGTCGAGTGATACAGTTTTCAGGATTTTGTTTTATTTTAGAACAAGACAAATTCTTTCTTGCAAGTCAGCTCCTCAGATGGACAGTTCCGCAATGGCGGAGCAGCCCCAGAAGGAGATAGTGACACAACAGAGTGAGATTTGAATTACTCTGATTCCAGATGAAGAACGTGTTTGCTTCTCACATTTGTGGAGCCTCCATACATATTTATGGTATAGTGGAGATATGTTGGCTGCTGGGGGATTTGTTTTTGAAGTGAGAGAGCTTGATTGTAATTTACATCTGTAAGGGTACCCACTTACGCTGTCTTAATATTTAAGTTATGTGTTGCTATTTTGGATTCCAAGACACTTCTGACAGCTAAATGTAGCAGGGCTTTCATGGGTAAGTTCTGAGGTGTTCACTGAGAAGGGCACTTTCACAGTCAACTTAGAAGTTAGAATGGCTTTAACTATTTTACTGAAATAGGTTAGATTTAATACTTGTTTTAGTATTTTTAAAGGTTAAAATTGCTACACTGGTTACATTCATTGTGAGTATGATGGGTGTTTTCACTGGAAGGTTCGGTCCATTAGGAAACCCAGGCATATAACTATTTGGCCGGTATAGAGAAAAAAAGATGTCTATGGTTAGCTCCTCAAAAATGATTCCAGTGCTATCTGGGTTTAATTTGAGGAAGTTTGATGACATTACTGTTTTAATGTTCACTAGCCATTTCTGAGAGTAAGTATGTCACCATAAGAAGCAATTCTGCTCGTGAGAGCATAAGGGTCACAGTAAGTGTCTCCCATTCTCAACAACATTTTACAGTTGCTAAAGAATTATGTGAAATCAAAACCACAATAAACTGCACTCCGGGCTCACACAGTAGTAATCGTCCATTAGTGCATCAAAGACTTTATATCAAGTGATCAACTGGGCACAACAAACACTGAAAAAACTTTGAAACAACAGCGAGCAAACCAAAGAGAAATTTTCTATTTATTGTAAAGAATATAATTCACTTGTGACTCATACTTTCAATGCTATACAAAACTACACTATTCAACCCATATAAACAAAGAACAATTAGTAAAAACAAATACAAAATACTTAAACATGGTAATAGCAGGAAAAGAAAGAAAGAAATCTCAGCAAGAGGGCACAACAAAGAACAACACGCCACTTTCGTCTGAGCCCTTTAGGGAGATTTTCAGTCAGGGTGTACACTTTACTGAATTAGCCTCCGTGGTGATATAATCTGTCAATGTTTTAGTTCCACTGAGGTGCTTATTGGGACCATGAGGATTTGGTGAGAGTCACAAGTTTTTCTAAGTAGAGGAAAATAGTCTCACTCTATTAACAGATTCCAGCACCCTGCACTGATCTGAAATTTCCTTGTCAGACACCAAGAGGAAAAATCTGCTACATTGCAGCTAATCTACAACATTTTCTTAAATCAACACTCCCATTCAATAAATGCCCAAAGAACTGCACTCTTTCCAGGTGCTCCTCTTTCATAGTTTAATCTGCTAGCCATATTTGGCGGAGAATATTTAAAACAACCGCAGCACACTAACAGATCTTTATATATTTGGATTGAGGGGTGGGTTTTTGTATATGGTTGGAAGTTTGGATCACAACTGAATTACATATTCTTTAAATAAATTGAAAACATAGAAAGTGTTTATAGAATATCGAAACTGAATTCTTCTAAGTTTTTCAATGTTTCTTGTTCCCAGTAGGTTCAGTTGACCTACTGGCTGTGATGCACTAATGCACAATTACTACATTGAGTGCTGAAAGGTCATATTATCGTGCGTCTGATTTGCTAGATATTCTATCCCACTGTCGCTAATTCAAAACGGTACAGCTTATTATTGGTTTTGTGGAATGAGGTGAATCAACTCTTAAGTGTGTTCTTGAGACCCATGCAGCTGTCCAGGATCTTGATGAGACTATGATGATAACTTTTTTCAAGAGGTTACAGGGAGGTAAGGAAGACAAGCCTCCTTATTATCTGGCACATGAACTTCATCAATAATTTTTATGGCTACAATTTCAGTGCTTCATCTTTAAAAAACAAAAACAGATTTCTTGATAGCCAGCATGTTGAGATCTGAACGACGACACATTTTTCAATTACATACCCAAACCATGGAAGATTTGTGACTGGTCTGTAGTTTGTGAGTAGGTTTGGGCCAGCTTGCTGTTTTTTCAATAATGTGGTGATCTGATCAGTTTTTAGGGAACAGTATTAAAGATGGCATGTATCAGGTGGTACTCTATTAAAGAGACAGAATGGAAGTGGGTTTTGAAACAAGTGTCTAATAAAGATCATTAGCGCGAAAAGTATTTTTAAGGACTTGATTATATTCGATAGCTGTTCTCCTCTAATTAAACATATTTTGGCCATCTGTTTTTCCTAGTGGAATGCGGTACAATTCCTAATGTGGCGTTTTATTGGTCAGTTATTGGTTTGCATTTTAATGACAATTTGTCAGAGGATTCTTCCTGAAATTCTATACATTCTGCTTAGAATTCAATGGGATGTTTGTTGCCTTTCAGGTCTGATGTAGTACTTTACAAATTGGAAGACTTTCGAATTAGGTGACCCTTTTAATGTGGGGCCACTTAAGCACATTTGGAGACTATGGGCCTGATTCTCAAAGCTTACCTTACGCTTTGTAATATTAATAATTTACTAATTTTTGGTATTCATAAACTATGTGCAGAGTTTTAGGACTCTGCACACCCTACACTTATTGTTGGGGAGTTTACCACCCCAGGAGACTCCACGGTCGAGGTGGAGAGCTTTCTTACACATAACTATATGAAGTGTTAAATCGTAACACTCCACATACTTTGAGAATTGCATTTTGTAGTATATTTTCTAGTACTACAAAACGCACTACAAAGTGTAGTTTAATAATAAGGCCCTAAGTGTTTGAATGATGAACATTAAAGTAGTGAATACAAACAATATAAAATCTTCATGACACATAGGGAAAAATATTTGTTGGATGGAGGCAATTCTTATTTACCTTACTTCTTATAAGATACAATGATAAAGGTTGTCTTCTATGATCGCTCCGACCTCAAGTACTCACCTGTTGCTCCCATAAAAGATTTTGGTACTTTGAAAGAACAGCATCTTGAACAAAAGCTATTTCCACAGTTACTGCAGTTTCTCTGCAAAGAACACATATTGTTAGTTAAATTGAGGTCACTGCTTTCACGTTATTTTGTAAGATAACTGCATGTAAATAACTCAAAAAACAAAAGACACAACTTAGACAAATTTAGTTGTGCACTAGCTACGCCCTTAATCATTTTTATGTATCAATAAAGCTGGCATAGGTTTAATACTGTATAATAGTGGCAAACATTGTGAACTATTGTTGCAAAAGAGCATTCATTCTTGCTCAGAGCCCCATGATCTGGATCTTATACATTTTGCTTCTACACTCTGTAACCTAGATTTCTAGCTTAGCTTGAAACTAATCTTCTACCTTTGCTGGCCATTTACGTTTTACATATTTAACTATAAACCTTTTCTGAAATTTACAATTTAAAATGTTACCTTTTGAAAAATGTGTGATGACCTTTGCCAAATACTTCATATAAATATAATACACTAAAATATCTACATACCCATCTAGTCCAATTACTGCATTAAGATCAATGAAATCAATGCATTTTGCTTGTCAAGGCAATACTCTTTTATTGAACTAAAAGTTGTACTGGTATGAGCAGAACTAATATATATATATATATATATATGGAAAATGTCACTTACCCAGTGTACATCTGTTTGTGGCATGTTCCGCTGCAGATTCACATGCTATGCACAGGTCCTGCCATCTAGTGTTGGGCTCGGAGTGTTACAAGTTGTTTTTCTTCGAAGAAGTGTTTTTCGAGTCACAGGATCAAGTGACTCCTCCTCTTCGGCTCCATTGCACATGGGCATCGACTCCATCTTAGATTGTTTTCCCGCAGAGGGTAAAGTAGGAGTGATAGAGTGTAAAGAAAGAGATGTCCATGCAAATGGAATAGAGATATATATACATATGTACAAATTCAAGTGTAACTTAAACGGCTACAGGCTCCCGGGGAGGAGGGAGGGCGCATGTGAATCTGCAGTGGAACATGCCACAAACAGATGTACACTGGGTAAGTGACATTTTCCGTTCGATGACATGTGTAGCTGCAGATACACATGCTGTGCATAGACTACAAAGCAGTTTTCCTCCCATAAGCAGTGGTCAGCCTGTAGGAGTTGAAGTTGTTTGGAATAGTGTTCTTAGCACAGCCTGTCCTACTGTGGCTTGTTGTGTTGCTAACACATCTACACAGTAATGCTAGGTAAATGTATGGGGTGTTGACCAAGTGGCTGCTTTACAGATTTCTGTCATTGGTATATTTCCTAGAAATGCTATTGTTGCTCCTTTCTTCCTGGTGGAGTGTGCTTTTTGTGTTACTAATAGCTGTCTTTTAGCTTTTAGGTAACAGGTTTGGCTGCACTTTACTATCCATCTGGCTAGTCCTTGTTTTGACATAGGATTACCAGTATGATGTTTTTGGAATGCGACAAATAACTGTTTAGTTTTTCTAAATGATTTTGTTCTGTCAATGTAATACATTAAAGCTCTTTTAATGTCTAATATATGGAGCGCTCTTTCTGCTACTGAGTCTGGCTGTGGGAAGAAGACTGGAAGTTCCACTGTTTGATTTCTATGAAACGGTGAGATGACTTTAGGTAGGAATTTTGGGTTTGTGCGAAGTACAACTTTAGGTTTGTGTACTTGTATAAAGGGTTGTTCAATAGTGAATGCTTGTATTTCACTAACTCTTCGTAATGAAGTGATTGCAACGAGGAATGCTACTTTCCACGTTAGATATTGAACCTGACACGAGTGCATGGGTTCAAACGGTGGACCCATGAGCCGTGTGAGTACAATATTGAGATTCCATGAGGGCAATGGTGGTGTTCTTGGAGGTATGATGCGCTTTAGCACTTCCATGAAGGCTTTGATGACAGGGACTCTAAATAGAGACTTGTTTCGTATATTTTGTAAATAGGCTGAAAAAGCTGTGAGATGTATTTTAATGGATGAAAAAGCTAAATTTGCTTTTTGTAGATCAAGTAAGTAACCTACAAAGTCTTGTATGGATGCAGAAAGAGGTGTTATGTGTTTGGATTGGCAGTAAAAGACAAACCTTTTCCATTTGTTTGCATAGCACTGCCTGGTAGTGGGTTTTCTTGCTTGTTTAATTACTTCCATACATTCTGGTGGAAGTTGTAGATATCCAAACTCTAAGACTTCAGGAGCCAGATTGCTAGACTGAGTATTGCTGGATTTGGGTGCCTGATCAGTTGTTTGTTATGTGTCAACAGATCCGGCCTGTTTGGTAGCTTGAAGTGTGCTACTAGTGATAGGTCTAACAATGTTGTGTACCATGGTTGACATGCCCACGTTGGCGCTATAAGTATGAGTTTGAGTTTGTTTTGACGCAGTTTGTTGACCAGAAATGGAATGAGCGGGAGAGGGGGAAAAGCGTAAGCAAATATCCCTGACCAGTTGATCCATAGAGCATTGCCCTTGGATAGAGGGTGTGGGAACCTGGATGCGAAGCTTTGGCATTTTGCATTCTGGCTGGTGGCGAATAGATCTATGTCTGGTGTTCCCCATTGGCGAAAGTACTTGTGAAGTACCTGGGGGTAAATTTCCCACTCGTGTGTTTGCTGATGATCCCGGCTGAGAACATCTGCTAATTGATTGTGAATCGCTGGAATGTACTGTGCTACAGGGTGAATGTTGTTGTGAATTGCCCAATGCCAATTTTTTTGTGCTAGAAGACAAAGTTGTGATGAGTAGGTTCCTCCCTGTTTGTTTAGGTAGTACACTGTAGTCATATTGTCTGTTTTGATGAGAATGTGTTTGTGAACGAGAAGAGGTTGAAAGGCTTTGAGTGCTAGAAATACAGCTAGCAATTCTAAGTGGTTTATGTGAAGCTGTTTGTGTCTGTTGTCCCATTGTCCCTGAATGTTGTGATTGTAGAGGTGTGCTCCCCATCCAATCATTGATGCATCTGTTGTAAGTGTGGCTTGAGGCACAGGGTCTTGTAATGGCAGCCCTTTTTTAAATTTGTGGAATTCCACCACTGAAGCGAGATGTGTGTTTGGCGGTCTGTCAACACTAGATCTTGAAGTTGACCATGTGCCTGTGACCATTGTTTTGCAAAGCACTCTTGTAAGGGCAGCATGTTTAGTCTTGCATTGGGGACAATGGCGATGCACGATGCCATCATGCCCAACAGCTTCATGACAAATTTGACTGTGTACTGTTGGTTTGGCTGGATTCGTGGTAACATTTTGTGGAATGATTGTACCCTATGTGGACTTGGGCTTGCAAGTGCTGTTTGGGTATTTAATGTGGCTCTTAAATACTGTTGAATCTGCGCTGGTTGTAAGTGAGATTTTTGGTAGTTTATTGAGAACACTAGTGTGTGTAGGGTCTGTATTACATAACATGTATGGTGTTGACACTGCGTTTGACTGTTGGATTTTATTAGCCAGTTGTCGAGATACGGAAAGACATGGATATGTTGCCTTCTTATGTAGGCTGCAACTACGGCAAGGCATTTTGTGAATACTCTGGGAGCTGTTGTTATCCCGAAAGGTAACACCTTGAACTGGTAATGTTTTCCTTGTCTTACAAACCTGAGATATTTTCTGTGCGCTGGATGGATGGGTATGTGAAAATTAGCATCTTTGAGATCCAGTGTTGCCATAAAATCTTGTTGTTGTAACAGTGGGACTACATCCTGAAGTGTTACCATGTGAAAGTGTTCTGATAGGATGTAAAGATTGAGAGTTCTGAGATCTAGTATTGGTTTCAATGTTCTGTCTTTTTTGGGAATGAGGAAATACAGGGAGTAAACCCCTGTTCCTTTTTGATGATGTGGTAGGAGCTCTATGGCTTGTTTGAGTAATAATGACTGTACCTCTGCTTGAAACATTGAACTGTGTTGGCAGGAGAGGTTGTGGGGTTTTGGAGGTATATCTGGAGGAATTTGTGCGAATTCTATGCAGTAACCATGTTGGATAATGGATAAGACCCAATTGTCTGTTGTGATGGGTAACCAGTGTGTGTGGAATTTTTTCAGTCTTCCTCCCACAGGGGAAGTGTGGTGAGGGAAGATGTGGAGCAAGTCACTGCTTGGTGTGTGTGGTTTGCTTTGAGGGATGATATTTTCCCCTAGTTCTGGGAAATTGTCCCCTGTAGGTTCCACGAAATCCCCCTCTTTGGTACTGTGGCTGGTAAGATGGTTTGGATTGTAAGGTAGATGCCTAAGATGTTTGGGCTCTAAAACCTCCCCTATATTGAGGCTTTCTAAATGAACCTCTGTATTGTGTTGAGTAAAGCGCTCCCATAGCTTTAGCAGTGTTGGCGTCCTTTTTCATTTTTTCAATGACTGTATCAACCTGTGTGCCAAACAGCTGTTTTTCATTAAATGGCATGTTAAGAACAGCTTGCTGGATTTCAGGTTTAAAGCCTGATGACCGAAGCCATGCGTGTCGTCTAATGGTGACTGCCGTATTGATAGTTCTTGAGGCTGTGTCTGCGGAGTCTAACGCTGACCTGATTTGATTATTCGTAATGGCCTGCCCTTCCTCAACTATTTGCTGGGCACTTTTCGGTTGATCCTTGGGGAGATGCTGGATGATGTCTTTCATCTCGTCCTAGTGGGCCCTATCTATCTAGCCATTAGCGCTTGAGAATTGGCTATTCGCCATTGATTAGCCGCTTGTGATGCTACTCTTTTACCAGCAGGATCACATTTTTTGCTTTATCTGATGGTGGTGCGTCACCAGACGACTCGGAGTTAGCCCTTTTCCTTGCTGCGCTGACCACTACGGAATCTGGGGGTAGCTGTTGGGTAAAAAAAGCTGGGTCAGAAGGAGGCGGCTTATATTTCTTTTCTACCCTAGGAGTGATTGCTCTTGCCTTAACTGGTTCCTGAAAGATTTGATGTGCATGTTTAGGCATGCCAGGAAGCATGGGTAGACTCTGGTACGTGGCCTAGTTGAGGACAACGTATTAAATAGAAAATCATCCTCAAGAGGTTCTGTGTGCATGGCCACGTTATGGTAAGACGCTGCCCTAGCTAGAACCTAAGTGTATGAGTTGCTATCCTCTGGGGGTGATGGCTTTGACGGATAGCACTCTGGACTATTGTCAGAAATGGGATCATCATAAAGGTCCCATGGGTCGACATCATCCTGTTGTGACTCTGCAGAGTGTACTGGAGACTGTGCAGTGGGGGTAATAGGTGGAGAAACAGTTAGTTGAGGAGAATGAGGAGGAGACTGGTGAGGTGAGAACTGAGGAGGTGGAGATTTTTGTCTGGGTTTTGGCACTTTAGCCGGGGGCTGGTCAGTGTCCAAATGTCCTTGAAAGGCCAGCTTCCTCTTTGTTTTTAGAGGAGGTGCAGTGAGGATTTTGCCAGTGTCTTTATGAATTTGAATTCTGGCCTGTTTTTCCACAAATTCCTCCATTTGCTTAAGTTCCTCTGCAAATCCATGGCGTTCTTTCAATTGTTTGGAAAGTCCATGCTCCTCTGTATATATGGGTCTTTTCTGCTCCGAAGCCGGTTTCCTTGGGATCGAAAGGCCTGGAGTAGATGTTGGCCTCGGCTCCAAGAGGGATTTTCGAGGCTCCGACTCGATGGGTCAGTGCTTGACTACTTCGGAGCCTGTGCTTCGGCTCGAGTCCAAAGGCTTTGGTGGCATGGCCTTTCTCGGTGCCGAAGTTGTTGCTTGGTCACAGGCAGGCTTTTTATGGGTGGCGCCATGGCCTTCCGGCAGTGGCGTCCCCGAGGCCTTGTGTTTGGGCTTGGACAGGGCAGGGGCAGGCGTACTCCCGTGCTGGCCCGCTGTGATTGGTCTGTTATTGTCGGACTCGTACTCGGACCCCCGAATGGAGACTGCGGTGTGCATCTTCTTCTCCTCTTCTGCGTCGAGGCGTTCAGTGCTTCTCAACGCCATTTCCAACCTTCACGCTCTTCGGTCTCGTAGAGTCTTCTTCAAGCGGAAGAATCTGCAGGCCTCGCAAGTATCCTCTCAGTGGTCTGGAGATAGACTAGATGTTGGTCCGTATATGGGAACTTGGCGTGACACCGAGGGAAGAATCGAAACAGGGTCCGGTCAATGAGGCTTTGACGAGGCTTTGGTCGGGCGACCAGGCCCGAGTTGGGAGCGGGTGCCCCGAAGGGTAAGTAGAGAGCCGGTACCGAAGTGTCGATGATAGATGGTAAGCGATCGAAAACAATACTGATGAATGTAGAGAGTTTTTAGTACTTTTCCGACTCGAACTACTGAAGCGAAAAGAAACACGTCCGAACCCGATGGCGGAAAGAAAACAATCTAAGATGGAGTCGATGCCTATGTGCAATGGAGCCGAAGAGGAGGAGTCACTCGATCCTGTGACTCAAAAACACTTCTTCGAAGAAAAACAACTTGTAACACTCCGAGCCCAACACTAGATGGTAGGACCTGTGCATAGCATGTGTATCTGCAGCTTCACATGCCATCGAACACATATATATATATATATATATATATATATATATATATATATATATGGAAAATGTCACTTACCCAGTGTACATCTGTTCGTGGTATGAGACGCTGCAGATTCACATGCTGTGCACATCCCGCCATCTAGTGTTGGGCTCAGAGTGTTACAAGTTGTTTTTCTTCTAAGAAGTCTTTTCGAGTCACGAGATCGAGGGACTCCTCTCCTTTCGGCTCCATTGTGCATGGGTGTCGACTCCATCTTAGATTGCTTTCCCCGCAGAGGGTGAGGTAGGAGTTGTGTATATAGTAATAGTGCCCATGCAATGGAGTAAGTATGTATGTACATAATGTGACTAAAAGTGATATATTTACAAATTTACAAATGTACAAGTTTAATTTTTTTGTCAACTTAAAAACGGCTACAGGCTCCCGGGGAGGTGGGAGGGCGCATGTGAATCTGCAGCGTCTCATGCCACGAACCGGTGTACACTGGGTAAGTGACATTTTCCGTTCGATGGCATGTGTAGCTGCAGATACACATGCTGTGCATAGACTAGTAAGCAGTTATCTCCCCAAAAGCGGTGGTTTAGCCTGTAGGAGTTGAAGTTGTTTAAAATAATGTCCGTAATACTGCTTGACCTACTGTGGCTTGCTGTGTTGTTAACACATCCACGCAGTAATGCTTGGTAAATGTATGAGGAGTAGATCATGTGGCTGCCTTACAGATTTCAGTCATTGGTATGTTTCTTAGAAAGGCCATGGTGGCACCCTTCTTTCTAGTGGAGTGTGCCTTTGGTGTAATAGGCAGTTCTCTTTTTGCTTTTATATAACAGGCTTGAATACATTTAACTATCCATCTGGCAATGTCTTGTTTGGATATTGGATTCCCTGTTTGAGGTTTTTGGAAAGCAACAAACAATTGTTTTGTTTTGCGAATTTGTTTGGTTCTATCAATGTAGTACATTAGTGCCCTTTTGATGTCTAATGTATGTAATGCTCTCTCAGCTACAGAATCTGGTTCTGGAAAGAACACTGGGAGTTCCACTGTTTGATTTAAGTGGAACTGTGATATGACTTTAGGTAAGAATTTAGGATTTGTGCGTAGAACTACTTTATGTTTGTGTATTTGTATAAAGGGTTCTTGTATGGTAAAGGCTTGTATTTCACTTACTCTTCTGAGAGATGTGATAGCTATTAGAAAGGCTACTTTCCATGTTAAGTATTGTATCTCACATGAGTGCATGGGTTCAAATGGTGGACCCATGAGTCGTGTTAATACTATGTTGAGATTCCACGAAGGAACTGGTGGTGTTCTTGGTGGGATAATCCTTTCAGACCCTCCATAAATGCTTTTATGACTGGGATTCTGAATAATGAAGTTGAATGCGTAATTTGCAGGTAAGCCGAAATTGCTGTTAGATGTATTTTAATGGATGAGAAAGCTAACTTGGACTTTTGTAAGTGTAGTAGGTAGCTTACAATGTTTTTTGCTGATGCGTGTAATGGTTGGATTTGATTATTATGGCAGTAATAAACAAACCGTTTCCATTTATTTGCGTAGCAATGTCTTGTAGTAGGTTTTCTAGCCTGTTTGATGACCTCCATACATTCTTGTGTAAGGTCTAGGTGTCCGAATTCTAAGACTTCAGGAGCCAGATCGCTAGATTGAGCGATGCTGGACTCGGGTGTCTGATCTGCTGTTTGTGTTGAGTTAACAGATCTGGTCTGTTTGGTAGTTTGATATGAGGTACTACTGACAGGTCTAGTAATGTTGTGTACCAAGGTTGTCGTGCCCAAGTTGGTGCTATTAGTATTAGTTTGAGTTTGTTTTGACTCAACTTGTTTACAAGATACGGAAGGAGTGGGAGAGGGGGAAAAGCGTAAGCAAATATCCCTGATCAACTCATCTATAACGCATTGCCTTTGGAGTGAGGCTGTGGGTACCTGGAGGCAAAGTTTTGGCATTTTGCGTTTTCTTTTGTTGCGAATAGGTCTATTTGCGGTGTTCCCCACTTTTGGAAGTAAGTTTGCAGTATCTGGGGATGAATTTCCCATTCGTGGATCTGTTGGTGATCCCGAGAGAGGTTGTCGGCTAACTGGTTTTGAATTCCTGGTATTAATTGCGCTATTAGGTGAATGTGGTTGTGAATCGCCCAATGCCATATTTTTTTTTAGCTAAGAGACACAATTGTGTCAAGTGTGTCCCTCCTTGTTTGTTCAGATAATACTTTGTTGTCATGTTGTCTGTTTTGACAAGAATGTGTTTGTGGGTTATTAGTGGTTGAAATGCTTTCAACGCTAGAAATACTGCTAGTAGTTCTAAGTGATTTATATGAAGTTGTTTCTGTTGAGTGTCCCATTGTCCCTGGATGCTGTGTTGGTTTAGGTGTGCTCCCCATCCTACCATGGTAGCATCTGTTGTGATCACGTATTGAGGCACTGGGTCTTGGAAAGTCCGCCCTTGGTTTAAATTTATAGTATTCCACCATTGAAGCGAGGTGTATGTTTGGCGGTCTATCAACACTAGATCTTGAAGTTGACCCTGTGCTTGTGACCGTTGTGATGCTAGGCACTGTTGTAAGGGCTGCATGTGTAGTCTTGCGTTTGGGACAATGGCTATGCATGAGGACATCATGCCTAGTAGTTTCATCAATAATTTTACCTGGAACTTTTGGTTTGGGTGCATGGCTTGTATTACGTTTTGAAAAATACCTGTACCCTTTGTGGACTTGGAGTGGCAATCCCTTTTTTTGTGTTGGTTGTTGCTTCTAAGTACTGTTGTATTTGACACGGCTGTAGGTGTGATGTTTGGTAGTTGAGTGAGAACCCTAGCTTGTGAAGGGTTTCCATAACGTATTTTGTGTGTTGAGAACACCGTTCTTGAGTATTGGTTTTGATTAATCAATCGTCCAGATACGAGAACACATGTATTTGCTGTCTTCTGATATGGGCTGCCACTACGGCAAGGCATTTTGTAAAGACTCTTGGCGCTGTTGTTATCCCGAATGGCAACACTTTGAACTGGTAATGTACCCCTTGGATTACAAACCTTAAGTATTTTCTGTGGGAAGGATGTATGGGTATATGGAAATACGCATCCTTGAGGTCTAATGTTGTCATGTAGTCTTGTTGTTTGATCAAGGGGATTACGTCTTGAAGTGTCACCATGTGAAAGTGATCTGATTTGATGTAAAGATTTAGTGTTCTGAGATCTAAGATGGGTCTTAGAGTTTTGTCTTTTTTGGGTATGAGAAAGTACAGGGAGTAAACACCCATTCCTTTCTGATGATTGGGTACTAGTTCTATTGCATCTTTTTGCAACAACGCTTGGACCTCCAGCTGTAATATATCCATGTGTTGTTTGGACATGTTGTGTGTTTTTGGTGGCACATTTGGTGGAAATTGTAGGAATTCTATGCAATAACCATGTTGGATAATGGCTAGAACCCACGTGTCTGTTGTTATTTCCTCCCATTTTTGGTAATAATCTGTGAGTCTCCCCCCCACTGGTGTCGTGTGTTGGGTATTTGTGACACTGAAGTCACTGTTTATTTTGAGTGGTCTTGGGACTTTGGAACTTTCCTCTAGTTTTAGGGAACTGTCCACCTCTGTATTGTCCCCGAAAACTTCCTCTCTGATACTGGCTCTGGTATGTTGGTCTGGTTTGTGAGGTTGAGGGGTTCTGTGCTTTGTCCCCGAAACCCCCCTCTAAATGGTGTTTTCCGAAATGTGCCTCTGCTTTGTGGGGAGTAGAGCGCGCCATGGCCTTGACAGTATCAGTGTCCTTCTTCAGCATCTCTATAGCTGTGTCCACCTCTGGCCCAAACAACTGCTGTCCATTAAAAGGCATATTAAGCACCGCCTGTTGAATTTCGGGCTTGAATCCTGAGGTGCGTAGCCATGCGTGTCTCCGAATAGTGACCGCTGTATTCACAGTTCTTGCGGCTGTGTCTGCTGCATCCATTGCCGACCGTATCTGGTTATTAGAGATACTTTGGCCTTCTTCCACCACTTGCTGTGCACGCTTTTGGAACTCCTTGGGCAGATGTTCTATAAAGTGCTGCATTTCATCCCAATGAGCTCTGTCATATCTTGACAATAAAGCTTGGGAATTGGCAATGCGCCATTAATTGGCCGCTTGTGCTGCAACTCTTTTTCCCGCTGCATCAAACTTTCGACTTTCCTTGTCGGGTGGTGGTGCGCATCTCCAGAGGTGTGTGAATTAGCCCTTTTACGTACTGCACCTACTACTACTGAGTCAGGTGTCAGTTGTTGTGTGATGTACACAGGGTCTGTAGGGGGAGGCTTGTACTTTTTCTCCACCCTAGGTGTGATGGCTCTGCCTTTGACGGGTTCTTGAAATACTTGTTTCGCGTGTTTCAACATCCCTGGTAACATTGGGAGACTTTGGTACTGACTGTGTGTCGACGACAAAGTATTAAATAAAAAGTCATCCTCAATGGGTTCAGCGTGTAGGGCAACATTGTGAAAAGCTGCCGCTCTGGACACCACCTGCGTGTAGGCAGTACTGTCTTCAGGTGGTGATGTACTTGCTGGGTAGCAGTCTGGACTATTGTCTGATACAGGCGCATCATAGAGATCCCATACGTGTGGGTCATCCTGGCACATCCCTGTCTGCGTTGGAGATTGCATCATAGGGGGTCTTGCAATTGGTGACAGTTGTGGTGAGTGGTGTGGTGACTGTTGTGGCGAAGAGTGAGGTGGAGTTACTGCTTTTGCCACTTTTGCTTGTGGTTGTTTTTCTTTGTCTTGGAAAGCAAGTTTCCTTTTCATCCTTATAGGAGGGAAAGTTCTTATTTTCCCTGTATCCTTTTGAATATGGAGCCTTCTTTGTGTATAATCTGGCTCCCCTGCTCTAGCTCTTGTCCAAATTTATGGCCTTGTAGTTGTGCTGGAAGGCCTTGTTCTTCGGAGTAGGAGCTTGTTTTCGGCTCCGAAGCTGGATGTTTCGGTACCAAAACTTTTTCTACCATCTTTTTCGGCTCCGAAGCCACTTTTTTCGGTTTCGGTGTGCCGATCTCTCTGTGCCGACTTATCTCGGTGCCGGTATCTCAATGTCGAGTTTGGTCGGAACCAGGGTCTCGGTGTCGAGTATGTACTGTGCCGGGATCTCGACCGGAGTCGGATGACTTTGACACGTGTGTGCCCTTTTTCGGTGCCGATGGACGGTCACCGATTTTACGGGTTAAGCCATGGCCTGCCGGCGGTGGCGTCCCCTGGGCCTTCATGATTTTGGCGTGAGTTTTGGCCGGGGCTGTTTTACTCACGGTTTTCGGCATCTGCTCTGTCTCAGGGTCGTCCGAGTCAGCAATGGAGAAAGTCTCTTCTTCCTCGACGTCGTGGTGTCCTGACGGCGCTGACGCCATTTAAAGCCTTCGTGCTCTCCGGTCCCGTAGCGTTTTCTTCGACCGAAATGCCCAACAGGCCTCGCAAGTATCCTCTTTGTGTTCGGGGGACAAACACAAATTACAGACCAGATGTTGATCTGTGTATGGATACTTGTTATGGCATTCGGGGCAGAAGCGGAATGGGGTCCGTTCCATGAGCCTTGAAGACGCACGCGTCGAGGGCTCGAAGCCCCAAAGGGCTACCGGAGCTCTTCTTTAATTCGGTGTTGATCTGCGTTAACTAACCTGATACCGAACGCAAACAATACCGTCGAATTTTCCGAGATTTAACTAACTTTCCGAACCGAAACACGGAGCGAAGAGGAACACGTCCGAACCCGATGGCGAAAATAAAACAATCTAAGATGGAGTCAACGCCCATGCGCAATGGAGCCGAAATGGGAGGAGTCCCTCGATCTCGTGACTCAAAAAGACTTCTTTGAAGAAAAACAACTTGTAACACTCCGAGCCCAACACTAGATGGCAGGATATGCGCAGCATGTGTATCTGCAGCTACACATGCCATCGAACATATATATATATATATATATATATATATATATATATATATATATATATATATATATATATACACACACACACACACATAGACATACATCTATGTTTTTAGGCCAATTCAATTATTTTGGAGGTTTAGATTCCATAACACATGGGAAATACTGAACTTTATCATGAGGAGGAAGAAGACAGGATGCTCAACTAGGATGCAATGTCAATAATTGTTGGTTTCTGCATGAACAATGGAATGTGAGAACAGTTTTGTATATTACATAAAAGTGGGGAATGTGTTTTTTATGCTTTCTATGGAGGAACTGAGACACCTTGATTATTTAGCAGTCATGATTCGAATTGGTGCTCCCTGAACATTATCTGGAAATGATATGGTACATCAGAGGCCAAATACTAACCTGAAACTATGACATTGCAGCTTGTAGACCTTTTTGTGTATTAACAGATTTCAGCAGAATAGTGATCTACAATGGAATTTACATGCATACACTTATGATACTATAGCCTTTGAAACTATTTTGATATGATCTGCCAAAGTGCCTTTTCTTGACTTGCGCTAACCAGGCCTCAGTTAGGCTTCAAAGTCATCTTCTTCCAAACGGATGTCTCATTGTGTCACATTCACTACTTATTATTTCTGCTGCTCAGATTCAAGAAAGACATGCTTGTTTATTTCCAAATTACATTTTTCTCTGGCATGGGCTCAGTAATGTAGGTTTCCGTCAAGGTTCTTCCTCCACCTGCTCGTAGTACTGAAATTCATTCACAACAGTTCACTGTTGTTTTGTAACAAATGTGTTCTGATATTTACGGATGACAGTAGCATAGAGGGGCTGAATCAATATTTGTGTAGCGGAATAGTGCTTAGGAGGTAAGGCTATACGACAATCTTTATTTCAATGTTCTGATTTGTAAAATTATAATTCTTTTGCTGACATGACGGATCTGCACTTTCCAATATTTGTCAATGAGAAGATTGTCCATGTAAACTTTCACATTTGGGAGTGAGCCATGATCTCATACTGATTCTGCTGCTCATTTGGGATTCAAAATATTTTGATTGTGCTCATTATTCTGCATTGCCCAATTGCTGAATGCCTTTATGGCAATGACTTTAGGCATCTGCACTTTACAATTTTGTATTGTACCTTATATTTTTTTGTAATAAACCTACCGTTCTAGATAGGGTCAACTGAGGAAATAGTTGCAATTAAGTGTTTTTAAAATTGCATAACCTACTACAGTTCATTTTTGCCTGTCTATACAATTATGTTTTGACAAATGACTTACAAGGGTGATTTTGCTATAGACACAGGTTTGTACAAGTATGCTTGCTGACCATGTTGTTGCATTTCAAATGTCTTTCAATCACAACTCTGCCCAGAAAGACTATTGTGGACCCCATTTTTGTAGTAGAGTGTATACTAGGCTTAAAGTCTAACGTCTCCTTAGCCAACTGATTATATACATAAATTATCTTGTGATACTACCTTTAGTGACCGCTGCCTTTCCACCCCACACAGAATCGGCTAATTAGAATTTAGTTTTCCTAATGTTTTATGTTTCTTGAATGTCATACAGTATTTCACTTCTTTTATCTAACATATCTAGTGCTCTTTCTGCAGTAGTAGTAGCATTTTGAAACAAAAAAGTTAATTGATAAAAGGCCATGAAAAGGTGGCACCAGCTTTGGCTGGTTTAAAGGCTGGATGCGTTCTCATGACCATATTCTCACTGTCAACAATTGGATATGGTTTCTCCACTGAGAATGCCTGTAGCTCAAAGTAAGATCATTTTAGGTGGCCTTGTGCATGGGTTCAATTTATGGTCATTTCTACTAACGCTTCATGTAGAAATCTATTTACAATTTGGATTGCAAAAAAAAATGCTGGTGTACCCATTTACTATAGCCTGCAATGGCAGATAGGTGAACTGTTACTGATGCATAATCGAGTCCTCTTCTCAACAAATACGTTAAATAAAATATAAGGAAGATGTGGATTACCCAGTAGACACCTGTTCGTGGCATGCAGTGCTGTAGATTCACATGCTTTGCATAAGTTGGCCATCTAGTGTTGGGCTCAGAGTGTTACAAGTTGTTTTTCTTAGAAGAATCTTTTTGAGTCACAAGATCGAGTGACTCTTCCTCTCAGTGATAGTGCTCATGGGCATCATGTCCAGATTGTTTTCCCACAGGAGGCTGAGGTAAAGAGCATATATATAATGACAAAAGAGATGTCCATGCTTTGTATATACATATTTACAATATCTAGTACTACAACGACTGCAGGCTTCCGGGGAGGAGGAAGGGTGCATGTGAATCTACAGCACTGCATGCCACAAACTGATGTCTACTGGGTAAGTAACATTTTCCGTTCGATGGCATGTGTGGCTGTAGATACACATGCTTTACATAGAATTTAAATCAGTCCCTCCAAATAAGTGGTGCTAGCCTATAGGAGTTTGAGTCCCTTGAAAAAGAGTTCCTGAGGACTGCTTGACCAACATTTGCCTATAGAACAAGTAGCAGCTCTGCAGATATCTGCTTTTGGAACGTTTCCTAAAAAGGCCATAGAAGCACCTTTTTTCCTGGTAGAGTGCGCTAGAGGAGTTGTTGGTAATTGTCTTTTAGCTTTGAGATAACACACTTGACTATCCATCTAGCTAAACCATTCTTTGAAACAGGATTACCTCTGTGAGGCATTGAAAAAGCTACAAAAAGTTGTTTTGATTTTCTAAAACTTTTTGTCCTGTCAATGAAATACGTAAGGGTTTGTTTGATATTTAGTGTATGCAGAGCTCTTTCAGCGACTGAGTCTGGTTGTGGGAAAAAAAAAAACAGGTATGTCAACTGATTGATTAATGTAAAATGATGAAACTACTTCAGGTTAAAAAAAAAAGTAGGTTTGTCCTAAGAACTACTTTATCTTGGAAAAAAGATTCCTCTAAAGTGAATGCTTGTATTTCACTGCCCCATCTTAGTGAAGTTATAGCGACCAAGAAGGCAACTTTCCATGAAAAAAATTGCAAAGAACAGAAATGCATACGTTCAAATGGTGGACCCATATGTCTAGTAAGTACAATGTTAAGGTTCCATATTGGAGCTGGAGGAACCCTGGGTGGAACAATTCTAAGTCCTTCCATAAATGCTTTAATAACAGTAATTCTGAACAAAAATATGCTGTCTGTTTTGGAGGTAAGCAGCTATGGCTGCTAAATGATGTCTAATAGAGGAGTATGCTAAATTTGCTTTTTGTAAATGTAGCAAATAATGTCTTACACTGACGCTTTGAGTGGATCAATGTGCTTAAGTTGACAGTAATGTACAAAACATTTCCATTTTGCAGCATAACACTGTCTAGTTGTAGGTTTACGTGCCTCATTAAGCATGTCCATACGTTCAGAAGGAAGTTGTAAATATCCAAACTCTATGACTTCAGGAGCCATATTGCAAGATTGAGTGTTTTGGAGTATGGCTATCTGATTTTACCTCTCTTTTGAGTCAAAAGGTCTAGTCTGTTGGGAAGTTTGTGATGGGGAACCACAGACAGATCCAATAGTGTGGAGTACCAAGGTTGACGTGCCCATGTGGGAGCTACAAGGATCATGGTGAGTGATGTTTGTTTCAATTTGCGTACCAGAAATAGAATGAGTGGGAGAGGCGGAAAAGCATAAGCAAATATCCCTGACCAATTCATCCATAAAGCATCGCCCTTGGACTGAGGGTGTGGGTATGTGGATGCAAAGGCTTGGCATTTTGAGTTTTCTACGGTGGCAAAGAAATCTATTTCTGGTGTTCCACAGAGGAGAAAGTATTGGTGAAGTACTTGTGGGTGAATTTCCCATTTGTGGACTTGTTGCTGCGTCCTGCTTAATAGGTCTGCAAACTGATTGTCCATTCCTGGGAGATATTCTGCCAGTTATTAAATGCGATTGTGAATCACCCACTTCCAAATTGTATGAGCTAGAAGGGACAAATGAGATGAGTGTACCCTCCTCCCCCATTTCTGCAGATAATACATGGTTGTCATGTTGTCTGTATGCACTAATACCATCTTGTGAGAGACTTCTGTCAGAAATGCTTTGAGCGCAAGGAAGACTGCTAGCAACTTCAAATAGCTGATGTGATAGGTCTGTTGAATGTGATCCCATTTCCCTTGTATGGTAAGGTTGTTGAGATGAGCTCCCCAACCCATCTGTGATGCATCTTTTTGTGAGAGGGATCTGAGGCACAGTGTCCTGAAAGGGCTGCCCTTTTGAAAGTTTGGTGGGATTCCACCATTGCAGGGAGCAGTGAGTCTGGTGGTCCGATAACACTAGATCCTGAAGATGACCCTGTGACTGAGACCACTCACGAGACAGGCACTGATGTAGTGGACGCATGTGTAGTCTTGATGGTGAATGATGGCCATGCACAAGGCCATCATCCCTAATAGCTGCATCACTAGTTTTACTGGGTAAGAATAATTTTCCTGTAATTAAACAATGAGATTTTGAAAAGCCTGAATCCTTAGTGGGTTTGGATATGCCAATGCTGAATGAGTATTCTGAATTTCTCCCAGATAAGGATGTATCTATGAAGGTTAAAGATGGGATTTGAGATAATTTTTGTAAATTGTGTAGAAGATATATGGTGTTCCGAGTATGCTGCTGCCATTTTTGGATGATATTGGCTTTTATGAGCCAATCATCTAAGTACTGGAAAATGTGGATGTGTCGCCTTCTCAGGAATGCAGTTACTACAGCTAAGTAGTTTGTGAATACCCTTGGGGAGGTTGATATGCCGAATGGTAGTGCGAATTGACATGGGAATGTAGAAATAAGCTTTTTTGAGACCCAATGCTGTCATGTAATCCCCTTGCTATGATAGAGGAATAACTTCTTGCATATAGAAATCCTCTGAAAGTATTTATAGGTTGAGAGGCCTGATATCGAGAATTGGTCTTAAAGAACCGTCTTTGTTTGGTATGAGGAAGTATAGTGAATTTACTCCTAACCACTGTTGGGATAGGGGAACCGGTTCTATAGCCCCTTTGAGAAGAAGGGACTGTACCTCCTCATTTAAGAGAATGAGATGGTTGTGTGAGAGCTCGTGAAAATGAGGAGGCATATTTGGTGGAGTATAAATGAGTTCTAGACAATAACCATGTTGGGTAATTGACAGAACCCATTGGTCTGTGGTGATATTGGACCACTGGGGATACAAATATTTCAATCTTCCTCCCACTGGAGATGTATGTACTGTAGGAATTTGTAAGAGTCACTGTTTCGTATTAGAGGGAGATCCTCTAGAGGTGGATGCTTTACCTCTCCCGCTATTATTTGCACCTCTATAGGATCCTCTAAAGTAAACTCTGTTGTAGAAATGTGTTCCTTGCTGATTTTGTGAAGTGGAAGGTTAAGTAGCTGATGTTTTGAAACCACCCCTAAATTGTGGCCTACGAAAAGTACCCCTGGACGGTGTAGTTTAAGGCCCCCACGGCTTTAGCTGTTTCAGGGTCCTTCTTTAATTTGTCGATATTGGTGTCTACCTCAGAGCCAAATAAAAGCTCCTTGTCAAAAGGCATGTTCAAGACTGCCCGTTGTATTTCTGGCTTTAATCCTGAAAACCTCAACCAGGTATGTCTGCTTAAGAGAACACTACTATTCACCCCACATGCTGCTCTGTCAGCCACATCAATGGCATATCTGATGGAGTTAATGGAGATGGCCTGTCCTTCTGCAACTATCTCCTCTCCTCTCTTTTAGTGTTCCTGTGGACGATATTGTAATAAATCTTCTATTTTGTCCCAGTGGGCCCTGTCATACCTCCCCAGGAGTGCTTGAGAATTTGCAATTCTCTAATGCTTAGCAGCTTGAGCAGCCACTTTTTTCCCCGCTGAGTTCAGTTTTTTGTTCTTTTTATCTGGAGAAGGAGCATCCCCTGTGGACTGACGCTTTAGTGCTGCACTTACCGCTATAGAGTCAGGTGATGAGTGTTTTTTTGATAAAAGTTGAATCTGAGGGTGCAGCTTTATAGTTCTGGTCTACCCTTGGTGTAATGATTCTTGCCTCTAGCAGGCCCTTTTAATATGTCAGTGGCATGTCTCAGCATGCCTGGTAGCATGGGTAGAAACTGAGACTGTGTGGGTTAGAGTGTCGAAGAGGAAATCCTCTTCAATCGGGTCTGAATGCATCTGCACATTATGATATGCTGCTGCCAATGCAATGACTTGATCATATGCAGTTGTATCCTCAGGGGGAGAAGGCCTCGCTGGATAATGGCCAGGGTCATTAGGGAGAATGGGATCTGGATCATATACATCCCATGGATCCACATCTTGTGGAACATCATCTAAGTCATCTGTATGAGGTGATGATGATTATGCTTATGGAGAGAATTGTGGATGAATGTAAGATGAAGGTGATGGTGGTGGAGTAGAGGAGAGTGAGGTGGAGAAGGTGGAGTTTGTTCTGGAGCATTGTCTTTTTCCTTAGAGACTTCAGGTGCAGTGCCCACTGTTTCTTGAAATGTAAGTATTCTTTTGATTGGAATATGAGGAGAAGCCATGATTCTTCCTGTTCTCTTCTGCATGTGAATTTTGAACAATCGAGTGTCCGTCATTTCTAAAATAGGCTCTCCGGGAGAAATCTCTTGAGGGGAAACTGTAGATTGTTTGCCATCTATACTTTTTGGTGCAGAAGTCTTCGGTAATGAATGTTTTTTTTTTTTAGCTGAAAGCGTTGGCTCTAAAGTTTATGCTAATGTCTGTTTCAATCCTGAAACAGATTGGAATCTGGCTGGCTCTTTGGTCGGTGCTGAAGGCATTTTGGTCTTCATGAATGTCAGTGCAGAACCAAAGGGTGGGGCATCTGAATGTATTTTTTGGATTCTACCATGGCCCGAGGGCAGTGGAGGACCGATTACCTATTTTTAAGTTTAAGTGTCTCTGCATGGTGAGATGGTGCTGGTGTACTCACGTACTGAACCACTCGAATGGACCTTCTCTCGATACCCGAATCTCGGTCCGACTCAGACTCTCGGATCAAAAGGGCTGCTTGTTGTCCGACTTCTTACCGTTCGTGCTCCTCTCCGAACTTGTCTTGGACATCATTTCTAACGGACGTGCTCTTCGGACCCGGAAGGGTTTTCTTTTTGGATCAAAAAGGCCTACAGGCATCACAGGTCTCTTCCTTATGTTCCGGGGACACACACAAATTACACACCAAGTCTTCATCCATGTATGGAAGCTTGGAGTGACGTTGAAGACAGAATCTAAACAAAGTACGTTCCACTAGCCTATCATTCTCTGACTACCGTTGTCGAAGCAGGCCCAAGAAGTGCGTGGACGCCCCTAAGGATGTTAAACCGACCCCGAAGATGAAGATCGGATCGATTCGTAAAAGTTGGGAATAAACAATCCAAAACTATACCGTAGTCAATAGAACGATGAGAATTAAAGTTAAAAAGATATTCGAAAGATACCAAACCGAGATCCACCGGAGTGAAAGGAAACATGCCTAAACAGTCGCTGGAGAGAAAACAATCCAATAAAGGATTCAATGCCAATGCGCACTATCACCAAGAAAAGATTCTTTGAAGAAAAACTTGTAACAGTCCAAGCCCAACACTAGATGCCAGACTTATGAAAAGCATGTGTATCTACAGCCACACATGCCATGGAATCGACTGTTTCACAGATTAGCATATGTAGTTCCTTTTAGCCCTCCAGTTATCTATGCCATTTTGCTTCATAACATTTCCTAGTGAATAGTTCCTTGCTTATTTTATAATAGCTATGGATCTATATGTGAAATTTAAGAGGCCAAACACTAGGGCCTTAGGAACCTCCAGAGGGTGAGGTTCTGGGTGAAATAGTTTCCCTTTCTTTAATGTCAGTAGATCTTTAAGCAGAGGTGACATCATATTGTTTTCATGAGAAATCTCCATGCAGTGGGAAGTCCAAATTTCTATAGGCCAACTGGCTGTTATTAATATCACTACAATGTGCTAGGCTATGACTGTTTATCACCATCTGGATTAACAACATCAGAGGAAACGTGTAAAGAAATTTCCTAAACCAGCTTATTACCAGTACGTTCCTCACTGCCTGTATAGTAACGCCTGAATGCAAAGACTTGGGATTTTTGTCTGTTGCAAACAAGTCTAGTGGCTTTATTTAGAGTTTGGTGGACAGGATACTCAATGACAAACTTGGTGGATATCCTGTCTGCATTATTTTAAGTGCATCACAGCCACTGACACTTGTAATACACGGGATGAGATATCTGCCACATTTCAAAGGCATATCACCTGTGCCAAACTCTAACTAAGGGCCTGTGTCTCATCTTCCCCAAACACTCAATATGTGATTTAAAAATTCCTGTTTTAATTCTCGCTATGCAGGATCCCTGCCTATACGTTTTCTACACTGATATGAGGTTACACTGATAT
This sequence comes from Pleurodeles waltl, assembly GCF_031143425.1. Taxonomy (NCBI): domain Eukaryota; kingdom Metazoa; phylum Chordata; class Amphibia; order Caudata; family Salamandridae; genus Pleurodeles; species Pleurodeles waltl. Next base: position 869,277,806 of record NC_090445.1, on the reverse strand, counting down.
TGTTTTGGAAAATTTACATTTACTATATTTCCTAGGCTAGTTTTGACAGAGAAAAAGCACACTTCTCCACTGCTTGGCCAAGTAAAAACAATCTGGTTGTGCATGAGGGTTTGTACAACTGTTTTGGATACAGCCTGAAAAAGCACTCGGAGATAGGAAAACTGTTTTACCTCAAAGTAATTTATGCACATCTGTTTCTGACCATTGGCTTCTGATGTTCAGTTTGGCAATGTATGCACTCCATCCCTGGAGTGAGGCATCTGCCATTATAAATGGCTGGTGGTATCGGTTGGTGAAACGTACTTCCATTTGTCATGTTTTTCTGTTCCACCACTTTAACTCTTTTTGTGCCCTGTTTGTGATAACGACTAGACTGTCCAGTTGATCTTGAGTTTGAGACCAGATTGTTCAAACATTCTTGAATTGGCCTCATATGCAATTTAGAGTTCGGAATCACTAGATGAAGGAAATCACCATTTCAGGAATGTCATCACATTGTCACTGTCAGAGTTAGATGCCTTTGGTAAAGGGGAATTAAGTTCTGCTAAGTACTTACTATCGTTCAGAGGAGTTTGGAAATACATGTTGTTGTGTCTAATGTTGCTCCAAGAAAAGTCATTATTTTCTCTGGGGTTAGCGACAATTTATTTATGTTGACTGTGAAGTCCAATTGTACAAGAATTGATGCATAAGCGTAGCGCTTTGAATTGTAATGTACCCACTTAATTACAAACTTTAGTTCTTCCTACAGGCTGCATGCAGGTGAAAATACACATCTCTGAGGTCTTTTGCTGCCAGGAGATCACTCTTGTCTCGTGAAGGAATCACCTTTTGAAAAGTCGCCATTTGGAGCTTCCGGATCTTTATAAATCTCTTTGCGGTTAGTATTTCCAAGGCTTTGTTTTTATTTTCAGGATTCCTTAGATGTTATTTGTTTCCATTCGTGATACAAAATAGTTTTATTCTGATGTTAACTGGGTGCCCAACTGCCATCCATGATTGCTCTGCAAGGGGAATCACACCTTAGATATGTTGGATCTGTCACTTCAAAAAAAAAAAAGGAGGCTGTGTACTGCCAAATAAAACTAGGCTATACATGCTGCAATATACATATCACCAGACTGGTCTCGATGAGCATTACACCTACAAATAGAAATACTTAAAAAATATGAACATATGAGGAATTATGTTCTTACCCTCTTTTTCAGAACAGAGAATGTGGCAGTGCATCCAGTGCAGGTAGCTGAAAAACAAAGTACCAAAGAACATAAGAGTGTCTCATCTGTTGTTTTATATTAATTTAGAAGTTCTAAACACTTAACGAGACAGGCCACAGCAAAACTAAAGAAGAGGAAGATGCATGGTCGTATATGAACCTTTTCGGGTAACTGTAGCTCAAACCTTGTTCCTAACAATAGGGTACTGTACATAGAGGATATCTGAAAACTATTCAAGATTGTGTACACTATTAAAAATCTATTGCATTACACATTTTTAGATTATCCAAGTGCAGCTTACATTTTTACAAGCAGAGGTAAAGGGTGACTTGCCAAAACCAGCGTGTCTGGTCAAATGCTGTCGCCAGGACTACAATCCGGGTCACTAGGTTACAAAATCAACAATTTAGCAAGTACAGTACATCTACCAACAAATAAAGGGCACTATGCACATTCACAAAAACGTGAGATTATTTCACAACTAGGGTTTTATTTTCATTATGACGCCAATGGCTTAACACACAAATACTAGGGCAGCAGAGTCGACATAAAGAGAGCCGTATAAGAGAAAGGCAGTGGTGGCAGCCGGGCCAACAAAGATAGTCAAGCTTTTGAAAAAAAAAAAACAATTTAAAAACATATTTTCCCTTTTTTGAAGGCTGACCGCAGGCATTGCTTCTTCTTTCAAAAGATTCTAATTTACTATATGCAGCGTAGCCGATGGTACTGTTGGCGTGGCTATTAGCATAATAAAGACTACAATCTGTTATACTTCCTGCAGAGCACAAAAGTACTTCTACCATGCCGATAGCTTTGTGTCTTCTGGTACTCACCGTGGCAGTTAAAAAAAATTTATGCCCAGAGAGGATGACAGAATACTGATGAATCTAGTACCCAGTTCAAAAGTGACAGGATTAAGCTGGTACAATTCACTACCTAAATGTAACTGATCATAATGACTCGAAGTAGCAGCTGCTGTGTTTCCCATGGCTCGGTGATGGAACAGCACAGAGTAAGAGCACGAATTGCAGTTTGGAGCAGGTGTGTACCACTGCCGCAAAATCAACCAGGGGCATCCGTGTAATATACTATACCTCAGTGTCACAGACAAGTGGGCTCAGCGTTGCTCAAATACATTTCGTCATAGGTCAGTGCTTCCGGGTTCAGATACTTCCTTTAGAGTTTAGGTCTTAGTAACGTGGGAAAATGTTTCAACGTTAGTAAGTTGAGGGATGGCATCCAAACTCTACCCAAAATAGACGTTTTCTTTATTCATTTGCAAGGAGACATTTTACTCACTGCCTTCGTGGATGTGTCCTTAATAACTGTCTGCCTGATGCAAAAGCTAGAAAGGTAGGAAGGAAGTGTTGGACAAGCTGTACAAAACTGACTGTGAAAGAATTAACCCATAGGAGGACCTGAGCTACAACCATGGTGCAACTCCTGGAGTCACTAAAGGAACATTTAGGATCCCTTAATCACAGCAAGGGACACGTATATTGTATTCCAGCTCTTATCGCAGTGAGTTAGAAACATCACAAAAAGTGTAATGATGGTTCAGGACCCCAAAGCCAGATACAGAATGGAATTCAGACTAGTGATGCTACATAGTCTCTGCGGGCAGTGAAGATGTGGTCTCAGAAGACGTGCTTGGTGCCTGGAACCACTTCTCTGAAGTTACTACCACCTTTACGTACAGCACGTGAGAAAGAACTTCATATAGAAAAAAAAGAAGGCTAATGACCAGGACATTTGCTTCCTCGATGACATATAAGGAGCATGGTACTATGCCCTGTTTCCATGCCGCTATGCTCACTACAAGAGTGCTCTTACAAGGGATATGTTCGCTCTTAGCCTACATGAACACCAGATGATCCAAAGAAACGTGTGTTAGATAGGGGAGAACTAGGAAGCAGTGCCATAGAAAGTCATGTATCTAGGCCTCATTAATGTAAACCCACCACATTTGCTGCATGGACTGAGCTGAAAGGAGGGGTTCCAGGGGCTTTTGTTTTCCTTCACCAGCATAGCAAAATATTCTCCTAAATAAATATCTAAATAAACTATCATGACTGGAATATGTTTACACTCTAAACTCTTAGCATTAGCATGATATATTTCGTACCAAGAAACTCTCCTTTTATGTAGCTAGACAAACCATGATCTTCACAAAATGAAAAAAAGTTTCGATTTCGAAACCATTACATTTCTAATACACAGTAACAACCTCTGCATTATTAGCAGGTCTCAGTGAACTTTTATTGGCGGTTTTACAAATTTTAATAAAGTAAACAGGGTGCGACCTTGTTCAGGATGCTACAGGGAAGACATGGGATACTGGATCCCAACAAAGCAGTTGAGGTAGTTTGCTACTTGTGTCCTGGCACCCATCCTACTACGGATCTGCAACAGGGCCAAGTAACAATTTCTGCACAAGACTTTCAGGGTAGCAAGCAAACAGTTACAGGCTCTTAGGGAGGGAAAGCAGGGGGACAAGAGCACAGAACTCAACAGACACAATTTCCGTCCAGTGGCTGTCCTTATGGAAAGGAAAGTACTTTTAATCACACAGGAATACTAAGTGCAATTCAGTTAGCAATAATAGGATGGTAACCCTGGTAAGAATCTCCAGTGGGTGCAAAACCGATCGAGCACTCCCTCCTGCTGTATGATCCTATTAATTATAGTCCCCAGTATTCTGTGGCAGAGGCATGAATTATATACAGGTGCAGACTACTTAGGCTCATGCACAGTCAGTTTGCTTGTTTTCGCCTCCGTTATTACATGGACTGAAACGTTTCTGTGTGTTGCAGTCTTTCTGTTCTGACCACAAGTGGAGGCCCACATTATCTGCGTGTTCGTTCTACAGAAGTGTGAGAAGCAAGTCTGGTGCACTTCAGGTTTTTATTGTGTGTGACAACCTCCCTTCCAAACAGGATTTGCAAGAATAATGCAGCTCCTGGGAGCGGTGATACTAGACGAGGCATCTTCGGCAGCTGCGTCCATCAACTGGCTAAATTTAAATGGGTCCTACAGCCAAGGCCATTGCACCGCCCACTGGGCTAATTTGCTAACGAGAATGTGTCCCCGGTAGCTGCGGCCTCCCCAGGCCAACCGTCTCTACCTCGGCAGCGTTGCAGCTTGTTAATCTGCCAATAGAGGGTACACTAGAGCACGGCATACAGCATCTACCAGGCAGGCACAATGGTTTTGAATTTGTGCAGTTGTTGGATGCAGTTCTCAGCAGGAGCCTTAGAGAGTAACAGGGAGACCCACTCACAGCACGGTGCTCCTGGTTTTGCCCTCTGGTTGCCCCCTTTCTCTGGGTGTTCTTCACACTGGTTACATATTGGGTTTCTCCTCATTAGCAGTCTGTCCTCGTGGAGCAGCAGGTAGACTCCTTTCCTCTCCCAGCAAGCCGGCTTCTAGGCACTAGGCAGATCCTCAGCTCTTCCAGATGTAAATACAGATTTTAGATGACATGGCCTCGTCTCTGGGAGACTGGCTGGCAGGGGATTCATCCACAGTCTTATACTACAGAGCTGGGTTGGGCTGGTTCCTTTTCAATGTCAGTTTCAGGCTACTCTCCAGACACAGCCTGTGTTTGGTTATGCTTCTCACAACAGGTAGGTATAGGTCGGGCTCCAAACATGAAGCCCCCAAAACATGGGCACAACGAAGTGTGAGCTCCCTGCACCTAGCTACCATCTGTCTTCTTGAACTAATAACGAAGGACACACAAAAGAACAGGCCTGACCTAGAAACTTCTTCATCTTGAACAACAAACATCTGTTCCTCCATTGAAGCCTACCTTCGACAAAATGGCAGTACTCAGGAAGAACTAATCACCAGCCTCTAGCTAAAAAAAACGTCTTCATGGAATTTGAAATGTCGCCTCAACTCCATCCTCCTCTCTTCAGTGTCAGGAAGGCAGGCAATACACTTCCACTATCTGGAAAACTGTGCTCATCCTCCCTCTTCTTGTGCCATGCCAAACCAGGGGATCCAAAATGGACCCCATTGGCTTCAGTGCACAGGCACACACGTAGTCCTACAACTACATAGAGATCACACTTCATAGAACATACATATGCACTCAACATGCACATAGGATGTCACCCAAAGGTCTGGGTTTCACATTCAGTAATACTTCACTAATTTACATAAGAGGTCAGCAGACCACACTCTTAGCGACACAGGGAAAAGGTCTAGTCACACTGTAAATCACAAAACATGGTATGGTGCCACCCTAGCCTTACATGATAGGGCATTACAGGACAGGGACAGTAATCCACTGAATCTATGAGGTCATGCTTGGTGCTTCCCCTACTCACAGGACAGGCCCTGGACCTCACATTGTCAAGGACAGGCTAGGGCTCCTGTGCACATGCTTGATAAGCATGATGGCAGGACCAATATTTAAGTCAGGTGCCACTTTCACAAGAAGCCGGGCACTTTGGACAGGGGCACAAGCCCATTTAACATACAGTCGATATTCCTGTTCCAACACTCATTTTTATAGCTTCCAGGAATGTCTGAAAAATCTGAAATTCAATCATCTGCAAAACTGGTTACTTTACTGTGCCTGGTCCCTGTGGTGCATGGACGCTTCCCAGAAGCTGCTTCATGCTGCACGTGCTTCCAGTCAACATTTAGTGCTGCAGTGCTGGCAGCAGACTGGGGGTGGGCCAAGCCACTAGGTTACAGTGCTTGGACTGTAGCATGCGAGCCCATACCCAAACAGGCATTGAGGAGGATAGCAGTGGAGTCTAGGCTTCATTCAGACAGCTGTCAGTGCCTGACACCTTGATTCACATTCCAGGACATCAGTTGCGAAGGAGTGCAGGGGCCACTCCAATTGGTTCCTCAAGAAGCTTGTCCATGTCCATATGCTTGAGGCTCAGGCCCAATTGGTGCACAGAATGATTGCCCCAGTGCATAAGGAGAAGACTGTGCTTGGCCACTGTCAATTCCAGCTTTGGACTGTGTGGTGTGTCACTTGTCACTTGCAGACACCTACTGCTTTTGTGCTGCCTCTAGAACTAAAAGTGCAACTATTGTATCTCTGGTCCATTTTAATTTGTGTATTTCACCTCAGGAGCATTCACCGCCCATCATATCCTGCATCAATCATTTAATAATCATTGTGTGATTAAACAGTTTACCTCCTGCACACTTTGTGCCCAGCGGGACTTTGAATCACTCTACCTTCAACAATGTGGTATTATAGGTTTTCTCAACCCTATTCGGACCTCTCAGCTGTAGCTTAGCTCTGTTTTTCCCCTTGATAAGGTGTTTCCCTGATGATGACCAATTAAACATCCCACTGACACAAACGTCAATTGAACCCGTTAATCTTCTTAATATCTATCTATCTATACAATGGTCTAATCCTGTACCAATATAATTAAGCTAGTATGGTCCACTGTCTGTCTATGTTAATACACAAAACTAGTGTTTTGGGCATTTTCATTCCAATTCGATCACTTGAGCACTGAACACTTTCAGCTTTTCGTTTCTTTGTGCATAATGAAATAAAAAACTGAATTTAATGCTTTCTAACAGTTGTTTTTACAAATTTTGTATGGCCTATTGTTATACAAATTACATTTATTTTCTCCCATTGGTTGCTCCAGGAAAAAAAAATGGGTATTATTGGACAGGATGTGACTCCTTGCCCCTTGAAATAGGACCAAAATGTTGTTAGGCCCAACACACATACAGAATAAAGGAACCTGGCTCAACTCTATAGCACACAGCATTCAGGTTAAACCTGAGGAAAAGAATATAAGACATTCAGCAGAACCAAAATGAAAAGTCAAAACAACCCAAACATCCCCACAACCAATTAAAAAAACTACAAGAAAGTTCTGATTAGAAAAAGTACACAAACATGATTTAAATCCAATAAAGTGAACCAGAGATATCATATTTAAAAAGTTAACACAATAATTACCAAGAAAAGGTAAAGCACTAATCTGAAGTCACTATTTGTGCTTGATCAGAACATTTAGGCCAAACACAATGGAGAGGAAGTCAGATCCACCAAGTTGTCTTGTTCAAAGATTTGACCTTCAGTCTTTGTCTTAAAATGGATGTCAAAATCCTCCAGAGTTTCAAGGCTGAAGGCTGTATTCAGTTAAGCCCTCTCAAAGTTGGACAGCTGCTGAATGTTCCAGTGAACCTACCAGGTTTGTCAAAAAGGTGCACAGGTGACATAAAACTCTGGCTGACCAAGCAACAAGGCGCTGTTTCCAATGTTTACATTGATTGTACTGAGAATACTTGTATCACAATCACTATTTGTTTTAATAAGTATATGGCTCAACACTCCCGGCAGCTGTTTGGGTTCCCAATGTTATAACCACAGCTGTGCGGCATTGCAGTAGTTCCTTCAGGCTACCAGTTTCAGACATGGAGGAGACTCTTTTTGAAGAGAGCACTGGGACATGCAGAGACTCACCCATTACACCACACCATGGAGAAAGACCTAGCAGGGTTACTCTTTAACCAAGGGATATGCAAAAACTTACTAAAACTAGATAAGCAACTTCCAATGCCATTAACGCTACAGTTCAGCTGGTAACAATAATAAAGCAGAAGACCAAGAATACTTGACTGAAGTCATCCTACAAGCCATCCAGATAATCGCAGTGCGCTAAAGGCAAAATCTGGATTTGTCTGTAGAGGAACTTGTGGTGGCTCTGCAGGACTTGCAGCCAGGGAAGGCGGCGGGGCACAATGGCCTACCAGTATAATTATATAAAAGGATGGCTTCCAAGGTGTTTCTGAATTTTTTGGCTATGTTCCAAGAGGCACGCGAAACTGGCTGGCTGTCTACCGACAGATCAACGCACTGCCACAATAGTAGTAATACATTAAAAGGGTAGGCCGCCAACTGACTGCAGCTCGTAAAGACCTATATGCTTGCTCAATGTTGATGCTAAGGTGTTAGCCAAAATATTAGTGATTAGAATGTGAGCCGCTATTACATCTATTATACACTCTGACCAGTCTTAATTTGCGGTGCTTGTTTGGTGTGCTCTATGCAGCCTCACAGTCGAGATCTGAACAGACAGTGGTGATGTCCCTCAATGCCAAAATGGCATTCAACAGCATCGAGTGGAATTATATGGTTGACTTGTTGACATGGTTGGGGTTTGGACATAAATTCTGTGGATGGGTCCGGCTCCTTTACCAGGGCCCATGGCTAGGGTCTGAGTCAATGGGGTGGAAGGGCACAAGGCAGGGTTTCCTGCTTTCTCCCATGATATTTGATGTGGTCCTTGTGCCGCTCGCAGCCTGGATAAGGCAAGACCTGCTAGTACGAGGGGTGAGATGTAGTGGGGGCTGGAAGGAGTGCATATCACTATATGCGGATGACATCTTGCTCTATTTGACTGACCCAACCCACTCAATTAACAGATAACTGCATATATTTGACCTTTTTGGCACCTATTCGGGCTATCGAATCAATTGAGCCAAATCGCTGGTTTTCCCTATGCTGGGCGACTATGCCCGGCGCCCTTGGTTAGAGAGGGATTCAAGTATCTTGTGATATACATTAATCGAGACCCCCAGGACTTTCTAAGTAGGAACCTGCTCATGCAACTGAAGAAGCTGAAAGGGGATGTGGCTCACTGGGGCACGCTTCCATTATCCCTGATGGTCAGAGCAGCATTATATAAGATGTTGACATTGCCACGCCTTTTGTATGTGCTCCAAAACACCTCATATAGGGTTCCCCCCCAGTTTTGTTTTTTTCCAGAAAATTGACCACAAACTCCGCTACTTGCTCTGGTGGTGGGCGGGGCGGGGGGGAGAAGAGTCCACAGCAAATCTCGCTCTCCAATCTTCAGGAAGAGGGGGGATCTATGATGGGGGACTGACGATTCCAGATATTCTCAAATATTATTGGGCAACCAAGCTACTGGTGGTTAACGACTGGGTTTTTACTGACAGCCACTAACTGGTGGATAGAGTGGACAGAGATACAATGGGTTGAAAAGGTCACAAAGCGATCCTCTACCAGAAGGGGAGGGAGCATGGACTGCCGGAACATACTCAGACGGTTCTCCGAGTGTAGAGGGAGGGAACCAGACTATTGGGCTGGAGCGGTAGGATCACCAACATATGCAGGCGAGATATTTGAAGAAATCAGGCTTTTATTACTTTTAAATCCTTTAGTCAGGAATTCGAGATGGCCGACTAAGAACGCTACAGGTACCTACAGCTGAGGACACGCCCGGAGGAGACCTATATTAGATGGGGAGCAGTTCCCAGAGGTGTCTCTGCTGAAGGGTGCGCGCCCTACGGGACACATTCCGGACAAAACAATTACTGTTATTTACCAAAAATTGGTCCATAATTCCCCAGATACATTGGTTACGCTGAGGGAGGCGTGGGCTGGGGACCTGGGTGACTTTGATGAGGAATGGATGGAAGCAATTCAGAGCCCACATGAGATAGTAATCTGGACAAGGTTTAGACTAGACCAGCTAAAAATACTACACAGATCCTATTACTCAAGGACTCGATTGGCCAGGATTGATAGGGCGCCCAGGTCGACATGTCTTAGGGGGTGTAGGATGGAAGGTACCTTTTATCATATCCTCTGGGACTGCTCAGTGATACAGGAATGTTAGAGGGGGTTGCCGAGGTTATATCCTAGTTTGTAAATAAAATATACAGGCAAGATAAATGTGTCTAATAATATGAATCCTAGGTGAGAAGACAAATTACTCACCATACAACACTTTTTGTCTATTTATTATTTTTATAACTATTCATCTGTTCTTTTATGGCTTTTCTCTGCCACCAGTCACAATATTTTTGTGTATATTTTAGCACAACACTCAAGTACAAAACTCATATTTAACATACATAACATATAACAAAATGTGGCTAAAAATTATAACATCTTCACAATAATCACAGAAAATACTTTATTTGCACTATAATCTTTTGTTCTATACAAGCTGCTGCTCTTTTCTGGCTAGCAGTCCGCTGAGAATGAGGTAACATCGTCAGGTATCATCTTTTTAGGTTAGGTGCTCATCCTATATATATTTTTGATACCATGTCTTTTCTAGTTGTTAATTTGAAAATTCCAGAAACATTCCTCCAAAATCTGTGTTGTCGATGCATTTCGGCCTTTAATAATTATCTGGCCTCCTCAGGACGTTAAACTCAGTGCCTTATCTTTTGGGATATCAAGAGATATTCTTTCTATTTCTTCATTATCTTCGTTACTTGCACTCAATTTTAAAGCATTTACGCATAGTGGTAAAAGGATCATCTAGGGTCGAGCTGTCACGTCTAGTCCTGCTCGAACTTGCAGCCGTGTGTGCCGCGTGCCTCTATCGGCGTGCCAGAGAGCTGAATAGGTGGTCTATCAAGGCCGAGGCTGCCCCCAAGAAATTAGAGAAAGTGTGGGGGTAGACACAGAGGGCTCTGACGGGTGGGGTACACACATTAGGGATTGAAGGACATCATGTACTAGCTGAGTGCTCATAACTTGGGGTGTAAAGTACGCTGGCCGCAAAAGTGCCATTCTTCACTATGTTATGTGTCCTGATTCGATTTTCCTTGCTTTCAAGACTGCATTATGTGTTTTACAATATGTGACAAACTCTGATTGAATAACTTGTATGATGAGCATGGTTTCGGAAAAAAAAACAAATAAAAAGAGTTTAAAACATTGTATATTCATCACAAATCTTGCTTCATTATTGAGAGTCAATCCTAATGTATTGGTCCCATATTTTGATGTACTGTTCTCCAAACGTCTTTCTTTATTGAATACATATTAAAGGATTTAAAATGAGAAGCATTTCGAAGTCATATCCTGCAAAGGATCGTACCAACGCGTGTTTTGGTGTAAAATGACCAGGGGTCACACACCACCTTCAGAGCACAATATCCGTATTTACTGTTTAAAATTGCATACAGGGAAGTCTGGTCCTATCTTTGGCCCATCTATACAATACCAAATGATATAGAGCCAACATAACTATTTGCTTGATCATAGTCCTATTTAGATGACTGTAACTTCAACCATACTAATTAGTGAGGTAGACCCATAAATATACGTGCTACATTTCACCGTAAACATTATAAATTATAAAGATACATAATCCCAAATGGTTGTCAAGGCAACAAAGTAAATTCATACGAACTAACATTAACAAAACTAAGCATTCAAGAAGGACAATACATAATATTAAAAGAAATATCTGAGATACAGAAATGAAATTTGCTCAGGGTTAGAAATCAGTCAATTCAGATTCAGCAATCATAATTTAGGCCGGCCAGTAAAAAATCTTACAACTAACCAAATCAGGGAAATACATGTGTGGGTCTAAACACAAGCGGGCAAAATATAGGAAGCATAAAAAGGGCAAAACTAATTTGGAAACAGATAATATCAAATTGTAAGCTACTAACTAAGGTAGGCAAATAATAAGCAGGCCTCAAAATATTATAAAAATGTTACTAGACCTGCAAGTCAAGTAACAAATAATCTACTCAACCTAACTGTAATGTACTCGACCTGTAAACGGGTCTCCAATAGTGTGATCCTAGGCAATTAGTTTACCTTTAAATATGTGTGCTCAGCACTATTGCTGCACCAAAACTATTTTGTTTGATTAAATAGACAAAAAGTTTGCTCCATGTATAATAAGAATCTAGCCCACATATAGGGGACAAATGATCCATGACTTGCCTCTTAGATTACTAATAGCATTGTCATCCAGGCAAGAGAGTTTCTCAGTTTATGTTTAAACACCCACTTTAATAACTATAGTACTAAAGAATGATGTGGTAGCAAACTGTCATTTACATACACTACATTTCTAAGAAATGTCCAAAAACCTTCCCACTAACTTGCAGCTTTACTGATAAAACTATATAGTATTAACAATAATCTGTAAAAATTGGGTTTCAGAAAACATTCTTTTGCATATCATTAAGAAAAGAGTTCTGATTTGTTTTTCTCCTTTTAAATTATTTTTTCCCATCACACATAAGTACAAAAATGGGCTTCCATAACTACTGAAATATATTTTGAAATGTTTGTCTGGTTGACTTACTGTGAAATTAAAAGCTTATGGTGTCAGGTTTTTCCTAATAAACAACATTTAAATAACTTTTACAGCAGGTCAGAAAAGTTCACCTTACAAACTCCTGGAACTCTGCAGTGAGAAGGGAAATGAATTGCAAGACAAACTGACTTTTGACCTCTGTCTCTCAACAGAGCAAATGTGACAACATAACAAGATTTAAAGGTGTCTTCATTGTTCCTTTACTTTCTGACTAAACAGAAAACCTGCACATTGGCAATTTGCCAGAAGGGACTAGGAGGTCCTAAAAATAGCTCCACCTGATAACCTGCCTAGGTAAAAAGAGAAAGTCTCAGCATATCAGTAGCTCAATCAAAGGGATTAGGTAGGGATATCCAAGTCTCAAAGGGCATCTCAAGGGGCATACGCAGCAGGAAGATACCTCTCCAAGGGGCTCAGAATTCAGGGACTCTTCATCACAAGGGTCGGTAATCTAAGCAGCATCTCCTCACAGTCCAATTGGGCACAGCCATATCAAAAGTCATAAAGCATTCTGATTTGCCAGAGGTATCATTCCATGTCATGGTGAAGAGGCATCATTCAATAATAATTAATCACATGACTCTAAGCTGAAACATACTCTTCCTTTCCCAAGCTTTCCATGAGAAGATCTTCCATCAGTGAGACTCCACATAAGTTTGAAACAACTGTAAATGATGTTAGTCCATGTTACACAACATACTAATTTCAAGGGCACAAGGCTACATTCTCTCTGTGTCTAAACAATGGGGTCTATAACCAACTTCTAGTCTGCTCAAGGGAAAACAATCTGATGTTCATGTTATGAAATTAAATCAGCATTTCCTGCTCATTTACAGTCATGAAATACAAGCTTCAACAGGCCTCAATCATAATAACACAGGAGGATTATAGCAATTTATTTAATTAATGTGTTTAAATAAAACATGTAATATGCAAACTTATCAATTCAACAGTAATAATACTTAATTGATATGAATAATACATTTAATTTTAAACGAGTAAGCTTTGTTACTGCATTTCATTTAGTATTAAAGAGAAATGCATTTCTCTATTTTTTGCATGCATTTTTAATAACAATCATTAGAAATTCAATATTGTTTCTATAGGCACTGTTAGTCTAGAGTCTAAATTACATTATAACTACAGCTGTATCCTTCTTATATGTAATTTAATTCAAATACCACCTAAGTCGAACTCTGAAATATAGACATATTCTTTTAAATTGCGTGTCAATGAAGTTTCTGCATTTAACTATTAATACTTTGATTAAGACGAGCAATAAACTCTCAATGGTGCGAGAGAGCGAGTGGCGCAACAAAGAGAAAGAGTATTGCCTGCATTTTAGCGTGGTACAGTACAGGGCTTGCAAACACATTCTTTCCCGTCTCATTTCAACTGGTTCTCCGCGGGGAAGCAGCCTGCTGCTACAGCTTGTGTATTTAAACAGCACCCAGTTGGATAAAAGGCCAACCATGAGACAATAAGGGCAGTAATTTTTTAAATATTACAAATACTTCTAATTTCCACTGAATATTTTAGTAATGGTATTCACCAGTAATTGAGTAATTGAACAGAGCTACAGTTTTCTCGGCCTGGATGAATTTTGGCATCAATACACTTTTTTTTTTTAATCATTACAGGCTTATTTAAGGTTATAACAGCATGCTAGTTATATAGTGCAAATTCATGCTCTTGTATGATGTTCACGATTAAATTGACTGAAAGTCAGTGAAACAAGCTTTGACAAAACCAAAAGCTTTGCCATTTGTTAAGGACATGCACAGAATATCCAAGCCAGAGCCGGCTCTAGGGTTGTGCGACCGGTCCCACCGCACCGGGTGTGGACTGTGCGTGGGGGTGCCAAGCTTGCAAATATATTATAGTTTTCAAAGCCCCTGCTGCAGCGTTACTTGCCTCCAGCAATTTTCAGGCAACAATAAAAATGTCAAGAATACCCTGCTGATTCATGTACTGCCTGGAGAGAGTTCTGTGTTTTCTCTAGTGGGAGTTTAATGTAGCGCAGAAAGTTAGTATGCCTGCTGGAAAGAACATTCTCCAGGCAAATCACAAAGTGCATAGAACACAAATAGGTCAGTGGGTTACTGCTTTTGACAGAGAGGTCATTTTGTTGCCTACAGTTTATCAATTAAAATCCTCATAGAGAACAGTAAACTATTAACTGTCAAAGAACTGCAAGCATTCTGCAAGGTATCGAATTGAGCATCAGTTTTTTCCCCAATCTTTCATTATCCTAATGTTGCAAAAATGGATCATTTGGGTATAAATCAATTCTGATTATTAAAGAGAACCCCCAACAATGGAGTTACTTTTTAAATTCTGAGTTTGAGATTCCCCAGATCAAGCACTATCAAACTATTATAGCTTACTAGTATGGATGACATGCGACTCCTACGTCTTGTAGTGCTCTGTTTTATGTAACATTTCTTATACACTTATTTACACACTTATGATTGATTGTCTCTGTGTAATGTGTGCACGATGTAATGTTCACTGACACCCTACGCTGGAATGAGTGGCACTATAAAACTAATTAAGTGCATCGGGGAGAGAGTGATTATGGAGACTTGAGGGGCACTGGTAAAGGGGTGCAGCGGGGAATCCGTGGCAGAGGTGGTCACTGGCAGGTGCCAACAAAAACTGTCACACAAGGCCCCACCAGAGTTAAGGCCGGCCCTGATCCAAGCATACACTGACACAGATTATACACTCAGGCACATATACAGAAAGAGAAATACACACACACAAACATCCATGCACATGGACTTTGACACCACCAAACACCCATGTACGAAGGACATTAAAGAAACAGACACTCAAGCCCAAGGTAATAAGGAGCTTTAATAGACCTAGGTCACAACAAGGTTCTATGGTTTCAAGTAATGCAGTTCAATGGATTCAGACAGTACTGCACATCAATAGCCACTGCGCTAATGAATCACGATGAACACAGTGGTCATGAACACCAATGGTTCCAGACACCAATCAATGGCCCAGGGCAGTAATCGTTGTCACTGGCACAGGCAGCAATGAAAATCAATGGCCCAAGAAGAAAGATCATCAATAACCACCATAAGTAAACAAACCTCAATAACTCTCTTGTCCCCTTCACCCAGTTGCGTAGTCTGAAGCACGTGCACTAGCGTGTTGAGTTACTGAGCTGGTGTATTCACAACAGCAATGACAATGGGTCCATGGAACCTTTCTGTGCAGAGCACTAACAGCTGCAGTGGGGAGGTCTGACTTTGAGCATGGTGCCGGAGCAGCTGCCAGCACTGCATTTTGTTGTGATCTGCTGCAGGTGAGCTTTCACATCTGGTGTCCAATGAGAGTGAGAGGAGTGCAAACAATTATACATGCATGAAAGGAAGAAAAAGTGCACCTGTGGCTATGCTGACTCAGACTACACTTCCAATAATAATGGAATGAGTAAAAGCTCCATATGTCATGGTTGATGGTTAGAATCAGTAGCTGACTAATGTGGTCTGATCAACGTAATGAATGACACTTACAAAAGCTGTTGGCTGTGTGGGACTGACATTTTGCCACTGTTTCTGTGGAAACTGGAATACCTTGCCATTAGTGACATCAGTACTATTCATTTTAATGCAAAAGGACATGAAAATCAAAAGGTGACACTGGGCTTCTCTATAACGTCCACTGTTTAACTGCTCTGTTGCATAACAGAAAGTTTCTTACTTGTAAATGTAGTTTTTGCAGCTTATCGATTTTCTGGATTCACACGCTATGCATTATTCTGCCTTCTATTGGTTCAAACCAGATTATCTACTATTTCTCTTTAAAAAATGTGTCCGTCTTCTTTCTCTACCTTCGTTTTGTTGTTGTTGGGTGTCGACGGAAGTACCATTTTGTGTTTTGTTGTGACGTCGTTCCATTTCCTACGGACGTCTCCATCCCAATTCACCATCTTCTTATTCTTGTGTTTCTTTTTTCTTTTTTGCTTCTCTCCATTTTCTTGGTGGAGGTGGGTGGGTCGCAAGTGAATCCAGAAAATCTTCAAGCTGCAAAACAAACTACACCTACAGGTAAGAAACTTTCTGTTTTGAAGCGTGAATCTTTTATGGATTCACATGCTGTGCACTGATTTTAAAGCTGTTTTCCTTTGTTGTGGTGGCTGGGTTGAAGATGGATATGGATTTAAAAACAAATTTCTTAACACTCCTTTGTCCTACTTGAGCTTCTTTACTCATATGAATGTCAATACAACAATATTTTGTAAAATTACGTATTGAAGCCCAAGTTGCTGCCATGCAGATTTCTTGTAATGGTGTGTTGGACATAAAAGCTACTGCTGCTCCCTTCTTCCATTTACAGTGAGCTCCTGGAGCTCTAGGTAAGGCTTTCCCTGCATTTTAGTGTCATAATTGGATTACTTGTGCATCAATCTTGAAATCATGTTCTTTGATACTGCCTTCCCCCTAATGTTTTTGGAGAAAGCAACAAACAATTGCTGAGATTTCCAAAAATGTTTTGTCTGTCCATGTAATACATGAGGCAACATCTTGTATCTAATTTATGTAGGCTTCTTTCAGCATGCATTTTTGGGTTTTGAAAGAAACTTGGTATTCAAATAGATTGATTAATATGAAATTAAGAGACCACTTTTGGTAGGAAATGAGGGTCTGTTCTCATGAAAATTCTGCCTTTATGTATCTGGCAATAGTGTTCTTGAATAGTGAGTGCCTGTAACTCACTTACTCTACATAAGGAACTAATCGCCACTAAAAAAAGAAGTCTTTAACATTAACATTTGCAAAGTTGCTTTGTGTAATGGCTCAAATGGTTTACCCATGAGTTGAGTAAGAACTAGATTTAGGTTCCGTCAGCGATGGAACCCTCCTTGGTGGTGCTATCCTCTTTGCTGTTTCTAAGAATAGTTTTACCACTAGAGATGTGAAAAACTCTTTCCCCATTTGACCTCTTGTATAAGCCACTATCGCGGCCAGACGAACCCTTAAAGAAGAACAAGTGACTCCTTCTTGTATTAACAGAGTTAAATATTTTAGAATTGTCTTCTCCCTTATATATATATTTTTTTTACATATATTGTTCTTTTTACACCATATTATAAATCTTTTCCATTTTGCCATATAATATTTCCTTGTTACATATTTTCTGTCTTCTCTTAAAACTGCTAATGTGGCTTTTTGTAGTTTCAAGTGCCCACATTCTATGTCTTTAGTTGCCATGCTGCTAATTTGAAATATTCTAGCTCTGGATGTAGAGCTTTCCCTTTTCCTAGGGATAGCAATTCTTGTCTTTTTGTCAGGCATTGTATGAGCTAACTATCAGCTCTGAATCCCATGTTTGTCTTGCCCACTGTGGCTCTATTAGAATTAGCATCATGTGGTTCCTCTCACATTTGTTGATTATTCTGTGCGGTAGGGGAGTTAGTGGAAAAGCGTAAGCAAATGTTTCTGACCAGTCTACCGAAAAGGCATTCCCCCGAGATTGCGGGTATGGTAGTTTGGATGCCAAGCTTTGGCATTTTGCATTCCAAGGGGTTGCAAATAGGTCTACTGATGAAATCCTCCATGCTTTGAAACTATTGTGTACCACCTTCTGATTCAACTCCCATTCATGTGAGCCCATAGCCAACCTGTTCAACTTGTCTGCCTCGCAATTCTTCTGCCAGAGTAAGTGAACTGCTTGACTATGTCTCTCTGGATCGCCTATTTTCAGATCTGTTGAGATAACCTTGAGAGGGAAGGTGACTGGATCCCACTCTATTTGTTCATATAGAACATTGCAGTTGTGTTGTCCGTCTGAATTAGAACTGTCTTTTCCATGAATTGGTTTCTGAAACGCTTTCATGGCTAACCAAATGTTCTTAAGGCCAATTTATGTGTTGTACAGCATCCTGATTGTTCCACATTGCTCATATCTTTAGAGAATGCATATGAGCTTCCCATCCCTTATGTGAGGCATCTGTTGTTATGGTCACTGTAGAAGTTGGGTGAAGAAATAGGGTTCTCCCGAGTTATGTTTTTCCTGTTTAACCACGCCATTTCTTATTGAACCTTCTGCATGACAACCACTAGATCTTCTAAAATCCCCGTCATTTGGGACCATTGATTCTGAAGCCATTCTTGGATTGGTCTCATATGTAGTCTCACATGTGAGATTAATAGAATGCAAGATGCCCTCTTTCTTAATACTTTCCTCACCATCCTCGCTGTTAAGCTTGTGCCCTCTGGTAATGGAGAGTTTTGTCCAACAGGGACTGAGTCCTCTTCTTGCTTGGGAATGCTTTTGCTTGAACTGAATTCAGTCTTGCTCCCAAAAACACCTTTGCTTGTTCTGGTTCTGTGGATGACTTCTCTATGTTTAAGGAAAACCCTAGAGTGTGTAGTGTTTTGATTACGTTTGAAATGTACTGTTTGCATTTTTGATAAGAGCGTGCTCTTACGAACTAGTCGTCTAGGTAAGCATACCCATGAATCCCTCTCCTTTTGAGATGTGCTACCACCACTGCTAAACATTTTGTTAACACCCCTGTATCCGATTTTATCCCAAATGCCAGGACTTTGAATTGGTAATGCATGTTGTTGACTACAAACCTTAGATATTTTTTGTGTTTTGCGTTCTTTGGAATGTGCAAGTAAGCATTCTTTAAGTCTACAGTTGGCATGTAATAAATACTCTTTTGAAGTTTAGGGATAACTCCCTGTAAGTTTCTCATTTTTACTTTTTGAGTTTTTATGAATTTGTTGATGTATCTGAGGTCTAGAATTGGACGGAAATAGCTGTCCACGTTTGGAATTAGGAAATATATTGAGCAATTTCCCTTGTTGATACATTACTTTGGCACTTTTTCTATAGCTTGCTTGTCTAACAACTCTTTGACTTCCTGTAGGAGGAGATTTATTTCTTCTTTCAAATTAATTATTTTCTTTGGTCTCCTTGGTGGTAGACATTTTAGTAGTTCTACGCAATAGCAATGGTTTATTATATTTAGGACCCATTTGTCTGAAGTTATTTTCCTCCACTCCTAGAGGAAAAATGTAATTCTTTCACTCACCTGTGAATTGTTATGTCTTTTTGTTTTGATGACGTTGGAGTTTGTTGTCTTTATGATTGGTGCTGCAGTGTAGTCATTTGTTTCCTGGTGTTGAACTTACGCTTCCTGATGGACCTCTCACTCTAAGCTCTACCCCTAAATGTGTTTCTTCCTTGATGTTGGTACTGCCAGCTTTGTTGCAAGGGTACTGACTGTGCACTCCCTTGGAAGTACTGATGAGTACTCCCCATCTGAAAGATACCTCTTGAGGCTGGTCTTCTTGATGGAAAGGAGTCCCTCTGAAACCTCCCTCAAAACTTTAAAGCGCCCATAGATTTTGCGGCCTCATTGTCCCTTTTTAATTGGTTTAGACAATCGTCCACTTGATTTCCGAATAATTGTTGGCCACTGAAAGGGGTGTTTATTATGTTCGTCTCAACTTCTTGTTTGAACCCCGAAATTCGTGACCACAAGTGTCTACTCAATGTGACCCCCATCACAAATTGGCGGCCAGATTTATCTGCAGCATCTAATGCAGATTTTAAGCAGGTGTTTGCAATGTTCTTGTCACTGTCAACCAGATGTGCTGCTCTTTTTTTATATTGTTCAGGGAGGTGCTTCATCAACTCTCCTACCTCGTCCCAGTGTTAATGGGTGTCTATATTTAAAAGAACACTTGAATTAGCAATGCACCATTGGTTCCCTGCACTGCGTTCTATTCTTCTCCCCATGAGCTCCATCATCTTGCTCTCTGCTGGGGTGGTTCTGTGGTTGAAGGAGCATTTACTCTTTTTCTTGCTAAGAATAAAGAGTCTGCTGGAATCATTCCCTTTAAGTAAGGCGGATCCCTTGAGGAGAACGTACATTTTTTCTTAGCTCTGGGTGCTATGGCTCTACACATAGCTGGCTCGTTAAATGCTTCCCTGCCCTGGTCCAATACACCAATAAGCATACGCAGATATTGACTTTGTTTGTGTATGTAGTAGTGTTTCGAGGATGGAGCACAACTGGCTTGTCTTCCTCCAATTGGAAGTTAAATTTGTCCACCGCAATTTTTTATGACCAGATTGAACATTCCTAGGTCATCTGGTGGGGATGGTTTTGATGGATAGGAGTCGACCTCTTCTTCTACCCGGTCTTCCCACTGACTCTCCCTATACTCTCCTTCTGAAGGCTGAAAATAACCTTGTCTTCCTCCTCCTCATAATACATCTCCTCTTCCTTGAGGCTCCAGTGTGTGAGAGGGGCTAATTTCCTCCACCTCCTGTTCATGGAGTTCTTTTGATGTTGAGGTTTTCGTAGGTATTGTTAAGGCTTTCAGACTTTCGTTGAATTCCATCTTCTGGATGAGAGGGGCCATTTCGGCCTCAAGCCTGCTCCTTTTATTCTCTATTTCAGATGATCGGTCTTCTGGGCTTGTTGTGATGGGTTTCCTTTTCAACATCGATGTCGAAGCCTCTTACGCAGTCCTCGCTGGCTGTGCACTTCGATGGCTTGCGCATGCCTCAACCTCATTGAATAGGGATGCAGCATCTTTCGCCTTCCCTTCTTTCGACAACTCATGCATTTTGTAGCCTTTACCTCCACCTGTCACCCCTTTGAGGGCTCTGTAGGATTCTTTTTCGTGGGTTTTGCCTGAGGACAGCGAGTGTGTTGACACAGAGGCCCCCTTTTGATTTCGTGAGTCTGATATTTTCGACTCAAGAGATTTAGTAGAGGCCTGAGGTTCTCTTACCTCCTTGCGGGTTTTCTTCGGCGCCTCCTCTCCTATCTCCACAATGTCCCAGTCACTTTCTGAAGTCTCACCTTCGGCACCCTCTGCAATGTTTTCATCGTCGTCGCTCTGAAAGGCCCAGATCTCTTAAAGGTGGTGGCAGTTTTTCCCCTCCAGTGTATGGTGTGCCATTCTTTATTTATATTTCACCCTCAGCGTTTTCGACGCAAATACTGTGCAGGCGAGACAGTCCTCACTTTGGTGATTGACTGAAAGGCAAAGATTGCACAGCAGATGTTTGTCTTTCTGAGCGTACTTATGGTGACAACAGAGTCTTTTCCATCACGCCATGCGGGAAGACCCCCCCTCCCCCATTCCTGTTCAGCCATTCTCTGCGATCCTTTGGTGGAAAAAAAACTGAACCTCCTCGGACTTACTTCATGTGCTCTACAGTGTTGTACTTTCTTTAAATATCTCCTACTCTGCCAGCTTTATTCCCGATTTTCTCACAATTCTTCAAAGCTCCTTGTTACGCTGGAGACATCTTCACAAAAAACATTCTGACCCAATGGTGGAAAAAAGAATCTGAAGGTGGGAAATTAGAGCAGAGACATCCAGAGGAAGTTTGATGAGATCACAACAAAACACCAAATGGTACTTCCGTCGATGCAAAACAACAAAACAAAGGTAGAGAAAGAAGAGGGTCAAACATTTTTAGGAGGAGAAGCAGTAGATAATCCGGACCCAACCACTAGATGGTAGAATAATGCACAGCATATGAATTCCAGAAAAGATTCATGCAGCAAATTATATGAAGCGAATGCTTACCAATGTCCTTTCATCACAGAACTGCTTGTACCAGTTTACTCTAGACACAAGAAGGGGTAGTGGTGACCAGGAAGTGGTGGGTCGCATTGATCATTAATCTCTATTCTGGGCAGGACTATAGTTGCTGGGTATAAGTACACATTCGAGCACCTGCAGTGCACTGTCATAGAAACTGCATCCTTGACAGAATCAGAACCTTTAATGGCATGGAATGATACAGCTCAGTTACTCCAAGAGCTCATAGGTTCAGAAGTGCTTTATTTGCAAACTGGATGTCATCTCTTGACCTGAGACAGAAACAGAAGTGTTTGGGGAAAGCATACAGGGTCACAAGATGAGATGCATTGTAACAATTTCGTCCGGAACCCCCACACCACCACCAATACAGGAATAGGGAATGAAATGAAGGGCATGATTTTACCAGGGTCAACACAGCAGGTGGTTCTTACCTACAGGAACTTTACCCTGACATTTTTCACCTACTTTGTGTAAGTCGACAATGTCTGTGGAAATTGAGTTTTTTTATACAGTACATTCCCACATTTAGTAAAACCTCTGATCGGGAAAGGGGGTATTCTCATGGGGCTACCATTCTGTCTGACTTGTAATGGGTCCCTCAAAGAAGGGACTCTTCTTGCAGTATCTATCAAACTATGCTTTTTAATAATGGTGCTAACCAGACACTGTTTGGCTATGATAGCACTAAAATCTTCAAGGGCAGGTTTTTGGTCACCACAAGCTACAAACATGTCAAAACAACCTTTAAACCCAAATCTAGGAAAACATTTATTTAAAAGCTGAACTTATGCAGCTGGCTTTTTGAAAAGTGTTACACAAGAAGTAAAATACTCAGGTAGAATTTTCTCTGTGTTCAAATGATAAAGGGCATAAAAAAGCACAAAATAAAAATAGGTATAGATTCCCACTTGTCATACAAACAAAACGTTCAGCATGCAGAGCAGTACACAAAGAAGAAGCACTGACAAAGCCAACTCTGGAATCGATGTGATGGAGCATGCAAACACATGCATGCACATTGCGGTAGTGGTGGTAACGTAATGATGGTATTGCTGGTGCTACTGGGAGTGATAATAGTGCTAGCAATGTTGGAGGTGTTGGTAGTAGTGGGGGTAGTGATGGAAGCAGTAAAGGTAGTGGCTAACCGTAACTCCTGCTAAAAAGGCCACTACAATACATGAAAAATATCTGCTTTCTGCAAACAAAGCATGCATGAACTAAAATGTATTTAATTTAAATCATGATTGCATACATTTTTTCATAAGTAAATTAGCCCCATAAGCATTGTAGTGTAAGGACACCACAGGAGGTGGAGTATAATACAAACAACCAATAGCATGAGGTAATAGAGACACACTTCTGAGTGGTGCAAAAGGTCAATCTACACATATTTTAAAAACGTGGTAATGTCTTTTAGACATCAGTACTATCAAGCTATACCTAAAAACGGTCTTCTGTGTAACATACTTTATATCCACTAGGTGAACTGGGTCCATACTATTGCTGTAGAAATCCCTTACACCCAACCACCTAATGCATTACAGTAGCAATTTACCTCTAGCCGATCAGTGTATTTTGATATTTCATTACACACAGAATAAAGGTTTCACAAGACAAACTTGTTAGAAAGCTCCTGCAACAATTGACAAATGTCTTTTTTTTCAGTTTCATTAAAATCTATTTTTCTGTAGCCAATTCTATCTTTTCTTTTTGTTTGTTCACCATTACTTCATCCTTACCCACCATTAACCAAGCATTCACTATTTGTATATGGTTCAAATTCTCGCAATCCGTCACAGATTCATCTTCATATCTCTCTTTTCTACCTATCATCAGCCTTGAATATCTGTGAACTTCCAGCTCTCAACCCCTCCTTATTTCCTTTCCCACAATGTACTGTCCAGTCATGTCTTAATTGTGTTTATTTGATGATCTTAACCTGTCATCTACACATACACCCATCTTGTTGGCCAACTTCAATTTCACCTCCAACTCTCATTTTCATTGACTCAGAGATCAATCAACCCAAACAAGTCCAATTGACCCGGTAGCTTTTGTTATCCTCCTCTGGCCACTTCCCAGTGTATTTACCTACTGCATTGAGCTTAATGTTACCATCCTCTATTCTCATTCTCTATAACCTACATCAGCACCTATGGTCTATGGACTATCCTTCTCTTGCCTCGTCAGATCCTTCTTCCTTTCTCTTATTTAAGTGCACACCACTATAATGATGAATTAGCCCCAAGACTCAGCTTATTCAAGGTTATTACCAATGGCATCTATTCCAAACATAAAACCAATCCCAACTCTCCTCTTCATTCTGTTACCTTAGATCCACACTAAGTTCCAGGAAGTGAAGAGGATGAAAGTTCTGTTCACCAGAAACAGCCCGATATCACTGGTAACCATGATTTTAACTGTTTCACCACAAGGTTGGAAGAAAAAGACACTCAGGCCCTTATTACAAGTCTGGCGGTCCTGGGACTGTCAGACTCACAGTGGCGGTCGAACCACTGCCAGAGCAGCGGTCCGGCCTACACATTATGACTGTGGCAAAACCGCCACGGTCTGACCGCTGGTACCACCAGGTTGCCGCAGGTCTTAATCCACCAGGGCAGTGCTGCAAGCAGTGCTGCCCTGGGGATTATGAGTCCCCTCTCTGCCAGCTTTTGCATGGCGGTTCCACCGACATGCAAAGGCTGGTGGAGACAGAGTGCAAGGGGCCCCATTGGGGCCCCTGCACTTGGCATGGGCAGTGCAGGGGACCCCATGGTCAGCCCCGTCGCGCTTTTCACTGCCTGAATTACAGGCAGTTAAAAGCACGACGGGTGCTGTTGCACTCGACGCACCACAACATTGTCGCCAGCTCGATTACAATCCGGTGTCAATGTTGTGGCCTGTTTCCTGCTGGACAAGCGGGTGGAAATGCTGTTACCACCTGCTGAGCCAGCGGGAAACTCATAATTCGGCCAGCGGGCGGAAAACCGGAGTGATGGTTTTCCGTTCCAAAGAGTTTGGCGGGCAGCCTCTGCCACCCGGCAAACTCAAAATGAGGTCCTCAATGCTACACAAATGCGCCTTCTCATCACTGTTGGCAATAAATATAACAATCCTCACTCAGCACTGGGCTGTTACTATCTATGTGAGCCACAAGAGAAATGTTAGTTATTCAGACATTTCATCGGAAAACTGTTTACAATCAAGATCCCTGGCAATTAAATTAAGATGCAAATGTTGGACAAGGAAAGAATCTGAAAAACAGTTTTTCCACAAATTTTTTAGGTTTTGAGGTTTGATATCCATCATTGTATAAAATGTGCCTGAAACCAGCTACACTGAGAGTTCATACCAACACAGATTGCCTTTGCTTTTCCACTCAGTACATGTGGAAACTTCAAACCTGTTGAAAACCTATACATGTCTGGTATCCATTTGACCCGGAGATCCCAAGGACAACAAAGTATCTGTGAGTTCATATTCACCATTAACATGTTCCTGCATCAGGTAGACCAATGAGAATGCTCAAACGTTTACATTTAGTGGAAAGAAATAAATATTCTATGTCTTCCAGGCAGTCTCTACAGCTTATCTCTAGATTAATTAGTTCAACTATGTAATAACGTGTATATTTTATAACTATTACGCTGTTCTTGTACATTATGCTACATTTTATACAGATGCAAATGTTACAGGACTACAGGTTTACACTCTGCAGGCTTTTTCTGGCCCACCACATGCTACTCTGAAGTAATCATAGTTTTGTCCTATACAAATGTGATTGAAAGCAGTTCTCAGTGTTAACTGGTCCACTGTTTTGCAACTGAATCATTTGTCCTGTGACTTTTTCCATCAAAAGTGAATGACTTATCTCGATCCACAAGTGCTCTAGAATACTATCAAGTAAAAAAAGAAATGGAAATAATCAATAAAAGGTGGCCAATTTAGGGTCAGACACATTCTCGCTTTCCTGTGTGCAAGAGGGAGGAACATTCATTACAGACACTTAGATCTTGCCACTGCGCTTTGTGGCCACAGTATGCAGCCCATCAATCCAGGGTAAAACCAGCTAAGGTAATCCAAAAATGGGCCTACCCCAATGGCAGAATACAGCTGCTGACATGTGCATTAGCATCAAGGGAATCCCCTGCAGGCCCTGGCAACCAGAAGACTTTGGAAGGACCAGGGAGAGGCAGACAGTTGTGTGCAGTGGGGTGCTGGACCAAGCCCGGCAATACATGCACCAAAGTAATCAGAGGCAAGGCTCGGGCCAGGCTTGTGTCACTGCCAGGCTACAGAGATGCCAGCCACTCTACAGGGAGTGCAGAATTATTAGGCAAGTTGTATTTTTGAGGATTAATTTTATTATTGAACAACAACCATGTTCTCAATGAACCCAAAAAAACTCATTAATATCAAAGCTGAATATTTTTGGAAGTAGTTTTTAGTTTGTTTTTAGTTTTAGCTATGTTAGGGGGATATCTGTGTGTGCAGGTGACTATTACTGTGCATAATTATTAGGCAACTTAACAAAAAAAAATATATACCCATTTCAATTATTTATTATTACCAGTGAAACCAATATAACATCTCAACATTCACAAATATACATTTCTGACATTCAAAAACAAAACAAAAACAAATCAGTGACCAATATAGCCACCTTTCTTTGCAAGGACACTCAAAAGCCTGCCATCCATCGATTCTGTCAGTGTTTTGATCTGTTCACCATCAACATTGCGTGCAGCAGCAACCACAGCCTCCCAGACACTGTTCAGAGAGGTGTACTGTTTTCCCTCCTTGTAAATCTCACATTTGATGATGGACCACAGGTTCTCAATGGGGTTCAGATCAGGTGAACAAGGAGGCCATGTCATTAGATTTCCTTCTTTTATACCCTTTCTTGCCAGCCACGCTGTGGAGTACTTGGACGCGTGTGATGGAGCATTGTCCTGCATGAGAATCATGTTTTTCTTGAAGGATGCAGACTTCTTCCTGTACCACTGCTTGAAGAAGGTGTCTTCCAGGAACTGGCAGTAGGACTGGGAGTTGAGCTTGACTCCATCCTCAACCCGAAAAGGCCCCACAAGCTCATCTTTGATGATACCAGCCCAAACCAGTACTCCACCTCCACCTTGCTGGCGTCTGAGTCGGACTGGAGCTCTCTGCCCTTTACCAATCCAGCCACGGGCCCATCCATCTGGCCCATCAAGACTCACTCTCATTTCATCAGTCCATAAAACCTTAGAAAAATCAGTCTTGAGATATTTCTTGGCCCAGTCTTGACGTTTCAGCTTGTGTGTCTTGTTCAGTGGTGGTCGTCTTTCAGCCTTTCTTACCTTGGCCATGTCTCTGAGTATTGCACACCTTGTGCTTTTGGGCACTCCAGTGATGTTACAGCTCTGAAATATGGCCAAACTGGTGGCAAGTGGCATCGTGACAGCTGCACGCTTGACTTTTCTCAGTTCATGGGCAGTTATTTTGCGCCTTGGTTTTTCCACACGCTTCTTGCGACCCTGTTGACTATTTTGAATGAAACGCTTGATTGTTCGATGATCACGCTTCCGAAGCTTTGCATATTTAAGAGTGCTGCATCCCTCTGCAAGATATCTCACTATTTTTGACTTTTCTGAGCCTGTCAAGTCCTTCTTTTGACCCATTTTGCCAAAGGAAAGGAAGTTGCCTAATAATTATGCACACCTGATATAGGGTGTTGATGTCATTAGACCACACCCCTTCTCATTACAGAGATGCACATCACCTAATATGCTTAATTGGTAGTAGGCTTTCGAGCCTATACAGCTTGGAGTAAGACAACATGCATAAAGAGGATGATGTGGTCAAAATACTCATTTGCCTAATAATTCTGCACTCCCTGTATTCTGCTATCCAAGTCATTACATCCCATTACATGTCAATGTATCAATAGCACCTTTACATCTGCAATCCTATAGTTCGCAGGTATTACTTTTCACCCCTTTTCTTTATATCATATTTAATTTATAATTCTACACAACATTATTATATATATATATATATATATATATATATATATATATATATATATATATATACAATCTATGTATGTGAATAATTTAACATTTTTAAATACTTACATTTATTTTACATTATTTTTAAAGCACAGATACAGTAACATCTTAATTCTCTCACTACCCTGTGCATCACTGAAACCCAAAACCCAATTAATACCCCAATACACTATCATCCCTGAATTCGGAAAACCCTTACTATTGCTATTCACTACCCATCCTTGACCCCTAAAAACGTATTACACCTGTCCGATACCCTTCCCTGAGCCCTAAAACCACCTAAATAGAATTATACATTGCTCATCACTGAACCATAAAAAACCTTTACTGACGCTATTTCACTAGCCATCCTTGAGGCCTAAAAACTGCCTTCACCCCATCACTGAATTCTAAAACCTTTTTATAATGCCTACACATTACACTCCTCGGATCCCTAAAACACCCTTACTACCTCTGTACCCTACTAGTCCCTCACTAGTCCCTTACTAGCTCTATTCACTACCTACACGAACCCTAAAACTCCTTACTAGCCTAACCACAACCCATTCCTGAGCCCAAAAACTACATACTAGCCCTATATTCTACTCAGCACAACCACAAAAAAAACCTTCTCGAGCCTACCATTGCAGCCTGTGTGTACAGTTTTAAACTGCCATATTGAGCAGGCAAAATGAACATTTTGCCAGGCCTAAACTTTCTTCTGGGGTTAGGTGACTGGTGTAGTTGGTTTGAGTATTGCTACCAATGAGACAAAGGGAATAGGTGTTGGCAGAATGGGCCATCTATGACTTGATGAGGGTGCAGAGCGGTCACCTACACCCCCTTGATGACCACTTCTTGTGGGGAGTGGGCATCATCCTGTCCAGAATTCCTAAATTCCACCACACACAAGATGGCAGAATTTCCTAAGTCATGTCCACTTCAGGCTGGTCACCCTAGGAGTGTGTCCAGCCTGCATGGGTGACACATGGCTCCTGCATTGCTAATTGTCCTGCCTTTCCAGGTGCCAGATGGGCCCTGTGGCAGAGGGAGTCAGCATCCTCCTCTGAGGAAAGTCAGTTCTGCATACCAAAGGGAGTGGGCCTCTTTGAAGCTCCCTGCCTTGAAATGCAGATTTGCAGGTCATCCTATTGGGAAGGGTGTGTTAAACACCCAGACCAGAACAGGCTTGGTTTAAGACCTCTAGAGAGAAGAGGTTCTCACTATCAGAAGTCCGATTCTCCAGAACTGGTCAGTGAGCTCACCAGCAGTTGGTAGATTTTCAGGGGGTACCTCTAAGGTGCCCTCTGGGCGCATGTATTAATAAATCCATCACTAGAATTGGTGAGTGTCTATTAATATGAGATGTTTGATTAGAACTATTTAAAAATACATGCCTATTTTAATAATGGGATCACCGCCAGGAACCACACTACTCTCCTTAATCTGCTTTTTCAGCAGCATTTTAGAGTATGTCCTAGGTAGCGCCAACAGACTGCATGTCAGTGGATGTGTGCTTTATAAATAAACGTAAACACAAATAACAAGGTATACTCCTTCTCTAGTCAGTTCTGGCCCCTTCCAAAT
The DNA here is from genome assembly GCF_031143425.1 of Pleurodeles waltl. Lineage (NCBI taxonomy): Eukaryota > Metazoa > Chordata > Amphibia > Caudata > Salamandridae > Pleurodeles > Pleurodeles waltl. The sequence goes on along the minus strand of NC_090445.1, from coordinate 869,248,269 downwards.
GTGGACAAGTAAAGTAAGTAAAGCAAAAAAAGGCCATCACTTACAATGCTAACACACTAATTACAGAATGGGTGTGCTGTTGGCCAATCCTAAATGACACTTCAAACTTATCAATAGCTGACGGAGGCCTACTAATCAACAACAGAATTCATGGCATCCAGCAGCAATACTGGCCTAATATTTGAATGGTACTTCAAATGAGTAATGGCTAAAGAAGGCTGGCCCATAACCCTTTCGTGCCCTTTAGGTGTAAGCCCATAGCTACTGCTGTCTCTAGTCCGTACCTAATAACAGAGGAAATGGAAATCAGTTGCTTTTCCCCAGTTCTAAAATGCACATGCCACAGGAATGCTGACCATCTGCTAAAAGTCCATTTTGTTAAAAAAGAAAAAATAAAAAATATTTTTTTAATACAAACCACAAACTCATGTTGCCAGTCTGTTAATTCTTGGAATTTTTCTTCAAAATACTCATGACTCTACATTTTTATAAGCGCCAATAAAAATGCAATTTGTACCAAACAATTTAACAAATTTCAGCAGCTTCTCTAGTAATCCCAGTGAAATGTCTGATTAGGTGTGGTCTGAACGCGAACCGAGCTGTTTGCCAAAATCTCTTATTACGCTTCTTGCTGGCACATTTTCAGTTTGCTCTAATTAAACTGCAACAATCATTTCAGAGAAATATTATAAACTGGTTAAACCATGCTAATCCGGAAAAAACAATGAGTGTTCTAATGTGCACAGGAATTGAGATGTTGATAAAATGCTAACATTTTCATCATCTTAACATTTTTATAAATCCAAAGGGAAATAAAGGCACATGCAGAATGTGTGGACAAGGCTCTGAAGTGGTGGAAAACACAAGGTTTTCGAATGCTACCCTTGATCAAAAAGATGGGAAAACAGAAATTTTTTGTTTAGGAGCTTAATGATTCCTTTCTGGCAGTGCAAAACACATCATCAGCTATACTATACGTCAGCATCACAGAAGAGAACATGCAAGTGGTTGGTTTCTACACTATTTACACATGCAAAAATCAACTGCATCTCCTTTACTCTTCTGCACTTCAATCCAGCTTCAAGTTCGTTGAAACACGTTAGAAGCGCAGTCCCTGATTTAACACAGAACGCTCTAAACCTCTGCACGTATGCTGCAGAAATTCAAAATAACACTGAAAGAAATCCTTTTACAACAAGAGATGCAACCCTAATAATCATCTATATTTGTGTGTGCCTGCATGCCGCACACCAACTAGTACATCATTTGCAATAATCAATAATCAAAGAGTGCTTTATGTTTGTTGCACCATTGCTATTTCATGGCAGCCGCGTGGGGGAGATTCAAGAACGTGCAGGGGAGGGGAAAAACAGGTGAGCCTTAACAAGGGAGAAGGCCCAGAAGCAGAGAAAGTTAGAAGCCAGCAGGCATCTGCGAGGGACCCGACACCGACCTGGTGGCAAGTGGGCAAGGAAAAGGATCTGCCTATAATAGTAAGACAGGCACCTGAGGCATATGCAAGACCCTCTTTAGGGCCCCCCACAATGACCACAAAGTCAGCAGGTTTGGCAAACGCTATCTTGCTAGCAGTAAAAGAAAGAATGTGGAGGAAGGAGTTCATAGATATATTCTCCCTCCTCAAAATTCAGTTAGAAGGCTTAGACCTCACCGTGTGCGATAAAAAAGACAAAGGTAGATGGGAGAGAAAGAGAGTCAGGAAAGAAAGACATTTTTAAAATTGGTTGGATGCTTTCAGGATCATGGCTTGTGTAATAGTAGAAAAGTTTCCGCCCTGCTCAGCGGACCTGTGGTTATGAGTCTAAAATTCATGAGGCGCACAGCAATTCCCTGGGGATGCATGGTTAGAATACAGTAAGAGTTTCAGGTTAAAAATGCAGGCCCACCCAGAGATGGAGTGGAATGAGGAGGATGTGTCAAGGTACATACATAAGATGCTGGTAGCCAAAGAGGTCAGATCTTGGGCTGGGAGGGGGGAGCAGCCCTTTCGGAGCGCGTACTACAAAAGAAAGCACAAGAAGCTCAAGACATTCCATAGATTCAAACCCTTGTAGAGTGAGAAAGGTCGGGGACAAGGGGTTGCAGGCAATCTGTTGGAGATACGAGACAGACGAGTGCACATGGGGACAGGGCTGTAGGTTCAGGCACAATTGTTTGTCATGTGGGGGAGACCACCCAGCAGCAGCATGCAGAAAGAGCAAACACAGAGCTGACAAAAAAAGAAAGGAAGAAGAAAAATTAACAAAAGTCCACCGCTGCGGCTAGCAGTCTGAGGTTGGGGGACTTTTCAACTGGCAAAACCCCCAATCAACACACATGCTGAGAAAGTTAGCCAATGATTATTACAACAAAAAAGAAGCACAAATATTAGTAAAAGGTTTTGAAGAAGGTTTCAAGATTCCATTTAGAGGCCAGGTAGCTGGGAGTGTCAGCAGAAATTTAAAATCGGCACAGGAGCTCCCAGAGTTGGTTCAGCAAAAAATAGAAAAAGAGTTGAGGTTGGGATGCATCAAAGGTCCCTTCCCTCAAAAAAAGACTTCATAATTTTCCAGCTAGGCGTGGTGCCAAAGAAGGAAGCAGGACAATATAGACTCATACACCGCTTATCATTCCCAGATGATGCGTCTGTAAATGATGGTATCCCCCTGAATCATGTTCGGTGGGGTACATCCCCGTAGACGACGCCATTGATATGCTAAAGCCAGCTGGCAGAGGGGCGTTAATGGCAAAGGTAGACATTGAGTCAGCTTTCCGCTTATTACCAGTACATCCAGACAGTTTTCACCTATTAGGTTTTCAGCACAATGGGGATGTGTTTGTCGACAAAGCCATGCCCATGGGCTGTTCCATCTTGTGTGCATATTTCGAACAATTCAGTACATTTTTGGAATGGGCTCTATATAGGACACATCCATCTGGGGGAAAGATGCACTACCTGGATGATTTCTTATTTGTGGGTAAAGCAGGCACAAGTGAATGCGCTAGTCTACTGAGGTCCTTTCAAAACCTGGCAAAAGAGCTAGGTGTTCCATTGGCAGAAGAAAAGATGGTCGGTCCAGTGACAGAAGTGGTTTTTCTAGGCATTGAGCTAGATTCAATCACGGGAACATCCAGGATTTCGGGGGGCAAGGTGTCAGAGCTAAGGGAGGAGATCAGGTCCTTGCGGGGGAAGCAGAAAGAAAACCTTGGGGAAATACAAAGTATGGTGGGCAAACAATTTTGCAACCAGGGTTATCCCAGCGGGAAGAGTTTTTGCAAGGCATCTGAGCAGATTGACATCAGATTTCCGCAAAAAACACCACCATGTCAGGCTAGGAGCCGGAGTAAAGAGCGACTTGGCCATGAGGGACTCCTTTCTGGCGCATTTTAATGACCTGCTTATTTGGAGAGAGGGCTGGATATCAGCCAATGAGATAGCACTGTTCACGGACGCCGCAGGCGGCTGTGGTTTCGGGGCACTGTTGGGCAGAGAGTGGTACGCAGGCAATTAGCCAGACAGGTGGCACAAACTGGGAATTCCTAGGAACATCACATTTTTGGGGCTGTTTCCCATAGTGGTAGCTCTGACAGTCTGGAAAGATAAGCTGCAGAACATGAAACTGACGATGTGGTCACAAAACCTGGGAGTGGTCTTAGCCATAAACAAGGGATCAGCATCATGCCCAGATACACTGAGGCTTTTCAAGCGATTGGTTAGCCTTCAACTCAAGGGGAACCTGGTCGTCAGGGCAAGACATGTCCAGGGCATAAAAAATTCACGGGCAGATGCTCTCTTGTTCCCAGATGGACAGATTCAGGAAGCTAGCCCTAGAGGCAAGACGAGCGATGACTCCTTTTCTGAAAGATCTGCGGGAGCTGGCGGAGCAGACTTGTCAATATTAGTTCACAATGAGCTCAAGCCAGGGACGCAAAATAGGTACTCCAAATATGCCAGCTCACTGATGAAAATAGGGGAGCTAAAGTCACTTAGGGATCCAGAGACCGCCAGACCTGCAGTGGAACGCTTAATCAAATTAGCCTACCAGCAGAGGATGACGAACTCCTGGGCGCAGGCCCACCTGGCAGCGGTGGCTCATTTTTCAAAGATAGAGACGGGCATAGACCCAACAGCCTCACACTACATTAGAACAGCCATAAGGGGCTGGAAGCACCTTGAGGGACCAAGACAGGACAACAAGCACCCCATAGATTTCACAAAAATGACATTGCTGTTAGACGCTTTGGAAACAGTGGCAGAAAACCCGTATGAGTTAGGACTATTCAGAGTGGTTTTCATTACAGCTTTCTTTGGGGCATTTTGCATAAGCGAGATAGTAGTCACAGCTAAGAGAATGGGTGGGGACAGTTGCCTTCAGGCTGAAGATTGCAGACTGGAGACAGACAGGGTGTGGCTACTACTAGGGAAATCAAAAACAGACCAGCAAGGCAGGGGCACCTGCATTCAGCTCAGCTGCATAAAGCAGGCAAAGTACTGTCCGGTCTGCAGCCTAAAAGACTACCTGACGACACGCCCTGCCTCGCCGGGCCCCTTATTTATGCACAGCAATGGGGATTGGTTGAGCAAATACTAGTTCTCAGCGGTCATGCGCAAAGCATTAAGGCAGGGAGGCATGGCACCAGCAGTGTTTGGTTCACATTCTTTTCGCATAGGTGCAGCCACAACGGCAGCAGATTTTGGGTTGGAAGAGAACGCCATCAAAGCAGTGGCCCTCAAAAGCATACAAAAGTTATGTACAGCCACATTTAATATAAACAGACCATGCCCCGTGTTCTCTTTACGAAAGTTGTCTCTGATTATATTGACAGGTGCGCCACCCAGGACAGTGTGGGTGGTTGGGCACTCCTTTATTCATAGGATGCCATCAGGAAGGTGAGAAGAGACCTAACAGCGATGCACATCGGATGGTGGGGTTACCCTGGCATGAGGTGGGCCGCGCTCTCAGAGACTCTACGGGGGGCTTCTGGAGACAGCACAGAGACAGCCAGACATACTAATCATACACCTTGTGGATAACGACTTGGCCCCAGTGGGGAGAAAGATCCTCCTGAACGAGATCAGGCACAGTTTGATGGAAATAACAAGGCTTTTTGGCAGCACCACCATCATAGGGTGAGAAATAATCCCAAGGATCAAATTGTGAAGGGCCATATCTAGAACAGTGGTGGACAACTCCAGGAGAAAGTTGAACATTGCGGTCTGCAAGTACTGCAAAGCGAATGGGCTGGAGAGCATACGCCACGGTTTGATCCACCCCAGAAGGCCGGAGTTGTATGCGCCGGACGGGGTGCATCTGAAATCAGAAGGAATGGAAATCTTCTGGGCAAACCAAGCTGCAGGATTGGCACAGTTAGGCTACTCATAAAGAACTAAAAAAAAAAAAACTGAAAAAAAAATTCAAAAAAGGAAAAGGGGGAGCTGCCCGGAGCCTCTATGGCAGCGTGGCAGAAATGAAAGGAGGTTTTACCAAAGTTGACGGTAACCACACCTAGTATGGCGGTGCGCTAATGGAATGCCACTCATCTGGGGATGCCTTACGACAGGGCGAAAAGGGGCCAGCAAAGGGGAGTAAGCGGAACACAGCACACGCAGCCCAGACCCGCCAGGACGTATGGCAGGGTACAGACACACGCAAGGTAGCGAGTTGGGCCTAATCCAAAAAACTAGAGGCTACCCCCTCAGAGAAACATGGTAAAACGAACACTATAGAGCGAGCCACCTCCAAGACGAAATGTGGGATTGCCCACAGAGAAAAGGGTCAAAGAGACATGACAAGCAGAGGCCAGGACCCAAAGGCCGATCACTCATTGCTATTTCTGGATGTAAGAACTGGACGGTTTATTTTGAATTTCATTGATTTGATTTATGAGACCACCCACAACTGGTTAATGATGTAACAACATAAATGTGATTATGTTAGCAGTGATTATGAGGGCTATGTGATAGAAATTAACTTCTAGCCAGAACAATGATTTTAATACTTGTGGGCAATAGTATATATGCTTTTATGTTAATAAAAGCGGCCACGTTATATCCACAGATAGATGGTTGTGCATTGTTTGGTTGCTTTGAACGTCGGTTGTGGGGTAAACATGGGGTATGTAAAAGGTACTAGAGTGAGACAAGTGCAGGAGTTAGTATGGAAGGTAAACAGCGGAGATCAAAGGAGCCCGCTTTCCTCAAGCTGACGAGAAGTGTAGAGAAGGAGATCTGGGTGCCAGCAAATATCAACCCCCACGCTCAGCCTCTGGGTCTTAAGGTCAAGCTTCGATGCTGGTCACTTTGCAGAGGAGGAACAAGCACTTCTGTTTCAAACATGTTACTGGCACATACATGTGTGGGCAAATCACGGAGCAAACAGGAGTATTTGATACGCAATTCAGGGGTGACGAATGTGCATGTAATCTACCACGGGGAGGACCTGGTACACACCAACGCACTGATGGTTCAGGAGTGCAGTACCACAGGAAGCAGCTGGTACACAAAGTTGTTTCCATCGAGGTGTGACAGAATGCTTCTGAGTACTTTTTGCTGAGGCCTAATCACGTCTGAACATAATAAATTTACTACAGATTCTATTAGCAAGACATCTCTCTAGGGGAATGACAAGCAGGAGAATGGGCGCGAGAGAAGGCAGCTGGACAGTGTAACCAGAGCCCTATTTGACTCACCCAATGCTGGAGGGAAGCTAGCCTCCATCTGCACAAACCACAAGGTTTGATTAATGGAGTGAAAGTGTGATCTCCCTTTCTGCTGTGAGATGCGCCCAAGTGAAGTGGTACGCAGTGACCTCCCTTTTCAAATTTTCAGACAGGACGACAACAACTCTTTCTGCGTAATATATGCTTTCCTGAATGCAGCTCTCTACAAATTCCAAAATTCATGCCTGTACCTTAGAGTAATATTTTACATCTATGTGGACCATTGAGTGAATAAGAATAAAGAGCCGACAAGGGGCCTCTAGGGTTCAATGTTGTTGAGGAACAGTAATATCTATCATTGAAAGCATCTGTGTTTGTTGTCTTTGTCTCTTCTTAAAGGCAAGAGCCATGAGAGGCCTTTAGCCTCCCTGTGTAACAATCGGTCCTCCGCCCTCGCTCCCACCAGATGGACAGGTGAATGCAAACCAAGGGAGGGCGGGAATCAGGTAGCTGAGAGAGAGCAGTAAGAGAGGGTGCAGAGAGCAGACAAAGAGCAAATGTGACTAAGATAACAGCCTGATTTAAAGACCTGTTTACAGTGAAGCTAAGCTGACAGCAAGAATGCTCTGCAAATGAAAAGGGAAGCTTCACCGAACACGAGCAGGAAACAAAGAGAAAAAAAGAGTCCACCAAAGAACAGATGAACACGACAAAGAGCAATTATACAGTAGTTGGTCCATGCTCCCAAATAGAAAAAAGAAGGGACAACGAGGCATTACTGACCACTAGCAAGCAATGATTTTTAAATGACACTGAAACGAAAAAATGAAATGGCTTTACAGAATTAAGTATACTACAGGTATACAAGAGGCAGTACGCATACGCTCAACCTCAAAAGGAATTATCCGAAGCAAATCTCCTACCTACCATATGTTATGGAAGCACAGTTATGAGGGGAAGGATTGGACAGACCCTGGACAACATTGTGTCTAGAACATACAAAATGATTTTTAACCTACCCAGCTACACCTCCGTGGCACAAATAGGGCTGGAATTCAACCTTCTGGGTTAAACTCTAGCAAGAACCGGAGCTTATGTTAACTGCTGGAACAGAGTCAGAAAGAGACATTCAACTTCCACCTATGGAACGAGCTAAAGAACAGGGGCTCCAGCGCCATTAGAATAAACCTCAAGAAATCACTAACCTGGGATTAGTCTGGAAACCCCTACTAATCAGTAAAGCTTGTCGATTGTGTAATGATGGTATAGAGGACCTGCCACATCTAGTATACACATGCAAACAACTTATTAGTGATCAGAGACTGTTCTTAAAGGCAGTCTTTAATCAGAGTGGAATCCAAACACAAAGGTAGCTATACTGGCCTGCTTCACCCCAACAGACCTGCAGTTGAACTGTCCTCTAGTGAAGTTGCTTAAAAAGGTGAAGAGAAAATTGTAGCAATGACTACACAGACTGGGCTCAATGACTCTTCTTGAATCTTTTACGAATCTTTGATTTTACTCTGCCAGTCCTGCACACGTTAACATTCAAGTTACCCTGTTTGGTACACCCTAAATAAGAGGCTAGGGAGTGGGGTGTACTTATTTTTAAAATCAACTTCTGCCGTTAGTGCTGAGGTTTGCGTGACTCTGGCATTTGATCAACAAAACATTTCTAACAAATGTAATCTTCGTTTGTGTGGTTCAATCCTTTGCTGCCAGGCCTTTTTTTGGCTATTTGGGGCAGTTCGCGCTTAGGCCCGCATAACTTTCTGTCCACATAAGCTACCCACACCAAATTTGCGTCTTTTTTCCAACATCCTAGGGATTCTAGAGGTACCCAGAGTTTGTGACTTCCCCTGAAGGAGACCAAGAAATTAGCCAAAATACAGCAAAAATTTTGTTTTTTTCCAAAAAATAGGAAAAAAGGGCTGCAGAAGAAAGCCTGTGGTTTTTTCCCCCTAAAATCACCATCTTACCAGTTTTCAGGAACATGCAGACTTGAATCTGAAAACCCAATTCTTCAACACAATTTTGGCATTTTACTGTGACATACCCCATTTTTACTATTTTTGGTGGCTTTTAACCTCCTTCCAGTTAGTGACAGAAATGGGTGTGAAGCCAATGCTGGATCCCATAAAGATAAACATTTCTGAAAAGTAGACAATATTATGAATTCAGCAAGGGGGTAGATCCTACAAGATTTTCCTGCAGAAAATAACAGCTGAAATAAAGAAATATTGCAATTGAGGTGAAAAACAGCTATTTTTCTCCACGTTTTACTCTAACTTTTTCCTGCAATGTCAGATTTTTGAAAGCAATATACTGTTACGTCTGCTGGACTCTTCTGGTTGCGGGGATAAATAGGGCTTGTAGGATCAACAAGAACCGTAGGTACCCTGAGTCAATATATGAGTTGCACCTTGCAATTTGTTTTCATTCTATACCGCGTATACAGCAATTCATTTGCTGAAATATGAAGAGTGAAAAATAGGTATCAAGAAAACCTTTGTATTTCCAAAATGGGCACAAGATAGGGTGTTGAAAAACAGTGGTTATTTGCACATCTCTGAATTCCAGGGTGCCCATACAAGCATGTGAATTACAGGGCATTTCTCAAATAGATATCTTTTTTACACACCGTCTTACATTTGGAAGGAAAAAAATGTAGAGAAAGACAAGGGCCACTAACACTTATTTTTGCTATTCTGTGTCCCCCAAGTCTCCCGATAAAAATGGTACCTCGCTTGCGTGGGTAGGCCTAGGGTCTGTGACAGGAAATGCCCCAAAACACAACATGGACACATCACATTTTCCGAAAGAAAACAGCAGTTTTTTTGGAAAAGTGCCTAGCTGTGGATTTTGGCCTCTAGCTCAGCCGGCACCCAGGGAAACCTAGCAAACCTGTGCATTTTTGAAAACTAGACACCTAGGGGAACCCAGTATGGGGTACCATGCGGCGCTCTCACCAGGTTCTGTTACCCAGAATCCTTTGCAAACCTCAATAGTTTGCCAAAAAAACACGCTTTCCTCACATTTCAGTGACAGAAAGTTCTGGAATGTGAGAGGAGTCACATGTTTCCTTCCACCCAGCGTTCCCCCAAGTCTCCCGATAAGAATGGTACCTCACTTGTGTGAGTAAGCCTAGTGCCTGTGAAAGGAAATGCCCTAAAACACTATCTGGACACATCAAAATTATCAAATACAAAACTACCTGTCTTGAGGGGGGGTTGGTGGGGGTGCACCTGCGTTTTTGGTCCTGGGCTCTGCAGCCATACAGGAAAACCTACCAAACCCAGACATTTCTGCAAACTAGACAAACAAGGGAGTCCAAGGAGGTGTGACTTGCATGGATCCTAAAGTGTTTTCTTACCCAGAATACTCAGCAAACCTCAAATTTAGCTGAAAAATAAAATCACATTTTTCCCACATTTCTGTGTGGAATCACCTCACCGGGACACATTTCCTACCACCCAACGTTCCCCTCAGTCTCCCGGTAAAAATGATACCTCACTTGTGTAGGTGGGCCAAGTGCCTGTGACAGGAAGACCAAAAAACATGTCAAAATTGAGGGAGAACCAAAGCGGGTCCAAAAGGGCAGTTTGAAAAAAAACAATTTTAGACTGACAAGTGGGGCAGAATTTGTATCGGTATATATGAGACAATGATGGGTAGTAGGAATTGTGTGGACTACTGCAGATTCCGGAAGGTTCCATCACAAAAATGTGGAAAAAATATGTGATTTCCAGTAAAGTTGGAAGTTTGCAGGGAATTGTGGGTAAGAAAATGGCGCGGGGTGCATGTGCAGCACACCACCCTGGACTCACCCAGATGTTTAGTTTTCAGGTGTGTCTAGGTCTTGTGGATTTTTCTACATGGCAGCGTCCCAAACTCCAAAAAGTGCAGCCCTCACCATTCCAAGTGGGACGATTTTGAGAGTTAGCCAAGCTCTCATGGCCCAAATGACCAAAACCCTAAATAATCAAATGTCCTCTTGCTTGCCATGGGATAAGATGTTTTAGTGTGCAGGGGCAGAGCTGAAAGACTGTTACCCCCTTCAGTTGGGGTGGGGGCATAGCCATGCCCATACTGGTTGTACTGGTTGGTACCCACCACCTCAATATATATATATATATATATATATATATATATATATATATATATATATATATATATATATATATATATATATATTCTTTTTTTTATTCCCTGGCATCTAGTAGACTGTCTGCCCCCGGGGTGTGGATCGGGGGTAATTACTCCATCTGTCCACTGGTGGGCAGACCAACTTTGGCCCATTTACTTGGGGTGGGGGTATGGAAAAAAAATCTTCCCTGGTCTCTGGTGGGCTTTCTGCCCCCCTTGGGGAAAGATGGGCCTTCCAAAAATAGGCCGATCGGCCAACAGTAATGTGCCCCCATGGGGAGCGACCCTTGCCCAAGGGGCTGCCCCCCGAAACAAAACATACACACCAATCCCTGGTCCCCAAGTGGTTTCTGCCCCCAAGGGGAGCAGAAATGCCCTAAAATAAATTTGCCCCCCAAGGGGAGCGACCCGTGCCTAAGGGGTCGCTTCCCTTGTGTGAAATTGACGCAAAAACATAAAAATCCCTGGTGTCTAGTGGTTCCTACCCCCCTGGGGTAGATTGGCCTAATAAAAATAGGCTGATCTGGCAGAAATGGCCTAAGTACAATTTCCCCCACCCAATGGTAGCGACCCTTCCCTAAGGGGTCGCTCCCCATCTATAAAAAAAAATATATATCCCTGGTATCTAGGGGTTTCTACCCCCCCCCCGGGGCAGATCAGCCTAATTATAATAGGCTGAACTGCCCCCCGGGGTGGGGGGTGGGGGGGGGAGGAAAGGCCTAAAAATATTTTGCCCCCCTGGGGAGCGGCTCTTGCCGAAGGGGCTGCTACCCTCATTGAGAAATACAAAAAAAAGAAAAAAAGAAAAGAAAACTCCCTGGTGTCTAGTGGGCAATGCTGCTGCCCGATGAACATCAAAGGAAAGGCCTTTCCTTTTCTTTGATGCCTCTCTCGGCCCCTCCACGTGATCTGAGGAGAAATGCAAAAGCATTTCTCCTTCGATCAGCGCTGGAAGCTGAGCTTCCTGCGCGGAGGGGCAGGCCTCTGATGAGGTCAGCGCGCAATCGCAAGCTGACGTCATCAGATGCCACAGAGGAGGGTTGGGGGGCAGAGGTGGAAGGGGAAGCGATTCCCCTTCCATCCCTGCCCAGGGGAGGGGGGTGCAAGGCCCCCAGGGGGAGCGCTAGAGCTTCCCCTGAGGGCGCCTACTTGGACGTAACGGTTACGTCCTGGGCACCTGAGCGGTGCTGCCCAGGAAGCAACCGTTGAGTCCAAGGCATTCAAAAGGTTAATATTTATTTTTGCCCCACATGAATCAATAGCCGTTTATCTGCTTGACCATCCATATTTTCAATTATTTGTAATTCTCTAGGACATTCCTTGGCACACAAGCACTTTACCTATATGCACAAGCCAATATTTTACTTTGAGTTATTCTACATCTCTCTCCCCTATATCCTGCACCCTTGCACAGTCCCATTCCCTATTTTCCAGAACGGAATTTTTACAGGAATGGTGCTTGGATATTTTAGCTTTACAGCAACTGTGCCACGATAACGTATGAAATTTGCACTAGTTACACCATTCTATGTTTTAACGGTTTGCTATGGTTTTAACTAAATGCAAAATAATAAACTTGAAACTTGACAGCTATTCACCAAAGTTTTTGTTTTTCAAATACAAACTCTCCAAGAAGTTTGTTAATAAAAAATAACTAATGCCAATAACTCCCACAAAGTTGTTTCCCTGGGATTAGCAGCCATTATTTGCTTTGCCTGTCCCACAGAAAAAAGACCATCACACAATCCACCCTAAGTAGGATGGGCGGTGTAACTGTTTTCCTCTGTCAGACCCACTCTGTCAGAGGAACCTTTCTGTTACTGCACTGACACAGAGAAAGAAGTCCTCTCGACCCTAAAAAGAGGGTAAACCGCCTTCTTGGCAGACACCATTTAGATGAAGGTGTACCCTGTACTCCACTAAATCCATCCTGTTGTTATTCATGCCACCAGGTTTCAAACTTACACTTGCAACCTCATACAGATAATTGCATATTGTACCACAAACACTCTGTTAACCTCACTGCCTGTTGTCAATAATCTAAGCTTTCTTGACATTGTCCGTTATGTAAAACATGGCTGATAGAAAGGGTATGCTGCTACATAAATAAAATAATGGCACAGCCATTCTCTGAGATGGTCAGTATTAAGCAAAGCAAAGCAAAGCAACTTATGTTTTACACCACTTTGCTTCACTGGATGTTAAGCAAGGCGGCAAATACATTGCAACACAACTGGAGCACTCCTCCCAACTTCACATCCAACAACAAAACTCTTTCAATGCAGCCCACTCTATAAATCCACACACTACCAAACACATACAATTTTACCCATTATTGAGTTCTTCAGGACCGCTTTCCTCGTATGAGGTAATATTCAAATGTTACAATACAACCCTGCACGGAAATAAAAATAGAGAAGTAGCTTCTCACTAGGAGTCTTTGTCTACCTAAATAAAAACCCTTTGCCTATGGCCATTTTTAAAATTAATGGAGAAATAGTATCATGACAGAAAATAAACTGCAGTCCTAAGCAAGTCTCAGTTACTCGCACTGGAGGTCCAAATAAAGCATGGAAACAGGTGGGATGGATGGTTTGGGGGAGGGCAAGGAGTATTGGATACAGGGATTAGCAGTAACTATAATCACAATAAGATAAATCAGGAAAATGTCCTCCGAAATCCACTGCATTAACCCCTTCCCCGCCAGGGACGTAATGGTTACGTCCATGGCAGCGCCCGTGTGGCGCCATGGACGTAACCATTACGTCCTGGGACTGGCAGTCGGGGGAAGCGCTAGCTCTTCCCCCGAGGGCCACCCCCCAACACCCCCAGGCCAGGGCTGAAAGGGGAATCCCTTCCCCTTTCACGCCCCCCCACCCTCCCCACCCCCCCCATGACGTCAGCGCGCTATCGCGCGCTGATTTCAGGGAAAGGGGGAAAGACGCGCTGGAAGCCATTTGCTTCCAGCGCGTCTAAGGGAGAAGGTGAGTTTTTCACCTTCGTGCGGGGTGGGGGTGCTCTGAGAGAGGCATCAAGGGAAAGGAAAGGGTTTTCCTTTCCCTCAATGTCTCTTTGAGCATTCCTGCTGCCCGATCGCTATGCGATCGGGCAGCAGGAATGCCCACTAGACACCAGGGATTTCTCTTCTGAATGCATACTAGTGTAGGGGAGCGACCCCTTGGGCAAGGGTCGCTCCCCTTTGGGGGCACATGTATTTTACGTCGTTTCTGCCCCCCCTGGGTGCAGATTGGCCCTATTTTTAGGCCGATCTGCCCCCAAGGGGGGCAGAAAGCCACTAGACACCAGGGATTTTATTGTTGATTTGTATTTTTTGTGTTGGGGGGCGGCCCCTTGGGCAAGGGTCGCTCCCCTTTGGGGGCAAATGTATTTTACGTCGTTTCTGCCCCCCCTGGGGGCAGATTGGCCCTATTTTTAGGCCAATCTGCCCCCAAGGGGGGCAGAAAGCCACTAGACACCAGGGATTTTATTGTTGATTTGTATTTTTTGTGTTGGGGGGCGGCCCCTTGGGCAAGGGTCGCCCCCAGGGGCCCTCATGTATTTTTGGGCAGGTCTGCCCCCCTTGGGGGCAGAGAGGCCTATTTTTTTTAGGCCTTTCTGCCCCCAAAGGGGGCAGAATCCCAATAGCGCCAGAAATAGTATGTATGTATGTGTGCTTTGTGTTGGGGGGTGGCCCCTTGGGCAAGGGTCGCTCCCCCCAGGGGCGCAATGTATTTATTGTCGTTTCTGCCCCCCTTGGGGGCAGATTGGCCCTATTTTTCGGCCGATCTGCCCCCAAGGGGGGCAGAAAGCCACTAGACACCAGGGATTTTATTGTTGATTTTTATTTTTTTGTGTTGGGGGGTGGCCCCTTGGGCAAGGGTCGCCCCCAGGGGCCCACATGTATTTTTGGGCAGTTCTGCCCCCCTTGGGGGCAGAGAGGCCTATTTTTTTTAGGGCTTTCTGCCCCCAAGGGGGGCAGAATCCCAATAGCGCCAGAAAGATATGTTTGTATGTGTGCTTTGTGTTGGGGGGTGGCCCCTTGGGCAAGGGTCGCTCCCCCCGGGGGCGCAATGTATTTATCGTCGTTTCTGCCCCCCTTGGGGGCAGATTGGCCCTATTTTTACGCCGATCTGCCCCCAAGGGGGGCAGAAAGCCACTAGACACCAGGGATTTTATTGTTGGTTTTTATTTTTTGTGTTGGGGGGCGGCCCCTTGGGCAAGGGTCGCCCCCAGGGGCCCACATGTATTTTTGGGCAGTTCTGCCCCCCTTGGGGGCAGATATGCCTATTTTTTAGGCCTTTCTGTCCCCAAGGGGGGCAGAATCCCCATAGCACCAGGGATACTATATGTGTGTGTGTGTGTGCTTTGTGTGGGGGTGTGGCCCCTTGGGCAAGGGTCGCCCCCCCCCAAAGGGTGCAATGTAATCTGGGCGATTTCTGCCCCCTCCCCTTGGGGGTAGATTGGCCTATTTTTTTTTAGGCCCATCTTCCCCCAAGCAGAGAAGACTAGACACAAGGGAAAATGAAAAAATGGTTAGTGGCGGAGTGTTTGTCAACTGGCGAAGTATTTGCTTTTATGATAATAACAGTTTTTCTCCTTTTTGTTCTAGTTCAAAGCTTTTGCTGACTTTGCTGTGGCTTGTTGCAGTTTTGGCAGTAGTTGTCCTGCGGTTTGCGTAGTTGCATGTTTTAGGTAAGTAAATAAATTTACTCCAAGTGAGTATTGTTGCAATGCATGAATTACATGTTTGTAGGTGGTGTACTGAATGCAGGATTGTGTGTGAAATTGTCCTTAGAGTTATGCACAATGATTATTGTGTTGTCTTATGTCTAATTTGCTTTTTTTTTTCTCTTTTTAGTGGGATATCGTTGGTGATTGCTGTGGCTGTGCAGAGTAGTTGCTGGTGAGTCAAGCTTTTTCAGGCAAGTGAGCAGTATAGTTTTTGAGTTTATAATTCTTAGTGATAAACCTATACTTTGTTACTTATCTTACACAGTGCTGGTTGTTGGTGGTGTATTTGTCCAGTTACTTTTTGTAGGAAGGATCATGGCCAGCCGTAGGATGACCGCTCAGCAGGTTGCTAGTGTGCTTTTTGAGTCATCTTCTGACCATGAATATGAGACTGACTCTGCATCTGAGGCAGAGGAGGAAGTGCAGGATTCTGGAAGTGAATTTTCTGTCAGAGATGAATCATCTGATGATGAAGCCAATCTCAGTGCTGATGAAGGGCCTGTTTTAGAGGAGGACAGTGATGTGCCAATGGTGCAGGAGCCAGCGGCTGAAAGGCTTCCCATTGGAAGACCTGACGCATGGGTTGCACCAAACATGGAGCAGCCACAGTTGCCTGCGTTTACTGGTTTTCCAGGGTGTCGAGTTAATACGGAAAACTATTTGCCCGTCAACTTTTTTGAGTTGTTTATGGACGATATATTTTTGGAAGAGATTGTTGAGCAGACTAATTTGTATGCAGAGCAGTTTTTGAGGGACAACGCTGCCAGACTTAGGCCACACTCTAGAGCTAGCCGGTGGATTCCCACAAATCTGGAAGAGTTGAAAAAGTTCTTGGGTTTAACTTTTTTGATGGGGCTGATAAGGAAGCCGTCGCTGTCTTCATATTGGTCTACTAGTCCCTTGATGGCAACTGCTATATTTCCTGCCATCATGAGTCGTAACCGGTATGAGCTTCTTCTTCGGATGTTGCATTTTGTAGATAATGCTTTAGCCTTGCCACGAGATCATCCTGATTCTGACCGTCTTTTTAAGATTAGACCTGTCCTTGATCATTTGGTAGATCGGTTTTCAGAGATCTATGTTCCAGGGAAAGAAATATCTGTAGATGAGTCTTTGGTCCTGTTCAAGGGTCGTTTGGTTTTTAGGCAGTACATTCCTAGCAAGAGGGCACGGTATGGAATTAAATTGTATATGCTGTCAGAAAGTAGTACAGGATATGTTTATAATTTCCGGGTCGACACTGGTAGGGATTCCAATATTGACCCCCCTGGTTGTCCTCCCACTTTTGGAGTTAGTGAGAAAATTGTGTGGGAACTTGGTAGACGACTGTTTAACAAAGGTCACCATTTATATGTAGATAACTTCTACACTGGAGTTCGGTTGTTCAAGGAGTTGTTCAGAGTGGACACTGTTGCTTGTGGCACAATCCGCTGTAATCGGAAAGGCTATCCAAAAGAGCTTGTCTGTAAAAAACTTGAGAAGGGACAGTGCAGTGCCTTGCGGAATGATGAGCTGCTAGCTCTGAAATTTGTAGACAAGAGGGATGTATACATGCTAAGCACCATGCATGATGAGAGTACTTCACCTGTGGCTGTTTGGGGTCAGGTTGCCGAAGTGCGCAAACCTGTGTGCATCTTAGACTATAATAAGCACATGGGTGGTGTTGATAGAGTAGATAAGAGGTTAGAACCTTACACTGCTGCTCGTAAGTCTTATGTGTGGTATAAGAAATTAGCGCTTCACTTGTTCCACTTGGCAACTTTTAATGCTTTTGTTGTGTTTAAGGATAGTTCTCCAGAGTCAAGGATGACATTTGTGAAATTTCAGGAGTCTATCATAGCTAGCCTTGTTGTGCTGGAACAGGCAAGAGTTCCTAGAGAAGCAGTGGTGGAGGATGTGGCTAGATTGAAAGATCGTCACTTTGCTGAGCACATTCCTCCCACGGCCCAAAAAAACTTTCCTGCTAAGAGATGTAGAGTCTGTGCTCGAAGAGGTATCAGGAAGGAGACTAGGATGTACTGCCCTGATTGTCCTTCAAAGCCTGGGCTGTGTGTGGGTGGCTGTTTCAGGAGCTACCACACACAGAAGAATTATTGGGAAATTCCGTGAGCGTAAACTGGTGTTTTATATTTTTATATGTTCGGTTTCACGGTTGGCATTAGTCATGTATTCAGTTAGAGCTTTTGTGTTTGTAGTTTTGTACTAAATTTATGATTAGTGGTTTCTTTGTTGTTTAAAAACAAAAAAAAGGGGATGGAATGTGTAGAGTGGCGCTTGGCTGGCGGCGTGGGTGTGGTGGCGCTTGGCTGGCGGCGTGGGTGGGGTGGCGCTTGGCTGGCGGTGTGTGTGGGGTGGCGCTTGGCTGGCGGCGTGGGTGGGGTGGCGCTTGCCTGGCGGTGTGTGTGGGGTGGCGCTTGGCTGGCGGTGTGTGTGGGGTGGCGCTGGGCTGGCGGTGTGTGTGGGGTGGCGCTTGGCTGGTGGTGTGGGTGGGGTGGCGCTTGGCTGGTGGTGTGGCGCTTGGCTGGCAGTGCCGGCCAAACGCCAGTCCACACACTCATCAGCTGGTGTGATTGCTGTATCAGGCATGTGGGCGTATGAAAGTGATGGGCCCTTGACTGGCGCTGTCTGTGGATGCGAGTCTTGTAATGTGCTGGGCCCGTGGCTGGCGGCGTGAATGGTCTAGTGCATGTCATGTATGAAAGGTGTGTGAATGGACTGTAAAGCGGTTGGTGCCTTGTCGTGGCTTTACAGCTCACGAGCTGTGAGTCATTGGTTCAGTTTTTTGGCCTTTCAGTTATTACCAGTGCATTTCACTTTTGTGAAATCTCTTGTTAATAAAATTTGATCTACTGAACCATCACTCACCCTCGTGCCAAATCCAACCAGTATGTGTGGTACAAATGACAAAACCTGCTCCGCTGTAATCAGGCGTCGCAGCACACTTGAGACACGCTAGGTGCCTCGGGTGGGACCCCGATGATGAAGCATGCCACCAACTTGGTTGGTGGGTGAGGGGTCTTCTTCACATAACCTAAGTGTGTTTCTTTTCACAATTTTAGTGTTTGGCACATCACAGACGTATGTGCACACATCAAAGTGATATATTCCAAAAATACCTGTGTTTGGGGGGGGAGGGCCCACCTATGTTTTTGGTCCTGGGTGCGGCCGTCATGTAGGGAAACCTACAAAACCCAGAAACTTTTTAAAACTAGGCACCCCAAGGAGTCTAGGGAGGTGTGGCTTGTGTGGCTCCCCCCAACATTTTCTTACCCAGACTCCTCTGTAAACCTCAAAATTTGCATAAAAAAGCATATTTTCCTGATTTTTCTTAGTAGGATCACCGCTCCAGCACAAAATTCCTACTCCCCAGTTTTCCCCTCAGTCTCCCAAGTAAAATGACACCTCACTTATGTGGGTCCCCAAAGCAGAGTCCGTCTAAAGATGTATAAAAGAATATGCCCTTATAAACTTGCTGTGCTATCCCTTCTATCCATTCAGGTTTTGGGCCTTATTCTGTTGCAGGCACCTGGCCCACCCACACAAGTGAGGTATCATTTTTATCGGGAGACTTGGGGGAACGCTGGGTGGAAGGAAATTAGTGGCTCCTATCAGATTCCAGAACTTTCTGCCACAGAAATGTGAGGAACATGTGTTTTTTTAGCCAAATTTTGAGGTTTGCAAAGGATTCTGGGTAACAGAACCTGGTCCGAGCCCCGCAAGTCACCCCTCCTTGGGTTCCCCTAGGTCTCTAGTTTTCAGAAATGCACAGGTTTGATAGGTTTCCATAGGCGCCGGGTGAGCTACAGGCCAAAATCCACAGGTAGGCACTGTTTTCTCCCAAAATTTTGGATGTGTCCACGTTGCGCTTTGGGGTGTTTCCTGTCGCAGGCGCTAGGCCTACCCACGCAAGTGAGGTATCATTTCTATCGGGAGACTTGGGGGAACGCTGGGTGGAAGGAAATTTGTAGCTCCTCTCAGATTCCAGAACTTTCTGCCACAGAAATGTGAGGAACATGTGTTATTTTAGCCAAATTTTGAGGTTTGCAAAGGATTCTGGGTAACAGAACCTGGTCCGAGCCCCGCAAGTCACCCCTCCTTGGATTCCCCTAGGTCTCTAGTTTTCAGAAATGCACAGGTTTGGTAGGTTTCCCTAGGTGCCGGCTGAGCTAGAGGCCAAAATCTACAGGTAGGCACTTCGCAAAAAACACCTCTGTTTTTTTCAAAAATTTAGGATGTGTCCACGTTGCGCTTTGGGGTGTTTCCTGTCGCCGGCGCTAGGCCTACCCACGCAAGTGAGGTATCATTTTTATCGGGAAACTTGGGGGAACGCTGGGTGGAAGGAAATTTGTAGCTCCTCTCAGATTCCAGAACTTTCTGCCACAGAAATGTGAGGAACATGTGTTTTTTTAGCCAAATTTTGAGGTTTGCAAAGGATTCTGGGTAACAGAACCTGGTCCGAGCCCCGCAAGTCACCCCTCCTTGGATTCCCCTAGGTCTCTAGTTTTCAGAAATGCACAGGTTTGGTAGGTTTCCCTAGGTGCCGGCTGAGCTAGAGGCCAAAATCTACAGGTAGGCACTTCGCAAAAAACACCTCTGTTTTTTTCCAAAATTTAGGATGTGTCCACGTTGCGCTTTGGGGTGTTTCCTGTCGCCGGCGCTAGGCCTACCCACGCAAGTGAGGTATCATTTTTATCGGGAGACTTGGGGGAACGCTGGGTGGAAGGAAATTTGTAGCTCCTCTCAGATTCCAGAACTTTCTGCCACAGAAATGTGAGGAACATGTGTTTTTTTAGCCAAATTTTGAGGTTTGCAAAGGATTCTGGGTAACAGAACCTGGTCCGAGCCCCGCAAGTCACCCCTCCTTGGATTCCCCTAGGTCTCTAGTTTTCAGAAATGCACAGGTTTGGTAGGTTTCCTTAGGTGCCGGCTGAGCTAGAGGCCAAAATCTACAGGTAGGCACTTCGCAAAAAACACCTCTGTTTTTTCCCAAAATTTAGGAAGTGTCCACGTTGCGCTTTGGGGTGTTTCCTGTCGCCGGCGCTAGGCCTACCCACGCAAGTGAGGTATCATTTTTATCGGGAGACTTGGGGGAACGCTGGGTGGAAGGAAATTTGTAGCTCCTCTCAGATTCCAGAACTTTCTGCCACAGAAATGTGAGGAACATGTGCTTTTTTAGCCAAATTTTGAGGTTTGTAAAGGATTCTGGGTAACAGAACCTGGTCCGAGCCCCGCAAGTCACCCCTCCTTGGATTCCCCTAGGTCTCTAGTTTTCAGAAATGCACAGGTTTGGTAGGTTTCCCTAGGTGCCGGCTGAGCTAGAGGCCAAAATCTACAGGTAGGCACTTCGCAAAAAACACCTCTGTTTTTTTCCAAAATTTAGGATGTGTCCACGTTGCGCTTTGGGGTGTTTCCTGTCGCCGGCGCTAGGCCTACCCACGCAAGTGAGGTATCATTTTTATCGGGAGACTTGGGGGAACGCTGGGTGGAAGGAAATTTGTAGCTCCTCTCAGATTCCAGAATTTTCTGCCACAGAAATGTGAGGAACATGTGTTTTTTTAGCCAAATTTTGAGGTTTGCAAAGGATTCTGGGTAACAGAACCTGGTCCGAGCCCCGCAAGTCACCCCTCCTTGGATTCCCCTAGGTCTCTAGTTTTCAGAAATGCACAGGTTTGGTAGGTTTCCCTAGGTGCCGGCTGAGCTAGAGGCCAAAATCTACAGGTAGGCACTTCGGAAAAAACACCTCCGTTTTTTTCCAAAATTTATGATGTGTCCACGTTGCGCTTTGGGGTATTTCCTGTCGCCGGCGCTAGGCCTACCCACACAAGTGAGGTATCATTTTTATTGGTAGACTTGGGGGAACATAGATTAGCAAAACAAGTGCTATTGGCCCTGGTCTTTCTCTACATTTTTTCCTTCCAAATATAGGAGAGTGTTTAAAAAAGACATCTATTTGAGAAATTCCCTATAATTCACATGCTTGTATGGTCACCCCGGAATTCAGAGATGTGCAAATAACCACTACTCCTCAGCACCTTATCTTGTGCCCTTTTTGGAAATGCAAAGGTTTTCTTGATAGCAATTTTTTACTCTTCATATTTCAGCAAATGAATTGCTGTATACCCGGTATAGAATGAAAACGCACTGCAGGGTGCAGCTCATTTATTGGCTCTGGGTTCCTCGGGTTCTTGATGAACCTACAAGCCCTATATATCCCCGCAACCAGAGGAGTCCACCAGACGTAACGGTATATTGCTTTCCATAATCTGACATTGCAGGGAAAAGTTACAGAGTAAGACGTAGAGAAAAAATGATGTTTTTTTCACCTCAATTTCAATATTTTTCTCTTTCAGCTGTTATTTTCTGTAGGAAACCCTTGTAGGATCTACACAAATGACCCCTTGCTGAATTCAGAATTTTCTCTACTTTTCAGAAATGGTTAGGTTTCTGGGATCCAGCATTGGTTTCATGCCCATTCCTGTCACTGACTGGAAGGAGGCTGAAAGCACAAAAAATTGCAAAAATGGGGTATGCCCCAGTAAAATGCCAAAATTGTGTTGAAAAATTGGGTTTTCTGATTCAAGTCTGCCTGTTCCTGAAAGCTAGGAAGCTGCTGAGTTTAGCACTACAAACCCTTTGTTGATGCCATTTTCAGGGGGAAATCCACAAGCCTTCTTCTGCAGCCACTTTTTCAATTTTTTTTAAAAAAAATCGAAATTTTCACTGTATTTTGGCCAATTTCTTGGCCTCCTTCAAGGGAACCCACAAAGTCTGGGTACCTCTAGAATCCCTACGATGTTGGAAAAAAAGGACGCAAATTTGGCTTGGTTAGCTTATGTGGACAAAAAGTTATGAGGGCCTAAGCGCGAACTGCCCCAAATAGGCAAAAAAAGGCCTGGCACAGGAGGGGGAAAAGGCCTGGCAGCGAAGGGGTTAAACAACAGAATAGGCATTAGCATTCATAACTGCAACAATTATGTCAGCACACCATTATGCTGAACAAGCACTGGCCAAGCAAATATATCTTGCCTTTGGCAAAACCAGTAGGCCCCAATGTTTTTCAGCGATACCGGACAGTATCCCTGAAGCGGTGCAGCATGGAAAAAAAGAAGAAGAAAAAAAAAGAATACCTAAAAAAACACATGCACTCTAGTGGAGTGATTAACCCAAAAGAAGAAAAGTAGTGCTTGAAAAGTGAGCAGTGGAAGGACATAAGTAATGTAGCCGTGCTCAACAGAAGAAACAAACACAAGTAAAGTCACACAAGCTTATGAATAAGAAACAAGCAAACTGAAGTGACAAGAAAGTCAATCAATGGCAAGAAATGGGAGGACTAAGCGGGCTTTAAGCTGAAGGTACATGTTTCATAGACAGCTAGCTTGCGCAGTCTGGTGAGTAAGGCATAAAAAATTTCACCATAGACAGATTTGCACAACTGCCGGGCAACAGGCTGCAGGCCTAGTTTCAGAGTCTGTTCAGAGGACCACAGGGAAGATGGGGTGTACTAGGCCACAACCGTGGTGACTTAAAACATTTGTCACTGGTGTCTTGAGGTCCGTCTTACTATGGCTCTGTGAACTGGGCCAAGCACATCCTTTCTGCATTTGACTCTCAGGGTAGCGAGGGTGAGCAGTCAAAGACTTCTCAGGGAGGTAAAGTGGGGACAAGAGCTTGGAACTCAACAGTCCTCCAACAGACAAAAAAGGCCTGATTTAGAGTGTGGCAGATGGGGTTACCCCATCACAAACGTGACGAATATCCCGTCCGCCTTATTAAGCTTCCATTACTTCCTATGAAAACCATAATACGGCAGCCAGGATATCCGTCACGTTTGTGACCAAGTAACCCACCGTCAAACTCTAAATCAGACCCAATGTATGGTCCAGTCCAATGCTCACCTTTTGACTAAAGGAAAGTCATTTTAGCACACAGTATTGTATAATATCACACGGCGCAATCAAATGAAGGAGAACAGAGGGCTGAAATTCTGTTTTGAGATTTTGAGGCACTACACCTTTTCGTAGCCTTCTCCACTAAGTGGATTTCCCAAAGTCTGTAATTACTGCCATCTAATCTACGATGTGCACACCTACACTTCACCCTATAAACATTGAAGCACACCTGTACCCAAAAACTCAAGTTTGCTTTTCACTTCTTGTTATTCGCTAAATGTCTTCATTCATGTTGCAGACCTCAGTCTACTATCAAGACTTTCATACTCACAAAGTTGTCAAACCCTGTGGTTACCTGCATCTGGAAGCTGCAGTCCAGGCAGTTGCACGACACACATGTGCCTTGTCCTGAGGCTTTGGCTTCTAGGCTATTGGAATAACACCTGTTCTTGGAACTCGAAGGTTTTAAAGAACAAGAACATTGTTTTCAGCAGCTGCAGCCTCCTTAGGCCAAGTGGTGCTGAAATGCTGGTACACCAGGTGTGGGCTTCAGGGCGATCACAACCTTATGAATTACTGCAGCAGCTGTGGGCACTAACCTCAGGATTGACGGAGCACTAAGATTCCAGCAGTGGCAGCACCAGTTCTCAGAAGCAGTGGCAGCACCTGTATCTCAGTCACACTGAACTGTCAAATATATGTGATACTTGAATTTTGTAGAAGGCTTTATGTGATTAATTAACAGAACCATTTACGAAGTTTGAGGGACCACTTCTATGTAAAGGTGGCTCCTGCCTCACTCTCTAGCAGTTGCTTGCTCACAGGCTCATGATGGGCTTTTACTACTGGACAGTCTCTAGTCCTTCAGGGCCAGGCACAGTCCTTCCCTCTACAGTAGGTATACAGGCTTCTAGGCGGACCAGCAGATACTCCAGCAGAAAGTGCAGATTTCAGGTGATGCCCGCTCACCTCACATGGCAACCCTGCATACACCAGCCATGGTCCTACAGCAGTACTTTGAGTACTCTACAGAGGACTCCCTTTCTTGGTCATAAAGAGCTGGGAACTGGAAAAAAGTGATGTGGTTCAGACACCACATTTATACACATTTTCCAGAAACAGGACCGGTTTGGGCTGGCTTTCTTTCAACAGCATTTTTCTGGCTGCTATCCAGAGAACCTTTGTGCAAGGTGATGGCTCTCTCAGTGGGTAGCAATGATGCTAGTTCCAAGCAGGAATTCCAAAATAAAGGCACGATGGAATGTGACATGTCTGACCCAGACTATGATCAGCGTTCGCGAAGCAGTAATAAGGAACAGACAAAAGGACAGCTCCTGCTTAGAAACATCTTCACCTTGGACAACAGAAACTGCAGTTGCACTCCTCACCCCTCCTGCATATCAAATGTCAATGCAGAGGAATATCTAAATCAGCAGCCTACTGGTAACAAAGCCCTCAGTGAAGTTTTAAGTACAGCCCTTTCACCACCCATCGTACGAAAATGAGTTACTTACCTGTTACTGCAGTTATCCAGTATTTGTATCTTTCAAAGATTCACATGCTTGAATCACTCCCCGCCGAAGTGGGAGTCCCTTGGTACCATGAAATAGCAGTAGGCATAAACACCATAGGCCGTAATAGCAATGGACCATCTATTTAACAACATATCCACATCCTTTTGTAAAAGGAACCAAACTTGAACCATGACTAATCAGGCGACAGCACCCTCTATAACACTACTCCCCAGAGAGGCAGTTTCCCTCAGATTTATATGCACAAGTGTAGTATTTGTATATAAGTGATGTGGGAAGTCTCTCAGGGGAGGAGTTTGGGACGCACATGAATCTATGAAAGATATCAATACTGAATAACTGCAGTTACAGGTAAGTAACTCATTTTCTTGTCCAGTATTGGATTTTTCATAGATTCAGATGCTTGAATCAGAATATCAAGCAGTTTTAAGCATTGTGTTATGAAACAATACCATATTTGTGAATGGTGGGTAATAATGCAACATAATTCAAATTATAATCATAGGATATATATATATATCTATATATATATATATATATATAGATATATATATATATATAGATATAGATATATATAGATATAGATATATATATATATATATCTATATCTATATATATCTATATATATCTATATATTGAAAATGTCACTTACCCAGTGTACATCTGTTCGTGGCATTGGTCGCTGCAGATTCACATGTTGTGCACAGTCCGCCATCTGGTGTTGGGTCGGAGTGTTACAAGTTGTTTTTCTTCGAAGAAGTCTTTCGAGTCACGAGACCGAGGGACTCCTCCTCTTTGCTTCCATTGCGCATGGGCGTCGGCTCCATCTTAGATTGTTTTCCCCGCAGAGGGTGAGGTAGTAGTTGTGTGTGTTAGTAATAGTGCCCATGCAATGGAATGAATAAGTATGTACAAATTAAGGTTAAGTAATATATATATATACAAATGTAGAGTTGTTGAAGATAACTTCCGACGGCTACAGGCTCCCGGGGAGGCGGGTGGGCACATGTGAATCTGCAGCGACCAATGCGACGAACAGATGTACACTGGGTAAGTGACATTTTCAGTTTGATGGCATCTGTTGCTGCAGATACACATGTTGTGCATAGACTAGTAAGCAGTTATCTCCCCAAAAGCGGTGGCTCAGCCTGTAGGAGTGGAAGTAGTCTGAAACAAAGTTCTCAGTACGGCTTGACCTACTGTGGCCTGTTGTGCGGATAGCACGTCTACACAGTAGTGTTTAGTAAATGTGTGAGGCGTGGACCATGTGGCTACCTTACATATTTCGTGCATTGGAATATTTCCTAGGAATGCCACGGTA
The DNA here is from genome assembly GCF_031143425.1 of Pleurodeles waltl. NCBI lineage: Eukaryota > Metazoa > Chordata > Amphibia > Caudata > Salamandridae > Pleurodeles > Pleurodeles waltl. Next base: position 869,221,993 of record NC_090445.1, on the reverse strand, counting down.
GCGCCTTTTTTCCTGGTTGAGTGTGCCCTTGGTGTAATGGGCAGTTGTCTCTTTGCTTTAAGATAGCAGGTTTGGATGCATTTAACTATCCATCTGGCTATACCTTGTTTTGATATTGGGTTTCCTGTATGAGGTTTTTGAAATGCAATAAACAGTTGCTTTGTTTTCCTAACCTCCTTTGTTCTGTCGATGTAGTACATTAGTGCTCTTTTGACATCTAATGTATGTAGTGCCCTTTCAGCTACTGAGTCTGGCTGTGGGAAGAACACTGGTAACTCTACCATTTGATTTAAGTGGAACGGTGAAATAACCTTTGGTAGGAATTTAGGATTGGTTCTTAGTACAACCTTATTTTTGTGTATTTGGATAAAAGGTTCTTGTATTGTAAATGCCTGAATTTCACTTACTCTTCTTAGAGATGTGATGGCAATGAGAAATGCAACTTTCCAGGTTAAGAGTTGTATTTCACAAGAATGCATGGGTTCAAAAGGTGGCCCCATGAGTCTTGTCAAGACGATGTTAAGGTTCCACGAAGGAACTGGTGGTGTTCTTGGTGGTATTATTCTTCTTAGGCCCTCCATAAATGCTTTAATGACGGGTATCCTAAACAGTGAAGTTGAATGAGTAATCTGCAGATATGCAGATATTGCTGCAAGGTGTATTTTTATGGAAGAGAAGGCTAGATTTGACTTTTGTAAGTGTAGCAAGTATCCCACTACATCTTTTGGGGATGCGTGTAATGGATGAACTTGATTATTATGGCAGTAGCAAACAAACCTTTTCCATTTGCTTGCATAGCAGTGTCTAGTGGATGGCCTTCTAGCTTGTTTTATGACTTCCATACATTCTTGAGTGAGGTTTAAATGTCCGAATTCTAGGATTTCAGGAGCCAGATTGCTAGATTGAGTGATGCTGGGTTTGGATGCCTGATCTGCTGTTTGTGTTGTGTTAACAGATCTGGCCTGTTGGGTAACTTGACGTGTGGTACTACTGACAGGTCTAGTAGTGTTGTGTACCAAGGTTGTCTTGCCCATGTTGGTGCTATTAATATGAGTTTGAGTTTGTTTTGACTCAATTTGTTTACTAGATATGGAAGGAGAGGGAGAGGGGGAAAAGCGTATGCAAATATCCCTGACCAGTTCATCCATAGGGCATTGCCTTGAGACTGTCTGTGTGGGTACCTGGATGCGAAGTCTCGGCATTTTGCGTTCTCCTTTGTGGCAAAAAGGTCTATTTGCGGTGTACCCCAAATTTTGAAGTAAGTGTTTAGGATTTGGAGGTGAATCTCCCATTCGTGGACCTGTTGGTGATCTCGAGAGAGATTGTCTGCTAGTTGATTTTGGATCCCTGGAATAAACTGTGCTATTAGGCGAATGTGGTTGTGAATTGCCCATTGCCATATCTTTTGTGCTAGGAGACATAGCTGTGTCGAGTGTGTTCCCCCTTGCTTGTTTAGGTAATACATTGTTGTCATGTTGTCTGTTTTGACAAGAACGTATTTGTGGGTTATGATGGGTTGAAATGCTTTTAGCGCCAAGAATACTGCTAGTAATTCGAGGTGATTTATATGCAGTTTTGTTTGATGTACGTCCCATTGTCCTTGGATGCTGTGGTGATCGAGGTGTGCTCCCCACCCTGTCATGGAAGCATCTGTTGTTATTACGTATTGTGGCACTGGGTCTTGGAACGGCCGCCCTTTGTTTAAATTTGTACTGTTCCACCATAGAAGCGAGATGTATGTTTGGCGGTCTATCAACACCAGATCTAGAAGGTGACCCTGTGCATGTGACCATTGTGATGCTAGGCACTGTTGTAAGGGCCTCATGTGCAGTCTTGCATTTGGGACAATGGCTATGCATGAGGACATCATGCCTAGGAGTTTTAAAACCACTTTTGCCTGTATTTTTAGTGTTGGATACATGGCCTGTATGACCTTGTGAAAATTTTGAACCCTTTATGGACTCGGAGTGGCTAATCCTTTTGTTGTGTTGATTACCGCTCCTAAGTAGTGCTGTATTTTGCACGGCACAATGTTTGATTTTGTGTAGTTGAGGGAGAACCCGAGTTTGTAGAGGGTTTGTATGACATACTCTGTGTGTTGTGAACACTTTGTTAGCGAGTTGGTCTTGATTAGCCAATCGTCTAGATACGGGAATACGTGTATTTGCTGCCTTCTGATGTGTGCGGCTACTACTGCTAGGCATTTGGTAAACACCCTTGGTGCGGTTGTTATACCGAACGGTAAGACTTTGAATTGATAGTGTATTCCCTTGAATACAAACCTTAGGTATTTCCTGTGCGAAGGATGTATCGGTATGTGGAAATACGCGTCTTTGAGATCTAAGGTTGTCATGTAATCTTGTTGCTTTAGCAGTGGTAACACTTCTTGTAGCGTGACCATGTGAAAGTGGTCTGATTTGATGTAGGTGTTTAGTATTCTGAGATCTAAGATTGGCCTCAGTGTTTTGTCCTTTTTGGGTATTAGAAAATACAGTGAATAGACTCCTGTGTTTATTTCTGTACATGGTACCAGTTCTATTGCTTCTTTTTGCAGTAGTGCTTGAACTTCTATTTCTAGAAGGTCTAAATGCTGTTTTGCCATTTTTTGTGTTTTGGGTGGGATATTTGGAGGGATCTGTAGAAATTCTATGCAATAACCATGTTGGATAATTGCTAAGACCCAAGTGTCTGTTGTTATATTCACCCATGATTGATAAAACTGACTTAGTCTTCCCCCCACTGGTGTTATGTGGAGGGGTTGAGTGACCTGTAAGTCACTGTTTGGTTGTTGGGGTTTTGGGGCTTTGAAATTTCCCCCGGTTTCTCGGGAATTGTCCTCCTCTGTACTGGCCCCGAAAACCTCCCCTTTGGTACTGTCCCTGGTAGGTAGACGGTGTTGATTGTGAGGTGCTGGCTTGTGTGGCCTGACCCCGAAACCCTCCTCTGAATGTTGTTTTACGGAAGGTGCCGAAAGTGCCTCTGCTCCGCGGGGAGTAGAGCGCGCCCATGGCCTTGGCTGTGTCAGTGTCCTTTTTCAGCTTCTCAATCGCCGTGTCAACCTCTGGTCCGAACAATTGTTGTTCGTTGAACGGCATATTGAGTACTGCTTGCTGTATTTCTGGCTTAATGCCAGATGTGCGCAACCATGCGTGCCTTCTGATGGTAACTGCAGTGTTTATTGTTCTTGCAGCTGTGTCCGCTGCATCCATAGAGGAGCGTATTTGGTTATTGGAGATGTTTTGTCCCTCCTCAACCACTTGTTTTGCCCGCTTCTGAAATTCCTTGGGTAGATGCTCGATGAGATGCTGCATCTCATCCCAATGGGCTCTGTCATAGCGCGCTAGGAGCGCCTGAGAGTTGGCGATGCGCCACTGGCTGGCAGCTTGTACAGCGACTCTTTTCCCAGCTGCGTCGAATTTTCGGCTTTCCTTATCCGGGGGTGGTGCATCGCCCGATGTGTGTGAATTGGCTCGTTTGCGAGCTGCTCCTACCACAACTGAGTCTGGTGGCAGTTGAGAGGTGATAAAAGCAGGGTCTGTGGGAGGTGCTTTATATTTCTTCTCTACCCTTGGAGTGATTGCTCTACTCTTGACGGGGTCTTTGAAGATTTGCTTCGCGTGCCTTAGCATTCCCGGAAGCATAGGCAGGCATTGGTAGTTGCTATGGGTGGAGGAGAGGGTGTTAAAAAGGAAGTCATCCTCGACAGGTTCTGTGTGTAACGACACGTTGTGGAATTCTGCTGCCCTAGCTACCACCTGCGCATACGCTGTGCTGTCCTCGGGTGGTGATGGCTTGGTAGGGTATGACTCTGGGCTATTGTCGGACACTGGTGCGTCGTATAGGTCCCAAGCATCTTGGTCATCTTGGGTCATGGTGGTGTGAGCCGGTGAATGTGACGGAGTTTGTGCCGGTGATATTTGAGTTACAGGTGGAGGAGAGGGTGGCGGAGTTGCTTTCTTTGCCACCTTTGCTTGTGGTGTTAGTTGTTCAGTTTGGAACTCTAGTCTCCTTTTTCTCTTGATTGGTGGAAGAGTGCTAATCTTCCCCGTTCCACTCTGGATGAAGATCCTCTTTTTTGTATGGTCTACATCAGTAGTCTGTAGCTCCTCTTCAAACCTGTGTTTACGCAATTGAGAGGACAATGAATGTTCCTCTGAATATGAGCCGGTAGTGGTTTCGGTTGCTGATTGTTTTGGCACCGAAACTGTGTCCTTTTTTGTTTTCGGAATCTCTTCTTTTTATGAGTCGAGCCTTCTCGGCGTCGATCATCCTCGGTGCCGCTGTCTCTGCGTCGCGCAGCGTCGGCTCCGCCTTCTCGGCGTCGATCTTTTTCGGCAACACTTTCTCGGTCGCGAAAATGTTGCGTGCCTGTGTCTCGACCCGAGTCGGACGATCTGGGCACCGGTTCGGCCTTTTTCGGTGCCGATAGACAGTCACCTTTATGGGTTGAGCCATGGCCAGTTGGCAGTGGCGTCCCCTGGGCCTTGTCTATTTTCTTGTGCTGTGTGCTTTTCGACGTCTTACTCACAGTTTCGTCTACGTCAAATTCATCTGAGTCCGTTTCATGGATGGAGAAGGCTTCCTCCTCTTCTCCTTGTTCCTCGAAGTCTTGGTGTTCTGTCAGCGTGGACGCCATCTGTAGTCTTCTGGCTCGACGGTCACGGAGCGTTTTTCGGGACCGGAACGCACGACAGGCCTCACAAGTTTCTTCCTTGTGCTCGGGTGACAGGCACAAGTTACAGACCAAATGTTGGTCCGTATATGGATATTTATTGTGGCATTTAGGACAGAATCGGAACGGGGTCCGTTACATCGGTGTCGATGTTACACGCGGTCGGGCCGACGGGGGATCGAAATTACCCCGAAGGGCTACCAGAGCTCTTCATGATTCGGTGTCGATTCTAACTATCCCGATCCCGAGCGAAACAATACAGACGTAATTTTTCGAAGTTTTGACTATCTTTCCGTCCCGAAACCCGGAGCGAAAAGGAACACGTCCGAACCCGAGGGCGGAAAAAAAACAATCTAAGATGGAGCCGACGCCCATGCACAATGGAAGCAAAGAGGAGGAGTCCCTCGGTCTCGTGACTCGAAAGACTTCTTCGAAGAAAAACAACTTGTAACACTCCGACCCAACACCAGATGGCGGACTGTGCACAACATGTGTATCTGCAGCAACAGATGCCATCGAACATCTATATATATATATATATATATATATATATATATATATATATATATATGTACACCACTCAAGAGTTATGTAAATAACATCATGTAATAAACAAACACAGGAAACTTTGTAAAGAAAATCTCCCCTTAAACAGAGACTCCCCTTACTGGGACAAATGTGGCACTGCTTGTCCTACAGCTGCCTCTTCTCGAGTGTAGACTGCAGGCAGTAGTGTTGCGAAGATGTGAGGGCATTCTTCCATGTTGCAGCACGCCAAATCTTTTCTAATCGCACACCCGCAAAAAGAACAGCTGAGGTTGATACCACTCTCGTTTAATGTGCTTTGACTTTGACTGTTAGCGGTTTACCCGCTTTTGTATGACAATACTGGTTTACTGCTGAAATCCATCTTGCAATCACGGCTTTGGTAACTGTATACCCTTGACGTGCCTGACTATATGACACAAACAGTGATCAGATTTGCATATGTCCTTTGTGCAGTGCAAATAGAATTTAATACATCTCTTGAGATCCAGAGTATGAAGCAATTGTTCAGCTGGGGTAGCTGGACTGGCGAAGAAAGTGTATAGAACGATTAGTTAGTTCAGATGGAAATGAGATGGCAATTGCGGAATAAATCAGGGATTTGTTAATAAGAGTAAAGTCATCTGTGAAATATAAGTATGGCTCTTGAGTTGTGAAGGCTTGTATCTCACTGTCTCTCTTGCAGAAGTGAGTGCTAATAATGATGATGACACCTTCCAGGTTAGAAATTAAGTCACCTTTCTGAATGGGCTCAATGTGTGATTTAATTAATTAAGAAAGTACTATACTGAGATGCCATTCCGGTAGTGAGGGTCTGACCAGAGGGAAAGCCCTGAAAAATGCTTTCATGAATTGCCTGATTAGTCTGTCCGAGTAAAGGGATGGAGAATGAGATGACCTTTGGTATCTCGATATTGCTGCAAGGTGGACTTTGACTGATGCATGTTCAATCCAGATTTTGCCAGAGATAATAGATTATGGCATAATCTGCTCCGGTGATACCCTTAAAGGATGGATGTTAGATTGTTGACACCATATGCAGAATCTTTTCCATTTAAATCTATATGTTTTGATTGTGGAATCAGCTCTTGCTTTGAAAAGTATATCCTTGCATTATTGAGGAAGGTCTAAATCCGTGAATTCATTTAATTCAGGAGCCATGCACGCAAGTGGAGAGATGTTGGGTCCGGACGGTGAACCTGCCCCCTGTCTCTGGTTAGTAAAGTTGGAAGTGGTGGAAGGTGAATACGTTTGCATTCCGACATCAAAAGAAGTTCCGTATACCAGTGTTGCCTGGGCCATCTGGGAGCAATGAGGATCAGACAACAATGTTCCCTTTTCATTTTCCTGAGAACCGTAAGTATGAGAGGTAAGGAGGAAAAGCATAGGCATAAATATCTGACCATTTCTTCAAAAGGGCATTCCCCCATGATCCCGGGAGCGGGTACTGACTGGCGAAGAACTGGCATTTGGATTTATGTCCGTCACAAGTAGGCCTAATGCTGGCCTTCCCCAGCATGAGAATATTTTGATTGTCTGCACTTGATCAAGCTCCCACTCGTGACAGCTGCCCATTGTCCTGCTGAGCGTGTCCGCTAGAGTGTTGGTGACTCCTGACACATGTTCTGCTTTTAGTGATATGATGTGAACAGTGAGCCAGTTCCAGAGATCCTGAGTGTCCTGGGAGAGCATTGGAGACCATATCCCTTCCTGCTTGTTTATATTATGCATGTTGGTGGTATTCTCTGTGTGAACCAGCACCGAGGCACCTGCTATTCTCGGAGGAAAAGCCTGCAGAGTGAGGAATATGGCTTTTAAATTCTAACCTGTTGATATGCCATGTTTTCTATTGCGTTGACCACCGCTACTAAATCTGCAAGTCTTGTAGGTGGCCTCCCCATCCCTGAAGGGAAGCATCTGTTGTTGTGACAAACTCTGGGATCTGAGGTAGAAATGTGAGGCCTTGTGACAAATTAGATATTTGGGACCACCATACCAGAGTCTCCTTCATGGCTGGAGTGATTGCCACAATACCGTCTAATTATCCTTCTGTCTGGATCAACTGTCTTTGCAATTCTTCTTCAAATGGTCTAGTTTTGAGTCATGCAAGATGAACTAGACGGACTGAAGAAATCATCATGCCCAACAACGATTTGTAGAGGTGCACCAAAGCGGACCTTCTTCTTGAGAGCCTGACTGCTAGAGCTCTTGGTTTGGTTTGTCTGTCCTGAAATCAATATGTCTTGCTGTTGATAGTTTCCAGAAGAGAACCTAGGAATATTATAGCCTGGCTTGAAATAGTTGCTGATTTCCGAAAATGGACTGTAAGGCCCAGATTGAGAAATAGGCTGAGATAGGCTTGGGTGGTTTTGGCAGCCTGAGACTTTGTTGGAACTTTTAAGCAGCCAGTCGTCCAAGTAAGGGAAAAACTTTGGTTCTAAAAGCAGCTGCTACAGGTGCTAGGCACTTGGTGATAATCTGAGGTGCCGAATTAGCCCAAAGGGAAGCATTTTGAACTGGTAATGGGTACTGGATACAGAGAAGTGAAGATATTTCCTGTGTTTAGGATGTATGGGGATGTGAATATATGCATCCTGCAAGTCGAGAGTTGTCATGAAGTCTCCGCTGTCGAGGAAATGCAGGATATCAGAGAGGGTGATCATCCGAAATGAATGTTCAGTTTTCTTAAATACAGAATGGGCCTCCATTCCCCTGTCTTTTTACGAATGAGGAAGAATCGAGAATAGAAGTCTATGCCTCTTTGTGAAAGCAGAAGTCTATTGCTCCCTTTGCAAGCATGACGTGGCTTCCTTTTTTAATAAGTGAAGATGAGGCGAGTGCACTCCTCTTGGGGGGGGGGGGGTTGTTTGATGGTTTCTGCACAAATTCTAGAGTATGGCCAAAAGTGACTAAGGGCCATATGTACGAACACATTTTCCCATAGACACAGAATGGGAAAAACCCTTTGCTACATCTGGCCCTAAGACCAATACCCGTTTGTCCACAGTTATCTCTCTCCATTGGAGTAGGTGGTTGGAGGTCTTCGCACCCACAGGAAGTGATGTGATGTTTGTAGCCATGACCCGGAGAGGGTAACTGTTTGCGACCCGCGTCTCTACCCTGAGGGGGTTGCACCCAATAAGGGCCTTGCTTGTTATAGGCTGTTGCAGGTAGTTGATGGTACTATTGATGGTAGCTTTGCCTGTACTGAGTCTGAAGGGACTGGAACTGCTGAGGACGTTGACATGATTCTTGGTAGGAGGAAAAACCCCTTCCACAAATTCCTCGAAAAGGCAAATTCCTATACTGCAGGGTGCCCAGGGATCTAGTGTGTCTGTGTCAGTCTTTATTGCTATCAGCGCATCATCAATGTGCTTTCCAAAAAGGATCTCCTCATTGTAAGCCACATCTAAAAGCTTCGACTGGACCTTTGGCCTAAAAGATGTTGACTTAAGTCATCCTTGGTGTCTGAGGACTGCTGCTCTGGCTAGTTGACGGAAGCCTATTGAAGCTATGTCAAGCGTGCAGTCTACCTCAAATGGGGTGTGTTTTCCTTCTTGGAGGATCTTCGCTGCTTCTGCCTTGTCTTCCAGGATAATGTCTACGAGGTCTCTGATATCAGACCACATCTGCCTGTCATAGCGGTCAAGTATGGTCTGCGAGGTAGTTGCTCACACTACGATGGCAGACATGAGGGAGAACCTCTTGCCCACATTTTCCAGACGTCTGTCCTCTTTTTCTGGAGGAGTGGAAATGGGGGCGGACAAGTTCTTGTGGTAGCATAAAAGTCATGGTAGCCAGGTCCTTTATTATCTTAATCCCCTTGTCCTATATGAACAAGATACTTAACTGCAGGAACATATTTATCAGGTAAAGACATTTTCTAGTTGCAGATTCCTTACCTTAGAATTTCCCCAGACATCAAACGGGAACTGGCGTTTTTTTTTTTTTTTTTTTAGCAGTACTCTTGCGTGCCGTCAGGTGGTGTCGGTTGACTCAGCGTTCGTCGTAGACGTTGTGGTTACTGTGATGATGTTGTGATCGTAATTAAGCACCACCCTGACACGCATATGTCAGTTTCTTTTTGAGACTTTCCACTGCAGTAGCGCGGAGCCATGAAGAACACTGAAATTGAAAGGGAAATCCCCATTCCTAAAAATCAGTTTGAAAGAAGGGAGGATGAGTGGGTCAGTAAGGAGTCTGCAACTAGAATATGTCTCTACCAAACAGTTACCAAAGGTAAGTAACTTGTTCATCTGACAGAGACTTGTAGTTGCAGATTCCTTACCTTAGAATAGCTACCCAAGCAATACCATCCCCGGTGGTGTGCTGCGGACCAAGATCATACTAAAATGTCCTGCAGGACTGCACAAACAAAGTAGCCGTCTCTGCGGACCTGGCTGTCCAGGCACTAATGTTTTATAAACTTGTGCAGAAATGCCTATGTTGCTGCCAGGACAGGAACTCTACGTGCTACCGCTGTGGTAGCAGCAGTTGCTCTGATTGAGTGAGCACACAAGACCTCAGGGGGTTGCTTCTTTCTCAGAGCGTAGCACATTTTGAAGCAGAGCCATACCCATTGTGAGATGGTATGCTTCTGCACCGCCTTCCATTTCTTTGCACCCAAATATCCAACAAAGAGTTGATCGTCCACCCCGGAAACCTATAGTACGATTGAGGTAGAACACCAACGCTTTTTTTGGATCCATACGGTGGAGCCTCTCCTCTTCATGAGAGGGATGTGGAGGTGCATAAAAAGTATGCAAAGTAAAAGACTGGCCTTCATGAAAAGGGGTAACTTTAGGAAGGAATGAGGCCTTTGTACAAAGCAGCACTTTGCCAAGGTAAACAGTCAAAAATGGTGGCTTGGAAGGAAGAGCTTAAAGTTCACTCACTCTGCAAGCAGAGGTGATGGCAATAAGAATAATGGCTCAAAAGGGACACACATGAGGTAAGTCAGGACCAGGTTCAAGTTACATTGGGGCATAATGAACGGGGTCAGAGGAAACCAATGGGTAAGTCCCTTAAAGAACCTTCCAACAGTGAGAGATATGAATAAGGAAGGTTGGTCTGGAAGTCTAAGGAAGGCGGAGATGGCCGATAAATAACCTTTATGGGTGTCCAAAGCAGAGCCCTGCTGAACCAAAGATGGGATGAACAAGAGAACCTCAGAGAGAGGTGCAGAAAGGGGGTCAACAGACCTACTGGTACACCATGCAACAACTTTATGCCAACGTCCGGCATATACCGTTTTGGTGGAGGGACGCCTGGCTGCCAAGATAACAACAGACTTCGGGCGGAAGGTCAAAAGCAGTCAACTCTCGCTGTACAGTCTCCACGCAAGAAGGCAGAGACCGGACAGGTTCGGGTGGAGAACCATCCCCTGACACTGCAACAGAAGATCCTCCTGAAGGGACAGTCTGATCGGAGGATCTGTAGCCATGCTCAGTAGCTCTGGATACCAGACTCTTCGTACTCTAGCCGGAGCCACAAGGATTACTTAGGTCCAGTCATTCTTGATCTTCTTCAAAACTCTGGACAGAAATGATATTGGCGGAAAGGGGTAAAGGAGGCCCAAGTTCCACTTGAGACAAAAAGCGTCGCTGAGCAAGTGCCACCTTGGAAACTCCTACGTGCAAAACAGCTGATATTGCGCATTCTCTGTGGAGGCAAACAGATCTAACCAAGGCTCTCTCCAATGCTGAAAGAGACCTTGCATCACCTTTGGATGGAGACACCATTTATGATCGACTATGCACCGATGGCTGAGTTTATCTGCTCTGGCTTTCAGAGAGTTCCCAGATATTGAACTACCAGGGTGCTGTTCTGATGTTCCAGCCACGTGCAGTCGTAGAGCCTCTTGACAAAGGGTCCACGACCCCACTCCGCCGTGCTTGTTGAAGTACCACATGGCGGTAGTTTTGTCTGTGAACACCTGCACCACTTTCCCTTTTAGAGAGGGAAGGAATGCTTTCAATGCACGCCTGGTCGCCTAGAGCTCCAAAAGACTGATGTGGCATCCAGGTTCCGCCGGAAATCAGAGACCCCTGATCTCTGCCTCACCCATGCGGCAGCCCCATCCCAGGAATGATGCATCTGTCACTACTGTGATATCTGGTTGGGGAAGGGAGAGGGGATCTGCCACTGACCCAATCGCGATTCAAAAGCCACCACTACAGGTCTTTCGCTGTTCCCTCCAGGATCTGGACCATGTCCCCTGATGCTGCGCCCACTGGAATTCAGGTCCATCTGCAGAGCCCACATATGCCAACTGGCATGTGTTACCAGCAGGATGCAAGAGACCATGAGGCCCATGAGGCCCAGCAGCCCCAGAGTCATTCTCACTGAAATCAAGGATAGAGGCTAAAACATCAGAATCATAGCCTGGATATCCTGGACTTGTTTTTTGGGAGGATAGGCCCGAAACTGAACTGTGACCAGAACAGCTCCGATGAAAGGGAGCATCTGAGAAGGACTCAGGTGTGACTTTGGCATTTGTATAGTGAACCCCAGTGAATGCAGAAGGTTTGCCATAGTTTGAAGGTAGGAGACTACTTTCTGGGGCATGTTCACCTTCAACAGCCAGTCGTTGGGATGAGGGGGGGGGGGACTGAAACCCCTGACCAACATTTTGAGCTGCAACCACCGCCATCACATTCATGAACACCTGAGGGGCGCTGGTATGGACAAAGGGGAGCACGGTAAATTGAAAGTGCTTCTGACCTACCACAAATCACAAGTGGCGCCTGAGGTCAGGCAAGATGGGTATTTGGAAGTAAGCGTCCTGCAAGTCCACTGCTACCATCCAGTCTCCTGGTTCCAAGGCAGACAGAACCACAGCCACAGTGAGCATTTTGAACTTCTTCTTGAGAGAGATAAAGGGCCCAAAGGTCCATGATAGGATGTAGGCCCTTGTCCTTTTTGGGCACCAGAAAGTAGTGGGAAAAACAACCACAACCTACTTCTGGCACAGGGACCCTCTCTAGGGCTCACTTGGCCATGAGAGCAGTGACTTCATCAAGGAAAAGTGCCAGATGATCCTCCATTAAGTGGTTGTAGGATGGAGGCTTGCCCGGAGAGCCAGTCTCCAAGGGGAAGGAGTAGCCAGTTTGGACGATCTACAGAACCTACCTGTCCATCGTGACGGATTCTTAATGGTGCAGGTAATGGCGAATCCTGCTTCCAACTAGTATGAGATGGGGGGGGACGGACTAGGAAGGCTTGGAGGCAGCTGCAGGAGTGGGGGTGGACTGGGCAGACCTCTGATTCCCCGTCCCACGAGCCTGTGCTTCCACGGACACACAGTGGCTGGGAAGAATGTGCAGCTTTGTGGCTGGCAGGGTATGGACGAGACAGGGAGCCCCTTCTGTGGCCACGAAAGAGGCAAAAAGCAAACTGAGGTGGGTGAGGGGCAGTCATTAGGCCAAGGGACCGAGCCGTAGCCTGCGACCCCTTGAACCTCTCGAGGGCCGAGTCCGCTTCCTCACCAAACATACAGGTGCCATCGAAGGGCATGTCCATGAGAGACTGTTGGACATCCCCAAAGAAACCAGATGTCCTCAACCAGGCATGGCACCTTCAGGCCACTGTCGACGCAACCGATCTCCCCACTGAGTCAGTTGTGTCCAGGCCACAATGAATTTTGAAATCAGCTACATCTCTCGCATCCGCAATGGCTTGGGAGATGAAGGCCAGGGTTTCCTCAGGGACCTGAGGCAATACCTGCGCGTCTGTATCCCATAGTTAATGGATGTAGTGGCCCAAAAGGCATGCGATGTTCACAGACCGCAATGCCAGACTGGAGGAAGAAAAGATCTTCTTCCCATGATGGTCCAGTCTCTTTGATTCCTTTTCCGGAAGAGCGGATGAGAACGCGCCAGATGATGAGGAAACCTGGATGACAAGGCTCTCAAGCGTGAGGTGTTGGGACAGGAATTTAGGATTGTTTAGGGTGGGCCGATGGCAGCGGGCGATTATCCTATTCACAGAAGCCCCTGTGCTGTCTGGACCAAGTACTCAGAAGGACATCAGTGAGAGCTTTAATAATTGGAAGTAGAGGCTCCGAAGTAGAAGGTCCAGGCTGGAGCGTCTCTGTCCAGAGGTTAGTCCTGAATGCCACAGTAGGTAGCTCAAGGCCAACAACCTCAGCCAGACTACTGGCCACTATGGAGTAAGACACTCCCTCCGTCGTAGTCATTGTAGGAGGAGAAAGCATGCTAGTGTCTGGAGAAGTAACCAGACCACTCGCGTCGCCAAATTCCTGTGCCCAGTCCAAGATGGGGTTTTCTAGCTGGTATTCTAAAGGGTCCAGCGACCTCCTTCAATCCTTCCTTATATTCGTCCCCATAATAATAATGATCCGAATCCAAACTGGGGTGAGTAAGTCCAGTCGGAAGCAGCGTTGATCTACGCCGCCTCGGCTCCAGGTCGGCTGGGATCAGAACTGAGTCGACGTCAATTACTGGCCCAACCAACTTCAGGGGCGTCGACGTCTCAGCTGGGGAAGGTCGCAAGTCGAAGAACGTTTAGCCTTCTTCAACTTCTTCTTATGACCCGAATGTCCTGGCAATTTTGAATGGGACGAGGAGGAGTGGTGATGACTCCCCGAGCGGTTTTGAGACCTTCCCCTTGAGCTAGACCAGGAGCGACGTGGAGTCAAGCGCCGGGCCGCTATAAACTTTAGGGACCGCTCCCTCAAAGCCTTTGGGTTTGTGGCCCAGCACTCGGAGCACGACTTTGGGTCGTGTTCGCGCACCAGACACCACAAACACACCAGTTCCGGGTCCGTCACTGACATCATGGGGTGATAGGTGTCACAAGGCTTAAAGCAGGTCTTATGAGACATCCCTCAACGCAACAGAAAGTCCAATAATCCGACAAAAAGGTAGAAGCCTGTAAAAAATTGACCAGGGTTGCTCTTCTCCAGATCTGCGCATGGCATGCAAAGAAAAGAAATGACGTCTGCACGCCTGGGTGGCGCCTAAGTACGACTGTGATGTCATCACGGCAACCAAGATGCCTATGACACACGCAGTCGACCGACACCACCTGACAGCACGCAAGGGTACTGCTCGAAGAAAAATCTCCAGATCCAGTCCAACACCTGGGAAAATTCTAACATAAGGAATCTGACCTACTACCACACATGACAGACAGACACACATACACACACACACACACACACGCACACGGAACATCAGCGCAAGGATTAGGTTTCACATACCAGGTGATCTTTACATCAGAGAGGTCAGTAGACCACACACTACGACACAGAGAAAAAGGTCTGGACATGCAACAGACTCACAGACATTTGCTACACTTTCACCACAGCTTTGCATTACTTACCCAGAGCATGGTTAGTAATCTTTTACCTGCTATGAGGGTATGCTTTGTGTGTCACTAAATTATAAAACATGTTCTAAACCTCGCATTACCAGGGACACTCCTAGGCCTCTGTACACATGCTAAATTAGTCTGATAGTAAGCCCAAATAAAATAATGGATACCAGGTTCACAAGCACCTAGACACTTTGGACACAGTTACAAGCATGTTCACCAGGCAAGGAACATTGCCATCCCAACACCTGACATCACAAAAACCAACAATGTCTATTTAGTAAATCCTGAATGAGCGGTGACAATTCTTGGACAAGGCTGCACATATCTAGGAACCGGTCAGAGTTCTTTTTTTTTTTTTACATGTGTAATGGATTTCATTTTTGTTTTATAAGCTTCTTGTGGAAGGCCATGCACATATGCTTGGTAAATTTTCCATGTTTCGGGATAACCGAGAATCTTCTGTATTTCTGTATATTTTGCTACTGCAAGAGTCGTGGTGATCCCCCTACGCTAGTGCATGGTTATGCCCCAACAATATCAGAAATAACAAGTAGGGTACCCAGATTTGCTGAAGGTGGTTTCAAGGCAAGGGCATGATCAAATAACATGCATCCTGTCTCAATTTACTTGTTTACATCACAAGCTCACGGAGTCTGGACTCGGGCATGCTGTGTAAAGATGCATTGGTTCCCCCAGGCCTCTACAGTGTCTAAGCAAAAGGTCATCCCATGCTGCACCGTCATATTCATCCACCATTGTGCTTTGCCTTTTCCAATGTTCCAAGATGGTTGCATCATGAAAATAGAAAACAGAATCTCAACCGTGGAAGATTTGATAGACGCCTGGGAGGAACAGCTACTGAATATGGAGAAAGTGCTAAAAGTAATAGTGAAAAATGAAGACTTGGAAGCAAGATCCCGTAGAAATAACATACGAATTATAGGGATCCTCAAATCCACCAACACTGGCCAAGTAGAGAAGTTTGTGGAACACTTCCTAACTACCATCTTTAGTCCTGATGCATTCTCCAAGATGCTCATCGTGGAACGTGCGTATCGAGCACTCATTACCTGTCCTCCGCCGGGTGCCCTTCCCTAACCGATCATTGCTAGACTGCTGAACTATCAGGACAGAGATACAGCTCTTCGTCTGGCAGAGTATAAATACAACATGCAGTTTGATGGTAATGAGGTATTCATCTATCCGGACATCACAGTTGCAGTACAGGAAGCCCACAAGAAAAAATTGAGGCAAGCTGAAATTCCCTATGCAATGCTATATCCAGCACGTCTACAAATATCCCACAGGGGCAGAGACCACATCTTCACATCCCACATCTTCATATTCCTTCAATAGGCAGGAGAATTTCTGAAACAGAGTGCAACACTACGCTCCCAGAGAATCACAAAACACATAAATTAAGGCCTGCCTCTTCCCTGTCATAACAAGGATAACATGACAGCCTCTAAAATGGGCGCTCCCCTTTGACTGCAGCCTACTTCAGTCTGCCCTCATCGGCCAAATGAAACTTTGGACTGACCATGAAACAATTCAAAACCATCAATGATCTTACAAGCCTAATGGGCACATTACCACTGAATAACGAGAGCTATTCCTGGCCAAATATTTTGCAATAAAGAGCTCAATTCCGGCATCAACGTAGAAAAAGGGGCATCATCCATTGCACCCTGCACACCCTCGCCATGGCGAGGAGGAACTGTTTGGGTTTTGGCGTACCTCCAGTAGGATACCCCTGATTTTTTTTTGATTTTTTTTTTTTACTATTTGGCAGTATTCTCTATTTTTCTCTTCTCCTCATTGAATGTAGCTGATCTTACATTACAATTACTGTTAGTTCCCATACCCTTGTGGATGGAGAAGGCATAGTCTTAGATTTGTTTGTGAGCATTTGGGGCAGGTTACATTGCTGCGGAGATTGGACTGGCAGTGTGAGAGGGGGGTGGTAAGGGAGTTATGATGGTTGCTATATTGCAGAAACACACCTATATCGACACCCATGCGTTCGCTCAATATAACACACCGGTTCTTTCCTCAATGCGTAAACAAGCAGATTGCACAAACCCACTTTAGAGATGACAGACACCGGTCTTATGGAGCCTGCTGACCCTGGTCGCAACATCAATTTTCTCTCATGGAACATTAGGGGTCTGGGGACCCTCGCAAGCGCAGGCACATGCTAGCATACTTAGAAAGACATAACATACATGTGGGCCTTTTGCAGTAGACACATTTCACTGCTACAGCACATACCATATTTGCTACACAGTGGACATCCTATCCGAAAATGTCCTACATACTTCACCTATGAAAGCGGCATGGCTACACTGGTAAGTAAAGGCACATCATACATTCCACAGGGAGCTCGTAACGACCCTCAAGGCCGATTTACTTTACTCTGGCCAGACTGATACAACACTAATTCACCATAATTAACTGCTATGGCCCATAAACTGATGATCCCTCCTTCTTTGATGGACTGTGGGGACAAATAGTAGATATCAGATCCACGTACATACTCTCAGGAGGTGATTTCAATTTGATACTTAATGCAGAACTACATACAAAGCACAACACTTCCGCCTCCCACAGTGTAGCCGCGCGACATGTCCGCAGCATAATGGTGGAATAGGGGGTGTAGGATGCTTGGCAAGTTATGCACCCACACTTAGCAGAAGGGAACTACAGCAAGCTGGTCTAGCCTGGATTATTGGATTTCATCACGAGGACTTGGGTTATGCCAGGGAAGAGCCAAGCATTTAGCACGTACGTATTCTGACCATTCCCTAGTCCTTCTTGAGTTGAGCCCCCCAGTCTACAAACTCGCCATCTATCCTGAGAAGGCTCCCTCCAATGCTATTGCTGGAGACTTCATTTAGGGAAGAATTGCGCCAAGAAATTAGCAACTTTTTCCATAGGAACAAAGAAATGGTCCCCAAGCTGGGCACCACTTGGGAAGCTTTTAAAGTTACAGTATGAGGCCTATGGTTAGATAAGAGCAGGGGCATATTACTTGCTCTTAGAACTACTCTTAATAATTTAGAGGCGAACATAAGGTCTCTGGAGCCCCAAATGGGAACAACTGATGATCCGGAGGTGACATAGAAAATTAAAAATACAATTACAAAATTTCTCGAAACTGCCAATCGGGAAATGCTTTACCAAGGGAAATACGCACAGGCAAGTTCACATGTGGAGGGGGAACTACCTGGTCAGGAATGAGCTTCCTTGATCCATAAACCCCACTTTGCAAACGCAATCCTAGAGATTAGGGCTTGAGATTACATTTTAGTTTGTTGACATCAGGAATCAAGATGACAGGTATACTACAAGAATTTGCTTTGTATTATGGCACTTTGCATACCTCGACCAGGAAACAGATGGCTGAGGTAGATGTCTATCTTGAAGGTGTCACGTTGGGGTGGCTAACTGACGCCCAGAGACAGTTCCCAGCAACTGATAAAGAAGAGGAGGAAATAAGGGAGGCCATAATACAGTTAGAGTTGGGTAAGTCCCCCGGCCTGGATGGCCTGCCTTCTGACTTTTACGAGACCTATAGTGGGAGTCTCACACAGATACTGATAGCAGTTTACTGAGAAGCGAAACAGGACAGAATCCTACCACCCACCATGAGAGAGGCTATGATCATAATTCAACTTAAACCTAACAAAACGGCAGATACCTGAAAATCCTATAGGCCCCTTTCAATAATTGAGACACTACGATAGCGGACAAAATATTGAAAAATCAACTGAGCCGCTTGATGAAGTTCTTGATCTGGTCAGAACAATTGGGGTTCATCCCTGGGCGGCCCCTTCCCGTAAACTGAGTAACCTGCTCTACTACAGACTTTTGATCAGGATTTAGCTGCTGCCGTAGTCTTTCTAGATGCCACGAAGGCTTTTGATTCGCTGGTGTGGGACTACCTAATGATAGCATTTAGACCTAGGGCTTCCCCCTAGCGTTCTTATCATGAATAACCCTCCTATAGTCTTGTCCCAGTGCAAATCAATGGTTCATGCTCATCATCTTTCACAATCATGCGGGCATGAGACCGGGGTGTCCTTAATCACCCCTGCTATTTGTGCTGGAGCCACTGGTTGCCAAGCTATGGCGGCATCATTGCCAATATGCCATTGAATGTCCCCAACAGGCACATATTAGCATTACTCTACACTAATGACATCACACTACACCTCAGGGACTCCCTGAGATAGCCTAAACACAGTACTTTGAGAAATTGTTCTATTTGGGTCACTGTCAGGTATCCAGATCAACTGGGAAAAATCTACTATTTTCCCTTTGACCGCAACTACTCAGGAATTCCAACCAGACTTTCCACTAAAATGGTGCGACACCAGTTTCGGATATCTAGGTATAAGAAGACCTCATTCATGCAAATTATGGCACTGTTATCAGAAGTGATGGACAGTGTCACCTGATGGATCCCAATGCCCCAGTCCATGGCAGGACGCATCTCTCTCATGAAAATGGTTATCCTCACGAAACTTCTTTATCTGTTCCTCAATATTCCTCACTCACTGGGGAGAATCTTCAAAATGCTCAAGACACAGCTGATCTGGGCAGGAAAGTAGCCGCGTCTGCACTGGGGGCAGCACACTCAGCCTTTTGAAAGGGGAGGTTTTGAGGCGGACATGGAACTCGACTACTTATACGCTCAGGCTCACCACGCTGTTTATTGGTATAAAATAAACACAGCTATATGGCACCGATTCCCCCGGTGCACATTTAGGGCCTTGTGCATATAGGTCAGCTCCCCCCCGACTCTACTGCTGCCTGTACGAATGCAGCATGGGAAAACATGACTAAAAAG
This sequence comes from Pleurodeles waltl, assembly GCF_031143425.1. Lineage (NCBI taxonomy): Eukaryota > Metazoa > Chordata > Amphibia > Caudata > Salamandridae > Pleurodeles > Pleurodeles waltl. The sequence continues at coordinate 869,202,584 of NC_090445.1, read as the reverse complement.
GCCGGCTAACTGCTAATATGTTCACCTTCCCTTCCAATCAAATATCAGGTCTCACTCCCAGTTACACATGAAACTAGCTGCCAAAACATGATGGAGGAGGTAGGGGTCTGCACTTGGGGAGATCTCTACCATGATAGGCAATTTGTTACTGATGAGGCTTCGTTCGAAGGAAAGAGCTCTTCACCTTTACACATATTCCCCCACATCACATTACGGCATGAGGTCAAGGCTGCTACCCCATATTTTCCTTGGGAGCCTCCCACATTAAATACATTGCACTTGTACACACTACTCTACTCTGCAGGGCTGCAACACTTAGTGTCCACCCTCTATCACACAGCACAGCGGGAGTCACAGATGTGAGGAATAGTTCCCGGGAGGGGTGGGACATGGAACTGGAAAGTCCCCTTTCTGTTGCTCAATGGCTGTATTGTTGTCAACAAACATGCCACACAACTTCAAGCAGCAGACTCTGCATAATTCATTATAAATTCTTACATAGAATGTATTTTATTCCTGCAAGGTTATATAGATATCATCTTCGTGCGGACGACAGATGTGCGAGGTGTGGAGCAGAAGGGACAGACTTCCTTCATCTGGCCTGGGCATGTCCCCCAATACGTTCCTTCTGGAAGGAAATTGAGCAGGCATTGCCCTTATGATTGCTAACCCGATCAAGCTTACACCATTGGTGGCAGTGTTGGGATATAAGAGACATAGAGGCAGTATGTAGAAAATATATCTCATTAGGCCTCCTTCTTGCCAAGAGGTGAGTGGGGTGTAAATGGGGAAGTGGTTGGACACTGAAATTTAAGGACTACCTGCAAGATTTAATATACTGTAGAGACCAGCTTACTACATATGCAGAACTGCTATCTCCTAGCTCCAGACCCTAGGATATCTGGGAACCCCTGGAGGCTGATCTCCTCAATCACACTACGAATGCGGAAAAAGGCCCCGCACTAAATTGATGGTTTGACATCCTCGCCAAAGAGCGATATGTCTGTGGGTTCCACGCCGATCCCCCAGTGTCCAGCGGACCTCCCCATGGATACGCTAGACAAGGATTCTAGAGGCTAAATCCATAACCCTCATTGGCAAGCGCTAAGCAAGATTACACAATACATCACACTATACACAAGGTCTGTTCATATGCCTGTCATTGGTCTATGATGTACCTGGGCAAATTTGTTGCCAAACGTGAAAATCAATTTTGCAAACATGATGCATACTGCAAAATGATATGCTGTTATGCAGGAGCACAGTTATTATTGTTCATGCTATGTGATGCTCTATCTCTATACATGCTAAGTGTACCCCTTTTTGTTTCTATGGAAGAATAACAATAAAGAAATACTTTAAAAATAAAAACAAAAAAAGATGCAGAAAATAATGCTTACTGCAAAATAATTAAATGGAAGAAATTCGACCTAGACGACATCATCTCTACATCTGCTTTATCAGACGAGTTCCTGAGAGTGATACTTTGCAAACTACAAAAGAGAAAAACACACTGCAGCCAAACCACTGAACCAGTGGCTACTCCTCTAGGAAACATGCAGAGGGCCTGATTTTCCACTGCATGGTTATCAGCATGAGGCGTGTACTGTTATCTTCAGAAATGCACAGTATTAGCACCTTGATACCTAACACCATTACTTCAGAGAATAAAACAAGAAAAAAATATGAGAAGAGGCAGATGAAGACCGTACAGAACATGTTACTTACTCAATATGCATCTGTTACTGGCATGTAGTGCTGTAGATTCACATGCTCTGCATAATCTTGGCATCTAGTGTTGGGAAAAGAGGGTTGCATTTTTCGAAGCAGCATTTTTCTGAGTCACAGGATCAAGTGACGCCTTCTTCTCGGTGATACTGTGCATGGGCATCGACTCCTTTGTTAGACTGTTTTCCAGCAGGCGGGTGAGAAAAGAATGTAGAGGAAGTATGGAGAAAGAGATGTCCATGAAAATGTAACTACATATGTACAAGTATATACAAATATAAAGTAACTGTAATGGCCACAGTCATCCGGGGAGCAGGAAGCTCGCATTTGAATCTACAGCATTATATACCAAGAACAGATGCTTACTGGGTTAAGTAGCATTTTCCGTTCGATTGCTGTGTGGCTGTAGATACACATGCTCTGCATAGAATGTAAATCAGTCCCTCCATAAAAATGGTGGTTAGCCTGTGGGAGTCGCAGTTGACTGGAAAAGTGTTCGTAGCACAGCTTGACTTACACTGGCTTGCTGACGTGCTAGTTAGTACATCCACACAGTAATGCTTTGTAAATGTATTTGGTGTAGACCATGTAGCTGCCTTACAAACATCAGCCACAGGTATGTTTCTAAGGAAAGCCATAGTGGCTCATTTTTTCCAAGTAGAATGTGCTCTAGGAGTCTCTTTGATTCAGCATAGCAAGCTTGTATACATTTTACTATCCGTCTAGCTATGCCTTTTTGGATATTGGACTGCCTTTGTGAGGTAGTGAAAAAGTTACAAAGAGCTGTTTGGTTTTCCTAAAGTCTTTGTTTGGATCTGTCAATGTAAAAAATAAGTGCTTTTTTAACATCTAGAATGTGTAAAGCTCTTTCCGTAACCAAGTCAGGCTGTGGAAAGAAGACTGCTAGCTCAATGGATTGGTTGATATGGAATTGAGAAACCACTTTAGGAAGGAACTTCTGGTTCGTGCGAAAGGCCACCTTGTCTCTAGGGATCTGGAAGAAAGGTTAGGGCCTGGAGCTCATTAACAAGTCTGAGTGATGTGATAGGGACTAAGAACACTACTTTCCAAGAAAGTTACTGGAAAGGACATGAATGTAGTGGCTCAAAAAAAGGGCCAATGTGCCTGGTAAGCAGAATACTGAGGTTCCTGGATGGTGCAGGAGGCACGCTGGGTGGAATAACCCTTTTTAGGCCTTCCATGAAAACTCTGATTACTGGGATTCTGAACAAGGAAGTGTTTTCTGTTCTGTAGCTATGCAGCTATAGCTGCAAGATGTAAACAAATGAAAGTGTAAGCTAAATTTGTTTTCTGTAAATGGAGCAAATAAACAATATCTTGGACAGTTTCTTTAATGGGCTTAATATGTTTGGGCTGGCAGTAGCATACAAAACGTTACCATTTTGCAGAATAACACGCTCTGGTTGTGGGTCTATGAGTTTCCCTGAGAATGTCCTTAGGCAATCCTAAGTAACCAAACTCCATGACTCCAGGAGCCATATTGCAAGGTTGGGTGACTTGGGGTCTGGATGTCTGATCTGTCCTTGATTTTGAGTAAGAAGGTCCGGCCTGTTTGGGAGCTTCTCATGGAGAACTACTTAGAGGCCCGGTCCAGAAGTGTGCTGACGAACCCAGGTGGGAGCTACAAGGATCATTTTGAGAGATGTCTGCCTGATCCTCTGAACCAGAAATGGAATGAGAGGGAGGTTAGCAATGGGGTTTCTAATTGGCTAGGGTATACACCTAAGACAGGAAAACCCACCACTCTAGTCAGGGCAAGTAGGTTACACACCAAAGGAAACCTGTGCTCACCCCTGGTAGCTCGGCACACAGCAGTCAAGCTTACCCTCAGAGGTCATGTGTAAAGCGTTTGTGCAACACAGTCACACCAGCGACACAGTAAATGCACCAAAAAAGAGATTCCACACAGGTTTATAAAACTATATATATATATATAAATTGTATTTTGCACATAAAATTTAGGCCAACACGACAATGTTAATGAGAACTGTGTGTACCATGCAAATCCTGAGTCGGTACTCGTTATACAGGTTACGCAAGAATAAAGTTGTCATGCATCACAACATCAGGGCATGAATCACAGAAGGTAGGTTGTAGAAGAATACACATGGATAACCGTATATCTTTGAGACTGTGCATACAATGCAATTCCTTTACTAGGGCTTAGTATTGAACAAAGACAATCCTTCCTGCTATTGGGATCCTAAATGAACAGTGGGGGAGGGGGCTATCCAGCCAGCCCCTTGAGAACACTGAAGGTGAAAACACAGCAGTAGCAAGGAGACGAGCACCTCAGGGCACTGGAAGATGGTACCTCTTAGCAGTCCTGGCAGTGCCTGGGTCCTCCAAGCTCAGGGAGCAGCTGGGCAACAAACAGAAAAGCAATTCCGGGGAGTTCTTTATGCCACCCAGCAGCAGCAGGGCAACCACCGAAGAGCAGTCCAGATGAGTACTTTAGGCAGTCCAGCAGTCCTTCTGACAGAGGTTCAGTCCCAGTTCCAAAAGTACTCTAAACCATGGCCTAGCGCCTTGGCCTAGACCCAGACATCTGCCCTTTATGTGAGAGCAGGACACTGCCTATTCAAGTGTAAAGTGTGCCCTGTCTCCCAGCCCAGGAAGATCATCAGTGTGCAGACATAACCCTGTCACACCTGACCCTCCCACATGGATGGCTGTCTTGAGTGTATGCACAAAGTGGGGCTGTCACTCTTCCCTAGAAGAAGACTGGAGTTGTGCCACAAAGCACCAGATTTATAAGCACAGAAAAATGCCCACTCTGAAAGTGGCATTTCTAAAATAGCAATGTAAAATTTACCTACACCAGTAAGCAGGATTTCTCACTACCATTCCAAACATACTAAAGATGTCCATGCCACTCCTTACAGATTAGAAATTACCACTTAGACATATATAAAGGAATTCCCAATGCAAACCTATGACAGGAGCAGCATTCACAGCAGTGAAAAACTAAGTAGGATGTTTGTCTCTACTAGGACATGTAGTACATAAACATATATGTCCTATCTTTTACATACACAGCACCCTGCCCATAGGGATGTCTCGGGCCTAACTTAGGGGCGACTTAGATGCAATAAAAAGGGACTTTAGACCTTGGCAAGTAGTGTGTCTTAACTGCGCACGGAGGCCTTGCAGTGGCAAGCCTGAGACAGGTTTGAAAGGCGATTTCTGTAGGTTGCGCAATCTGTGCTGGGGGCCCACTAGTAGCCTTTAATTTACAGGCCTTGGGCATATGGTATCCCTCTTTACAAGGGTCTTACAGGTAAATTAAATAAACCAAGTAGGTGTAATCTAATTATACCAGGTTTTAGGGGAGAGGGCACATGCATTTTAGCAGTGATTAGCAGTGGTTAAGTGCCTAGAGTCCTAAAGGCAATAAAAAGAAGGTCAGAAAAATAGGAGGAGACATGCAAAAGGTTTGGAGATAACCCTTCAGAAAGGGCCATTTCCAACAGAGGGAGGGGTGGAGAAGCAGAATCAAATATCCCTGACCACTTCATCCATAGAGAGTTGCCCTTGGGTAGAGCGTGTGGGTATCTGGAGGCTAAGCTTGGGCATTCTGCATTTTCGGCTGTGGCGAAAAGATCTATCTGAGGAGTTCCCCACTTTAGGAAGTATTTCTGAAGGACTTGCGGGTGGGGTTCCAACTCGTGGACTTGTTGCTGCATCCTGCAGAGCAGGTCTGCAAAGTCGTTGTTCATTCCTGGGAGATACTCTGCCAGCAGGTGAATGTGGTGGTGGAAAGCCCACTTCCATATTGTCTTAGAGGGTTGTGACAATTGGGACTATGTCCCCCCCTTGTTTCTGTAGTTAATACATGGCTGTCATGTTGTCTGTGTGGACTAAGGCAACCTTGTCAGAAAGGTGATAAAGAAATGCTTTCAGGGATAGAAACTCTGCCTGAAGCTCGAGGTAATTGATATGCAGGGATTGGTGACTAAGATACCAGAAGCCCTGAACTGTGAGGTCTTGAAGGTGAGAACCCCAACCCATCAGTGATGTGTCTGTGGTCCGAATGACCCGAGGTACAGGATGCAGAAAAGGCCACTCTTTCGACAGGTTGGAGATGTTCCACTATTGAAGAGAGCGGTGTGTATGGCGGTCTAACAACACTAGATCCTCCAGGTGACCCTGTAACTGAGACAACTGGCGAGACAGACACTGCTATAGGGGACACATGTGGAGTCTGGAATGGGGAACAATGGCAATGCCAGATGCCATCATCCCTAACAAATGCGTAATAGTCCTGACTGTGTATGTGTGATTTTTCTGAAATTGGGGGAGCAGAGACCGAAAACCCTGAAAGCGGGTCCGATTGGGGTATCCTAACCCCATCTCTGCACTAAAAACAGCTCCTAGAAAGGGATGGATCTGAAGAGGTTGTAGCTGGGATCTGACATAGTTGATTGTGAATCCCAATGTGTGAAGCAGGTCCACTGTCATTTGATTGTGATATTGACACTGTGGTGGTGCTGGCTTTGAAGAGCCAGTCAGCTAGGTAAGGGAACATGTGTGTGGTTTGTTTTCTGAGATGTGCGGCGACTACTGCTAAGCACTTTGTGAAGACTCTGGGAGTAGTCGTGAATCTGAAAGGCAGGACGTTGAACAGGTAATGTTTGCCTGCAACCACGAATGGTAGGTATTTTTGGTGTGAAGGGATACGGAAGTAGGGGTCCTTTAGATCTAGGGCTGTCATTTAGTCACTTTGTTGTAGCAGCGGAATAACATCTTGAAAAATAACCATATGAAAGTGTCCTGAGAGAATGTAGTGGATTAATGGTCTGAGATCCAGATTAGGCCTGAGAGAAGCATATTTTTGGGGAATGAAAATATAGGGAGTATACTCCTGATCTCTAGTGTTGTAAGGGAATAGACTCGAGAAGGGACCGAAAAAGGAACTAAACCTCTTGTTTGAGAAATGTGAGGTGCTCATAGGATAGTTTGGGAGTGCGAAGGTGAAATGTTTGGACAGGAGTGTAATATTCCTATAGCCCGTAGCCCAGGACATATTATTCGAGGTCAAGGACAACAAGATTTCATGTTTACTTTGTCCTTGGGACAAGTAGGCCCAACCCCCTGCAGCACAAGCCAGTTGAAAGTACCACCTTATGGAGCAGGGAAGGGAATTGTTTGCAGTTGGTCATATTTGTGTCCATATGCAACAAGTTCAAACTTGTATTTATGGTTCATTAATGCTAAGCCTTTATTATTAGGGTGAGCGCTTTAAATAAATGTAGCTCGGACCGCACTACTGATTGTAGTTCCAGTAAAAAAAGAGAAAAAAGCGTACACACGTTTGCAAAGTTGAATAATAATAGGCTATGCATAATGCTCCCTGTATGTTCTCTGATTAAATGCAAATATTTGCAAAAGCTTGAAAGCAAGATTGACGATTCTTTGCTTTCCAAATAAAATGTTGAAAAAAAATGCAACTAAGAAAAAATGTTTTGCTAAACCTCTGTGAAACTTAGGTACCATTTCTTTGAAGCATCATTTAATAAAATGCATTGATACATCCTAGTATTTCCAAAAATTATTCATAGTGGAAAATCACTGTCACCAGTTTCAACAAGATTATGGGAAGCATGAAAATGAACAAGCATTGGCAAACCAAATAGGTCCAACATTGGTAGTCAGTCTTTGGTTTTATCAATGCGCTTCTTGTTTTGACTTGGCTTTTGCAAACCTTTATTGCTGTGGGAGCTGGTGAGCCCCTCACCATTGTAACAAACATTGGCAAAAAGCAAAAATATTTTTTGGTCTCAAAAAGTACACATTAACAAAGTAGTTCCTAGCACTGAACAAAATTACTTTGTGTGCCCATATGCTCTTTGTTAATTAGCAGATTGATGTCACTCACTGTGAAGCCAGCCGATAGAGGAACAGAGATAGATAGAATTTTAATAAAAACAAAATGTCTTGGTTAAGGCCAGATGTAATTAGGGGCCCAATTCTTAAAGAAAGTCACAAAAGTACACTCTTGGTAAATATCTTTCCATTAGTGCAGATTAACGAATTTCATGACCTCACAAGAATTTACCAAAGTAGAACACAAAATGACACTGCTAAAAAATATTTGTGAACTGTATTTTAGCACAAGCAAATATGGATGTGTAGATTTACTGATGTGAAAACCTGTTGAGCGTTTACAAGTTCACTTTCCTTCAAACCACTTTTTTCCCCAACCATTGAAGCTTTACTTCTGCCCTTGTCAGGAGTAAATTTCCAAACATGCAAGTTAGTAGGCTTGTAAGTTGACTCAAAAGGGCATTTCAACCTTGAAACTATTGCTTACCATTACCTCCAAACCCAGTTTGTAGATGTGCATAAAGGTGGCAAAATGTCACAATTGATGGCATTAAAGCCCTACTGTTGTATTAGCCCTGGCATAATCAGAGAGGCTATTGTCAGAGCTCTTATATAATGAGATTTATGCCATAATTTGTCGCTACATGACACCAAAAGGACAAGTAGTCCCATGGATAAGTAGATATTTTATTAAACTCCACCCCCCTTTTGGAGGAGTGGTAATGAGCTCCAGACAATAACCATGCTGGATAATGGAAAGGACCCATTGGTCCATGGTGATGCTGACCCATTCTGGATGGAAATGTTGAAGTCATCCCCCGACAGGTGTGGAGTGAGTGCGGAGAAGACAGAGGTAGGCTTTGCAGTGGAGGTAGAGCCTTAGGAGGCGGTGCTCTTGCCTCTGCCCTTTTTGTTATTGCCTCTGTAGGACTCCCTAAAAAGGAGATTAGGAGGTTGAAAGCTTCCTCTGGTGGGAGACAGACACCTCTCAGGTCATTGGTCTGTAACCACCTCTAAAGGTGAGGTGACAAAAAGGGCCCCTTTGTATGGGGGACTGTAAAGGACCCACAGCTTTTGCTGTGTCTGTCTTTTTTCAACTTCTCAAGGGTTGAATCCACTTTAGGGTCGAAACAATGCCCCTTATAAAAAGGCATGTTAAGCACCACTTGCTGGACTTCTGGTTTACAACCAGAACATCAAAGCAATACATGTCTCCCAATCAAGACACTGGTGTTAATGCCGTGTGCAGCTGTATCTCCAGCATCTAGGGCACCGCGTATGGAGTTGTTTGTAATGGTTTGCCCCTCAGCAATGATTTGCTGCCCTCGTTTTGCAGTGCTGTTCTCGGAGAAACTAGAGGAGCTCCTTCATTTCATTCCAGTGAGCCCGGCCATACCTGGCTAGTAAGGCCTGAAAATTTGAGATATGCCAATGGTTAGCTGCCTGTGCAGCCACTCTTTTGCCAGCAGCATCTATCTTCTTGCTCTCCTTGTCAGGAGGAGGAGAGTCCCCGTTGGCCTGGTTATTGGCCCGTTTGCTGTGGTGGCTACTATTGAATCTGGAGGGACCTGTGATCTAATGTAGACCGGATCTGAGGGAGAAGGCTTGTATTTTTTTTTTATCTACTCTAGGGGTAATAAACCTTGGCTAATAAACCTAGAGTAATAAACCTAGAGTGGACAGGTTTCTTAAAAATTTTGTCTAAGTGACGAAGCATGCCAGGGAGCACAAGGAGAAACTAAATATCCCTATGGATGTATGTAAGGATATTGAACAGAAAGTATTGTTCGGTGGGGTCCCTGTGCAACTCTATGTTGTGGAAGGCGGCTGCCCTTGCCACTACCTACTGAAAGGGTGTGCTATCCTCTGGTGGGAGGGTAGTGAGAGGTACAAATCTGGGTTGTTGGTCAATATGGAATCAGGGTCATATGTGTCCCATGGATCTGGGACCTGCTGTGTCTCACCCAAATCTTTCCCAGTGTATACAGGGGATCCCTCAGGTGTAAAATTTACTGCAGCAGGTGAGGCAGGTGAATGAGGAGGGCAGGGAGATGGAGGAGAAGCAGGAGGTGGAGAAGGTGGAGGAGGGCTTGTGAGGTGTGGAAGACGCCTTGTCCTTCATGACCTTTTTTGGAGGTGGAGAAGTGTCCAAAACCTTTTGGAAGGACAGCTTCCTCTTGAAAAGTACAGTGCGGGAGCAATAATGCACCCTGTACCCTCCTGAATATGGAGGCTGTGCTGTCTAGGGCCCATTGTCGCCAAAATGGGTTTCACAGGTGAAGGTGTAACCGAAGACTGGCTAGAGTCCTTCTACTCCAAAGTTATTGCTTCTTTGGTTTTCAGCACCAAAGTTTTCGGTCGGCGCGATTTGCTCGGCACCGAAGTGGAAGTGGTAGCTGGTCGACTCGGAGTCAAAGTACTCTGTGCCTAAGTTCGGACTGAGAGGGCAACGATGTCTCGGACCGAGGTGCTGGAGGTCGACACCAAATACGTGGTCTTGGACTTGGCTATTTTCGGAGCTGAGCCAGGGGCAGAGCAGCCAAAACTGTTTTTTGGATCTGGCCATGACCTGGTGGCAATGGCGGTCCAGCGACCTCTGCAAGGGGCTTTTCAAGAGTCTTAGGGTGGGCAGGAGGGGCCACAGTACTCACAAGCTGTGACAATGTCATCTCGTGGCTTTCAATATCCGACTGTATGTTGAAGTCCTCGATCAAAAAGACCTCCTCTTGTTCTGGCTCCTCCTGGGCGTGTTCCTGTATGAAGATGTCTGGGGTGTCGTCTGGAGTCTTGTGTACCATGTCCAACCGACTAACTCTTCGGTACCAAAGGGTCTTCTTCGACCGGAAGGATTTGCAGGTAGCTTCCTGGTGGTCAGTTATAGACACAAGTTACACATTAGATGTTGATCTATGTGGGGGAATTTTGTGTGGCACTGAGGATAGAAACGGAACGGCATCCTTTCCGTCAGCTCAGCATAATCTCAGATGCCGCATGGTGAGGTAGGACCAAAGCGGGAGACATCTGCCCTGATCGAGGAGTGGAGAGGAATGCAAAGAAGGAACTAGGCAATCGAGAAACCTTACTGTTGATACAGAAAAGACGGAAGGAAAAATTTCGAACAGGAGTAAAGACACACACATCTGACCCCGATGGCGGAGAGAAAACAATCTAACAAAGGAGTCGATGCCCATGGGCAGTATCACTAAGAAGGAGTCACTTGAGCATGTTACTCGAAAAAATGCTTTGTTGAAGAAAAACAACCTGAAGCACTCCGGACTCAACACTAGATGCCAGGAGTAAGCACAGTATGTGTATCTACAGCCACATATGTCATCAAACACCTCATTTTATGTATAAAAGAAATGGATCAGCACCGTCACGGAAGAGAAGGGGTCACAGTAAAAATGTACCTATCTAATTAAAGCATTTACATGTGTGTGGTAATACATGAATGTTGTTTTCCAGGAAAGTTTTCATGCCTAACTGTACATTCAAAGGCCACCATCATGGTGGATAATTTAGGCTAATATTTAATAAGTTAACTTGCCATTTTAAAATTAGTGTGCTAAGGCAATATCCCTCCCTTACTATACCAGTTTTAACTAAATTTAGAGATGCAAAAGATCTGGAAGATCATTACAAATGTTTTTGAACAAAATCAAGGGTTTTTGGGTATTCCCCACATTTACATTGCAGACTCTGAATGAAAAGCAGGTTTTGACCAGTCTTGGTCACTCTCAGTGGCAGAAAAATGGGCACAACTCTTGCAGTCGTGAAAGTATCTCTGAACGGAAGCTATGTGAAGATTCTGATTTTGTAAATGTTGCTTCTCAATATTCAAGCAGAGATTCAATTTTTTCATGCATAAGATGCATTACTTATGTAAAAGGTGTTGTAAATGAGGCCTATCCAGGTAAGCAAAATGAGCTGAATAGGTCAACAAGAACTTGTTTATGGTATTGTACTAAAAAAACATGTGACGTGTAAACCAGTGGTGTGGATATAAAAAAAAAAAAAAAAAAAAAAAGAAGCTCAAAGTTAAAAAATAAAAGTGAATAAGTAGGGTTCCAAGTATAATCTTGAAAGTGGAAGTACTGTCACTGTAAATTTAAAACGCTGCTGATTTTCATATAATTTTTGAGTGGAAGTCTCTTCTACAGAAATGAGTCTGCCATGAAGCTTAGAGGTTTGGACATGTGCGAAAGTTACATTATTTTGCAAGCCTGAAGCGCACAAGACATAAAAAAAATACTTTCAACATCTAGTGACTACATGCAGAAGAGAGGCTGTCGGCCATTTGTCATGGATACAAACATGATGAAGTATTCTTTCCACAGTTTTATTTAGTTAATTAAACATAAGCATAATAATAAACACCATCTTCGAACTACTTGTTAATGCAAGTAACCCATGAAAAAAACAGAACTCACCAATGGCATTTGCTGGATAGCGTTTCCGTAACTTTTCTGTAAGTTTCGAAACCTTGTTCCTGATCGCCTCGTTCTTACTCATCATGAATCCGTTGTCCTGTAGGAGCTCATACTCCACAGTTCCCTGGGACAGGTCATCATCCTCCTAACCCGGGAAAAAGCAGAAAAACACGTCATTTATTGAACCACGGGCAATTAATCCATAACACCAAACACCAAAGCAACTAGCTCCCTGGATTACTCAGTTTTCAGTGGCAAAAGCTGTAACCGGGGTTAATATGTACCCAGGATATGAGTACCAGTCCGGAGTTGAGAACTGGACTGGAAAGCCCACCAGCAATGTCAATTTCTGAATACAGCATCAGGTTATATGGATACTGGCAGGACTGGCCATTGAGCTTTCTATGATACAGGACAATGGCAGGAACAACATGCATGTGAGCCGGCTGCTTGGCAGATTCACACCTGACCATATAGTAGTGGTGACAATGTCTGGAGATTAATAATATTTATAGTTCGGAATTTAGGTTGGCACAAACACACCACCGCATGCTTTTAGTCGATTTGCATAAAAAAAATCATTCACCATCTGTCATACAAGCCCTATCCACTCACCACTATCACCATCAGGTGTTCCTTTACAAGCAGCACGGGAATAAACAGAGAGAGAGGGGAGAAAAGGGGCAGAGCAAATTACAATTCAGGACTTTGTTCAAGGCAATACCTTACATTGCAGTCAGCATCGTGCAGAGCTATGTCATATTTACCTTTGATTTTTTTTGTACACTGATTCACCTCTTCCCATTTCACTTTTGATGCGGCTTCGTATGGCAAGAGAAAGTTATTTCTTCAAATCCAAGTTGCACTCTGCCTACAGCATTCCGATTAGCTATTCATGCTTTACTTTTTAACTTTTTACATATCTATCCATACTGCGCTTAGGATACAGCAGAGACAGAGCCCCTAACGAGCAATCAATACTAAGTTTGGCCTAAGCTCCAACGCCCTCCTCATCCGTGTCGTTGGTTTTATATATATATATATATATATATATATATATATATATATATATATATATATATATATATATATATATATATATTTAGTACTAGCAAAGACAGTTTCAGCTGCCTCACAGAACGACTCAAGCAATCTATACAGATTGATTTCGTCCCCCTCAGCTAGTGGTTGTAAATGCCATGCATCACATTCAGCGGCCCACTGGTGGATGGTAACTGATATTGTCATATGTAGGTTCGCCATTCCCATAAAACTACAGCCATTTTATATCTTCACTGGTGCAGCAATGACACGAGGAGTCGCAACTCATTTGTTTCCAGTGATCTGTACCGCTGTTTGCCGACTAGGGAAAACAACATTTTCTGTAAATGATATATGAATGTTCTTGATGCGGAGGCTCTTTGAGTCACACTCATCATAGTGTATCAGTTGCACTGTAACCTTTGGAAATTCAGCGTTACTAAGCATTTTTGAATACCGAGCTTAGAAAGTGAATATAAGGGAGATGATGAGGGCCCGTGTGGGACAAGAGCGCTTTGCAGCTGACACTAGGGGCCCACCAGCAATCTTAACCACCAGACACAGCGATGCTCTACCAGCAGATACTCAGGGCTCAGTTCGATCTGACTGCTAGGATGATAAACTCCCTGCATCGGATTAATCCGTTTTAAGGCAGCACATCTGCTTGGAGGTAGGTAACACTATGTGACGGTAAGCCTCTCCTTTGGTGAGAACGGGAACTATCCTCTACTCTGACGAACTGTGACGTTTCACAACTTCTCAGAATTAACTTCTCCCAGCCCTTCTGCAAACTACAGAGTGGATGATGGCATCCACATTTACCATCTATCGCTCTTTATGTTCTTCTAGCAGGCAAATGCACGAGGAAAACTAATCAAGCCTACTGGACAACTCTTTCTCCTGAACTGCACATTGTTAGTTTGCCAATGCTCATGAGGTATTTGCTGTACCCACCTCCCCTAATAAACACATCCATTTGGACATATTTGTCCTTGTTTGTGTTACACTGTGCACTGCCAGGAAACTGAAGGGATCCTACTCTGAGTGCACAATGTCTTTCCAACCAACATTCTCTTTAACAATTTGGTAATACCCTCTCCAGTATAGAAAGGGAATTTTTTGAGAAGATACAACTCTTGTGGGTTGGCTCAAGTTATGAATTATTGAATATGGCGCACTATGACTGGTGCTGACTCGCATCCTTTGGCCCAAGTTTTCCAGAAGTACCGTCCCTTTACAGACAAGCATGTGTATTCATGTAGTCTTACAAATTTGGCAACACCAGTTGGTTGACTTGTGTCAACAGAACCCAGACTTGTGTTAATATTCATATTGAGGTTAGGACCGAACCTGTGATCTGGAGAAGTGCTGATGCAGCTGCATTCTGCATGAAAGAATGAGGTAGGGGAAGAAGTATCTGACACTTAAGAGCAAGGTCTAGTCTAGTGGAGAGCAACTAGAGTGTCCCTTAGAGCTACAAGGTGTTTTTATCGAGGGGCCTAATTTGAGAAGCATCTGTAAAAGTGAACATCACTGGAGGGTCACAGAATTGACACATTCTAAGTATAGTACTTGTGTACTATACTTAGAAGTTAACATGCATTGCTTCCTGTCTTGCATCATTCTCACTCCTAGCCTGTCTCTTATAAATCCACAAGACTATCATCAGTACTCAGTTACGTTTGTAAAGCCAAAATGGACAATGCTCTTAGAGATCAAAAACACTGTCTCCAAATACTCATCCCAATATATGGAAGTATACATTTACTTGATATTCTTGAGTACTGGTGTGCCTTTGGAGACCAAAACGTCAACAAAATATCCTCTCCAGCTTCCATCTGTCAACTTAGATCATCTGCAACCAATGTGCCAATTAGGAATGGACTATGATTAGAAAATGTGAGTTTGTTAAGGTGTATAGACTGTTCCCCACTGATCATCATAAGAATTACACTGAAATTAATTTTTTATGTTCAATGTGGAGCGGTATTGTTTTCTATAATGTTGTATTATGAACTCTGATTGAACGTTGATGGAATGGACTGTGTATAATATATTATTTGTTGTCAATTTCAAACAAAAACCCCAAAGTTTTTCTGATAATTATGTTTTCCACACCTTATTACTTTATTAATTCTTTTTTTGTTTAATTCAGTAATAGTTGGATTGTTATACTAACTCAATTTTAAGTATACGCAAGTGACTCCTTCAGGAACTTATTGCTGCATAAGAGTCCATTCACCAACCATCACATTTCCAGAAGATCGACCAGATTTCAATAAACCATATAGCCCACAATTTGCAGGTGACTGCATAAGATCTGCCTAAAGAATTAGGCATGTAAATTGTGTGACTTCATTGGATTTGCTGTGAATGCAGGGATGAAGTCCTGTAAGGGAAAGCACAGGGGTGTGAAATTTATTAAAACATCGACTTGTCCATGGGACAGGTTGCTTCTTAAATTTACTTGCCCTGTAAAAAAAATCTAGTTGTCCCTTTGGTACCATGTAGGGTGCGACAAATTATAGCAGAAAAATCATTACATAAGAGCTCTGATAATAGCCTCTCTGATTATGCCAGGTCTACTACTATAGTATGCTTGCACACTTGCAATTCCAATCCCTACTATAGCAGTTTGCTTATTTTGCCACCATTGCGCAGATCTACATACTGGGGATGGAGAAAGCAGTAAGCAGTAGTTCCAGGGCAGGCTTTGAGTCTGCAAACCTACTAACTTGCATGTTTTAAGGATTTTCACCAGCTCTCCTCTAATCTTTTCCCATAATGAGAAAGGTTGGAAATTTACTCCTGCCAGTGGCAGAAATAAAAGTTCTTCCAGGGTTAGGAAAAAGGTGGTTGGAGGGAAAGTGAACTTGTAAACGCTCAATAGATTTTCACATGAGCAAATCTACACATGCATATTTGCTCCTGCTAAAATACAGTTCACAAATATTTTCAAGGAGTACGATTTCCTGGTCTACTTCTGTAAGTTCTTGTGAATTCATGAAAGCCACTAATTCAAAGACATATACCATGGGTGCACTTTTGTGACTTTCTTCGAGAATTGGGGCCCTAATTAGGTCTGGCGTTAACAAATACATTTTGTTTTTATTAAACCTCTATTTCTCTCTCTAATGGCTTTACTGAAAGTGATCTCTTTCTGCTCTTCTACAAGGAGCATATTGGCACACAGAGTAGTTTTGTTCAGTGCCAGGGACTATTGTGGCAATCAGTGGCGCAACAAAATTGGAGGGGGCTCCTGCAAAGAACATGGAAGCCCTCTCCCCTTCAGACTCTCAGGGCAGGAGCTGTGCTAAGGGGCACGCGGGGCCTTTGTTACACCACTGGTGGCAATATGTGCTTTTTGAGACCAAAAACATTTTTTTTCTTTTTGCCAGTGTTTGCTACAGTGGTGAGGGCCTGGCAGCTCCCATAACAGTAAAGTGTTACGAAAGCCATGTCAAAACTAGGCATGCATTGACGAAATCAAGAGACAAAAAACATGTAAGATCATTTGGCTTTGCCGGTGCTTGTTTATTTTCATGCTGCCCATAATCGTGTAGCAAATGGTTACACTGATTTTCCATTACGAATATTTTTTGGAAATACTAGCATGCATCAACACATTTCACTAAATGACGCTTCAAAGAAATAGCACCTAAAATTTCATGGTAGTGAAACCTTTTTCCCTACTTACATTTTTTCCTGAACATTTTATTTTGAAAGCAACGAATCATCACTCTTGCTTACAAGCTTCTGCAAACATTTGCGTCTAATCAGAGAGCATTCTGGGAGCATGATACTTAGCCTCATATCACTAAACTTTTCAAATGTGTGTACACTTTTTTGTTTTTAATTGGAACCACTGTCAGTAGTGCAGTGTGACCTTAAAACATTTATTTTCAGCGCTCACAGTAATAATGAAGGCTTCTCATTGATGAACCATAAATACAAATTCGAACAGCATTAACATGTGGGCACACATATTACCTAAAACTGCAGATAGTTCCTGTAGGAAAGTACCATCTTGCCTGGCATGTTACCCCCATATTTCACTGTATATATGTTGTTTTAGTCTATGTGTCACTGGGACCCTGCCAGGCAGGGCCCCAGTGCTCATAAGTATGTACCCTGTATGTGTTCCCTGTGTGATGCCTAACTGTCTCACTGAGGCACTGCTAACCAGAACCTCAGTGGTTATGCTCTCTCTGCTTTCCAAATTTGTCACTAACAGGCTAGTGACTAAATTTACCAATTCACATTGGCATACTGGTACACCCATATAATTCCCTTGTATATGGTACTGAGGTACCCAAGGTATTGGGGTTCCAGGGGATCCCTATGGGCTGCAGCATTTCTTTTGCCACCCATAGGGAGCTCTGACAATTCTTACACAGGCCTCCCACTGAAATAACGTCCACGTTATTTCACAGCCATTTACCACTGCACATAAGTAACTTATAAGTCACCTATATGTCTAACCTTCACCTGGTGAAGGTTGGGTGCAAAGTTACTTAGTGTGTGGGCACCCTGGCACTAGCCAAAGTGCCCCCACATTGTTCAGGGCAAATTCCCCAGACTTTGTGAGTGCGGGGACACCATTACACGTGTGCACTATACATAGGTCACTACCTATGTATAGCGTCACAATGGTAACTCCGAACATGGCCATATAACATGTCTAAGATCATGGAATTGTCACGCCAATACCATTCTGGTATTGGGGGGACAATTTCATGATCCCCCGGGTCTCTAGCACAGCACCCGGGTACTTCCAAACTGCCTTTCCGGGGTCTCCACTGCAGCTGCTGCTGCCAACCCCTCAGACAGGTGTCTGCCCTCCTGGTGTCCAGGCAGCCCTGGCCCAGGAAGGCAGAACAAAGGATTTCCTCTGAGAGAGAGTGTTACACCCTCTCCCTTTGGAAATAGGTGTGAAGGGCTGGGGAGGAGTAGCCTCCCCCAGCCTCTGGAAATGCTTTGATGGGCACAGATGGTGCCCATCTCTGCATAAGCCAGTCTACACCGGTTCAGGGATCACCCAGCCCTGCTCTGGCGCAAAACTGGACAAAGGAAAGGGGAGTGACCACTCCCCTGACCAGTACCTCCCAGGCGAGGTGCCCAGAGCTCCTCCAGTGTGTCCCAGACCTCTGCCATCTTGGAAACAAAGGTGTTGGGGGCACACTGGACTGCTCTGAGTGGCCAGTGCCAGCAGGAGATGCCAGAGGCTCCTTCGGATAGGCTCTTACCTCTCTTGGTAGCCAATCCTCCTTCCTTGGTAGCCAATCCTCCTTTTCTGGCTATTTAGGGTCTCCGCTTTGGGGAATTTTTCAGATAACGAATGCAAGAGCTCACCAGAGTTCCTCTGCATCTCCCTATTCACCTTCTACCAAAGGATCGACCGCTGACTGCTCCAGGACGCCTGCAAAACCGCAACAAAGTAGCAAGACGACTACCAGCAACATTGTAGTGCCGAATCCTGCCGGCTTTCTTGACTGTTTCCAGGTGGTGCATGCTCTGGGGTTAGCCTGCCTTCACCCTGCACCAGAAGCTCCGAAGAAATCTCCTGTGGGTCGACTGAATCTTCCCCTTGCTAACGCAGGCACCAAAAGACTGCAACACTGGTCTTCTGGGTCCCCTCTCATCCCGTCGAGCATTGTCCCTGGAACACAGCAACCCTGTCCAAGTGACTCCCATAGTCCAGTGACTCTTCAGTCCAAGTTTGGTGGAGGTAAGTCCTTGCCTCCCCACGCTAGACTGCAAAGCTGTGTATCGCGTGATTTGCAGCTGCTCCAGCTCCTGTGCACTCTTCTAGGATTTCCTTCATGCACAGCCAAGCCTGGGTCCCCAGCACTTCGTCCTGCAGTGCACAACCTTCTGAGTTGTCCTCCGACGTCGTGGGACTCCCTTTTGTAACTTAGCGTGGACTCCGGTTCACTCTTGTTCCAAGTGCCTGTTGGGGTACTTCTGCAGGTGCTGCCTGCTTCTGTGAGGGCTCTCTGAGTTGCTGAGCGCCCCCTCCGTCTTCTCCTCCAAAAGGCGACATCCTGGTCCTTCCTGGTCCTCAGCAGCACCCAAAAACCTCTACTGCGACCCTTGCAGCTAGCAAGGCTTGTTTGCGGTCTTTCAGCGTGGGAACACCTCTGCAAGCTTCATCGTGACGTGGGACATCCGTCTTCCAAAGGAGAAGTTGCTAGTCCTCTTCTTTCTTGCAGAACTCCAACCTTCTTCCAACCGGTGGCAGCTTCCTTGCACCTTCAGCTGGGGTTTCTTGGGCTCCTGCCCCCCCCGGACACTGTCGCAACTATTGGACTTGGTCCCCTTGTCTTACAGGTACTCAGTCAGGAAATCCGTTGTCAGTGCACTGTTGGTGTTTTTTCTTCCTGCAGAATCCCCCTATCACGACTTCTGTGCTCTCTGGGGGTAGTATGCGCACTTTACTCCTACTTTTCAGGGTCTTGGGGTGGGGTATTTTTCTAATCCTCACTGTTTTCTTACAGTACCAGCGACCCTCTACAAGCTCACATAAGTCTGGGGTCCATTCGTGGTTCGCATTCTACTTTTGGAGTATATGGTTTGTGTTGCCCCTATACCTATGCTTGTCTATTGTAACCTATTGTAATTCTACACTGTTTGCATTACTTTTCTTGCTATTACTTACCTGTACATATAACTTGTGTATATTACTTACCTTCTTACTGAGGGTACTCACTGAGATACTTGTGGCATATTGTCATAAAAATAAAGTACCTTTATTTTGAGTAACTCTGTGTATTGTGTTGTCTTATGATATTGTGCATATGATATAAGTGGTATAGTAGGAGCTTTGCATGTCTCCTAGTTCAGCCTAAGCTGCTTTGCCATAGCTACCTTCTATCAGTCTAAGCTGCTAGAAACACCTCTTCTACACTAATAAGGGATAGCTGGACCTGGCACAAGGTGTAGGTGCCTCTGGTACCCACTACAAGCCAGGCCAGCCTCCTACAGTTCCCTTCTCTGTAAACTGGCAGCCAAAGGGTTTGTGCTGCTGGGGGTTGGGCCTACTTGTCCCAAGGACAAAATAAACATGAAAACGTGTTGCCTTTGACCCCAAACAACATGTCCACAGCGTTGGGTGATAGGAATTCCAAATCCCTGAAAGCAGAACGACTTTCACACAGTTGTATTGGTAAACTGGAACCATTTTTTAACTGCCCTGTGCTTTAAAGGGACTGGGACTGCATTTAAAAAAGGTTTACAGTTTAGCAAGGTATTTGTTGAGGAGGCAGTGGCCACGGCAGACTGATATGATTCCCACATGGAATGTTTTCCCGTAGGGACAACTCCCCCTTTGCAAATCAATTACCATTGGAACATGGGAGGAGGCAAATGATCAGTGCTGTGCGACATCAACTGTGGTCACAAACGATTTATACATGCCTTTGTGGCTCACTAACAGAAGCACAATGCGTCTTTTAGGCACACTCCTTTTGCAAATAACAGAGTGAGAAACACGTTTTACGAACTGAAAAGGCTTTTGCAATTGTTAAAAGGGCTTTTTTACATTGAAAATATGTATTTTGTGTTCGCAAGCCATGTGATTTTTCAAATTGTTGGCTTTGCTATTGCAAAATATATTTGTACATTAGGCACTGGGAGTGCTTTAAGACGGATGGAGACAGCTTTAAGTGATGCCAGAACTATGAGATAAATAAGAATATTATGTAGAGAGATGGGCACTAGATTAGCTCACCTAAACCACTATGTGATTAAAGCGTTATACACATGTGAATGAGCCCCAATGGGATTTATTATGCACTGGCCTGCAGCCATTTCCCTGAAGCTTAAGGCGTACAAGTCTGCGCATGGAATACTTCAGTTGCAATGCACTTGCACAATACTATATGGAGGTCAGATACACTCTCCAAAGTTTCTCTCTGACGAGACATAATTGTGAAGCTGTCCTCGGGGTAGTTTGCTTGTTTATGTGTGCTAGCGCAGTTGATGCAGTGTGGGTCTCCCTCTCAGCCAACATTTCACCAGTTGTTCAAGTCCACAAGACTTGCGAGTCTGGCACCCTGTGAGAGCTGAGCAGAAACTCAGCCAGGCACACTGGAAGCACATTCTGGATTGTCCGCATGGTCCATGGAGTTCGCTCTTAATGTACCTAGTTACTACTCTTGGAATCCTCTGTACTGATGCACGTGAAGGCTCAACTGTTAGCTGCGGGTTTGTTGAGGTCTCACGTACTGAAAACATAACACCTACCTGGGTGCTCTGGCTACGCAATGCGGTGTTATCTCTGGCGTGCTTCTTATAAATTCAAATAAAAACAATACAAAAGGAATATCAATGTAATGTGTTCATTGTTGGCCACATTTGAATGACATTTTTATGATCAATTCCCCTCTAAGATGGCTGCCTGCTGGTTAACTGTGCCGAGGAGTACCTAATCAAACTGCAGTCCCTCTTTCCTCTCCAGGTTTGCTTCAATGATCTCTAGGAGAGCAAAATGGGCATTTTAGGCTTGCACTACTGCTGCTCTCCTTGGTGGTGTTCGGGAGTCTGTTAACCCACGTTTGCCCACAGCTTTGGGTTTTCGAGTGTATGTATAAACATATCTTTGGTACACTTGTGTATAAGGCTGCTTGCTATTGTGTTGCAAAGTTACATACAGCCATACTGTGTCTTCCCACATGGATGCATCATTCGCTAGCCAGATAACAAGGTTATCAATGGATTTGCCTCTTTGAATGCACAGTGAAGCGCATTTAATCATGTGGTACGAAGACTTTGATTTAAAAATATGGAGAATACCAAAGTTTGCTTGACTGAAAGAATTCAAAATAGAAAATCATTCTGACAATCACAAGACAATGCAGGAGAAGGCCTAAATACGCCCACAGGATTATGGTTATTGAAAATATAATGTACTTATGTAGGGGTTGCAACACTGGCTAAAAATCCAACATTCACAGATGAGAAATATCCCCCCTCCAGTGGTTTCCGATCTCTGCGGTCTAAGATCATTAACTCTGTTTCTGCAGAGGAACTGTGAAGGATTTTAGTTTTGGCCCCAACAGGTACCACACCAGAGAACGATATTTCACCACAGTGTCTAATATTTAACGACCTGAGGCAAGATTCAATTAGGCCAAGACCGTTACCTCAAAGTAAACTTAACTTAGAAGTTACACCTAATTAAAGCAGCTATTTTATGTGCCTATGGCAAAGCACACTGGAAAATATGACATAATACCCATGGAAAGGAAGCTTAACTAAAGACGGTCACTGCTGTTTCTACAGTTTTTTATCTCAAAAGAAAACTGAGTTCTGTGTCGCAACAATTCCCTGTAATCCCGTGTACGCCACACCTCAGTGCCCGTTTTTCAAGTTCACATAAACACACACAAAACCATAGAAATTCAGCAGGTATAGTTATACTTATATCAAGAAACTATTAATCATGCCCTAATATAGCTCGCAACCCAGACAGTTTTCTCATCAATAATTTTACTGCAAAGTTTGCAGTGATATTAACAATGATGTCACAGAAGATGTCATGACTGATGTAATATGTGGAGTAATTAGCAGCGCGCTTTGAGGGCATGAGTTAGTTACCTTAAGGCACTGTAACCTTTGTTTTTTCAGTGAATTTCTAGTTTTTTTTTTTTAAACGTTAAATATAATTTAATTACCATACGTTAATCGAACCGCCCGCGCGAGGCCACCCCCATGCCCTACACGGCTGTCAGCTGTGAACAGCGGGTGTTAGCCACAAGGCCAAATGCCCAAAGTCTGCTAATTCGCAGGCCCCCTCTATGGGCCGATTTGGGTCCCTGGGCCCCAACCCTGGGGCCAAGCATTTTTTAAAACATTTTTATGGGGCATGCAGCCCCCTTCCCAGGTCAATATCAGCCCTGGGGACCCCATTTCCCGGGACCCAGGCAATGTCTGAAGGGGAAAGGGAACTGCGTGCCCCCGCCTGCCCGGGCTGATTTTTAGCCTCAGGGACCCCATCCACTGTGGCCCAGCCAACAAAGGGTAGGTGCCCTGGTGCCCACCCAGGACACCCACCACACTATGGTTGGGGGCTGTAGAGGAGCCCCAAGGCCCCCGGAACCCAGCCAGTTCCACTTTATTTGTTTCCCCGCCGACTTCAGTACAATAGGGAAACAGATGAAAAGTCTGCTCCGAGCAGCGGGAGCATTTTTTATGCTCCCACCCTCTGGGATTGGATTTAGTGTTTGCTCCTGCTTGGCAGGTGTTTTGAAATTGCTCCCGCCAAGTAAGAGCAATCAGGTTTCTTTGTCCGCACCAGTGTGAGCAGGGAAACCATTATGTCCTGGGTTGGGCACCTCAGGACAGATCAGGAGGCTCTTCCCTGTCACCGGCAGACGACTTCCCCCCAACACCACTGCAGCAAGCACAATACCCCCCACCCTCCCTCTGTACCAGAACCTCCCCTTAAGGTACAGTGACACCCACCCCTCCCCTTTAGTTCAGGTACAGTGCCACCGCCTCAGGTTCAGCACCCCCTCCCACACTCTTCCCTGCCCACATACATGCAAACACAGACACCCACACGCATCCCGCATGCTCATTCACCAACACTGACATACACGCATTCACTCACATGCATCCATACACACATTCACTTCAACATTCATTCACACATTCAACCACGCATGCACAACCCATACCCACACGCATTCACACTTACATTCACACATGCAGACATACGCCCACGCACACACAAGACCCACCACCCTCCCCTGTCGGATGCCGATTTACCTTATCCGGCAAGGAGGTCACCTGACAGGGAACGAGCGCTTCCATCAGGACACTGCCAGGCCGTATTACAGGTTGTAATACGGCTGGTGGAGTCCTTCTGGTGGGGCGGGGCCAGTGGTGGAACCACCTATGCGCCTCTGCCCGCCAGCACTACTACTGCAGGATTTCTACCCAAAATGTGGAGGAAATCCTTCAGTACTCGTAATATGGTGGGTGGAAGACCGCCAGCACTGGCGGTCTTCTGGCGCCTGCGGCTTTGGTGGTCTTTCAAAAAGACTGCTAAAATCATAATGAGGGCCATAATGCACATGAATACGCAACACACCTATCCCCTTACAAACATATACAACACCAGGCAAGAATCACAACACACCACAAAGACAACCTCTAACACAACACTCTACACAATCTGCAAAACTACATGGAAGCCTTTTAACAGGACTATTACGATTGATCCTTACAGCCACACTCTCCAATGGATCCTTTACACAAACTCTCAAAAGGACTCTTCCTCTCTCCATTTTTACACTTAAGACACCCTTCTGGCATTCCATACTTTACCATCTTGGGTGACCACACTGTTCCTGTTGACCTTGAACACTCTCATAGCTTTTCCAAACCTGGATTCACTTTTGAACAAAACTCCTGGTTTATGTATCAAGACCCAGTCTCCTACCACGAAATCAGGTACTTTAGTCTTCCATTTAGCATCATAAGCACGCTTAACCTTTCCTTGTCTCTCTTCCACCCTTAAGGCTACCTCTTACTTGTCCTTGCCCTCATCCTTTGCAACTGCTACCTCTTGAACCACCAGGGACACAACTTAGACACAGGATCTCTACCCTTAGGTAGTTTGAACAGGTTAACCTCTGTGGTAGTATAAGGAGTGATGTGGTATGACCATATCTTTTCCCTCAGTTTGTCCTTCCACTCTCCTTTGAAATCACGTGCCCACAAACTACTCTTTCACGCACAGTTGAACCGTTCGACCTGTCTGTTACCCAGAGGTTCATACAATGCAGTGGTAACATGACGAATGCTGCAATAGCTGAGAAAGCTTTACATCTCCTGTGACACCACTGTCAGATGAGATGACTGAAATGAGAATATCAGGATACTCCGCTAGAGCAAAGAGCTCCTTAAAAAAACTCAGTAACAGACAGCGTGCTAACCTGAGAGACAAACAACCTCAGGCCATCTTGAGTGTTAATCCACCAAAACCATGGAATACCTACATTCATGGGGTAGAAAGTTAAAAGGACCAGCAATGTCAAAACCTACTTTATGCCATGGGAATTTCGGCCACTCAACAGACACAAAGGGGCAGGCACCACTTTGAGCATTTTCCCACTGTTAGAACACACTTCACACTCATGCACAACTCTTTCCACCAGTCTCTATAATCCGCGCCACAAAAAGGTTGCTCTGATCAACCTCTTCATGGACGACATTCCCAGATGTCTTTCATGGGCTAAAAACAAAATGCAATCACGCAACCCTACATGTGCTATCCGCTTTCCATCCTTGAACAATATTTCTCCTTCCACCTCCAACTCCCCCAATACTTTCCAATAAGGGTACAACTCAGACAGAATCTGCCACCTACTTGGCCACCCTTCTCTCACATAGTCTCACATGCCCCAAACATAAGTGTGGAAATGTTCCCCAGCCCACGCACACAGCAGCAACTCCTTCTCTATCACAGCATACCTTCTCTCCACATCACTAAACGTATGCGATGCAAATGCCACATTCCATTCCTCACCTCCACACTTCCTTAACACACTTTCCAAACCATAAAGACTAGCATCAACAGTAATTATGCATTCCCTGTTCACATAAAAAGGTTTTAGTGTAGGTGCTCGCACAATTTCAGATTTCAACAAATCAAATGCTTGCTGTTGTCTCTCAGACCACTTGAATTGCACATTTCACTGAGTTAGTTCTCCAAGTGCTGTGTGCATTAGCGTGATGGGACACACTTCCACACAGTTGAAGAACATATACCAGTAGTAATTATATGAAATGCTCACTACGCACTGTGTGCATCAGCATTGAGGCAGTAATTGTATGCTGCACCCAAATCCAAGGTGGTGCCACCAACGGAGTCCTGGGTCATTGTTTGCAAGGTTCAAGTCATAGCCTGACCTAAAGATGGCGTCAAGGACGGGAAATGTAGGCATCAACACTAGACGTTATGACGCTGACACTGAACCCAAGGAGGAACATGATGCCAAGCGGACGGTGATTCCACAGACATTCTGGATTCCAAGAAGACAGATCTGACCCAGGCTGCGGTACGCCAAACGCATGCAGAGTGGCAAGCTGCCTCATGTGCAATGTTCTAAAGATGAAGCCAGCTCACGCACTTTTCAAGCACAGTTATTCCTCCAAATTAACTCTAAAATCCACTGAATTTCCTCCGTTGCCAGGGCCAGTCCTTAAAAGTACATGCAATATATTCAAGTCTAACTTTCAAATTAAATTCCAATCCAAGTACAAGCCTTAAATCTGTGTGCGCAGGTTGCAAAGATCAAAATCACAAGTGGCACTACTCCTGTGTTGACTGTATGTAGAAGGCACCACTTAAGCTTCTCACCAAAATTGTAGTAAATCCATTAAGTCCAGGAAACGTTTTAACAGGTTTATTGGGGTGACAGCAAAGTACCCGACTTCAGTCAAGGTAATCAACTCCCAAGTCCTCATAATTCTAGATCCAGAGCATCAGCAATACAACTGACAGAACAATGACAATAGAAAGATAACAAAAGCCCTAAAGTCACCCTAGCTAAAACTACATATAATGCACATGAATACGCAACAGCGCTCCAGAAGCTAAAATGAGAGCATATGTTCTATAAATCCACACTATCTTCCTAAGCCATATGACATTTAAGTATGACATTATCAGTAAAACATATACTTCCAACAGGAGCAGCCTGTCAGTTGATTCCCTTGTGTTCTACTGCAGCCACCCACTGTATTCTATAGAACAACTAGAGCAATAGCTGTCTTACTTATGACAAAAGTGCTGCACACCTGAAGCCATCTTGATTGAATCAACCTGGTTAAAAGCTTAAAACATTTAATTTAGAAATGAACAAAACAAGGGGGTGGGTTATATTGTCATGTAAATTAACGTCAGTGCTGTAGAAAGAAAAATTAGGATATGTTTAAAGTGAGTTCTCAAATATCTTTCTCTTCCATTTAAACATTTTGACAAACGAACTGAAACATGCACTTTAAACAACAGCAATAGACTGCCCGTTAACTCCCTGGTGGTTAGCGGCTTACAGCGCTCTAAAGAGCAGCTAGAGTGTTAACATTTTGAATTTATGCCCAGAGTGTGGCACATATGAGCATCATCTTGATGGAATCAAAGTGGAAAACTAAAAGCATTTTCTACTAAGCACACACAGTAAATGAGGAAATTAAGGATTTTCATACCAAAAAAAGTCTCCCAAGATGCCCACCAGATGAAGAGCCCAATGTAGCACACATATCACCCAAATGTAGCCCAAGTATAGCCCAATGACCGAAGAGTGCAAACCTCTTATTTTGTTTTTGTTTTTAGCAGTTTTATATATCGCAGACTTGACCCAAAGGTATTGGAGTGCTTTACATGAGTATCATTTACATTACACAAGGACACATTCATTTTGGTTTTCGTAATAGGGAGATTAAGTGATTTGCCCAGAAGCCCAGGATGTTGAGCTGACGCCGAATCTTTAGCCTGGTTTCCCAGATGCAAAGTCTGCAGCTCTGGCCGAAATACCACACCCTCTTCCCTAAGTGTAACAAATAATCAAGTGGTCAACTGGCTAAAACAAACACAGATAGCAAATAATTTAAATTTTCGTCACTATTTGAGAACTCAGAAAATATCTCCTCATTTTTGTTTTTTAAAGCATTAACCATGATTTCATTTTTATAATTCCTAAATGAAATGCTTTAGGTATTACAGTTTTTATTACGTCAAAATGACGTTAGGTGTGCCACACTTCTGTAATAAGTATAGAATGTTAGCAAGTACAACAGACCGTGGAGGGCAGGGGAAAGTGGGGCAGTGGCAACAAACCAACGATGCACTGCAGGCAGGAGGCTGTGGCAATATAACAGGCCACTGAGGGCAGAAAACGCTGTGATAGCACAACCGTACGTGCCAACAGACCAGATTCTGGCAGGAGACTCCTGGTGTTTTTAAATTTCAAAGGGCTTTACTTTATCTGCCTCCTGACTCAAATCTCCTGTTTTTCATTGCAAGCCAGTGGCGAAAATAGATTCCCCAGGTTTTTTCCCCAAAAATCTCTCTATACCAAGTTCAAAATGTTGGCAAGTTTGGTACATTGGACCATGATGGGCAGGAGAAATGGGGTAGAGGCATGGACTCTGATAACAGAGTGCAGGAGGGAGATGGGCAGGGGCACCAAACTGACTGTACATGGCAGACTTCAAGGGTTGCAGCAGCATAATACATCACACAGGGCAAGTGGGACAGCAGTGCATCAGAACAGACCAGGTAAAGCAATAGGGAGGGGACAGGGCCATGCGCATGGACAACAGAGAGCAGAAGGGGAAGAGGCAAGGGCAGCAAGCTGATAATACTGAGGGACAGTGTCAGCATAATGGACCATGAAGGACAGGAGGGAGGGGACAGTGTCAGCATATCGGACCATGCAGAGCACGTGGGAGGGGGGTGGTGCATGGACCCGGACAACAGAGGGTAGGGAGGAAGTGGATGGGGCAGCAGGCTAACTGTTCAGGGCAGGAGGAAAGGGCAGTGGCAGAACAACTGTCACACAGGGCTGTAATGAGGGAAGAGGGGCATGGACTTGGACAATGGATGGCAAGGGGGGGGGGCAGGAACAGCAAGCTTGGGTGGGTACCAGCACAGTACCAAGCCAGGCCCTCCGTACAAATCTAAATCACAAAAGAGAGTATGTGGTTCTGGCAACTGTGGGGCTAGGTGGTCATATGATGAAGCATGACACTATATAGTGTGTGAGACCACCTAGTCCGTAAAGGAAATCCCCCCCTACAGACCTCATACCACCCCACAATCCATCCACATTTTACCTTTAGTCGAGGTACAAGATTGGTCTAGTGTCGCAACTGGCACACTATCAATCTACTTACAGTTGCCAGAACCCCGTACTCTCTTTTGTGATTTAGTATTATGTTTGGGGAGTCGAGTACGGCGTGTGTCCTTTCCCGCTCCCACATACTCTCCCTTTGTGTATTGTCCTGCGTACAAATCCCCTTCCTCACTGTACATTGCAATGTGCATCTTAACGTTAAAAAAAGAAAAACTAGAAATTTACTGGGAAAAAAAATTACAGAGACATTCTAGTTAGGTTCAGACTTCACACACACAAAACAATAGAAATTCAGCTGTTTAAGTCACTATAACTCATGCCCTAAGGTAACTATAACTCCTGCCCTCACCATGCACTGCTAATTACCCCAGATAGTACATCACTCATGACATCTTCTTTGACATTATTGATAATACCAGTGTAACATTTACAGTAAAAATATTGTTGAGAAAACTGTGCATGTGAGGGCACAAGTCGTAGTTACCTTAGGGCACGAGTTACAGTGCTACAGTTACTTTAGATAACTAACAAGAACAGCTGAATTTCTATGGTTTTGGTAACCATTTGTTTTTCAGTGAAGTTTTAAGTTTTTTTTTTATTCTACTTCCTAATTATAACATCCCTGTAACTTTTGTTTTTTTCACTGAAAATATATATATCACACCACCAGAACTGTGTACCTATGGTATAGATGCACTTTTCAATTGTAGGAAGTTGGCTCTGTATGCACTATTTCAAAGTAAGGAATAGTATGCACAGAGTCCAAGGGTTCCCCTTAGAGGTAAGATAGTGGCAAACAGAGATAATACTAATGCTCTATTTTGTGGTAGTGTGGTCGAGCAGTAGGCTTATCAAAGGAGTAGTGTTAAGCATTTGTTGTACATACACACAGGCAATAAATGAGGAACACACACTCAGAGACAATTCCAGACCAATAGGTTTTGTTATAAAAAAATATCTTTTCTTAGTTTATTTTAAGAACCACAGGTTCAAATTCTACATGTAATATCTCATTTGAAAGGTATTGCAGGTAAGTACTTTAGGAACTTTGAATAATCACAATAGCATATATACTTTTTACATAAAACACATTTAGCTATTTCAAAAGTGGACACTGCAATTTTCAACAGTTCCTGGGGGAGGTAAAGTAATGTTAGTTTTTGCAGGTAAGTAAACCACCTACGGGTTCAGTTTGGGCTCCAAAGTAGCCCACCGTTGGGGGTTCAGAGCAACCCCAAAGTCACCACACCAGCAGCTCAGGGCCGGTCAGGTGCAGAGTTCAAAGTGGTGCCCAAAACACATAGGCTTCAATGGAGAAGGGGGTGCCCCGGTTCCCGTCTGCCAGCAGGTAAGTACCCGCGTCTTCGGGGGGCAGACCAGGGGGGTTTTGTAGGGCACCGGGGGGGACACAAGTCCACACAAAAAGTACACCCTCAGCAGCGCGGGGCGGCCGGGTGCCGTGTGCAAACAAGCATCGGGTTTCCAGTAGATTTCAATGGGAGACCAAGGGGTCTCTTCAGCGGAGCAGGCAGGCAAGGGGGGGCTCCTCGGGGTAGCCACCACCTGGGCAAGGGAGAGGGCCTCCTGGGGGTCACTCCTGCACTGGAGTTCCGATCCTTTAGGTCCTGGGGGCTGCGGGTGCAGGGTCTTTTCCAGGCGTCGTGATTTCAGAGTCAGGCAGTCGTGGTCAGGGGGAGCCTCGGGATTCCCTCTGCAGGCGTTGCTGTGGGGGCTCAGGGGGGACAACTTTGGTTACTCACAGTCTCGGAGTTGCCGGAGGGTCCTCCCTGAGGTGTTGTTTCTTCACCAGTCGAGTCGGGGTCGCCGGGTGCAGTGTTGCAAGTCTCACGCTTCTTGCGGGGATTGCAGGGGTCTTTAAATCTGCTCCTCTGGATACAAAGTTGCAGTCTTTGTTGAACAGGGCCGCTGTTCTCGGGAGTTTCTTGGTCTCTTGGAGGCAGGGCAGTCCTCTGAGGATTCAGAGGTCGCTGGCCCCGGGGAAAGCGTCGCTGGAGCAGTTTTCTTCTGAAGGAGGGAGACAGGCTGGTAGGGCTGGGGCCAAAGCAGTTGGTGTCTTCTTCTTCTCTGCAAGGTTTTTCAGCTCAGCAGTCCTCTTCTTCTGTAAGTTGTAGGAATCTAAATTCTTAGGTTCAGGGGAGCCCTTAAATACTAAATTTAAGGGCGTGTTTAGGTCTGCGGGGTTAGTAGCCAATGGCTACTAGCCCTGAGGGTGGGTACACCCTCTTTGTGCCTCCTCCCAAGGGGAGGGGGTCACATTCCTATCCCTATTGGGGGAATCCTCTATCTGCAAGATGGAGGATTTCTAAAAGTTAGAGTCACTTCAGCTCAGGACACCTTAGGGGCTGTCCTGACTGGCCAGTGACGACTCCTTGTTTTTCTCATTAATTCTTCCGGCCTTCCCGCCAAAAGTGGGGCCGTGGCCGGAGGGGGCGGGCAACTCCACTAGCTGGAGTGCCCTGTGGTGCTGGAACAAAGGGGGTGAGCCTTTGAGGCTCACCGCCAGGTGTTACAGCTCCTGCCTGGGGGAGGTGATAGCATCTCCACCCAGTGCAGGCTTTGTTCCTGGCCACAGAGTGACAAAGGCACTCTCCCCATGTGGCCAGCAACATGTCTCGAGAGTGGCAGGCTGCTAAAACCAGTCAGCCTACACGGGTAGTTGGTTAAGGTTTCAGGGGGCACCTCTAAGGTGCCCTCTGGGGTGTATTTCACAATAAAATGTACACTGGCATCAGTGTGCATTTATTGTGCTGAGAAGTTTGATACCAAACTTCCCAGTTTTCAGTGTAGCCATTATGGTGCTGTGGAGTTCGTGTTTGACAGACTCCCAGACCATATACTCTTATGGCTACCCTGCAATTACAATGTCTAAGGTTTTGCTTAGACACTGTAGGGGCACAGTGTTCATGTACTGGTGCCCTCACCTATGGTATAGTGCACCCTGCCTTGGGGCTGTAAGGCCTGCTAGAGGGGTGACTTATCTATACTGCATAGGCAGTGTGAGGTTGGCATGGCACCCTGAGGGGAGTGCCATGTCGACTTACTCGTTTTGTCCTCACCAGCACACACAAGCTGGCAAGCAGTGTGTCTGTGCTGAGTGAGGGGTCCCCAGTGTGGCATAAGATATGCTGCAGCCCTTAGAGACCTTCCCTGGCATCAGGGCCCTTGGTACCAGGGGTACCAGTTACAAGGGACTTACCTGGATGCCAGGGTGTGCCAATGGTGTAAAACAAAAGTACAGGTTAGGGAAAGAACACTGGTGCTGGGGCCTGGTTAGCAGGCCTCAGCACACTTTCAATTCAAAACATAGCATCAGCAAAGGCAAAAAGTCAGGGGGTAACCATGCCAAGGAGGCATTTCCTTACATCAATGAATTGGCATTTTTTTTATTTGTTTACGACTTTGGCTCACGAAGATGGATCTGCATGAACTTTTGGCAGTCAAACAGCGTAGTCTGCTGATGTACGGAAAAAATGTCATGCACTTCTATATAGAGGAAAAAAAGTTAATGGGGTGCAGGATATGAATATAATGAGTTTTCCCATTTTAGAGCTCACAGGAACTTTTGCTTGCACCTGCAGCAAACACTGCTAAACTGATTTACCCCAAACTTGGCATGAAAGCAGAACTTTACTCAGAGTATGCTTCTGCTGTTTTGAGAAAATTCGTTCAGTAGTTTTTAGTAAGTGAGCTTTCAAAAAAGTGGGACATGGGCTTGAAACTGTTAAGACTTTTGTAGATTTCTACTGTTCAAAGTCACAATTCAGTGAATCACAATTTCTGTAAACCAAAATTAAATTTTTAGACAACTGGGATTAGCTAGTGAAAGCCTCGCTGTTTTTTTTTCTTTCATTATGAAACTCATGAATCAATTAAGGTTTGTGAGATTTGCTCTGTGAAAAAAATAATTTTCAAAGCAAAGTACAGGAACTACAGCAGGTCAGTGACCCTAGGCCACCGGATGGTAGACCCAGAGGTGTGAAAACCTGAGTAATACACCATGAAAAAAACAGAAAACTGCATGTGATTTAAAACGTGATCTGGACTACAACCATTTAAAGTACTGGATCAGTCTGCAATTTTGCAAAAAACATACGAAAATCATAAATCTTGTCAATTAACAACTTTCACAAAAGGTTAAAAAAAAACTGACCAAAGGCTTTGTGCAGCAGAGGGGGACCAGGACCTTGCACAGAGGGTGAGATGCCTGCGGCCAACCCCTATTGAGCAAGGATCAGGGGCGTTCAAGTGGGTTGGGCGAGGCCTTTCAACCAACCCATCACTGCACATTTAAAGCCTGTGCAAAGTAGGGGTTGGGAATAAAGTGTATTATTAAAAAAAAAAAAAATTGAAAAAACAATAGTTAAAATGTTATGTTTATGACTCAAAAGTGCAAAATCACTGAAATGTGAAGGCCACTATGCAGAGCAAACACTGCACACTGTAAATCGCGTCTCCTACCAGGTACAAAACATTAATTTTCAAATGGCAGTGGAAAAAGGTTATCCAGCAAGAGTTAAATATGTGTTGAGTTTGTCAGAAGGCACTGAAGCCACTTTACAGAAGGACCTGAAAAGGAAATAGTGACTCACCCTTTAAGCATCTGTTTGTGGCATGTAGATACACATGCTGTGCATAATCCTGAGATCTAGAGTTGGGCCCAGATGTGTGCAAGTTGTTTGTCTTAAAATAATTCTTCTCGAGTCATGAGGTACTGTGACTCCACCTCCTGCTTGCAATGGACATGGTCATTAGCTCCATTGTTAGACTGTGAAGATGCACAGCGGAAGAGGATGAAACTGGAGCAAAGGGACACAGGAGAGAGAAGGATGTAGGAAGATAACCATGAAAGGGAAGTAAGAAGCAATGTCAACTGCAAAAGCCAGAGTAGTATGGATGCATGAGAATCTACAGCACTACATGCCACAAATAGATCTTTACAGGGTAACATTTTCTGTTTGAGGCATGTCTGGCTGTGGATACACATTGTGCAGCAACTGTAAAGCAGTCCTCCCCTAAGGGTTGGCTGGTCTGTGGATGTCGCAGAAGACTGAAATAGGGTATGAAGTACTGCCTGACCAAAATCTGATTGTTGGCAGGTTAATATGTATGAATAGTAGTGGTTAGTGAAAGTGTGTGTAGACCAAATAGCTACTTTACAAATAGTGGTCTCTTTATTTCTGGTAGAATAAGCACTAGGAGCAGCATGCAAAACTATTTTAGCTTTTGCTTAACAGGTTTGGATGCATTTAACTATCCACATGGCTAAGCTTCATTTCAATAAGACCTTTCCTTTATGTGGTAAAAAAATAAAATAAAAAAATAACCAACAGTTGTTGGGTTTTACAAAAGGGCTTGTTCTGTCCACATAGTACATTAAGGCTAGTTTGATGTCGAAGGTATGAAGAGCCCTTTCTGTAACCGAGGTACCTAAAAAAAATGTTCTTCCAAGGTTAAGGACTGGAGCTTACTAACACGCCATAGTGAGGTGATGGCTATTAGGAGAGGTTCCTTCCAAGAGAGAAACGGTACAGGACATGACTTGATGGGCTCAAACAGGGACCCACCCATAAGTCAGTTGAGGACAAGGTTAAGATTCTACATCAGGGCCGAAGGCAAACGGGGAGGAATGACTTGAGCACCTGCATAAAAGCTTTATAGACTAGAATCCTAAAGAGAAGGACATGTTGCTGGAGATAAACAACTACAGCCGTGAAGTATAGCCAACTAGAAGTGAAGGTGGTGAAGTAGGTGACAAATGATGTTTTGAAATGTGGCTGCTAGAGGGTCAATCTGATTTGAAAGGCAGTAGCAGACAAACCAGAGTAGGAGCCACCAGAATGAGGGTGAAAGAGGTTTGCCGCAGCTTTCGAGCCACAAATGGAATGAGGGGGAAGAGATGGAAAACTGTAGGTAAATACCACTGACCAGTTCATCCACAGTGCACTGCGCATCGACTGTGGGAATCTGGAGGCAAAGTTTGGACATCTTGCATTTTCCGCTGTGGCGAAGAGGTCCACATCTGGAAACCCACAGCACTGAAAGTACAGGAAGAGAACTCCTGGGTGCAGTTTCCACTGATGGGCTTGTTGCCACATCCTGCTGAGAAGGCCTGCAAAGTTGTTGCCACCTCGGGAGGTTTTCCGCCAGCAGGTGGATTCTGCAGTGGGGAGCCCAGCACCAGATGGACTGAACTGCAGGGAGAGGTGAGGAGACCGAGCACCTCCCTGCTTCTTTCTGTAATACAAGGCTGTCATGTTGTCTGTTCAGATGAGGACTACTGTGCCCACTATCCGGGGAAGGCCTTGAGGTCAGGTTTCGTATGTGCGCCCCCCACCCACTGTGAGATGCGTACTTTGTAATGGTGATCTGTGGAAGTGGGTCAAGAAATGGCCACCCCTGCAAGAAGCTGATGATGTTCCACCACTGCAGAGAGTGATGTGTGCAGCAGCTGATCAACACTAGATTTTCCTGATTAACCTCCACCTAAGTCCACTGATGCGATAAGTATTCCTGCAGCAGGTGCATGTGCAGTCTGTTGATTTGGCTGAAAAAGAAGGACCAAACTCTTTCTGGACTGGAATAGGTTTTGCCGACATCTGCATGGAGGATGGCTCCCAAATAGGGTTGAATTTAAAGGGGCTAGAGATTGGACTTTACAGCTTTGATGATAAAGCCCAGTTCATGAAGAGGTCTATTGTGACTTGAGTGTGTTGCATGCACTCTATCGGTCTACTGTGACTTGAGTGTGCTGTGTGCACTCTATCAGTCTATCATCCAGGTATGGGAATACACGGATACTGTGCCTTCAATAGGTGCACAGATACTCCTGCAAGGGTGCAGTGGTTATGCTGAAGGGCAGCACGTTAAACTGATAGTGTTTACCACTTACCACAAACCAGAGGTAGCACCGATGCACCAGATGTAACAGGATGTGGAAGTAAGCATGTTTGAGGTCAAGTGAAGGCATGAGCCATCTTACTGTAGCAGTGGAATGACATACTGAAAAGTGATCATGTGGAGGCATTCGGACAGGATATACTGGTTCAGGGGCCTGAGGTCTACGACAGGCCTTAGCGACCCAACCTTTTTGTGAATGAGCCCTGTAGGTGTTGTGGAACAGGCTCTATGGCCCCTTTGAGATGGAGTGTGTGGACCTCTTCCCAAAGCAGCAACTGGTGTTCTGTGGAAGCTAATGTGTCTGCGAGGTAGTGTGGAGATGAGGTCCAGGCGGTAACCATGTTGAATGGTGCACCCTTTCAGCATAAGCACATGGGTGAAATGGTTTAACCTACAGTCCTATGAATTGCTGAATGTGTATCATTTCATACTACTGTGATGTTAAATATTTTATTTTCTATTAAAATGAAGACAAGCATTGGCCTGGACAGTGATTTATTGGGTCAGTTAAACGATTGAGAACTACCACTTTAGATACTCATGAATATTGCAATGCCTTCTTTGTATCTTTGTTTGGGAAATCACTCAACAAATTCCAGAAAACGTTGCTGTTAAAACGATGGAAAGGTTTGCTAAGTAGCATCGCATTTCTTCCACCTGGTAGCGTTTCCCTTGCCTGCCAGTCTTGCAACAGAATTTTTCAGAAGAATCTCCTTGGTGCACATAAAAATGTGGCCAACAGCACTACAGTTATAAAGAAGGACTTATTTGTGTTTATGCACCGAAGAAGGGACATAGGCCCTCATTATAACGTTGGCAGTAAAACCCGCCTATCCCCGCAGTGACGGCCGCCAAAAGACCGTCACAGCGGCTACCAGCCGTCCGCCATATTATGACCACAGCTGGATTTACGCCACAAGCAGGATGGAAATCCGGCTGTGGCCATACTGACGGATGGCGGTAAGGTGGCACTGCTACCACCACCAGCGCCACGCCAGTATACCGCCGCCAGCCGTATTATGAGAAATCATATGGCCTGGTGGTGTTCTGCTGGCAGGCGCTGCTGGCGGCAGCAGGGCCCTGTCCTGTCTCAAGACCCCCTGGATCCAGGTAAGTCGGGTCTCCGACAGGGGAGGGAAGTGGGGGTGTGTGTGCATGTATGTGTGCGTGAATACGGGTGTGTGTTGAATGTGGACTGCGTGCGTGAATGTATGGAAGTGTGAGTCCGTGTATGGACAGTAATCGTAATGCATGTCTGAGTGTATGTTTTGAAGTGTGTGTGGATGTGTGTGATTGGATGTATGCATGCGTGTATGTATGTGAAAATGAGTGTGTGTCTGAGTGTGTGTGAAAGGGGCGTGGAATGAGGGGGAGGAGGGTGTTTAGAGAGGTGGGGGCCACCTATCAGTGACAGGGAACGAATTCCCTGTCACTGATAGGGCCTACTGCCATGGTTTTCGTGGCATTACGAATGCCACGAAAACCATGGCTGTAGACGGGGTCATAATCCCTCAGATGGCACAATGGCGGCCGCCGGGCTGGAGATGGTTACCTCCAGCACGGCGGCTGTTACCACCATGGTGGTCGGAGTGGTACATTGGCGGGTTGGCTTCAGTCAACCCGCCAACATCATAATGTGATGGTAAGTACCGCCAGCCTGTTAGCGGTACTACTGTCACATTATCGCCGACTGGCAGGGTCATAAAGACCCCCATAGTCTGCTTTTACAGAGTGAGTGATCTATATAAGCAACAGGAAGATTATGCATATTAGAAGCGAGGGAGAAAAGTACTTTTGTGTAATGGTGGTGATGACCTTCAGAAAACAGTTTTATTCCCTTTGACCTTAGATGTGAAAGTGGCTTGTTTTTTCAGGCACTTAGATACACATTGTGGTTTTAATGTTTTAAAAAATAACTAATTTGGTTTTTAGTTTTGGTTAATGAATCAGAGCTTTTGAAAAATGTGCACACTACCTAAAAATGGGTCTTTTGTCACATCGTTAAATCCATTGTTTATCACTGTGCACATTTTTTTCTGTAGAGCTCATTATACCCCTTGCTGCTCATATATGAGGTTCCTAATGCATCCCTCTCAACGAGTTGCAACTACTTGTGGGACATGCTAGAATAATCTCTTTTGAAGAAACCTTTTTTTCAGAGTGCAGTGAAATTAGCACGTACTGTGGCAGCTCTTATGGTAACTCTAAAAATCCAGGAATGAACATCACAGACTAACTCCAGGAACACAAACTATCCAACAACTTGCTCTGAAACCTTCAATCTGGCCTGACATCTGCCAGTAATCTAACCAGGGTATATCTATTTATCTAAGGAGGTTCTAGCATGGTTCCATAGGGACCTTCCGCTCACTCTACTTTTGAAACCATTACAAAGCCCTCCGACTCAATAATCAGACAACATTGCCTACCTACAATTGCAAATGCAATGATGAGAGGAATGCAGAAAATCATCAGCCCTGAAATGGCAGTCCCACTCTGTTTACTTTAAGAAAGTTTGTCAATGAGGTAATTCTGGCAAACCTACAAACATTTTAGCCCCCTTCAAAGATCCACACACACAAGGCATATCATAATCTTGTGATCAATTTGCACCAAATAATATAGTGGCTAAGGTAAATGCCTCCTTATCTCAGGGTTTAGAAATAATTATCTTTCAGCAGGTGAAAACTGATGTTCTTTAAAGAAAGAGGAGATCCATGGGATTGCTTCAAGTAAAGAAATACCTCTAACTTTAGCAAACATTCTGACCATTTTCAATACATCTACTTTTCAATATTAATCTTGTCCGATGGACACAACTTTCTGAGTATCATAAGTATGCAGATAAGCAACAAATCTAGCATTACCATTAGAAGGGGTACCGTACTTTCAGCAGCTTCCCTTTGTGTCTGGAACATGCTTGTGCTTGGGTGAAGGCAACAGCTTGTCATTATGTGGATCAAACACTGAAATAATAGATTACTTAACCAAGGGTTGTGACACAAGCACGGAAGTCTATTCACCAGAGGGAGGCCAGGAACCTTCCATTCGGCATGCAATTACACAAAGTATGCCATAGAGATACAACCACCACATGGTCAGCCCACTTGCATACAAGACACCACATACCTGGAACACTTACATTGTTGGCCCTGAAGAGCAGCTGGAGCTCTCCTGCCACAACTGACAGTCCGACCATCCCCAAGTTATGCAGTCCGAAAGATATCTAATTGTTTTTAAGCTTCAATTGATATGGAGACTGATATGGAGACTGTCAAAGCAGTTTAAGACACGCTAAGTAATAATGTATTCATTTGCACACTATCACCTCAGTTAAGGTCAAACTGGTGTGTTTCAATAAGTCAGGTCTAAATTCCAGAAGGTTGAAGTTGCTTACATTTTTGGGCAAGAAATGCTCAAGCTCTACAGAGTGAGTTAAAATTTAGACTGAGTGTTCTCTCCCATGGCTCCAGGGGAGAGAGATTGGCGCGAAGTACCCTTAATCATTGCATTTAGGCAATTTCAGAGGGGCATTATAAGCACATCTCCCATAACAACTTATACAACAAGTAGTTAAATGGTTATAGAGGTTAAGGTACGCATATACAATGAAAACTCTTTTGTCTTCCTTTACAGCGAAGAGTCCATTTTAGAGAACCGCTACTGGTTAACAAGGCGTTTAGCAGAGTAGCTGCCCCCTCTTGAAAAACTAAACAAATTAAATCATTATTTTAAAAGTTAACTCACTCGGTATATTGTTTTAGGGACCTATCCAATTCCACCCAAAACGAGTCAACATGTTAATATTAACACTGCTACAAGTATACTGAAGATGCACACATTCTTAAATAGGGGCTTCACCCATCCAAATATGCCTATCTAAAAAATCTCCTCAACATACATTTACAACTGTCAGCCAGGTGTGTTATTTCATCGGAAGATCTGTAAGATAAAATGTACTAGGACTACCTAACAAACACTGTTCGCATAGATGGGCTGTATTTCTTCGTGCGGGGGACTAATGCCCAACTCAGAGAGATTTCAGAAACAGTACCTCCTCCTTCAGGGAGAATGTGGAAAAGGGAGAGCCCCACATGTCCCTCGTTTGCCCCTTCATTTCGGCTGAATGGTCCATTGTCCCACAGGGGCAAATGTCTGCCTTGGGGGTTTTTGTCTAGTGTCCACTCTTCCCTGAGGGAGGACGGATAACACCTCCGATAAGACGAACAAAGTATTGGCTTTATCTTGAGCAGTGTATGCCCACCCACGGCCATCAACGTACTGGATAATGACCTTTTACTGGTGACAGTGACACGTGGTGAGACTCGACACATACACGTGCAAATTAGGCCACAGCCACACCTGACAGGGGCAGGCTGTCAGCCCTGCTAGAAGGAAATTCCTGATAGTGAGAGTCGCCAGTTGTCACTGCTATTCTCGGTGGTGACACGAGATCGGACCTGATTTACATGGCGATACCCTCATGCAAATTTGCCCTGTTCCACCCACTGGTGATGTCGGATGGAGACTCCTGCTAGCAAGGCATTTCCATTAGTGTGAGTGTTTCGACTTGTCCCTGTCGCTTCATTCCATAAAGGATGGTACATTCCGTTTAGCCAAAGGCCTACCTCCCGCTAGGCAGAATGTAACACACATTTCTGTAATGTAATGATCCCCAAGAGTGAATTTAAATGTTCGTACAAGTTGACAAGATTAACGTTAAAAAATAACACCTATTTAACCATTTGAACTGCAGAGAGCAACGCTCATAGATAATATCTATTTTTAGAGTAACAACCTTGCCGACTTGCAAAACATTTTTCTAAAAAGTAATACGAAAGAACGTGTTGGTCTGCGAGTTACTGAACTAGGTTCATTCATGCCCAGCCAAGCTCACAATCATTTTTCGCCCACCTCAATAGCATCCTTAAATTCCTCGTCTGGCTCAGCCTCTTCTGCTTCTTCCACACTTCCTGGGGAAAGGTCCTGTGAGCAGAAGTATACAAATGACAGAATGAATGTGTTAGTCAGGTATGCAGAGGTATTCATCACAATCTCGAGCTTTTTCAAATCCAGGGACTTTGGTTTCTCTACAGGGCCCTGTGAAAACGTACCCACATATATTGGGTATGTTGAGTAACCAGTGTTTGTAAACCAAGCCAATGTTTTATGATGAGATGACCTGTGTGTTATGTTTATGTTAATATCTGCATGTTTCAAGGATATATAGTGGTGTGCGTGTGACGGCTCCACTGATCTGGCCACATTTTGCCAAGTATATAACTATTGACACATGTTGTCCACATGATGGCAAGACAGTTTTGTAAT
Organism: Pleurodeles waltl; assembly: GCF_031143425.1. Classification (NCBI taxonomy): domain Eukaryota; kingdom Metazoa; phylum Chordata; class Amphibia; order Caudata; family Salamandridae; genus Pleurodeles; species Pleurodeles waltl. The sequence continues at coordinate 869,161,426 of NC_090445.1, read as the reverse complement.
AATGTACATGTATATTACTTGGTGAGACTGGAACAACGGCGTACTGCATTATTGCTGAAATGCTTTCCAAATCTGGGTGGATTTTGTGTAAAGTTCATACGTATGTGTTTAAAATAAGAAAGAAATGAAAAAAGTAAGAGACTGAACCAGGTGTGGCTGGGTGTGTATGACTGGATAGGATTTGGGCCCATCCAAGACTACAAAGTAATGTAGTCTATTAGAAAGATAACAAGGCCAAGAGAAGAAGCATGGCCTTATCCCAAGTGTCTCAGAAAACAGCCAGCTGCCTTGCTCTGCTTGTAGGCATTACGGTTAAATACATCAACCAGAAGTGGGAGATGGTAGGACACAGAGCTGGGGCTGATAGGTGCACTACTATTCATTTAGCATAATGGTCAGTCTTCTGAAAGGGCAGTGGTGCCGGAGTTTGAGGAGAAAGGCTCCTCAGGATGCTGAAAGCCTTGACACTCACCACGCCTCAGGTGGCAATGGGTAAACGTAGGGTCTGACCCTAAAGTTACCCAGGTAGCTTTTGTAGTAGAGCCGCTATGTTCTTAGCCTGACTTGGGCCAGGGATCGTGTTGATACATGTGGAGGGATGCATGGCGCAGGCCCCTGGATGTTTGCTGCTGGGATTTTAAGGCCCTGGGAGAATATGGACATATTACTTTACAGTGAGTGCGAGAGTGAGTAAAGGGCAGAGAGCTGCACTGCAGATGAAAATGACCAGCATAGAAGGTATGCGGCTAGGAGGGGGTACGGGAACATTTTAAAGCATGAACAGGTAAAAGGGTGGGTGAACGAGTGAATGGATGGATGTATGAATGAATGAGCATCGTGTATGTGGACAATACAAGAGGCAGAGGAAAAGAAGGCAAGGCAACCAGTTGAAAGGAGCATGATTTAGCAAATCACATTAAAGTTATCACCCCTCCACTGATTCCTGACACAAAAATACAAAGGCAGATGTGCACTCGTGCGACAGGAGTCCTGAAAGATCAGCTCTCTATCAATATATTACACCTGCAAAATCGTTTACCTGACATCCTACATCGCTTCAATGCTAATCGAGCTCCATAAAAAACGCAAATTTTCAAAAACATTCCGGTGCGGACTGTGACAAAATATTAATTGCAATGCGACCTAAGGTTATTGATGTGTACACTTGTTTTACAACCATCATGAACGTGTAACTATTGTAAAACTCATACACTTTTGTAATCTGAAAGCGAAAAGTCAGAAAATGGAGCACGAACTCAAGAAAGAACAGCAATAATAAAACACAGAGAATATAACTTTAATCCTTGGTTATTTATGGCTTGATTAAAACACAAGCAAAATGGAAATCCAATGATTGCCAATGCAGAAAGTGAAGGAAGAAAAAAAACACAGAAAAAAAGTTACCCATGAGAAAAACGTGCATTTCAAACTGGAATGAATGACTGGACAACCTGCCAAAGTAAAAAACATAACTGGGGTCTTGCCAGCCAGCAGCTGATCTTGGAGACCCCACAGGGGTCTTATACCGTTGCAGAAACAAAGCACAGTTGGATTCTGGGGCCTCCATCCAAGATACCAGATGGAAGGAATTCAGGCCCAGTTGAGGGTAGGAAAGTGAATACCAAGTAAAAGAGCCAGGGGTCTAGAGAGCAGCGGTAAGATCTGGAAGAATGAAGAACAGGGGAAGGGTGGAATATTCGTAAATAATTCGAAACAGAAGAACCAAACACATTCACGATTGAGAAAAAAACATGTATCCCAATACATTTATTTGCAACGTGTTAACAGCCCAGTCAGGTTAGGTTATGAAGCTACCTGAAGTACCCTACCCAATTTTAGATGCTCTAGAGCGGTATTTCTTGCTCTGGAAGGGGTACAGCACACAGGCTCAATCATCTGGGATTTTGTTTTCTATGAAGTGTTTTTGTGAAATCTAGCTGTGTACCCGGGATTAAAATAACACATCTGCGGATTTTAGGGATTGTTTATCATTACGAAAAGTGAAAATCACCAGTAAATATGAGTAGAAACACTCATTAACAAAAAAGAAAGAGCGTTGGAGGACTCACAAAAGATGTACACTCTCACAATGGGCATGGTTTAAAATGTGTATTCGCAAACTCCTTTAAGCATTCTTTACGTTTTGAGGATATGGGTTGCTCCTCAGAATGGTCAATTACCGTTAGGATTATACACCGCTGTCTACTTAAATTGTATTCTTTGGGGAACATTTACTCTTTCAGTTATTTTTCAATTAGCATGAGTAGACATTTAAGCACACCTTTTACAGGGATATCGGAGAGTTTACAAACTCAAAGAACAGAAAGCAATTTAATTCACCATTCCTTGGTGTCTTCGACAAGGCAGCATGAATACAAATTGAACCAGAGATGGGAACTTCAAACATTCAAAACCAGGTGTCTTATACATAGAAAAACTACTCTTTTTTTCTCTGGGATAGCTTGTGTAAAAACAGAAAGACTACGTTGCAAAAACCCCACTGAAAAATGTCACATTAGTAATTGGGACTTCCCATTCTTTGGAGTACACAAAGGAGAAATGATGGAAAAAGGTGCTCGATAGGTCAAGAGTGCATACGGTAAAAAAAAAGATGCAATATTGCTTTAATGAGCCACTCTCGAATGCACTGTTCTGGCAGTTTGCCTAACTGCCTACTTTCTTTTTTTTAACAGCTCAAGCTGAGGGAATATATGAACACATCAGGGTTTTTCAAGTTCGTGTTTTTTTAATTACAAACTTTACTGTTTTTTTTACATTTGTCAGTTACACAGAGATGCGCTGCTTATAAATGAATACAAGTGGTAATAGCGTTGTGTAACTCGTCATGACAAATAGTAACATAATAAAAAATTGTTCAGGTATATATAAGGTGTATATTTAGGCAAAGAATACAAATGCAAACACATCATTAAACCCACCCTCCCTCCCAACAACTGCCTGACATACATGTGGATAGTTTGTAGTGACATAGGGGATTCTATCCCAAAAGGGGGGACCTGGACAGGTACTATAATTGATCTATTTATTTATATAGTATTCAAAGACTACTAAACAGTCGAAAAATGCTAGCTGGAGCCTTGGTATAAGTAAAGGCATGTTATCCATGAGGTATAATATTTTAGGTTGTGTGGTGGGAAGGTGGTATAGGTCTGATGTTAGTGGATAATCCTTGTGATGCTCTAGTGAGTTCTGTCCTCCTCTCTGTCCTGTACGTTTCGTTTTTCACCTTATTTTTAAAGAAAATTCCTCAGGATTCTTTTGTTGTCTGACATTATTATTGTCCGGAAAGCATTTTCCTTTTCCTTCAAATTTTTTTTAGGGGATTTTTCCATTGATGTGAACGCCTTCTTAGTCCACATTGAGACACACTCCAGGGACCCGGGAATTCTACCATGCGAAAGTCATATTTTAAAAGGAAGGTATTCATACCCTTAAAACACTTAATTTCAATATTATTCATACCAAATATTTTCACTATTGAACTGTTAATGTACTGACATTTAACAGTGAACTTTACTAATAGAACACAGTGCTTTTACCAAGACAAAAATGTAAATAATGCTTGCCCTGCTGCATCGTTTATGCACCGTAATTAGAAATTCATTGAATCAAATAATTTCAAATGTCTTAATGCATAATATTTAACATCCCATCTTGCACAGAAGCAGCTACTTTTAATGTTTTCTTTTTAAGTTTATTCTGGTTATAAGGCATGGTGAGCCGAGAGGCAAATACTGTGTATCTGTTAGGCCTGGCATCCTTGGCGTGGTTTCCCCAAACTTTTTTGCCTTCCTACCTCCTGTTTTGCTGACTTCATTTTTGCTGGATTTAGGATACTATGCACTTTACCAGTGCTAAAATGGAAAAGTGTAGGTGCTCAGTACTCTTATATGGTGATATTGGCTTATCCGCAATTGGTGTATTTAATTTACTTGTAAGTCCCTAGTAAAGTGCACTATACATGTGCCCAGGGACTGAAAATTAAATGGTACTAGTGGGCCTGCAGCACTGATTGTGCCACCCAATACTGTGCAGCCCCTTAAACAGGTCTCAGGTCTGTCACTGCACAGTATGTATGTGCAGTTTTAAACTGCCATTTTGACCAGGCAAGTGCACCCTCTTGCCATGCCCAAACCTTCCTTTTTATTACATGCAAGTAACCCCTACAATAGGCCCTAGGTAGCCCCAAGGGTAGGGTGCAGTGTATTTAAAAAGTTAGACATGTACTTTTAAGTTTATCATATCCTGGTAGTGAAAAACTACTAAATTCGTTTTTCACTACTGTAAGGCCTAGCTCTCCAATAGGTTAACATTTGGGTTACCCTGAAGCAGCCTTTTAGTGTAACTTCCAATTGGGAAAAGATAGAAAGTTGGAGACTGGTGTATCTGGACTCATAATTGATCTCACAACTTATGATGAAGTCGGATTTTAAATTCTGAGTCTGAAAAGGCCACTTTTAAAAGGTTGCTATGTTCTTGCTTGTACCATTCTCTCCCTCTGCCTGTCTCTGAATTCACGTCTGGAGTGGGTGACAGCTGGGCTTTGTACATTCCCTCAAGACAGTCACAAACAAAGGGAGTTGGGGTGTGACATCTACAACCTGATGTCCCATCATATGGGTGATTGGCCTTCTTGGGCCAGACGGGAGGGAGGATTTGACACTTAAACCTGAATAGGGTTGTGTCTATCCCCACACAAACAGCGGCATAACCCCCTGTGTCTGGAGCCAGAGAAGGAAGGGTAGGGACCTTGTGCACTTTAAAAGCCTCTCTTTGAAGACTTCCCCACTTCAAAGGCTCAACTGGGTATAATTACTGTGCCCCAAACCCCACCAAAGTTATAGACTTCTGGATCTGGGGACATTCTGCCAAGAAGGAGGACTGCTGTGCTGCCACGAGGGACTGCTACTCTGGTGAACTGCTTTGCTGTGTTGGCCTGCTGCCTCTTGTCTGGGGGAGAGAAGGACTGAACTCAACTCTACATCCTCACAAGAACCAAGTGACTCCAAGGGCTTGATGGCTCGTCCCCTGTTCTGGAGTCTCAGGGCCTTTCTAAGACTTCCCCCAACTCTGCTGTAGCTGCTGGACTCTGCCAACTGTGAGTCCTGTCCTGTGCCAAGAGGTGACAATTCAGTCCTGTGCCTTGGAAGGGGACTCAGCTGCTGCTTTTCTGCAAAAAACGACGCATCAACACCGTTGCCCCAATAGGAGCCGCTGCATCCTCTCTTAATGAGGATGCATCGCTATTGCCACTGAGGCCGCATCACCTTTGCTGCATGGTTCGATGACGACACATCAACTTCATCAAAGCCCGATGCCGCACTTCGAGGACACCGCTTTGACTGCGTGGCTTTACGACGATGCATTCCCCCAGACTGCATGGATCAGAACGGACGCATCGCCTCCGCATCACCTCCTCAACATCAATGCAGCCCTCCATCCAAGGTACTTTTCAGCAGGCCATGCATGGGTCTTCTAGCCAGCCTGCCCTCTATCAAGGTCGACCTGAACTTTGGCTTTATCCCGGTCAAATGCGACGTCAAGCAACCTTTTAGCACTACTGACTTAAGCACTATATTGCAGTTTATTCTTTAAAAATTCATATCTCAAGCTCTACTTATTGGATTTGTGTTGCTTTGATCTTGCTTTTGTTGAGGATAATATGCTAATATTTAAAATGCTTTAAGGCTACATTATGTATTATTATAAACAATTTGTAAGCTATGCCATTAGTACAGAAATTAAAATCACATACAACGCACTTTTCTTTTATAGTAAAAGGACACAAGTAGGTTTAACAAGACAAAGGATGAAAAATAAAGTTCAATGTAACATTTTGCTGACAAAGTTCTGCGTTTATCAAGTTTATTTTCACGCACTGGGAAGAATTCATTGGTAGTTCCTTGGCAGGATCTGGAATATCCCTGTATTCTCCAGGACTGCCCCCATGATGCTCCAATTGAAAAAGAGTTTAAGATTTACTTCTTCAAAGAATACAGTGCATTTACTGTCCACAGCTCTGCTTCTTCTCTTACTAATCACCAAATTTAAGTTTGCCTTCAAACAAGTTAAAGGTTTGCGCTATAGAAATGGTGAGCATGTCAGCTGTGTTGCTTCATGTGAGCAGCATTGTTATTGGTAAAGCATTTTGCCAGCACAAAAAGAAAGAGGAATTGTGTGTTTTGACTCTATATTTAGGCAAGCTAAACGTTCAGCAAATGATTCAGCATTGTGAATTATGGGAAATAAGTCAAGGTTACACCTCTTTTCTGTAAAAATGAGCTTTGAAACCATTATATTGTTCCGGGATACCCCATATTGGTGGGACAACTCATAATTCACGACTTTAGAGAGGATTCTCCTAGGAAAACAGATAACATTTCCATCGTAAATAACCTCATCCATTGGCACACCACACTACTAAGATTACTAAAGGGAAAATTGCACATGAAAAAAATCTCTAACGAAACAGGTTTTCATTATGTTGTCTGGAGTGGTGGGCAGGTGAATTATCTGACAAGTAATGCACCTCCACCCATCAAATGGAATAGACTGTCTCTTGCTAACCTCTGTACTAGTTGGGGTAGGTGTTGGAGTGCGATCCGATATGGCTCCTCCATCTGAATCTGTTGCTTCTGGTGTCACCTCCAGAGGACTGGTGTTGCTCTGCTGTTGATGGGCCGCTTTGTATTCTGACAAAACTAGCAAACAAAAAAATAAATTCTTGTGTGGTCTAGGCGATGTAAACAAATACAGTATAGAAAATGATGTTTCAAGGTAATTATTACTCTGACCTAAGAATTGACCCCGCACAGCAAAACCATAGTACATAAATATCCCAGGACATTTGGGAGTCAGAATATACCTAAACGGAAGGTTGTCAATGAGGGAGAGAAAAAAACCAAAAGGCAGGTAAGAAAAAACATAACTTAACTTGTTATTAACAACTTCAAAGTCCGCTTCAAGTTTCTTGCTGTTCAGAATCTGTAAATCTAGGCACAGGTTGGAGCTTTCGGTAACCACACCAACCTATTTATATCTAACTGCAATAATACAGAGTAATTTGGAAACAACATTTCCAGTTTCTGAACATTAATTTGAAAGAAAGAAGAAAAGCAACAACTTATATTGCAGAAATGTAAATTAGTTAAAAAAATGTATAACTGCTTTTGTTTTCAATTAGTAACACTTTAATGTTAGAGGACTATTTAATTTAAAAATTGGTCAAGTACAAAAAGACAATCACATTAGCTAGGGAAAAAAAACCCTGCACTACTTGACTCATAATTGACTCATAATTGACTGCGCACACAAAAATATTTGAGCCATAAATCTGTAATGTTGAGCCAACTGTAAGTCATTCATTGATTTATGCATTAAAATACTTTCCAAATATATTGTGTGTGCACAAATTTGCATTTGTGGAAGTGACAAATGTGCAAAATTTATCATTGCGGTTTAAAATCGATGAGTGGAAATCAGCACTTGTGTGTGAATTTCCCTACTGTGCAATTGTGAATGGATTTTTAATGCAAGTAGATAAGATGCACCTCTGACTCCCCAAAAGGCTGATTTTAACTGTACCAAGAAGAACTCAGTAGTGATAAAAGATCAAAATGCACAAGACTCATTATGAGCCAACCCTTGATATCCACATCCAAATAAAACGTGCGCGCACGCTAGGTACGAGGATAAATCTACTATACTGTCTTTCAATCCTTTGATAAGAGCATGTCATCAGGAGCCGCATATAGCCCCAGTGGATCCCAAGATGGTCGACACTGAACAATATCAACTGGGAGAAGTTGGCGCATTAAGAGTCCGCACAGGAGAGGAAACTACGAAGCAGTGGCATTTAAAAGAATATGAAAAGCAGCAACTTGTGAGCAACTTGGAATCAAGGAGGACGCTGGAATCGTGGAGAAGCTGACCAAGAGGTGACCAAATTCCCATTAGGAATGGAGGTACGTGATGTGGAGGAAAAGGCAAAAGGCAAGCCGGGAGCTAGTGAGGACAGAGGAGAAGGATCGTGTTGCAAGGGTGACCTGAGGAAGGAAGGCACTAAGAAGCCAAATGCTGCAGCCCTTTCCTGGGGTAGTGGCTTCAGGCAAGCGATTGCGATAATAAGTTCAAACTGGTTAGTGGAATCAAAAAACACAAGTACATGTTTTGGGCACACCGCTAATGGAAAAGAGATACGTAAATAATAGTGGCAACACAAATTGTGAGATCTACAACATAATGCTGGGTCGAAAGGGGTAAAATCACTTTCTCACAAGGTGAAGGATTGCAATCTTTCTTTTAAGTAACTTACACAGTCAGGGTATTTTGTATTCTCCCAAGTGACGTCCTGTATCACGCCCGCACCATCTATATTATTTTCTCATTAAGGCAACTCTTCTACACCATCAAATCTATGGATGATCTGTTCCCCTTACCATCCTAACTGTGTGGCCGTTTCCATATTGGGAAAAGGTAAGTTTTCAATTTGTGAATGCTCACAAAAGTACATGTTTGTGGACATTAAAAGTCTAGCAAGGCTAACCATACCTTGTAGTGCACATCTTCACCCCGTGTGTGGGATTACTACTGCAGAAATGTCCACACTGAAAATATGTTTGTGAATCTGGTCCTATGTGTTTGGTTGAGCACTGTTCAGGACCTGCACAAAACATGCACTGGGGAAAATATGTGCAGGACGTTTTGCATAATCCATATAGGAATATACTGCTCACATATGTACCTAATAACTTTTTTGCTATTCAAAAAACTAAATCTGCAAACTTTTGGCCTCATTACGACCCTGGGCGTCACGAGACTGCCAGGGCAGAGGTGGAGGTCTGACCACTACCAAAGCAGAGGTCCGGCCTCCACATTACGACCATGGCAGAGCAGCCACAGTTGGACCATCAACCCCGCCAAGTTGCTGCCAGCCAACAGTCTGGTGGTCTCAGCGGTCTCAATCTGCCAGGGCAGCTCTGCTTGCAGCGGTGTCCTGGGGATTAGGAGTCCCCTTTCCACCAGCCTTAGCATGGTGGTAGCCCGCCATGCAAAGGCTTGCAGAAAGGGGGTGCCTGGCATCCCATGGGGACCCCTGCACTGCCCATGCTATTGGCATGGGCAGTGTAGGTGACCCAATGGACAGTCATGTTGCGCTTTCCACTGCACGAATTATAGGCAGTGGAAAGTGCGATGGGTGCTGCTGCACCCACTGCACTGCCACATTGCCACCTGCTCGATAACGAGCCGGCGTCAATGTTAAGGGCATGCAGTGAACTCGTAATAGGGCCAGCGGTGTTCTGGTCGCACTGGCAGTCAGGTGGTGGTACGAGTTTGGCGGGCGGACTCTGCCGCCCACCAAACACGTAATGAAGGCCATAGTTTTGCTGAATTATTGTGTATTTTCTAAAACAAACTAGGACCCTGCTCAATAAGGTACTTTTTTATGGGGAGGCGGGGGAGATCATTAAATTATTTGTACCAAGACACACTCTTCTAGTTGGATCTGCATTCAAAAAGTATAAAGCTCCTTTTACTTGGAGTTCCGAAACCATAATTGAGTGGTGCAGAGAGTTGTAACCTCGCCTAGTTGTACTGTCTTTGCCCTTTCAGTAAATTTGTGTGGTTGATGTACTGTGATTAAAATAAGTAAATGTAATAAGGCATCAGATTGGTGAGCTCTGGCTTCTTTCACTGATCTTTGGCCACTATAGCATTACCAAATACACAGACACTGAATACCCATTGCGTAGTACTAACCAGAAAGATACAAAAAAATAGCTGTGATGGAAGCAGGCTTGTTGGTTATCGTCCTTTGTTTCACCTTTCTAAGACAGCTTTCAATGTGTACCAGACCTTTTGCTCCAGGAGAATATTAGTCCCTCACCCCATGCCATAACTGTTTGGTGCATCATTCTGCCTCCAATTAAGCAATGGTATAGTAATGCGTGAGGGAACATTTTACATCCAAATACACTGAATCGTCACAAAAGATATTTATGTCCAGTATGCATGCTATGCTATGCTATATTTCTTCGGCATGCTTCGGAAAAGCTCAGGCACTGCTCATGTCTTAATGCCATCCCTGAGTATGCACCTGTGATTAGTGTTTCTCCTTCAAGCAAGTGTTTATTTTTTCACTATCTTCCAGGCATTTTATTTATGCATAGGGTGCCTAGGGAATGCTAACACTGCCTGATTCAAGTCAGAAGTAAAAAAGAATGAGCAGAAGACAGGCACTGATCACATGCCTCAAAATGCACTGATCTCCCTGTGGAGTGATTTCACTGCTGCAAACTCGAAGTAGTAAATGAGCATAAATAGGAGACAGAGGCTGATAAAAGAGGATAAGTCACAAAAGAGCAAGCCCACAAGAAATTATCTGAAAATGCACAGAACTGATCATGCTGAAAAGGCCTTCCATGGAAATGCAGTGGTGATTCTTGTTTCTCCTCACATGTATTATTTCTTCTACACATGTATTTTTTCTTCACTAACCTCCGGGCATTTCACTCATGGGTAAATCAGAGAAGACCACATATAGATAGGGTTCACTGCTACCGATTCATGAAAGGACTGAATTAACAGGCAGGCACTAATCATGGTGAATGTGTGGAGATTTGTGTCACAGGTCGTAAGAGAACATGCATGTTCAGGAGCTCAAGGCCTTCTTTGTGAATACAATGATGATTAGTATTTTTCTTCTCAGCATGCAGCAATGGGTTCTTTGTTATGAAATCTCTGAACGTTAGGTCTGTTGCAATTTGGGCCTGCTCAGGCTTGCCTTGGTGCCATAATTTGAGCATAGGCTGTTTAGGAACTATCCACAAAGTAACTAGCAAGAAACTATGTGCATTCTAATGCACATACGCTCTTGGCGCATTTACTGGTCTGATGCACGAACATCTGTTTTCAGCACATCAGAATAAATAGAAATAGAAAAAGAAAGGTCAGACTCATTAACATGATCGTTAGAGTCTTAAGCTGGATATGTCAGCCGATGGAGAACTTCTATCATTGATTCATACCAGGAGTGAAATACTATGAAGTGGACACATACACAGATCTGCCTCATGAAAGAGAATGGTCACAGATTCAATTCATCAGCATATGTTCATGGGCTTAGTATGTCCAATGCTTAACATCTTCTATGAGCATCTAATGGTTTCACCTCTGGCCAGGCAGTGGCAATGTTCTTCTGTAATGTGTGTTCTACCATGTATACTGTTGCTAATCTGATCTGATAGGCTACTAACATTACATATTTTGAGCATGGGCAGATGATTAGTATACCTACCTTAAACATGTGATAATATGGTTTTACTATAGCATATTTTTATCAGTGTATTTACTTAGCGCAATAACATAGTAAAGTACAACATCAACAAACCCCAAGAGCTCTAAACTGTCTCTGGTCATCTTCACCCTATACATGGAGCCGTTTGGTGCTCTACATACAGACAATAGCATCAAGATTCATCAATATGCAGATGATACACAACTCTACTTGAAAGTGTTCTCTGCTTCAGACACCTAGGCCCTGATTACGAGTCTGGTGGTCCTTTGACAGGCAGGCTCGAGGTGGCGGTCGGACCGCTGCCAATGCGGTGGTCCGACAGCCACATTATGACCGCGGCGAAAGCACAACGGTCCAACGCCAGCACCCTCACTTTTTCGGGGGCCAATGGGTTGGCGATGCCAGCGGTCTTAATCCGCCAAGACAGCGCTGCAAGCAGCACTGCCCAGGGGATTACGACTTCGGTGTCTGTGGAGGAACTGCCATGCAAAGAGACGGCGAAGACTGGGTGCCGGGGGCCCCATGGGGGCCCTTGCACTGCCTAAGCACTTGGCATGGGCAGTGCAAGGACCCCCATGGATAGCCCCGTAGCACTTTTGACTGCCTGAATTACAAGCAGTGAAAATTGCGACAGGTGCTGTTACACCCGACGCACCGCAACATTGCCACCGGCTGGATTTTGAGCCGGCGTCAATGTTGTGGGTAGTTTCCCGCTGGGCCAGAGAGGGGGCAGGGGGGACTCATGATAGGGCCAGCAGGCAGAAGACTAGAGTGGCGGTCTTCCAACCTAAGAAGTAAGGCGTGCGGCCTTCGCTGCCCGCCAAACTCAGAATGAACCCCCTAGTGCCTCAAACACAGCACCTACCTGAAGCTCAACCAAGACACAATTCCTGTAACTTGCAAAGATACAGTACAGAGCAGCTCAATGACACACCTTCACATCATCTAACACCAACTTTCACCAAATACCAAGCCCATGCATTAACCCTGGACACAAACCTCACCCCCAAGGAACAAACTGCCAAGTAACAAAGACTGCTTCTAATGGCTCTCTTTGATGGCCCACGCCATCTTCAAAATGAACTCTATAAATTTACAAAGTGATCGTCACCCACTTATCCTGCATACAAGCTCGTTATCTTTGGTGGGTCTTGACACACCTGCAACCAGGACACTAGAAGATTACAAAAAAACAAAAAAATAAAAAAAAGATGGCAGCTTTTTCCATTTAAGCTATCAGTTCTGGAACAACACCCCTGTATCCATTACAACCGCCCAACACTGCTCCAATTTAGAAAAGGATTTAAGACTCCCCACTTCAAAGAACACCACTTCACAATGCACTAACCACTCAAAGTCCACCTTCCTCTCCTCTTATATGTTGACTATATGCTTGTCTTTGAGCACGTACAGGGCTCCGCTGCCTTTTGGTTAGGTCTGCGATACAGAAATACCATATACGTACATTATGATATTTTGTGTCAATTAACTTACAGTGATTTATGGTGCACATTATATTAGTCTGCCGTTCAAGTAGTTTTATTGCCCTTGATTAATGTCATGAGTGAAAGTGCACGAACTGGACATGGACACAGATCAAAAAGGATTCCTCATGCCACATGACTACAAAAGAGACTGAAATTATCTGCATAAGTTTGAGGTTTGCACATGTAAGATGCTTACGGTCTTCTTTTAGCTTGCATTTTTGAGTAGTGTTTCTACCCAGAGCATGCAGTAATAAGAATCTTTTCCTATGCCTGCTCTAACCGGGTGATCATGTTTCTGTGACCTGGGAAGAGCTGCTTGGCCTACACATTTTTAGCACAGGCTGAGGTTTAGTACCACTCCATTAAACATGTGATAATAAGCAATTTCTACTGTATATTGTTCTATTTAAATTGGTATTTATCAGGGCGAAATAAAGAAAACTAGTGCTAGAAATGTGGTGTCAAGGAACACAAAGTGATTCATGTCTCAAGTTGTCAAAGTCCAATTACTGAATGTGTACACTTGTCTCCTGTTCTTTCTTCTGAATAAAAGCTGTGCATATTAGCTTGCCAACATTTGTTATCATTTGCCTGCTAGAAGTCATTTGTATTGTGCTTCAGACCCCTGAGTCGTCAAAGTCCTTTCCTAGATGAGAAGGAAGGGCCAGATATATGTCCATTTCATTTTGCGAGTCTCTAATTACGACTTTTTGTGAGTCACAATTAGAGACTCGCAAAATGAAAAGTACAAATGATTCTCAGACACATTTAGCAATTCCCAATGGGATCGCAAAGACCTACCTCATCAATAATTCATGAGGTAGGTAGCAATTTGCGTGCCCGTTGGGAATGGCTGCACTCACAGGGATTGTGGCCTAATAGGGACAGCAGACCATCATGTCTGGGACTGCTTTTAAATAAAGCAGTTTTTTTTTAGTTTTTTTTAAAAAAATGTACTCCATTTTCCTTAAAGGAAAACTGGATGCATTTCAAACAAAAAAAAATAGAAAGTTTTCTTTTCATTTTTTCCAGGCAGGCAGTGGTCTGTGGGACTACTACCTGCTCTGAAAAAATATTTACGCTTCCATTCACAAAGGGGAAGGGGTCCCTGCAAGTTGGTGGTAACTGCAGACGTTTTGTGACCGCATTCATGGACGCAAAACATTCCAACATATGCCAGCGTGATTCGGTATTAGGAAGGGACAGCCTAAACACGCCCCTTCCTAATACCGAATTGCAAAAGCAAAATGTGATTCTGTAAATAAGTTACCGAGTGTCATTTTACTTTGGTACATAGAAAAAAGCATTTTTCCGGTCGCAAATGGCCTGATGGGCCGTTTGCGACCGGAAAAATGCCTCGTACAACTGGCCCCAAGCTCCTTGGATGGGAGTGTGGTTGGAGGAACGTTGCCTTTCTGATGGCCTATGTGGGAAGCATTTGTGTGTTGTCCGAATGAAGAGAAGTGCTCTAATCTTGGGATGCAGTTCTTAACGGTATGATGGATGATCAGTATAAGAGAGACACACAAGTTACACCTGTGTCAGCTGATGGCATCAATTGGCTCTGAAGATTGTAAGTGAGTTTCAATCCTTTCTATATTGTTGCAGTAGTCGGATGACCTTTTGAGGATGGATGACTCAAATTACTGTCATCTTATATGAGCCGAGTAAGGGAGACAAGGAGATTCAGAATGGGTCTATATCTGCAGGAACTGGCTAATATCACAGCCCCCCATTTAGCATGAGAGGAGGAATATTTCAAGTACTATTGACAGCCGCCCACCTAGTTCTTGAGTGTTTCCAGAATGTGGACTCTTGGCAGAAGGGAGTGAGGAAGCACAACTAATAGTTAAGAGATGGCTTGTTTGGGTCAGTATCCTTCTTTCCTGCTAACGGATAGCTCTAGCTGAAAATCCTGCCTCCAAAATGGACACTAGTTTGGAACCAGTGGCATGCTCTAATTCTCTATGAAACCAAAGCCATTCCAGAATCCACTCAAGGGACAGCTTTGTAAATATAGTTGCATTGAGATACTTGTATGCCTTTCTCAAGTCTAAGACCTGGGGAGCAGATCTTAAGTGAATTTAAGTATACTTTGAATCATGTGTTATCACCTCAAGCAAGCCCCCGTTTTCCTTTGAGCCCTTCCGTACCAAGTTCCGACATGGAACCCATTCCATGTCCCAGTAAGGGGTTTACTTCTGCATACTTGTTGCTTCCTGGAATGTCCCTGCACTTCAGAGGTGGAGAAGTGATTAACTGCTCACATTTGTACTGTGCTGCAGCTAACTTGCATTTGTCCTTCCAATCGGCCTCACCAGCGAGTAGGAGTTTAAAGGAGGGTTTTAAGACTGGTTTCTTCCTTAAGAATTTGGTAACAACAGCTGTTGTGGGAGCTCCTGCTTTCTATTTTAGTTGTCTACAATACTGAATCTTTGAGAACCTGAGAAGACTTGATCCTGCCAGGGCTTTCGAAGTTCCCGTCTTCTTCCCTTTGGCAGCCATGTGCATCATTGTGTTTAATCTGTTTCTTGTTAGCCTCACAGACCTACCTGATTTTAGCCTTTCCTTTCCTGCTTGATATCCTGAATTTCTGTTTTTCCCCCGTTGGACTTCTGGCTATGTATTCACTGACTGACAGTCGCTGTTTTCTTTCTGATGCTACTTTATCAGTAAAGTGGTTGAGTTCCTGGTATGTCCAACACCTGCAGGGCATATGGAACTAATTGTGTTCCTAGTTCTAATTCTTTGCTCCAGCTCAAAATGGCAGCACAGCTCTAGATTTCCCCACTCCTCAAGTACACCCTTGAGTTCCTTGTTTTGTATCAATCTTCATGTTTCCCTGTACCAACAGATCCTTATTGTCAGAGTGTCTGTTAGCTATAGCCTGATGTTGATCTATGAATATGAGCTACTAATCATGATTTCTGCAGCCCATTTTCAAATTCCAGGTCACGCCATCTCTATCATTTTCTGGAGATATTCAGGCATAGAACCAGCCCTCACTCTTGGTCACTTATTCTTTACTGTTGTCTGAATTCTACTCTTAAGCTTTGTCTTCCCTGCACTCTTGGTTTTGTTCCATTCTGAAATCAGTCCGCTGTCTGTTGCAGTTACATATCCATTTAGTGGATGATCTTTCGCTTGCTCTCCATTCTGTCTGGGTAAGAGGATGGCTTCAGTTGTAGTACATAGGTCCTTTGGAGACTCACTGTCTCAGTGTTGATATGAGTCTTGATGCACATATACACTGAGTATGAGAGTCTCAATAGCAGTAGGATTAAACTATGGCTATGCTGTATGAATGCTGTTGAGAGCAGTCTGCTGCTATCATACAAAGGGCTTTCTCTAACCAACCAGGAGACTTTGTCAAAACCCAGCACAAATCTTATTTTAATTAAACTTTGTTACTCTCTACTCTCACAGTGTCTAGTGTTAGTCTTTCCTTATCTCTGCTTACAACCATCTCCAATCCTCTACCGTCCTGTGGTCACAGTTTCTTCTTTTGAGCAGCAGATTATTTTCCTTGTTCATTTACCTTGCTAAGTATTGCCTCCTAAATCACCTATCCCTTCCTTGGTTCCCTGGCAGTTTGTAGGGACCCAAGTCTTGCAAGCAAAGGTCATTATGAAGCCACGGTGGTCTGTCAGTGGTTGGTTAACTACAGTGGGCTGACATTGTCCTGGCACAGATGCAGTGCCAGACGCTCTCCTGTCAACATGAGTTTTGATTTTGCATGGGGGTTGTTGTTAGAGGTTTCCTAGGGCTGGTCGCCTAAATGTTCATTTAGGAAACGGCCAGGTTTTCATTTCTCTTCTGAATTTCATATGTTCCAGAATGCTTTGTATTTTCACCAGCAGGGAGTTCCAGACCTTTGCAGCTTGGGTAGAAAAGACTATTCTTCCAATTGATTCGTTTTCTAAGGGGTAAAAGGGTTTGTGGTGCAAATCAGGAAAGTAGTGCCCTGTTTCTGGGGTATTATTTAAACTTTATTTATAAATGTAGTGGTCCTTTTCCTTGGATGGCTTCGTGAGCATTTCAAAGAGCACTAAACAGTGATTGTTTGGCTATGGGTATAACAACTTCCCTTTCTTCAATAAATAATGAATTCTTGTCCAACCGTTGCTCTTTTATTTGGTGTGATGTACATACAGCCGGCTCAGAGATCAGTCCACAGCAACTGTTCCTTCGCTCCTCTACATTCCATTCTTCTCATTCTAATTGCCATGGTAACTTTCATATAACAACATACCTTGACAATATGAAATATACAACATATATCCCTTATCAACAAAATAAAACATAACAATATTGAAAGTAGTACATAAACCATTTACATAACATATTATCTCAATATTCAAATTCATTCTCTAAATCTCACTGGAATTCTTCTTTGACGATTGCTCCTCCATAAATTTACACCTTCTTGACCTTTTTTTTTTTCATACTTCTTAACATTTTTGTTTACATTTGTTTTTTATTAATTCATGATTGTCCTTTTCAAATTTATTTGTTTCAATATCGCTACACTTCACAATGTTCCTTAAATTCCATCTCTTCCCAAAATTACTGAATATTTCCTTACTTTCCGAACATTCTTAGGATCAGACCATTTTGATTCACCTTTCTTATATTCCTGGAATCTTCTTAATTTTACTACATCACCTATACTCAAATGTAAATCCTTATTTTTTGCATGAACTTCTTCCTTTGAACAATACTTTTGTTGTTTTTTTTCAACAGACTTCCTCATGTTTTCTTCATCCACTCTTACTACTTTATCTTTATTCATCCAAGCTGGAACAGCTATAGTACAAGCCTTCCTACCTCTCAACCAAACAAACGGAGTTTCACCGGTTAAGGAATGTGGATTAGTACGATAATTCCACACCATTTTCTTAACTTCCTCCTTCCAATCCAATTTCATTTTCACAGCTAATTGTATGTTTTCCCCCAAACCTCTATTAAACCTCTCAACAAGACCATTCTCACATGGATGATCTACAGCAGTCTTCCTATGTGTAATTCCACTCTGTTTTAAGAATTCCTCAAATTCTTTTGTTACAAATTGCGGACCATTATCTGAAACTAGAATTTCTGGATATCCTTCTCTCCTGAATTCTTCTTTACAGAACCCTATAATTACTTTACTTTTTACCTCTCTAACAAAAGTAACTTGTGGCCATTTAGAATAATAATCCATCAGCACCACAGCATACCTTTTCTCAATTCCTAATATATCAAAAGGTCCTCATACATCTATTCCTAATCTCTGTCAAGCACATTCAGGATAATTTATAGCTGTTACTGGCGCACTAACTGGAATGTGAGACTTGTCACTACACGCACATGCAATACAAACTCTTACAAATCTTTCCACATCGAGATCTAAACCTGGCCACCAAAAATCCAATCGAACTGTGCGTTTCATAGCAGACATCCCACCATGTCCCTCATGAAGTGCAGTTAAAACCTTACATCGTAAAGCTTTTGGCACTAATAATCGATCACCACATCTCAAAATTCCATTAATGCATGATAGTTCTGCCCATACATATTTATAATTGGAAATTACATCCAATGTGTCCCATTCCCATTTCAAACGCTTTGGCAACATATTTATTATCTTCTGACAAACTTCATCTTTCTCTATTGCAAGTCTCCATTCTTGTTCAGAAAGTGCTTTGAAGCTTGCATTTTCTATATCTGCCACTAAAATGTCCTCCTCCTCCCCATGACATACTTTTTCTAATGGACACCGCAATAAAAAGTCTGCATTTACATTTTTTATTCCAGGAATATATTTCATTGTGAATGTATATTCCTGTAATCTAAATAGCCATTTTGCAATGCGTGTAGGAGCCTTTCCTGCACCTTTCATTGTAAATACATCAATTAATGGCTTATGGTCAGTCCAAAGTTCAAAATCGACACCCCATACAAAATTTCTAAAGTGTTGAATACCCCACCAACACGCCAAAGTTTCCTTCTCGATAGTAGAATAATTGAATTCTGCACCTCTTAACGTCCTTGACGCAAACGCAATTATCCTTTCATGTCCATGTCTATTCCTCTGTATAAGAACAGCACCTAACCCATACATAATTGCATCAGTTGCAATAATTGATTTATCACCTGGTTTATATGGTGCTAAGGCTATTGCATTTATAATACAATCCTTTATATCATTAAAAGCTTTTTCACATTCTGTTGACCATGCAAACTTACAACCTTTTTTCATTAATTCTCTCAAAGGTCTGACTTTATCTGCAAAATGATCCACAAACTTCAAATAAAATTCAGCCAGACCTAAAAATGATCGTAGCTGATCCTTATCCAATGGATTTGGAGCCATTTCAATAGCTTCCATTAATTTATGATAGGGTTTTATACGTTGTTCTGAAAATGTATGACTGAAATATTCCACTTCTAGAACAGCAAATTTGCATTTATTCAATGCAACAGTCACACCAGCTTCATCCAATATGCACAACACTTCATATAAAATTCTGTCATGGACTTGTTTGCCAACACCCCAAATTAATACATCATCCTGAAAAAATCTTGTTTGACACTTCCCAACAACTTTTGCATCATTTGCACGAAAACAGCTGAGGCAGATGCCAAACCAAACAGCATTCTTTTAAAACAGAATGCTCCTTCCGGTGTAACAAATGATGTCAAATGACGAGAATCTTCATGTAACATAATTTGATGGGAAGCATTTCATAGATCAATTGTTGAAAAATATCTTCCTTCAGACACACCTGACAACAATTCGGCCATATTAGGTAAAGGATGGCGATCAATCCATATACACTTGTTTAAGTCCCTCAAGTCCACAC
Organism: Pleurodeles waltl; assembly: GCF_031143425.1. NCBI lineage: Eukaryota > Metazoa > Chordata > Amphibia > Caudata > Salamandridae > Pleurodeles > Pleurodeles waltl. Next base: position 869,141,777 of record NC_090445.1, on the reverse strand, counting down.
ACATTCTTATTTTTCCATTCGGTTTCCTCACTAAAACAATTGGACTTAACCAATCCGACGCCTCAATTGGTTCAATTATATTAGGTTTACACAATCTTTCTAATTCCTCCTTCAAGGGACCCCTCAATACCAAAGGTACACATCTTACTTTGTGAACTACTGGAGTAGTATTTTCTTTCAATATAATTTTATGAACAAATTTCTTTAAACAACCTAAATTTGTACTAAACAATGTAGGAAATTTCTGTACCCACATAGTTATATCATCAGAAGCTGTCACCAATACTTGATCTTCCCTATTTGGATCTAATGTAATACCTAAAGCACGTTGATCTCTCCATCCCAACAATAACTTCCCTTTATCTACGACACAAATCGTAAATCTAGCACTTCTGTCCTTAAACGACATTTTGGTTTCAAAACACCCAATAATAGGTATTTTACCTCCACTTCAGGTTGAATCTGTGTCTCTTGTAGTTTCATGCCCCCCAACTCATACCATACATCCTTACTGACTAGTGTATAAGGAGAACAAGAATCCACCCACATACATATTTATTTTCCACATATATTTACAAAACATTTTGAATGGCAATATTCTGTATCATATGATTCAAATTTTAGTACATTTTCCACGTCCTGTACCATCAACACTTCTACTTCATCTTCCGAGTTTGACTTTCCTTCCACACAAATTTTATTGATATTTCCCGGGTCAGTTACACAATCCACTTTGGTAATACTCCCTTCACTCCTACAAACTCTAGCAAACTGACCTATTCTTTTACACTTGTAACACTTAACCTTCATTGCAGGACAATTACTAGCTGATGCTAAATGTTTTACGCTCCCACAACGATAACACACTTTCTTATAATTCTCATTCATTGTCAAGTTTCTTTTTTCTTCTTCCTTAAATTTATTTTTAGAACCCATCTCTTATTTTGCAAACAATGTCACGATTTTTTAATTCATTTACATACTTAAATGTATTTTCCACTCTTTCAGCCACAACAATGGCTTTTTCAAAAGTTGGTTCTTTCATCCCTAGTAACTTTTCTTGAATTTTAACATTACTCATTCTATTAATTAACTGATCTTGAATAATCTCATCTTGTAAACATTTAAATTTACATGTGATGGCTAAATTACGTAAAACAGCCACATATTGATCAATGGATTCATCCACATCTTGTGTAGGAGAAAATAATTTGTGTCTCCCTACCACTACACTTACTTTCCTACCAAAATGTTCTTCCAGCGCTCCTATCGCCTTATCGTATTCATCAAACAATTCCTCTTCCATATTAGAATTATCAATGTTCACTTGTTCTGTATTACTAATACCTGGTAACGTTTTCAAAACCTTTCTACCTTCAACTCCCAAATTATGTTTCAAGATGGCCAACTTCCTTCTAGCAGTGAAAGCACACCCATCCACTGCCTCTAAATATGTTTCAAATGCTTCACGCCAATCCTCCTATTGCACATTCGGATTTCCAGGACCCTCTAAGAATGTAGGTGGTGGTAAAATTGACTGCATCTTATTATTATTTTATATATATATATATATATATATATATATATATATATATATATGCAATTTGTTTACTTTAGCTATACAAATTCTCACTTCAATAATAAATTAACACAAATAAAGTTGTCACCGTCGTCTATTTTAAAACAATAAATTAATACAAATAAAGTTGTCACCGTTGTCTCGACTTCCACCTTCTTATGCCACTAAGTCCTCTTTTCCTTTCTATGCATTTTTTTCTTTAAGCACTGTTGAACGGAAGTCCTTTTTCACTTTCAGTTTTACTATCAGCGTAGAGTAACCACTACTAATGGCATCAGTACCAACAGAACTCGAGCACTGAGCTCCGGGTATATTTTTAACATTCTCCTCTCCTTCTCACCAGGTTAAAAGTAAGTGCCATGCGCTTCTTTGTACTCGCGCTCCATGCGTTCACATTTAAATCATAGCATGTTCATGCTTTTTAACTCCTCACACCTCGTCAGCACAGTGTTGAAAAAAAATTGTGTTTTCCTTTCACACACAATTCAAACTGAAATTTGACTACTGCATCCTGCCGCATTTCTCTTCAAATTTCTTCGGTAATATATTAACTGCAGTTCTGTACAAACACTCGTCATCTCAAAATAAATCACACATTTGCTCCCACGCAAATGGTACTCATGCTGCTTGTGCTCTTCCACATTAAAATGCCAACGATAGTTGCTATCCGCTTCCAAGAGACTGAACATAAATAAAACGGCAGTAATAATTAGCACAATCCATACCAATGTTTCCTGAGCCGGCTGTCTTCTATTGATCCTACCCTGGTCACTACTATAACAACTTCACTTTCTTCAATAAATAATTAATTCTTGTCCAACTGTTGCTCTTTTATTTGGTATGATGTACATACAGCCAGCTCAGAGATCAGTCCACAGCAACTGTCCCTTCGCTCCTCTACATTCCATTCTTCTCATTCTAATTGCCATGGTAACTTTCATATAACAACATACCTTGACAATATGAAATATACAATGGGGAGTCAGAAAATATGGCTTGCAGGACAGGCCTCATATGGTCCCTGCGATAACAGCAAGGGAGGAGTCTTGCCATTGTTCTGACTTTGTTGTAGTTTACGTATAATGAAGAAGGTGACACCTAGGTATAGACCAGTCGCATAACCAAGATTAGAGCTCAAGAGGGTGAGGATCGCCTGTAGCGTGAATGGTTTTTGTGTCATTTTCATAGTTGTAGCTTGTCTGATTGAAGCATCTGATAGTGATCAGACACAGGAGTTAAGGAAATGTTGAATGCAAGAGCGCAGAAAGTAGTTACTTACAGAATGCTGCATTCCACAGTATAAGGGGACGACGCAAAAGGTGGGGATAATACCTAGCTTTATCTGTCTTTGAGGTAGAAGGCAATACATTTTTGAGTGTTCTCATGTAAGCTGACATACTGGAATCTCAAGCAGTAATGTATGATGATGGACATTGTCACAAGCTGCTTATATATCCAATAGAAGTAGAACAGCCACACCGTTCTTGTGCATAGGGAGGTTTAAGTTATCTCATATAGATACGAGGGCTGACTCCAGGTCTCTGTCTGGCCTGAATCTAGACTGTTGATTCCATAGTGTTATTTATGTCAGTGAAGCTGGAGAGTTGGCCAAAGACCGCATCTGCAAATAACTTACATAGGTATGGGCCATTAGATGTTGGTCTGTAGTTAGCAAATATCGGGGGAGAGGAGGTTTATGAGAAGCGGTTTAATGCAGGAGGGTTTCAAACTGGACAGGAATTTTGATAGGTTTGACAAGAATCAGAGTTCCAATAATGTATTTAGTATGCTTCCAGCTACTGTCCCTGCACAGGTTGTAAGAGGGCTATTGTTGGGGATTTTCAGTGGGGTGGAAGAGAGGGAAGTTTAGTCTACTGCCAATCCTAGTGTCCTTTTCTTGATAAGGTTACAGACTACCTCTGCAAAGAGCTTGTTAAATGTGGTAAGAAGGTAGATTAGCTTTGTCTGCTTTTGTGAGGTCCTGTTATTTGGATGAAGAGTGTTGGCTGCTGTAGCCTTGAAGCTGTTTTATAGTTTTGATTGTTTTGAGCCTAGTTCCCTGGAGAATTTGTTACAGAAGGTGTGCAGTTGTGAAGTCTTCCAGATCTAGCTCTGAGTTACAAAATCCTGACATAATCTTATGCAATTCCTTAGATGGGCTATTTGCATCAATTGAATGTCACGTAGTGGTGTCTTTTTGTAGTTTGGACAAGCACACTGTAAAGTCTGTCATAACTGTGTAGTACAATCCTCTCTTTCTCGTGCCATGCCTTTCTCCATTTGTCTTGCAGGAGAGGAAGATTTGTTTTTATTTCCTTTTTCTTATTGGTCCATAGGATTCTTTGTTGAGGCTGGGGGCTCTTCGGCATCTTTAGAATTATCTGGTTCTCCTGGCCTATGGCTAGTCAGTTGCCAAATGTGGGTGTATTCTGTGGTCTATTAGCTTGAGTTTTGGGGCAGTCAGAGTTCAGCACAATGAAGTACATTTTTTCTACTGTCTGTATAGATACTGTTACTGTAAAGTGTTATTGTCTTTCTGTTTCCTCTGAAGGGAGGTATATCTTAAAGGTAATAATATGATGGCTGTTCAGTATGACTGGGGAATGGTTTGTTATCAAGGCTCAAACAGGGACCATCGATCACATGTAATGTGGTGAATATATTGATCTGGGAATAATATGTCGGAGGCTGCCTGTCTAAAGCTTACGTGTGATGAATATGATGGTTCTAAGTTTTGGGCTGTCGCAGAGATGGTAATATCCCCTAAATTGTACAGGTGAGGGTGATTTAGCAGAATCTTAGTCACTGTACCCACTTGGAATTCTTTTGAATTTTCTGTACTTGGAGCTGGTCATTAAATTAGGATCATGGAGAAAGTAAAGGCTTGGGTGGAGTGACTGACCTCTTACCAACATGGATTTGGAGTCAGACATACTGAAGTCTTCAATGTATGAAATGTTCAAGAATTTCTGAAAAATGACTGCTGGATCTCCTCCTGTCCTTATGGCACGACCCTTGTAGAGGATACCATATTCTGGAGGAATGTCTTCCTGGAATGTGGGTGCATAATCACTGAACTAGGGTTTCTGTGATGTAGTGGAAGTCAGGTTCACTTCAAGAGCAGGTCAAATTTGTTTAGATGTGTTTTTTCGTGGATACCACATTTAGGAGCAAGCAGTCTAATTGTCACTGCTTAGCATTCTTGTTTTGTTGGCACTCTATACAGGTGAATGTCCTGGAAAAATGTATTCTGACTGGGATCGAGAGAGTAGAGGATGAGGGGTTTTCAGGATGTATGGAATTAGAAAGACAGTCTCTGCCCTTGTCCTTCCATGTCCAAACAGCTGTGACGCTCTTTAACTGCCATCCTTTAGCTGGACACCAAGGATGGACACCCTGAGGGACTGCTTTGAGTAGTAAGGGAAGGGAAAAGGAACTGAAGCTCTGATCGAATGCCCTAACACAAAGACATCAAACTCCGTGACCCTGGCCAGGGGAGAGTGGAGATGCCAATTAGCATACCTGTAACATCCAATTCTCAAACTCAAGGGGATAAATCGGAAGAGACCGTTTGGTAAAATCTACCCAACAATAAGCTAAGAACAGTGTGTTTTCTTCCTTCAAAATTGCCCACATTGAATCAAAGCAATACAGTCAATCAAATACTTTAAAAGATAAATCAGGGGTGTGGAACTCCTATAGCCCGATGCCCAGGACATATTGCCAGGGGTCAAGGACAGCAAGTTTTCATGTTTATTTTGTCCTTGAGTAGGCCCAACCCCCTACAGCATAAACCCTTTGACTGCCACTTTACATGGAATGAAACTGCCTGCAGTTGAGGTCATATTTGTGTCCCTATGTTATTGCTGTTTGAATTTGTATTTATGGTTCATTAATTCAAAGCCTTTATTACTAAGTTGAACACTCTAAATAAATGTAAGGTCACATTAGACTACTGACAGTGGTTCCAGTAAAAATAAAAATGTGCACACACACATTTAAAAGTTTAACAATATGAAGCTAGGTATAATGCTCCCGGAATGCTCTCTGATTACATGCAAATGTTTTCCAAAAAGTGCAAACAAGATTGAGGATTCTTTGCTTTCAAAATAAAATGTTCCCAAAAATGCAAGCATGAAAAAAACATTTTGCTAAAGTACTGTGAAATTTTATGTACTATTTCTTTGAAGTATCATTTAGTAAAATGTGTTGATGCGTGCTAGTATTTGCAAAAAATATTCATAATGGAAAATCAGTGTAAACATTGTCAACAAGATTATGGGAAACATGAAAATAAATAAGCACTGGAAAAGTCAACCTATCCGACATTGGTGGTCAGTCTTTTGGTTTTGTCAATGTGTCTTGTTTTGACATGGCTTTTGATACGATACGCTGTGGGATCTGCCAGGCCCTCGCCATTGTAACAAACATTTTGGTCTCAAAAAGCACACATTGCCACAGTAGTTCCTGGCACTGAACAAAACTACTTTATGTGGCAGTACAATCCTTATCGAAGAGCTGAATGCTATCACTCACAGTAAAGCCAGCCGATAGATGGAGAGAGACAGAAATAGAATTTTAATATAAACAATGGGGAGGATTTACTACACTGTCAAGCAACGCAGCACAGCAGCCAAAAATACTGTGCTTCTCCGCATTGTGTGACAGGGAGTAAGCAGGAGAGCACCATATCTACAGAGATATGGCTCTCCTTGCCACTCCCTAGCACCGGTGCAGATGTTTACTGCCATGCGCCACATACACACCTTTGCACCATGGTGCAAGAGTGTGTGCGAGACTCTAGCATAGGTTTTGTATTGGATGGGTTCTCTTCCAGTACAAAATGCTATGCCTATACAACTTTTAAAACTTTTCCTACTTTGTATACGTGCTGCACAGTGTAGCATGCATGCAAAGTACAAAAAGAAAGGACAAATCACATTTCTCCTTTTAACGGCTGGTTTAAAAAGGCGTTTATTTTTTTATGCAAAACCTGGTCTCACATTTTTGGTATATGGGTTTTGCATCAAAAGATGTGGGTAGTTGAATGCGAATACCCATGTAATGCCCCTCTGACGCTACAATGCTTTGCGTTACTGTTACTTAATTTACAGCAAAAAATACGTTTTGCACTGGAAAGTAAATGATAATAAAAAACAAAATTGAGCTGGTTTGCGTTACTTTTATGACACAAAACCAGTGCAAAATGTTAGTAAATCACCACAAACTGTCTGGTTAAAGCCATGCCTAATTAGGGAACCAATTCTTATAGAAAGTCACAGAAGGCACCCATAGGGTATGACTTTGCTTAAGTGGCTTTCATGAATTCACAGGAATTTACAGAAGTAGACCAGGAAACCTTACCCCTAGAAAATATCTGTGAACTGTATTTTAGGGAAAAGATTGGAGAAGAGCTGGTGAAAATCCTTAAAACCTGTTAGTTGGTTAGCGTAGATTCAAAGGCATTACAGCCTATGAACTATTGCTTACTGCTTCATCCAGCCCCAGTATGTAGATCTGTGGAAAGGTGGCAAAAGAAGGGAATTGCTATAGTAGGGCTGAAATTCCTAGTATTCATGCCCTATTATGGTATTAGCCCTGGCATAATCAGAGAGACTATTATCTGAGCTCTTACATAATGGGTGCTGCCATAATTTGTTGCTGCACTACATGGCACCAAAGGGACAGGCATTTTTCTTTTTTTTTTTAATAAGACAAGTAGATTTATGAAGCAACCTGTCCCAACGAGAAGATATTTTGTTAACTTCAGCACCCCCGGAAATGCTATCCTTTAAAAAACAGTTTTGCTCATGTCCTGCAAATGTCAATATTTCAAAAATAAGGGCTGGACTGAGATCTTGGTGGACAAGTTACTCCATCACAACGATGACGGATATCCTGTCCGCAGAAATATAAATCCAATGATACCCTATGGGATTTATATTTCAGCTGACTCTCAATCAGGGCCTAAATGATGAACAAAGGCCCACTTATTCAGACAGGTTTTCCACACAGCATTCCACAGTTATCTGTTGAAGAGATGATCACAGTTTCTTCTCTAGGAGCCCAGGTCTTCAAGCTCTTGTCTGTGGCTTCCTTTTGACTGAAACATAGCAGCATATTGGCTGTATTTGGAGCAATGCTTTGAACAGTGACATATTTCCCCTGGTAGTATTGCTAAACCTCTAGTCTACCACTCAAGCTAAAGGGGCTGGAGTGATAGTCTTTAGCTCTGACAAAGTCTCAGATCACTGGAAATAAAACACCTCCTCCTGGGTAGGGAACAGGTGTGAAAGAAACATGACTATTGAACTGTTGGGGCTCAGCATGAGGCAGGGAATGAAGCAACCAAGCTAAAACAAGTTTATGAAGCGAGAGAAATAAGGCAATTTAATAGTCACTTTTGCAATACTTAAAAGAAAAATTAATTTTGACTAAGGATATTATGATTCATAACTATCCACATCTCCTCTCCTGGGAATATTGTTTCTACTTAACTCCTTGCCAAAGTTAAACATAGTTGGGCTCCTGACATTGCACAGAGAGTGAGGCCTGTGCAAGTAATAACATGATTTCCTACACTCCATAATCTAGCATTGTTGTGGGACCACTCTCCTTACTCCCTAGGTTTTTTTGATTAATTATAATTAAAAGCAGTGGGCCATGTAACTTGGAGAGGTCCCCCGATCGCATGAGGGCACACTTGATCTGCACCAAAGGTATCTCTTGAAGAGACACACCCATTGTTCTCCACAGTCAGCGCACAGGAGCCTTAAAGAACCTCCGAAATCAGCAGAGAGCAGCTTGCCTCAAGTCAATACACCCCGTTCATGGGTCTGTATTGGGAACATAGCAATATTGGTGATCCAAGGGACACAGACCCAAGTGATTTAAACCTGAGCTTACCTCACAGTGTGGTGTGTCCCACGGCTGCAGACACTCCATTAGAGCCACTGGGGTTCATATAATTACTGGCTCTTCAGTAACTCTTAACTTTGGCTAACCACGCAAAAGTCAAACAACCAAAATTTGTAGGAGGAATCTGCAACTAACCACCCATGGGATGATGAATTCTGTGAGACCAAGGATCACTCCAATCATAAGGAGTCTCGTCTGCCATGGCAAATGTCGAGAAAAAAATACTAAAACTAGCACAAAGTTGTCCTCTTACCCCTCCTTGAGAGGGAAGACCTATCTGGATGCTCACTGGTTGCTCAACCATTGAATAGGCTGGAACCACACCCTCCAAGATGAGGGAAAAGATGAAACACTACCAAGGGGTACACACGGACTCATTTGATACACTACATAGGGTGTCCCTCTCCCACATGAAGTTCCCTCCCATAAACAACCACCCCTATTCCTGATGTCCTAAATTCTAGAGGCTACCTCGCCACGTCATACAGCTCTCCTACCCAGACAGCAATAACTTCTGATGGCTACCTGGGACACAGCAGGCACAACAGCCAAGCACCAGCGTCAAAGTCACCAAATACAACAAACTCTACTAACATCATGTCAAACATGCTGGACCATGAGGACATTCTCAAGCTCACTCTTCAGAATGGGCTAAAGGTAGCCACATATGCAGTGGGCCACCTGAGCAAGCCCCTGGACAAAAGATATACATATCCACTTCTGAGTAGAATGTCCCAGGTGTATCTTTGGCTGACAAAGTAGCACTTACATATGAATATGAGCCCAAGATGGTCACCTTCACAGCCAAATATACGCAGGACCCCACAAACTGTACAGACTGGTTCCTGGTGCCCATGCCCAGACAAGCTCCTGTATGCAACCGACACCTTACAAAGATGTTCGACATGGCGAAGGAGGCCTAAGGATCAGGGCCCATTATATCTCCCGAAATTCTATCTGAGTGCACGCAACAAGCTGTGATCTTCTTGGGCAATGACAACTGTTCTATGTTTGAGTGGCGCAGGTCCGTCTTGATTAAGGTGACTCTAAATCTGGGGGTTTTGCCACATCTTAGTTGGGGTCTGTAGCTGAGGGAGTCTTCCACTGAGACGTATTTTCCTAGTAGTTGGGAAAATCTGTCCCACCTTCACATCCCTTGACAAGGCCCATCCATCCAGTAAGACTTTTTACTCCCACGATTTTCTTCAGGGCCAGTCGTGGAATGAGGCACTACAAATGGCGCACTCTCTCTGACCATCATTCACCCCCAAATTATTTCTGACCAATCTTTTCCCTTTGGAATAGGGGGAAGGCCAACACCCTGTCATAAAACGCAAGTGGTTGGTTTTCCACCACTTTAACATGGAGGGAACCTACCTCCTCACAGACTTATTGAGACCCCACAAATGGATTGCACACCTGGACCTAAAAGATACTTACCTCACAATTCCCTTTTTTCCTTCCCATCACCAATTTCTTCAATTTAGTTGGAAGTTTCACACATTTGAATTCCCCTGCCATTCAGGTCTGCCTCCTCTGTGCTTTGTGGTGCTCCACCAAGGTGCTCATGGTGACAATTTAGCACCTCAGAAAAAAGGGAATACATGTGATAGTTTACCTAGACATTATTCTGATGGATCATTATTCAGTGTCCAAGGAAGCTTTCTGACCATCTCCAGACACCAGTGAATTTGTTTGAAACTCTTGGGTTTGTCATCCATGAGAAGTCTCTTTTGACACCAATGCAAAGGAGTCTGTTGCTCAGATTTGTAGTAGACTCCACAGACACTACCATGAATCCACAATTGAGGAGAATGGCATATTATCAGACAGGAACTCTGCAAAAACCTTTCCTAATCAAAAATGTCCTTGTGCCACACTGCTTGCCCGGTGGACTCCTCTCTCCGGCAATACATGCTATCTTTCTGGGCTCTCTGACTACAGAGTCCTAGAACAACAAAAATCTTATCACGTTTGGAGGGGATTTCCCTACTCAGAGACAGTCAACGGAAGCCAAGAAATATTGTTTCTTCAGTCCTGCATCTTCAATTTGCATACTATCCCAAAAAGGTCCTCTGCATCCCTAAATTCCAGCATAAAAAAAATGGACCTTTACTTAAAACTGCTGATTGTCGTCTTCAATTTTTTCTTTCAAACTGTCCTCTCCTTAACTTCCATCCATTATAAACCTCCTGTCTCTGAGCATAACCTACTCTCAATCACATGCATGTTTGACTTCACTTATTTCACATTGCAAACAACTCATTTAGAAGATTGCATCCACTCCTTATTTCAAATTAATAATGCTGCAAACTAATAATACCTAATCCCTCTTGCTTACGTATTAATGCCACAAACAATTTTTATGAGTTCACATACTCTCCTACTAATGAAACATTTAACTGCCATTCATTTAAACAACCACAAAGAAACTGGAATGGGTTTGCTGGAGGGCACACGACTAATCCCAGTAGCCAACAATAACCAAAAACACTGGACTAACCACTAATCTCGGGTGCTGGACCAGCTGCAGCAAAGCACATCAACTCTTCGTCAGGGAGTAGTAAGCACTATATAAATGCAATAAAGTTCCCAGCTGCCCCTGTAGGCTAGGTCGACGCAATATAAATGTCCCAGTGAACCAGAATAATGTTTATGATGAGAGAAAGACAAGGGTGAGTAGTTGCAATTATAAAGCTGAATACCGTGCACAGTCTTAGAGTGGCGTAACAAAACGTAAGAGACCAATCCCCCCCCCTACACACACACACACACACACACACCTTAATGGGGCTGAGGTGGCCCCCACAAATATGGATAAGCCTGGGCCCCCATCCCCTCCCCCCCACTGCAGAGGTCTCTGTTAAGCCCCTTTGAACGGTAAGCATGGAAATCATTAAACAAGTTCTTAGTTTTATCCCCCAATTCAAATGTGTGAGGACAAGACCAGTCGTCCTGCGAAACCCACTAGACACCAAGGATTCAGTTTCAAATAATGTTTTAGGGCAGCGACCCATTAGGCAATGGTCGCTGCCCTGGGGACAATATATATACATACACAAAAAATGTCACTTACCCAGTGTACATCTCTTCGTGGCATTTAGTGCTGCAGATTTACATGCTAGGCATAGCTCTTCCGACATCTAGTGTAGAGTGTACAAGTTGATTTTCTTCGAAGAAGTATTTTCGGAGTCACACAATCGAGAGACTCCTCCTCTCGGTTACAGTGCGCATGGGCATCGACTACATTGTTAGATTGTTTTCCCGCAGAGGGTGAACGAAGGAGTGATAGAGTATAAGAATATAAAAAGATGTCCATGCAAAATGTAAATGTATCTACATATGTACAAATGTTAAACTTGAACGACTACAGGCTTCCGGGGAGGAGGGATGGTGCATGTGAATCTGCAGCACTTCATGCCACAAACAGATGTACACTGATTAAGTGACATTTTCCATTTGATGGCATGTGTAACTGCAGATATACATGCTGTGCATAGACTACAAAGCAGTTAGTCCTTCCAAAAATAGTGGTGGCTAGCCTGTAGGAGTTGAAGTTGTTTGAAATAGTGTTCTTGAGACAGAGTGACCTACAGTAGCTTGTTGATGTGAAACAACATCAACATAGTAGTGTTTTGTAAATGTATGAGGAGTTGACCATGTGGCTGCTTTACATATATCAGTCATTGGTATGTTTCCTAAAAATGCCATTGACGCACCTTTCTTTCTTGTAGAATGTGCTCTAGGGGTGATTAAAAGTTGTCTTTTTGCTTTGATATAGCATGTATTTGTGCATCTAACAATCCATCTTGCTAATCTTTGTTTTATTATGAGATTCCCTTTATGTGGTTGTTGAAAAGTAACAAAAAGTTGTTTGGTTTTTGTAAATTCTTTAGTTCCATCTATATAGTACATTAGAGCTCTTTTGAGATCTAGAGTATGAAGAGCTCTTTCTGCCACACAGTCTGGCTGTGAAAAGAAGACTGGCAATTCCACTGTTTGTTTGATGTGAAAAGGAGATACTACTTTTGGTAGAATTTTTGGATTTGTTCTAAGTACAACTTTATGTTTGTGTACTTGGAAAAAAGGTTCTTCAAGAGTGAACGCTTGTATTTCACTAACTCTTCGTAAAGAATGAATCGCTACAAGGAAGGCAACCTTCCATGTCAAAAATTGAATTTGACAAGAGTGCATGGATTCAAAAGGTGGGCGCATGAGTCTGGTTAGTACGATATTTAAATTCCAAGAAGGAACAGGTGGTGTTCTGGGTGGAATAATGCATTTTAATCCTTCCATGAAGGCTCTAATAACAGGACTAACAGGAACTCTGAATAGAGAAGTGTGTTGAATAGTTGGTAAATAAGCAGATATTGAAGCAAGGTGGATTTTGATGGATGAGAAAGCTAAATTTGATTTCTGCAGATAGCGTACAATATGTTGTATAGCTGCTGTAACTGGATTAGTGTTTTTAGACTGACAGTAGGAGACAAATATTTTCCATTTGTTTGCGTAACATTGTCTAGTAGTAGGTTTACGTGCTTGTTTAATTACTTCCATACATTCTGATGGAAGTTTTAGGTAACCAAATTCTATGACTTCAGGAGCCAAATCGCTAGATTGAGAGCACTGGGGTTTGGGTGCCTGATTTGACCTTTGTTCTGTGTTAACAAATCTGGTCTGTCTGGGAGTTTGGAATGAGGTACTACAGACAGATATAGGAGTGTTGGGTATCAATGTTGACGTGCCCATGTTGGGGCTATGAGTATCATGGTGAGTGATGTTTGACGTAGTTTGCTGACCAGAAAGGGAAGGAGTGGGAGAGGGGGAAAAGCATAAGCAAATATCCCTGACCAATTGATCCATAGAGCATTGCCCTTGAATGGGGGATGTGGGTGTCTGGATGCGAAGTTTAGGCTTTTTGCATTTTGGCTTGTTGCGAATAGATCTATTTGTGGTGTTCTTCACTTTTGAAGGTACTTTTGAAGTACTTGGGAGTGAATCTCCCATTCGTGAGTTTGTTGGTGATTCCTGCTTAGGAGATCTGCCTGCTGATTGTCTATCCCTGGAATGTATTTTGCTAATAGATTAATGTGAGTGTGAAATGCCCATTTAAAATACTGATGGCATTTCACAATCACATTCATCTATTAGCAGGACAGTTGAGATGAATGTGTCCCGCCCTGTTTGTGGAGGTAATACATGGTGGTCATGTTGTCTGTTTTTATTAGAACAGTCTTCTGTTTGAGAAGGGGTTGAAACACTTTTAGGGCAAGAAATACAGCTAATAATTGTAGGTGGTTTATGTGAATCAGTTTCTGTTTGGGATCCCATTCCCCTTGAATGGAAGGATTGTTGAGATGAGCTCCCCAACCTATCATTGATGCATCTGTTGTAATTATGGTCTGAGGTACAGGGTCTTGAAATGACCGCTCCTTCATTAGATTGCCGAGACTCCACCATTGAAGGGACATTTGTGTTTTGCGGTCCATCAACACTAGATCTTGAAGTTGACCGTGTGCCTGAGACCACTGTTGTGAGAGGCACTGTTGTAACGGCCTCATGTTTAGTCTTGCATGTGGAACTATGGCCATTCGAGATGCCATCATCCCTAGAATTTTCATGATAAATCTTACAGTATATTGTTGATTTGGCTGTATGTGTGGGATGCTTGAAAAGCTTGTATCCTTTGTGTATTTGGATATGCTAGGGCTTTTTGAGTATTTAAAATAGCACCTAGGTAAGGTTGTACTTGTGCTGGTTGAAGGTGTGATTTTTGGTAATTGAGAGTGAACCCTAGGGTGTGCAGGGTTTCTATCACATACTGAGTGTGTTGTTGGCATTGTGTAAAATTTTATTTTATTAGCCAATCGTCTAGATATGGAAAGACGTGAATGTATTGTCTTCTTAAGTAGGATTCTACTGCTGCTAGACATTTTGTGAACACTCTTGGAGCTGTTGTTATGCCGAATGGCAAAACTTTGAACTGGTAATGTTTTCCTGCTATGACGAACCTGAGGCATTTTCTGTGAGCTAGATAGATGGGTATATGGAAATACGCATCTTTGAGATCTAAAGCAGTCATGTAATCTTGTTTTTGTAGTAGCGGAATGTCTTCCTGCAGAGTCACTATGTGAAAATGTTCTGACAGGATGTATAGATTGAGAGGTCTGAGTTCCAAGATGGGCCTGAGGGTGCCGTCTTTTTTGAGAATGAGGAAGTATAGTAAGTATACTCCTGTTCCCTGTTGAGAATGTGGGACCAATTCTATTGCTTGTTTTAATAGTAGAGATTGTACCTCTTGTTGCAGCAGAACATTGTGTTCTGGGGACAATTTGTGGTAACGTGGTAGGATGTTTGGAGGGGTGGAAATTAATTCTAGGCAATAACAATTGCGGATAATTGATAATACCCAATTGTCTGTGGTGATATTTTGCCAATGAAAGTGGAATTGTTGTAGTCTCCCCCCCCCCCCAACAGGAGATGTGTGGAGTGGAGGGGTGGGAAGGAAGTCACTGCTTGGATGGTGTAGTGGCTTGCATTGAGGCTTGAAACTTGCCTCTGTTTCTGAAGTATTGTCCTCTATAGGACCCTCTAAATCCTCCTCTTTGAAATTGTGTTTGTTGTCCCTGCTTTGCCTGGGAGGTAGAAGCTTCAGAGGATTGTGGCTTAAATCCTCCTCTAAACTGTGGCCTGCGAAAGGAGCCTCTCTATGGTGTGGTATACAATGCTCCCATTGCCTTTGCAGTGTCTGAGTCTTTTCTCTGTTTTTCTATTGTGGTGTCCACTTCAAGCCCAAATAAATGTTTTTTTATCGAAAGGAATGTTAAGTACTGCCTGTTGAATTTCTGGTTTAAAACCAGGAGCGTAGCCATGCATGCCTTCTTAATGTAATGGCAGTATTGACACTCCTTGCAGCTGTATCAGCAGCATCAAGGGCAGACCTTTTCTGATTATTACTTATAGCCTGTCCTTCTTCTACAACCTGTTGTGTCCTTTTTTATGGTTTTGGAAGGTGCTGTATGAATTCTGCATCTCATCCCAATGGGCTCTATCATATCTGGCAAGAAGTGCTTGCAAATTTGCAATTCACCATTGGTTAGCTGCTTGTGTGGCTATTCTCTTGCCAGCAGCATCAAACTTTCTACTTTCCTTATCAGGAGGATGAGCATCTCCTGATGAGTGGCTGTTAGCTCTTTTCCTAGCCGCACTGACTACTTCTGAGTCCGGAGGAACCTGATATGTGATGTAGTCTGGGTCTGTAGGGGCAGGTTTATATTGTTTGTCAATTCTAGGGGTAATGACTCTAGCTTTGACAGGCTCACTAAAAATTTGGTCAGCATGTTTGACCATTCCAGGCATTCGGAGACACTGGTATTTAGAGTGAGTGGAAGACAGAGTGTTGAATTAAAAAATATCTTCCTCTAGGGGTTCAGAGTGCATAAGCACCCCAGGGTAAGCAGCTGCCCTAGAAACTACCTGAGTGTAGGCAGTAGTGTCCTCTGGTGGAGAAGGCTTGGAGGGGTATACACCCAGATCATTATCTGGAATGGGATCGTAGAGATCCCAAGGATCCACTGTATCTCCATGCGAGTATAATGAGTGTGTTAGAGAAGGCAATGGTGGTGGACTATGGTGAGGTGAAAAAGAAAGCTGTGGAGAGTGAGGAGGAGAAGTAGAGAGAGCTCCTGGTTTCTCCTTTTGTTTCTGAACCTTTGCTGGTGGTTGAGCAGAGCCTAATTCCTCTTGAAAGGCCAGCTTTCTTTTAGTCTTTAAAGGAGGTGCAGTCAGAATTCGACCAGTCTCTTTATGTATATGGATTCTTGATTGTCTTTCATCCATAACCTCCAATATTGGCTCAATCTCAGTCTCTTCTTCAGAAGCTTTGTGAGATTCTTGGATCAGCTTTGAGATTTGCTTAGGTTTACTCGAAAGTCCTTGTTCCTCTGTGTATGAGGATTTTTTGGGTTCTGAAGTTTGAATCTTTTTTCGGTCCCGAAATGAAGTCGGCTGTTTCGACTCCGAAGCAAGACGTCGAATCTTTGACTCCGAAGAGTGAAGGCGCTTACTTGAGTCCGAGGTGGATGTTCTAACCGACTTGCTCGATTCCGAAGTGGACGGAGGAGTGGCCTTTTTCGGCGCAGACCCTGAAGGTCGGTCGCCGACAGTCTTTCTTTCGGGCCGACCCATGGCCTTCCGGCAGTGGTGTACCAAAGGCCTTTGGTTGTTTTTTATATATGGGCGTAGGAGCAGATGTACTCACGTGCTGGCCAGCTGTGATGGGTCTATCATCTTCTGATTCTTGCTCGGAGTCGGCGTCTCGGATGGAGACTGTTGTCTGCACCTGCTCTTCCTCCATTATGTCGAGATGTTCAGTGCTTTTCGACACCATTTCTAGTCTTCGGGCCCTGCGATCTCTCATGGTCTTCTTCGATCAAAACGATCGACAGGCTTCGCAATCATCTTCTCGATGGTCTGGAGAAAGGCACAAATTACAAACCAGATGTTGGTCTGTATATGGGAACTTCGCGTGGCATCGACGGCAGAATCGAAATGGAGTCCGATCCATCCGGCTTTCCACGTGGAAGGCCTGAGTAGGCCCGTGTCGGGCGCACACGCCCCGAAGGGTGAAATTTAGATTCCAACGGTACTACCGGTTCGATGCTAGATGGACGCGATCGAAACAATACCGAAAATTAAAGCTTTCCCAATTCGAAATCTCGGAGCATGAGGAAACACGTCCGAAAGCGGAAAGAAAACAATCTAACAATGGAGTCGATGCCCATGCGCACTGTAGCCGAGAGGAGTCGTCACTCAATCCCATGACTCCGAAAAGACTTCTTTGAAGAAAAACAACTTGTACACTCCGAGCTGAACACTAGATGTCGGAAGAGATATGCATAGCATGTGTATCTGCAGCTACACATGCCATCGAACATATATACAGTATAATTTTATATATATATATATATATATATATAGAGAGAGAGAGAGAGAGAGAGAGAGATAGATAAAGAGAGGGAGAGAGTGTGCGTGTGAGTGTGTGTGTCCCTTTGGCAAGGGTCACCCCCAAAGGGGGCACATTACTGATGGCCATTTCTGCCCCCCCCCCCCCTTTTTTTTGGGGCAGATCGGTCTCTTCTTTTTTTTTTTGGCCCATCTGCCTAAACTGCAGAATCCACTTAGGCACCAGGGAAAATGTGTAAATTCTTGGTGGTGGGGTGTTTGTCAACTGGTGAAGTATTTGTGATTATAACACTTTATTTCTTCTTTTTGTTCTAGTTCAAAGCTTTTGCTTCCTTTGCTGTGGATCCTTGCGGTTCTGGCAGTAGTTGACCGGCGGTTTGTGTAGTTGCATGTTTCAGGTAAGTAAAAGCAATTTGCTCCAAAGGAGTATTGTTGACATGCATGAATGACATGTTTGTAGGTGGTGTACTAAATGCATGACTGTGCGTGAAATTGTCCTTAGATTTGTGCACAATGATATTTGTGTTGTCTTATGCTTAATTAGCTTTTTTTTTTTTGTGGGATATCATTGGTGATTGCTGTGTCTGTGCAGAGTAGTTGCTGGTAAGTCTAGCTTTTTCAGGCAAGTGAGTGGTATAGTTTTTTAGTACACAACTCTTTGGGATAAAGCCACACTTTGTTTATTACTTGTTTTAGACAGTGCTGGTTTGTTGTTAGCAATCCATTTGTTGTTAGAAAGGATCATGGCTAGCCGCAGAGTGACCGCTCAGCAGGTTGTTGGCATGCTTTTTGAGTCGTCTTCTGACCATTATTATGAGATTGACTCTGCATATGAGGCAGAGGAGGAAGTTAGAGATTCTGGCAGTGAGTTTTCTGTCCAAGAGGAATCTTCTGATGAGGAGGCCACTCTGAGTGCAGATGAGGGCCTGTTATAGAGGCGGACGCTGATGTGCCAATAGTGCAGCAGCCTGGGGATGAAAGGTTTCCCTTAGGAAGACCTGCTACCTGGGTTGCCCCAAACATGGAGCAGCCACAGT
The DNA here is from genome assembly GCF_031143425.1 of Pleurodeles waltl. Classification (NCBI taxonomy): domain Eukaryota; kingdom Metazoa; phylum Chordata; class Amphibia; order Caudata; family Salamandridae; genus Pleurodeles; species Pleurodeles waltl. The sequence goes on along the minus strand of NC_090445.1, from coordinate 869,123,279 downwards.
TGCCTGCCTTTACTGGTCTCCCAGGGTGTAGAGTAAATACGGAAAACCTTTTGCCTGTCAATTTCTTTGAGCTGTTTATGGACAATGTATTTTGGGAAGAGATTGTTGAGCAGACTAATTTGTATGCGGAGCAGTATTTGAGGGACAAAACTGACAGACTTAGGCCTCAGTCTGGAGCTACCCAGTAGGTTCCCACAAATTTGGAGGAGATGAAAAAATGCTTAGATTTGACTTTTTTGATAGGGTTGATAAGGAAGCCATCACTGGCTTCTTATTGGTCTACTAGTCCCTTAATGGCAACAGCTATATTTCCTGCAACCATGACTAGTAATCACTATTTGCTTCTTCTTCGGATGCTGCATTTTGTTGACAATGCTTTAGCCTTGCCACGAGATCACCCTGATTGTGATCATCTTTTTAAAGTTAGGCCTGTCCTTGATCATTTTGTAGATCGGTTTTCAGAGGTGTATGTTCCAGGAAAGGAAATAAGTATGGATAAGTCTTTGGTCCTCTTCAAGGGGAGTTTGGTTTTTAAGCAGTACATTCCTAGCAAGAGGGCACGGTATGGAATTAAATTGCATATGCTGTCAGAAAGTATTACAGGATACGTGTATAATTTCCGGGTCTACGCTGGCAGGAATTCCAGTATTGACCCCCCTGGTTGTCCAACCACTTTTGGAGTTCATGAGACAATTGTGTGGGAACTTGGTAGACGACTGTTTTACAAAGGTCACAATTTGTACATAGATAATTTCTACACTGGAGCGCATTTCTTCAAGGAGCTGTTCAGAGTGGACACTGTTGCTTGTGGCACAATCCGTTCTAACCGGAAAGGATATCCAAGGGAGCTTGTCTGCAAAAATTTTTAGAGCGGACAGTGCAATGCCTTGCGGAATGATGAGCTGCTAGCTCTGAAATTTTCAGACAGGAGGGATGTGTACATGCTAACTACCATCCATAATGAGAGTAGTTCCCCTGTGCTGGCGTGTGCATGGAGTGGCACTTAGCTGGCGGTGTGCGTGGAGTGGCGCTTGGCTGGCAGTGTGCGTGGAGTGGCGCTTGGCTGGCAGTGTGCGAGGAGTGGCGCTTGGCTGGCAGTGTGCGAGGAGTGGCGCTTGGCTGGCAGTGTGCGAGGAGTGGCGCTTGGCTGTCAGTGTGCGAGGAGTGGCGCTTGGCTGGCGTTGTGCGTGAAGTGACGCTTGGCTGGCGGTGTGCATGGGGTGGCGCTTGGCTGGCGGGGGGGCATGGGGTGGCGCTTGTGTGCATGAGGTGGCGCTTCGCTGGCGGTGTCAACCAAACGTCAGCCCACACACTCCTATCAGCTGGTGTGATTGCTGTATCAGGCATGTGGGCGTATGTAAGTGATGGGCCCTTGAGTGGCCCTGTCTGTCGATACAAGTGTTGTAATGTGCTTTGCCCGTGGCTGCCGGCGTGAATGGTCTTGTGTATGTCATGTATGAAAGGTGTGTAAATGGACTGTAAAGCGGTTAGTGCCTTGTCGTGGCTTTACAGCTCACGTTGTGAGTCATTGGTTCAGTTTTTTGGCCTTTCAGTCATTAACAGTGCATTTCATTTTTGTGAAATCTCTTGTTAATATAATTTGATCGTCTGAACCATCACTCACCCTTGTGCCAAATCCAACCAGTATGTGTGGTAAAAATGACAAAAGCTGCTCCGCTGTAATTTGGCGTCGCAGGACACCCGTGACACGCTAGGTGTCTCGGGTGAGACCCCAATGATGAAGCATGCCAGCATCTTGGTTGGTGGGTGAGGGGTCTTTTTAACATAGTCTAAATGATTTTCTTTTCACAATTGTGGTGTTTGGAACATCACAGAAGTATGTGGACACATCAAAATGGTCTATTACAAAACTACATGTGTTTGGGGGGGAGGGGGCATCTAAGTTTTTGGTCCCGGTGCGGCCTTCATCTAGGGAAACCTACCAAACCCAGACATTTTTTTTAAACTAGACACCTCAAGGAGTCCAGGGAGGTGTGGCTTGCGTGGATCCCCAAACATTTTCTTACCCAGGGTCCTCTGCAAACCTCAAAATTTGCTTAAAAAAGCATATTTTCCTCACTTTTCTTTGCAGGATCACCACTCCAGCGCAAATTTCCTATCACCCAGCGTTACCCTCAGTCTCCCAAGTAAAAAGATACCTCACTTGTGTGGGTCCCCTAAGCAAAATCAGCCTAAAGATGTATAAAATAATAATATGTGCTTATCAACTCGCTGTGCTATCCCCTCAATCTCTACAGGTTTTGGCCTTTTTCTGTTGCAGGCACCTGGGCCACCAACACAAGTGAGGTATCATTTTTATAGGAACACTTGGGGGAACTCTGGGTGGAAGGAAATTTGTGGCTCTTCTAAGGTTCCAGACATTTCTGTCACTGAAATGTGAGGAAAAGTGTTTTTTTGGCCAAATTGTGAGGTTTGCTGAGGATTCTGGGTAAGAAAACACTGGGGGATCCACGCAAATCACACCTCACTGGACTCCCTTGGGTGTCTAGTTTTCAGAAATGTTTGGGTTTGGTAGGTTTCCCTTTATGGCGGTTGAACCCAGGACCACAAACGCAGCTGCCCACAGCAAAAACAGGTATTTTTGTATTTGATAATTTTGATGTGTCCACATAGTGTTTTGGGGCATTTCCTTTCACAGGCACTAGGCCTACCCTCACAAGTGAGGTACCATTTTTATCGGAAGACTTGGGGGAACGCTGGGTGGAAGGAAATTTGTGGCTCCTCTCAGATTCCAGAACTTTCTGTCACCAAAATGTGAGGAAAAAGTGCTTTTTTAGCCAAATTTTGAGGTTTGCAAAGGATTCTGGGTAACAGAACCTGATAAGAGCCCCACAAGTCACCCCATCTTGGATTCCCCTAGGTGTCTAGTTTTCAAAAATGTACAGGTTTGATAGGTTTCCTTAGATGCTGGCTGAGCTAGAGGCCAAAATCCACAGCAAGGCACTTTCCAAAAAACACACCCGTTTTCAATGTAAAATTGGAGTGTCCATGTTGCGTTTCCTGTCGCAGGCATTAGGCCTACCCACACAAGTGAGGTATCATTTGTTTTGGAAGACTTGGGGACCACAGAATAGCAGAACAAGTGTTATTGCCCCTTGTCTTTCTCTGCATTTTTTCCTTCCTACTGTAGGACAGTGTGTAAAAAAAGACATCTATTTGAGAAATGCCCTGTAATCCACATGCTAGTATGGGAACCCCGGAATTCAGAAATGTGCAAATAACCACTGCTTCTCAACACCTTATCTTGTGCCCATTGTGGAAATACAAACGTTTCCTTGATACCAATTTTTCAGTCTTTATATTTCACCAGATGAATTGCTGTATACCTGGTATACAATGAAAACCCATTGCAAGGTGCAGCTCATTTACTGGCTCTGGGTACCTAAGGTTCTTGATGAACCTACAAGCCCTATATATCCCCACAACCAGAAGACTCCAGCAGACGTAACTGTATATTGCTTTCAAAAATATGAAATCCCAGGAAAAAAAGTTACAGAGTAAAACATGGAGAAAAATGTCTGTTTTTTTACCTCAATTTCATTTTTTTTTAAATTTCAGCTGTTTTTTTTCTGTAGGACAACCTTGTAGGATCTACCCAAGTGACCCCTTGGTGAATTCAGAATTTTGTCTACTTTTCAGAAATGTTTAGCTTTCCGGGATCCAGCATTGGTTTCATACCCATTATTGTCACTAACTGGAAGGAAGCTAAAAGCACAAAAAATAGTAAAAATGGGGTATGTCCCAGTAAAATGCCAATTGCGTTGAAAAATTGGGTTATCTGATTCAAGTCCATCTGTTCCTGAAAGCTGGGACGTTGGTGATTTTAGCACCGCAAACCCTTTGTGGATGCCATTTTCAGGGAAAAACCACAAGCCTTCTCTGCAGCCCTTTTTTATCTTTTTTTTCTTTAAAAAAAAACAACAAACTTTTCGCTGTATTGTGGCTAATTTCTATAACTTTGTTCTAGTGCCACAGTTTGCACAGACCCACATCTAGGCATGCCCATCCCACTTAAAATTTCTCACTGAAATATAAAAAAAACGTGATGGATGGGATGCTTTAATTAATCTGAGTCACTGGTAATTACTCGAGATCACATCCCAGTCCATTGTTATTTTGCACACCCTGCAACCTCAGTTTGGACCAAGCCATATGCAAATACGTCTTGACCCTGACCCTTCCATCAATCACTTTTTTGTATATGTCAGTAGAATGCCCTAAATGGGACAGGCCTGCTCAGACGTGCGTGCAGATATCTACTAAAGTACAGAAACTAAAGTTCCTAGATAAAAAGATACACTTTTGTAGGCACAAAAGCATAACTGGGAACATCTTATCTATGCAAGAATATTAATCTAAAGTTGGAAGCCACTTTGCCCTCAAGTCTGTACTGTGTGAAATAAAACAGGCAAAACATGTGAAAACTGAATAAAGAGAAGAGCTACGATAATGACAGCATATTGCAGCAAATCCGCACATGTCCTACTATGCTTTAACAACTCAGAAAGCCCAAGGCAAAGAATCCTTTGCTTTATTGCTCCATATACCCATTTTGAATACCTACTATTATATCTTGTTACTATGAAGTGTTTTGCACTGTATCGCCTTGCAAATGCCCTACACAGCTCTCTGGATACTTACTTTATTAAAACTTTCGATCGAGCCGCAGATAAAAGTATAGGTCAGCACAGATTTCCAACATTTTAATAATCACTCTCCTCAACTAGGACAACGTGACCAGCCACAGACCAATATGGCCAACTGATCTTGAATCTTGGCCCAGTTCTGAGTCTTCAATATTTCCTTATGGCTATTCTACTAAGAGACTCTGCATTTCAACCAGAAAGAGGTGATACTTTGGTTGAGGTGATAAGAGGGTGGGAATTCACTGACCGCATTAGAGTCCAGCAGCAATGTCAACATCTTACTATAACAGGGAGGTGTAGATGCCTCTTATTCTCCAACAAAGTATGCGTTTTCGTTCGAGGTTGGGGTGAGGTGGGAGGGTTACCCATATGCCAGAGAAAAAGGTAGCTCTCGAGACATCAAATTATTTGAAGCAAAAAAATGTGGGTTTGAATTTGACAATTTATACCTTCCTTTATTGAGAGGATCTCTTGCATCCAACTGGTGATTTCCTAATGGGCAGCCCCTGGGAAGACTTAACCAACTCTCACAGACTAATGCAAGCACACCAACTGTTTCAGTTATTGTCTATACACCTCAGTGATACCACATTTTATTGAATCTTGAAAAGGAGATAGTTTTACGAGGACAAACTGAAAATTCTTGCCACCGTATTATGCATCTGGGAAACAACAGAAAATATTTTTTTTGTTAACTTTATTTATTAAAGGTTTGTAACATTCTGCATATACATTTGTAATCAGCAACATTTATTACGTTCAAGTACATCACAAGTGACAAGTGTTTGCTTCTGGTGCTTTAGTGCCAATATTCACTGTAAATCATTACAGACTAGTTGAAAATTGTTCATGGTGCAGTGAGAATGGTGCGGGCATAATTAACAGTCTCTATGTATTCCTCTAGTTTACCAGTATTAGTAGATTCCAAAATTCCCAGTATTCGCAGGTTATTTCTTCAGGACCGTGCCTCCAGGTCCTCATTCTTGGCAGCTATAACCTTCAGGACCATTTACATCTGCAGCATATGTTCTTCCCTGGTGGAGACTGTGTCCTCCACCCGCAATATTCGCTGCTCAGCTTCCATTAAGCAGCCATCAGGTTTCTGAAGTTTATGGATGATGGCATCCATGAGAGCACACATGCCACCCATTGTAGACTCGATTGATGTTAGGCTCCGCTGCATGGCCATGAGAAGAGCCGCCATGTCTACAGAAACTTCTGAGGAGAGTCAGCCAGTGCCTTTTGGCTCGAAGAGGCAGATTCGCTATGTAAGGCTTTTCTTGTATCAAAATTACGTTTGGATTGGTGCCCGTCTTGTTTGCCCCTATTGAAATCGTGAGGGAGGGATCAGTGAAGTCGGACAGTGGTGCAAGTTCACAATCGCTGGTGCCCAGTTTGTCCTCATGTATTTGATACTAATATGTTATTGTATTATGTTGTTGTTCTATTGAGATAGCCAAAGTAGGAGGCAGTGGTATGCTCTAGCCTTGCTGTAGGGCAAAGATCAAGCTGGTCTGGGCCAGAAATCTGCAATGTAGCAGTCCACAGGAGCTCAGTCCTACCTCACTCCCATTAATGCTGTTGTCCAGTAGGGGGCATAAGCAGACCATACATCCCATCTCGTAGCATGCAGTCCAGCCCCCAGGGCCCGTGAATGAATGATAGCTCACCGTGCTGTGGTGCTGGATAGTCAGGGGTCACTGGTTGCAATGCACCAGCACAATTGAGTGCCTCCTCTCCATGCCTTTTGGCCACTCCTCACTGAACGAAGGTCTGTAAAGAGAGTTACTCATTTCACTCGATTAGACGGCTGTACAGTGAGGGCCGGGCATTGCCGTCACAGTTGTGGATACCACTGGGCGCTGCGATTATAAGCCGCCAGTCCCAGTACAGAATGCAGACAGCTTGCGCCCATCGGTGTCCATAGCAAATGTGTTCATGCCCTCGCGGCGTCTGTCATTATCGCACTGCATATCCAGGTGTAGGGAGGCGGCTACATCAGTGTACTAGCTTCAGCACTCATTATTGTTGCAGCTCTGGTATTCACGATCATTTATCCCTGAAAGGGGAGTTCGTTGGGGCCAAATACAGGAAGATTCTGACAGATTTTTCACCGGACTATAGGAGCCCATGAACGTGCAGCCATCTTGTGCTCCACTCTCTGGAGCCCACAACTTAAAAGAATTTATCAATATAGCCAGGGGATATCCAGATTTACCACCCATCTTTCATGGCCCATTTTGCTCTCCACAGCAGTCCCTTAAGTAATGCTGAATTTAAGTTTTCGTTAACAATTCAAACTTTAAGATATTCAAGCTAGTTAAACAGAATAAGAAATTACCATAGCTCTTTGTAAGATTAATAAACATGTGTTACTACATTAGTCAGTACACTATAACCCAGAAACAAGTGTTTTGAAATAAGATCACCAATAGTTAATTTGACCCTCGAAACAATTCACCAGCCATTACAGAACTATGAATTAGATGTACTTTTTACTGGTCGTAAAACACCAGTGACAATGTATGACCAGTATTGTTGCAACCAGTAAAGAACTTTAAGAACCCAACCATGTACTAAAAGCATCCAAATCATAGTGAGTCAGATTAGACCTACGGCCATGTCTGCGTTTATTTTGTTCCTAAAGGAAATGGGACTTTTTAAAAAGAAAAGTTTACTTTTTTAGTTTAACAGCTGGCAGTGGTTCCATACCTATCTTCAACAAACTTTCTTTTTCCATTTACAAAGGAGAAAGGGTCCCGTTGGGACCCATTCCCTTTTGAAAATACATTACCACCTCCTTTGAGGTGACCGTTTAAATAAAAAAATAAAAATAAAAAAACCTTTTGCTACCAGATTTCAGTCAGAAACATTCATACATTTAGTTACCAATTTGGAGTTTGTAAGGGACACCTACAATGTGCCCCTTACAGATGCCAGATAGGTATCCATTCAGAGTCTTATTTTAGGAGTTCAAAAATAGACTCCTAAAATGGTACAGGAACATAAGCCTCCATCTTTTCTCGGCTTTTCATAATCTCTTTCTGACAGAGGTTGCAAGGTCTGATAAAGTGCAAGTAGCCTGTGAAAGGCCCTGACTCTGGCCTGCAATAGACTTTCGCGGTCACTTTATTCAGTGCCACCCTAGGAAAGTTTGTATTTCAATGGTGCAGAGATGCGTTTTTTATTATTAAGGTCGAGCCTGCGTCGCATTCGCTCGCGCATGCGTATCGCTAGCCAGATGCTTTAGGTATTAGAAAAGGGCTCGGAGCCCCGTCGACGTCACGTCAGTGTCTTTCATTGGCACATTGGCTTGCCTGTTAGAATCCGCTTCCTTTGATTAGTGGAAGGCACGCATACGTCATGCCTTTCCAGTGGTTAGCCCTCCTCGAGCTATGTAAGGCTTTTCTTGGATCAAAATTACGTTTGGATTGGTGCCCGTCTTGTTTGCCCCTATTGAAATCGTGAGGGAGGGATCAGTGAAGTCGGACAGTGGTGCAAGTTCACAATCGCTGGTGCCCAGTTTGTCCTCATGTATTTGATACTAATATGTTATTGTATTATGTTGTTGTTCTATTGAGATAGCCAAAGTAGGAGGCAGTGGTATGCTCTAGCCTTGCTGTAGGGCAAAGATCAAGCTGGTCTGGGCCAGAAATCTGCAATGTAGCAGTCCACAGGAGCTCAGTCCTACCTCACTCCCATTAATGCTGTTGTCCAGTAGGGGGCATAAGCAGACCATACATCCCATCTCGTAGCATGCAGTCCAGCCCCCAGGGCCCGTGAATGAATGATAGCTCACCGTGCTGTGGTGCTGGATAGTCAGGGGTCACTGGTTGCAATGCACCAGCACAATTGAGTGCCTCCTCTCCATGCCTTTTGGCCACTCCTCACTGAACGAAGGTCTGTATAGAGAGTTACTCATTTCACTCGATTAGACGGCTGTACAGTGAGGGCCGGGCATTGCCGTCACAGTTGTGGATACCACTGGGCGCTGCGATTATAAACCGCCAGTCCCAGTACAGAATGCAGACAGCTTGCGCCCATCGGTGTCCATAGCAAATGTGTTCATGCCCTCGCGGCGTCTGTCATTATCGCACTGCATATCCAGGTGTAGGGAGGCGGCTACATCAGTGTACTAGCTTCAGCACTCATTATTGTTGCAGCTCTGGTATTCACGATCATTTATCCCTGAAAGGGGAGTTCGTTGGGGCCAAATACAGGAAGATTCTGACAGATTTTTCACCGGACTATAGGAGCCCATGAACGTGCAGCCATCTTGTGCTCCACTCTCTGGAGCCCACAACTTAAAAGAATTTATCAATATAGCCAGGGGATATCCAGATTTACCACCCATCTTTCATGGCCCATTTTGCTCTCCACAGCAGTCCCTTAAGTAATGCTGAATTTAAGTTTTCGTTAACAATTCAAACTTTAAGATATTCAAGCTAGTTAAACAGAATAAGAAATTACCATAGCTCTTTGTAAGATTAATAAACATGTGTTACTACATTAGTCAGTACACTATAACCCAGAAACAAGTGTTTTGAAATAAGATCACCAATAGTTAATTTGACCCTCGAAACAATTCACCAGCCATTACAGAACTATGAATTAGATGTACTTTTTACTGGTCGTAAAACACCAGTGACAATGTATGACCAGTATTGTTGCAACCAGTAAAGAACTTTAAGAACCCAACCATGTACTAAAAGCATCCAAATCATAGTGAGTCAGATTAGACCTACGGCCATGTCTGCGTTTATTTTGTTCCTAAAGGAAATGGGACTTTTTAAAAAGAAAAGTTTACTTTTTTAGTTTAACAGCTGGCAGTGGTTCCATACCTATCTTCAACAAACTTTCTTTTTCCATTTACAAAGGAGAAAGGGTCCCGTTGGGACCCATTCCCTTTTGAAAATACATTACCACCTCCTTTGAGGTGACCGTTTAAATAAAAAAATAAAAATAAAAAAACATTTTGCTACCAGATTTCAGTCAGAAACATTCATACATTTAGTTACCAATTTGGAGTTTGTAAGGGACACCTACAATGTGCCCCTTACAGATGCCAGATAGGTATCCATTCAGAGTCTTATTTTAGGAGTTCAAAAATAGACTCCTAAAATGGTACTGGAACATAAGCCTCCATCTTTTCTCGGCTTTTCATAATCTCTTTCTGACAGAGGTTGCAAGGTCTGATAAAGTGCAAGTAGCCTGTGAAAGGCCCTGACTCTGGCCTGCAATAGACTTTCGCTGTCACTTTATTCAGTGCCACCCTAGGAAAGTTTGTATTTCAATGGTGCAGAGATGCGTTTTTTATTATTAAGGTCGAGCCTGCGTCGCATTCGCTCGCGCATGCGTATCGCTAGCCAGATGCTTTAGGTATTAGAAAAGGGCTCGGGTCGACGTCACGTCAGTGTCTTTCATTGGCACATTGGCTTGCCTGTTAGAATCCGCTTCCTTTGATTAGTGGAAGGCACGCATGCGTCATGCCTTTTCCAGTGGTTAGCCCTCCTCGAGCGCAGAGACCAAGTACAGAAAAATGCGCGGCCCGCTGTTTCCCGGCCGGTTTGTGGACTACTTTTTCTCTATTTTCGCAGCACGATCTCCCCGGGCAGAAGTCAGGCGCTTTGCATACTATCAACCTTGTAACACAGTTAATTGCACTTTTGCCGGTTACGTTCATAATTGCACTTTTGCCGATAGGTATTATTACGTGCGAACTGTAGCAGCGTGATTGCGCTGTTTTGTTCTTTTAAAGCAAGAAAAATCCGGTTGGGAGTTTACAACTGAATAGCTGTAACTCCGACAAATGCAAGACCCTAGTGCATTGCAAATGCTTGTTGATTTTGAACCCTAACTGATGGTCCTCAACAGCTTGGTGGGAGTGAGCTGGGCATGGACATCGACTTCTCCACTTTACAACCATTCATTCAGGTGTGGGAAAATATAGATGTACTGGGATATAGATGCATTGCCACAACCGCCAATTACCAGTGAAGCCAATGAGACCGCAAAAAGTTACACATTTGAATTAGTAATGTATTCCCCTTAGTGCAAACCTCTGGTACTGGCACTGAGCAGGATGAATCTGGGTGTGGGAATATATGGATCTATGAGGTAGAGGGTGGCCCATTAAGCCCATTTTGGAAAAGGTGGAAAAATCACATTCTGAAGAGTTATCATTTTGAAATGATGTGATGTACCAATCTAATGCTCTCATGTCAAGGATTGGTAGCAGAATTCAGTCTTTTTTCACAATAAGAAAATACAGAGAGTAAACTTTTTCCGCTTACTGTTTACACGATTTGTAGAACTCCTTTTAAAGGATCACTTGGACTTCTTCAAAGAGGAGCTTGCACTGATCGGAGTCCTATTGTATGTTCACCGGGGTACATCTGGTGGCGTTTTGTGGAAGGAGAAGTGGTGGGTCTACGTCTTAATCTGACTCCACTTATATTTCTGGTGACTAATACGGAGCGGGTGTGAAAGACTGACATTTTTTTCATTTTAGGAATGGAGTAAGCCAGCAATGCATCTGAAGTTTCCTCCTCAAAAGTCAATTGCCTCTTCTTTGGGCATCTCAAGCAGAACAGATAATACGGGGGCACAGGTGCCCACATTGTGGGTCAATGAACACTGTGCACTGCCTCGTATTAGACTTTTCATTTACCCTCGATGGGGTTGTCGGTATGATATGTGATGACAGAGTGCTCACTTTGGAAGCTTGTTTTGATGCCCAAAGAGTGAACATTCTCTAGACCCGAGCAGCCATATCCGGGGTGTTTGTAGCATTATAGACACCTTTTGGTGACAGTTTTTCTAGTTGTGGGCGGTGCAAACTTTCGAGGGAGGTTCCTCAGATGAGGCACAGCATCCTTGGTACTGTTTCTTGGTATGGAGCCTAAGCTGAGCACAAGGTCAAAGTCCTGAGGTGGGATCCTCAAAGGCTTTAGGTGCAGTGTCTGCTCCAGATTTTCGGCGTGCCCAGACCCTGCCCCGTGTCTGAAGTTGACCCCCAAGACGTTGCCTTTGTTTTGGATGCAGGTTTTGTGGATGGCCCTGGAGATTATTCACTGGAGTCATAATCTTGCAAGGCGATATAAGAGGTACTCCATTCCTATGTGGCTACTGGATGGGCCACCCATGTTGGCAGAGTCTACTCCTATAGCAACCCGGGCACTCTGCATTTTGGTGTAATGACCCTACCTTTGACGTTGCCAGTGCCTTAGGGTCTTTTCAATCAAAAGGTGTTACAGACTGACTACACACTTTCATTGTGGCTCCTCAGCATGCAGGCCTTACAGACCCAATGTTGGTCTACCCACAGGAACTTATCAGTACAGCACGGACAGAATGTAAATTGTGTTATCATCTATGCCCTCCCCCCAAACAAAGTATTCTCATATGACCTTCGGTTGATTTGGTGTCAAAAAAGTTGATGATTGAAAGATGTACTCAGCAGGTATGTTTGTAAGCAGTGAATGATTTTCTTCAGTGATGGCAGGTATTCTGCACTTTACAAGTTCCTTCCCAACGATGCCCCTGTCCTCCGACGTCAAACTGTAATCTTCAATGCACAGCAGAAGATAGCATTCAAGGACATGCCAGAAGTAGGTAGAGGGAAAACAATCTTAGATGGAGTCTGTCCTGTTGAATTTTTTTTTTTTGGGGGGGGGGGGGGGGGGAGGGGGCGGCGGAATGTAGCATATGTAACCTTGAAACCAACTCCGGTTTCTTCAAACGTGTAACATTCCGAGCCTTGAACCAGATGGCAGGAGTGCGGAAATGATGTAATATAACGAAACACTTTGCAAACATAGAATTAAATCTCTCCAACCCTGAAAACACTCCACTGACCCTCCATGAACACACAGGTGACTTTTGAAGCACTAGGCAAGATCTGACCGGGCTCCTCAAGGTGCAACAGAATACTGGCACATACATTTGGTGGAAAGAACTAAAATGCGGAAATGTGACACATAACTGTAACGCATAGGTTCCCAAAAGAATACAATATGGTGTGAATGTCAGAATGTGGTAGGAAGGCAGGACACATTTAAAACATATCTATTTAGTCTTGAATGAGGAAAGCAAGCGGTCCCCTCGATTTCTTGCATTTGTGCCTAGAAGAGGGTCGTTTGTGTCTGAGAAATGGTCCTGTGGCGTCCAAAGCTGATCCACAGGAGTAGTAACACTGACAATATATTTGTATTGGCCAGAGGCCAAAATATAATAAAAACCCAAGCTTGCCAGTAGATGGCAGTACAAGACAACATTTAACTAAATACACATAAAATATTTAAGTTGCGACAACGTCTTAAATAGCCACAGCAGTGATAGGGTGAAAACATACTGTAATTTTTGCAGTTCTTTTTGCATTTTTTTTTTTTATATGGAGCGAATTCGCCCAATAGGGCATGGGGCGGTTTACACAAGCACCAGTTACATTACACCAGGTCACTAAAACGCATAGTTCTGGTCCGATACCTAATAGTACTCGTGCGTGTATACCTTGAGAAAAATACTGATAGGGAAGTTCATGGCTTTTCAATAGGTCTGGATTATAAATGAATGCACGTCTTCAGTCATTGAGTTTAGGCACCCAATAACTAATCATACATGCCCTGCCACCTACCTTTTAACTCGTTGATCCATTCATCCACATACAAACCCATTCTGTCATTCACACACTTACACAACCACAAGAAAACACAGAACAATGATCTCAACAATACTGCCTTAAAAGGCTAGCAGTAGAAAACATAGAACCAGCTGTTACCTGGAGGGCATATGCTTACAACAATAAAGCGCTTGATGTGGCACACTGATAGTTTAATGTGCGACAAACAAGCGGCTCATTAACCGTCTGGGGAACTGTTGTATGCTCTAAAAATAAAAAAATAAAGAGAAGCAAAGCAATGAAAATGGATATACAAAAGGGAGAACATGGAAAAATAAAGTACTGGGCACAAGCCCTGGCACTGGCTCATTTTCGTGCAGCTGTGCACATGATCAGACAAATGCTGTTGTCTAAATTGCAAGAGAGCCAAACCCTGAAGTAGGCCGACCCTTGTCAGGATGTGTGCATGTATATATATACATTTCTTATTATAACACAATTGCATACTACTACTTAGCCTGTCAGGCCCGCCAAAGATATTGTAGCAAAAATTATAGTGCAAACCGACTACCCGTAGAGTTTGCTAACGGGGGTAATCAACATCAAAATCCTTGCCTACAGATGTGTATTTTGTTACATGACACCTGCAGATAATATCTGCACATTCTAACATGGTGCAACAACAATCCAGCCATAAAGAACTATTTGTTATCAAATAACCTTTGCATAATAAATAAAACGGGCCTTAAAATCCTTGCCTACAGATGTGTATTTTGTTACATGACACCTGCAGATTATATCTGCACATTCTAACACGGTGCAACAACAATCCAGCCATAAAGAACTATTTGTTATCAAATAACCGTTGCATAATAAATAAAACGGGCCTTAAAATCCTTGCCTACAGATGTGTATTTTGTTACATGACACCTGCAGATTATATCTGCACAGTTTAACACGGTGCAACAACAATCCAGCCATAAAGAACTATTTATCAAATGACCTTTTCATAATGAATGAAACTGGCTTGCTGCCATTATTGGACCTTTAATGATAAACAAATCAGACATATGAGATCTGAAAAAAACTTTTCTCCATAAACAATGCCATAACTAAATCAGAACTGTACAGAGCATGCGCTTCCCCACAAGCCAGCCACCAGGTGTACAATAATTAATTACAACTACTTTTTAAAATATTACAATGGTTAAAACAATGTAAGTTGCATCCTACGAAGGTCTTACAAGAATTGTCGTAATACACATTTTATATCTCCAGGGTTTGTTCAAATGGGTCACAACAGAAAAACCCTTGCATACCATGGTATTGTGAAAGATTCCACATAAAGTACCGACCAACATGCTTTTGCACAGCGTAAAAACAATCCACCCTTAAAAATCTACAGCCTTAACCACAAGCTTTTCAAAATAAGTCAGGTCTCCTAGTTTTGTCATAACATTTTATATGAAACAAACCAAACCTATGACATCCAACATAACCTTTCCCAGTGAACCAATGCGGGTTGTACCATTTATAATTGGTTTGACACTATAGCCAACAGAGGATTACAGATGTACACAAGATGGTAACCATGATGCATATGGTAATAACATTTCAAATATTTATACAATTTAGTAGGCAAAACAATCATCAACCCCTCTCAAAAAAGCTTAGCAAAAATTAGCACAGTGAAAATCTCGTACCCTGGGTTTGTCAGAGGGTCTGACCTTCCATTCTATGATAATCTCTGATCTTCTAAGTACCACCCTTCAGTTTTAATACCAAGTAATAAATATGCCAGGCCTACTGCCTTTATCATTACTTTTCTTAATAAGCAGACCAGGCTTATTTATAGTCTTGTACACTGGCTTGGCACCATAACCAACTAAGACCTTCTGTATATATAGCATAAGCTTTTTTCAAATGGCAAATAGTGCAATACAAACATTAATTTTCAGTGGAAGCACACGTCTGCCCAATAAAATGTTGTACTTGAGAAATTTAAAATATGGCAAGAGCCTAACTCCCATTCTCAATGGTACATCTGAAAGTTCTTTTCCGTTGATAAGCATCTCTACAGTTGTAATGCTACCTGCATTTAACTACTGGCTCCATCTTGACCACTTACTCCATTTTGTGCTTAGCTTAGCTTCAATCACCATCACATTGGTGGTGCAGGTATTTTTCAGTGCACAGCTTGTTAATTTGTTTTTCGCTCCTGTCGCTCATTTTCAACAAGGATGGGCACATAAAATGGAGGAGTTGGAGTGATGATATGTACCAGGCTGAACATGTTCATGGTAAAGCAGGGAAGAGCTTGGTCTTATAAAAACACTGCAAGACTTGGCCAGTCTCTAGTGTGTTTTTCTCATCACTGACCTGGTACAGCCAGCGCTTGAACAACAACTTACTTGATGGAAGGGGTTGTTTCTAGAATTCTCCTCCCTAGTTTGTTTAAAGTATATAAGGGGAGGAAGATTGACAACCAAGGCTAGAAGGAACTCATTTTGAGGGAGGGGGACACCTTGCTCGGAAGATAATCCCATTGGTGGTAGTGATCTTCCTCTGACTCGGTTGCCATCGTTCTACGACCTGAAGTTGGCAAACAAAGGGATGATGTCAGTGTCAAGTCCCATGGTGACGCATTTTTAGTTCTTATTTTTAGCTTTGTGTTGCGCGTGCATGAATACGTAGTCTGTATATATATTGTTCATTATGGAAGTATTGCATTCTTTTCGTTTATGTGATCATTAGGATTTTACTGCTGTGATTATTTTTAGAGTTGTACGTGTTGCTACATTTAAAATAAAAGCTCATGTTAAGTGCTTTAATACATTTATTACTCAGACTAAGAGTCCTGCATTCCTGACATTCCTTTATTTTTGTCTCCTCTCAGTCTCAAGTAGAGCAGAACAATAGTCAAGACAGATCTAAAAACCACTGAGCATGGCCGTTAACTGTCAGCTAAGCAAACAGTGACTCACATCCCAATGGAATGCTCATTACCAGACACATGAAATTACAAATTATGTCACTAGTGAAATCACATCATGTGATCCCCTGCAGCAAGACACTATGACCAGTCAATTAAGTTGCCACCCCGTGGCCACCTGAGGCCAACGCCTGGGTACAGGGGTGGGGGTTGACTACAAAGCCTGGCCTGTGTCTCCAACCCCAGTTGCACACATCCTAAGGAAGTGTGCTTCAGGAATTGGCCACAATCTTCAGCTCAGCACTGAGAGACACCCATTGTGCAGTAAATCCGTGCTCCAAAGCGTGGCGGAACCCAGCTGGATGACAAAATGGCAGCTCTGTAGAGGTTCTGCCGGCCAAATATATAATTCTGCATTTACCCACCATGCAGCTAAGGAAGATCGCCATCCAACTGCCGCAGTGACTCATATATGCTACATGACAGCACCAGTGGGGATTTCTTTGAGACTGCGACCATCCTAAATCCTGCGGCGCCTGAGCTCGGGCAGAGGCCTGTTACTGGAGTGCTCTGCCTGGGCCGTGTGTCAGCATTGAAACTCTATGCCTGGCTGCAGTAATGGCCATGGGGCGACTGCTGCTCAGGGCTGCATCATACTAATCAGAGAACAAGGAGAGGCCTGGAACTTGATTAAGAGCACAAGGGGAGCTATCCATCATCGGCGGCGGCCCCACCCACCTGCTGTCCAGATAGTTGCCATCAAGCGGCCCAGTCAATGCGCCCTTGGACACCACAATGCTCAGATCGTGGGGCCAGCTGTGACAACCTGGGACGCAACTGAAAACACCCTTTGCCTAGGGAGTGCTGCTCTCCATATCCACCCAGCTGGGCTGGACGAATTACTGCTAGGAACAGCACCCATCCTGCATACCACCCAATTCACAGGCATCACAGCACATCTAGTCCCCCTCCATCAGGTACAAGTTCCTATCAGATAATTGTGATGTTAAGATGCCAGAGTACACCGATAACTGGAAAGTAGTGCCCTGGGCCTGCCTGTGCCGCCTGGTGAGAGAGACGACCTTAGATGTGGCAGGGTCCAGCAGGAGTTACACAGGTCATTGCATAAAACTCACCCGTTAGAAGTAGAGATTTACACCCCCCCACATCACTGTCCAGCCCCATCTTATACCTTGTTTGCCCAAAGCTGGCTCTCCTGCATGCATACTGGCGTCATGGCTCTGGGCTGCTGGAGGGTGCTGGTGGGCGCAATGTTGGGACTACGTGGCCCACGCTCCTGATGCAGTTGCCACCACCTCTGTGCTTGTGAAGAGCCCAGGCTGGGTCCTGGTTGGCGGCCTGGTGGATCCCCGACTCAGACTGCGGGTGTCAGCCCAGGTGTGAAGCCTGGTGGGATTTGCCAGACAGGAGTGGCCTACTTACAGGCCTGACGACTTGTGGCCCTGCAGGCATCTCTGCGCAGGCTGTGGTGCTACGCAGAGGTCTCCCTGCTCTGCATCCCGGGCTTGGCCCTCGTCACTGCTGCTCAGGGCTGCATCACACTAATCGGAGAACAAGGAGAGGCCTGGAACTTGATTAAGTGCACAAGGGGAGCTATCCATTATCGGCGGTGGCCCCACCCACCTGCTGTCCAGATAGTTGCCATCAAGCAGCCCAGTCAATGCGCCCTTGGACACCACAATGCTCAGATCGTGGGGCCCGCTGTGACAACCTGGGACGCAACTGAAAACACTCTTTGCCTAGGGAG
This sequence comes from Pleurodeles waltl, assembly GCF_031143425.1. Lineage (NCBI taxonomy): Eukaryota > Metazoa > Chordata > Amphibia > Caudata > Salamandridae > Pleurodeles > Pleurodeles waltl. Next base: position 869,105,292 of record NC_090445.1, on the reverse strand, counting down.
TGCTGCTCTCCATATCCACCCAGCTGGGCTGGACGAATTACTGCTAGGAACAGCACCCATCCTGCATACCACCCAATTCACAGGCATCACAGCACATCTAGTCGCCCTCCATCAGGTACAAGTTCCTATCAGACAATTGTGATGTTAAGAGGCCAGAGTACACCGATAACTGGAAAGTAGTGTCCTGGGCCTGCCTGTGCCGCCTGGTGAGAGGGACGACCTTAGATGTGGCAGTGTCCAGCAGGAGTTACACAGGTCATTGCATAAAACTCACCCCTTTATCGGCCCTGGCATTGTTGCCTCACTAACTACGCTCCTAGAGGCTGCCCTAATATCCGGTACTGCCTGACAACAACTACACTGATCCATGGCCTTCTCTTCCCTCCATTATCATCATGGGGAAGGCTGAGGCCAGCCAATCTAAACTAAGCTTTGAGAACATGCGTCCCACACAACAAATGGACCAAGGTCCGCAGCATGGGACCTCTCCTGCAAATCCTTAGGGGGAAGAACACCACAACATCAATCTCAAAGAGATACTCATTTATGTGAAAACTAGTGCGAAAACAATAGATGCCAAACTAGATATCCTAACGGACCACCTGGACTAAGTCGAACAGCATGTAGACAAATACAAGAACAGACTTGACTTACTGGAGAACCGTGTCTCCGACACCGACGATGCCCAGACAGAATCCAGAGAGCACCTTCTGCAAATGGATAAAGTCCTGAACAACCTCAGAATTGTGGGACTGGCAGAGTCCACTGCCATAACGAAGATGGAAGTCTATGTGGAAACCTTGCTCTGTGATCTCTTCGGGGAGTCCCTGTCCCCGGTATTCATTGAGCTGGCCCAAGGCTTACTGGGAGCAAGGCCCCCACTGAGCGCTCCGGCTCACCCCATTGCATGACTGCACATCTAAAGGGATTGGGACATTGTCCTGCGACTCATGTGTGAACGCCAGAAGATGCAACACCAAGGCAATGACCTTTTCTTCTACCCATTTTTTTCCTATTGGCAGATCAGGCCGCCCACCGAGAATTTTTACCTACCCAAAAACTGTTACTGCAAGCAGAGATTCCCTACGCAATACTATATCCAGCCAAACTGCATGTAACCTATGAAGGCAGACCTCATTTCTTCATTCACGCAAAATTGGCCCTCAAATTTGCAAAACATGTCACCGGATGCAGGTGGTTGCCTGCAATCTTGCTCAACTCCCCTGATGAGCTCCCCCTCAGTGATGATGACTGATACATAGACGACTTGCGGATCCATGGGGGCTGGCCACACCCGGCAGCACGGACATGACGCTACATACATCTCCCCTGCACATGTACAGAATAGAGTCCCAGCTGTGTTCACTGTGGCTCTCCTGTGCATTTTAAAATTTCCACTTACTGAGAGCCACCCATTTGGGGTATCCCCCATTCGGTCTACCAGCGTACCTGGCTGGGATGTTTGTCCGATTCTCCTCCGCCTCCAGGGATGATTCCCCAATTACACCTTCATACTGATCTTGTTTGTTGGGTGGCGGAGGGTGTGCGATTCTTAACCATGTTCTCTGGTTGGTGTGGGTGGAGGTGGAACAGGATTGTTTATCCTGTTTATTCCCTGCAGATGTTTCCCCCCTCCCTCTATATTCCTGTCATGATACATTGCCCTAATTCAACATGCTTGTGGGCCACCCACTACATTGTACATTGACGGCACTCACAATTCCCATCAATCGTTGGTGTCATGACCACAACAACATGTCTCCCCTGGAACACCCAGGACCTAAATGATTATAGGAAAGCCCGCCTGGTTCAGGCACACCTCACTAGGCATAGAGTTGACTTCTGCTTCCTCCAAAAAATACACCTCACGCACTGGACTGCTCTGGGACTGCGTGCCTAGTGGTGCGGCAAGACCTGCACCTTACTATTTTCTAATTACGGTAGAGGCGTTGCCATACTACTGCGAAAAGGGGCTTCCTTGGCAATAAGTGCACACCATCACAGATTGAGACGGTTGCTATGTGATCACTGCGGGCATATTAAGTAGACAACCTGTGATCCTGGCAGTGGTATAAGGACCGAATACAGACAATCCTGGCTTCTTCACAGAGGTCTGGCGGTGAATCGCTAGCTTGGTGCCAAAAGCCATAATCTGAGGCGGCGACTTAAATGTGCCACTGGACAACAACATGGATCATTCTGGAGTCTCCAGACCCCCATATCTTAATGCAGTGTCAACCCATACCACGTTAAATCATGACTACTTGCAGGCCATCTGGAGACACACACACAAATATATGGGAGGGAACATGCCTTACTGCACACCAGGAAAGTCCAGACATGGACTGTGAATGTATCCCATTTGCCCCGCACTCTCTCAGATCATGCCCCGGTCAAACTCAAACTGCCGATTCCTCAATCTGCCCCTCGCGCCTTTACCTGGCGCTTGCCACCAGGCGCGCTTCGTTTCACGATGATATTCACAAGGAGATAATGGATTACTTCACGCTCAATTAGGGTTTTGTACGATCGGCCTCCACACTGTGAGGCCTTGAATGCTGTCATCCGGGGCACCTGCATTGCAAAGCAAACTGGGGTACTCAAAGCCATCCGCAGGAACTCTCATGTCTAAAGAGCAAAATTCACAAACTGGAAATAGAGTACTTTCGCTCAAACGACACAACCGTGCAAATTATCAGAATTCTAGAGGAAGGTGCTAGGGAAACCTATCTGCACTGGGATGCACAGGCCCAACGTTATGGGGAAGGAGACAGTGCCGGAAAGACATCTGCGAACCTGCTTTGTACTCCGCGGGCCTCCTCCTATGTCACAGAATTACTAGACGATGACCCCAGTTGTGTATCCACCCCCTCAGGGATGCTAGCAGTAATGGTGTCCTTTTACTCAAACTTATATACAGCCATTCCAACCCCTGATGCCTCGATCTGACCACATATATATACACAATCCAACTGGTTTGGCTGGCTAAAGCTCACCGCACCCATAACAACTGGAGAAATAGTCCAAGTTATCAAGAGCTGGCTGTTACAAGGCTCCTGGGCTAGATGGCCTCACCACCGCCTTCTATAAGAAATTTGCCCCCATGTTGACACCACATCTCTTGGCAATGTAGAAGGAATCCCATGACACTGGCCCCCCTACTCCGGGAAACTGTTATTTTCACTCTCCTCAAGCCGGACAAACCAGCCATGGGGTGCGATTCCTACAGGCCCCTCTTGCGTATAAATGTAGGCAAAAAAGGTTTTTGTTGAAAATCCTAGCCAAACGTTTACTACCACTACTGCCCAAAATAATTTGGCCACAGCAGTCTGGCTTTATCCCTGGGCACGCCACATCTCATAACTTCTGCACTATTTTCGGGGCCATGCATCACCTTGACCATAGGTTCGCTGCGATTAATGCCAGTGGCGGTTAGTGGCAAATCACATGGGAGGGGTGCAAAACACACAAAAAACACACATAAACATAATATATACAATAAAATACAATACAATAAAATATGCAACAAATATAATCATTTAAAAAAACACTTACCTTACTCACTGTTCTGCAGCACGTCCTCGTTGTACAGCACTTCCTCTGAGCGCGAAGCCTACAGCCAACTCTCTCATCCAATCAAGACGCTGTTTTCATGATTTTAAGCAGCATGAAAAAACAGTCTTGATTGGTTGGAGCAGGCCAGCTCCAAAAGGCACTGTAGGCCTGTGCCTGCTCTCCAACCTAGCTGTCCAAGACAGCCAGGTTGGAGAGGTTTGAATTGTGCATGCCAGTTTGGCCGTAGCGAGGTAGCTGGCCAAACCAACATGCTCTCTTCAAAAATTAAGTGGCCACTTCTCACTGCTGCCAATCATTGGCAACAGTGACGCACTGACCATACCCTGCCCTGGGACTTGCTGGCAGAAAGCATAAAAAAGAAAGTGGCAATAAAATAATTTTATTTTTTACGCTTTCTGCACAGCAGTGTGGGGGGGGGGGTGAGACTGTCATGGACTAGATGCCACAAAAGCATTCAACACTTTAGAGTGGCCATACTTGTTTCCTTTGCTCTTGCGCATCGACCTCAGCCTGCACTTCATCTGACAAATACAACTCCTTTACACCCTTCCCACTACGAAAGTGAGACTCAATAAGTTGCTGTCCGAACCTTTTCAGATCGCACGCGGCACATAACAGGGCAGCCAACTATCGCTGATTCTTTTCGTGGTGCGCTTGGAGTCATTAGCGACAATACTCAGGCAACACCATGCACATAGCAGCATCGGTTTCTCTATGAAGGGGACTAGTGGTGTCACGCACAATGAGTATCAAGAGTTAAATGCTCGGAATGACTTGCGCGTCTTGCTGATTCGAATGCCACCATGTAAATGCCAAGAAATGGTAGCGCACAATGAGTATTAAGAGTTAAATGCAAGGAATGAATTGCGTGTCTTGCCGATTCGAATGCCACCATATAAATGCCAAGAAATGGTAGAGCACAATGAGTATCAAGAGTTAAATGCTCGGAATGAATCGTGCGTCTTGCTGATTCGAATGCCACCATGTAAATGCCAAGAAATGGTAGCGCACAATGAGTATCAAGAGTTAAATGCAAGGAATGAATCGTGCATCTTGCCGATTCGAATGTCAATATGCAAATGTCTAGAAATGGTTGCGCACACTGTTGCCAACCCGAATCTCAAAAGTCAAATGACAAGAATGAATCGCGTGTCTTGCCGATTCGAATATCAACATGTAAATACCAGAAACCACGAGCACATTCACACGCACAAGGAAAAATCTTCCAACATGAAAACTAGGCACAAAAACTTGAATGCCTTCGAAAACAGGATGGGGGGCCCAGCCTGACCTCCGTCTTACCGCCCTGATCAAGGATCACCAATACAATGAAGGGCAAAGGCCTGGAAGATCAAGGTAGGCCTCTGGAACAGGAGCTCAGGAAATTGCTGCTGCTCTGCACCGGTACCTCTGAAGAGTGAGCTGGACTGGCTCCCACAAACCACAACCAGTCATGCTGCAGAGAAAGCTTCTAGAAGGCCCTGGAAAGGGACCACACCCTGACACACTCTGAAAGCCTGCAGCAATACATTGCAAATGAACAGTATTTACAAGCACCTTGAATATAAGTCTTCAGGATTGAACTCTGCAATGCAAAAGGTTAAACAGCAGCATATCAACATAATGCATGAATTACGTTATCTCATAAGTGCTGGGTTTTTGCATTCCAGTCGCCCATAGAGCGCGCACTGCCCTGATGTTGACACTGGGTGACGGAACCAGTGCATTACCTAGGTGTTTGGCTGAGTTGCGATTTCAACTAATTTTGGCAAGCAAACTATGGTAGAGCCTTTATCTGGCTGGAGGACAGGCTACCAATGCAAACCAAACTGCCTCTGTCGCTCTCCGAACAAATAGTAATTGCAAAGAGGGTGATACTGCCCAAACCCATCTCCGCTCCCCTCATCCAACCCCTTACCCCCATCCAACCCAATGCTTTTTACGCATTATTTGACAGGTCACCTACCCCACCCCACCTCCCTGGTGAGTCTGTTGGGCTGTGTAAAAGACACACCACCTGGCGACCGCTGACTAACTGCCATGCTGCTCTTACTGTTTTTCCATCACAATTTTACACAAGACAATACTGCGTGTCCCACGAGGTGCTGCAGCACTGTTAATAGGGAGATAAAGGTGTTACCCTAACACATAGTGTACACAATAGAGCCATTTTGCGTTTTTTAAATTTGGAGTCTAGCAATTCCCTTGTTTTTAGCTTGTTGTCCTTTTTTCAATCTTTGTAGAGGCCACGTCGTCCCTTTATAGTCCTGATGAGGCCCAGACTGGAGAGGCCGAAACGCGTCAACACACACCTTGGTGAGATTGGGTTCTTGATTTGTATTCAATCTTAAAAAGAATCTGCCTCACATGGATAGATACCTCTAAAAAATACACGGGTATTCTAAAGAGGCATATACACAAACCTTTAATCATCGCACCGTTGTGGATTACAACCACAAATAATAGCTGTAACCACTATTTCCTGCCAAAGAAATTGATTAGGGGACAACCCCCAGTTGACAGTCCATTTGCCTCCTAGGCTCCAACAAGTCTGCTGTTGCCCTCAAAAAATATATTAGGATATCTGTAATGTAGTGTCAATTATGTTTGTGCTGTGTGTTGTTATTTGAATAGTTAACGTCATAAAATATTTTTTTATGAGTCACTAGTGACCTTGCAAAAGGTTATTTGTAATAAATTTTGGAAAGTAATTGAACCACAAAGGAAGTACTTATCACGTTTTTTAAAAAAAAAATCAGAAAATGTATCCTGACCTTTTTGACCATCCTTTGTTGCTCTATGCTGCTCTTACTGGCCAAGCGCACACTGCTATGCACTGTGACCGGTACTCTGCTCTGACTGTCTGGACATGGCTACAGGACATAACTTACAGCCAGGAACAGCTGTCGCATTACTGGGAACTAATGCCCCCACACTCCTGCCCAAAGGATATATGGAACTCATTTCTCAGGGAGCAGGAATGCCACCCAGCACCAAAGGTTACCACCTCTGCTCTGATAACTCTGCTCCCAAGGTCACCCCAACAGGTGCCACTGCCATCTGAGAAGACCTTCACTTTCCCATGACATACCCCTCTGTTCATTATACACCTGTGCCTTCAGCATCACGTATGCTATATAGACTATTGTACAAAGAGATTATACCCCCATCTCCATCCCCCCGCCTCTGTTGGCAAAATCAGTTTTCTGAATGTCTGCCCCACTTTCGCTATTACACAGGCTTGACTGATAAGCGTGCATTGAACAATGTCAAACTGGTGCTCTTCCTTACCGTGACATACCCCCATCTTCCCTCTCACCTCACCCCCCAGGTCAGCTGCTCCCTTCCTTGCAGGACACTCTTCCCTTAAATTACCTTTTCCTACGGTTGTTATAACTATTGTATTACTTCTTGGTTAAAATGCAAATAAAGAGATTTCAAAATAAACCCCTGCTCCACACAGCCTTTAGCAATGGGTTGGCTGCAGGTCCCAGCACGCAACCTGGCCTGCATCCAACCTCCTGAGAGACTGAGTCCCGTTGTGCACGGCCTTTGGTGGCATGGCCCCACTGGCAAATACTGCTGATAATGTCCATGGGCTGCCGCAGATCCATGAATCCGGTGAGAAAGATTAGTGTTTGTTGTTTTGGGAGATAGCATCTGCACATTCTCCTCTCCTCTCCTCTATTCCCTACATCATGTCTGGAGCAAGGGGATGATCCCGGTCTCTCTATTTCCCTTCAAATGTTTTTTCAGGACAACAGCTTTGATGCTTGATCTCTTCCAATGGGCACAACATCATAGCAGATTAGTTTTATTTTTCAAATTTTTGATTCACAAATCCTCAACAGACCGGACTTCACAAATGACATACAACTGACCCTTCGAAAACAAAGCAAGTATTTCACAATCAACTGTATCGATTTTCACCAATAAGAAAAATGGCATATTCTGAGTAATTTTGTAGTTTCATGTCAAGTTCGGAATAATATTAAGCAGTTTTAGATTCAGCAATAAATCTGTGTTTGTTACTGCTGTTTGGTTGCCGTTAAAAAAAAAGGGTTGGGACATGTGAGTCAGTGTGCGAACCTTGTAAAATAAACCGCAGGCAAAGCACTATTGGAAGAATGCAGTTTAGTACATAAAAATAGAGCAAAAAAACTTAAAAGTTAAATGTTATTGTTAAAAACCATGTCTTCATAGCATGTGCCATGGTTTGTACCTGGGCTACACACTTTACTGTTCGTACAGAGAGACACATGCCGTACTGAAAGGACATGGCCAATTCAGGCTATACAAATAAATGCAGATATAGCACACCGATACTTAAACAATAAACCCTCCAAAGATGTGATTCCGTCAAAAGCCGTCTAAAAGTCTTTTGAACAGAATGAAGTGACCTATAGTGAAGCTGGATGTAGCTAAAACAAATTTTCTCGGGCTGGAGTTGCCTTCAGAACAAAAAACAAATCCAACAAGCCTTACTGATTGGCAGATTGTAAATGGGCACCACCTCAAAATAAACTACTTTGCAATATGCAGCGAAGATACCGATGACAATGTAAAAGAAAAAAAATACAGCAAAGAAACAACTAGTCCAGTTCCTTATAAAAAACCTCCTTTTGAAAACTGCGCTCCTACTCCTATATTCCCTGAATCTTTGCATGCATGTGCAGCTCTGGTTACATGTCGAGGTTAAACTTCCAATGAGCATCCTATTCATGCATTCAATTGTACCACCCAGTACTGCAGTCTGAAATCCCACTGGCAATGATTTGTGAATACCTAATCACGAATAATTTTGCAGTTAGAATATACAGCAGAACAAGCATTCTTGACTATAAGTAACTTGGGGCTACATGTAGCAAAGGTTTTTACCCATTCTGTGTCTATGGGAAAAAGTGTTAGTACATATGGCCCTTGTTCCTCTGATGGATACTTTTAACCTCAGACTGCTCACCGTTAGAGAGGAGTCTTAAACCAAAATGTCTTGCCAAACCAAGTAGGCAAAGTGATCTTACAGACAGCCCTGGACGCCAAGGACGCCATGAACACATGCACCAGTGCCAAGGCACAACCTGGCAGGCAGCAAGAAAAGGCACCTTTCTGCCAAAGCTATTGAAGCAGCCTTAGCCCTGGTGAAATGGACTCACTGGCTTTCAGAGGCTGTTTCTTGGCCAATGTATAGCAGATTGTGATGCAGAGTTCTAGCCGCTTTAATAAGGCACTCTTTTGCAGTGTGTTGCCTTTTGTCACACCTGCAAATCCCCCAAGGAGTGGACTGTCTCCCATGTATTCCTCCTCTGTGCAACTGATGTACAAACTAAGTATTCTTTGAAGGTCAAGGTGATGGAGTCTCTCTTTCCCCTCATGGAATGAGGCAGGGCAAAGAACACATCAAAAGAGCATGTTACAGGCAAACATATGGTGAGATTTATAGCTATTTATGTAATAATATCCGGGTTCGTATTGTACAACACTAGTTTTCCTGGGTTAAGTTTGGGATGGTAAACTAGTTAGAAAAGAAGTCTGAAATTTTAGTTTTCAATTTTGAATTTGTAATTATGTACCATATGGTTGTATCATTAGTAAAGGCTGGATTCTGTTTGACATCTGAAACATGATTATTTATTATTATTTTTCATCACGCTAGTTTTGATTCCAATTTCAGTTTATTACTTCATTGGGAAATTTAGTGGTGTAGACATTACAAGAGGATTCCACTGTATCAAAGCAGTTGAGAACATACACATCAGTGAACGCTGCAGGATTTCCTGACGTCAATACCTCACAGATGCGCCTTTTGCAGACGCTTTTCAAAACGTCCAGGTCAACTCAAGGGTTTAGCCATGACAAATGAAACCTGACGGGACGCCATTCGACAATATGCATATTGACATATAAATGTATCCCAGGTTTTGAAACAATACGATTATAATGGAAGTTACATGCTTCCAGGGAACAGATTTAATTTTACTGGTGAAATTACAGTTTTACAGTTTCCGGAATATAGGTGCAGTTCAATTACAGGCAACAACACTATATACCATTACCTCGTGGTATGTTAAGATGGGTTTAAAACAACCGCACTGGTTAACAATTTGTTTGAGGTCACGGCCCTCATAGGAAAAAGCAATAAAATGTAATTGTTTTCATCAGAATAGTGTACCCTGAGGATAGGGTGTTTTTTTCTGATCAATGTGCATAAATGTATTGAATTTTGATTTTAGTTTGTTTAATGTTGTAGATTATTGTTACTGTCCCCCAGACGAAGGACCAGAAAGGTACGAAATGCATTGGTGGTTTCGAGTGCTAGTGGAATGACCAAGATAGACAGTTGCAATAACGTGCCCATGGATTAATTAAGCAAGGCTGCATTAGCATTGATAACAATACATGTACCCTCACTGTGAATTGTGTTGAAGAATTTTGATGAAATGAGAATTATAAAAAAAGGAAAAATGTATCAAATTAAAAGACTTTTTGCTCATATTGGATGGAATGATTATGGGCAACATAACAGACCATTCCCCCTCGGGACTGCATTCATGGGAGTACAGCAGTTAGTACCTTGTTATGTGTCCTAGGTTGGAGGATACACCCAGTGAGCACTGCCAGATTTTAAGCAACCGGTTTTAAAACATAACAGAAAAAGGTGTGCATAGGAGCTTTAAAATTGATAGAAGCCTTGAAATACCAGAAATAACATCCCATTTCTTTCGCCGAATCCAGTACATGTTCAAAGGCACCTTCGGAGAGCAACAGATTGAGCCCTGCATCAAGATTCTGGAGTGTTCTTACAAAAAAGTATTCTGTTGTGGGGGAGAGGGGTAGAAGTAAATGGTAGGGCATAACCCTTTTAGACCATTGTAAGACCCACGTGTCGGACGTGCTGAATCGCCAGCAGAGGAGGAAATCTTGCATACAGCCTCCTAATGGACAGGCCTGAGACGCGGAGGTCAAAATAAAGCTACTTGGAAGTCACTGCAATAAGGGAGGACACTGTGTCTGCTGAGTTGCAAAAATTCTGCTGGTGCCATGTCCATACCCTAGACAAGAGTGGGTTGTCTGCAGTATAACAGGCTGTGAAGGCTGACAAGGTCTATAAGCTAACCCTCTTGTGCCTCCTCTAAATTTCCTGGACTGGTGGGGAAACAGTTTCGCAGGCATGAATAAGCCAAAGGATTGTGCTGTGCTGGAGTTGTTTTCATCACCCCAATGCCAAAATGGCTTTCTCCTCAAAAAGCCTGGAGCCATCAAAAGGCATAGCTATAAAAGGAGCTTGCACATCACCCAACAACCCAATTAATCTCCTTCAGGCGTGCCTTGAAGCATAATGCTCATAACAAAAGCCATACCAATACAAAGAGTCAAGGCCAACCCGGAGCATGTACTCTGCAACATCCTGGCCACAATAAATAGCCCTGGCTAACGAGGCTCCGCATTCAACTGGGACTGCAAGCAAAATATGTCCCTCCACATCCTACAAGGAATGTGTGTACCTGCCTAGTAAGCAAATTGTATTGATAGACTTAAGTGCTAGACTGGCCTAAGTGAAACGTCTATTTACAAGGACACCCTTTCTTTTCAATTCCCTGTCTGGGAGATTGAGTAGAAAGGAACCTGGGTTGACCTTCCAAGTTGAGGTCTGGATGATTAGGCTCTTCGGTGTTGGATGTTTAGAATGTCCAGATCACCAGGGGCAGATCAATGCCATTAAGCTACAGGTCCAGTGAGTGACAGACATTGATATGGCTTGGCCCATGTAGCCACGAAGATATCAATAAACAAATTATTAAACAGTAGTAGCGGCTCAGAAAAACAGGTCCCTAGTTAAAAGACTGCAGTCAGCATACTGCATTTGGTCTCGATGGTGGGTAATTGTAGTTCCAGTACCTCTGCCCTTTAAACAACCACTAAAACAAGTTGCTTCTCTCAGCAGGCAGCCCACTAGAGTTTAAAAAGTCCTGATACAGTGCAGCATTAGTATACTGAAGCCTGATCGTTCAGGCCTCAAGATGTAAGGGACATAGGGCACCTCTTGGACTGAGACAGAGTCAGAGTGAAAGAGTACATGGATCCTCTGCTCGCCTCGGATCAGACTCAGGTTGAATCACGAATGGCTGCACTTTTGAGATCTCATAGAATTAATTTGGTAGAAACTGGACAGCCATCAGCATGGGGTCAAAGACTGGAGCCAGAACTAGATTCTCCATTGAACCGGTGGAGTCAGTGCCACCATAAACCAAGGTGCCAGTGTAGAGGTATGCACCAGAGTCAGTAAGGACCTGGTAAATGGCTGAGAAGGGGCACGCTCACCGGTTATAGTCTAACTGCAGAGTCCTGTAGCTCCTTAGGGCCTAAAAGTGTGTCAGAGAGATGAGAGTGCACCAAGAATGAGCCGTTATGTCTCTTTGAAGCTCCATCGGCTCTGGGGTTGAAAATGGATTGGGGAACTCCTGGTGCACCGGGACCAGCTGTGGAACTGGTTTGGATTTCAGGGACTGCAAAGAGGTGCAACCTATGTTTTGATGCCCTTGTCTCGACAGACATAAAGGGGTGGTATAAGGACAAGTCACACTTTGTCTTTTTATGCTTCTGTTTGGACTTTCTCTTACTAGAAGACTTTGAATGGGAAGTGGACTTTTCTCAAGAATGGGATTGCAACTGTGCCCGCTACCATATTCTGTGCTTCGACCTGGACCTCTTTTTGTTCTTTGCAACACAGATCTTCACCTCCTGGTTTCAGATGGCTTTCAGGGGCATGTTGGCACATGGCTTAAAAGTCATGCACAGAGCACAAGCACCAGAAGCAGACCTTGTGCAGTTCCATGACTGACACTGGTTTCTTGCAGTCTCCACATAGTGTGAATCCTATTGTTTTCAGTGGGGACATATTCGAAAGACACTGTGAAAGATTTAGAAATTTCCAGAAGACTGACAAGAGAATAGAGCCTTGGATACGTGTTGAAGGGCACAGAAAGAAAGGAACTAAAGTCAGCGGGCAGGGGTAGTGCTTACATGCAGCTCTGCACAGTCACTTCCAGGGCGAATTGTGGAGTCTCTATGGAGCTATAAAGTGCCACCTACTGGCAAGCAGAAGCACTGCTGAAGAATTCTATGGTTCCTACTTTGTGCCCGGGAATATTTCTAAACATGAGAAATCTGTGGTTCGAAGTATCCTTCAGAAAAATAGCTTTTTGTATCTGTTGGAAGGCAATGCCTTAATTTTTAAAGAATTGCTCCTAGCCAGCACCACAAGAAATACATCAAGATCATGGTGATGAGACGGGGACAAACTGTCGCTCCATGTACTCCTTCAGCTTCCAACCTACAAAGAAGCTGAAAGCAGACTCGAGATCCATCACCTTTCAGCTAAAGCAAAACTCTTTCTTTGAAGCTAAAGAACCAACACTTCTAGAAGCAGAAGGTAGAACCCTTAATATTTAACATCTGTGGATGAGTAACATAGAGCTGTTAACTTTATTTTATAGTCAAAAGGAGGAGAATACCCACCTAAACATTATGCGAGGATTAAGAATTCCTCAGAGAGAACTGTGATCTCTTCCCGGGGCAGTGAGACAGTTGCTAGGATATATTTAACAAAATTAAACTCCAGAAACCCCAGGCTGGAAAGATTGTCCAGATATATTGCCATTGTAAACTTCTCACCTTTTATTATGAGAAATAAATGTCCATGCTGATGATGTTAACTGCGATCCTCCAATACAACAGTTGATGCCACCACATCAGAAAGAGGTGCTAACTTTCAGTTATTTGCAGCAAATATGATTATAGCTAAGACCTATGCTCTTCTAAGGGGGAGTTGAGGGTTTCTTTGCATATCAGTGACTCCCAGAAAAGACCATGATGTCTGCATTTCCACACAAATCTACAGCACCACGATGACAGTGCACACATATATTGCACCATATTGGAAGTGCTACCTGGAAGCATGACATACAGTGATAGCGACATAGATGCCCCGTATCAGCATGCCGATGTAGCTGTCATTTTGAAAGGAAGAGCCAGGTGGAGAGACAGGCCATGTGGCAGCATCAATCAACACACACTCAACCCGCCACACAGGAGAGGGGAGAGGGATGGTGAAACAGTGTGAGGCCTGACGTAAAGATGCTGCCCTCCAGGGTTTGACCTGTGCATAAAAAAATGGATTCCAATTTTGGGTGATCGGAGTAAAGTTCATTCTCGCAAAGTCACCCATATCGCCCGAGGAGGTCTGTAAATTTCCCTATATCAACTTTAGGTTCTACAGGTCAGGCCATACTAGGGGCGTTTCCAATAACAATCCACAAATAAATAAAAAGTTTTAATAGCACTTCCATGTCTGATGTGGGTTGGTATGCACAGAAGAGGTTCCACCTACCCTCAATCATTTCAGGCTAGACTTATAAAAATATAAAGCACTCAAGACAAATCTTAAATTAGCTCCAAATAAGGATGTGCAGGGACCCTCAATGTGTAAACATAGCAAACAAAAACTGTGCTCTTAAATTCAAACATGACAACAACCATATCGAGATGTGCGTGAATACAGCCTTAAAAAGGCCAATTTTCTAAACACAATTTTGAAAGCAATGCTTAGAGAAATTGCCAGTGAATAAAAGACAAGATAGAATTTCTTACCTCTAAAGAATTCTGCATTCCAAAAGAAGAGGCTGCTATTGAGAATAGCCAGAACCCAACTCAAGGGAAGAAGGTACAAAATGCAGACAGACCCCAAGAGAGCTCCATAAAATCTAGAAAATTACAATTAGCATCAGGTTAAATATGGGATATAACAGTCAAGCAGCAAGAAGCATATTACTTTCCTTGAAGGGGTGAGTTGAAAAGCTCAGAAACGGCAGCAAAGAGTCATTTTTTTAAAGGAGATATTCACATGGGGTCATCATGTACTGTCAATCTGTGTGCAAATCGGATAACAATAAAAATATTTTCAATTCGCAAGCTGATACACATGAAAAATTAACAAGATCCTGAACAGTCAGTGGTTGCTAAGAAGAATTCATGCTGGATACTGCTGCTCACTATTGTTTCAGGATCTTGGCTATTATTGCACACCATATAGATAATAAATTACTCTTGCTTCTCAAAAGGTTGCGAGTTGAGCAGTCAGGACTTCTGCCTGGAGGTGATAACTGGCGTGGAAATCTAGCTGTAAGATGCCACATTAATCACACGGAACAACTTCCAGACACAAATCTCATAAGCGCCAGATTTGGAATTTTGCAGACATGGTAATCATGTCACACGCGACAGAGTCACTGTCCACCAAACCCTTCGCCTCATTTAGAGATGGGTGGATCTTAAGTATTCCTTAGATGGAGGTACTATGTTTTCAATTGAATACTTCCTCCAACAGCCAAACATTGGTTAGAGGAAGGGCTTTACAAAGTGCATTCTATTTAGGGTTGACAATGTAATTTCCTTTCCTGTCCATCACTGCTAAGAAAAACCTGGCACTGATGGACAGGAAAAAACAATAGCCTGGGAGGAAATTGTCAGCATGGGGGTGTCAGTTTTGCTTTTCAAAATGTTTTCACTTTGGGAATTTGTTTTTGAGAAAGAAGAAAATGTCAATAGTTTGGTGTACCACCATCAAACCTTTAGTACATTAAAACTGTTGTGACTACAGAGTGTTCAGACATGACCACCGGGCTGTTGGTCATCTCTAGATTAGTCAGACTGAAAACCCTCAGGATGGCAGAGATAATGTCCTCTGCCATTCCAACAACCACTCTTCTTCCGCCAAAATTTAACTCGAGTTCTAAACCTCTTTATACTTAAATATATGGTAGTAAAAATCTTGCAAATTGCACTATTCTAGGCCTCATTGGGAAGTGCTACACTGGCCTACCAATCTGCAGTCTCATAAATTGGGGGTAGTGGCAGGGAGCCAAGCCAATCCCCTCCAATGCTAGAATAAAAAAGCATAATCCCTAACCAATGTAGATAGGTTCCTCTCAGACTATCTATCCTTCTAGGCTTTCCAAAAGGAGGGCAACATTGGGCACACAATTGTCAGTAATTTATTCCAAGGTAACGAGTCCAGACCCCTCAAATAACGTCTCTGATTTCAAGACAGTCTTTGCAGAGCACAAAGGGGGAAAGTAGGACGTGTTTGCAGGGCAAAGGCATAGTTTAGACCTCCCGAGAAGCTCTGAGGAACATCTGACCAAACTACCAGACATCTGAGTACCTTCTCTTAGCAGCATTGCTCTTAATGGCAGAAAAACCTGTGTGGATTCTCTACACATTCCAAGACAGCTGCAGGGTCTCATAGGGGGACACTTCATGAAGATGATCCACTTCTAAAAAGCAACCTAGAGGACAAACTTCATAATATTGTGCAACCATTGTGCTAAGGTTTAATCAATAAGCAAGTCTAAGATGACATTTGGAAGGATGACACAACCTGAAATCTACTGTGCTTTTCCATTCCATTCTTCCATTTACATGTCTCCAAGAGCATGGCTGTTTGAGATGCATGCATGGTGATGACTCACTCTGCAGGCCGATGTGACATCTATGAGGAGGATCACCTCCCAACAGAGATGTTAGAGTAAAGACATCATATACCACTGCTTGACAGCCTGATCCCAGTTGTCTAGACTACCCTCAACCTCATTCCAACTTATATCTCAGTTCATACACTTTAAGAGTTTGTTGCCTGGAGTAGAACTTCCCTGCATGCCAAGGTCAGTTAAAAAGACTTCGAAGCAAGACAGACCACTGTGATCTCCAGCATGTTTACACAATAAGAAGATTACTTCTGGGACCATGCTCTTTGTATATGCAAGGAACAGAATTGTACTTTCAATCCAAACACGGTTGGGTGCAAACTTGTTTGCACTAATAGCTTCTACTGGAAATGAAATACCTTCATCTGATTCTGTAGGTTTATCAGGCGTAGAAAAGACTAATGCAGCCACTATCATACTAATTTCTTTTCTCTAGTCCCAATGCACAGACTTTTGTTTCTCAGCTACCTGTCCTTCCCGGTTTACTTTTCCCTATAATTTGCTTTAGGGATACCTCCACCACCAGGCCAGAGATCTCCCTACGGTAAAGTATAGGGAAAATGTACTTTTCTTTAGAACATTGGAATGTTGGGAGCTCAATTGGAGACAATGGAGTGCTCTGGCTTTTACTGCCTAGTAAAAAGCCCGGGGCATCAACATTCCAATGTCCTTTATTCACAGAAACAGCTGTGAACAAAGGCACCACAGAGCCAGAGGGGATTTTATAGTAATATGTAATTTTAAGGGTTATGCATTATGTACTAGCTTTAATAATTGTAGGCCTTAATTTAGCAAAGGTCTTGGTCTACTTGTCAGGCTTCATGTCAAGCTGTATTTATTAACATTTTAATAAATGGCCGACCTAGAGAGTTACACTGTGATTTTCCATTGTATTGTGTAAAATGTGCTCACAGCTGAAAATCTTTTCTCACGAGAATCGACTGCTAGAAGATGCTGTTCTTGCTAAATGTAACATACTGTGTGTAAAACTGACTTTCTCAGGAGGAGAACAATGGAGACACTGACTGGAGTAGAAGCTGCAACAATATTGTTACCTGACGAGCCGGATGATGAGGACATTGCAGGAAACCAATCAGCAAGATGTGAACGGAGTAATGGTAGAATTCATAGATCTGGAGTTTTAGTTTTATTGGACAAAGTGTGAACATGCGATCCCTTGACCAATAGGGATTTGGGAAATAGTTTTAGTGAATTCAACTTAACAGGACTCCACTGAGAAGAAACAAGCATTTTCCATAAACCCATTGCCCATTATCTTGCTGGCCAAAAGGTCAATATTTTCTTGTGCGTCTTGACAAGAGACGTGCTTAATTTTATTGCCTAAAGACTTTGCATTTTCTGAACTTTGTTGCTGAATCCTGATGCCTTGTTGATTGACTGATGTCCTGATGACGAAGACTATCTTGTGTTGCTGATCCAATTGAGGAGAGGTATAAGTTGTATCTATGTGTCTGTTATGCATATTTGCTTTTTCTTTCTAGGTACCAACCGCACTGTTTTGATAGAACCATAGGTAGATAATAGTTTTTCCAAATTCGTGTTAAAAATTGTTTTGCATGAAGCCCAACATGCTGATGCTGATCTGATGTTAGTTAAAGAACCTCTCTAATGAAATTCGGCTAATAGGGAATAATACTTGATGAATTTCTCTGTTGAACTTAAATGTATGTGATCACATTGACGCAGTTGACCTTGTTATTAATTTGCACCATAACTTTAGAGTGTCGTTGTTCAAGCTTTGATTAGATTGCATTTTTTCTGCTGCTTTGGACAGCCAGTATTGTTTCTGTATGCGTTTCATCTGATTTTGAGATTAATCTACATGACCTTAGCATTGTTTATGGGAAATAAATATTCTAATATTTTACTAAGAGGTGTGGTTATTCATGACTGAAAGGTCATCATGGTGCGTGCAAGTACTGACTATTGATTATTACTGTTATTGATTATTGTTGATTGTTAATACTGTGTATTGGTCATTGATTAATGATCTGCAGGTACTGGAATTATGGTGGGAACATCTTAATTGTGAGTCAAAAGGTTCATCTACCTATTTCGCGTCCTCTTGTAAGTTTACTTATTAAGGTCAGACGCGCTAACAGGCTTTCATCCAGGAGAGCTGGCTGGCTGAATCTGAGCTTTTTTCCATTAGAGATCTCCTTTGGTTAGAGTGACTGGGGCCTTGCCAATGATGTTGCTGCTGATGCCGTCGATAGGGCCAACAAAGAGACTGAACCCTTCATGGATAATAATGATAGTCTCTGGGCCTGTAGTGTGGCTTTAATAATTTATACTTCTCAACACTACCACTTTTCAGGGCTGTCTCATTCTTTGTCCTCGCCTTTTTTTTCAGTGTGCTGACGGAATGAAAGGGCATGAAAATAGGAGACTGAGAATTTTCAGATGCACATCAGGCTTCAAGGTGGTCACGTGCAACTAAGAAGAGCAGCACAGTGATACCATGGTTACAGCATAACGCTGCCAAATTGACCAAATCTATAGCAGCTCTGATGACATGCTTTCAAAAAAGATTCATGCACAATTCCCTCAACATCCTGCCTAAGGAGTTTCAGTATTTCAGTAAAGGATTTAAGGCCTTCCGTGATTTCCCATCTATAAGAGCAGTCACACTGTTGTCATTAGTTCAGTGGCTGAAGTATCACATCTAGCCTCATCCATCCACTTACTTTTCTATCAGGTGGAGTGGATATAATGAGAGCCGATGCATGCTTCTGTCTCACAGCAAAGACTACCATAGAGTTTAGTTTGGGATTAGATTTTAAATCTGGGTCCTGCTGGGGAGGCTTTTGTATTTTAAATAGACATGGAGTTGTTGGAAATTAGTTTTCTGCAATTTCCAACAAAACTGGTGCCAGTGGAAGAAAGGTTTTAGAGATGCTTGAGGCTGAAGAGTCTGTTATAATTTATGCAGATGACGGTGGTGCTTCCAGTGAAATTATTATTTAGTAGCGCCTCTCACCAGAAATACATTAGATACTGTGATGTCATCCACTGGTGAGATCTCGGAGGGTGACCATTCTGCAGAGGTGGATGCATATGAGGATCTTGATTTCAAGAAGCCTGAGTGAGAAGGTAACCTGTTTATTCTACATCTTCTTTCAATGGCGACTGATATGTCTTAGGATGGGAAATGTCTCCGGGAGATACTCTAGGTGTCAAAGGCAAATTTCTAATCAGAGAAAACAA
Organism: Pleurodeles waltl; assembly: GCF_031143425.1. Lineage (NCBI taxonomy): Eukaryota > Metazoa > Chordata > Amphibia > Caudata > Salamandridae > Pleurodeles > Pleurodeles waltl. The sequence goes on along the minus strand of NC_090445.1, from coordinate 869,085,946 downwards.
AGTCTGCCATGGTACCATCCTTGGTGGATGGTGGAAGATTTAGTTTGTGGAGATGAGTTTACAGAGGTTCTTTCACCAGAAAGACAAACCTAGGGGATCCAACAGGTTGTGGTGTTGACTTATCAGATGGGGACAATCTTAGGACCTGATTTAGATCATGACGGTGTTATCGCCAAGTCATGTTAGCGGCAGACCGGAGAACACTGCCAAGTCGACGGTGTTCCACCCATCCGCCCTATTTAGATGTTGCAGCTCTGCAAAGCAGGGGACTAGCGACGAATTGCTGACTGACGGAGATGGTGGTGAGACCCAATGGACTTCGTACAATGGAATGGGCTATGGAATAGAGGTAAGTGGCGCACACACACACACACAATACCTTAGCCTTGCATCCAAAGGAGAAGGGTCCAAACAGATTAACTTCCTGTATGGAATGCCTGTTCACCTGGGCTGTGGGAGCTTAGACCGGAGGACATGGACCCAAGTCCTCCTATGATGAGAAACGCTACTAATTGGTTGGTAAGGTCCCACTGTAAAAGTATATTTTTCAGCCGTTAGTTGCATTAGTTCAATAGTAGAAAATGCAAGGAAGGAATCTCTTGTGTCCAATTCAACACGTTTTTATTGGAGAGAAGTGGTGGATTCCAAAGTTGAGTTTCAAAGTCCAACGGAGTTTCAGCCAACACGTGTTTTGCCCCACATGGCGTATACGCCAGGGCTTCCTCAAGGCTGTAAAGAAGAAATGGTATAAGGCTCAGGATAGAGCTCAGTATAAGTGAGAGCGACACCGAAAGGGTGAGTACCCTAAGTGTGTGAAAAAGGGTCATGCATCGCATTTGCTGTGCTCTCTTAAAAGGAGGTGAGTACCCCCTATATAGGGGTCACTATGAGGAAAAGGTAGCACCATCTATTTGTGAGATATAGGTCCTTGCATAATAGTGTGGAGAGTACACTGAGCCCTAGATAGTATTACAGAAGTGTAGCTTGGAAAGAACATTAAAAAGAAATATATATCGGTATTCAATATTTTAGTTAGGAATTATCAGTCGTGTAGTTTTATGCTGGCACTAAACTACGTGATATTACTAATTAATTGTCATGCAAATGAGAAATTAAAAGGAGAAGAATAACAGTGTGTGTAAATTAAAGTTTAGAGCTTAGCAAGTAAAAGTTACATACCACGTTATTTGAAAGCATAGTTCTTCAGGCTCAATGCCACAGTTATTATAAAGAATCTGTGCATGAAATATATGACAGACATCTGTATTGTGTAACATTAACTCTACAAACAATTCAAAATAAGCGATGTTATCCAAATGATGGCAAATGTATGCCCATTATGTTAAACCATAGCATCACAAAGAGTCCCAAGATTATTATTGCGTTCCAAAATTGCACATTACTGTGTTCAGTTCATAATCAGGAAAGAAATTCAGTATTTTAATTAGTAGGGCAAATTACCCCTAGCTTTGGGAGAGTCTAGGAGGGTGAATATGCCTTTTGAGGAGCAATATTATCTGCCGGTAACTTGTACAAATTATGAGCAAAGCAAACAGTTTAACAGGCCCCCTTTAAGCGTTTAAATTGTGGGTCAATAAAGGTGGCTAAATCCTTACCTATATAATTAGGAACAAGCAGTGTTTACGATTCCGACGCGTCCATCGTGTCTTCTCGGGGGACGCGCCGGGAAAACACTCCATCTTTATTAGCGGTAGTCCTTCTTCAGTGTTAAGGGCACGAACCCCGAAGAAGGACTGAGGAACAGTTAAACTAAATCAGATGATGGCGTCGCCGTTGAAAGCAATAACGCAACTGCGCCATTTTGAAAGGGAAAAGGCGTCCTATTTGTTACTACGAGCAGCCGAGTGGAAGCAAAAGATTATTAACAAAAAATATTATAAAACGAAAAACTATTAATTGAACTTCAAGCTGGGGGTATGAATACTACCTTGTTAATGTAGAAAAAGAAAAATAGAAAAATAAATATGATGAAGATTAGATATTAGAAATTAATAATTGGAAAATAAATAACAGAAAAACTAAGAAACAAATGTCTTGGTATTACTATGTCTAATTACAGAAAGTTACTATGTTAACACCACTAGGCTATTCCCAGGAGATAGTTCCTCCCTTTGAAAGGGCAAATTAAAAAGAAGGCTAGGCAGGGTATAAAGCGAAACAAAAGAAAAGAAAAAGATAGAGAGCTCGTCTGGCTCTTCACATCAGCCAATAATGCCACTCATGGTCTTTGTTTAGGCCATAATTAACAGTATCATAATGAATGATCATCCGGCTTTCCTCTTGACGTAGACGCAGGGGTAGGTTACCCCCCCCTTTTAGACATTGTGATGCGTCGAAGGCCACAAAAAGTAAAAATGCATTTGTAGGGATGACATTCATTGAAATGTTCAACAAGGGGTGCCTTGACTTCTGATTTTTGAATGTTACGAAAGTGTTCTTGAATCTTAGTTTTAAGAGGACGGATGGTACTTCCAATGTAAACTTGTTGACAGGGACACCATATTATATAAATAATGTTGGTACTTTCACAGTTAATGAAGTCTTTGATCTCAAAGTCCTTGCCTTTGATGGTTATTGTTGTGGATTTGTTAAGACCTAATTTGCAGATGGAACATTTGGTACAGGTATAAAAACCTTTAGGTTTTGGAAAAAAAAGGTCTGGATGGTGTTGGTTGGATAAATGAAGGACACAGTTTGTCCCTGAGGTTAGAGGCTCGGCGGAAGCCTATTTGTGGGTGATTGGTAATGTATTTATTGATGGAAGAATTGTTATGTAATAAGTACCAATGTTTTTGCAGATATTTCGGAATGAGATGATGACCATTATGGAATTCTGTAATCAAACGAATGGCTGTATCTTGTTTGGGCCGATGTATTGCGTTAATCATCTTGTTCCGGTCCATGTACTCGGAGGATGGCAGCTGGTTGCATTCAGAATTGAATTGGCCGCTGTCTTTTTTCTAAAAAATCTAGTCTGTAGTTTGTCATTGTCTACAAAAACCAGAAGGTCTAAGTATTCCACCTCCGAGTTGGAGATGTGATATGTAATGTCAATACCCCATTTATTGGGTACTAATGACTCCAAAAATTGTGTAAGTAAGGCATTCTGGCCTTGCCAAATCAGCAAAATGTCATCTATATACCGTCCCCAATAAATTATATGTTGGGAAAAGTGTTCATTTCTGTCATTCCAGAGGCAATCTCGTTCGACTGCGCCCATTAGAAAACAGGCATACGGTGGTGCAAATTTGGCCCCCATTCTGCATGCAACCAGCTGCCATCCTCCGAGTACTATCAAGAACATTCCGCAAGGCGAGTACAGACGAGGCAGATTGAACTGTACTAAGCCTCTTGATTATCAAAATACCTCCACCCAAATAACGTAGAGACTCATGGTTAGGGGGTATAACAAGACAACCTTGAACTCAACAAAAGACAAGCTAGGCAACATGGACCGGAACAAGATGATTAACACAATACATCGGCCCAAACAAGATACAGCCATTCGTTTGATTACCAAATTTCATAATGGTCATCATCTCATTCGGAAATATCTACAAAAACATTGGTACTTATTACATAACAATTCTTCCATCAATAAATACATTACCAATCACCCACAAATAGGCTTCCGCCGAGCCCCTAACCTCAGGGACAAACTGTGTCCTTCATTTTTCCAACCAACACCATCCAGACCTTTTTTTCCAAAACCTAAAGGTTTTTATACCTGTACCAAATGTTTCATCTGCAAATTAGGTCTTAACAAATCCACAACAATAACCATCAAAGGCAAGGACTTTGAGATCAAAGACTTCATTAACTGTGAAAGTATCGAAATTATTTATATAATATGGTGTCCCTGTCAACAAGTTTGCATTGGAAGTACCATCCGTCCTCTTAAAACTAGGATTCAAGAACACTTTTGTAACATTCAAAAATAAGAAGTCAAGGCACCCGTTGTGGAACATTTCAATGAATGTCATCCCTACGAACGCATTTTTACTTTTTGTGGCCTTCGACGCATCACAATGTCTACAAGGGGGGGTAACCTACCCCTGCGTCTACGTCAAGAGGAAAGCCGGATGATCATTCATTATGATACTGTTAATTATGGCCTAAACAAAGACCATGAGTGGCATTATTGGCTGATGTGAAGAGCAGGACGAGCTCTCTATCTTTTTCTTTTCTTTTGTTTCGCTTTATACCCTGCCTAGTATTCTTTTTAATTTGTGCTTTCAAAGGGAGGAACTATCTCCTGGGAATAGCCTAGTGGTGTTAACATAGTAACTTTCTGTAATTAGACATAGTAATACCAAGACATTTGTTTCTTAGTTTTTCTGTTATTTATCTTCCAATTATTAATTTCTAATATCTAATCTTCATTTTATTTCTTTTTCTATTTTTCTTTTTCTACATTAATTAGGTAGTATTCATACCCCCAGCTTGCAGTTCAATTAATAATTTTTCATTTTATAATATTTTTTTGTTAATAATCTTTTGCTTCCACTCGGCTGCTCATAGTAACAAATAGGATGCCTTTTACCTTTCAAAATGGCACCGTCGAGTTATTGCTTTCAGCGGCGACGCCATCATCCGATTTAGTTGAACTGTTCCTCAGTCCTTCTTCGGTGTTCGTGCCCTTAACACTGAAGAAGGACTACCGCTAATAAAGATGGAGTGTTTTCCCGGCGCGTCCCCCGAGAAGAGGCGATGGAAGCGTCGGAATCGTAAACACTGCTTGTTCCTAATTATATAGGTAAGGATTTAGCCACCTTTATTGACCCACAATTTAAACGCTTAAAGGGGGCCTGTTAGACTGTTTGCTCTGCTCATAATTTGTATAAGTTACTGGCCGATACTATTGCTCCTCAAAAGGCATATTCATCCTTCTAGACTCTCCCAAAGCTAGGGATAATTTGCCCTACTAATTGAAATACTGAATTTCTTTCCTGATTATGAACTAAACACAGTAATGTGCAATTTTGGAACGCGATAATAATCTTGGGACTTTTTGTGATGCTATGGTTTAACATAATAGGCATACATTTGCCATCATTTGGATAACATTGCTTATTTTGAATTGTTTGTAGAGTTAATGTTACACAATACAGATGTCTGTTATATATTTCATGCACAGATTCTTTATAATAACTGTGGCATTGAGCCTGAAGAACTATGCTTTCAAATAACGTGGTATGTAACTTACTTGCTAAGCTCGAAACTTTAATTTACACACACTGTTATTCTTCTCCTTTTAATTTCTCATTTGCATGACAATTAATTAGTAATATCACGTAGTTTAGTGCCAGCATAAACCTACACGACTGATAATTCCTAACTAAAATATCGAATACTGATCTATATTTCTTTTTAATGTTCTTTCCAAGCTACACTTCTGTAATACTCTCTAAGACTCACAGTGTACTCTCCACACTATTATGCAAGGACCTATATCTCACGAATAGATGGTGCTACCTTTTCTTCATAGTGACCCCTACATAGGGGGTACTCACCTCCTTTTAAGAGAGCACAGCAAATGTGATGCATGACCCTTTTTCACACACTTAGGGTACTCACCCTTTCGATGTCGCTCTCACTTATACTGAGCTCTATCCCGAGCCTTACACCATTTCTTCTTTACAGCCTTGAGGAAGCGAAACATGTGTTGGCTGAAACTTCGTTGGACTGTGAAACTCAACTTTGGAATCCACCACTTCTCTCCAATAAAAACGTGTTGAATTGGACACAAGAGATTCCTTTCTTGCATTTTTTACTATTGAACTATTGCAACTAACGGCTGAAAAACTATACTTTTATAGTGGGACCTTACCAACCAATTAGTACTGTACCTTAGCCATTTGTGTCCCCTGCACTACACACAACACGCTACATACACATCATCATCCATTACAATTTTAACACAACACAACCCGTACATGCCAAAAACACACATTGACATACATACATACATCCATTACACACACCATTGACACTGCACCCACACGACACAACCACAAAAACCAACACAACTACATTCTCACGTACACACACAAGCACAACTACATGCATCATGACAATGTCCACCATACAACGATACTAACCTGAATGTGTTACATAGCAACACAACAACACCAATCTCATATGCAAGTGACACACATACAGACATAACCACATCACCCACTCCAGCTCCCTCCACCTCAACAAGCCAACACACACACTTTTCCCTATTCCGTTGTCGACAACGGCAGCGTTTCTTGGCAGAGACAGCACTTAGAATACGGGCTTTCGTCTGTGGAACCGCCAACATCTAAATACAGCAGGTGGACAGTCATGGTGGCGGACGGGTTTTTAGTTGAAAATTATATGGCGGGACCGTTACTGTCAAGATCTATATCAGGCCCTAGTCTTTTCTTTAGTGTATACTTCTACACCTCTGCAGTTAAGATGGACATCAAAATTCTAGATATTGATTTGGACAACAGACATGTGCCAACTGCGTTAGCATGGCTATTGAATGATGCATCAACATGAAGTGGATAGACTAAGACAATGATGCGGAGACATTATTGTGTGCTGGAGTGCTTCAACGTCAAAGACTTGCTGCTTCAATAATGGCAGTGTTTACAAATCAAATCAGTTCTCAATGAACAGCAAGTTGTCAACAACATTAGTGGTAATGTCGGTAATGTTGCATTTTTAAATTGTTTTCTGATCCTCTTTCTTTGGATTTCCCTAGCTGAGAGTCCTTAGGTTGTAGGCATCAGCGACCTTGGGGTTGTAGGCATCGGCACTGTGCCTTTAACGGCTTTTCAGATTTTTTAAAATATTTCTTCTGAAGATTTTCCCATTTGCTACTTCCTTACAATCCCCCAAGCACAACTACCACACCTGCCTGGCTCATAAACCTGAATTAGATCTCCTGGATAATCTACCAACTTTCTTCAGCAGGCACTCACCCAAGGGAGTTTTGAGGACCCAAGAACTGTGCCCCCTGGGTGAATTAATTTGCGGCTCCGGGGACGAGGGGGTTTCGGGAAGGTGACACTCACCTCTGTCAAGTAGCAATGGGCATGCTGAAGCCTGTGAAGGGGGTATCCTCCCCACAAATTAACAGGACAAGAGGTGTCTGATCAACCCACTTTCCTGTATGGCATACATCTTGCAGAGGGTGATTACTGTCCTAAATTTGAGCCAGGGATGAAAACAAAGAACAGAGCATAGCACTGGGCAGAGAGCACTATTGAAAGATTTGCCAGCTCAGTCCAGACACATAAGCAATATGGAGGGCAATCAAAAACTACAGGGCGGCGTAAAAGGTGTCACTATAAAATAATAACGCATTATAAGTGCTTCTTCATAATTACATTAGCCAGTATAAGAACTTAAGACAGCCCACTACAGAAATAAGTACCTTTGTGATTCGAGTCACACTAAACGAAGAACGTATATTGAGATCAATAGAAGTTCAAAACGTATATCAAAGCAATGAAAGTAAAAGTGAACCAAAGGCTAAACAACATCATACAGTCCAGCGTGGATAGTGACCAAATTTACCAACGTCAGTGTAAACTCTGTTTTTTTTTTTTTAATTACCATGTCTTATGTCCATCAAATCCATCAACAGATTTTGCATTTATCTGCACATTCATGTCGGTGGAGCAACATGGACTCATGGTGGATCTTCCACGATTTGTACTACTGTGCCAAGTGTTAATGGGGGTAGCCCTCCCACTTGGTTGTGGCTCTGCGGGACATCTCATGTACCATGTAATTCTTGACAGCTTCTTGTGTTTAACCCTGCTGCGATGTTTGTTGAATTGGTGTTTTATGACTTAAGTATGGAAATTCCAATAAAGACAAGTTTAAATAAAATCTACACATGTATGTACCTTCAATCGTTCAATAGTGTAGTCAACAGTCAACTCACCACATTTTTAGAAGACCACAACATCCTCAACATCTCCCAATCCGGATTCAGGTCAAACCACAGCACCGAGACAGCCCTCCTGGCCGCAACAGACGACATCCGCTCCCTACTGGACAAGGGAGAGACGGCGGCACTCATCCTACTTGACCTCTCAGCAGCTTTCAACACAGTCTCCCATCACACCCTTATAAGAAGGCTCCCTGAAGCCGGCATCAGAGACACGGCCCTCAACTGGATCCAATCCTTCCTCTCTGGCAGAACGCAACAGGCGAGACTCTCCCAATTCCTCACAGATCCCCCACCCACCACCTGAGGAGTGCCCCAGGGATCCTCCCTCAGCCCCACGCTGTTCAACGTTTACATGGCCCGCTAGCCACCATCGCCAGAAGTTACGAAATAAACATCTCCTACGCCGACGACACCCAACGCATCCTCCCCAACGAACCCGACAAGGCCAGACACAGCTTTCACAAAGGCATGAAATCAGTCGCCAACTGGAAGAGGGACAGCTGCCTTCAACTCAACACAAACAAGATAGAAGTACTCATCATGGGCTCTCAACCTAACGCATGGAGCGACTCTCCTGGTGGCCACCCACACTCGGAAATCTGCTCACCCCCGCCAGCCAAGCCCACAACCTCGGAATCATCCTGGATCCCGACCTCAGCATGAACCATCATATCAACTCAGTCACCGCCCCTTGCTTCCGCACCCTCTGCCTCCTACACAAAACCTTCAAATATATCCCCCTCGAACATAGAAAGACCGTCACACATGCCCTCATCACAAGCAGCCTGGACTATGGCAAAGCACTCTTTGCCGGAATCAACAACAACAACAAAAAAAACTCACCCACAAATTGCAAAACATCCAGAACGCCGCCGCCAGACTGATCCTCGACCTACCCAGACACTGCCACATCTTGCAACACCTACGTACACTGCACTGGCTCCCCATAGAGAACAGAATCACTTTCAAGATCCTCACCCACGCACACAAAGCCCTCCACAACACTGGACCAGCCTACCTGAACCAGCTACTCAACTTCCACATACCCATGGGCCCTACACTCAGACCAGCTTTTTCTCGCAGAAGTACTCTGCATCAGGAAAACCAGAACAGGAGGACGCTCCTTCTCCTACCTCGCAGCCACCACCTGGAACACCCTACCTATCCACATCAGACAAACCACCTTCCTCCTCAGCTTCACGAAGGAACTGAAGACATGGCTTTTTTTAATCCACCTCACCGGTACAGGCTACCACCCCCACACCCCTAGCACCTTGAGGCCCTAACGGGTGAGTAGCTGCGCTTTATAAACACTGACTGAATAGTGTACGGTTGACAAAAGGTATTCTTCGCAAGTATGCAGTTTGTGTGCAGTGACAGGCTACTTCGGACCATATTAAATACTAATAGCAAAATTAATAAGAATAATCAAGTACTAGATTTTTGTTATCAGGGTCGGTGAAGTTGCTTAACTACAACTAAGGAGACGTTTAAAAAAATAATCAAAAAACAAGCATTGTCACATAATGTGCCAGCTATTAAATGGGAAGAACTGTTAAAAACAATCGGAAAACTAAGGAGCTTGACTGGTAAAACCACACTCAGAAGTGAAGAGGAACGCAGAATAAGATAAAGTTAATCAAACTAAAACTTATCATTTCTTTACACCGACTTGTTCAGCAATGATGGCGTGTTTTCTCCTGGTTCGCGAGTTAACATTTATCGAAGGGAACTACTTGCACCCTCATTAGTGAGCAGTTTACAAACATAGTTGCTTCTCGACAAACATGGAACCACACTAAATACACAGTTACTGCTTTTCCTTCAAATTCATATCACAACATGAAACACACCGTGCAAACTAAACAGATTTGAAGTAACTAGGAATCCGTCTTCGACATCACGGTCACTCGTTTGAATCCTGGACAGTCCACTCAGTCTTTTACTCTTTCAAGCGAACCAGCTTACGCTCCATAAGGACGCCTGTTATGATATTCAGATAAGATACTTTATAAAATGGTCAGCCGGGGCCCTTTAAGTGCCATATACTTACTGAAAAGAGACGGTTGAATTCTCCCAATACAGGACTCTGTAAAGAGTCTCACAGCTGCTGCAGAACATGTTCAACAAGCCATCCAGTTGTATTAAACTGAAACAAAGAGCACAGACAAGAAACAAAACACCATGAATGGAAGCTGGCAGGGGAGGAATGTTCCACAGAGCTCTGTGTAGATTCAATTAGGATTAGAGAAGCTAGAGAAACACAGAGGGTGAAACTTGCGTTGGCTTCTACTAGCTTCAGGGGTGCGTTTGTTTATGCAATAAATAACAGAATTGAAAAGAGCACAAGAACAATTCGACAAGAACTGGGCGGAGCAGCCTCGTTAGAAAAACAATGTCACATGTGCAGAAATTTCAACAATACAAGGAGGTGCGGACTTCAAACAGATACGGGCATACAAAACGGAAGGAAAGTAATCTTATTCGGCCAGACATAGGAACAGACCGTAATTTAATGTGCTTGACTAACTGGCCATATCAACCCTAGTCACCATAGTGAGGTTTTCAAACTAATAACAATTCTGGAAAGCAAATCTCAATTAAATAACTCAAATTCCCTGACAAAGCCGCAACAGAAATTAACACGATGAAAACCAAAACAGAAAGGCCAAGGCCTACTACTGTAAGAGCAGCTTGTGTGGTTGCAACTCCGCATAGCGGATGTGGGCCTAAGGTGCAGGCAATGGTTCGCAGATTGGTGAATAGAGCACACTCTGTTAGCTTGAGGAGTAGTACATGTGGGCTATATACACTTCAGTAAACCAATGAAGTTCTAGCAGGCAGTACATGAGGTAGTGCAGCTTTCAGAGTCTAGAATAAACAGCTAAAGGGTGGTGAAAATAATGTAAATAGGTACATTTCCATTGGATGTAACCCCAACTGGGGGTAAGGAGCAAGCAAACTGATGAGCTCTGAACACAAAAAAATAAATGCTCCTGGTGTTTTCTACGATTAGACCATCATTTCTTTCAGGTCAGTTGCTCGGTTAGAAGGCGTTGTCTCTGTAGTGTTGGGCCGGAACTGGCCACCACCACTAAATTGAAAGCGGAAGGGGTGGGTGAGAGAAACCCCCATGACCAAAGGTGCGGAATAGACCGCACGGGAGTGACGTCAGGAAAATGTATAAGTAAAAGGTGGGAGGCGGGAAAAGCAGTTTTGGAGCGAAGAGAGTTAATAAAGACTACATACCTGAAAAGTGGCTCCGCGCGTCCTTTGCAGCTGGCGCGTATGCAGCCTCTACATTTGGCGATGAGAGTGGGCCTACCATCCCGGTAGCGATGACACCCACACGCGCTGGGCACATCGGCAACAAGGAACACCAGCGAAACACGGCGATCGCCCTCCCCGGACACCGAGGCCAACGCAGAGCATTTCAGCAGCCGCCCGCGGTGAGCCATCTGACGGCGGCGCTGCGTGCCAAGACCCCTGCTGACCCGGCGCTGCCTGCCAAGACCTCCGTTGACTTAGGAGCCCTTCGGCAGCCGCCGCTGTAAGCCATCTGACGCCAGCGCCGCGTGACAAGACCCCTGCTGACCCGGCGCTGCCTGCCAAGACCTCCATTGCCGCAGGTAAACTGCAGCGTGCCGCCGGCGCCGACGCCCAGCACCCTCGCTCCAGAAAAGAGCAGCGCCGCACTGGGACACACCACAGTCGCTGCCTGACTGCCATCGCAGCCCACCAGCCAGTATATGAAATGGGAGGAGAACTCCCGTTATAGACAGCACCGGCCTTACAAACGCGTGTGCAGGCCCAAGCACGGCACTCCACCCGGAGTAGGCCCCAGCACCTAGAAAAAAAAAAAACGACCAGTCAACATCAAACAGCCAACAACGAACACACCACTCAGCCTGCCCCCCAGTGGCCAAAAAAAAAAAGAAAATAACCTGCACCAGCCAGCTTAAATAACTCAGCACAGATAGCTCTCATAAACAAAAAAAAAGGGGGAAGATGTATTTCAAACCTCACTGCTAGTAGCAGCCCCTAGCATTTTGAAATGGCTGGCATACCACCACTAGAACCCTTCACTGTTACAGGCGCACCCCCCACCCAAGCAGCGAGGTGGAAAGTCTGGGTGGAACGCCTTGAAATGTATTTCGAAGCCCTGGATGTCAAACCGGAGAGATGCAGACCCCTTCTTCTTCAGATTGGAGGAGCTGACATTCACAAAATATTCAAATCCACAACCGAAGCGCGACCCCGAACCTACGAAACTCTAAAAGGGGCAATGACCGCACATTTTGAGCCCTACGCAAATCCGGACTACGAAAGGTTCTTACTACGCCAAGCCCGCCAAATAACTGATGAATCCGTTGACGTCTTCTATGCCAGGCTGAAAGAGTTAGCCAGCACCTGTACCCTACCTGATGAAGAGGATGAAATAAGGGCACAATTCATCCAAGGATGCTCATCATCCAAACTTCGAGAGCGCATACTACAGCAACCTAACATGCAAATGAAAGACATCCTCACACTCGGACGATCTCAAGAGCTGTCACGGGCACGAGCAGCCCACATGGAACAAGCGCCCACATCACAAGGTGCAACTGAAGCGGCCAATGCAGTGGTAGCAAACACGCCGCGACAAAAAGGAGACAACTACAGAGGAAAACAAAGGAGCAGATCGTGCAAGTGGTGCGGCGGCCCGGCACCACACCCTACCACCTGCCCCGCGTGGGGAAAAATCTGCAGCGCGTGTGGAAAGTACAACCATTTCGCGAAAGTCTGCAGATCCACACCAAGACCAATGACCAACACCAAAAAAAAAAGCATCAAAATGGTTGAAGCCACGCAAGACTCGGACAGTGACATGGACAATGACCAGCACACAGTCCACATAATACACGCAGTCGGAGGGCGCCGCCTCCCCACATGCCAGGTCAAGGTTCAAGGGTCTTCAGTCCCAGCTCTGGTGGACACAGGTGCATCCATCAACCTAATGGCCATCAACATATACAATGAGCTACCCAAACCACCACCGGCTCTCTGACCCACCACCATTCAAGTCTTCGCATTCGGGAATAGGCGACCCCTAGAGATAGCGGGGTCATTCACGACAGAAATCTCCCATGAATCCACCGGAATAGCGCGAAAGTGTATGTCTCCAAAGACGGCGCAGGATTCCTACTAGGTTGCCAGACAGCACAAGACCTCGACCTAGTACACTTCGCATTCAGCATACAGATGAACACACTCAACAACCTAAAACAGGAGTTCCAAACACTATTCGAAGGAATCGGCTGCCTAAAAGGTCCTCCACATCGACCACACAGTCACTCCCACAGCACTTAGACACCGCCGGGTAGCATTCCACCTGCGCCCCAAAGTAGAGCGCGAACTCCAACTCCTGGAACAAGCAGGAATCATCGAGAAAGTGTCAGGCCCAACTCCGTGGGTATCCCCCATCGTGGTCGCAAGGAAGCCTAAACAACCGGAAGCCATCAGGATCTGTGTCGATATGCGCCTGCCAAACCTGGCAATTAAAAGAGAGAGACATTTGACACCAACTATAGACGACATCCTCAGCAAACTAACAGGATCATATTGGTTCTCCAAAATGGACCTTCGTTCAGGTTACCATCAGATCATGCTGCACCCTGATTCGCGGCCAATTACTACGTTTTCCGCCCACAATGGCCTGTGGAGATACAAAAGACTCAACTTCGGCATCTCGAGCGCAGCAGAAGTTTTCCAGCACGTCATCAAAGAGGTCTTACAGGGACTCCCAGGAGTCCTCAACGTAAGCGACGACATCCTGGTCCATGCCCCCACTGTCGAAACGCACCTGAAGAGGTTGCGAGCCGTATTTGCCAGGCTAGAAAAGAATGGTCTAACACTCCACCAAGAAAAATGTGAGTTTCTAAAGCAAGAAATCTGTTTCTTTGGATACCGGTTCTCAAAAAACAGAATCGGACCGGACCCTTTGAAGGTGAAAGACATCCAAAAAGCCCCAGCTCCCACATCGGTGTCAGGTGTCCGGAGTTTCCTGGGCATGGTAACGTATTGCGGCCGATTCATGAAAAATCTTGCAGACCTCACAGGCCCCCTACGACAGCTCACACAAGCAAACCACCAATGGGAATGGGGTAAGGAGCAAGAAGATGCTTTCCAAGCCACCAAGAGTGCACTTTCCGCTGACACCACGTTAGCATATTTCGACCCCCAACGCCACTCACGTGGTCGACGCCAGCCCCACGGGTTTAGGAGCTGTGCTAACACAAGCACAGAAAGGTGGAGAATGGGCCCCCATCGCCTATGCCAGCTGCGCACACACGCCAACGGAGCAGCGATACTCACAGATCGAACGAGAAGCCATCGCCATCCACTGGGTATGCCGCCACTTCCATCTCTATCTATATGAAAAAACGTTTTCGGTAGTGACAGACCACAAGCCCTTACTGCCCCTCTTCAAAGGATCATCCTCCAAACCGCCACCGAGGATTGAAAAATGGATCCTACAGCTCCAAGAATAGGACTTCTCACTCGAGTACCAACCAGGAACGAAGAACCCAGCAGACTTCCTGTCCCGACACGCTCGCCAAACAACACCTCAAGAAGTGGAAGAAGCCCAAGAGACGGAAGAGTATGTGAAGTTGGTAATAGAACGAGCACAACCCCTGCCAATACCACTCAGCGAAGTCACAACAGCAACCACCCAAGACGAATGTCTACAAATCGCCATAACAGCCACCCGAACCGGGGACTGGAGGCCCCTCCAACGCCCAGACTCTTTCCGCACACAAGAAGCCCAAGCCTGGTTGCATGCCCTATTCAACATACGTCAAGAGCTGTCAGTGAGCGAAGAAGGCTGCCTGCTGAGAGGATTCAGTCTGGTGATTCCATCCAACCTTACGGCCAGAACAGTGTCACTCGCACACAGAGCACACCAGGGCATCGTCAAAACCAAAGCCCGCCTCAGGAGCAAGGTATGGTTCCCAGGTCTGGACAAGCTGGTGGAAGACACAGTCAAGAGGTGCCTCGCCTGCCAAGCCAGTGGAAACCCAGACCCACCAACACCAATCACGGAAGAAGGACCCTCGGCACCGTGGCACAGAGTAAGCGCAGATTTTGGAAGCCTCCCCGACGGATCACACATGATCATAGTAATGGACGACTACTCGCGCTACCCAGAAGT
This sequence comes from Pleurodeles waltl, assembly GCF_031143425.1. Lineage (NCBI taxonomy): Eukaryota > Metazoa > Chordata > Amphibia > Caudata > Salamandridae > Pleurodeles > Pleurodeles waltl. The sequence goes on along the minus strand of NC_090445.1, from coordinate 869,070,797 downwards.
CGAAGTAGTGCACTCAACATCCGCAAACACAGTCATCCCGAAGTTTGAAAAAATGATGGCCACACACGGGTTCTTCGTAGAGGTTCGAACAGACAATGGCCCTCCTTTTAACAGTCGCGAGTGGGCGGACTTCCTAGCGTCAACAAACACCAAACACCGACGCATCACACCCCGGTGGCCACAAGCAAACGGAGAAGTGGAAAGGTTCGTCAGGACCCTGAACAAAGTCGTCCGCATCGCCGTGGCGGAAGCAGAAAACCCGGAGAGAGCAATATATAATTTCCTAAGAGAGTACAGAGTCACGCCCCACGCAACCACTGGAGCCACCCCTAGTCAGCTGTGTTTCGGGAGACCAGTAACAGATGCCATCCCGCACCACCCATCATGGACAAACCAACCACCACCGCCCGACAGATCGACAGCGAAGAGATACAACACCAATACACAGGCGTCCATAAAGAGGAGATCCAAAAGAATAACCTTACAAATAGGCGACGCCGTCCTAGTAAAAGACCGCCACCCTGGAGGGAAGTTCCACCTGCCCTTTGAAATACGGCCGTGGACCGTGACTGCAGTGAAGAGCACCATGATAACAGCCCGGCGGGGACCAGAGACAGTAACCTGCAACGCAGCGCTGTTTAAACGTCTGCCCCAAACGACATCCACTGGAAGAGACAGAAGAAACACAATCGAAAAAACAGACTCGGACGTAGAACCTGCATGCCTAGAACCCACAAGAGAAGTACAGGAAGAACAGCCACAGGACCAACTTGCAGAAGCGACGGCACCCGACCTGAGCACAGAAAAGACCCAAGTGTCGGACCGGTCGAGAGAAGGGAGGTACATGCTGAGACAGAACCCAGGCCTGTTGCGGCGATACGCAGACTATGCGTGTGAATGACCCCAAAGAAAGGACACATCCGGAAGGAGAAGAGACTTTCGTTTCCTGTCCTCGGCCGAGTGAAATTGACAAGCATATCCTTTAAGTTTCATCTTGTTTGTATTTGTTTCCTATCCTCAACCGTTGGGGAGGGATGTAGTGTTGTGGCCGGAACTGGCCACCACCACTAATTTGAAGCGGAAGGGGTGGGTGAGAGAAACCCCCCTGCCCAAAGGTGTGGAATAGACCGCACGGGAGTGACGTCAGGAAAATGTATAAGAAAAAGGTGGGAGGCGGGAAAAGCAGTTTTGGAGCGAAGAGAGTTAATAAAGAGTACATACCTGAAAAGTGGCTCTGCGCGTCCTTTGCAGCCGGCGCGTGTGCAGCCTCTACAGTCTCCACTGGCTTTGGCCGTACAATAATGTAAACGTTTGATGTGTGTCCGTGCCTCGCCTCCTGACCTTTTACATGACTAGTGCTACAAATGTACTTTAACAAATACCCTCATGATGAATCACCAGGAGCAGATGCCGAAGGGGACAAAGCTCTGGCCTATTCCACCTGCTAGTAGCTCTAGTAGTGTGGACACCAGAACCAGACTCGTGTGGCGCTGGGAGAGCTGCTGACACGTGATACCCCATGACACCCACCATGCCTGCACAACAGCTGTGGGCGGAGGAGGTACAAATAAATTAATGAAATGTTATTAAGCGCACAGCTACACAAACCGCGTATCCCGGCGCTGAGGAGATGTCATCCCACCAGCTCTAGCTAACTTGTTCTGTCCTGACCCGCCACCCAAACCACAGGCCCGAAGCAGCCCGTGCACCAGTGCTTAAATTGAGCCGGTGGTTGCCGGTGGGGGGCACCAGCACTTATTTTTGGCGGCCAGCAAGTATATTTCTGTATCAGGCATTTACTGCGGGCAAAAGACATAAATAGGAAAGGCGGAGTAAGAAAGAAAGATGGAAAGGGTCACGGTCACAAAGGGAGAAAGCTGCAAGAGTGAATGAAGGTCATAAGAACATGACTATTTCAGCAACACAAAATGAACATTGTAATTGATACGTTAAACACACTTACAAACTTTTGAATTCAGTTACAGCTTCCTGGCGGGAGAGTTTTACTTTCTGTAGATCCTCTCGGCGAACGCTGTGATATTTCCTCCTGGCAAGAGCTTGTTCAGAGAGCGGTGTCTGCGAGATCTCTTGCAGGTATCCCAACAGCGCAGGCACAGAGATAAACAGCATACCCGTGGTGAACCATGCAACTGAAATTAGCAATTAAACATTTACTTAATCTTTGAATAAAAATATTTGTAACATATACACGCCTCGGAACATTTTAACAAATGCATGTCATTTGTTTCCTCTGTACCGCTCTTTGTGCTAATGTCCTTAGTTACACCAATTATAGCAAAGTACTAATACTACAATCAGGCTAGGTTGGAATAATTTAGTCAGGCTAAGTTTGACTAATTTATTGCTGCCAGGATGCAGAGATGCACCAAGAAACGTGTAGTTCAAGGAAGGAGCTTTATTTGTAGTTAAAGAGAAACTGCAAAGAACAATTAAGGGGTAGTAACAGCACACATTTCCCACCTCCTTTCTCTCCGCTTCCAACGACCATATGCCCACTCCACCCCCTGCATTCCACCACTTGTTTACCATTATTACACCCACGAACTCGATCGTCATCGTATAACACACATATAACACATCTTCCCCTTTATAAAGACAATGACATTATTTAAACAAAATTGAAACATTAGAGGCAAGTGGACATTGGAGCTTAGTAGAAAACCCCCCACAGTTGTAACAATTAAGAATACAATTTAAAATGTATAAACTTGGGGTTTCATCCTACACCTTACCCCGGACATAATCTTCTAACCACTTAGGTGGTTTCCTAAGTAGTTTTGGTCACATGGGCCCGTTTCATTCATAGCATCAACTGTTATTTCCATCACTTCCACTGCTTTCAACACCCTGAATGTCATTAATGTCCTCTTTAACCCTAGAGTCAACTTCAGCATCTTCCGCAGATGATACACCTGGAAACACCTCACTAAGAGTAGGAGTGACATCATCCGATTTGAATTCACGCACAGTATCATTAATGTTTGGGTTGCTAACATAATCAAGAGGATCCATAGTGTTAACATGGGATTTGACATGCATATCCTTCCACAACTCTGAAGGCCCAAGGACAATTCTGTTTAGATTCCACACTTTACCATTTCTTAACCTGACAGAGTTTCTCAAAACTTCCACAACTTCTACTGGTTCGTAAAACTTACTTACTCCCTTCGCCACATGAACAGGCTTTCTCACACGGACCCAATCCCCAACTTTGACATTTACATATTTAGTACTTTTCTTTGAATCAAAGTACAATTTGTTTTTTCTAGATTGGAATCAATCCTGTCCCTTGCATCATGTACCGACCAATCTACAATCCCAGCATGAAAAAGCCATTCAGGACTATATTTTGTCCCAGGGTTTCTCCTTCTCATTATTACAAATGGATAAACGCCAGTCATTTCATTAATCGTAACTCTATATGCCCACACAGATTTACCTAGTTGCGTAATCCAATCAATGTTGCTTGCAATGGCTAACTGAATAGCCCCTTTGATAACACGGTTGAACCTCTCAACCGTACCATTTCCACTTGGATTATATAATGAGGTGGTTCTATGTAGTACTCCAATTCTATCAAAGTACGCCTTAGCTTTCTTAGATAAATACTGTACACCATTATCACTCAAAATAGTGGTTGGAATACCTTCAGAAATAAATGTTTGATCAAGAAATTCCAAAACAGAATCAGTGTCAGCTTGATCCCCAACCTTAAATACAGGCCATCTTGAGAATAAATCTATAAGAACTAAAACATACTTCTGAGGAGAGCCAATGGGACCCATAATATCAATAGCCACTGATTCCCAAAGATACTGAGGTTTAAAACCAACACACATCGGTGGTCTGAGAGTTTGGAGAGACTTATCAGCTGGTACACATTCAATAGTGGATCTGATAAACCTTTCCATTGGAATATCGATACCAGGCCACCAAAATATTCTCTTTATGGCTGACTTGGTCATGGTGATTCCAAAATGTCCCTCATGAGCAAGATTGATAACAACACTATATAGCCCAATAGGTGAAATTACCCTTTCTCCTCTCAGAAGCATACCATTGTCCTCCAAAAGTTCAGAATGGACCTCCCAATAAGGTTTAACATCTCCCTCCAACTCATTCTTATTTGGCCAGCCATTAACAACATAATTTAACATATTCTGCAGCGTAGTATCCTTCATCATTCCGCTCATCGAGCATCATGTACAAGTGCTACCTGGAACCCATTCCATAATTTATCTTCACATTCTTCCAATATCGTCGGCATTCTTGAAAGGAAGTTAGCAATTACATTTCCCTTGCCAGATACACATGTAATCTTATAGTCAAAATCTTGCATTTGCATAGACAATCTCTCAATCCTAGCAGAAGCTGTGATAGTCCCCTCAGTTGTCAAAATTTTAACAAGTGGTTTATTATCACATCGCAAAGTACATGGTTTTCCCCATAAAAATGCTCTAAAGTGTCTCAACGCCCATGCACACACTAAGGTTTCTCGTTCAATAGTAGAGGATTTTTCCTCCGAAGGGGATAGAGATCTGGAAGCATAAGCAATAATATATTAATTCCCATTCACATCAATCTGGGTGAGTACAGCCCCTAAACCTTTACAGCTGGCATCTGTGGTAACAATGGTTTTGGCAGATGGATCAAAGCTTCTTAAAGAAGAGATATTAATCAATGGCAAGCTTGATGTCACAGAAATCCTTTTCACATTGTAATGACCATTCAAATGTGTTATTATTCTATAACAATTGACAAATATGGAAAGTTTTCTCAGAAAAATTAGAAACGAATTTAGCACAATATTCCGCTAGACCCATAAAGGAACAAACATCATCTTTATTAGTAGGAGTGGACGCCTCCACAACTGCTCTGATTAAGGAAGATTTTGGCTTGATACCATTCTCATTAATTACATGCCCAAGGTAATTTACCTCTTTTTGAGCAAACATACACTTTGACAATTCAACAGACAAACCTCTAGATTCTAAAATCTGAAGTACACTGCGTAGTATATTATCATGGTCAACCTTGGTCTTGCCAAATACTAAGATATCATCTTGAACATTTTTTACCCCATCAAGCTTTGAAAACAACTCGAACAGCAAACGTTGAAAAACAGCTGCTGCAAGCCCAAACGGCATACGTTTGAATTGAGAACAACCATCAGGGGGTAATGAATGCAGTATATCTCAGACCCTTCGGACAAAGGAATCTGGTGGTACACAGAAGAGAGATCAATTGTGGAAAACCATGTAGCACCCTTAAGCGATGCAACCATCTCATTGATTTTAGGTAGCGGAAACTGATCAACAATAATGTTATTATTGAGATGGCGCAAGTCCACGCATAGCCTAATTTTGCCATTTTTCCACCTAGCTACTACTAAGGGAGATACCCAATCAGAAGCTCCTACAGGCTCAATAACACCTGAAGAAACCAGTTTAGTTAATCCTTTGAGACTTCTTCACGAACCATCAATGGTATGTTCCTAACTTTGTGAACTTTAGGAAAGGCTTTTTATTTCAACAAGATTCTATGCTCAAATTCCTTAAGTTTGCCTAGAGTATTGCTGAAAACACTAGGAAATTTCTTCAAAAGCTTATTCCCAAGACCTGTGCCTTCATCAAAAATTAATACCTTTTCCTCACCATTAGGGTCAAGAACCATGTTAAGCTTTCTTTGATCAACCCAACCAAGTACAGGGGGTCCTTTTTTTGCTATGTAAAGATTACCACGTGCCGATCTGTGCTTGAATCTGAAAGTTAACCATCTAAACCCTCACATGTAAATGCGTTCCCCGCTGTATCCTTCCAGATTGAAATCAGAAGGAAGTAAGTGCCCCCAATTTTATGCATAAATTGGGTTTTCCACAGATCTTCATTAACAATAGCATAGGATGAACCTGAATAAGCATACATTTTTAATGCCACCCCACCAATAGTCATGTCACACTCAGGTTTAGACTTAGGGCATCTAACACTGATATCCAAAACCAAATTCCTACACAAACTAGCTACTTTTCCAAGATTTGTTTCATCATCACCATCAGAAGTAATAGGATTGTAACTGTCAACCTCACAAACACAATTAATGCAATTCTTCTTCTTCTTGCACACTTTTGCATAATGGCCAATAATACCACAATTGCTGCATTTTTGTTTAAGTGCTGGACAGCTTTTGCTATTAGCTAAATGTTCTCTGCTATCACAGCGGTAATATTTAGGTTTGTCTGATTTTGTTTTCTTTGTCCCTTTTAAAGGAATCGTAGGTAGTCTTATTTTTTTATTTGCAGACAGTATCCGCCTCCTTTAATTATTTTTTCAATTGGACCGTGCATCTACTAGAAATTTCAGCCTTACGCACAATCGCTAAACATCATCAAGAGCAGAGTCACCGTTTATCCATAACCGCTCTTGAATTGCTGGATTGCAAGCGTGCATAACTACTTGATCCCTTATAAGTTTATCCTGTAAGGCACCAAATCTACAATCCATTGCCAATTTCCTTAGATCAGCAACATAATAATCAATGGACTCCTCTTTTTCCTGTTTACGTTGAAAAATATTTAATCTAGTAATGTTTATACAGACTTTAGGTTTAAAATGTAAGTCAAGGTCATGGATTGCAGCAGCAAAAACATTAGTGTCTCCAACCACATTGGTTTTGGTCAATTGTGAATAAGTTTTCAGTCCTCGAGGACCAAGAGAGTTTAATAAGATTATTTTCATTTGTTCAGGTGACATTTTCTTAGGTTCATCCTGTAGGAGGCTGGCCTGGCTTGTAGTGGGTACCAGAGGTACTTACACCTTGTGCCAGGTCCAGTTATCCCTTATTAGTGTATAAGAGGTGTTTCTAGCAGCTTAGGCTGATAGAAGGTAGCTATGGCAAAGCAGCTTAGGCTGAACTAGGAGACATGTAAAGCTCCTACTATACCACTGGTGTCATATGCACAATAACATAAGAAAACACATTACACAGAGTTACTAAAAATAAAGGTACTTTATTTTTATGCCAATATGCCAAAAGTATCTCAGTGAGTACCCTCAGTATGAGGATAAGTTATATACACAAGATATATGTACACAAACCAAAATTAGGTGAGTAATAGCAAGAAAAGTAATGCAAACAGTGTAGAATTACAATAGATTGCAATAGGAGCACATAGGTATAAGGGCAACACAAACCATATACTCCAAAAGAAGAATGCGAACCACTAATGGACCCCAGACCTATGTGAGCTTGTAGAGGGTCGCTGGGACTGTAAGAAAACAGTGAGGGTTAGAAAAATAGCCCACCCCAAGACCCTGAAAAGTAGGTGTAAAGAGCACCTACTACCCCCAGAGAGCACAGAAGTTGTGATAGGGGGATTCTGCAGGAAGAACAACCACCAGCAATGCAACAACAGTGGATTTCCATACCTGAGTACCTGTAAGACAAGGGGACCAAGTCCAACAGTCGCAACAGTGTCGAGAGTGGGCAGGAGCCTAGGAAATGCCAGCTGAGGGTGCAAGGAAGCTGCCACCTGTTGGAAGAAGCTTGAAGTTCTGCAAGAAAGAAGAGGACGAGGGACATCTCCTTTGGAATACTGATGCCCCACGTTGCGATGAAGCTTGCAGAGGTGTTCCCACGCAGAAAGACCGCAAACAAGCCTTGCTAGCTGCAAGGGTCATGGTAGAGGTTTTTGGGTGCTGCTGTGGCCCAGGAGGGACCAGGATGTCGCCACTTGGAGGAGGAGACAGAGGGGGCGCCCAGCAACTCAGGGAGCCCTCACAGAAGCAGGCAGCACCCGCAAAAGTACCTGAACAGGCACTTGGAAGGAAAGGGAACCGGAGTCCACGCGAAGTCACAAAAGGGAGTCCCACGACGCCGGAGGACAACTCAGAAGGTTGTGCACTGCAGGAAGGCATGCCAGGGACCCAGACTTGGCTGTGCACAAAGGAAATCCTGGAAGAGTGCACAGGAGCCGGAGCAGCTGTAAATCAAGCGGTATCCAGCAATGCAGTCTAGCGTGGGGAGGCAATGACTTACCTCCACCAAACTTGGACTGAAGAGCCACTGGACTGTGGGAGTCACTTGGACAGGGTTGCTGAGTTCCAGGGACCACGCTCGTCAGGATGAGAGGGAACCCAGAGGACCAGTGTTGCAGTCTTTTGGTGCCTGCGTTAGCAGGGGGAAGATTCCGTCTACCCACAGGAGATTTCTTCAGAGCTTCTGGTGCAGGGTGAAGGCAGGCTACCCCCAGAGCATGCACCACCTGGAAACAGTCAAGAAAGCCGGCAGGATTAGGCGCTACAATGTTACTGGTAGTCGTCTTGCTACTTTGTTGCGGTTTTGCAGGCGTCCTGAGCAGTCAGCGGTCGATCCTTTGGTAGAAGGTGAAGAGGGAGATGCAGAGGAACTCTGGTGAGCTCTTGCATTTGTTATCTGAAGAATTCCCCAAAGCAGAGACCCTAAATAGCCAGAAAAGGAGGTTTGGCTACCAGGTTAGGAGGATTGGCTACCAAGAGAGGTAAGAGCCTATCAGAAGGAGCCTCTGACATCACCTGCTGGCACTGGTCACTCAGAGCAGTCCAGTGTGCCCCCAACACCTCTGTTTCCAAGATGGCAGAGGTCTGGGACACACTGGAGGAGCTCTGGGCACCTCCCCTGGGAGGTGCAGGTCAGGGGAGTGGTCACTCCCCTTTCCTTTGTCCAGTTTCACGACAGAGCAGGGCTGGGGGATCCCTGAACCGGTGTAGACTGGCTTATGCAGAAATGGGCACCATCTGTGCCCATCAAAGCATTTCCAGAGGCTGGGGGAGGCTACTCCTCCCCAGCCTTCACACCTATTTCCAAAGGGAGAGGGTTTAACACCCTCTCTCAGAGGAAATCCTTTGTTCTGCCTTCCTGGGCCAGGGCTGCCTGGACCCCAGGAGGGCAGAAACCTGTCTGGGGGGTTGACAGCAGCTGCAGTGGAGACCCCGGAAAGGCAGTTTGGCAGTACCCGGGTACTGTGCTAGAGACCCGGGGGATGATGGAATTGTCCCCCCAATACCAGAATGGTATTGGGGTGGTAATTTCATGATCTTAGACATGTTACATGGCCATATTCGGAGTTACCATTGTGACGCTATACATAGGTAGTGCCCTTGTATAGTGCACGCGTGTAATGGTGTACCCGCACTCACAAAGTCCAGGGAATTTGCCCTCAACGATGTGGGCGCACCTTGGCTAGTGCCAGGGTGCCCACACACTAAGTAACTTTGCACCCAACCTTCACCAGGTGAAGGTTAGACATATAGGTGACTTATAAGTTACTTAAGTGCAGTGGTAAATGGCTGTGAAATAACGTGGACGTTATTTCACGCAGGCTGCACTGGCAGGCCTGTGTAAGAATTGTCAGAGCTCCCTATGGGTGGCAAAAGAAATGCTGCAGCCCATAGGGATCTCCTGGAACCCCAATACCCAGGGAACCTCAGTACCATATACTAGGGAATTATATGGGTGTACCAGTATGCCAATGTGAATTGGCAAATTTAGTCACTAGCCTGTTAGTGACAAATTTGGAAAGCAGAGAGAGCATAACCACTGAGGTTCTGGTTAGCAGAGCCTCAGTGAGACAGTTAGGCATCACACAGGGAACACATACAGGGCACAAACATATGAGCACTGGGGCCCTGCCTGGCAGAGTCCCAGTGACACAGACTAAAACAACATATATACAGTGAAATATGGGGGTAACATGCCAGGCAAGATGGTACTTTCCTACACATCCACAGCTAGAATGTGATTAATAAAATATTATTTCCATTCACTCTATTTTATTGTTGGAGAACATCCTGAAGGCCAAAACGCTTGAGGAGGACTAAGACTGAAGCTATGAGCACTCATTTTAGTGGAATTATGGATGTTCAATTTTCACTTTAAAAAACTAGTGCACAGTTCTTACCTCACCTCCAATACAAGCTTACTATGTAAATGAAGAGAAGTAGGCAAAACTAAGTGTTAAAAATACTTCAGATGCTGTTTGAAACAGTCAGTATCCTCTTTAGGGAAGTTTCCCAATCCTAAATGGCGGCACGTAAGGTCACATGCAGTGTTAGACATGATCTATTGTAGATAGAACATGCGCGCTGAAGTCATGTGCAGAATAGCTTAGGCTGAGAAGGAGTCACGCGCTGAATGCGAGCGCAGATACTCACCGACTCACTCACCCAACTGCGGTCAAAGGTAAAACCTTAAAAACTACCTTAACTGGATATTCCTTGTGAAGTTGCCTGCAGAATACATACGCCGCTACACAGGTTGCTTGCCGGGAGAATCGGAAGAGGCAGATGACGAATGAAGTGTAAAGCAAACACTGAAGATTCAGGGTTCATCCGTTCGTCGCCACATTGTAGAGATGCCACAAGAAACGTGTAGCTCTATTTCGTAGTTAAATAGAAACTACAAAAGAACAAGTAAGCGGTAATAACGGCACACATATCCCACCTCCTTTCTCTCTGCTTCCAACGACCGTATGCCCACTCCACCTCCCTACATTCCACTACGTGTTTACTTTTATTACACCCACAAATTCGAACGTCATGGTAACACACATATAACACAGGTTTCAACATTACAATGTCTGCTGGACAGTGGCCACAGATTGTTAAAAAGATTTAATTGAGAGCAATGGTGACTACCTTTAAATGAAATGAAAGGAACTGTGTGAATTACATTTGGTTCCCTTTTTAGGTGGAGCCTAGGCAGTGCATAAGTGCGGTCTCTCAACATGTAATCTACATCTGTGGGCTTGCAACACCACGCCCACCACTTTAATTCGTTCCTTAGCCTGCCTTTCACAATTCCCTTGATTTCATAGGTAAATGCTTTATGTTTGTCCTACTTTGAAGATGCTTTGTTACCACCTTGGAGACTGACCCTGTTAAATGGATTATTGGACGGTCGGCCATATACCTTTGAGTGGTGCACTACTTTTTTCTTTTGTCTCACCGATTCACACTGGGTGGCCGTATGTTGTTTCTTCCTCTTCCTTGTTTTGGGCATGCCGCTGTTTCTTTGTAGTCTCTGGACATAAAGTCTGCAAGCTGGAGGGGGTTCTTTTTATTTATTTAATTAAACAAAAAGGTTTATTTATAACAAAAATCGATCGGAGGAGCGCTTGCCTTGAGGACGTGAAGTTTCATGTAGTGCGAACTCGATCGGTGGATCGTTTTACATGCCTACATGAAGTTTCATATAGCGGGACTTCGATCTGAAGAGTGCTTTACATGAGTACCACTTACATACAAGTTTAGCAGCTGAAAAATATATAAACAGGAGCATTTAAAACAGAAACAAAAACAGAAATCCTCAAAGTGACTCTCCTGGCACAGCGGGAGAGCAGATACTACAATATTCACTATACTCGGAAAACTCACCCCCATAATGCTATGCAAGGCATTTCTTTTTTAACATTTTTTGCCTATCAACTCAGTCTGTGGTGGTCCTAGGACAAACGGACCACCACCAAACCGTTCAGCACAACACACTCTCTGTCTAAGTCATCTCTGGGTCCCCCACACTAGATTGGTGGGGGTGGGAGGGAGGCTCCAAAATAGTAACCTTTCCCACCATTCAATATCTTTTTAAGCTCTCTCATGGCTGGAACTTTTTTACAGCTGGGAGTAGTTTGTGTTTTAATGGCCTTGTTTGTAATAGTATTGCAGTAGGTCTGCTAAACAGGAAAATGTGTAAGGCACTACGCCCTCTAAGCGCTACATATATGGTTACACTACAGTACGTTCTACCATTCTGTTTTCATGTCATTACGCCCTCTACGGCCTGCCTATATGGTTGCATGACAATGTTTCTTACAAATGCTATTTTTATTATGGTATCCTCTAGGGGCTGTTCTGAGCATTACAATCAAGATACTACAATATTCACTGCACTCCAAAAATCGCCCCATAATGGTTTGCGTGGCACTCCTTTTACAAAACATTTTTGCCTATAAATCGCCCTGTGGTGATCCTAGGATAATGGGAACACCATCTCAGAGTCACTACACTAGGTTGGAGGCCCCCCCAAAAAACTAAACCTCACACGAGTCAGTGTCTTTTTAAGGGCCTTGTTTGTAATATTATTCTAGTAGGCCTGCTAGGCCTGAAAACGTGTAATGGATTATGTACTCTAAGTGCTAAATCTATGGTTACACTGCATTACGTTCTGCCATTCTGTTTTCATGTGGTTATGCTCTCTAGGGGCTGACTATGTTTCTTACTAATGTAATCTTTATAGTGGTGCCCTCTAGGGGCTGTTCTGTACATTACAGTCTAGATACTACAGTATTTGCAGCACTCAGAAATTTGCCCCATAATGCTTTGAGACTGCATAATATAAATAAAAATAATAATAAATAATGGCAATTTTTTCATTTTTTGCTGCAGATAGAGGAAGAAGGTAAATGGAAGTGCTTTAGTTATATGCAAGATCACTGGAATTGTATGGCAGAGAGGCCCAAATTATGCAGCAGGGATGACCAATTTATGTGGCAATAAAAGTCCAGTTATGCATTTACAACATTGATAGCTCTAACTCAAACAAATGCAAGACCTATTGCATTACAAATGCTTGTTTGACATCTTTCCCAAACAGTGGACAGTCAATAGCTTTTAAATACTTAAATGAGGCTCCACTTTGTGTTCGAGAATATTTAGTACACATCTGTAGGAGCGGAGCTTTGTCAGTGAGATTCAGGAGGTGTGTATCTCAATTTTCCCAATAAAAAAAATAAAGCAGTGGGTCAAAGGGTGAATGGATGAGATGACCTAGACTCGGGATGGACTATTACCATGAGAAGCAGGGTCCGTGGTAATTTGAATTAGATGGGCCTCTAGAGCAAATTTAGAGTTTGGCGAACACGTACTCCTCATTGCAATGGCAACCAAGTATCCTGTCCACTATACTGAAGTTCTACCGATCCAGTTTTGACTTAGACAGACCCACAGGTTTTACACAAACGGAATATAAAATGTACTCCATCACTGTAAAACCTTTTCCAGGTACCGTACAGGTCCCGTCGGATGTAAGCCATACAATTGTCTCTCCTATTTAGAGTGGACAGTCAGATGGCATTATTATTATTATTTTTTTACTGCCATACCTTCGGTCACTGCCAAGTATATACTGGTGAAGAGGGATAGTAAAAAAAGACAAACATTGGTAAAAAGCCAACAAGTCTTGACTCAATGACCTATTGGTTTTGCCAAAGGCTTTTAGTGATGCAGTGCAAAGCAGCTAAAGATTTATTTAAAAAAAAAATAAATAAACACGACTTTGATCTAGCTGTCTGCATCATTTTATAAGAATGTGCACCATTAATGCGTACACCTATAAAATGATGCAGGCACTTTTTTAGTATGAGGGACAAATACATGATTGGCAAGCTGGGATACAAATGGTGAGCAATGGGCATGTTTCGAACCCATTCTATGTTCTTGATAAGACAATATCCCATGCAAAAGACGGTACATGTGCTCTATAGTAGGCTTGTTGTAAAATGGACTAAGTATGACCGAACCCAATATAATATTTGTTTTATTATAAAACCTTTTATTGTACTGTTATTTGGGTTCCATTTAGCGGTTACCAGATGTACAAAGCAAACTTTGCCTACATAAAAGCAGGTGGTTTTGGCTTTATGCAAGGGCGAAGCGATTTTACTTTTTGGGTACACCATATAACACTATTCACTCAAGACCACACCAAGAAATGGCTCCATTGAATCTAACAGAACAAACAAAAGAAGGGAGACACAACACATGTAACTAAAGTAGCTATTTACCAACAAAGAACCAGGTTGCACATACATATTGCACCTTTGAAATTACAGCTGATATTTGCAAGGCCTCAAACGTGCAGAAAAGGGACATTGTGCGAGGGTGCGGGGGTAGTTGGCATGGATGGCACTGTGAATAGCAGCATGATCCCATTTCTCCTACCGTTGAAGGCGAGTCCACGCCTCACTGTCCTAAATACGAACAGCTCCATGAATGGGAGTTACAGAGGACCAACAGAACTTTGCCTATGACTGCAGATGAGTGTGTTTACAAGCATTTCCCCTAGATGTGGCCTGGTACTTCAGAACTCCCAAATGCTAAAGCTTAAAATGGTCAACGGGACCAGGAGTCCTTGATCTCTTTGCCGAGATGCATATCGAGACAGCACACAAGTGAGCCAAATACCTTGATAAACAACGCTTACCTGGGACCCCACTGGCACTTATCTTTCAACCTTGTGAATTCTTCCCCTTCTCTCTTGATTACTGGACATTGCTGGAATCAGTACTGTGCCTCCTGTACTGCCTGACTTTAACATGGCAGCACCACTTTAACATAGTCGCAACACAGCTATGTTTTTGCTGTTAGCTGAGCTTCTCAACGTTTTTCTCACAAACCTGATCGGACGGCTGTTTATTAGCCTTTACTTCTTTATGCTGATCATGCCCATTTTACTTCAGTGTACCTGTTATTCTGCTTTATAAAGGGAGAGAGAACATCATTACTGCGCTTTGTAGGAGGCTGGCCCTCTATGTAGTGTGCAGAGCGTTGTACACTGTGCAGAGGGCCTGGGTAACGACACGGTTTACAGAGGTAAAAAATAGACCAACTAATGCTCTAATGTTTATGGCAGCTTGGTCGAGTGGTTAGGCTTATCTTTGAGAAGTGCAAAGCGTTTCTTGTACTCACAGTATCAATAAAGCAAGATACACACTCAAAGGAATAACTCAAGACCAATTTACAAAAATACTTCAAATTTTATAAAATTGCTAAGACCATGATCAACAACATTGGACAAGTACTTTTTAAAGTTTAGAAAATGTCTTGTTTAATTACGCACCATAGGAATCAATGAGAGAAATATTTAAAAATACATATAAAATCAGGCAATGCGTTTACCAATATCTCCTTTTACGTCAAAGTCATGTGAACCAGCTGGGGAAGTTCAGGCAGTTCCCGGTTTTGGCGGGAAGAGCTGCTGAAAAGTCCTAAGCTTGTGCAGCACAACTGCGGGAGATCGCTTGGATAAGCAATGCACAGGTGGACTTCAAGGTGGGTCCAGTAGGTCCCCTTGGAGTGTAGAGGTCCCCACGGGTGGGGAACCCTTAGAGCACAGCTGGTTCTCTGGTGCAGGGTCCAGGGAGGTCTGGTGCACAGCAGATAGGTGAGCTAAGCGCTGGGTGCAAAGAGGCTCCTGGAAGCAGGAGGTAGGTCACTTGGAGAGCAGCAGGGCCACTCTGGATGCTGGCTCTGGTGATTTCTGAATTTCCTTGACTGGGGCTGCTTCCTGGTCCTTTTGGAGTCTGGAGCGGACTTTTCTTCTGGGAATCCAATGTTGGCAGTCGAGTACCCCTGGCTATTGCACGGTTCAGACACTGGAGGTCCAAGTGCCATCAAACATGGCATACTTGCAGGGTTTGTCCTCCGGGTCCATCAAGTAAAATTTGGTCCAGCTGCAGCCTCCGGTTTTTTGGTCAGCAGCCGGTCAGTGAACTGGACTTCACTGGTCCTTGCGGCATTGTTTCCAAAGAGTGATGCCTTCAGTCTGAAGGGAGATCTTTGGCAATTTTCAGAAATTGGACGTCCTTTGGGGATATTTAGTGTCTGCCTGATGTCCGAGCAACCCCACAGCAGCGATTGTCGAGTCCTAGATGCAGTCAGGCAGGGTTTGGTACCTTTTTCTTTGTGCAGCAGGACTGCAGTTCTTGAGCTTTAGTTTTTTTTTTTTTTTTTGTTTCTGGCCTTCATGTGTCCGTGAAATCTGATCTGTGGTCTAGGGGTGCCCACAAAATACAGCATTTAGTGGGCGTTTAGGGGAGTACCTAGTAGTGACCAATGGGTCATCTACATTAGGGTGGCTACACCCACCATGTGACCTCTTCCTGTGGGCCGAGGTCACTTCCCTATCCCAAATAGGCTATTTTCCTACAATGAGTGATGGAGGAAAATTAAATGGTGGGGTTATCACGCATGCAACACCTTAGGGGTGGTGCAAGCTGGGGGAGGCCATTCCTCCTGCCCTGTGCATTTTCCCCAATGTTGCTACTGCAAAGATGGGGTGTTTCCAATAGGGGCGGCCATCTGCTGCTATCACAAGTGATGGGGGTCGCGCTTCAAGGGTTGTAAACCCTTTGAAGCTCTTAGGCAGGGCTGTGCACATTCCTACGAAAGGAGGTGTAACACCTCTGCTCACAAAGGGCTTTGTTCTCTGGACCCAGAGAGCACAGGCTCTCACCCCAGGGTTCCAGAATCCTGTCTAGTGGTGGCTGGCTGGTAGTGACCAGTCTGCAACCATGCCAGGGTAGTCAGCTTTTGCAGGGGGGCACCTATAAGGTGATCTCTGGATGCATTTTACAATAAATCCAAAGCTGGGACCACTTTGGATCTATCATTATTAGATGTTTGATACCAAACACCACAGGGTGCAGAGTGGCCATCATGTAGCTGTGAAACTCGTACTGACCAGTGTCCAGCACATGCATGCAAAATGGCTGCTCTGTTACTATGTCCCAGGTTTAGCAGGGACACAGGGGCTTACTGCTCATGTACCTATGCCCACACATGTGGTACAGTGCACCCTGCCTTAGAGCAGGAAGGCCTGCCAGAGGGGTGACTTACGTATATTGCATGATGTGCAGTGGACAGGGCACACAATCTGTGTACCATGTCAGTTTTGCAATTTTAGGTTTGCACTAGGACACTCAGCCTGCAATGGTAGTGCTGGATGCACTTAGATTCAAAGTATTTTCAATATTACAGAGATGTTGACCACTCTTAAGGGTGGGATACATTTTTAGTGTATTAGGTATGATATCAGCTTACCACCAAATTAATTTGCATCATGATTTGAGAGAGCTTACTAATTGAAAAGCATGCCATTTGGCTTATCCTCAGCCTCATCAGATCTTCAGAGAGTTGTGAAGAGGTAGTTCAGAGAAACTGAAGGTGTCACACAGCCTTTCAGGATGACAGGATTGTTTACAGACCTGATCGGAAGCAGCATAATGAAAGGTTGCATAAAGTATTGTACATTTTGACTCCAAGTGTTGATTATCTTGGTTAGAAAATATGGGTCAATAATGTTGAACTTAAAAGGAGTCTTGTTGAGGCCACTGTAAAATGTGCTCCACCTGAGAACAAAGGTCAGTTACCATCTTTCATTGCAATGTTACAATTTTACACAAGACTTATTCCCAGGTGTGCTGAGGAAACGTTTAATATAAGGAAACTTTTGAAAAAGAATGACAACATTTGAAAGGAGTGATGTGTGGGCAGAATTCAATTCAGTGAAGAATGAAGTGGTTCATGCTTTTCCACTTAAATCATATGATATTCATGATCATAGCATTGTCATGATGGATGGCCATCAGTGAGGTTTGGAGGCAGTATTGCTACAAAGGAGACAGGGGAAAGACCAGGTGGTTGCTTTCGCTTTTAGGAGCCTTAGAGGGGCAGAATCAACATGTTTGGTGGCAGAAAAAGAAGCTGTGGAATGTTAGTGGGGTATCAACCATTTTAAGCCATATTTGTGTGGTACACGGTTCAACATGCAGGTTGATCATAAACCTCTAATAGATCTTTTTACCATGAAAGGGGAATGAAGAGCTACACCAAAAATTACCAGATGGCAATACAGAGTGCATGAGTATGATTATCGTGTGAAATATGTTCCAGGAGCTAGGAATTTGTTGGTGGATTGCCTTTCGCGTCTTTCTGGAAATGACCAAGATGAGAATGGTTACAGTTTGGCTGACATGCTGTCCATGTGCACGTGCACAATGGAAGGTCATTCTGAGGGTGCCATGTCACAGCACAAGGGGGTGACCGCATTTTATCAGGCTATAAAGTTAATGGAAGTAAAAGATGGTATTCTTCAAGCGTGTTCTCGTTTGAGGTCAGACGAGGGATCGAGTGACAGATACAAACGTGTTTCAAGAAATGTCCATTGTCAATGGTCTTCTTTCCCAATCAGGCTTGGACCACATTAGCCATGGATGTTATGGGGCCAATGGTAGTTTCGGGAAGTGTGCATAAACATGGTATTGTAGTCATGTATTGCCGGTGGTCAGAAGTTAAATTTGTAAGAAAAGCTAGCAGCTCTAAGGTAATCAAGTTTTTTGGAATCTATTTGTGGGAAGCCATTCTAGATAAAGTTTTAACTGACAATGGTAGCCAGTTCACATCTTGTCAATTTATTGAATTTTGAGTCATTTAGGAGGGAAACATTTTAAAACCTTTGACTATCGCAGGAATAATGGCCTTTTTGTATGATTTAACAGGATCAGGTATGATAATGTACAGCTCGCTAAGGCTAATGGGTTGAATTGCATTTGTGAGCTAAGGAAACCGCTTTAAGCTGTAAGAACAACGAATGCAGACACTGGTGTATCACCTTTTATGTTGGTGAGGTTTAGAGTTCCTTCGCCACCGCCAAGATTAACCTGCACGCCGGACTCCTCGACATCTCCAAATGGATGACAACAAGCCACCTCAAATTGAACTCAAACAAAACAGAGATCATCATCTTTGGCCCCAACAAGACACCATGAAATGACTCCTGGTGCCCCACCACCCTCGGACCGCCCCCAATACCCACCACCTGCACAAGCAACCTTGGCATCGTACTGGACTCATCTCTCTCCATGACCCAGCAAATCAACACCAGATCATCCTCCTGCTTTAACACCCTTCGCAAGACTTTCAAATGGATTCCTTTAGAAACAAGAACAGTCACCCACGCCCTCATTAGCAGCAGACTGGACTTCAGCAACGCCCTCTACGCAGGGACCACAGCCAAGCTTCAGAGAAAACTCCAGCAGATCCAGAACGCAGCCGCACGTCTCATCCTCAAACTCCCTTGCCACAAACACATATCCACCCACCTCAGATCCCTACACTGGTTGCCCATCAACAAAAGGATCATTTTCAAAGTCCTCGTCCACGTTCACAAAGCCCTCCACGACACTGGACCAGCCTACCTCAACGAACGAGTAAACTTCCACATACCAACTTGACAGCTCCGCTCCACCTACCTCGCCTTCGCTACAGTCCCCCGCAACCAAAGCACCACCTCCGGCGGCAGATCCTTCTCCCACCTCGCCGCCAAGACTTGGAACTCCCTCCCCACCAACCTACGCAAGACCCAGGACCTCCTAACCTTCAGAAAGCACCTAAAAACATGGCTTTTTGAGCAGTAAACGACCCCCCCAGCGCCTTGAGACCCTATCGGGTGAGTAGTGCGCTTAAGAAATTATTTGATTGATTGACTGATTGATGCGTCTAAGATGTTGAGGGACTGGAAGGGTGAGCTTTCCATTTCCAGAACCAAGCTGCAAATAGTACGGAAAAAAGGACTACAGGCTCAAAGGAAGTACGTTGGTAAGATTGGAAAGGGTGATAAAGTTTAATTTGGAGATTTTGTAAAGATTTCAAGGATTTTACCTAAGAGGAAGTCAAAGGAAAGTTGTGGATGTGTGGAAGAGTAAGGTAAAACTGAATGATGGGAAATGGTGGAATAAGGACAAGATTTCCATAGTTCATGCCGAAGATCATGGTGTTTCAGATTTAGTCAAGGGATGGAGAGCACATGATCTGAAAAAGGAAGACTGAAATCATTTGGGAGTTCTGGGTATGGGGCTACGGAATGCTGCTGGTGGGGTGATAGTCTCTCAGAGGAAGGGGAAGTTTCCCTACAACTTTCATAATTTAGTAATGGGTGCACAGTAGAATTATTCAGTCTGTTTCATATGTGCGATTATAGGAATGTGTACACTACTTTGCAGGATGTATATTTTTTAATTGAAGTGTATTAGTATTTTTCAGTGTTTCATATGTGAAATTACAGTAATTTGTATATTTCGTGCTTTTGCTAGGGTTTTTTTATATACGTTTTTATTTCATCTTTGTGGTTCTTAATATTTAGCAATATGTGAGGTAGTATTTATGAGAGATATTTTGTTATAATAAAAACATTTAAGGGGGAAGGTATGTTGCGTCTTAGGTCATGGTGGAATGTGCGGCAGTGTCGTAGTTGACTCTTGCCTTAGGCAAGGCTGCTGGTTTAAGGATGACAGTACTTATGATTGTAGGCGACTATGCCAATCCTACATCAATTCGCAACCGTCATCCCAACCCTCGAGGCTCACAAGCAGCACCTCACCAAAAACCCAAACAGTAAAAGGTGATTTGTGGCAGCCTTTGCGCATGGACTCAAGAGAGTGACATCTCAGGGAGTGTTGTGGTTAAACGGAGATTACCCCATTCTCACATGAACGACATGTCTCAATCAAACACAGACAATGAAGGAGATGCAGTAGAGTTTTCAATAGGTTTTATTTAACAAAACAAACTGCTCTACAATAAGTTGCATGGGCTGCAATGATTAGGATAATGAACAGTGCAAGAAACAGAATGGTAAAGACAAGAGTCATTAATACAAAGACCCCCACCATCTTGCAATGACATGAAATAACATGAAGTATGAAATATGTCCCAATACCCTAATAATGTGAACCTAATCTCTAACCTAGGAAAGAGCCAAGTGTGTTAAACCTAATCTGCCAATACCATCTCCAGGAGAAGAGCCCCCCAACCCTCGTTACCTTGGAATGAGGTCTCTAGTTCAGACTCCGTAGGGACTCGAAGACTGGGTCAGCGTCAAGGCGACATGCAGCATCAATAGCAACAATGGCATCTGATCGGAATCCCTCTGACTATCTGTCTAAGTGAGGTGCATTTATACAGATCTCCTTGGACTTGTGATGTAGGTCTGTTACCAAACAATAGATAACAAGACATGCTTGGGACGGCAATTTATGTAAACAATTCCCTCGAAGGCGTGAGGAGGGAAAGACCCTAAGGTGAACACCTGCAGTTTGTTTCTCTTTGTCGCTTGAGATTGACGCCTTAGCGTGGTGGCACTGATATCGTGAAACTAAAACATTGGCCTAACTAGAATTAAGGCAGCCATCTTAAAAGATATAATTAAATAAATGTGCTAAAACAAAGCAAGCTCAGTACGGAAAACGTCACTAGGTGACGGGGGCATGAGTCTGCAAGCCAAAGGCTAAGCTAACTCCTGTTTCCCATTAAAACAAATAGGATTCACTACACCCTCCCCATTGCTGTAACAAGTATGACGCATAGTAGTGACACCACCGAAGGTGAATGAACCCAAATGATAAAAAGTGCTCTAGACTAAAAGCTAAAAGCATAAAAAACAGGTAAAAAAATCACTTTTTTTTTGTTTTGTTTTTTAAAGAGTGTTAAAAACAATCACTAAAAAAACATACAAAAAGATATAATGTCGACCATGACAAGCACAGCAGGCCAAAGTATAGGCAATAAATACAAACTTGGTAACATAAGCCAATCATCAAATCTTTCTAACAATACTCATGATCCTGAAGAGCATCTTCGAAGCCATCAAATGGAAAGGACCTTAGGAAAGAGGCTACATCGTCAGATGTTGGATCGGTCACAGGATAGGCAGACGGATCCTCGGAGCAGTAGTGCGTAGTAGTCTCTTGTGCAGGTCCACCTGCAGGATTTGCAATCTCCACAGTGCCAAAATGAGCACTGTGGCTCATAAGGCGGCTCATAAGAGCCTTGCGAATCAGCCTTAGTCTCAAGGGGCACGACCGTGAATGAACCCTCATTGGGGACATAAGCAGTGCTTGGTCTACAGGAGGCACTAGCGTAACAGCAAGACACACTGTAAGCAAGTGTTCGAAGAGGCACCATATGCAGGAAAACACTGGTTGCATGCACTGTAGGAGTGGTCGGAATGACAATGACAATCACGCTTCAATTCCTCCAGCAACGGATCATTAAAGACCTGAACCGTGCGTTCACTGCACAGTTGAGCTGGTGGCAGTGGCTCCATTGCTTGGTGTAGCGGGAAAGACACAACCACTGCGAATTAGAAGAAAGAGCAGCAGTACTCCGCCACTCAATGCCAGAATTATAGGAAAGCCGCCAAACACAATTGAAAAGAGTGAATGGATGGCCGATAGAATGACTCCGAAGACAGTCTGGAAGATGGACACAAATCCAGACCCAACAGCCTTAAAGAAGTGGACAATCCCAGTAGTGCTCGAGGCGTTGAAAATTCTGGATACCAGCTCTCCAAAGTGCTTGTGGAAGTTGGTATTTTAGGGATTGTATCTCGGCTGATATCGCAATCTGGAGAGCATATGTCTCAACGCAACTTGCTTTTGGAACAACAGCGCCTTTAGTCTGCTCAGCTTGTCATAATTTACATTAGCAGAATCAATGTGAGGCCACATTTCTGATACCTTGATCTCTCGTGTGGGGGCAGGAGGGGGTGGAATAAAATGTCTCCACAACACGGAATGACCTGAGAGACTGAAATTGAGTAGGTAATTTCTAGTTGCATACCTCAACAGCTTTGGTCACTCAGAACCACATAACTTCCATTCGAAAGTACATGAAATGCTGGTTGAATCAAAGGGATGGGAAAACTCTTCAGAAAACAGGCTAAGTTCACGACCCACCTGCATTGCAAAGGCCGTGAAGGGACACCTGCTTGCAGATCATTGAATGATGCATGTTGTAACTATTGTCAACATCAGGACAGTGCGCGCTCTACGGGCAACCAAAAAAATCCAAAAACCCAGCCTTTATGCAAGAGCATAATTCATGCATTGTGTTTATATGCAGTTTGTTAACCTTTTGCATTGCAGACTTTAACCTTGAAAAACACTATTAATGATGTTTGCAATAACTGTTCAATTGCAAGGTATTGCTGCAGACCTATTGAGTGCGTTAGGGTGTGGTCCCTTTCTAGGACCTTCTAGAAGTTTTCTCTGAAGTATGACTGGGTGTGGTCTGTGGGCTGGGCCAGACTCTATATAAGGGAGCCAGCCCAGCTCCACGTGCTCACTATTCAGAGGTCCCAGTACAGAGCAGCAGCAATTTCCTGAGTTCCTGTTCCGGAGGCCTACCTTGAAGTTCCAGGCCTGCACGGCATTATCTTGGTGATCCTAGAGCAGGGTGGCTCCTGACCCCACTCTAAAAAGACTCTTGAATTTTTGGGCCTATTCTTGAAACTTTCAGAGTACGCAAAGCATTGCTCTGATGTTAATCTTGGTGTGCGGATCAGCAAAGGTTTGAGCGATCATTTCATGGCATTTGCATGCTCTTGTTAGAATCGGCTGTGTGTGCGATTCATTTCCTGCATGACAATCTTGGTGTTCGGATCGGCACAGGTTAGCGTGATCATTTCATGGCATTTACATATTCCTGTTGGAATTGACAGTGTGTGCGATTAATTTCCCACATGTTAGACTTGGTGTTTAGATCGGCAAAGGCTTGAGCGATAATTTCAAGACATTTACATATTCCTGCTGGAATCGGCAGAGTGCACGATTCATTTCCCTCATGTAAAACTTGATTCCCAGATCGGTAACAGTGTGTGCAATCATTTCATGGCCATACAAAAAACTCTGAAGTGTAATGTTATTTAATGTGCACATATTTATTTTGTGAAGATGACAAATCCTAAATGTGACGTTCTTTGTGCATATTAAGTTCCTAGTACAATTCCAATTGTTTTCCATGGATGGTTTTCAGACAGCCTTTAGTACTCATGTTAAAAAGGCAGTGT
This sequence comes from Pleurodeles waltl, assembly GCF_031143425.1. Taxonomy (NCBI): domain Eukaryota; kingdom Metazoa; phylum Chordata; class Amphibia; order Caudata; family Salamandridae; genus Pleurodeles; species Pleurodeles waltl. Next base: position 869,047,121 of record NC_090445.1, on the reverse strand, counting down.
TTGTTCTGAAGCAGTATTCTAGAAGGTTCTTGTATTTCTAGACATTATGTGACATGTTATGAAAAGCTTTTATGAAACATTGCATTAATCATCCTTGATTTATTCCAGGTATCCAGAGTTCTTGAGGTCTAGTTAAAGTCACTCCTTAGAGTATCCATGGTAACAGTAAGACAATACTAAGAACCATAATCTAGTGAAAGTCAATGTGATTTTATTCTGATGTTGTGTTTAACCTTTTGCTTCCTACAGGTCTCCTTCGCAGCTGTTCCCTACCTAATCCCCTTTTCCCCACTTGGACTCTCTTAGACTGTGACATTCTAATCAGAGTATTGGAGCTGTCTTGTGGTGGACATGTTGGGAACGTGCGCAGACCCCGAGGATCTGGTGACTCTGACAACTATACCCGTGTATTGACCTGAGACAAAATGAGGGTCTGGCCGGCTAATCCTGAAACGCCCTGAGGAATTTACAAAGCGTGCCTGACACCTATTCGTGCCTATTGGGCATAATAACCACCCGCTGGGACTGGAAAGTGAAGAATTATAGGCACAAGCCTGAAAAGTTGCATCCAGATCTTCCTCAGTGACATTTAGGAAGTATTGCCAATTATTAAACTTTGCCAGTGTGGGGATACTGGGTGTGTTCATTTCCTTTATTTTCGCTAACTCCAGAGACGATGTCTGTTGAATGGTGTCATTTAAAAAGATAATTTGCACAGGAATCAGGTATGTTCTAAGTAAAGCTTCCTTAAGCCTGTGTTTGCCAATCTTGTGTTCTCCATACACTCTTTAAATCAATAGTGTTCCTCCAGTATTCGTAACCTTCAACTGCAAGACGGGAAAAAAAAAAAATCTGAATAAATCAGTTTTGTATTGGTAAGCAAATTTTTCCTACCTTTTGAAGGAGGTAATTCGAAAAAATAGGACTCTGGACATTTTGTGTCATGCCAAGAAAAATAAAGTAAATTTATCTGAATAACAGTTTGTGCTCCCCACTATTGGTGTTGAACAGTGTTCCCACTATGTATAATTAAGTACTGGTCTATGTCTAGTAGCACGGTGCAGGTAATAATGTACCCAGTTGTTATAGCAGAACATTTCCCCATAATTCATTGTATTTGTATTTACATCATCACTTTCAAATACTGAATAGTCCTACATTTCAGTTAACATAGAATCACCTGTCTGGCCATCCCTATCATCAGATACAACACCAGGTATAATTACATCAGTCCTAGAAATTTTTAAGACATTTGGAATTTGAATGACCTCAGTAGGCCCATATAGATCAAATGGAATGTTGTCCCACACAATCCCATCAGGAATCGGTACTGCTGAAATGTTCACAAGGGACAAGTCTCTTCGGACCCTATGTGAGGAATGACATGGAGTTAAGACTTTATCCACAGGCTCAACAGAGGAGCGTTCAGGAAGGTAATGACCTTTTATAAGCAAAATGAAAACAGTGAATAAACCAATCCATAGAAAAAATGAAAAAAAATGTCAAGCAGAACCATAAATAGTTCCATGGGTGTATTAAATGGTTATGTTTAAGCCACAAATACAGCTTATGTCTTTGAAACATTTTCAATCACAGGAGTGGATGAGTCTGAAGAAAAGTCATCAATGTTGATGACGTAACCAGAAGCAGTCCCTGCAAACGCAGGAGCAAGTGCATTACCGAAGGATGGATCCACATCGCGTGGAGGCTCATAGTAGACGGTGTCATCAGTTTGGTTGTGTTGGTGTAGAAAACAGCCAAATCTTGGACAGGTGCTGATGTTGATGTGGTAACCGGAATCACCAAGAGCTAATTTTCCACCCTCCCCACGGTCGAGGAGGAATTTGTAGCATTGTTGGACATTGTTGTGTAGTTAGAAGTAGTGTTGTTATTTGCTTTGAAGGGGTGTGCCTGTTGGGTAGTGAGAGGTGACAGGAAACTAACCAAGGGACCTCTGGGTCTTCTGTGCAGGATCGGCCACATGGTGAAGTTTGATGTCCTCAATGGAAATTAATTTGTTTGCTTTGAAACCATGCAGTGGTGGTAAGATGACAGTTCCGGTAACTTGTACTCCCAGGACTGGGACCGGTGCTCTATAGGATGAGCCAAATTCCTTCTTCACAGCAATCTTCTCACAAACCAGATCCCCGACTTTAGGAATCCAGCCAGTGGACATTGTTGGTAAATCACTTATTCCTAAGGTGGCAGCACTGGTGGATGATTTATCATCACAAAATAGCTGAAGCTCCTGTAAACCAGTGAGATATTTATTTATGTCAAAATGTGTGTCTGCTGCCACCAAACCAGGGCCATCAAGATCTGGGACAAACATAGGTATCCCAAAGAGAACCTCATAGGGAGTGTATCCCCCTCAAGGACCGTCTTGGCAGATTATTCAGTGCTCTCTGGACCCCATATAGGTGATGAAGCCAGATGCGTCCAGAACCCAATTCTCTAGCTGTTAAGGACTGCTTTAAATCACGGTTCCTCCTCTCCATGACCAAATTTCCCTCAGGATGGTATGGTGAGGAGTAATGGAGTTCAACACCCATCGTCCCCATGGTGTCCCTGAATACCTTAGAGGCAAAGGCAGGGACCTGGTCCGAATGGAATGCTGCAACCGCATGCGTATCGATAAAGAACCGCAAGTCTTTGATAACAGTTTGAGCATCAGCCGACCGCTGTGGCCATACCCACAGGAATCTAGAAAACAAATCTACACAGACTAAGATGTATTTGTACGCACCATCAGGTTGGAGCGGACCACAATGGTCCAGAGACACATATTCTAATGGAATACTGGACACTAAGACGGGTGTCTGCGGTGGGCGTTTGGAGTTGGAGCCCTTGATTTGCTGGCAAATGTCACAACAAAGCACATATTGTTTTGTATGTTCATATAGACCTGGCCCCAGAAGCGTTTCTGCAAGAATGTTATTGTGGCCGAAATACCAGCATGAGCAGATGCGACACCCTCATGGGCTGCCTTTATTAGATCTAATCTCTGGCCTTGGTTGGGGTTCGCGCGATCTCCAACCTCAGGAACTGTTGCGTAGGCAACATTCTGTGCACTTATGTCGTAAGAATATTTTATAGGGTGTTCTTTTGGAAGAGGCTTGCCTTCAGTTGAAGCTTTCACAGCAGTCAGAATTTCATTATCCAAACTCATCTAAGAATGAATCACTGCAGCCACAGAAGCCGTAGCTACTGCAGATTTTGGCTGCTTTTGTTGCCAATAACTGTACTCCTACACGTTGGTGGCCGCGTGCATGTACTACATGAAACAAGGTAGTTTATCCTTAAGCTCAGCCACCCTCCCCCACAGAGTTCTGTGTTTTATGGTTTGTTCCATTTAGAGTCACTGAGCCCGTTCAATCGCCAATGATTAAGATAATCATTGTACAACTGGATGTAGTAGGTATGAGTCACAGACAATCAAAGTCAGTAATCATTGCTCTGTGTGTTCTAGCGCTAATATAAGGGCTTTAAGTTCAGCCAGCTGAGCTGCTCAGTCCCCTATGGTCTGTGTGTAGGTATTGGGAGTGTGGAAGACTCCATCCTCCATCACTCCGCTCACAGCTGCACAAGCGGCTGAATATTGATGTTTGGTACCTACAGCTGGATGTGCTGAACCATCAGTGTAAATGACAGTATGAAATCTGTCAAGTGGTAAAATATGTAGAGGAGAGGGTACTCCTGTTCGTATTGGAGAAATTCTTGTGTCTGAACTTTTGGATCAAATATGTAATCAATATCGGTGGCAGTCAGGGAGGTTGCCCACTGAATCCAAGATGGATGTAATGCTTATGTTAAAGGTGACATAAGTGGACCCAATGATAACAGCACTTATTCTGATGACCAAATTTGTCTTGTAGTCACAGGTGTGCAGGTGTTTTGTTTCTAGCATGTCCTGCTGCAATTCCCTAAGGATGCATTTGTGCTCAACTGTCCAGTGCCTGCTAGAAAAATCAGGGCGTATTAAGTCATGGAGTGGCTTGATACGTTGTGCATAGTCAGGAATGTACGTTCTGCCAAAATGAAAGAAACCAAGTAAAGACTGTAGTTTGAGAGTGTTAGGTGGGTGGAGTTGAGCAAAGTTTCTAGAAAGTGCGGGCCAAGCTCTTCCCCTCATTTGAAGCTCGTATCCCAGGAACGATACGCTGAGAAAGGCTATTTTAATTTTCCTAAAATTATATTTGTAGCCGAGGACTGTGAACCCTAAAATTATCCAATCAATCCTGGCAAGATGAATGTTGAGGTGATCATCTGTGAGATAGATGTCGTCCACATAAGACAACGCTTTGGAATCCATATCATGTAATATTGATGTTACACGGGGTGAGAACAGCCTTGGGGTGTTCTTTTAGCCTTGGGGCAAAACGGCAGAAGCGTTTTTGTCAGTCAAATGAGAATGCACTTATGTCCCGACTTACATGGGCTAACTTTTGGTGGAAAAAACTGTTGGAAATATCCAAAGTAGTTTTGTATTTTTTGCGCACTATATTATTAATTAGTGCTGTGCTCTGTGAATTTTGTATAGCGTATGTACAGATAGGACTGTTTAAGTGTCTGTAGTCTAAGACTATTCCGTAGGAATGGTCTGGTTTTGCAACAGGGAATAACAGATTATTCATTGCAGAGACACAGGGCTCAATTCCTCCCTGGTACTCGAGCTGAGTGAGGATCTCCCTCACCAGAGCTTTTCTTCATGTTTAACAGGATATTGTGGCTGAGGCTGGGGTGTAGACCTAATAGGTATTACATGACAAGGAGAGTCCTTTGCGCTAAAGCCCAATTGACAGAGTAGGCTTATTTTACTGCTTCTGGAACACGATCCAAGAAAGAAGGCAAAATGACATCTTCCCCATGTGGGAACTTACAGACATGCTCGGGAAGGCAGTCCCTTTCGGGCAGAAGGATATCACAACTAAGTTCATCCCAAAATATCACACCACTCCGCGTCTCCCTCAATTTGGATATTTAAATTATAAACTCTGTCGGGTGGGAGCATGCGGCGGTCCGAAGTTTCAACTGCAATGAAATTGCTAGTTGCTGTAGCATCTGGCGACATATTGTGACCTCTGCTGCGCTGTCTAAAAGTGTCACTGCCCACGTCTTGTTCTTCAGTAATGTTCTCAAGTGTAGTGGCATTTTAAATTGACAGTGCTGCCACCTTTTTCTTTTTAAACTGTGGCTTTTGTTGTGGGGACTTATCTTCTTTTTTGTCTGAAGACTGTAGTGAGTCTTTCTTCTGTTTCACATATTCAGGACGTCAATCATGGTGGCTCCCTCTCTCGCTACCTCTATCCGGCGAGTCCTGAAAGGAACGAGAGGGACGTGAATCATTATATCTGTCAGGAGCTTTTATATTTTCTCTATTTCTGAGAATATATCTCCTGTTGGAGTTCTCCGGGTATAGAGAATCTGCTTTCTGATTTAGTCTATCTTTAAATTGTTTGTTTATTCCAGCGCTTCTTAGAACCCTCCTGTGCTTGTTTAGTACCTTCCTTAGGGGTGGTACCCAGTATTTCAAGCATCTTAGGCTTGGCTCCCAAACTTTCCCAACCCATACTGGTAAAGTTGTTGGAAATAATTTTCGGTAGCTGTTTCTCCTGGTCCAATTGTAGAATTTCTCAGAGGCACTGGCGTGTAGCCAGTGCTACTGCTTCCCCTTTAATATTACTGAGGAAACTGCGAAGTTACGCATTAGTTTCACCCCCAAATCTGGGGCTGGTGCAGACCCATGCTCATTCTGAATTTGTTTCTACACTTCCGGAAAATAGGCAAGTGTCGGGATACCATGTGTGGTAGTATAAATTACAGCGTAGACTGTACCCCATGTGGCGCAGTCATCCACAGAGGGAACCATCCCGAAGGGCAAGCACATTGTGAGAATTCTATGAACAGGACAGGATTTTCGCTCATTCTGTGGGTACCTTACCCATGATAGTATGTACTGTTTGTGGATTAATCCCAGTAGCCAATTGGTATCCAGCTGGTGAACGCGCTGGTGTAGTGTTCAGAGTTCGCAATACCGAACTGAACAAAGTGTTACTACCTCAATGTATACGTTTTCCCAGGTCTGCTGCCTGTATGTTTTGTATACCTGGGTGAGGTGTATATGTGGCAAACATAGGCCATGTTGGCCCTTCATTACCTAAGGGACCTAATATCATAGGTTGTATTACGTGTGGTAGGGCACCATTAAACTAGTACCTGATAAGTAATCGGGATTTCAAGATACTGGTAAGCTTGGTACCGTTGAGGTACATTTGCAATTCTGTATGTGTGGAATGTAAATGATCTTTGGTCTTTAGGAAAGGTGTCCCAAGAGTAGAATGTTTCCGTTTGTTACGCTTCACTAGCTTCTACTATGAATGTGACATCCCCGCCCCTATCTGTTAAGCCATGCGCTACTAGGTGTAGTGTTAATGCTTGTCTAGCATTCTCAAGAATGTCTATGGCGTTAGCCATGTTGTGAAACGGGTAAAGAGATGGAACACCAAGTGGAGAGAAAAGTCCTTTTATGAGTTTGAGCTCGAACAACCTACAGCTTAATTAGGTGGTCCCTGTTCAGCTGAGCAGGATCTTCCCCAAGACCACATAGGTCTCCGTATAATGGTACTTAGGGTACCTGTTGTGTGTGAGAAAGTGATAGTCAGGGTATCTGTAAATTAGTGCCCAAACACCATCATTGATGGCGCCATTTCGAAGTTTAACTCTTGCTCTAGACAAAACTGATGGTTTAAGGATGACAGTACTTATGTTTGTAGGCTACTATGCCAATCCTACACCAAATCACAACTGTCATCCCAACCTTCCCGGCTCACAAGCAGCACCTTACCAAACAGTAAAAGGTGATTAGTGGCAGCCTTTAAGCATGAACTCAAGAGTCTGACATCTCAGGGAGTGTCGTGGTTAAACAGAGATTACCCTTTTCTCACATGAACAATATGTCTCAGTCAAACACCGGCAATGAAGGAGATGCAGTAGAGTTTGCAATAGGTTTTATTTAACAAAACTGCAATCTACGATAAGTTGCATGGGCTGCAATGATTAGGATAATGAACAGTGCAAGAAACAGAATGGTAAAGACAAGAGTCATTAATACAAAGACCCCCACCATCTTGCAATGACAAGAAGTATGAAATATGTCCTAATACCCTAATAACGTGAACCTAATCTCTAACCTAGAAGACAGCTAGGTGTGTTAAACCCAATCTGCCAATGCCATGTCCATGAGAAGAGCCCCCCAACTCTTGTTACCGTGGAATGAGGTCTCTAGCTCAGACTCCGTAGGGACACGAAGCCTGGGTCAGTGCCAAGGCGATGTGCAGCATCGATAACAGCGATGGCATCTGGTCAGAATCCCTCTGACTATCCGTCTAAGTGAGGTGCATTTATACAGATCTGCTTGGACTCCTGACGTAGGTTCCCCAACAATAAATTGCTATCCCAAGCATGTCTTGTTATGTAAAAAATTCCCTCGAAGACGTGAAGAGGGAAAGTACCTGATGTGAACACCTACAGTTTATTTCTCTTGTCGCTTGGTATTGATGCCTCAGCGGAGGCACTGATAAAGCGAAACTAAAACACTGGCCTAACTAAAAATAAGGCAGCCATCATAAAAGATATAATTAAATAAATGTGCTAAAACAGAGCAAGCTAAGTAGGGTAAAAATCACTAGGTGACAGGGGCACGAGTCTGCAAGCTAACTTCTAAGCTAACTCCTGTTTCCCATTAAAAAAAAACTAGGATTCACTACAAGAGGGTATTTCTTAGGGAATGAAACATGGAATGTGGAGTAGGTAGTTATGCCAGCTCCTTTTCTCACCCTGCTGTGTTACTGGAACTTGACAAAGCAATAAATGTTGTACTGATCTTGCAGTGCACCACATCTTTTTACCTTTCCACAATAAAATGGCAATTTGGGGGTTTTGCTGTTAGGAAATATGAAAAGACATGCCGTAACTTTTAATATAAAGCACCCTGCCTTAAGACTTGGTAGGCCTACCTTAGGGGTGAAATAGACTATATATACATACATACAAAAGGGAGATCTGGACTTCGTCATTAGTTTAAATGGCAAAGTAGAGTTAGCAGTTTAAAGCTGCTCTAATAGTCTGTAGTGGCAGACTAGGAGACATGTTTTACTCTATCACACTCAGGATGGCACAATAAATAAGGGACACTTTACCTTACAGGCCCTAGGAACCCCTGGTAGCATATACTAATGACTTACAATTAAGTTAACTTATGACAATCGGGTATAAGCCATTTCAAAATAGACTTTGGAGGGACGGACACCTGGCACTGAGGTCTGGTTAGGACGCCTCAGTGCACTCTCAGTCAAAACACCCGCAGCATCAGTCCAAAACCTTGGGGGTGACCGTTCAAAAAGAACCATTTCCTCATAGTAAACACATGTATTTCCTGTTCTATTCAGTTCACAGCATGTTCTATGCTCTTGTTTACTGAAACGATCAATTATTGCCATCTGCATGGAGATTTGTTGGATAAGCAGTAGGGTTTGTTCATAAATGACTTTGAAATTCCTCAATGTAACATCCAGTTCACCCCGTAACACAGGGAGCCAAGTCAATGGTAGCATACAAATGTATATATTGATGCAGCTTTGTACCTTGTTGACATGAGTGAATCAAGACTGTGCAATATCAACCATGCTTCATTCTAATACTTTTCATTATACGGCAGGTTGGCATCAGGTCACTTTAGGGAAAGATAATACAGGAAAACAGAATAGGTTGCTGTTGCAGTATGGTTCATAAGGTCTTGCCTCAAGGTCTGCATTGAAAGTTGTTGCACTGAAGTAAAATTGCTGGGATAATCCCTGATAATCCGCTTTCCTATACTCGAACTAGGCCCAGACAAAATGTAAATTATGCCAGCGTAATTTGCCTGTCTCACTTGCTACGTGAAACTGCTAAAAAGGCACATCATGCTGCCTAATTACGTCACTCTTTGCAACAAAATTATTTCCCTATAGCAAAGTGAACAACCAGAATTAGAGTCTTGGTCGTTTGCATCAAGTGTTTTTTTAGGGCTAGGGTTTTTTTTGTTTTTTTTAGCAAAATGTTTTCTTGCATCAACAACTGATGCTAGGATGCATTTCACAATAAAATATAGAGTGAAATGAAGGATTCGCATTTTGCATCAGTATGTGTAATGTTTCCAATATTTTCCTTAATTAGACAAAGTCAGCACACTACTTTAGTTAACCACTGTCTCCATATATTGATTGGTTTCTCTTTATTACCATTCATTCACTTATGATATGGAGAACCATACACGTGTGGATATTGTAAAATAACAATTCTTCATAACACTTCCACTCTAAGGTCAATTGATTTTTAAATAAAAAATAAAAAAAAAACATTGCTATCCAATTTAAGAAAAATCTATCGCTTACCTTCGTTTAGAGTGAGCAGCATGAAATTCACAGCAAAGCAGCTCAAAAGAGAACAAACTGGCATCTGCCATCTAAAGGAAAGAAAGAGAATTTAAATTGCATTTAATAAATCTTTCCTGCTGTAGTCCTCTGTTGGGTGGTCAAGATGTGCCATTTAAAGGTTTTTTCAGTACCAGCTTAAAGCAGTTTTCAATGCAAAGGGTCTATAACGACTAAGAGGGTCATTCTGACCCTGGCGGGCGGCGGGAGCGGCCCGCCTGGCGGGAACCGCCAAATGGCCGCTCCGGGTCAGAAGACCGCGGATGCCATTCTGGCTTTCCCGCTGGGCCGGCGGGCGACCGCCAAAAGAGCGAATGGAGCCGGCGGAGTTGCAGGGGTGCGACGGGTGCAGTTGCACCCGTCGCGATTTTCACTGTCTGCTAAGCAGACAGTGAAAATCTTTATGGGGCCCTGTTAGGGGGCCCCTGCACTGCCCATGCCAGTGGCATGGGCAGTGCAGGGGCCCCCAGGGGCCCCACAACACCCGTTCCCGCCATCCTGTTCCTGGCGGTAAAAACCGCCAGAAACAGGATGGCGGGAAGGGGGTCGGAATCTCCATGGCGGCGCTGCTTGCAGCGCCGCCATGGAGATTCAGCCCATGCAGGGGAAATCAGGCGGGAAACCGCCGGATCCCCTTTTCTGACCGCGGCTTTACCGCCGCGGTCAGAATGGGCTGGGAAGCACCGCCAGCCTGTTTGCGGTGCTTCCGTGGTCCCCGGAAATCTCTGAAAAAAAAGGATAAAACGACTACCACCCAAACAAACCTCAAAATCCTCGAGCCCCAAGTGCTGTCAATTAGTTCTCAACAGATCATTACAGAGTTGAAAAAAACAGTGGTGCAGTGAAGCAAGTCTGTCTGTAGTGACATCAAGGATGACTTACTGGAGCAGGTAAAGTGTTGTTTGTGGGCTGATCAGTTTTACTTAGAATGATGTCCACCCAATATCAGCAGAGGTTATGTTGCAACAACACACTGCTTTCTTCATTACGTTTTTTTAATGATTATAAAGTTTGCTTGAGAAAAAAAAAAATCTCGGATGGTTTTATTTTTCTCTAACTCTTCTTTTCCAGTTTCTAGTCTGGATATAGCTTCCTCTCCAACTGAGGGTCTCTCTATTGCTGTCCAAAGTCCAGAGAATCCTTATACATCCTGAGTAAAGGGTCTCTTAAAAGTCCTTGTTTTATTGCCTTTTTCCATTATCGCTTAGAAGGATCATTGGACAATTCATGGCTGTGAAGTCCAGGAGCTATGAAACCTGAGAAGAAGAAAAGGGGAGCATCAGAGAACCATACTCCCACCAACCAGTTTCTCGCCTTACAAGCTTAGTTTGGATCTTAACTAGGGCTACCCTTTTCCTGCCCTATCCACTTATGAGCTGTTCTTGGTGTGGAATTGGCGGATTCCCTCATGGTCCCATCTCATGGGAGTGGAGGTGGTCTTGAAATGCCAGAAATCAGATCCTATTCCATACATTCCACACTGCTGTGCCTATTGCTAGAGGCTATTCTGGAGCTACCACAAGCTACAGTAATCACCCCGCCAAGCCAGCCAAAGCCAACGTACCGGCCAGCTGATTCACGGCAGATCTGAAATATTCCAAACGCAACTGCTGGCAACTAGAGAGGAAGTAGCATACTTAAAAGACAGGAGACCATACAACCTTCAAAACAGCCCTCAACCAGTATCACCGGCTCCTGATAGAATCAAGGAACAACGCTTTTGCAGAGGGCACAGCAGCCAGCACAAAACTACAGCAAGGAGCTCTTCACCATCGTTAAGGAGTTCTCCAATCCTGCAGCCACCGGGAACTACATCAAGCCCTCCCAAGAGAGGTGTGATACCCTGGCGGACTTCTTCTACCACAAGATCTCAGCCATTTACAAGAACTTCGAACCCAACCCCACCCCCACCACAAACATCAGCCTACTCACACTGACAATAACAAATCCCAAACACCTGCTCACCCATTGGGACCCCCTCAACTCAAGTTACAGTTTCCATCATGCACTTCGTGCACTCAAGAGCACCTAAGGACCCTTGTCTCCACCAAATCTTCAACATCGGTAGCAAGATGATTGCTGGTTGATTTTCGATAAGCTCAAAAATGTCCTGAATGCCTCGATCGCGACAGCCCCCCTTTCCTGAGGACTGGAAACAAGCTGAAGTGAGACCCCTCCTTAAGAAACCATCTGCTGACTCAGCAGATCCGAAGAACGACTGGTCCATCTCCCTTCTCCCCTTTTCCATTTCCCCTTTTCCCTTTCCATGAAGGTTCTCAGAAAGGCAATCAACCAGCAACTCACTGAACAACTGGAACATTACTACCTCCTGGATACCTCTCAATCCAGATTCCGAGCCAACCACAGCACTGAGACAGCCATGATCGCAGTCACAAAGACATCAGGGCCCTCCTAGACCGCAGCGAAACAGCAGATCTGATCGTCCTGGGCCTGTCAGGTGCTTTGAACACCATCTCCTACCACATCTTGATCAACAGACTCCACCAAACTGAAATCCAAGAGATACCCTCAAATGGATCACCTCATACCTCGCCGGAAGAACCCAGAGAATAGGTCTTCCACCACTCACCTTAGAAACTAAGAAGATCATCTGTGGCATCCCACAAGAATCATCCTTCATACCCACCCTCTTCAACACATACATGAACCCCTGGCCAACACTGGGTTCCTCTCACTGTCAGAAGACCTCTCCACCACCTGAGCCGACTTCCACAGATGTATGATGAATGACGCAGACTGGATGAAGGACAACTGTCTCAAGCTCAGCACAGACAAGATGGAAGTGCTCATCTCTGGAAACAACACCTCGCAATGGAAAGACACTTGGGGCGCCTGCTGAACTGGGCCTTTCCCCTGCCGCAACAGCCTTGACATCATCTTAGAGAGCAAGTTATTCATGCTGAAACAGGTAAATGCAGCCTGCTTCCTCACCCTATGCATGCTCAATAGGTTTTGCAGGTGGCTTCCAATCAACACCAGAAGGACAGTCACTCAAGACTTTGTCAACAGCAGGTTGGACTACTGAAACACTCTATATGTAGAAATCACTGCAAGCTTCATGAAGAGACTACAGACAATACAAAACTAAGCGACAAAAATCATCCTTGACCTCCCCAGACGGATCACATCACTTCGCACCTCAAGAGGTTACACTGGCTCCAGATCCAGAAGCTGGTCAATATACTGACCCACGTATACAAAGCCCTGCACAACAAAGGACCAGCATACATAAACAAATGAATGACTTTCCACCAACCGACTAGACATTTGCCATCCACCCCCCACTTCCTTGCAGACACCCCACAGGATTCGCCAATCCTATAGAAGAGGATGCTCCTTCTCTCACCTGGTGGCTAATGCCTGGAACGGCCTTCCCTTGCACCTTAGGAAAGCTGCTTCGCTCCAGGAATTCGGGAAAGGACTGAAGACCTGGCTGTTCCACTCAACAGAGCACCGCGAAGCAGCTAGCAACTCCAGCGCCTTGCGACCTTCACAGGTGATTTGCCACGCTTTATAAATCCCGATTAATTGATGAGCTGGATGAGTCGCCACGAGGCGCATGGAAATTGGAACCATCAGAAATGGCCCTCCTTCTCTGGGAAGTTCTCAACATGCTGATCAGTGTACCCTGCCAAGAACAACTAAAATACAAAAGTATCAAGAGTTTCCCTTTAGCACTTCAATGGAACAACTCTACCTGAGATACGCAAGGACCCTCTTATAAAGGAACAATGTCACCATATCTCCAAAGTCACCCCAGATATCTTGGTCACCCCTAGACTAAATTATCTTCATTCACCCAGATCAACCACCATTCAGCACTTAGAACTCTGCTGATGAGCCATAAAAAGTGTTAGGCCAACAGGAGGGGGCGTAGAAGAGATATGGGGAGATGGTGCAAGGATATAAGAATGTCATTGTTAAGACCACCAGACCCAGAAACCTAGCTGCACAGAGACAGGGCATCAAAGGACACACTTTGGCAAGCATGTTAGAGCAAAGCTGAACTGTAATTTTACAACAATTCCGAGAGCAGACACTGACAGACAAGAAGACAAGAAAGAGAAGCTCAAACTTGCATGGACTACTTCCTTTTTCATATGATGTTGCTTTCAATAGTCCTATGATTTTGAGGAAACTCTACGTAGTGTCTGCAAGTAGAATTAAGTACTTTGCCACAGACTGCCATATTCCTCAGAGCTTTACTATAATTGATTAAATCCTTTGTTTACCTTAGAAAGTGCCATATCCTGGGGTTTTCACAATGAAAAGGGTATCAGATCTACACATGCACCCTATCACCACTTAAGCAAAAATGGTGTTATTTTGGGCAAATATCTCTATGTCTTTGTTCCTTTATCTGAGAGCCACTCAAAAAACATTTCTCCTAGCCTGAAAGCACCTGTAATGTTGCGACCTACAGCCGCTCTTCACTCAAAACCTCTTCATTACAAATGGAACCTATCCCTTGGTGTCAATTCACCATAATGCCAGAGGTAGCGAAAGTGAAGTCATTTGACCTTAATGACATCACATGAAGTGACATCATAGGACCTTTGGCACTGAATCTTCCCAGGAAGTGATTCCACATGACTTAAACCTGTTGACATCACAATAATTAACATTGCTGACGTTCCATAATAACTGCATGAGTAATATAACAATCCACCACAGACAAATATCTATTTTAGATAGCATCTACATTAAGGTGCCAACATGATATGTCAAGGGAACCTTTACATGATTTGTAGTAATTCTGTAGTAAGCAAGCAAAGAAATGGACTCTAATACTGCATTTGAAAGTACAATTTTCTCAAAAATGTGCTAAAAAGCGATAGGCTCTGTTAGGACACTGATTACATTTTCAAATTATTTCATTTTGTGCTAGGCTAATGAAACCACACACCAACCATGAGTTTACCCCATGTTGTTTTTAAAATGCCCTTAAGAAGCCTCCAAACAATAAAAGCTACCTCCATTGCATGGGCCAAATTTTTGTCATGGGTGTCCCTTTTCCTAAACATTATGTACAATATGCCACAATCAAAATGTTGCCATTGTTGCATTCCATATAGAAAGTGTGACTCATGTCAAATGGTATGTCAGTATGTCTGGGACAGCATATTGTCATTGATGCTTACTTCATACATGACATGGTTCTCAACCCTTATGTCATGAATTTCCTTCAATGTGACAACACCTGCATTTTTGCCACAGGTGCCACCTCTGCCAATATTTTCTTCCAGTGTGTCAGTGGCAGCACTTTCCCAACAGGTGCCTCATGACAAGATTTACCTCACATATGCTGCCCCAGCATTTTACAGTGGTTCTTCCAGATGCAAGTATTACCTACAGTGTACCAGTGCCAGCATTTTGCCATTAGTGCCTTTATAAACAAGTCCAGGCCCAATAGGAGGCTCGAATGCTGTAGGTTTGCTGTAGTCTAGAGGTGGGAGACAACAGTCTGGGGTGAACTTGCATTTAACAGCCAGTCATTGAGGTAGGGGAAGACTAAAATCCCAACTTGGGCAGTGTTAGACTTTTCATCCTTGGCGTGGTCTCCCTTAACTTTTTGCCTCTGTTTCCCAAGGTATTGATGTATGCTGGACTCTGATTTGCTGTTTGTTACTCTGGGCACTTTACCACTGCTAACCAGGGCTAAAGTGCAAGTGCTCCTTTACAAAATGTGTATGTAATTGGTTTATCCACAATTAGCATATTTGATTTATTAGGAAGTCCCTAGTACAGTGCACTAGAGGTGCCCAGGGCCCGTAAATCAAATGCTACTAGTGGGACTGCAGCACTGGTTGTGCCGCCCACATAAGTAGCTCTGTAATCATGTTTCAGACCTGGCAGTACAGTGTCTGTGTGCACAGTTTTTAACTGTAAATTCGACTTGGCAAGTGTACCCACTTGCCAGGCCTAAACCTTCCCTTTTCGTACATGTAAGACACCCCTAAGGTAGGCCCTAGGTAGCCCCAAGGACAGGGTGCAGTGTACGTTTAAGGTAGCACACATAATAATGTGTTTTATATGCCCTGACAGAGAAACACTGCTAAATTTGTTTTTAACTGTTGCAAGGCCTACTCCTCTCGTAGGTTAACATGGGGGCTACCTTTAAATATGATTAAAGTGTAGATTCCCTTTGGGAGCGGATAGACATGTGGAGTTTGGGGTCTCTGAGCTCACAATTTAAAAATACATCTTTTAGTAAAGTTGACTTTAAGATTGTGTGTTTGAAAATGCCACTTTTAGAAAGTGGGCATTTTCTTGCTTACACCATTTCTGTCACTCTGCCTGTTTATGGATTCCCTGTCTGGGTTAGTTTGACAGTTGGGCTGTTTGCACCTCTCTCTAGACAGTGACACAAAGGGAGCTGGGGTGTAGCCTGCATATCCTGATGAGCCATCTGTGCTAGGAGGGAGGGGAGGAGTGGTCACTCACACCTGACATGGCTGTGCCTGCCCTCACACAACTCAGTCTCCAACCCCCTGGTGAGTGTCTGGGGCCTGGCCTGGGCAAGTCAGGATTTCACATTCAAAAGAGACTATGGCCCTCATTCTGACCGCAGCGGCCATTCTGGCTTTCCCGCTGGGCCGGCGGGCGCCCGCCAAAGGAGCTCCCGCCGGCCCAGCGGGAAAGGCCCTGCAACAATGAAGCTGGCTCCGAATGGAGCCGGCGGAGTTGCAGGGGTGCGACGGGTGCAGTTGCACCCGTCGCGATTTTCACTGTCTGCAATGCAGACAGTGAAAATCTTTATGGGGCCCTGTTAGGGGGCCCCTGCACTGCCCATGCCAGTGGCATGGGCAGTGCAGGGGCCCCCAGGGGCCCCACGACACCCGTTCCCGCCATCCTGTTCCTGGCGGTAAAAACCGCCAGAAACAGAGTGGCGGGAAGGGGGTCGGAATCTCCATGGCGGCGCTGGGATTCAGCCCATGCTGGGAAAATCCGGCGGGAAACCGCCGGATTCCCTTTTCTGACCGCGGCTTTACCGCCGCGGTCAGAATGGGCTGGGAAGCACCGCCAGCCTGTTGGCGGTGCTTCCGTGGTCCCCGGCCCTGGCGCTCTTCGACCGCCAGGGTCGGAATGACCCCCTATGTTTTGAAGTATTCCTACTTCAAAGGAGAAATTGGGTATAAGAAGGGCACTCAAAACCACAGACTTTAGAACACTTCTGGAAACCAAGAGGAACCTCTGCCTGGAGAAGAGCTGAAGATCTGAGGAAGAAGAGCTGCCCTGCCTGTGACTGTGCTTTGTGGAGCTATCCTGCTGTTGCTGCTTCTCCCAGAGTATGAGGGCAAAGACTGGACTTTGTGTGCCTTCCATCTTGTGAAGATCTCCAAGGGCTTGATTTAGAGCTTGCCTCCGGTTGTTTGAAGTCTCAGGGACAGCAAAGACTTTTCTCTGCCAGCACCTGGAGTCTCTGGAGAGACTCCTACTCTGCCCTGTGGTGCCCATCCAGTTCCTGGGACCCTGAAAGGAGAAGCTGGCAGCCTACGAGGAAGAAATCCACACACAGAACACCGTGCGGGGAAATGATAGACACAACTCTGATCTGCGACTGGAAAAAATCAACGTGCGCAGCATCACTGATAGAGGCTGGTGAGATCACAACCTGCGCTGCGTGGTTTTCAGATCATCGTGAGGCTGGATTTCCAGCGCAAACTCTGCTGGGCGTGTAAAAACAATTCCTGCCCGTTCTAGAGTGCTGACCAGATTGACGTATTGCTCCCCTGCAGAGAGAAGAAACGACGAACCCCGACGAAAGGAGAAATAACGCAAGGTCTCGCTCGTGAGTGGAATCAACACATCGCAAGCCCTTCTTGACGCACACTCGCCCATGCGGGGTTATTTTTTACGCGGCCAAGGTACATTTCCATGCTGACAGTGTTAGTGTGTGTTTAAAACTATATGAAGACTCTTTTTAATTGATAACTGGACTTGTGTATTGTGGATTTTTGTTGTTTTGGTCTTCTTTTCTTTAGGTCAATATTTTCTATTTTTCTAAACCTGGGTTGTGTCATTTTGTAGTGTTTTCATTAAGTTACTGTGTGTGTTGGTACAAATACTTTACCCCTAGCACTCTGAAGTTAAGCCTACTGCTCGTGCCAAGCTACCAAAAGGGTAAGCAGGGGTTAGCTGAGGGTGATTCTCTTTTACCCTGACTAGAGTGAGGGTCTTAGTTGGACAGGGGTAACTTGACTGCCAACCAAAGAACCCATTTTAACATTGGTGATCAGCGGTTGGGATTGGACTTGTGTTTGTACTTGACATACAGTGATTAAGTGTACACCACTGTTTTGAGCTCAGACCACTACGTGACCACATACTACTTGTCTTGTGATTTAGCTTTTTCTCTTTGGGACGGTTTTTGTTCTACTTATATTTTTGCTGATCCCTTGATTGACTTTTCTTGAACTTCAATTTGGGAACATGTTTTCTGCCTTTTGAACTTTACACTTTTAACTCTACATCAGGTCTCAATGTGGAGATGCATCAGCTGGAGCTGCGTTTGATTTGGAACAAATGGAGAGCTATACAGTAGCTCAGTTGAAGCAGTTTTGTAAAGATTTGGCTTGTCCCATTAAAAGATCTTCCAAGAAGGAGGAGCTGCAAGAGGCACCAAGGGCCGAGGTGACAGCCAAAGAAGTTGAGGGGCACACAAAGGAGGAGCAGGGTGAGGAGGAAGGGGTGCAAGTCATTCACAATGATGTAGGGGATGGGCCTGTTATGTGTCTGGGGAGAGAGTCTCCAGGGCAGGTAGCAGTGTGTCCTCCAAGGGTCTGACACCTGAAGAGTTACAGGACAGACAGGCAGAGAGGGAGTACCAACTGGAGCTGAAAAAGTTCAGTCTAAAGATGGAGATGGAAAAGGAGATGGAGCAGAGAAGGTTGGCCACTGAGGAAAGGAAGCTGCAGCTGGGTCATGAGCTTAGCTTGAAGAAGTTAGACCAGAGGAGCCAGTCTAGCAGAGATGGTGGCAGCAATCCCACAGTGGAGCCTGAGAAGAGGGTGCACATTCCAAAAGACCTGGTGAAGGATTACAAGAGGGAGGATGACATATACCTGTGGTTCAAGGGGTATGAGTCTGCTCTCCACATGAACCTGGTCCCTGAAGCTCATTAGGGGGCAACTCTGTGGAAGCACTTTGAGGTAGAGGGGAGGGATACACTGACAGCCTTAGGGGATGCTCAGATTCTCCTCTACACTATCATGAAAGATGCCATACTCACAAGATACGGTCTCACCCCTGAGCAATATAAGGACAAGTTTAGGTCCTCTAAGAGGAAGGAATACCAAACATGGTTGGAATGTGTTGATTCATTCTGCAGGTCATTGGATGGTTGGGTGAAGGGCAGTAAGTTAACTACATATGAGGGGCTTTACAATCTGATTGCTTGGGAGCACTTGTACAGTTTATGCTTTCCAGAGCTGCGCCAGCACCAGATTGACAGCAACCTGACTGATCCCAGGAAGCGGACCGCTGGGAGAGCACCAGGGTCCAGAAGAGGTATGGGGGAGACCACGCCAAGGGTGGGCAGGGTCCCTCCCAGAAGAAAGGTGGGGTAAGGGTAAACAGAGGGAGTTCTCTAAAGGGCTCCAAACTGATTCCCAGAGTAAGGACTCCCAACCCCCCAGTGAGAAGAAGCCATGGTTCTCCAAAGGGAAGCCAATGGCAGGTGGTCCCCCACATGAGTGCTATGCATGTGACCAGATGGGTCATGTGAGAGGGGACCTCAAATGCCCCAAAAGTACACTGGCACCCATTGGTGTGCCGCCCCAAGGTTTGGCCAGTGTAGCGTTTGTGGAGGAGTTGGTTCCAGGTGGGTGGGAGCCAGCTGAGATGACCCTTGTCTTACTAGGGGACAGTGAGATAGTCCAGAGAACCCTTGTGCCTGAGAACACTAAAAAGTACAGGCAGTGGGTGACCATCAATGGACAAAGGGTGGAGGCTCTGAGAGACGCAGGAGCCAGCTTGACTACAGTGAGGAGTCAAGTGGATTCTGAAAAGCAGATTGATCCCCGGGTACTTCACCAAGTAGTTGCAGTGGACAACTCAGAACGCCTGTGCAGAATGGCGCAGGTTCCCTTTAAATGGGGTGGGGGGGGGTTCTCAGGTTTCTTGAAGGTAGCTGTGAGTCCAACCATGACGGTTGATTGTTTGCTAGACCATGACCTGAAGGATTCCCCTTGGAAGGAGGTGGAACACAGGTCTCACTTGGAGATGTTGGGTCTGCCTTGGTGGGTATGTGTATCCACCCAGTCAATGGCAGCCCGTCAGGGTAGTCAAGAGCCCTGGAGCCTGAAACAGTGGCCCAGGGGACTGACAAGAAAAGGAAGGGCAGGGGGTGCGGGAAACCGGCCCCAGAAGTTCCCACGGTCCGGGACAAGGCGAAGCCTAAGGGTGACACCTGGGAGCTTACAGGGGAACAGGTGGCTGAACTGGGTGAGGTCCCTGAGCTGTCGCAGTGGCAGCAAGAAAGGGAGCCCACCAGGGAAGCATTCTGTGCAGCACAGAAGACATGCCCTACTCTGGAGGGTTTGCGGTAGCAGGCTGCAGACCAGGTGGCTGGCAAGGAGCCAGGATAACACCTTATTTATTGGGAGGATGACCTCTTGTATAGTGAGCCTAAGGTTCCTGAGCCTACGTCAGCCCATGTGCTGGTGGTACCCCAGTGCTTCAGGGCCTTCCTACTGGGGTTGGCTCATGACGTTGCCTTTAGCTGGACATTTGGGGCAGGACAAGACCTTTGACAGGCTTGTCACCCACTTCTACTGGCCCCTAATGCGCAGGCACTTAGATGCACATTGCAGGTCTTGCCAGACTTGTCAGGCAAGTGGCAAGAGTAGGGGGAAAAGTAAGGCTCCCCTCCAACCTTTACCTGTGGTTAGTACTCCCTTCGAGAGGGTAGGTATTGACATTGTGGGGCCTCCGAAACCCAAGACAGCCATGGGCAACAGGTTCATCCTGGTCTTGGTGGACCATGCCACCCGGTACCCAGAAGCCATTCCTCTGAGGTCAGTCACTTCCCCTGTGGATTGGTTGTGCACGGATGTTTTTTTTTTACCCACATGGGGTTCCCCAAGGAAGTGGTATCTAATAGGGGTACCAACCTCATATCCACGTATATGAAGTCTCTGTGGAAAGTGAGTGGGGTAACCTACAAGTTCACCACACCTTACCACCCCCAAAGTAATGGTCTGGTTGAGAGATTCAACTGCACCTTGAAAGGCATGATTCAGTGCCAGTCAGAGCCCTTGAGGCAGAAGTGGGACATCCTCTTGCAATGTCTTCTTTTCGCTTACAGGGAGGTGCCTCAAGAGGGACTTGGGTTTAGTCCAGTTGAGCTCATTGATGGCCACCCTGTGAGGGGTGTGAGTCTTGTGAAGGAGGCTCTGGAGAAAGCTCCTAGTAACCCCCCCCCCCCCCACCAAGAATGTATTTAGCTACATGCTGGCTTTGAGAAGCCAGACTGCACCCTTCAGGAGTCTCGTCCAGGAGAACCTAGAAGCCAGCCAGGAGGACATGAAACGCTGGTATGACCAGAATGCCACTGTGGTCGAGTTTCATCCTAGACAAAAATTGTGGGTGATGGCACCAGTGGAGCCTAGAGTGCTCCAGAATAAGTGGATTGGGCCATTTGAGGTGGTGGAGCGCAAGAGTAACGTCACCTACCTGCTGGACTTGGAGTCTCCAAGGAATCCTTTAAGGGTCCTGCATGTCAACCGCCTCAAGCCACACTTTGAGCGGACTGAGCTTTCCATGCTCCTTGCAACAGATGATGGGGTAGAGGAGGAGAGTGAGCCTCTTCCTGACCTCCTATCTGCAGGAGAAAAAGATAGGTCTGTGGAGGGAGTAATCCTCTCCCCCTCCCTGACTGAGGAGGAGCAGGGTGACTGTTGCCACGTGTTGGGACAGTTTGCCTCATTGTTTTCCCTGATCCCAGGAGTCACACACTTGTGCACACATGATGTGGACACTGGGGACAGTACACCTAGTAAACAAAAAGTTTACAGGGTGACTAACAGGGTCAGGGCATGCATTAAGGATGAGGTATCCAAGATGCTAGCCCAAGGGGTTATTGAGCACTCCAGCAGTTCTTGGGCCAGCCCAGTGGTATTGGTCCAAAAGGCTGCTGCACCTGGTGCCACTCCAGAACTCAGGTTCCGTGTGGACTACCAGGGACTCAATGCGGTCAGCAAGACTGACGCACATGCCATCCCCCGAGCTGATGAGCTCACTGACCGCTTAGGAGCAAGTACCTCTGTATGTCCGATTTAACATCTGGGTACTGGCAGATTGCCTTAACTGAGGGGGCAAAGGAGAGGTCCGCATTTTCTGCCCCAGATGGGCACTTTCAGTTTAAAATGATGCCATCGGGATGAAGAATGCCCCTGCCACCTTTCAGGGGTTGGTCAACCAGGTGTTGGCTGGGCTGGATGAGTTCAGTGCCGCCTACCTGGATGACATTGCTCTGTTTAGTTCCACATGGGAAAAACACCTGCAACACCTCTGGAGAGTGTTAGAGGCCCCTGCACATGGCAGGCCTCACTATTAAGGCGAGCAAGTGCCAAACAGGGCAGGGTTCTGTAGTGTACTTGGGACAACAGGTGGCACCCCTATGGCCAAAAATTGATACAATTCTGGCTTGGGAGCCTCCCAATACCCAGACTGAAGTGAGAGCTTCTTAGGTCCCACAGGATACTACAGGAAGTTTGTCAAGGGGTATGGTACCATTGCTACCCCCTTGATTGAGTTGACTTTGAAGAAGCAACCCAGGAAAGTGATCTGGTCAGAGGCTTGCCAGAACGCTTTTGATGCCCTGAAGGCTGCCACGTGCACAGCACCTGTGCTGAAGGCACCTGACTACTCCATGGAGTTTGTTGTGCAAACAGATGCCTCAGACCATGGTATTGGAGCAGTACTCACAGCTTAATGAAGAGGGCCTAGATCAACCTGTAGCCTTCATTAGCAGGAGGTTACTTCCATGAGAACGTAGGCGGAGTGCCATAGAACGCGAGGCGTTTGCTGTGGTCTGGGCTCTGAAGAAGCTAAGACCCTACTTGTTTGGGACTCACTTTCGAGTTCAGACCGACCACAGGCCCCTCAGATGGTTAATGCAGATGAGGGGTGAGAATCCAAAACTGTTGAGGTGGTCCATTTCCCTACAGGGGATGGACTTTACGGTGTAACACCATCCTGGTACAGAACACGCCAATGCTGATGGTCTGTCCAGGTTCTTCCGCCTTAGTGATGAGAACTCCCATGAGGTCGGGTAGTTGCTCCCCACTTTCAGCTCGGGGGGGAGAGGGGGAGGGGGTCACGTTTCTGACTTTTTATCCTCGGCGGGGTCTCCCTTAACTTTATCCCTTTGTTTCCCAGGTTGTTGATGTATGCTGGACTCTGTTTTTGCTGTTTGCTAGTCTGGGCACTTTACCACTGCTAAAGTGCAACTGCTCCTTTACAAAATGTGTATGAAATTGGTTTATCCATGATTGGCATATTTGATTTATTAGTAAGTCCCTAGTACAGTGCACTAGAGGTGCCCAGGGCTTGTAAATCAAATGCTACTAGTGGGCCTGCAGCACTGGTTGTGCCACCCACATAAGTTGCTCTGTAATCATGTCTCAGACCTGCCATTGCAGTGTCTGTGTGTGCAGTTTTTAACTGTAAATTTGACTTGGCAAGTGTACCCACTTGCCAGGCCTAAACCTTCCCTTTTCTTACATGTAAGACACCCCTAAGGTAGGCCCTAGGTAGCCCCTTGGGCAGGGTGCAGTGTATGGTTAAGGTAGGACATATAGTAATGTGTTTTATATGTCCTGACAGTGAAACACAGCTAAATGTCACTGTTGCAAGGCCTATCCCTCTCATAGGTTAACATGGGGGCTACCTTTAAATCTGATTAAAGTGTAGATTCCCTTTGGGAGCGGATAGACTTGTGGAGTTTGGGGTCTCTGGGCTCACAATTTAAAAATACATCTTTTAGTAAAGTTGATTTTAAGATTGTGTGTTTGAAAATGCCACTTTTAGAAAGTGGGCATTTTCTTGCTTACACCCTTTCCGTCACTCTGCCTGTTTGTGGATTCCCTGTTTGGGTCAGTTTGACAGTTGGGCTGTTTGCACCTCTCTCTAGACAGTGATAAAACGGGAGCTAGGGTGTAGCCCGCATATCCTGATGAGCCATCTGTGCTAGGAGGGAGAGGAGGAGCGGTCAATCACACCTGAAAGGGCTGTGCCTGCCCTCACACAATACAGTCTCCAACCCCCCGGTGAGTGTCTGGGGCCTGGCCTGGGCAAGGCAGGATTTCACATACAAAAGAGACTTTGCTTTGAAGTAGGCCTAGGAGAAATTAGGTATAGGAAGGGCACCCAAAACCACAGACTTTAGAACACTTCTGGAAACCAAGAGGAACCTCTGCCTGGAGAAGAGCTGAAGAGCTGAGGAAGAAGAGCTGCCCTGCCTGTGACTGTGCTTTGTGGTGACATCCTGCAGTTGCTGCTTCTGCCAGAGTAAGAGGGCAAAGACTGGACTTTGTGTGCCTTCCATCTTGTGAAGATCTCCAAGGGCTTGATTTAGAGCTTACCTACTGTTGTTTGAAGTCTCAGGGACAGCAAATACTTCTCTCTGCCAGCACCTGGAGTCTCTGGAGAGACTCCTGCTCTGCACTGCGGTGCCCATCCAGTTCCTGGGACCCTGAAAGGAGATGCTGGCAGCCTAAGAGGAAGAAATCAACACACAGAATGGCATGCGGGGAACAGATAGACGTAACTCCGATCTGCAACTGGAAAATCGACACGCCGCCGGATTCGCGGCTGAAAATCGACGCTGCCCTGCAATGCAACTGAAAAATCTATTCACGGAGCTGGAGAAACGATGCGCAGCATCGCTGATGGAGGCTGGTGAGATCGCAACCCGCGCTGCGTGGTTTTCGGGTCATCGTGCGGCTGGATTTCCACTGCAAACACCGCTGGGCGTGTAAAAACAACACAAAGCCTGCCAGGACCCGAGAGTGCTGACCGGATCGACGCATCGCACCCCTGCGGAGAGAAGAAACGACGCGCTCTGACCCAACAAAAGGAGAAACGACTCAAGGTCTCGCTTGTGAATGAAATCGGCGCATCACAAGTCGTGCTGGGAAAAGATAGACGTAGCTCTGATCTGCAACTGGAAAATCGACGCGCTGCCGGCTTCGCAGCTGAAAAGCAACGCTCACCTGCAATGCGACCGAAAAATCAACGTACGGAGCTAGAGAAAGGACGCACAGCATCAGTGATGGAGGCTGGTGAGATCGCAACCTGCGCTGCGTGGTTTTCAGATCATCGTGAGGCTGGATTTCCAGCACAAACTCTGCTGGGCATGTAAAAACAATTCCTGCCCAGACCCGAGAGTGCTGACCGGATCGACGCATTGCTCCCCTGCGGAGAGAAGAAACTACGCGCCCCGCCGAAATGAGAAATAACGCAAGGTCTCGCTCGTGAGTGGAATCGATGCATCACAAGTCCTTTTTGACGCACACTCGCCCGTGCAGTTATTTTTGACACACCCAAAGTACATTTCCACGCTAACAGTGTTAGTGTGTGTTTAAAACCACATGAAGACTCTTTTTGCTTCTTAATTGACAGCTGGACTTGTGTATTATGAATTTTTGTCGTTTTGGTCTTGTTTTGCTTAGATAAATATTTTATATTTTTCTAAACCTGTGTGTGTCATTTTGTAGTGTTTTCATTAAGTTACTGTGTGTGTTGGTACAAATACTTTACACCTAGCACTCTGAAGTTAAGCCTACTGCTCGTGCCAAGCTACCAAGGGGGTAAGCAGGAGTTAGCTGAGGGTAATTCTCTTTTACCCTGACTAGAGTGAGGGACCTTGCTAGGACAGCGGGTAACCTGACTGCCAACCAAAGACCCCATTTCTAACAGGCAGATAAGCTGCAACCACCACCATCACCTTGGTGAACACCCGAGGGACACTAGTAAGGCAGAATGGCAGCACGGTGAACTAAAAATGTTTGTGGCCTATCTTGAACCACAGGTAGCACCTGTGGGCTGGCAGGATTGAGATATTCAAGTATGCATCCTGCAAGTCTAGTGCTACCAACCAGTCTTCTGAATCTAGAGCAGACAAGACTTGAGCCAATGTGAGCATCTTGAAATTTTCCTTCCTGAGGAAAGACTTCACGGTCCATAAATAAGACGAAGACCATTGTTCTTTTTGGGTATCAGGAAGAAGCGGGAATAACAAACACTGCCTACTTCTGATATAGAGACCCTTTCTATGGCTCTCTTGGCCAAGAGAGCAGAAACGTCCTCTCAGAGAAGATTTACATAATCCTCGGTCAGTCGTTTGAACGTTGGGGGAATGTGAGGGGGAATGGATAAAAAAATGCAGGGCATAGCCCTTCCAGATGACCTGCAGTACCCAAGCATTTGATGTTACAGACTTCAAGTGGAGGAAATGATGGTATATTCTCCTTCCCACTGAGCAAGCATGGCCCTGCAGATGCAAGCTAGGAGGGCTTAGAGGCTGCAGCTGCCGCAGGCTGTGTGGTAGACTTCTGGCCTGCAGATCCTCTAGATCTGAAGACCTGTGCCCACGTCCATGCATACCCTGCAGTGGTTGCGGTGGGTGGTGGCTGGCTTAGGGCTGGTTCGGTGCCATGCCCCTTCCACAGCCATGAAAGGGGTAGTAAGCACACTATGGATGAGGGGGTCCCTGAGAGCAGGGGCACAACACCCACTGGGCCGAAAGAGCTTTGGTTTTCGCCCCCGTCATCTTCCATAGCCCAGACTGCAGGCCAGTAGCTGTATGCCCCAGGGAAAGCCTGGGTGAAGTATGGCTGCAGAAGAAAGCTTCGGAATAAAAATGTTCTTCTCTCTGACCAAAACCTTCAGCTTATCTTGTTTCTTCAGTGTGCTCAGAGGAGGCCATACTGGGTGGGGGGGGCCACAGATGAATCACAACATCCAGGACAAAAAACGCACACTGGGGGTTCCAATTGTGCAAGGCAGTGTGCTTTACTGATCACCACTCTTTTAAAGAGAGACAATGCCTGCCTATTAACACTGGTATAAGAGACTGCGTCTGCACTTCAAAGACAAACTCTGCCATCTTACTGTGCTTTCAAACGAGGCAGAAACAGCAAATTGTGTTCATTTGCATTCATATAGTGCTTACAACCCATGTGATGGGTAATAAGCACAAAACAAATGCTAAAAAATGCAAATAAACAAGTTTTTGTTTTTTAAATGCAGTAAACAGACTTTTCTGCCAATAGCGTTTTTCACTGGGGGAGGAAGAGGCGTAAAGGCATCAGAGCGCTTTACAGGAGCATTAGATAACTTAACACACAATCAGATTTAAAGAGAAAAAAAAATCAGGCAAGGGGAGATTAAGTGATTTGGCCAGGATCACAGGATGTGAGCTGAAACTTGGATTCAAACTTTGTTCCACAGTTCTAAAGTGGGCAGCTCAGGCTGTTAGGCCACATCCCATTGGTTAGCGTGTGTGTCAGTGGATGCTGGTGATCTTTGAAAGTGGTGGGGCATAGTATCACCGAGTAGCTCACCCCATTTGTTTTCTAAATTTGCCTCACTCATACACACTCCCTTTCACATGTAGGCCCAGATAAATAAACATTGTGAGCTGTGTTTGAGTCTCAAAAGTGACACAAATCAAGCAAAAAGTGTTTTTTAATTTTTGCATTGGATATTTGTGTGAAAGTAACACAAAGCGGTACAAAGTGCTGCTTTGTGTTGCTCTGTGTCAAGGGGGTACTAGACAGGGTTTTGTGCCAAAAATAAACATCACTTGAAAACAGGTGTTAAAAAGGAGAAATTCTTTAATTTCTCCTAACTTTTCCCACTTTATACTGTAAAGCACACGTCTGAAGTAAGAAAAGTTTTAAAGTTAGAAAAAGGGTAGTATTTTGTGCTGGAAGGGCACCCTTCCAGTACAAAACCTATGCTAGATTCACACAGACATCTTTGCACTATGATGCAAAGGTGTATGTTTGGCGCTTGGCAGCCTAATTGTGCGCCAGAGCAGGATAGTACCATATCTTTGTAGATGTGGCACTTTCCAGCTCTTCCCCTCTCATGGAATGCTACAAATTTGGGTGTTGTGTAAGTTTTGATAATCTGGAACTTAGGGGGTCATTATGAACACAGCGGTGTTTAGTCGTGTTCATGCTGACGGTCATTTCACTGGCCGCCAACCCCCCTAGCACCCAGCAGGCTGATAAAGAACATTCTGCTGGGCCGGCGGACGGAAACAGTGTTTCACCCTGCCGGCCCAGCAGAATGCAGGGCCGGAACATTGCCGGTGGCTCCACATGGAGCCGCCGTCAATGCTGCTGTACGGCGGGTGCAGCAGCACCCGTCACGCAGATCACTGCCCGGACCTGCGTGACGGGGCACTGCACGGGGGGGCCCTGCACTGCCCATGCAAAGTGCATGGGCAGTGCAGGGGCCCCCAGGGGGGCCCTGGAGCACCCCTTCCGCCAGGCTTTTCATGGAGGAGGAACCGCTAGGGAAAGTCTGGGGGAAATCAGGGTACATTATCCGGGGTGTCGGATAATGTTACCCACCATCGTCAGACTGCCTGTCGGTGGTAGCCTGGCAGTGGCGGAGGGCCGCCACAGGGGGCCCTCCCTGTGTTGTTTATATGGCGGTTCAGACCGCCATGCCGGTGGCGGTCTTTTCCGCCGTCACCGGCATGGTGGTCTGAACCACCATGTTCATTATGAGAGCCTTAGTCTGTGTCCCCTCACTCACTATCTCACATTCTCTCACTTGCTCCTTTTCACTCATACTTATTCTCACTCATTGTTGCCCATACACAAACGTACTTGTACTCACTGGTTCTCATTCTCACGCACTAACACACTTGCACCCACTAACACTGGGCACGGATGAAGTTGCTGTACCACTGCTTTATCTACAACTCACTTCCCTTCTCACAACCTCCATTTACTCATTCTTCTTCACTCACTCATTCATTCTCACTTGTTCAGACACACTCAAAATTATATTCTCACATTCACTCTCATTGAAGTAAGTCCATACAAAAAGGGAAGTAAGTTCTTGTGGATACAGAAACCGTGGAGCTCTGCCACAAACAATCATCATCTTGTAGAGCTTTACTCTTCTGCAGATAGAGCCGAGTTCAAGCCCAGATGCAGTCAAGTCCCTGTATACAGAGTGCTGAACCCATGAGCAGCTAGAGCAGAGAGCGTGAACCCAGAGGTAACTTCTTTATTTGAGCCGGAGATGACTTCCTGCATACATAATGGTTGGGCCAGGGCAGATACAGCAGAGCTCTCCAAGTATGCAGCTTAGCTTCATCGCAGACAGTGCTGAGTCCCTGCGCAGACAGACTGAGGTGAACCAGTTCACAAGCTCTTTCAGCATTCATTCATATAATGTAAAGCCTGATGTTCTGTGGGAACTGAGAATCCAGGACCAGCTAATATTCTGTGAGAGTATCAAACATCTCAATCTTGCACATGGTCTGTTTTTGATAGGAAATGAGGAGGAGAAGGTGGGAGGGGGAGGGAGAATGACCGTGAGAAAGAAGGGATTGAGAGAAGCGATTGAAGAGAGTGGGAGAGAGAGTGAGACAACAAAGACAGTAGTGAAAGAAAGTTACTCATGTGTGAGACTATGGACAGAAAAGTGAGAAAGAGAGAAATAAATTAAAGGAGAGTGTGACTGAGATGGAAAAGAACAGAGACTAAGGGGGTCATTCCGACCCTGGCGGTCATGGACCGCCAGGGCCGGGGACGGAGGAAGCACCGCCAACAGGCTGGCGGTGCTTCGGGGGCAATTCTGACCGCGGCGGTAAAGCCGCGGTCAGAAAAGGGAAACCGGCGGTTTCCCGTTAGTTTTCCCCTGCCCCAGGGAATCCTCCACGGCGGCGCTGGGGATTCCGACCCCCTTCCCGCCATCCTGTTTTTGGCGGTTTTCACCGCCAGAAAAAGGATGGCGCGAATGGCTGTCGTGGGGCACCTGGGGGCCCCTGCAGTGCGCATGCCACTGGCATGGGCACTGCAGGGGCCCCCTAACAGGGCCCCATTAAGATTTTCAGTGTCTGCAAAGCAGACACTGAAAATCGCGACGGGTGCAACTGCACCCGTCGCACACCAGCAACTCCGCCGGCTCCATTCGGAGCCGGCTTCATCATTGCTGGGGCTTTCCCGCTGGGCGGGCGGGCGGCCTTTTGGAGGTCGCCCGCCAGCTCAGCGGGAAAGTCAAACAATCATGTGACGGTAAACATTTTAATATGTTAAGGATACTTGTGAAGTGCACAGCTCACACTGGAGAGTATCCTGGTGCTGAGAAAGCAAGGATTACGTCAGCTGTCGCTGGCCTTATCCAGGTGAAAAGCCAAATTTTCAGTTTCATGCAGAGCTCAAGTACTGAGAAGGCAGTTCTAATGTGTAGGGGCAGGTCGTTCCAGGCTTTGGACAAGGTAAGAACTCTGATTCGGAGTATGTAAGTGAGGTGTGCAAGCAGGGTTCCGTCTAAGCAGAGGAGCCTGCTGGGTGTCATAGACCAAGGAATGGAATTGTTTATGAGTCCCCACAAGAAAGGCAGAACAGGATTAGCACTGCAGACATACACTGAAGAGACAATGAGAGACTGTCTTCATGTGTGGGTCAGTATAACACAATTGTCACATTCAAGTGAAAATGCACAAATGCATTTTTCTTAATTTATTAGGTTAAGTACATTAGTATAAGGGATCAAGTTTTGATCACCACATCATTTGAGGGCAGTTACCTTTAATTCAGTCTCTAGCACTCCATAAAATCCACATTCCCTCACATCATATATTGTACAACGATATTTAGTGAACTGCTATCACAGAGTCTCCTTCTTGCAAACACACACGCATAGAATAACGGTGGTCATTCAGCACTCCAAGACACATATGTAGGCATGGAGGAAGAAGCAATTTATTATTCATCATCTGGTCCACATTTCTAACCTACTTGATTCACTCAAATCAAGGAATGTGTCAGTAGTCACATGCAGGAGCATCTTGGTAGAGAAAATGGTTAGGAAATGTACAATCATAATTGCAATTAGGATTTTAACCATAACTGGCAATGTAGTGTGTCTTACTGGCTGCCACTGAAGCTTTGTGCACCCTTATTTTTCTATTACATAGGGCAAACATCTGACTGCAGAATATAATAGTGAGAAACTCTCTATGAACCAGGACAGTTTCAAAATAAATTTAAGTTCTAGGTGCTTGAATTGATGCTTACCTAATCAGGTATTTGACACCCTCCCAAGTATCCTTCAGGGGCTCCAGGTACATTTCGAGTTTTTTATATGACACGACGAGGTTGAAAAGATCAAAGGCTTGACACTTAGAAGAACCCAAAGAGGGATCATACAGTTGATCGGTTGTTGTGGGACTTCCTTCTGGCCCATTTCCACCACCCACAGTGGCTCCATCTTTCTCAGTCACCAGCATGCTGATTCATCCATAGAAAAGAAGATTTAATCAAATTAATGAAAAAGCTAACATTATAACAAATTCAAATTTATTTTTTTTCTTATAAAAATTATTTCGTTAAAACTATTTGAACCCCCTCCCACACTTTAAGCCATTTAGGCAAGGTTCTATATGTAATTTTCAAAAGGTAATTAAAAGCTGGAATCCCAGTAACACATAAATTAGTCTATTCTTGACCAAACATTCAATAAAAATCTGTATTTAACCTATGCTTTCCTCCAATCATCTCAGGTTTGGCACATGTTTGCAACGCTATGCAAAACTTTTCGAAGCTTTTCGCACTTTCCTAGCTCCAAATAAGGCTATGAACACTTTCAAGCCAATCGTTTCCTCTTTTTACAAGGCTTAGACTTGTTTCAGAAGGTTTCCGTAGAGTGCAGTATATTTTACCGCTTGCAATAACACCCGTTTTAGAGCACAAATTACAATAAAGGATAATCTAAAGAACATTTAAAAGTTAATGCCACACCTCAGGAGCCTTAGGTTTAGTCTACTTAGACTTATCTGAGAGAATAGCCACAATGCAAAACTCCTTTCCATGGAGCTTCTATTATAATATCTAGTGTCAATTTTAAATTTGGATTTCACGCCAATGCCAAGAATGCAACATCCTACAGGAAGTAGCCTTGACATGCATCAATCACAGGTTACAGTTTACAAATCGAATGCTTAACAATTCATGGCCGTCCTTTTTCCCAAACCATTATTTCTTTCACTCTATTAACTGTTTAGGCTGAGTCTAATGGCACACAGATGGAACGGGATTGACAGATGTTGCATTATGGCATTGACATTAAATGTTAAAGAATAGCAGGACTCAGTCATTTAATGCAGAAACATAAGAAACCATAACCATATTAGACCATCTGGCTCTTACTGCGGAAGAACTTTTTAAACTAATGTATGTGTCAAATTACTTACCTAAGAAATGCATTGTATTAGAAAAAGGTATGTACTCTACATGGTCGCTCACTTGATTTATCAATACAGATCAGTGGAAAAGAAGTGTGCCCTGCTGTAAGATAAAATCATGCTAGATCTATAGCACCACCAGACCGTGGTTATCAAGCAACACTTAATTATACACTAGATCAACTGCAATTCAGGATTACAATGATAAGCAGTGGAAACCACTACATGAAGGAATACAAAACAGCACGATGCCATGCACAACAAATAGTTCCTATTGATAAATGATAAATAAATATATTTCTCTTATGTGCCCAATTGGCTATTATAAGAAAATGCCAGAGTTGTGCTTCCAAATGTAACCAATAGGGTGCATCTGAAAAACAAATCCATTTCCTTTTATTTTAAAGGCTTCATTCAACTGACTGATTAAAATTTGTAAATGCATTTGCAAATGCAGACCGACATTGGCAAGCTAGATACTTCACACAGAATAAACTCTAATCAACAGAAATGCTGAAGCAAGAGTGCTTTGTTGCTATTAAATTAGTAAATCTGGTCCCATTCTACATAACAGGCGTTGGCTAGGAGGGTCATGGGACCGTAGGTTATTTCTTCACAGTTTCCCTTTGACACCATCATCCTAGGAGTGTCAGAGAGCTCTTGGCAAAACCCTGTTTGGCCATGTTAGTTCACAATAGACATGGGCAGAAACATTGTGCATCCACTCCTATAGAGCTCAATGTCAGGACATTCACTGGCCTTGGTGAGCCTCCATCCACACTGTTCCCAGGGACCATGAGGTCAAGAACTTTAGAGAGCAGTTGTTCATCTGTTAAAATGTTAGGGTGCCACGGCAAGCTGGGATTACTAACACTGACAACTCTCAATGACAAATGTGCATCTGTATAAAACATAAACGGTTTTTTACTCGTCTATGGGCCAGATGTAGCAAAGTACCGTTTTGAATTTCTTAAATAAACGAATTTTACGAAATCGCTATTTGAGAAATGCAAAATGGTATGTATGAAAAAGGCAATTTCTTAAAATTCGTAATCGCTATTAGGGAATCGCTATTACGGAATGGGACTCCATTCATCCCTATGGGCCTGAAGGCCTGAAGTCCCATAGGTGCGAATGGTTTTGCATTTCTTAATTTGCGAATTCTAGTTAGGAATTTGCAATTTAGGTAATGCAGATCCAAAGCACCCCCCTCCAAAAAATGTCCACATGTAAAGCACACACATGCTTTAGGGGTCTGTGTGCACTACATGGCACTTTTAAAATGCATTTTTAATGCATTTTATTTAAATTGCACATTGTGGTGGTAATTGCATTTCCTAAATGCCCAGTTTGCATCTAGGACAATGCATGACATGTGCATAGGTAATCGCAAATAGGTACTTCCTATTTGCGATTTCCTATTTAGGGAATTGCAATTTGCATTCGCAAACAGTGGAATTTTGCAATCGCACCGTTTGCGAATGAAAATAGTTTGATACATCTGGCCCTATATCTTTGGCGCCGGATTCTCAAATCTTTACAAAATTTTCCAAAACAATACGACACTCACATCAGGAAAGTGTTTGGTGTGATTCGTCAACAAGAGGGGTTGGGGGGCTAAGGGTATCCCAAAATGTGTTTTCTCCATGTTCATTTCCACAGGGATTTTGAACAGGAATAACACCCGAACCACTGGACGGAATATCACCAAATTTGGCAAAAAGGTGGCTCTTGGTTCAGAAAGCGAGCTTTTTGTGATTTGGTGTAAATCCATTCAGTAGTTTTTGAAATATTAAAGAAGAACCAAATTTGTGTATATAGGGATGCGAAGGCTCCGCAAACCCTCCCAATCCCGTGCTGATATCGGATTGGCTGCCACCACTTCAACAAGCAAGTGTTGGCAACCATCTTGGGACTCGGCTTCAGCTGAGTCCTAGAACAAAAGGAAAAAATAAGAAAAGGGGCAAGGTGGAGTTACCCTAAGCCCTTAGCACTCATGCTGGGGCTGCAGAGGAACCCTCTCTCCCCACCACTCCTGCCCCCAACCTCGGACAAATAAGCATTTATTACAAACTTTCTGCTGCAAATTTGTGACAGGGTCACAAATCCGCAGCAACATTAAAATCATAAAAATTAAAAAAAAACACCACACAACTGCAGGATTCGCACTTGTTTTAATGAATCCCTCAAGTGGTCAGGTCCTGGGGGCATGTTAAAATAAAGGAGGTGGGAGCACGGGGAGCTCCTGGGACCACCACCTCCCTATGGCTTAATTCTTATTTTATGCTGAGGCAGGGGGCAAATGCTCCCTCCCCCCACCACCACCTCCTCTGGGCTCAATTCTCATTGTATGGGTGGGCATGCAGCCCCCCGCCAAACCCTCCCCCCACAGCCATAAGGACCATCACCTCCCCGGGGCTGAATTTAAAGAATGGCGAGGGTCTATCACGGACCCCCGGCACCAGGGACCACCACCACCCTGGGGCTACTTAATGGCAGAGGGGGCACTCCTCAATGAGCCATGCATGGCCCTGGGGAGTCCACCCCCTAGGCCCCAGCACCTGCTATGTCTCGGGCTGCCCACCCTGGGGACATAACTATTTGTTCTGACAGCTCTCGCCAAGTCAGAGCAAACACTCCACTCACAGCAAATGAAAGCTGTCAAACAGCTCTCACTTGCTGCGAGCGAAAGTTTCCTCCGTTTCTCTGCCTGCATAGATGTAGGCAGGGAAACAGAGGAAACTATTTCTCTCACAGAGAGGGAGCTGCATCTTTAGCAACTCCCTCCCTGTGTAAGCAATACTGGCTCCTGCAGGAGGTGTGGAGCCGGCTGGGACTGTGGGGGCCTTCAGGACCACCCCTGTGGTCCCACTGCGCACTGGGTGCCCTGTGGGGCACCCAGGACAGGTGGCTGGACTCTGGGGATGGGGTTCCTGGGGCCGAGATTGGCCTTGGGGTCGGGTGGTCTCTCAGCTCCCCCACATTTTTTTTTTCTTGGTGGGCATTGGGGTCCCGAGTGCCAAAATCGGCCAGGGTATGGGGGTCACATGACCCCTCTCCTCTATTTAATGAAGGCCGGGCCCCGAGGATGGCGTCCCCAGGACCCACCTTTCTGAATTGTAGTAGGCCCAAGGGGATGGGGTACCTAGGGCCAAAATCGGCCAAGGGAGGGGAGGGAGGTGGCCTATATCACCCCCCCACTGGCCATTCAACCAATGAGGTAGCACGTACTAACTAACCAGTAGAAAGTGCTCCCTCCTACACCCACTCAGACTCTCTCACATCCACCCTTACACCCAGACACTCTCACAGCCATAGTCACACCCAGAGACACCCTCTTAAACCTATTCTCACACCCAGAGAGACAAACCATGCAGACAACTCCTGCTGCATCACGGCCAAAAAGCATGCGCACCGTGGGTTGAGTGGTTAGCCGCAGGGACTGGGGGGTGCTCAGGTGGTTGGACTAACGTATAATAATGAAAATTACTTTACGTTAAAAAAAAAAAAAAAAAAAATCGTTGGGGGAAAAAAACCCAAAAGGTCACAAGGATTTTATAGTTAGGCAACAAAATTAAAAAAAAAAAACTTAGAAATTCATTTAAAAAAAAAAAAAAAAATCAAAAGCTTACAAAGACGTTATAGTTAGGTTCTGAATTTACTCACACAAATCCAGAGAAAATCAGCAGTTCTAGGTATTTATTTCAAGTAACTATAAATTGCGGCCTAAGGAAACTATAACTCGCGCCTCTGCCATGCACTGGTAGTTAACCCAGATATTACAACACTCATGACAACTTTTCTAGTGTCAATAAAAATATCAATGAAACATTGGAGCTCAAATTATTGAAGAAAAAACTGTGCATGGCCGGGACACAAGTTATAGTTACTATAGGCCGCGAGTTATAGTTACTTGAAATAACTAACTATAACTGCTGTAATTCAGTTTTTTTGCGAGTAAATTCAGAACATAACTTTAACGTCCCTGTAAACTTGTTTTTTTTTGCGTGAATATATAAATATATAATCCCCATTGAATCTTCCATCTTGGAGCCCACATTTAGGATTTGAAGACATACTATAAACTCCAAGCACAAACCAACACATTCCTAAACAACTTCAACATTGAGTGGGGACACGAGAAATGCAATCTTTCAAGTACCTCAAAATCCTCATACTCCTTTCCGAATTGCACAAACACACTGCTTTACCAACATTCTTTGAAGATCAGATTATATTTTTCAATAGTTTTTTTTTTATTATTGTTAACACCAAAACAAGCGCGTAAGAAATGAAAAAATGTGCAGTCTTGCATACTAAATCGTACCAGTCTCAACATATTTCAGCTGTGCACTTAATAAACAACACAATTTTAAAAACTTAATCTACTGAAGATTTTGGAACAATGGCTATTTTTCTACAGGTATACTTATGAAGGTGGGAGGGGCAAGTGAAAAGGGAGGGCTGGAAGACATCAAGAGGAAATGAAAACAGAATTATGATCCATGCCAAAGACAACTG
Source organism: Pleurodeles waltl (assembly GCF_031143425.1). Taxonomy (NCBI): domain Eukaryota; kingdom Metazoa; phylum Chordata; class Amphibia; order Caudata; family Salamandridae; genus Pleurodeles; species Pleurodeles waltl. The sequence continues at coordinate 869,010,668 of NC_090445.1, read as the reverse complement.
TGAATACCCTTACCTTATCCCCAAAAAGTGACTTAATCAGAAGTGGCGCAGCATGAACCTGATATTAATTTGACCACAACTTTGGCATATTAAATAAGCCATCAGAGCACTGCCTCTTTACATACTCCAATTTCGCTGACTCTGGGTAAAAAAAAAAGAAGAACTTTGTATCTCTTGGACTGCAACCTAGCTGGGTTCCATAGTATTACTGCCAATGCTCAAGGATAGAAGGCCCATCTACACCATCCTCAGTCGGGAACAGAAGGATCCTCCAGCTGTCATACAAAAGATCTTACTTCAAACTGCTGCCTGCTTCAATATTAGCTACAGCCGCACAGTCATTCAATACCAATTGATTGTGCTGCAGGTGGAGGCAGTCACAGATTTGGATGCCTGGGGTGGGAACAAGAACCCATTCAACACAGCAGCTCCCAGGTGATCAGGTGGTGTAAAGTACTCCGCAAAGAAAAGCCTAATCACTTCAGTGATATCCCCCTCATCAGCAAGGGAAGGGAGCACCCAATACTGGTGAATCAGCAGCTCATCTAAAATTGCTCAACATTCAACCTCCAGTATTAGCTAGGTTTTTACAGCATTCAGTCTGAAATCCACCACATCACAAGGGTCAATGGTTATTACTCATCTATCTGCTACCTGCACTTTCGGCCCCACTGCAGACAAAGCTTCCACCATGCTTGTAACCTTTCTCTACTTGTCTCAATTGAGTCCACTTATCAGTTTTCTCAATCCCACCCCCTCCAAATTTTCAATAAGCATACCCAGGGAGACTGCTTCCGTCAACATTTGCCTCTTTTTTTTTTAAACCCTCATCCTTGCACTGGATGTGAACTAGTACTACTTGTTTCTCTTCATATGTCTACATTGGACTTCAATGCCACTCCACCAGATTTGTGTTGTTTCACATGCGGCAGACGCAATGGCTGAACAAGAACTGAAACTACTCCAAGAAGGGAAATCCTCTTCTTTTGGCATCGTCTCTCATCCATCTGCCACTTGAGCTTGTTTCCATCAAGGATGTCTGCCCTCTCATCAGAAAAACTCTGTTGTGCTGCAACTGCCATCTTTAGCCTTTGTCACTGGTGGGAGCTCTCACCACCTTCGATAATCCTACACTCCCAAGCTTTCCTACCCATATCTCCAGAGGTTCCTCTAGAGGCTACTTCTGCCATGCCTCTTTCTTATCCTAGATCTTTGCATTACTGCTGCTTCTTACAACTGTGTTTTTTTCACTGTTCAAACTCATCTTTCAGTACTCGGGTAGCAACTAAATCCCTTCTTTACACTCTCTCATTTTTCTAACAAGACATTCCATTTCTCCTGTAACAATAAAAGGCCCTCTACTACCTGCTCTACTACTGCTAGTTGATCCATTGCTAATTGGACTATCATACCTTTTACGGAACTGTTGACTAATTTACACCTATTTACAATAGTAAACATCTGAAAATGTTCTTTACATATGCTTTATTGATGCTACTATTTATTAGAAAGCAGTCTCTCCTGCGTTCAATATAGGCCTACTTAACTTACTCCAAGACCCTGCAATACCATCAATATCTTTGTGCTATAGCTAATCCTCACTCTGGATGTACTGCTAATTAGACTATGCCATCTCAGATTGAAATTCAACAATTTTATACCTACTAATACTTTCAAATACCAAGCTCGTTTCTATACAGATGCATATTTTGATGTAAGGCTGATATTTATTTGCAGAGTTTTATATAGCGCAAATGTGACCCTAAAGGGCATCAGAGCACTGTACATATAGTATAGAAGCTAAAAAATACAAGAGCTATAGAGTGAACATGACCCTTCAAAGTGGCAGAGCGCTGTACAAGTAGCTTACAAGTTAGACAAACAAGAGAAAAAGCTGGAAGGAAAAGCAAGAAGGAAGCACCAAATAAATGCTGGTTCAATATCCAAGGATGCCTTTGGAGATCCATGATCCCAAAGAGTCCACCAGGAAAAATAAAAATGAGTGACTGAAGATAACTTGTAAAGGAATCGATTCATCATAAGCATTTCAACTTCTTTAAGAAGGTAGTAGAAGGGTTTGTCCTAATTTCTGGTGGCAGAGTGTTCCATATTCTTGAGGCTAGACCAGAAAAGGAGCGATTGTAATTTTCTTTTTTTGATGGCTTTATCTTGAACTTCTGTGGTTTTAACAGTAGCGAGTTAAGAGCTTCTTGACAATAGACTACCACCAGATTATTCAAGTTTTTGGGCCAGGTAGACAGCTGTATTCTAATGAAGGGCCTTGTGTGTCATGCGAGCTATCTTAAACTGGATTCTAGCTTTGAACGGAAGCCATTTCAGATGGTTGAGGTGAGAAGTAATGTGGTTGGACCCACTAGATCCAGTGATGAGTCTAGCAGCTGAACTCAAAGTGCCCCTTAGAGGGTCCCTCTTCACTTTGGGTAAACCAGAAAGAGTAGCACACCCGTCATCTAAACAGGAGATAACAAGGGATTGGACTGCTAACTAAAAGTCAGCTAGGGGCAAGAAAAGTTTGATTTTCCTTAGTATTTTAGTAGGCAGTTGGCTCCTCTGGTTGATGGACTTTGAAACTTTGAGCTCTTTTATGACGGAATGAGGCAAACCAGGTTAAGACAGGACCATCCTATTCTCAAGAAGGTCAATCAAACTATCATTTTTGACAGTACTGAAAGTAAAGGAGAAATCAAGTAGTGTGAGATGACAGGGTTTGTTCTGGACTAGCATTCTTTTTGTTCTGGACTAGCATTCTTATCAACAATGTGTGTTAGAACCGTTTCAGTGCTATGACCCTTTCTGAAACGTGACTGATGATGATCAACGAGGTGAAAATGTTGAGTGTGGTTATAAAATTGCCAGTGAATGTATTTTTCTAATAGCTTTGCTAGTGTGAGGATGTTGGTGATAGGGCAGTAGTTTGAGGTCAGACAGGTCCACATTTGTTTTTTTTTTTTTTTTTTTTTTTTTTTTTTTTTTTTTTAGAAGAGGGGTGACCTGTCCAATCTTTAGGAAGTCAGAGACCAAGCCCAGAGAGAGAGAATTATTAACAATCTTGGTCCAAAGGGGGAGTATGGAAGGGATAAACTGTTTGAAGAGCTTGGCGGGTAGTGGATCATTGGAGTGGTTGGAAGATTTTATTGTTGTTAATATTGTGAGTAAATCGGCTTCATCCGGGAGTTTGAAGGCATTCCAAGTACATTGGTTTTAGCAATAGAGCCAAAAGGAGGGGGTCTAGTCTTGTGCTGTATAGGTAGAAGATTGGGCTGGGCCTGGGTTAGCAGAATCTGAGAGTGCAAAGCAAAATCAGATTCAGTTCGTCTTGTCTCTTAAATGAAATAGGTAGGGAACTCTTCTGATTTCAAATAATTTTTGGGGTCCGTTTTGGCATTGTCTTGTTGCGTCCTAAAGTATTCTGCTTTGGAATTTCAGATGCTTTTGTTGTAGGAGCTTCTAGTCGACCTCAAATGCTTGAGGTGTGCGTTGGAGGGATATCTTTACCATGATCTCTCTACAATCCTTAATTTGCGTCTTACCTCATTAAGGCTGCCATTGAACCAGGATTTGGATTTTCAGCTCAGAATTCTTTTTAGCTGTTCCAGAGCAACCGCATCAAGTATGCATGACATGGATAGTATGTGATGTTCCATAAGTTTATTCACAGTTGTCAAGTTTGTGGGAGGCAGTATATGTTGTTGCTTGTAGAGGTCAGAACGGAAAGATTAGAATGACTCAAGTGTTTGGACCAATGTTTGGGATTACGAGGTTGGCCCTTCCTTGTCACAACCTTCTCCAGGATGAGGAAGGAGATTAGGTAGTGGTCTGACCAGTCACAGGGGGTTATGTACTCAAGTTCAATGGTATTGTCCTTAGAGATGATTAGATCAAGGGTAAAGCCTCTATTGTGAGTAGGGCCATTACATGATTGGGCAAGGTTGAGGTCAATGAGGAAGGCATTAAAGGTGTTCAGTATGGAGTCATTAGAGTCATTCCAATGGATGCTGAAATCCCAGAGAAAGATATGATTGGTGTGCTGATCCGAGTTAGAGGAAATGGTCTCTATTATTTGTTCGATGAAAGGTAGGTTATTTTCCAGGGGGTGGTAGATCGTGTGGAGTTTGCATACTATCTTGTCTTTGTTCCATATTTCGATGCCAAGGTATTTGCCGGCGGTCATTGGAATAGTTTGTTAATGCTTCAGGGTGAGCCTGGAGTGGTACATGCAAACTAGACCCTCTCCTACTCTTCCGAGACTATCCTGTCTGATGGTGGGTGGGACTAGAATGTCGAGGATAGATGAGAAGGCCTCAATGAGACACGTTTTAGTTAATAGTAGAAGGCTAAGGTCTTGTGTAAGAATGAGATCTGCAATGTCAGCCGCGTGATGTACCACCAACCTACAGTTGAGAACCACAGACCTGAGATGAGATTTGTTTTCTAAAGCTTCAAGGTGTCTTACGGGAACTTGGACAAGGTTGTACTCGTTCAAGGTTCTGTAGTGGAGACTGGGTTCTCTAAGTTGGTCGGAGGGGACAGTCAGAAGCATGAATATCACGGGTAACGCAGCCCTGTTAGTGGTGGTATAAGATAAGAGAAGGAAGTGAATGTCATCATTGGATAGGTGGTCTGTGACCCTCTGTGGTCTGGAGATGGTACTAAGATGGGGTTGCATTTTCTACTTTAAGTTCGGAGAGTTTTAGTTTTACAGGAGTATTTCAGCCAACCGATTTCGGGTAAGTTGTGTTGTTTGGTGTGTGTGGTTGTGTAAGCCCAAGGGGACAAATTGAGTTTCAAGAGCTTCTCGAGCTTCAAAGTGATATGAATAAGGTGCTGAAGATTTGTTTTAACTAGCTTTATCTCTTGACTAAGATCAGCAAGTTTGTTCTCCAAGGAAAGGGAGTAGTCAGTACCTATGGGAGTGTTATGCGGTCTGGGTACAGGAGAAGTATGAATCACCTCAGGGGTGGAGGGGTGGTTAGCCGACCAGCAGGAGCAGGTCCGGAGTGATCAAGTTGGTCAACCTAGGGTGTGAGATGAGGTACTGGAGGGTGTGCCATTGAAAAAAAGGGGAGGCAGCATAAAATCCATTATTATATCTGGCCAAATGCTGTTCGCTCTCATGCTGTGAGTATTGGTTTTTCTGTGAGGTAAGGGAGACGGTAGGTCAATAGGAGGGATAAAGGGGAGGAGCAAGTGCCCTCTCTAGGAGCAGGAAAACTGTAGCCATCAGCGAAAGATCCACTGATAGAAAAGAGAGTGTGGTCATGGGGAGGTGAAGGTGACGAGGTAGAGGAGGGTCTGGAGGATCCCTGTGTATCCATCTAGGAGCAGGAGGGGTGACACAGACTTTTGGAGGAGATTGAAACATTGCTCTACATTGTATTTTTGACCTTCATAAATATTTTGTCAAAAATCTGTAAGTTATGGTCCGATGCCTGAATGATAACGTTTCAATTGTTCTAAAGGGAGATGGTAGCTTCGGCCAGGAAGATCGGTGAGGGAGTTTTGAAGGGTTGTAGGCCATGTGGTGTCCTCCATTGTGCTCTTTTGTTGGTAAAGAAGATTAAATCTGTAACCACGGTTCCTTTAATGGCACAAAAAGTAGATATCAGAAATGAGCATTTCGGGGTTCATTTTGAGTAGTTTATATTTTAAGTTTTTGGCTGCGTTTTCAGATAGGTTAGGCGGGTATTTAATCTTGAGCTCACTGCGCCTCACCTGTGCCATCAAGTTCTCACTAGGACTTATGGTGCTTAGCTCCCTAGTGGGGACTGGTGCAGCAATTTAGAGGTTAGTAGTGACCTACTGTGAAGCACATCAAATAAACTCTTTATTGTAAAGCAATCACATACTTTACAGTATATTAGCGCTACATAAACCTACTAAATAATACCTGCAGGCACATGAACACTGGCACATCATACTAGAAAACACCAATGAACAACCTACCACACTTTACCTCTTCCCAATTTCGCTCTTCCCTTTCCCCAATTTGGCTTTTTATTTTCAGTCCTGCCACAGGCACTCCTTCTGGCAATTTCTCTTGCTCTTCTCTGGCAACGTTTGCTCCTCTCTCATCTCCTTTCACCTCTTTGATATTTTTGACCCACTTCCATCCAGTTTAAGATTTATCCTCTGGTCTTGTGTTTCCCATATTGCTCCCTTTTTCATCTGTCCTTCTCCTAATGCTTAGGGCCTCTGACTCACACAGATTATGCCAGACACTGCAAAAACTACACACATCAAGAAAACCTTGGCATAACACTCATGAAAATCACTGTGGCCCACTTGGTACCTTCATAGCACCCCTCCCCTTGCCATATAGCAGACCCAATGTCCTATTACCATATCAGAGCACACATTGTGAACAATAAGAGACTACACTCGTACCAAACTCTGCCCGAGCACATATTAATATACCTTAAAACATGACACAAAGACCACTGTAAGCACTCACATCACATCTATCCTTGCCTGTGACATACCTCTCACTACATGCCTTCACACCATTTTATCACATAACACTTTTTAGCATTCACATCACATACAAAACTCACACCATCAACACATCTCTCCACACCACATCTCCCAAAAACACATGCTACCACAGTACGCCTCTCCAGCCCTCACTGCAGCACACATCACCACTTCATTCCCTGTTAAACCAAATACCACCACATTACACCAGCTCACCCAATTCACCAAACCAGATCATAACAAATGAGACAACACAACTCACTGCACATGAAACACTGATAAAAGATAACACACCTGACCAAAGCACTGTGTAATAAGCATGACCAAATCATATCACATAAACCACAAACTATCAGATAACTAAACCATCAACACCCCATTTAGCCATATCAAAATGTGAGAATTTTTTGCCAGAACAGTTTGCCTTCATCAGATGCTTGTGTGGACTTCTTTTGTTCAATTCACTTTGTAATGGGAGAATGCTGTCAGCATCTGGATTACTATGGACCATTAATTAATTAAACAAATTAGACTGATTCAATTAACTGTGTTTGCAAAACCTAAAGATAAAACCTGTTTTTTTCCTGAATAAACTAAATTTCTAACTTTGGAAGATGCAAATAACTTTTCTACAAAAATAATAAATTGTTGTATTTAGAACATTTCCGTGACCTTTTGATCATCCATGAAAATGGTTTCATGCTTTGTCAATAAAATGTTTATTAATACTTTCTAAATTATATCAAACAGTGAATTACACCAAACCACCAAGCTTGTCGTAATTTCAACATACTTTAGATTAAAACCTTCGGTGTCAAAAGTACAGTGTTGGTCTGATTCAGTCTCATTTAGCACAAAAAATGTATTCATACATTTGTACGATTAATTATCATCATTTCTATGGCTGTCAACTCTGATCTGATCCTCAAAGTCACAAGATTGAACCAGGTCTTTTTGACATGACAAGTCCAGAGATGCTTTCTGCTCCTGTATTAGTGATAGCCTATGTTTTGCAATTCAACTTTACAAACATTTCAAAATATATTTCAGTAGCTGTGAAAGATCATTTTTTGTCTACTTCTGTGTGATGAAAAAAGTCAGAACACTTTACTTGGTGATGTGCAAATGATAAATGTTTTCTGATACCCAATTTTCACAGATTATTGCTAAGGAGCAAGTAACTTACCTTCGGTCCCAGGACCAGAGCCTCTCTGCAGAGAAGGTACGACCCCACTCCTCCCTGCTTGTTGATATACCACATCGCAGTAGTGTTGTCCGTCAAGACTTAAACTGACTGACTGCAAAGGGACGGGAGGAAGGCCTTGAGAGCCAGACGTATTGCCCACAATTCTAACAGATTGATATGAAAAGTCTGTTCCACTGGAGACCAAAGACCTTTGATCTCCAGGTCCCCCAGATGAGCTCCCCACCCTAGAGTGGAAGCATCCGTTATGACCGTGACCACCGGAGGCAGCAGTAAAACAGCCTTCCTTGGGAAAGGTTGCCATCCACAGCCCAGCATCGTAGGTCTGCTGCAGCGTCTCTGGAGATCAATGTCAACTCCTCTAGATCCCCTTTGTGTTGAAACCACTGCCTGCGTCGGCCCTCATGTGCCAGCATGCATAACAGAATGTAAGAAGCAAACAGACCGAGCAGGCACAGGACCTTGAAGACTGGAACAACAGCTCCATTTTGAAACATTGGAATCAACGCCTGAATGTCCTGAATCCGCTGAGGCAGAGGATAGGCCTGATTCAATGTTGTTTCCAGTAGTACCCCTATGAACAGGAGGAGCTGAGAGGGCTCCAGGTGAGACTTGGGCACGTTTATCAAAAAGCCCAGACTGAACAACAACTGAGTTTTCACCTGCAAGTGATGCAGCACAAGTTCTGGAGACTTGGCTTTGATCAATCAATCGTCCAAGTAAGGGAATACCAATATTCCCTTCCTTCTAAGACTTGCTGCAACCACCGCCATCACCTTCGTGAAGACTCGAGGTGCTGAAGTAAGGCCAAACGGAAGGACCGCAAACTGGTAGTGCTGCGATCCCACCACAAACCGGAGATACTTCCTATGCAACTTGAGAATAGGGATATGAAAGTAAGCATCCTGCAAGTTAACAGACACTATCCAATCCTCTTTGTTAAACGCCAGAAGTACCTGCACTAGAGTCAGCATCTTGAATTTCTCCTGTTTGAGGAACCAATTCAAAATCAACAGATCCAGGATAGGTCTCAATCGACCATCCTTCCCGGGGATCAGGAAATATCTTGAATAACATCCCTGACCCCTTTCCTGCTCTGGAACCAACTCCACTGCACCTTTTAATAACAGGACTTGAACCTCCTGCTGCAACAACAGGAGATGGTCTTCTGAACAAAACAAGGGACGGGGAGGGATGGGAGGAGGAAACTCCTGAAAAGGAATGGCAGATCCTTTCATCACAATATTTAGAACCCAGGAGTCTGATGTTGCTAACTCCCACTCGCGGAGAAAAAGACGTAAACTTCACCCTACAGGAGAAGTGTGGCTCAAAACGGGCAGAAAACTAGGGCTGCTCCTCTCAACAAGGTTATTTAGTTAGCTACTAGGATTAACATCCTTAATCTCTGTGCACCAGGTAGGTTAGCTTGCCAATAAACTTACAGCGCAATAAAACCCCATCACATTAATCTTCAAAGCACCACAAGGAGCCTCAGCCCCCGTTCTTTTCCATAGGTTACATATCATTTTCATCAGGGATGTGGAATTCCTATCGCCTGACGCCCTGGACATATTGTTTGGGGTCAAGGACAACAAGTTTTCATATTTATTTTGTCCTTGGGACAAGTAGGCCCAACCCCTTGCAGTACAAACCCTTTGGCTGCCAGTTTACACAGAAGTGAACTATCTGCAGTTGAGGTAATGTGTGCCCATTTGTTAATGCTGTTCGATCTTGTATTTATTGTTTGTTAATAAAAATCCTTCATTATTAGGGTGAGCACTGTAAATAAACGTTTTAAGGTGACAGTGGTTCCAGTAAAAAAAAAAAAAAAAGTGTACACACATTTGAAAAGTTTAGCAATATGACTATGTATAATGCTCCCATAATGCTCTGATTAGATGCAAATATTTGCAGAAGCGTGTAAGCAAGATTCATGATTCTTTGCTTTCAAAATAAAATGTCCAGAAAAAAATGCAAGTAGGAAAAAAATGTTTCGCTACAATGAAATTTTAGGTGCTATTTCTCTGAAGCGTCATTTAATAAAATGTGTTAATGCATGCTAGTACTTCCAAAAAATATTCCTAATGGAAAATCAGTGTAACCATTTCCGACAAGATTATAGGAAGCATTAAAATAAACAAGCATTGGCAAAGCCAAGCAATCTGACATTTTTGTAAGTCTTCTGCTTTCGTCAATGCATGTCTTGTTTTGACATGGCTTTTGTAATATTTTATTGCTGTGGGAGCTGTCAGCCCTCACCATTGTGACAAACAATGGCAAAAAGAAAAAGGTTTTGTTCTCAAAAAGCACACATTGCCACAAGTGGCGTAACAAAGGCCCTGCAGCCCCCCTAAAGGGGGCCCCGTCAGCAATGCACCTACCATGAGTGAGTCAGGAGGGGTGCCCCCTCTATATTCTTTGCAGGGAGAGACTCTCCAGTTTTGTTACACCACTGATTGCCACAGTAGTTCCTGGCACTGAAACAAACGACTTTGTGTGCCAATATGCTCATGTGGAAGAGCACAATGTGATCATTTACAGTAAAGCCAGCTGATAGATAGAGAGAGAAATAGAAGTTTAATAAAAACAAAATGTCTTTGTTAATGACAGACCTAATTAGGGACCCAATTCTTAAAAAAAAGACACAAAAGTGCACCCATGGTGTAGGTCGTTGAATTAGTGGCGTTCATGAATTCACAAGAACTTACAGAGGTAGACCAGGAAATCTTACTCCTAGAAATTTTTTGTTAACTGTATTTTAGCACAAGCAAATATGCATGTGTAGATTTACTCATGTGAAAATATATTGAGCATTTACTAGTTCACTTTCCCTCCAACCACTTTTTTCCCCCAACCCTGGAAAACCTCTACTTCTTGCCATTGTCAGGAGTAAACTTCCAACATTTCTCATTATGGGACAAGATTAGAGAAGAGCTGGTGAAAATCCTTAAAACGTGCAAATTAGTAGGTTTACGGACACAAAGGCATTCCAGCCATGGAACTACTGCTGCTTCCTCCAGCCCTGGCTTTCCATTTGGTGGCTTTATTTGTTTTAGGCAGTCCAGCTTGAGTTCGACCCTTTCCCAGCCAAAACCTCAATTACAATATCCTTCCAAGTCTTTTCTTTCTGTAAACAGGCCTGCAAATCTTGTTCTAAACTTGTCGCATTTGCTGGGCATTCAAAGAGAGATGCCTAATGTCAGAGGCTGTTTTTCAAGGGTGCCCCGTTTACATTTCTTTCTCTGACCTCAAAGTGAGAGGATTTGAGTGACAATCTTGCTGGAATGTGGTAGGAAGGTTTTTTTTGTAGCACCCATTTAAATGAACCGTAAGTATTTCAGAATAATAAACATAAATGCAGCACATTTTTTGTTATTTTTTAAGTGCATTGGAAACAAATACTTTAATATGATCAAAAAAATCATTACACTAGGTGTTGCAATTTCCACAAATTTTTGTCTGTGCACTGTGGTAGTTTTATAAGTAAAGCTATATGTCTGTGCAAATGTAATGGTCATTTCAACTGGAAATGTGTTGTGTGTAATGGCAATGTGCTACCACACCCTAAACACTCCACTTTACTCTGCACCACTCCACACCACTGCACTATACGCTGCACCACTCCAGTTTACCACTGTCCACACCACTGCAATAATCCACTTTACGCAACTTCATGCTACGCCTCTCTACTCTACCACTCTACTCTATGCCAGTGTACTCTTCGTCACTCTACTCTATACCACTGCACTCTACAACACTCCAGCCCACATCAATTTACTCTGCACAACTACAAGCTATGCCACTCTGCGGCACTGCACTGTATGCAAATATACTCTATATCACTCAACTCTATGCCCCTCAACTCTAAACCAGTGCACTGTATGCCACTGGGCCCTACTCCCGGTTATCGGATATCAGTTTAAAACAAATGTGCACAGCATCAATCAAGATTTCTGTACATTTTGGTACCCAGCTATTTTGCATAGCAAGGGAATGTCTGGCCAAATGATGTTTTTCCAGTGATGCCACGATTATACTAATGATGCATATTTAGGTAAAATTGGGGGTCTGGGAACAAGCACAGTATAGTAAGTAACTTCATAAGGTATGATAATTTTGTCATTGTGTCGTATTTGGTGCTCATATGCAGCTATTTTAGGTCAAACATAGCAGCGCGCAATCGCTGCTTTTCCAACGTGTTGGCATCTATGTTCTTCTGCTACATTATCTTGTGACTAAATATGCACCATCTACTCTTACACAAGTGAATACTCCTGAAAGGACCAGTCTGCCAGAGCTTTCAATGATACTCCGGTTTGCTGAATATTCTCAAAAATAATAAACATACTCAAAACATAGGTATAACCAATGTGTGTAGATTTACATTTATTTTGCAAATTGTGTATATGATCTAATCTAACTTAAATAATCAACCCTCGTTTAGCCACCACCCTAAAGATCCTGAGACAATAAGGAAAGAAGCTGCGAGTGCTATAAAAACAAGAGTGCTGTGACAGTGAAATATAGAGCATATGGCAAGGTTTCGATATTTAATCATCACAGTAACCGGCATATTTACTAAAAGTGTGTCTAGATCTTATGTGATCAACAGAAAATTAGCATTAAGAACCACTACTAGAGAGGTGTTATGGCTTCTCCTACTTTCTAATTTATTTAACTACTTCATTTGATTGGGCAGAAGTTTCATGTGAATCCCAGTTAGGCCCAGTTTGGACAGGGTGTGTATTGTTTGTTCTACTGTAATTCTATACATATTGTAATGTTATGCACCAATGTCAAGAGTCGATTATGGGACAGTTTATGTTCAGTAGGCCTGAGTTTCTTACGGCCATAAGCAAATGATAAAGGCTATGGGTTCATTGGGGAAAAAATAAGTCAGATGTCATATTTCTGACCTGTTAATTATGAAAAGATAACAACGACAATAATCCTAACCTATTCATAGTTACAACACATTTTAAACCCATTAGCCTTTTAAGGGTGAATTGTTATTACACTGTGTAATATGCAGTAAATGAGTACTTGGTTCCATGGGATAAATTTCACAGATTACTATAGTAGCCATAAGCATAGGTGATTTGTATTTGAGAACTCTCGTAACTCTTGTGGAGGGACTGTATATAGTTTTCCTAGCTGTAATTTTCCATGTTTGTAACTTTATGCACATACCATTATTGTCTGTGAATTCATGTATTATTACTTTTTTCATTATTATTAATTGTATTATTCAATTTTCAATCCAGTCTGACAGCTTTAGCAGTCAGTGAGACTATTGTAAATACAATTAAAAAAAATACAAAAAAAAAATTCATAAAAACACATACATACATTTCCCTACACAGAGAAACTCTGGATCAGCTTTCGTCAGCCATTGGGCTGCTTCAGTGTCTTCACATTCTGATTTTGGCAACGACTGCATATAGCATGGGGCTCACATCAGCCATTAGCTATATTCCCTCCTGAGTGGCAACAGCTTGACTGACCTATGCAGGGCCAGGGCTTGAGCACCAATCACTATAGTTTTGCATTTGATCCTTTTATGGATACCCCTTTTTAGATAGAATGCGCAAGAGCTTCCAACCTGTTGTCTTGCTGTTGGGCTTTTAACCATGCCCATCACTTTCATTCATTTGTGGGCTTGCCTTTTAAAATTCCCTTGTTTTAATTTGTGAAAGGCATGCATACGTCATGCCTTTTCCTGGTGTTTAGCCCTCATCAAGAGCACCAGCCAATTACTGAAAACATATGCAGCTCCATGTTTTCCGTATGGTTATACTACTTTTTCTCTTGTTTAATTCTATTGTTTATTAAGCGCTCATTGGCGAATTCAAGGTTTTACACAGCGTGATCACACTTGGCAGTACTGGAGTGATTTTTCTACCTTTCTTTCAACTGCCATACTTACATCTTGGGGGCATACTTGTAAGAGGAATTAGTTGGAATGCTAACTGTCATTATTTGAGCATTTTCGTTTTGTCACCGCAGGGATATGTGACCATAGTTTCTATTTTCTATTAGTTTGTTCTTTTTAGGAATTGGGGGCACGCTTGCAGGGGTATGCGTTGGAATGGCACTGGTTTTTGCACGCTTAGGTTCTTAGAGCGCCATACGCGCAGCCGTCTATTTGCAATACTGCTATTTCAATCCATTGTCGATTTAGAACACTTCCGCACTCAGTTATGGCTTTAAAAATCACAGCACTGTTAAGCATGGCGGCAGGCGGCCGTGTACTCTTTGGGAATGCACACGTGGGGGTGGTTTCTGCATCAATTCAGGTAAGTTGCATGATATTCTCTTTCCTGTTGGGATTTGCACCTTTTTTTCCATTTTTGATTTCGATTGGCGCTCACGCTCTGCTTTTATATAATTCTGTAGCGTTCACTGCATAGGTAGTTGGTTTGTTTGGAGAAGCGGTTTGAACTTGGATTGGACCATTTCCAGGTATTTTGATGCCTGCATCCACCCAGACATGAGCTTTTGTACACATTTATGGGGTGAGATGGTCTTAGTTTTACACTCTGTTTTTGGCAAGGTTGAATAGCAATACTGTTTGAAGAAAAGTGAGGTTGTTTTCCAGCAAGCATGTAAGTGGCCTTGTGCAATTGTTTGCTTGGTTTCACACATGGCGATGTCCATGCTGTGGGAGCATTTCCTGCATGTGAGGTGTCTTACTAAAGGTACTCACAGCCTGATGGGATACAGATTGTTTTTGGGCATGAATTGGGAGCGGTTTGAGGGTTTGGAATCATAATGAGGATGGATTCTGTATGCATGAGGGTGGGCTCAAGGCAGGTGAAGTTGTTTATTAGGTCAAGGGCTTTGACCTGTTGTAAGTATTGTGGGCTTCACTTTCCCTCATTCGTGGGCTTGCTTTTCAAAAATCACCTGCTGTCATTGGTAAATGCTCCACGTTTGTCCCGCCTTGCAGACTGCCCCGGTTAAATGGATTATTGTGCGATTGTTGAAATACTTCAGAGGGCAAACTATTTCTTCTGCCTCTCCCCTTCGTGCTGCATGCCTGCCACGGTACACACACCACAAACAGGCACAACAGCGTGAACTCAATCGGCGGTATTGGAGTGCTGGTCAAATTGTTTACAGTTGCCTAATAAGAGTCATTTCTTGTTGCTCTCCATGTAAAAACTGGATATTGGTGAATGCTTTGAAACAGAAATCCTCCAAGCGAAAGCGGGTCTCCTGGCACAGCAGGAGAGCAGATACTATAACATTCAGTGCATTTGGGAAAACTCGACACCTAATGCTTTGCAGGGCATGATGTTTACAAAACATTTTTGGTCTTAAGACAGCCTAAGGTGTTCCTAGGACAATTCACCCAAATTGTCACCCAAACATTCACGCCTACATGCTCCTTATGTCTATGTCATCTCTGGGTCGCCACAATAGCTTATTTGGGACCCCACAACCATTCAGTGCCTGTATAAGCTTCTCTGGGCTGGAACTTTTGTTTTACAGCTGGGAATAGCTTGTGATTTAAGGGCCTTGTCTGGAATATCATTGTTATAGGCCTATTACCCTAGAATATATAATGCACTATGTGCTCTAGGAGCTAATTATATGGTTACACTACATTATTTATTGCTATTTTTATGTGTAATTATGCCATTTAGGGGCTACATGTATAGTTACATGATCATGTTTCTGACAAATGCTATTGTCATTGTGGTGTTCTCTAAGGGCTGTTCTAAGCATTACAGTCGTATCAACCTATTAAAATACTTATGGTATGGAAACTTGACCCATAATGCTTTGCATGGCATTACTTTAACAAAACATTTTTGCTCATAACTCTGCCTGTGGTGGTCCTAGGAAAATGGGACCACCTTCAAAATGCTCTGTTTACATCAACTCTAGGTCCCCTCACTAGGTGAGTGGGGACCCCAAAATAATAACCCTTCCCACCATTCAGTCTCTTTTAAGATTTCTCATGGCTACAACTTTTGCTCTACGGCTGGGAGAAGTTTTGTTTTAAAGGCATTGTTTGTAATATCACTGCAGTAGGCCTGCTAGCCCTAAAAATTCTCTCTAAGGGCTAAGTATATGGTTACCCTGCATTACTTTTTCCTGTTTTTTTTTTTCATGGCATTATCCCCTCTACGGGCTAACAATATGGTTACATGACCATGCTTCTTGCAAATTATATTTTTGTTGTGGTGCCCTCCAGGGGCTGTTTTGAGCATTACAGTCTAATGCCAAATCTTTATTTCTGCTAAAGGTTTATATGATAATTGTATGTGTTTTAATAAGCTCTAATTATTACTATTATGACCATAATTCAGGCCAACGTAACATTCTTATTACACCATGACAGTTTGAACACTCTTGATATGTTTGGGTGACCGTTCTAGTTTATTTACCCTCTGTGGCTGTCTTGTGTCTTTTTTGGAGATTGTGTTAGGCAGCCAGCAAATATGATGATGGGGTTGGGAAAGTGGTATTCTATTGGAATTAGCACAGCAGATTTAAATTAGGATGCTAAATGGCAACATTTTCATTTTTTGCTGCAGATACAGGGAAAAGGTAAATGGCAGTGTTTTAGTTATGTACAGGGCCACTGGAATCATATGACAGGACAAGACAAATTATGAAACAAGGTTGGCCAGTGTATGTGGCAAGAAAAGTCCAGTTATGAATTTACCATGCCAATAGCTTTAACTCAAGCAAATGCAAGACCTATTGCATTGTAAATGCCTGTTCATACTTTCCAGCTCCATTAATTCAGGTGAAAAATTACTTTTTTCGCAAAACTATGCCCTACATATTTAGTCAGGTCATCCCGCTGCTTCTTTTTTTTTTGAGAGGGGGGGTGGGAGGTATGAAACGAACTGGTTAAGAAATCAATGCCAGCTTCCTCAGAAATATGAGAATTACCAACAACATACCCTCTGAAAATGCCCTGCAGCAGCTATTGTCATTAACAATAAAAATTATTTGGTTGCTAGTGACATGATTTATGAGTTTAAAGATGGTTCCCTGTCCTCAATTTTTACTCATTCATGTTAATTTATTCACCTGTCTTGATGACATCTGGAGCAAAGCCTACAAAGTTATTCACTCTGATCTGGGGCACATATCATGTCAAAAGATTTCTGTCATGGCATTGGGTGGCTGTCACATGATGTCATTTCATGTGATGCCTACAGTATGTTAATGTGATAATCACAACGGTGATTGGGGAATGGAAGACATGCCTTTTTTATAGTTAGGTTACAGACTATGTTGGAACTACAGGCAAGACAAACAGCGTGATTAGGAGTTGAGCTGTTGAACTACCACTACTCCAATATGATGGTGGTGAGGTGCCGGTCAAGCCAGCGGCCTTGCGATCGCTGTATTATGATGTTTCCATTGGGCTGACCAGCGGAAACAGTGCAGCGGCATTGGCCCCTGCACCCTTAGGGAAGCAAGCACAGGCCGAGAAATAAGAAAAGGGTGTTGATTTTCTTCCATAATCTTTTTGCACCAGTTTCAGCCCCCACTTTAACCAGAAGGGCTGGATGGACGATGGCAGATGCTGGAATATATACTTCTTCCTGATGGGGAAGTCGAGAGAAAAGAGCTATTGCATCTTAGTCTATTGTGCTGGTTTGTTGTGAATTGAATAAATCATAAATGTGCAAAATGGCCTTCTGAATGTGTATTTAAATATTTTAATCCAACCTATACCAAATGTGTTTAGTAACAAGCGTTAAAACAGAAATAGCGTCGAAATTTTCAGAAACAAATTCTACATTATGCACTGAACAAACGTGAATAACTCGTACTCGTTGTGCATGCAATGCTACCATTATCGCAGGTCACCCCGACGCTCTTGGTTTAGCCCTTCCTTGCATGGACTTGGAACCCGCAGGCATTTATCCAAAAAGTGGATGAAGCCAGTTTAAAACCTGTGACTGTACATGTCAAGATGAATCGTTCGGAGTTCCATATTGGCATTTGACCTACTTATTATGTACCAAACATCAACTAAACAATTACATTCACGGAAAGGAGCATGGTGAACAAAGCGTTGTCGTGTTTCGAATACGACTCACCTACCAGGAATGCGTACAAAGGGGGTCTTACTGCAATTAAGTGGATGTTGCAGCAAGTCCTGAGTTACAGTATCAAACTCGGTAATAATAACAATATAGACAGCACAATAAGGATATTAAGTATCACTGTCTAAGGGCTAAATTTTAGGCTGGAGGTAGCGCTTCATCGTATTCGACAAAAGGTTTTAATATTCAATGAATTCATAAACATAACCGGAAATCAGGCGTTTGACGGTTTTAACAACGAAAACCAAAACAAAAGCAGCGTGCACCATACACAACGAGGCCTCTCAATCGCGTTTCAACTGCGAGCTTGAATGGCACAAACAAGATGATCACCCGCCCCCTACTTACAAGAACTGTCAGCAAATTCAGCAAAATATCCCTTATTCGTAGTTGAATTCAGAACAGCTGGAACCTATCTGTATTGTTTAGCACTTCCGGGATGCAGAACAATCAATCCTACGGCTGAACACATCATAGATGGTCTGCAAGTGAGGAGTACTACTAATGTGTAAAGAGACCTACGATTGGATCTTTAAGGGCGCTTCATCCAATCCAAGTGTGATTCATGAATTCCGAGGTGCTGATTGGCTGCGAAGTCCACACGGTTTCTGTCCGAGTATTCCTCCGAAAGTTCGCTTGGTGCCTCTTAGACTGGACTTGGCTGAGGGTCTCCTGATTGAAGTCGGTTGTGTTCGAGGTGTAATAGGCTGCTTCCGCTTGTGACTGATTACTGGTAGTTAGAGCTATCGCTGGTTGGTCATAGATCTATCAGTGGGGTGAAGAATTCGGAAGCTTTAAAAGGGCGTGGCCTACGTAATGAGGGGCATGTCTTTAACACGTAAAATTTCAATTTCTTAGTTTGCAATCTGCCTACTGAGCGGTGTTTTTAACCTTTCTGAGGTTTTTAGGTCGTGCTCTCATGCAATCTGTGGGCTTTTAACCACGCCCATAACTATCACTCCTTCATGGGCTTGCTTTTCAAAAATCCTTTATCAGTGATAAATGCTTTAAGTTTGTCCCTCCTTGGGGCAGTTTTGTTACCGCCCTGGCCATCAACCCTGTTTCACGGATAATTGCACTTCTACTGCTAAGTTTGACTGCCAGTGAACTTAGTTTTCCTTTTCTGTCTCTCCTTTGCGCACATGCTCATGGTTGCCCTGGCGCTTCGAATCGGCTCGCATATATCAACTGTTTTACTTTTCAATTTATGTGGCAAGAAAAGTCCATTTAGGAATTTACAACGCTAATAGCTCTAACTCGTTCCTCTTTGCCAATACTAGTTTTGTTACAGCAGCTGATGCAACCTTATAGGCTTCAAGTACAAAACACACTGGCTCATTCAGAGCAATGAGCCAGCAAGCATGCTTTGACATGGGCATATAAAAATCCTCTTCTTGGATTTCCTCCTGTGGCCAACCCCTCTAACCACCCAACTCCACACTGTGCACAGCCCTTTGGACATGCGTGGCGGGAGTTGGCCACAACATCTCTCGGGGTGAGAATAGATGTGAAAGGGTGTATCTGGGGGTGAGAGTGGCTGTGAGAGTGTCTGGGTGTGAGAGTGTGTACATCAGTGTTTTAGTGGGTGAATCAGTGTTTGCGTGGGTCTGTGAGTGGGTGTAGAAAAGTACCATCTTGCCTGGCATGTTACCCCCATTTTTTTTACATGTATGTCAGTTTGTTTTTGCCTGTCTCACTGGGATCCTGCTAGCCAGGACCCCAGTGCTCATAGTCTATGGCCTGAATGCAGTGGCGTAGCGTGGGTTGTCAACACCCGGGGCAAGGCAAGTAATTTGCGCCCCCTAACCTGTGGATTTTAGCACTCGCGAGTGCGAGCGTGCCCCCCCCCCCACATGTTGCGCCCGGTGCGGCCGGCCCCCCCTGCACCCCCCACGCTACGCCTCTGCCTGAATGTGTATACCTGTGTAGTGCCTAACTGTGTCACTGAGGCTCTGCTAATCAGAACCTCAGTGCTTATGCTCTCTCTGCCTTTAAAATTGTCACTATAGGCTAGTGACCACTTTTACCAATTTCAATTGGCACACTGGAACACCCTTATAATTCCCTAGTATATGGTACCTAGGTACCCTGGGTATTGGGGTTCCTGGAGATCCCTATGGGCTGCTGCATTTCTTTTGCCACCCATAGGGAGCTCAGACAAACCTTTACACAGGACTGCCACTGCAGCCAGAGTGAAATAACGCACACGTTATTTCACAGCCATTTTCACTGCACTTAAGTAACTTATAAGTCACCTAAATGTCTAACCTTCACTTTCTGAAGGTTAGGTGCAAAGTTACGAAGTGTGAGGGAACCCTTGCAATAGCAAAGGTGACCCCACATAGTTCAAGGCCATTTCCCCGGCCTTTGTGACTGCGGAGACACCATTACACGTGTGCACTACATATAGGTCAATACCTATGTGTAGCTTCACAATGGTAACTCCGAACATGGCCATGTAACATGTCTAAGATCATGGAATTGTCCCCCATGCCAATTCTGGTATTGGGGAGCCAATTCCATGTATCCCTGGGGCTCCACTTTGGACCCCGGGTACTGCCAAACCAGCTCTCTGGAGTTTTCTCTGCAGCTACCGCTGCTGCCACCCCACAGACAGGGTTTTGCCCTCCTGGGGTCTGGGCAGCCCAGTCCCAGGAAGGTAGAACAAAGAATTTCCTCTGAGAGATGGTGTTACACCCTCTCCCTTTGGAAATAGGTGTTAAAGGCTGGGGAGGGGTAGCCTCTCCTAGACTCTGGAAATGCCTTGAAGGGCACAGATGGTGCCCTCCTTGCATAAGCCAGTCTACACCGGTTTAGAGAATCCCCAGTCCCTGCTCTGGCACAAAACTGGACAAAGGAAAGGGGAGTGACCACTCCCCTGTCCATCACCACCCCACGGGTGGTCCCCAGAGTTCCTCCCATGTGTCTCAGACCTCTGCCATCTTGTTTCTAAAGGTGTGAGGCCTCTGAGTGGCCAGTGCCAGCAGGTTATGTCAGAGACCCCTCCTGATAGGTGACTACCTGACTAGGTGGCCAATCCTCCTCTGAGGGCTATTTAGGGTCTCTCCAGTAGGCTTTTCCTCAGATGACTTGCAAGAATTCACCAGAGTTCCTCTGCATCTCTCTTTTCGACTTCTGCCAAAGATCGACCGCTGACTGCTCCAGAACGCCAGCAAAACTGCAACAAAGTAGCAAGAAGACTACCAGCAACATTGTAGCACCTAATCCTGCCGGCTTTCTCTACTGTTTCCTGGTGGTGCATGCTCTGGGGGCTGCCTGCCTTCTCCCTGCACTGGAAGTCACGAAGAAATCTCCTGTGGGTAGACGGAATCTTCCCCCTGCTTCAGCAGGCACCAAACCTCAGCTTCTCCGGTACTCTGAGACCCCTCTCATCCTGGCGAGTCTGGCCCCTGAAACACAAGTGGTGGACCCAAGTGAACCAGACTGTCCAGTGGTCCAACTGTCCAAATTTGGAGGAGGTAAGTCCTTGCCTACCCTCTCCAGACAGTAATCCTGGGCACCACGTGTTCTGCAGCTACAAGGGCTTCTGTGCACATTTCCAAGAAATCCTACATGCACAGCCGAGCAAGGTCCCCAGCACTCTGTACTGCGATGCTCAGCTCCCTGAGTTGATCTCCGATGTCGTAGGACCTCCTTTTGCAGTGTTGAGACAACTTCCATGTTCAGACTTCTTGAACCCATGTTCAAGTACTTCTGTGGGTGTTACCTACTTGTGCGTGGGCTCTCTACGTTGCTGAGGGCCCCCTCGGTCTCCTCTCCCAAGTGGCGACATCCTGGTCCTTCCTGGGCCCAGGCAGCGCCCTTTTTCTCCAACCGCGACTCTTGCAGCTAGCAAGGCTTGTTTGCAGTATTTTGCCAAGGAAACAACTCTGCATCCTCTAGCACGCTGTGGGACATCTTCTGCACGAAGAAGAAGTTCCTAGCTCCTTTCATTGTTGCAGAATCTTCAGCTTCTTCTATCCAGAGGCAGCCATTTTGCACCTTCATCCGGGGTTTAGTGGGCTCCTGCCCCTCCCCCAGACACTTTCGCGACTCTCGGACTTGGTCCCCTTCCTTTGCAGGTCCTCAGGTCCAGGAATCTGTCTTCAGTGCTTTGCAGCCTGTTGTGCTCTTTGCACAATCTTTTATCACAAATTTAGTGTGTTTCTGGGGAAATAGTAGTACTTTACTCCTACTTTCCAGGGTCTTGGGGTGGGGTATCTTGGACACCCTTAGTGTTTTCGTACACTCCCAGCGACCCTCTACACACTACACTAGCCTAGAGGTCCATCCGTGGTTCGCATTCCACTTTCTTAGTATATGGTTTGTGTTGCCCCTAGGCCTATTGCATCCAATTGTATTCTGCAGTGTTTGCACTACTTTCTGACTGTTTTACTTACCTGATTTGGTTTTCTGTGTATATTTTGTGTATTTTACTTACCTCCTAAGGGAGTATATCCTCTGAGATATTTTTGGCATATTATCACTAAAATAAAGTACCTTTATTTTTAGTAAGTCTGAGTATTGTCTTTCTTATGATATAGTACCTACATGATATCAGTGGTATTGCATGAGCTTTGCATGTCTCCTAGTTCAGCCTTGGCTGCTCTCCTATAGCTACCTCTATCAGCCTAAGCTTTTAGAACACTAAAACTCTACTAATAAGGGATAACTGGACCTGGCACAAGGTGTAAGGACCATTGGTACTCACTACAAGCCAGGCCAGCCTCCTACAATGGGTGAATGAGGGTAGGGTGTCAGTGGGTCTGTGAGTGGGTGAATGAGGGTAGGGTGTCAGTGGGTCTGCGAGTGGGCGCGTGAGGGTCTGACTGGGGCTGTAAGTGGGTGCGCAAGGGTCTGAATGGGTGTGTGAGAGAAAGAGTGAGTTTTTTAGGCTTTGATGTATGATATACTTAGAATGAGATATTTCTGCATAATTTGAAAAGAAAAATGTTTTTGTCATTTAAAAAGAGTAAGATCACCTTTCAGTATGAACCCTCAAACATTTGCATGCAAAAACAAAACAAAGGAGGGTAATGACCAGGGATACACCTGGACTCAAACCCTCAATGTGAAGGTCTGTGACCTTCACACCTGAGCTTTCTGGAGCCACATGGGGAGCCTTAAGGCCTCCCCGGCGATCCCTGATGATCATTTTTCAAGTTTTATTATATGCCCTTTGCAGGCTATCTGGGACTGGTGGGACCGCCACTTCCCCGGGGCTTATAATGTATATGGGGGGCACATACCCCCCCTGCCCTGGGACCGCCACCTCCCCAGGGCAAATAAAACAAAAAGAAAAGGGAGTTCCTATGGGACTGTTACACAAGAAGAGAGTCCCGGGAGTATATTAACCCCACACAATCTCCCATACCCATGAAACAATAAACACAACAAGTGTGGGGGATATTTCAGACAGGTCGCTCTGGCCTGTTCCACAAGTAAGTAGGTCGTCGACGGTTAGGTGGTCTACTCCATTACAAGGAAAGTGGTAGTGACATTTGAGTGTTTGAGGGGCGAGTGGGGGAGTTCCCTTTACGGAGTAGGTGGTCTCACACATTATAGTGTCATGCTTCATCATTTGACCACCTAGTGCCAGCCGGGTAAGATGATACTACCTGGGCGAACTCAACCTCATTGTTAAATGAACTCTGAGAGAGTGCTGAGATTTTATCTTTCTGGATAAAACGGGATCCAGTTGAAGGGAAAATAGATACTTAAAATTACCTCACATATCACCTATAAGATATGATACTTTAATGAAGGTTTTGTTGGTAAGATTAAAATTAGTATGTGACAGCCTTGAATACAATGGTTCAAGGTGTCTTACAGGACATTTATGACCAACATGTTTCTGCGCTCTCCTAAAGCCGAAAACGGTGTGGGGCATTCGTCAGGGTCAAGGATCCCTAATTTATATGTGGCTAGCTACATATGCTAGATCGTGAGCATAAGCATTGGAGTGCACACAGTGCCTACCTGATTGAAGTGTCAGAGGGAGGCCCAGTAGAAAAGAGGCTGTTTCCCTCAAGTCTGGGAACTAGAAAGCAGTTGGGACGCTGAGCCCCCTAGGTGAACATAAGAGATGCCCCTTTGGAGTAAGTGTGACTATAAGGGGCAACTCCCCTCCTCGCGTCCCCAGACATGAGGCAAATAGCCTCTTTTCTACAGGGCCTCCCTCTGACACTCCCCCTGGTGCTACACTGAATTTTGAGCGAGGGTGCTGTCAAAGCAGCTCCGTGCTTGTTGAAGCAGTGGCACTGCAGGGGAAGCCGTACGGCTTCCACTACAGTGTCAGGTAGCCCGTAAAGGGCATTTTATTAAA
Source organism: Pleurodeles waltl (assembly GCF_031143425.1). NCBI lineage: Eukaryota > Metazoa > Chordata > Amphibia > Caudata > Salamandridae > Pleurodeles > Pleurodeles waltl. Next base: position 868,986,568 of record NC_090445.1, on the reverse strand, counting down.
AATAAAATGTAAAATAAATAAATAAGGAGGGACTGCGGGAAAGTCCTTGAGGGCTCCCTCGCGGTCCCAAAAAGCCCATAGAGGGCTAAAAAAAAAAAAAAAAAAAACACAAAACCCCCGTACCTCAGTATGAAGGTCGCTATTCCTTCATACTGAGCTTTGGGGTTCAGGTCCGGCTAAATTCATTACCATTTTATTTTATTTAAATACAAAAATATTTTATTTAAAATAATAAATACATTTTTTATTTTACATTTAACAAAAATATCTCATTCTAACTATATGAGATATTGAAGCTTAAAAATTCTATCTGGACCATTCTTATACAAACAGAAAATAGAATAAATACGAATGTATATCGGGATTGAGAAAGGTCCGTGCTGGCTCTAGAGAGTGTGTGCCTCTGCCTCGAGTTTATCATACCAAGCTGTACTTTTTTAAAGGCTACCCCAGCAGGTACGACCATATGGCATATACTAAGCACACAGTGCACGGTCTCCCTGAAGAAGAACCTTGAGAGCTGGAGTAGAGCAACATCGACTTAGGGGTTTTCATCAACAGCTAAGAACTCACCAAGTCAACCTGGGTCGTTTCTCAAAGAAGCTTTTTCTGTGCTGGTCGGAAGACCTAGTGCAGAATTGCAGCTTTTTATGCTCGCAAAAAGTACAATGCACTGCGTGCTGAGCCACACCCTCCTGCAAATAGGATGCTGGAGCAATCCTGCACTGGCCAACAAACTGGGAAAAAAAAAAGTTACTGTGCTCATCTGGAAGTCCAAGAGGGGAGATTACAGGATCTTCACCACAGTATGAAGGAATGGGAAGACAAGTATAGAATACTCCAGTGTACTGTCCCACAACATGCCCCTCCCCTTCCCAGAGACTCTCCAGTCACTAAACCCCTCTAAGTGAGGTTGCAGAGGTAATCTTGAAGAATAGGACATGGAGGACCCTAGAAGGCTATCACATGTTAGCTGCAAAAAGAAGGCAATGGATGGAATGCTTGGATTAATCTCATCCACTTGCAGTTGCTCAGACTTCAACCCAATCTCTCATTTTTCACTTATCATGCCACCTCAGATTGGACCCAGCCATATGCAAATCAGTTATGACCCTGTTCCACATGGAAACTGTCCAGACAGAATTGCCAGGCCAGGTCCTTCCTGAACTGGAAAACAAGCAATCCAGGACTGGTTTTGCCCTTGTTATGTGCTCTTCAGCCAGGTATAGCTTGGTTGCAGTGGCACAGTGAGTCCAGGGCCCACGTATGGGCATACCGGACACACTTAGAGCGTCAAATGCAAAATAAACAAGGTAATAGATGGAATGGCTGAATTAATCTCTGCCACTGACAATTACTCGGGGATACATCCCAATGCATCGTTTTCACCCACCATACCACCTAAGTTAGGACCCAGCCATATTTATATCATTCTCGACCTTGTTCCTCATGGGAACAGTTCAGCCGGAACTGCCAGTCCAGTTCCCCCCTGACCTGGAATAGAAGCAACCCAGGACCAGTTTTGACCTTGTTTTATGCTCTTCAAGCATTCTATCCATCATCTTGGTATTATTGTCCCATGTCAGCAGCACAGCTGCCTTCCCAGTAATTGCTGAAGCACATTAGTACTAATTGGAACAATTTGCTGTTTCTGGAACGTTATGTATAGTTTTACATTGCATGAGTTTTGAGTACAATACTTTATTCTTTTCCAAACAACAAGCATTGCTGAGCATAGATTTATTGACTCGACCTGCGTGTGAAGTGCTAACGGGGTGTACTGAGAGCTTATTGGTGGACTTACTAGTAAGCTGCAAACCAGGACACCAGTAGTAAACAGCTGTGATTGATGCAATATGAACCTAATAAACATTTATTACCTTGGGCCTCAAATGTACATGATGTGGTAATAAATGGCAAGCTTTCAGGAAAGTCACTAAGGCAGAAGTGAAACTAATTTCAGCTTGAAATCTTTCACCCAAAATGTTTTTTTTTCATCGATCAAGTTACTCGCCTGTGTCTAACCTCACTTTTCTTTACCATGCCCAACCTAACCTACTGTGTCAGAGGCTTTCGATTCCCTGCTTTCCACTACCACCACATTTCTCCTCGCCTATGCAGCCTTCTTTTGACAGGAGAATTGTGATTGTCTTTTCCTAGCCAACGTACATTTTTACCCACACCTCTTATCTCCTCAACTACAGTTCATTTTCCAAACATACTTCTTAAGACATGATTTCATATTGTTGCTAGTATTTCACAACCTTCTCACTCAACTACTTATTTACTTTAAAATGCTCTCATTCCTCCCTACCAACCGAATAAGAGAACATTGTGAACCTGGGATCCTTCCTCTAAAGCATGCAAAAGACGATTTGCCAGTTACAGCATTCACAGCAGTGTGATTAGCCTATATCAGTTTGTGTTGTGCATACTTTACCTTCCTTTCATTAATACCACTTATGCAGACCTACTTTGCTTGATTCGTTCTCTCTGCAAATCCTTTAGTTTTGGAGAAAACAATGGTATTATAAGTTATTCTACAATTATTCTCTTTAACAAATCACGTCTTCCAAAACAAATATTACCTCATTGTGAGAAGTAACAGTCTGGAAAATGTTGTACCTCACAAACATCCCCTTAGACGTTCATTGACTGTTGCTGCATGGATATTCCCAAAATTTTTCGCCACCACCTACTTAGATTAGTAAGCCACCACATCAATTCATGTGTTGATTTAAAAGTGTCACTAGCAGCAAAACTATGCCATTCCTTCACAATCTCTTCCACTGTGGCATACACCTTGGCCTACTTTCTCTGACATTTTCTTTGTTCATACTCCTAAATTGCCTTCATGCACACACTTTACATACATTTGTTGTTCAATTATTATACCTCCACTCAACAGCAAACCCTCACTCATATTCATTTCTTATCTCTCAATCCAACATTACCCCTCCCCATCTCTCAGCTTATTGCTGGGCAACCACACTATTATCTGTTTTCAACACACGACTTCTATTCACAAACTGCATTTTGTAGAATGTAAAGTAGTAGTACAGTAGTCCTACTTATGTACTATGTTTTAGTAATAAATGTGAGTTGGACGAGTGGGAGTGGCTGGAAAAAGGAGAATGCATACACCTTAATGAAAGGGTTTAGTGAAGTTTAAGGAGGGCCTTAGGAAGGGACATGCTAATAAAAACACACACCTACAAAAGCGTAAGTCAATTGCTTTTCAAAAACGACACTTCTAAAGGTACTACAGCCTGAAAGGTATCAAAACAGGTGTAAATCCCCTCAATCATAGCTTTGAAATAAATCAAGAACCACAGATTGCCACTTAGAGGCACTTACAAACACTCCTATAGAAAACAGCGGAGGCATGGAAATAAAATAGCTAATTGACATTATTACCTACTGGCAGTTGCCAGTAGGTACATATAGTTAGGACCCAGTTTCCATTGAAAAATCATTTTTTGGCTTGCCTAGATCTTTGGCACTGGTTGATGAATCTTCACAAAATTTTCAAAAACAATTACATCCCTAAATATCTACATATATGTGGTTCCCATGTAAGGTTACGTCGTTTAGACTCTCGCTGCTAAGCAAGACTGCTGGTTTAAGGATGAAAGCACTAGTCTAAACTGGCGGCCCAAACCTCCTGGCTCACAAGCAGTACTTCACCAAAACTCAGACAGTAAAGGTGATTTCTTGCAGCCTTACACATGGACTCTGGATGCGACTTCTCAGGGGAGTCGTGGTGGAACGGAAGTTAGCCTTTTTTCTCTTTAGTAACAAGTTTCATGCACACACATGTAATGAAGGAGATGCAGAAGAGTTTTCAATATATTTCTTGAAAAGACTGCAATCTACGATAAAACGAGTGAGCTGCAATGATTAGGATAATGAGCAATAATAAAAGCAAAATAGTGAAGATGAGAATTGTGAATATGAAAACTCCCACCATATTGCAATAAATAGGAGATATGCAATTCCTAACAAAAGAGCCTAATCTCTACTCTGATGAGAGCTACGTGTGATAAACCCTAATCTGCCAGTACCATGTCAATGAGAAGCGCCCCCCCCGAACCCTTGTTACCGTGGAATTAAGTTTCTAGATCAGTCACCACGATAACCCGAAGGCTGAGTTCTGCAACAAAGTGACGTCCAGTATAGATGGCAACTGGAAGGAACCCCTCTCATGACCTTGTCCATGTGAGCTGTGTTTATACTGCTCATGTAGGATCCCTGACACATGTTATATGGCTAATCTAAAAACTGTGCCCAGTGGGGAACTAAAATGGATCCATCACACCCTCCCCATTGCTGAAACAAGGATGCTAATCACTGAATAGCAAGGGTGCATGAGTCCATCTCTAAAAATGCTCTGAGCTAAAATGATAAAAACCTGAGCTAAAAACATACAAAAGAGATATAATGCCAACAGTGGCAAGCAAAGCAGGGCAAACATGGGTCAAATTAATAAGGCAATTTGGTGTAATAATTTGAATGTTTAGAGAAAGAAGGCCAATTGTCGTATTTCAACAATATGTGTGGTCTTGTGGAAAGTCTCCTAAGTCATCCAATGGGAGTGCATCCCGGAAGGACTCCAAATCAGCAGATGATAGATCGATCACAGGGTTAGCAGACGGATCCACAGAGCAGAAGTACACAGAAGCCTCATTTGCAGAAGGGACTGCAAGAGCTGCACCGTCCATTGTGCCAGACATCTGGAGCCACCATGTTCCCACGCGGTGGCTCATAGGATGCCTCGCGACACAACCTCAGACGCATGGGGCATGACCGTCAATTAACTCTCTTTGAGAACATTAACAGTTCCTTGTCCACAGGAGGTATGGGCTGCATATCAAAACACACAAATGGTGTACACTCAAAAAGGCACCCGATGCAATGAAAGACAGGCTGCATGCACCATAGGATTGTCCGAAATGACAATGACCAATCATGCTCCAGTTCATCCAGCAATGGAGTACCAAAGTACTGCATCATACGGTCACGACACAGCTGGGCTGGTGGTAGCTCCATCACTCTGTTGAGAAAGCAAAACCACGGCATATCATAAATAGCAGTAGCACAATTCTGCCAATCAGCACCAAAGTTATAGGAAATCCACAAAGCACACTCGGAAAGAAGGAATGAATAGCTAAAAGGATGACTCCAAAGACGGTCTGGAAGGTGGAAACAAATCCAGACCCAGCAGCCTTAAAAAAAAAAGTGTATAATCCCTGCAGTGCTCAAGGCATTGAATATCCTGCAGATCAGCTCTCCAAAGTGCTTCGGGAAGTTGGTATTTAAAAAGGATTGTATCTCGGCTGATGATCTAGCTATCTGCAGATTGTACATCTCCTTTGCTGGTAAAGGTGCCACTTGTTTTTAGAACAATAGCACCTTTAGTCTGCTCAGCTTGTCAACATTTGCATTAGCAGTAGCAATGTGAGGCCACAGGTCTGCTACTCTTATCTCTTGTATAGGGGATAAGTAATAAAATATGTCCGCAACAAAGTACCATTTGAGAAACTGAAATGGCATAGGCAAATCCAGGCTTCATTCTGCAGCAACTTTGATCGTTCAGAACCACATAAGTTCCATTCAAAAGTGTATGGAGTGCTGGACGAATTAAAGGCACGGGAGTACCCTTCAGAAGGCATGCCAAGTTCGCAGCCTGCTCATTGCAAAACCCGTGAAATGACACCTGCTTGCAAATCATTGAATGACTAACAATAGTCTCACAGTCGCTTCTCCACAGAAAGACCTCTGTTTTGCCGTTCATACATTTGAACTCAGAAGCATTATTCGTTCTTTGAAGAGGTATATCTTGTTGGGTAGTGAGAGAGGAGCAGGAACTACCCAAGGGACCTCAGGGTCTGTTGTGGAGGATCGGCCACATGGTGCAATTTTATGTTGTCAATGGAGACTAATCTGTTTCCTTTGGAGCCTGGCAGCGGTAGTAGAATGATAGTTCTGGTGCCTTGAAATCCCAGGACTTAAACTAGTGCTCTGTAGGATGGACCTAATTCCTTTTTCACAGCAGTCTTTTCACGAACCAGATCCCCTACTTTAGGAATCCAGGATGTGGACGTTGTTGGTCAATCCCTTATTCCCAAGATGGCGGCACTGGTGGATGAATTGTCATTACAAAATTGTTGAAGCTCCTGTAAGACAGTGAGATGTTTATTTATGTCAAATGGTGTGTCTGCCGCCACCATACCAGAGCCATCTAGATCTGGTATCACAAAATGAACCTCATAAGGAGTGTCCCCCCTCCCCCATGGACCGTCTTGGCATATTATTCAGTGCTCTCTGGACTCCCATATAGGTGATGAAGCCAACTGTGGCCTGAACCTAATACTCTTGCTGTTAAGAACTGCTTTAGGTCTCGATTTCTCCTCTCCAGAACAGAATTTCCCTCTGGATGATATGAGGAAGAGTAATGGAATTCAACACCCATTGTCTCCATGGTGTCCCTCAATGCACTAGGGGCTAAAGCAGGGCCGTGGTCCAAACAAAATTCTGCGACCGCATATGTACCGATGAAGACCAGCAAGTCTTTAATAATAGTTCAGCATCAGCCGACCGCTGAGTACACAACCACAGGAATCTAGAACAAGAATCTACAGCGACTAAGATGTATTTGTATGTACCATCAGATTGTAAGGGACCGCAATGGGCCAGGTACACACATTGTAGTGTCCTATTGGACACTAAGAGGGATGTCTGTGGAGGGTGTTTGAGCCCTTTATTTGCTGGCAAATGTCACAGCAAAGGACATATTGCTTGGTCTGTTTGTGCAGACCTGGCCACCAGAGTGATATTGTAGCCACTACACCAGCATGAGCAGAAGCGGCACCCTCATGCGTTTCTTTGATTAGATCTAATCTATGGTTGCAAAGGCAACATTTTGTGCACTGATGTGGTAAGAATATTTTGCAGGGTGCGCTTTTGGAAGAGGTTTGCCCTCAGCAGAAGCTTTTACTGCAGCCTGAATCTCATTATCCACTCTTATGTGCAAACGAGCCACTGCAGCAACAGAAGCCGTAGCTAATGTGGATTTGGCAGCTTCATCAGCCGAAGTGTTTCCTTCAACATGTACTCCTAGAGGTTGATGACCCAATGTGTGTAGTACATGAGCGTCTGGTAGTCTGTCTTTAAGATCAGCTACCCTTCCCCACAGAAGTCTGTGCTTTATTGTGTTCCCTTTTGAGTCTCTGAACCCATTTATAGGCCACTGATCAAGATTATCATTGTAGGATGAACACAATAATAAGTATTGCACACAATCATTGTGAGCTGTTCTGGATCTGTATTTTCTAGTGCCAAGACAAGAGCTTTGAGCGCCGCCACACCACTCACAGCTGTGCATTCGGCTGACTATTGGTGCTAAGTGCCTACAGCTGGCTGTGCTGAACCATTGGCGTAAATGACAGATTGGTATTAGTCAAGTGGCAGGATGTTAGTAGGTGCAGGGTACTCCTGTTCGTATTGCAGAAATTTTTGTGTTTGAAGTTTTGGGTCAAAAATATAGTCAACATCAGTGGCAGTCAGGGAAGGTTGCCTATTGAATCCAATGTGGATGTAATGCTTTAGCATTAGGAATGCTTACTATGGCGACTGCCTCTAAGACCGGCACCGGGGTAACAACAATAATGCGTTTCCGTTGGGCAAGTGGTCTCTCCTTAATGATAGCCATCTGTACAACCATCAGAATTTTTTCTGTGGGTGCAAAACGTTGTTCTGCATTGGAGCACACATGTGATTTGTATGCTATGGGTACTGTGTCACACTCATTGAAAGTGACATAAGTGAACCCAATGCACCAGCAATTATTCGGATGATGACCAAATTTGTTTGTTGTCACATGTGTGTAAGTGTTTTGCTTCTAGCATATCTTGTTGCAATCCTCTGAGGATGCATGTGCTTTTCGACTGTCCAATGTTTACTTGAAAAAATTGGTCAGATTAAATCATAGAGTGGTTTTATGCGTTGAGCATAATCAGGAATGTAAGTTCTACCAAAGTTGAAGAAACCGAGCAATGACAGCAATTTCTTTTTTGTGTGTGGTGGTTGAAGATGAGCGCATTTTTCCAGAAAATGCAGGACCAGGCTCTTGCGTTCATCTGACAGCTGGTATCCCAAAAACAAGACACTGAGAAAGGCTATTTTTGTTTTCATAAAATTAAATTTGTAACCAAGGGCTGCGAACCCTAAAACGATTTGATCGACCCAAACAAGATGAATGTTGAGGTCATCATCTGTGAGATACATATCATGCAATATTGGTGTTACACGGGCTGAAAACAACCCTGGGCTGTTCTTTTAGCCTTGTGATAAACTGTAGAAGCGTTGCTAAGAGCCAAATGAGAAGTCACTCAGGTTTTGCCTTTCAGACGCCAAATGTTGGCAGAAAAAAAAGTTGGAAATGTCCAAGGTTGTTTTGTATTTTTTACGCACTATGTTGTTGATGAGTGCTGTGCTATGTGCATTTTGTATTGCATAAGTATCTGTGAAATTTTTAGGTATCTGTAATCTAAGACTATTCTATATGAATAGTCTGGTTTTGAAACTGAGAGTAACGGATTATTTATTTCAGAGACACAGGACTCAATTACTCCCAGGTACTCGAGTTGTGTGAGGATCTCTTTCACTGGTGCTTTAGCCTCATGTTTAACAGGATATTGGGGCTGAGGCTGAGGTGTGGATCTAATTGGTATTACATGGTTGGGAGAATTTTTATCCCACCCTTCATGGTTGTGGTGCCAGCACTAAGGCCATTTGACAACATAAGCTTCTTTTACAACATCAGGAACAAGATCTTAGAAAAAGGCAAAATGACATCTTCATCTTGTGGACGCCTGCAGACAAATTCAGTTGGCCAATCTTTCTCTGCCAATAGCATATCACAATTAAGTTCTTCCCAAAATATTACTTCTGTGGTGCGCTCTATGTCTCCTATGTAACTGTTTAATTCATAAACACTGTTGGGTGGGGAGACACGCTTGTGCTCACTTTCAACTACAATAAAGTTGTTAGTTGCTGTCACATCTATATTATCTATCAGACTCTGGCGACATATTGTGACTTCTGCAGCACTCTCCAATAGGGTCACTACCAACATTTTGGTCCTCAGCAGTGTTCTCAAGGTTACTGGCATGTTTTATTGAAATTGTTGTCACATTTTTCTTTTTAAATTGTGGCTTTTGTTGTGGGGATTTATTCTCCTTCTTGTCTGAGGATCGCTGTGAGTCCTTCTTCTGTTTCACGTAGACAGTGCATTGCTCTAACCGACCCACTCTCTCACTCCGTTTATCCAGTGTGTCCTGAAAGGAACAAGAGGGACGTTTATCAGTATATCTGTCAGGAGCCTTTAAGGTTGCTCTACTTCTGAAATTATATCTCCTTCTGGAGCCCTCCGGATGTGGAGAGTCTGCTCTCTGACTTTGTCTGTCTTTATTTTGTTTTTGATTATCCCAGCATTTTGTAGAACCCTCTTATGTTTGTTTAATAATGTCCTTAGATGTGGTCCTCTGAGTTTCAAGCTTTTTTTGGCTTGACTCCAAAACTATCCCATCCTCTATTACTATAGGTTTCAGAAATAATCTTCAGTAATTGATGCTCCTGTTCCAACTGTGGAACCTCCCAGAGCCGCTAGTGTATGGCCAATGCTACCACTTCCCCTTTAATGTTACTTAGTATTACTGAGATGACTGTGTCGAAGTTGCACATCAGTTTCATCCCCAAATCTAGGGCTGGAGCAGCCCCATGCCCATTTTGGATTTGTTTTAACACTTCTGGTAAATTAGCAAGTGTCTGGGTACCATGCGTGGTAGTGTAAATTGCAGCGAAGATTGTACCCCATGTATTGTAGTCTGGTTAGTTTTTTGTGCTATCCAGAATGGAATTTTCTCACATTCCATGGACACCCTGCCAATGACAGAATGTACTGTTTATGGGTTAAACCCAGTAACGGCCAATTGGTGGACAGTCATTACTTAAGGTACCTAATGTCACGGGTTGTATTACATGTGGAAGTGCGGCATTAAACCAGTTTTGGTGTTCTTGATAAGAAAGCGGTATCTCTAGATGCCGGTAAGCTTGGTACCGCTGCGGTATGTTTGCTGTTTTCTATGTGTGAAACGTGCAAGTTGTAGTGTCTTCTTCAGGAAAGTTAACCCAAGAGTAAAATGTTTCTGTTTGGTAAGCTTCATGAGCTTCCACTATAAATGTGACTTCCACACCCTCATCCGTTAAGCCATGGGCTACTAGATGTTGTGTTAATGCGTGTCTGAGATTTTCTGGAATGTCTATGGCGTTAGCCATGTTAAATGATGGGGAGAGAGATGGAACACCAAATGGAGAAAAATCCTTTTAAAGGTTGAAGTTTGAAGACCCTGCAGCCTCGACAGGTACTTCCTATTCAGCTGAGAAGGACTGCCCCGAAGACCACAGATGTCTCAATATAATGATAATTAGGGTAACTGCTGTGTGTGAGACGGAGATATCCGGAGATCCTTGAATTAGTGCCTAAACACCATAGTTAGGCACCATGAGGTAGTCCGAGTCTTGCTTCTAAGTGAGACTGCTGGTTTAGGGTTTAGTCACTCCTGCAACAAGTCACAACTGCCTGCCCTATCCTCCCAGCTCACAAGCAGTACCTCACCAAAACTCAGACAGTAAAGGTGATTTCTGGCAGCCTTACGCTTGGATGCTAAATACGACTTCTCAGGGGAGTCGTGTGGAACGGAAGTTCATCTTTTATCTTGTTGGTAACAAGTCTCAGACACATACATGTAATGAAGGAGATGCAGGAGAGTTTTCAATATATTTAATATATTTATTGAAAAGACTGCAGTCTATGATAAAACGCATGAGCTGCAATGTTTATGATAATGAGCAATAATAAAAGCAAAATCGTGAAGATGAGAGTTGTAACTATGAAAACCCCCACAATATTGCAATAAACAGGAGCTATGCAATTCCTAACAAAGGGGCCTAATCTCTACCCTAACGAGAGCTAGGTGTGGGAAAACCTAATCTGCTAGTAACATGTCCATGAGAAGCGCCCCTTAACCGTTGTTACCTTGGAATGAGGTTTCTAGATCAGACTCCGAGATGACCAGAAGGCTGAGTTCTGCAGTAAAGTGAGGTGCAGCATATATGGCATCTGGAAGGAACCCCTCTAATGACCTTGTCCATGTTAGATGTATTTAAACGGATTGTCTAGGATCCCGGATGCAGTTATGTACCTAAACAACTGATAGTGTACGCAGAATTGTGTCGGCAGTTATATAAACAAAACTTAACAAGAGCGCATTGTGTTACTGTCAAACGTAAGTGAGAAAGGGACATGATTACATATCTATGTGCCTCAGTGTTAATGACTCCTTCTTAGAATGGCACTGATAAGCGAAAGCAAAACATTTGTTATAAAATGTAAGCAGCCACAAAATGGTAAAAGAAATAATAAAATAAATGAAGTAAAACAGAGCAAGCTAAGTGGGTGAAAGGTTACTAGGGGATGAGGGCAACAGGCCTGCTAGCCCATAGCTAAACTAAGTCCTGTGCCCAGTGGGGAACTAAAATGGATTCACCACAGTTATTATAACTACTACTCGAGTTTAAGTATTAATGGATAAATAATTAAAAAATTACATGAGAGAAGCATACATTTACATATTTATGTATTCAGATTTATCAAACCGATTTGGAGTTTGCATAGAACCACCTGTATGTGGGGTCTCGCCTAGAGAGAAAAACAGAAAATACCCTTTTAGTTGAACTTGGAAGCATCTCTTTCTCCAGTGCTTTTGTGTTAATAGTGGCTAGTTTCGGGACCAGAAGGTCAGAGAATGACAGATATAAGTCTGTCAAAAGTCTGCGGTGTTTCCCATTGCCATTTCCTTAATTGAGCCTTTAAATTTAGCCTTTTATGTGTTGGTGGTTGATTCACTTGCTCTCAGTACTCGAGAATGTGGAGGGTCGTGGAAAAGGAATGTAGTTTGCCCAGGCTCGTCTACATAGGCATCAGTATTTGTAGTGGGAGCCAGGTCTGAGTGACAGTATAATTTAGCGTAGTACTCTATAAAGTCTTATGGGTATGAGCAGGCAGGGTAATCTCAGCCTCATTCATTACTCTCCAACAGAAGAAGTTGAAAATTTAGGGTGGCTTGCAGGGCTTATAGGTCTCTTCCATGCCAGCCATTTGGTTGCATTCTACTTCAGCATTTGTTTGGTTCACATAACTCCTATACTGTGCCCCGTTCATTCATGCACAATAAAGAGTAAGTATCGGTTATAAAGTTTTGAGAGATTTAAGAATTGCTTTTGTAGGTTGCTGATTTAAGGCCAATTCTTCATGTAGGGTTTTAGGAATCTAATGCGTAAGTTATTTTTGAGATAGCATGCAATATGTGGATGTAAGCAGGTATAAAGAATCAAACCATCTGATGAAATACACAACTACCATTTTCAATTCTGCTGTAAAGGAATGAGTCTGTTGGTAGGCTTAGTAGAGAAACATAGATGGCAGATCATTTCCTCCCTGCAAAAAACCTGCTTGCTAGCTGAGAAAACGCTTTATCAGCAACCATAAAAAAGTGTGACATTTAAGCAGATCCAAATACCCGTACTTACCATTTGACAACACCATTTAGAAAGTTAGGGTCTATAATTGAGTCAGGTGATGTTATTCCGAACTCTTTTGCACACCGCTCCACTGCATACCATGTAATCCATATGCAGATTGGACAACCTGTGTGTACGTCCTAAAGCAGAATAGTCCTTACTACGAAGTATCGCTGCAGTCCTTTTACACTGTGGGTAAACTATTAAACATGTTCAAATCAAATCAATTTCATCTTTATTCGATCTCACCACAATTGATGATAAAAGATACACACACATTCCAAAAATTATGAGGTAAAAGGAATAAATATATACAAAACAGTTTAAAAAAATACATAAAACAAAAAAAGAAACCTTGCTGCATACTCTTCATCAACAGAAAAAGAAGATCTGTTACACCGCAAATGCGGCGGGCAGTGGAGCCCAATATATTTAGTGTAAATCATAGCAGCATAAAAGATAAAATACCAATCACTACCTCCGTGCAAAAAAAGCATATCAAAAGGAATCCAGCCCAATAACGTATATCATGATCATTACATGAACAGCATAGCAACATTCAGAATAGCAGTCTCTCGCCTCTGGGTTAGGATGCCTTTCAAGAAGCATCACACCCAAAAACATGTATCATAATTGTTGAGTTTCCTCAGAAAGAGCAGGACAGCTTTACATTTAGAGAACTTAAACCTACGCAACAAAGGCGATAACAATTTTCTGGTATAAGGAAGGGAAAATCTGCAAAAGAAGACAAAGTGCAGTACAGACTGAGATGAATTTTTGTAGCATGGGCAAATGCATATATCTGAAGAAGAATATTGCCCTAGCAGGAAACAGAGCAGTCAGGATATCGTCTCCAGTCTAAATCTGGACAGGGCAGTTTGTTCATAAACATTCTGCACAAAACGTAAATATAGTGCAGTCCCTTAGCCATCTGAATTACACAGTAGTCTCTCACAGTCCTGAATCCAGGCTTTATAGTTTTTTGTTATTAGGTCCGTATTCTGAAATAGATCCACACAGCCCAGTGCCAGAGAAGTGTCTCTAATATACCTTAACCACAGGATTTTAAGTCTGTGGTCGCAAGAGAGACAATCTCTTATAATAGTCTGGTTAAGCTCAGCTTTCTATTCGCCCATATTGAGCACCAAAGGGTCAGAGGGGCTGCATTGATGAGATCTTGAACATAGTCCAACCGTAATTCATGGTGTAAGAAGTAGCGTGGAGTTGAAGGGGGAACCCCCAACAAAATTCGGCAAAACCTATTCTCTTCCACCTGGATCACCCCAACATATCTATAGTCCCAAATTCCCATCCCATCCCATCACAGTTGGTATGCACTTTTATAAATTTCCACAATTGGAGCAACCGGTTTTCAACCAATACAGGCAACAGGTGAAAAGGTGATACTGGCAGTGCGAAAAAAACATACTATCCTGCTTCTAGGGCAGGGAGACCAAGAATTGACATCATCAAAATCCAAGCCAAAGTATGGGAAGAAGCTCACCCCATCCAATTTCCTTCCTCCTGTATTTAGAGTTCTGGTTTTGGTATTACTAGAGCCATACATCATTGTGAAGATTTAGTGAAGTTTGTTTCTAACTCCAGCCCCTTCATAAAGGTCACAAAACTGGAATTTAAAGTCTTAAGACCACCGGCCATTGGTTATGATCACTCTATGCGGATACAAGGACCTCAGCCCCTATGATCAAAGGGGAAAAGCTCAGCAAGCTAAAAATATATTCAATTTTGGAACCGTTACCCCTCCCAGTAAAAGTCAGAATTGTTGACAAAGTAAATTTAGAGACCCCATCCTCTAGGTCATAATCCACCAGCACAGAGTATAAGAGGTGCCCCTGACTTCCATGGCATTCAGACTATCTTCTCTAGAGAGTGGGTAAAAAATTGTTTATGTCAAAGGGGTTAAGGGGCCCAGTTTGGGGATATAATCACCTGCTAGCAAAAAGGCTAAAGGGATTACCAGACTTTACTACTTCCTTTTCTAAACAACACATCAAGGAATACAGGCCCTGAAAGTTCAGGTTGCACTTTGTAAAGAAGTCATCATTATAAAAATTCACCATGTACACCCTGAGATTACTCCACCAGCAAAGTTTAAAAACTGTACCACATTCATATCGGCTGCAATAGGTAGAATTCAGATTTTCCTAGCTTTAGTAAAGGAAAGTCTAGATTTTATTAAAGATACGGAGGCGAGTATTATGCTTTCCTTTCTTGCTTTATTCAAACAGCAGCCAAGATGAAAAAATAAAAACTACACATCCCATGAACATAGGGAAGAAAGAAACAAATGATGTCATATCAAGGCAACCAATAATAAACGAGTATGCACAATAACTATCTTCACTACGAACAGCAAGTCCTCTTTTCTTGCAAGAGCAGGTCAAAACTGACGGAATAAAGGAATAATAACCACAATAATGGAAAAGGCCATTAATAACGAGAAAAAGTCTTTAGCAAAGTCCAGAGAAGAGAATCGGAAATCACAGTTTCTGGATAACATGAACCGATGAACTTGTGGAGCGTCAGAAGGAGCAACTTCTCGAAGAAGGCTAGAACATCTAGGAGCAGTATCTTCAGGATGAAGTAGCTGGTGCAGGAGAAACCGGCACTGAAAAAGAAAGGGAGGGTTAATAAAAGCGGTGGGATAATACTCGCCTCCGTATCTTTAATAAAATCTAGACTTTCCTTTACTAAAGCTAGGAAAATCTGAATTTTATTACAAGAACGGAGGCTCCTATTATGCTTGTTTAAAGCATATTAACAACTGAATCAAACACCGAAGTAATAGGCTTGCAATAAAAAGTTCTAAACGTGGTAACACAAGACCAATCTGCCGATCTAAGAATGTCCTCCAAGCGAGCTCCAGTGTTAAGGGCCTTAGAAGCCATGGCACCTCTGGTAGAATGTGCTCCGAAAGTGTTCGTATCAATGCCCGCAAGAGACATAACCCACTTAACCCAACGAGCTAGAGTGGGAGAGGAGACAGGTTTATGAGGTTTAGCAAAAGAAATCAACAACTGGGAAGAGGAGGACGTTCTTAAATCTGCAGTTCTAGCAATATAACTTTTTAAACAGTTCCCAACACATAATTTAGGATGCAAAGGAAAATACGGGTAATGAACTATTGAAATATTAGTCTTGGTTCTTCTATGAACTCTAAAAGACACATTAGAAGGAGAGAACTGGACGGAAGAAACGTCCAGAGCTCTCACATCAGAAACACGCTTCAAGGAGACCAAACATAACAACATAGTCAATTTTGCAGAAAGAGACTTCAAAGAAAGTAAATCATTATCAAGCCAAGAATTAAAAAGATTCAAAACCAAATTGACGTCCCATAAATGTGTATATTTAGGAGCAGGGGGATTAGAAAATCTTACTCCCTTTAAAAGACGACACACCAAAGGGTGTTCTCCAATCGGCCTTCCATCAATACGAACGTGTTCCGCAGAAATGGCTGATCTATAAGTATTTACCGTTCTATAAGCTTTCCCTTGAGAGGCAAGAGATGCTAAAAAATTGATGATTAGAATTATATCGGCTGAAACGGGATTTGAATTCCTGTCCAAACACCAGCCACACCAGACCATCCAAGCAGACCTGTAGGCCTTGGAAGTTCCTGGGGCCCAAGAGTGACGGATATATTGGGCAGCCTCCTCCGAAATTCCTGGGGTTCTCCAGACTGACCCGAAACCTTCCATGCTACCAGGGTTAAAGAATGATTGAGAACCAACTCGTGAGGGTGACCCTCCGGGTTGAGAAGTAGGTCCGGAAAAGAAGGAATTCGGATCGGAAGGTCCATTGATAATTCCAGAACCGAAGGGAACCAAGGTTGAGTTTGCCAGAAGGGGGTTATCAAAACCAGTGAAGCATACTGACGACGCACCTGAGCCAAAACTCTGGCAATCATAACGAACGGAGGGAAGGCATAATTGAGATGGGGAGACCAGTCTTGGAGAAAAGCGTCGGTACCCAGAGCTTGAGGGTCCGGTCTCCAGCTGTAAAAAGTAGGGAGCTGCGTATTTAGACGTGAAGCGAACAGGTCTATCGACATGACACCGAACTTTGACGAAAGTTTGTCGAAAATTGAGGGGTGAAGACGCCAATCGCTGGAATCTTTTAGGTAACGGGAGCACCAGTCCGCTATGGTATTCAGCTTCCCTGGATGGTATTGTGCTGTGACAGACAATTTTCTGGGAAGACAAAACTCCCAAAAACTTTTGGCTAGATCGGCCAGGGCTTTGAATCTCGTTCCCCCTAGATGATTTATATATTTTACGGAGGAAATGTTGTCCATCTTTAGGAGAATAGAACAACCTACTTTGTCTTTCGCGAAGGTCCTCAGAGCAAAGGAACCTGCAAGCATCTCTAAACAATTGATATGCAAGGCAGACTCCCTCTCTGACCATACGCCTCCAGTCGAGACGTTGCCACATCTTGCGCCCCAACCTGTCCGACTTGCATCGGATTCTAATACTAGATCTGGGGCCGAAGAGAAAATCGCTCTTCCGTTCCAGGCCTCCAGATGATCGAGCCACCATTGTATCTCTGCGCGAGAATCTTGATCTAACTGAACCACATCCGAATACTGCATGCCTTTGCGAAGATGATGAATCTTTAATCTTTGCAGAGCTCTGTAATGCAATGGGCCTGGAAATATGGCCTGAATGGAGGAAGCTAAAAGTCCTACAATCCTTGCTAGAGAACGTAGAGAAAGATAGGCAAGATCGAGGATCTGACGTAGCTCGTGTTTTATACGAGACACCTTCTGTTGAGGAAGAGACAGGGACGAGGTTTTGGAATCTATGAGGAAACCTAGAAACTCCACTTGAGTCGAGGGGCACAGGGAAGATTTTTCCATGTTCACCAGAAAACCAAGGGAATGTAATAGCTGAAGGGCAATGTGTAAATGTTGCAACAGAGACTCTTTGCTCTGGGCCATTATGAGAAAATCGTCCAGATAGACGATCAATCTTATTCCCTGAGCTCTTAAAGAAGCTACCACTGGCTTCATCACCTTTGTGAAGCACCAAGAAACCGAAGCCAGTCCGAAAGGAAGGGCTTTGAACTGGAAAATCGAATCCTCCCATTGAAACTGTAGGAATTTCCTGTAAGAGGGATGAATAGGAATCGCAAAATAAGCGTCCTGCAGATCCAGTCGAACAAACCAATCGCCCTCCTACAGAATGTCTCTGAGTTGTAAGATCGTTTCCATTTTGAAATGATTGTAGACCACGAAGTTGTTGAACAATTTTAAGTTTATTACAGGGCGAAATTTCTTGTTCTTTTTCTGGACCAAAAATATGGTGCTGAGAAAACCCGAAGGGTGTAGGCAGGTTTCTTCTATCACATTTTTTGCTATTAAAGATAAAATCTCTAACTTCATTAAACAAGATTGTTCGAGGGAAAACCTTAGAGGAGGAGGAGGGGAAATCTGATAGGGAAACTGGTAAAGATCTATGCAATACCCTTGAATGGTTTGAAGAACCCAAGGATCCGCGGTAATACGACCCCAATTTGGAAGAAAAAGAGCTAACCGACCCCCCACGGGAAGATGGCCAAAATTTAAATTCCTTACCTGAGACCTGTCCTCCTCTTTGGCGGTAGCCTCTGTTTCAGAAACCTCTCCCTCTTTGGGGATAGAACTGGGGCTTGAACTCTGAAGAGTAGTAGGAAGAGCCTCGGAAACTTCCACCACGGGAGGCGAAGCGGCCGGTAAAGCGGCTCCTTCCTTTACCGGCCCTGCCAAAAACCCTAGAGTTGAAAATTTTCTTCATCGAAAATTGCGCCTTGTCCAACGTTTGAAAGGTAGAAACGTATCTACCAAGTTCTTTAATAAATGTATCACCAAAGAGAAGTCCATTAGCCTGCTGCCCCTCTTCCCTGGTTGCAAAACTGCCCAATTTTGGTTCAATCTTTAGTAGTAGGCTTTTACGCCTCTCTTGAGAAATAGCCATATTAGCGTTTCCTAATAAACATATCGCACGTTGGGCCCAATTAGATAAAATTTCAGGATCAACTTGCGAACCCTCCAACCTGGCATCCTCAGCCAAATCCAAAATCCTGGTCAGAGGACCAACCAAATCCAACAATTTGTCTTGGCACATTGACCATGCACGGTCAACACCCTTCTTTGGATCCTTACCAAATTTAGAGAAAAATAGTACCATATTAGGGTCTATAATAGGTGTGGCCGTGATGCTAGACTGAAGAGAGGGACGAGGACATTCCGAACGTAATTTACTTCTTGTGGCTTTGTCCAAAGAATGCCTTAAATGACATGCCACATACTCCGCCACGTGATCAGACGGGAACCATTCCGTGGAGTTTGGGTGATGAATTAACGTTGGATCAAACATTGGTTCCCCCAAAGCATCCAAGACTGTAATATCATTAATAG
This sequence comes from Pleurodeles waltl, assembly GCF_031143425.1. Taxonomy (NCBI): domain Eukaryota; kingdom Metazoa; phylum Chordata; class Amphibia; order Caudata; family Salamandridae; genus Pleurodeles; species Pleurodeles waltl. The sequence continues at coordinate 868,967,505 of NC_090445.1, read as the reverse complement.
TTGGAGTACTTGAATCAGAAAGAGAAGTTTTTTGCCTCTTCTCCAAAGGCCCTTGCCAGAAGTCATCAGAACTCTGGAAACCATCATTATCATCCCCATCATCCATATCGTCATCAGTATCCCTCAGCTGAACAATATTCAGAGGAGAGGGACCCTTATCCACCGTTGTAGACTCCTTACGGGGGGAAGGACCAGCCAACTGGGGAGATTCATCAATCGTTTGTAACTTTGAAAAATTGCGCTTTTTTCCTTTCCCAGGTTCCGAAGTACTGGAACTTTGAGGGGAGAATTTTTTAAAAGATAATTCTAATTTTTTAGACATCTGTAACATGGAAGAAGATACAGCTTGTTGAACTGTATTCTGAATAAAGGAATTTAAATCAGCGCGTAAATCATCCATTTGAACCTCACTGGACGAATCATCCACTTTTTTAGCCATTCTGAATTATAATAGAAAGACTGAGGATACCAGGTAATTTATTTAACCAATAAAAATTAGTTGTTTTTTTTTGTTTTTTTTTTTGTTTAAATGAAAATGAGGGAAAATAAGTTAAAATAAAAAACTAGCACATATAGGGTTAAACTGTGTAAAAACACGGTGGGCGTGAGGAGAATGGGGTGTGCCCAGGCAGGAGCAACCAGTAAAAATCTGGGGCGTGGCAGGCCAAACCTCCTGGGACGAAAGGAGAAAAGAACCTCCTTCGACGACGCGAGGAACAGACCGCACTCGGCAGAGGGCTCCGAGGAAGCGCCGCTAAAGAAATTGTAGACGCAAGGAAAAACGGAAGAAACACGGCAGAACGGCTCCGAGGTAAGCGCGAACTGAACGCTTACCTCAGGAGCGCAGCGGGAGAACCGAACGTTCGGAAGAACGTTCGGCTCGGCCCGAGAGGCCGATAATATTCTCACAAATTAGACAATTTTTATAAACCAAGGAACGCACGCGGACACACAAAATAAGCGGAAAACGAAACGATAATAGCGACATAAATGACAATATGAAAATATGTATATATCTATGTCATAACACGAAAAAGAATATAAAGCTGAAGTAATAGAACTTATCTTGACTGCGAGCAGCAAGAAAAGAGGACTTGCTGTTCGTAGTGAAGATAGTTATTGTGCATACTCGTTTATTATTGGTTGCCTTGATATGACATCATTTGTTTCTTTCTTCCCTATGTTCATGGGATGTGTAGTTTTTATTTTTTCATCTTGGCTGCTGTTTGAATAAAGCAAGAAAGGAAAGCATAATAGGAGCCTCCGTTCTTGTAATAAAATTGTGCATCCAATGTCGACCTCAAACTAGGCCACCATGCCCCATTTTGCATGGCCCACTAGAGACGGCACAGCCGGAAGGTTTTAACACTGGTACCCATCATGAACAACATCATTAACATCTCAAGATTCCTCCATAAATATAATATCTTGATAACTAATAATCGATTGCCATCCCGCATCATATATTTTTGAGGCCAGCTGAAAAACCTAACAATGGCGCTACTCTGACCCACAGAATCCCCTTGCACAATCCTTATTTGGGTTAATTGGGACAATGTCAAATTTATTGGTGTTCCTGGGACATGGTCAACATGAGTCTTACTAAGTGGTGTCAACTTCGGGTAGTGGTTTTGGGTGTGATGGACCCGGGAACACCAGGAGCCCCCGTAACAACACCACAGACCCTCTCCTGATGAAGATGCCAATTTTTGTCTTCCATCTCTGACAAAGATGCAAATCGATTTTCAAAGGACAATGGCCTATGCTGATAATGTCTGTTGGTGAATTGGAAAGAGGTCTGAGGTCCACTGAGCCTAATTGTGTCCAGGACCTATAAAAGCAGCCCAGGGGCAGGATCTTAATCAAGTTAGATTTAACCATACCATTTCTAGCTTGTGCCAGAAACTCACCCACCACACGGGGGTTGCGAACAATAACAATTATTGTGTCACCATTAAAATGCTTTCCCAGACCCCCAATTCTCCACCACCTGCTGTGCTAAAAGAATCTCATTATAAAGATCCCAATTACTGCACATGTTAGAGTTCAACCAGTGTATTACTTTGTTCATAAGGTCCCTTGCAGATTTGAATTGATCAACAGGCAGGCTGGGAATATTTGCTAACACTATAACATGGGGGCATGAGGCAGGAGACATATCTATCACAGGAAGAGGTCACATCCTTGAATTACTAGTGTTAACCTGTTTAACAAGAGAGACCGAAGAAGCCTAAGCAGCAACTCTCAGTGGCAATATGGAAAGAACAGTTACCAAATCTTTGTCCATGAGTTCCATGTTAGCGTCAGTGTCGCTGCCCCCTCTACTGCACACTGAATGATGCACAGTTGGTGTTAAGGGTCTTTTGCGGGAGTTTAATTCGTCTGGTCGAATTGGACTTTAAACTCTGAGGGAGAGCCAGCCCTAAATGAGCCAGTTTCAATAATCTTAAGCCGAGCAAAGAACAGATGTAATTTAGCATCCAATAGATCGCTTAAGCATACATTTAAACTATCCCAAGGGTCGACAGTCGCTGCAGATACCTTGGCAAAATCATCTGACCTGTTTACAGCCAATCTAACCATGCAATCCACCGGCTTTGCTTTCAAGACCCTTTTCCTGCATTTGGCCTCTGGTCCAGGGTCAAAATGTTTGTCTGGGACAATAGTTAGAGGGCAAGAGTTTGACCCATTTCCATCTAATAAACCTGGCCCATCACCCTCATCCAGTGGGCCAGTATAAACATGAACATCCACCTTATCCCGAATACATACTCTAGTGCTGCCCCTTTCAGATGAATTTGACACAGTAACTGATTGCCCCAGAAAGGCAGAAGAATCATCATTACACGGGCCGCTGGGTGAGCTGTAATAAATGATTGAGATGAACGCAAGTCTTCAACTGTTAGCGAGAGCTGACTCTCTGCTAATTTAATCTCATTGGCCACCACGCCCACCGCCCTTGCTAGAAACTTGTCAATAGTAGAGTGTGGGTGCGTGTGATGGCAATTGGGAAGTTGCAGGGCACCCGGGCAAAGCCTTCTCTTTCCCATTATAACCACAAAGCTGACTGAAATAGTTTAAATAGCCGGGGGAGACAAACTCATTAACAAAAACTCACAGTACCTTCAAAAATTGGCAAATCGTTGGACAGCAAATGGCAGGGGAGCCGAAAGCCAAGAAGTTGGGCCCAGTCCAATTGCTGCTGGTCTATGACCAGCTAAGACGGGCCTTTCTTGGCATGGTCTTCGCCTGGGCACACGGCGGGGTGCATCCCATGCAGTGGGCTGTATCAGGCACTTAAGAGTGCGTCAATGTCCTCCGGCCCCTCCTCCACTCTACAGGGTGTAGTAGGGGACATAGTGCCACCCCAGCAGGGACACAGCCAAGGCTGATGCAGAAAAGGCAAAGTCTGAAAGTGCGTTCCATGTTGAATAATGCCCACCGTCTATGTATTGCACACAATAGGTTGGTTTTTATCAAATGTAACAAAAAAAACATTTTAAATAATTTTATAATGTGGTCTAATAAGGCCAATGAGCTTTGCTTGCACCTTCATAATTTTCTGTAATCAATTAAGTAATAATGTGTATTTTCTGTGGTGCTTACACTCAATTGTTTGGCATTTTCATAGCCCAATAAAATGCACATTGATATAATATACAGTTAACAGTGGCTGTGCTCAAAGGTTCGCACTTCCTTAATATACCAGCTGAGTTATAAGTAGTTCTTTAAATTATCACGAGGGAGTCAAGCGATACCACACCCAACCACTTCAGGTGCATAAATCCTGGTTGAAAAACAACCCAATTTCATAACATGATGTATCACGGCACACTGCCAACAATTCCATCAGGTAAGTCCTTTGTATAGTTGTAAAGGAAGGTATGTCACAGCAGTGTAGTTCATCAAGAAGGTTTTAATTCATTGGCTTTTGTATATCTCCGATATAAACCACAGGTACTCCATATGTGAAAAGCATCCTTCAAATGAGAATACATCCGACACGTGTTTCGTCAAAAATACTTTTTCAAGGCTGTAATACAAATACATATAAAGAAATAATATATCTATCATTGTACCAACCCTGGTATATAGGATGGGTACAAGATGTGAATAAGTGGACTACCACCCTAAATAAGCATAATAATATAAAAATGAAAATTAGAAGTAAACACCAAAACACAAAGGGGTCTCTCTCGTGAGAACGAGACAAGAGAGAAAAAGTGAGGAAAATTTGATTTTTTTTTTAGCAAAATGTTCTGTGTTTAAAGAGTCCCGACTGGGTCCCGGGGCCCCTGCCGGGCCTCGATGCGGGCGCTCCCTTCCTCTAGCCTGCCGTACCCTGAGGGGCCAGGGAGTCCCTGGGCCTGGGGAGGCTTCCCCTGCCTGTTTGGGTTCAAGGGCCCTGGGCCGTGCTCTAGGCCCCGGGCCAGGGCTTCCACAGGCCCTGGGGAGGGAGCCCCTGTCCTGGGCTTCGTCCTTCACCGTCCCATGTGGCAAGGCACCAGGGATAGAGTCTGGGGAGGCCTTCCCTGCATGGCTGTGCTCAGAGAGCCCCCACTGGGCCCCCGCCATGCCCTTGGGAGGGTGCTCCCTTCCTCTAGCCAGTCTGTACCTTGAGGGGCCCGGACCTGGGATTCCAGCGGGTCTGGGGAGGCTTCCCATTCCAGTTTGGGCTCAGTGACCCCGGCAGGGCCCGGGGCCAGGGCTCCGGCAGGCCCCAGGATGAGAGCCTCCGTCCTGGGATTTATCCACCGGCCCCTGTGTGGCAAGGCACCTGGGACAGAGTCTGGGGAGGCCTCCCCTGCGTGGCCGTGTTCAGAGAACCAGCCTGCCGTACCCTGATCGGCCTGGGAGTAGAGCGGGCCAGTCGAGGCTTTCCCTCCCGGTTCAGGTTCAGGGGCCCTGGCAGAGCCCAGAGTCAGGGCTCCATTGGGCCCCGGGATGAAAGCCCCCATCCTGGGCTTCGTCCTCCAGCCCGCCGGGAGGCAAGTGGTCTGGGGAGGACTCCCATGCATGGCTGTTAGAGCCCCAACAGGGCCCCAGCCACTGTCGGGCCCTAGGGCAGGCCCTCCCTTCCTCCAGCCTGCCATTCCCTGAGGGGCCCGGGCCTGGGAGTCCAGCAGGCCTGGGGAGGCTTCCCCTGCCGGTTCGGGTTCAGGGGCCTCAGCCGGGCCCGACTGCCCTGGGTGGGAGACCTTGTCCTGGGCTTCATCTTCCGGCCCACCAGGTGGCAAGGCACCTCGAACAGGGTCCGGAGAGAACTCCCATGCATGGCTGTTTTCAGAGAGCTCCGCCGGACCCCGGGCCCCTGCCAGCTTTGCTGGTGTGTAAAAAGGCCTGTGGGCCCAGGGTCAGAGGTGCTTTGGAGGCCCTCCTGCAGCCCAATGCCTGTGGGCCAGCTGGGGCTCAGAGAACCCAGGCCACAAGGTGAGCACAGGCTCCTTATGTGGAGGCAGAGCGTAAACAGGTGGCTGTCCTCCAGGCCCAGCTTTCTGGTCCCTCTGAGACCCCCCCAGGCATCTCGTTGCGCTCCATGCATTCCTATGGCACGTCAAGCTGGCTAGGCTGCCCTGGAAGTCCCTATAAGGGCACATTCGCTTTCTCAAAAGCCCAGCCAGGGCTCCAGGAGGTCGAGTGCATTTTTGCTGACAGTCCTTTCCGTCCCTTGGTGCACACTGAGTACAAGAAAGTGGGGTAACCTTCCTCCAGGTCACTAAGGACAGGTTACTCTGCACCCCTTGTGGTCCAGTGGTTCTTGACTCGGTGCTGCCAGGACCTGGACTGTCCTACCCTGGGGCCCAGGTGAGTGGGTTTCTTGCAGTCCGGTCCTATGGGTCTGTCCTCCGAACCTGACTTCCCAGAGAGAAAACTGAAATCCCGGGGCAGGTGCACCCTTCCTCCTGGCTGCCGTACCCTTAAGGGTCCAGGCCTGGGAGTCCATCAGGCCCAGGGACGCTTCTTCTGTTGGTTTAGGTTCAGGGGTTCTGCCTGGGCCCTGGACCCGGGCTCCGGCGGACCACTCTGGCACCGGGTGGAAAAGAGCCTGGGATGGGGTCCTGCAGGTCCAAGAAAGGCTTTGGCAGCAGGTAAATAGGCTGCCGTACCAAGGGTCGGAGGTTTGTTTGGGCCGCCTTGCACCCCTGTGCCTTATGCCCAGCTGTGGCTCCGAGAACCCAGGTTGCAGAGTCCTCCGCAGGTGCGTGCGTGGTCTCCTTATGTTAAGGCACATTGCGATCAGATGACTGTCTTCTGAGCCAAGCCATCTGGTCGCTCTGAGAACCCGGGGCATCTGGTTGTGCTCTGTGCATTCCTATGGCGCCTCCGGATCGCTGGGCTGACACGGGGAGGCTTCTCCTGCCAGGTCATGCTCAGAGGCCCCATCAGGCCCCAGCCCGCCATGTGGCAAGGTGCCCTGGACGGGTGCCCGTGGGGCCCTGGGAGGCCTCACCTGCATGGCCGGGAACATGAACCTTGACCAGGCCCCTTCTGGGCCCTGAGGTGGGTGCTCCGTTCCACCAGCCTGCTGCACAATGAAGGGCTTGGGAGTACACCAGGCTGGGGGAGGATTTCCCTGCCAGTTCAGGTTCAGGTGCCAGGAGGACTTGGACAGCATGTAAAGAGGCCTCAGATCTCCGTGTCGGAGGTCCATTGAGGCCCCCCTCGCAGCTCCAAGCCTGAGGGCCAGCGGGGGCTCTGAGAACCCAGGCCACAGAGCCTCCGTCCCCTGCAGGGGAGAGTTCAGGCTCCTTAAGTTAAGGGACGGTGTGACCAGATGGCTGTTCTGAGCCCGGCCATCTGGTCACGCGCCATGTGTTCCTATGGCACGTCCAGATGGCTGGGCTGCCCCAGAAGTCCCAATTGGGACTCATTTGCTTCCCCAAGCCCAGCCAGGAATACAGGAGGTTTGGTTCGTTCTCACCAATCGCCCCCTCCCTCCCTCAGTGCACACGGAGTACAAGAAAGCGGGGTAGCCTTCCTCCAAATTACTAGGGACAGTGTATGCCGGACCCCTTGTTGTCCAGTGGTTCTCAACCTAGCGCCATCAGGACCTAGGCCGGCCTGCCCAGGGTCCTGGGTGTACAGCCACCTTGCAGCCGTGTCCGATGAGTCTCTCCTCTGAACCTGGCTTCCCAGAGAACAAACTGACATCTGCATGCAAGGCGGCCTGCCCCCCTATCCACCAGGGAAGAGGTTCCAGCCAGCAATGTACTCCAAACGATTGGGCACACTTGATCTCTTTGGGGGTGGACTGCTTGGCCAGCCTCAGCTGTTGTTTCAATCAAAGCACTTCCACCCTGCCATGGAACATCTGACTCGAGGGTCTGCTGTCTGCAGAGGCCCATCCTCTACCTGGCAGAGCGAAGGCTAAGCAGCCTGACAGCTTGTGCCCCTCTAGTGTTCTGACCAGAGTAGAAGGGGTTTGGGTGGTGCCAGGGCCTGCAAGCCGCCTTGCAGTGTGGGCACCAGCGTCCCGTTGTCCTCCTCCACCCATCGCATTTCCGCAGCAAATTATGAAAAGCACGGAGGAGTGTCCATCTCAGCTGGGACCACGCCTAAGATGTCCAGAGCTGAGGAGACCCCCTCCTTGCAAAATCCTCCATCTTAGTTTGGAGGGCAGGGACCAATAGGGTTAGGTCTGTGTCCCCCTCCCCTAAAGGACAGGACACAGGAAGGGTGTAGCCACTCTCAGGGACAGTAGCCATTAGCTACTGCCCTCTGCCTGTTGTAACGCCCCAAAATCCAGGATTTAAGGGCTCTCCTGAACCCAGTTCATCAGATTCCTGGCAACCTTGCAAGAAGAAAGAAGAAGGACTGCTAAGCTAAAACCTCAACAGAGAAGACTGAAGACGCAAACTGACTTGTCCCCCAACCCTAGCGGCCTGTCCCCAGCTTCAAAAGCCCTGCAAGAAGAAAGCGATGCATCCTGCAGGACCAGCGACCTCTGAAAAGCCTCCAGAGGAGTGCCTGCATCACAGAGGACAAAGAACTCCTGTAGACAGTAGCCATGTCCAAGAAGAAACTCCATCCAAGGACTCCTGAACCGCCCAGGATCCGCAAGTCCTACCCACACTGCACCCGACACCCGTGGCCCAAGTCCAGGTGGCCCAACCGACTAGAGTTGGTCCCCAGGTGATTCTGAGCAAGTGCCCTCCCTGGGTTGACCCCTCCTGTCCAATACAACAAAGCCTGAATCTGGAGGAAAACCATTGATCACAACAGAACCGGATGAAGATACCCATTGCCCAAAAGTGCTCTGCACTCGCAGCCCCCTGGCTTTGGGAAATCCCACCTCAAGTGCAGCAACATCCAGCAGGTGGCCCTCCTCTTTGTCCAGCCCATGGTTTTCTGGAACCGATCCCCTAGACCCAGCCTGCAGCATCCACATGACCCCCGGGCATTCCCCTATAGGAAAGCATTGGGAGGCCAAAGCTGTGTTTGCACTCTGCACCCGGCTGCCCCGGCATTGATGAGGGTGTGTGTTTGGTGCTGACCTGTGGCCCCTGTGCTCCTCCAAACCCCTCGGGTCTGCACTCCGAAGATGCGGCTACTTACTTGCAAGCAGGCCTAATTCTGAGTGCCCCCAGTCTCCATAGGAGCCCATGTTGAATTGACCTCAGCTTTGACCTCTGCACCCGGCCTGCCCCATTTTGCTGGTAGTGGGTGTTTGAGGTTAACTTGAACCTCATCCTGTGGACATCCTAACCTCCAGAAATAAAGTAACAAAATATATTTTTGCTATCTAAAAACCATTGGCCTGGAATTAGGAGTGTGTGCTTCCTTTATTGCTTGTATGTGTACAACAAATCCTTTGCACTAGACTCTGATAAGCCTAACTGCTCGACCACGCTACCACGAAAGAGAGCATTATTATCATCTACTTTAGCCTCTGTTAAGCCTCTGGGGAACCCCTGGACTCTGTGCACACTATGGTGGTCATTACAACCCTGGCGGTCGGTGTTAAAGCGGCGGTAAAACCGCCAACAGGCCGGCGGAAAAGAAAAGGGAATTACGACCGTGGCGGAAGCCACCAACATAGACAGTCACTGTAACACTCCGACCGCGATGGCGGTACAAACAAACACTGCGGCGGTAACCGCCAACAGACAGGCGGAGGACAATGTACCGCCCACAGAATTACAACAGTCCAATCCGCCACTTTTTCCACGGGCGGATTCACCACGAACAAAAACATGGCGGAAACAGGACTTGGAAGGGAAAACGCTCACCTCTACACATCCCACGAGGAACCAGGACGCAATGGAACCCGAGCTCCAGATTCTTCCAGCCTTTATCTTCCTGCTCCTCTACCAGGAGCACAAACGCCGGCGGCGAAGACCACAGTGAGTACTGCACCTACGACACAGGGAAGGAAAAAAACAGTGACACACACACGCAACACTCCCACCCCCACCCTCACCCACGACAACACACACACTAATACATCATGATGCATTATAGTTACACCCCCCCAACTCCCCCTGGAAGAATGCAAGGACAAAAGGAAATAAGTCGAACAATTGTAATATATTCAAATACAGTAATCAAAAATATATACATATATAAAAATATTTACACTATAAACAAATATATACACCAACAATACAAGTCCAAGGTATTCCACTATCATAGTCCGTGGACCACTGGGCCCAAAATGCATGGGTGAGGCCCACACAAGATGCCCGAACAAGACGGAGGGAACACTGCTGGGGCATCAGATAGAAAAAAAACAGGCACCTCAGGGGGAAGGGGGGGCACCTCAGCCGGATGAGTGCACAACGCCAGATCCACGAGGGGGCTCCATGCCCACTGTTCAATCCTGGGGAGTGCAAAGCCACAATCTCTCAAGTCTCTGCAGTTGGTGGGTTGCCCACTGCTTTATCCTGGGGAGTGCAAAGCCACAGTCTCTCAAGTCTCTCAAGTGGGTGGGTTGCCCACTGCTTTATCCTAGGGAGTGCAAAGCCACAGTCTCTCAAGTCTCTCAAGTGGGTGGGTTGCCCACTACTTTATCCTGGGGAGTGCAAAGCCACAGTCTCTCAAGTCTCTCAAGTGGGTAGTTTGCCCACTGTTCAATCCTTGGGAGTGCAAGGCCACAGTCTCTCAAGTCTCTAAAGTGGGTGGTTTGCCCACTGCTTTATCCCGGGGAGTGCAAAGCTACAATCTCTCAAGCGGATAACATTCTCCACTGGTTCTGGAGGGGACTTTGTGCCCAGAGTGCTTCATCCTGCCAAGAACAGAGGTAGAGGATGCTGTTCTCCACTGGATCTGGAGGGGGCTTTGTGCCCAGAGTGCTTAATCCTGCCAAGGACAGAGGTAGTTGATGCCTTTCTCCACTGGTTCTGGAGGGGGCTTTGTGACCAGAATGCTTCATCCTGTGAAGGACAGAGGTAGTGGATGCTGTTCTCCACTGGTTCTGGAGGGGGGGCTTTGTGCCCAGAGTGCTTAATCCTGCCAAGGACAGAGGTAGTTGATGCCTTTCTCCACTGGTTCTGGAGGGGGCTTTGTGCCCAGAGTGCTTCATCCTGCCAAGGACAGAGGTAGTGGATGCTGTTCTCCACTGGTTCTGGAGGGGGCTTTGTGCCCAGAGTGCTTCATCCTGGTTGTGGCGGCCTCAGTAGCGGCGGAATCTTTGGCGCTCACTGGCCTGCGGTGCTTGTTGCGGCGGTGTCCTGGGCAGTGGTGCTTGTTGCAGCAGTGTCCTGGGCAGCGGTGCTGGTGGCAGCGGTGTCCTGGGCAGGGGTGCTGGTGGCGGCGGTGTCCTGGGCAGCAGTGCTGGTGCCGGTCTTGTCCGCCGTGCAGATTTTCCCAGACTTGCCGGTTTTACTGTGCCCCTTCCCAACCTTGGATGGTGGCGCAGCTGTCTCCACACTCCCATCTGTACCCCTGGGAGCGGCTTTGGTGGCAGATTTCTTTCCTCTCTCCCGCCGGGCACTGGCCACCTTTTTGTGCTTTACAGGTGGGGGACTGTACGTGCTCTTGCTCCTTGCCACACTGGCTACCCTGCTGCCTGGCGCACTCCAAAAGCCGGTTACTACTGGCACCACTGGTCCCGCAGATGTTGTGGCTGAGGTGCTGGGTTGGGACCTGGAGAGGCGGGCCCTAGGAGACCAAAGGGGTGGGGGAGGTGAGGGAAAGAGGTCAAGGTTGGACAGGAAAGGTTTTTGGGGAACACTGGGATGGGTAGATAGAGGGGGTTTGGGAGTGGAGGAAGAGGTAGTGGTTGTCGGAGGTGTACCTTTGCTGACTTTGGGTGAAGGTGCATGGGCTGGAGGCTGTCGTGAGGTGGATAGCTGTTGGGTGGGTGTGTGGCTGCGTTTGTGTACCTTGGGAGGTTGGCTCACAGACACACTGGTAGAGGACACAGGGGATGTGTGAATGGTTGTGGGGTGCTGACTGCACGTGAGCGGGGTGTGGTGGTGGGTGTGCTGGTTATGGACAAAGTGGCTGAGGATGTAGTGCATGCAGGTGTGAGTGGAGACGAGACAGGGAGGGATGAGGGAGTCGAGGAGGAGGGGGACACAGTGGAGGCAGTGGATGTTGGTGTGTCTGCATGTGTATGATGCTTGCGTGAGTGCCTGTGGGATGTGTGGTGCTTATGTTTGCCAGAGCTTCCCTTGTGCATTGAGGTGTGTGCATGCTGGTCTGATTTTGGGCTTGGGATAGGCTGAGGTACAGGGGTTTGGATCTGGGTGGAGGAAGTTGGAGGGGGGAGGCTAGAGACAGGGACAATGGCTGCCATCAGTGCTGAGGCCAGAGTCTGAAAAGCTTACTGATGGGCTGCCTGACCAGAATGAATGCCCTCCAGGTATGCATTGGTTTGTTGCAACTGCCTCTCTACACCCTGGATGGCATTCAAAATGGTAGACTGCCCAACAGTGAGGGACCTGGGGAGGTCAATGGCCTCCTCACTGAGGGCATCAGGGGTGACAGGGGCAGGGGCTGAGGTGCTGGGGGCGAAGGAGATGCCCACCCTCCTGGGAGAGCGGGCACAGGACACACGCTGAGGGGCTGCTGGGAGGGCGGTGCTGGTGGGGTGGCGGCTGTACCTGTAGATGCGGGGGCACAGATGGGCCCGCCACCGGAAGGGAGCTCCCATCAGAGGAGGAGTCCGTATCACTGGTCTCAGCTCCTGTCCCCACCGTGGAGCTCCCCTCCCCCTCCGTCCCACTGGTGGATTAAGACTCCGTAGTGTCGCCCTCCAGGGCCATGTGGGATGCAGCTCCCTCCTGCTTTGGTGCCACTGCTCCTCCGCCTGATGATGCTAATGCACACAAGAACAGGGAGACCACAAAAAGGGTGGGGAGACAGAAGAAAGACATGTTGAGTACATGCAATACCGCTACCGTTGGCGGACACTACAGACACAGAAGCACCCTGCACTATGCCGTGCACTTGGAGTTCCCTAATCAATCCCAGGGACATGGGTTACAAGGCTATGCCTGATTGCTGCACACATGGATATCACAGGAGCCTGACTAGGTGTAGTTGGCACTATACACAGGTGGGGTAGGGTGCCACAGGGCCTGCCCTAAGAAGGGACCTTGCCTACTAAACTCGCCCTGGTCTAGGGGACCCCACAGCCCACCCAGACACCTCCAATGCGCACTGACTCACCCCCTTGTGGCTGCTTTGATGCCCTCAAGCACCCATCCAACTCCGGGTACCACATTGGGAGGCCATCCCCAGCTGGGCCTCCGCCGTCTTCTTGCTCCAGCGACGAATGTCCTCCCATCTTTTCCGGCAGTGGGTGCTCCGTCTGTGGTAGACCCCCAGGGTCCGGACTTCCTTGGCGATGGCACGCCAAATGTCTTTCTTCTGGTGGGCGCTGACCTACAGGAATAGTACAGGGGAAATGGAGAAGATATTACCGTCCACACCGTCACAGTCATTGGCCCGCATCCCTGCCCTTACCATGAGGCACATGCACTCACCGTCGTTTCATGCACACCTCATACTCACCCCCCCCATCTTCCATCCACACCACTCCACACAAGCATTGCCCATACAGCATGCTCACAGTGTACTTACCTGTTTGTCTGGAGGATCGTAGAGTAGTGTGTACTGGGGGAGGACCCCATCCACTAGTTTCTCCAACTCCTGCGTGCTGAAGGCAGGGGCCCTTTCCCCACACACACGAGCCATTGTCTCTTCCAGACTGAGGTCACAGCAGCACTTGCAGTGTAGGTCCTCTCCTGTCGAAGATCAGGTATCAAGTGATTGAACAGAGAGAAAATGACGGTCACGTCCGCGGTGGTGCGTACAGTCACCGCCGGGGTACATTGTCATTGGCTTCTGGGACCCATAGAGTCCAATGTTAACCAATGCAGGATGGCGCCGCAGTCTTAGACCGCCTACCGCGTCTGTGTACAACGCCAGTGCAGTTACCTCATATCCCCTTGTCCCACTTTACAGGTCAGGCAGCCGCCATTTCAGGGGCCCACATGGCATTAGCTTGGACTGCGCCTCACATATCTAGGCCTTGCTTAAACACTAATACAGGCATATGTCGATTTGCTAATATTTTCCGATTAAGCTGTGTTGACATACCTCAGAGTTGGTTGACTCTCTGCTCGCTTTTCTCCTCCATAGGCACCATCCGCTGGGGCATGTGAGGAGATGGCGGCATCCTCGGGTGTACGGACTGCTGGTGGACCTGTCGACAATGGAGGAGCGACATGTGATCATCACCTACAGAGTTGATCGTACACAATCCTGGAACTTTGTGCACAGTTGGAGCCAGACCTGATGTCAGCTATCCGCCATCCCACAGGAATCCCCCCTCAAGTGCAGGTGCTGTCAGTACTCCATTTCCTAGCAAGTGGGCCTTTTCAAACTACAGTGGCCATAGCATCAGGGATGTCCCAGCCTATGTTTTCCAACGTGTTGTCCAGAGTGTTGTCTGCCATGCTGAAACACATGCAGAGCTACATCGTTTTCCCTCAGGTGGAGGATTTGCCTACAATGAAAGGTGACTTCTATGCCCTGGGACATATCCCCAACATCATAGATGCCATTGATGGGACACATGTGGCCTTGGTCCCTCCGCAGGAGTGAACAGGTGTACAGAAACCGGAAGAGTTACCATTCTATGAATGTGCAGATAGTGTGTTTGGCTGACTAGTACATCTCCCATGTGAAAGCCAAATTTCCTGGCTCAGTGCATGACGCTTATATTCTACGGAATAGCAGCATCCCTTATGTGATGGGACAACTCCAGAGGCACCGTGTGTGGCTATTAGGTGAGGACATGGACCCAATACGTTGTGACTAGGTGTCTGGGGATGTCCCTATGAGTTAGTGTGTGTCTAACAGTTGTCCCTCGACATTTGCAGGTGACTCTGGTTACCCCAACCTGTCATGGCTACTGACCCCAGTGAGGAATCCCAGGACAAGGGCCGAGGAACACTACAATGAGGCCCATGGGTGAACTAGGAGGATTATAGAGTGGACCTTCGGCCCCCTGAAGGAAAGGTTCCAGAGCCTCCATATGACAGGTAGTTCCCTATTCTACTCACCAAAGAAGGTTATGCCAGATCATCGTGGCCTGCTGTATGCTTCACAACTTGGCTTTGCGACGACAGGTGCCTTTTCTGCAGGAGGATGGTCCAGATGGAGGTGTTGTGGCAGCTGTGGAGCCTGTGGACAGTGAAGACGAGGAAGCAGAAGAAGAGGACAAAGACAACAGGAACACGGTGATCCACCAATACTTCCAGTGAGACACAGGTAAGAAGACAACACTGCCTGCTACATCTGATTTAATTCTACTACCTCTCCTCAGTCTGTCATTTTCACCCAGTGTATGGCCAATGAGTTGTCACTTTCCCTTACGATTTCAAAGATGTGGGTCCCACTGTGTGACATCTGCTTTGTTTCCGCATGGACTAGAGCTGTGTTACATAGGTATGTTGACATAACATTTGATAAAGCATTTTGCCACTATAATTGCTAATACACATTTTTGAAAGCACAGACAGACTCCTGATTGTTTTGTGATTTAAGGGTGTTTATTTAAGTGCTAAATAGTGGAGGGGGTTGTAAAATGGTCAGGGGTGATGGTGGAGGAATGTCCATGGCAGAGTCCAGTCTATTAGTCTCACAGGTGCATTGTCCAAAGGGGCATAGGAAGTGGAGCTGGGGCAGTATGGACAGGGTGACAAAGTGGGACAGAAGGATGACAATCAAGGTGGTCTAATTTCTTGGCGGGGGTCCTGGCATTGTTCTCTGTCTTTGTCCTGGATCTCAGGGACTGCTTGCGGGGTGGTTCTCCATCTGCAGGGGGTGGGGTGCAGGTGTGGTGGTCCTGTGGCGGTGCCTCCTGTCCACTAGCACCAGCGGAGGTGGTGGGCAGTTCATCGTCCAGGCTAGTGTCATTGGCCCCTTGTTGTGCCACAGTGTCCCTCCTGGTGTTGCCGAGTTTCTTCAGCACCCCTACAATGGTGCCCAGGGTGGAATTGATGGATTTGAGTTCCTCCCTGAAGCCCAAATACTGTTCCTCCTGCAGCCACTGGGTCTCCTGAAACTTGGCCAGTACCGTTGCCATCGTCTCCTGGGAATGGTGGTAGAGTGAGTTCCCTGGGCCTGTCCTCCCCCTGTCGCACAGCAGCCCTCCCAGTTCTCCTGTGTTCCTGGGCCTCTGTCCCCTGAACCGTGTGCCCACTGCCACTGCCCCCAGGTCCCTGGTGTTGTTGGGGTGGTGGGTTAGCCTGGATTCCCTCTAGTGGTGGGCACACTGCTGCTTGACGAATCCTGGGGACAGAGTTATGGGCCCGCTGGGTGGGTGCTGTGCTGGTGTTTCCAGAGGGGGGAAGCTCTGTAGTGGCCTGTGCCAGTGTAAGGGGAACCGACTGTCCCAAGGTCCCAGATGGGCCCGGCTGGTCATCTTGATCCAGTTGGACAGAGCTGCTGTCATCACTGTGGGCCTCTTCTGTGGGTGGAGTGGACATATCTGGACCCTCATGTCCGGTGACGTTGGGTAGGGGTCCTGCAGGGGTGTAAAGGCATGGTTAGTGCATCTGTGTGTGCCACGGTGTGCAATGGGTGGGTGACCGTGTACCCCAGTGCTTGCATTCCTGTGTAGGACCTTGGGTGATAATGGTTTAGGGGGGTGTATGGGTATGTGCAGCGGACATGCTTTGGTGATGGGTGTCCATGCTTTGGTGTTACATGCAGGGCTTGGGTTTGGGATGTGTGGTTTGTGATATTGGGACATACGTGAGGAGTTGGAGTGATGGGGGTGAGGGCGAGGGTGGAGGTATGTGATGGCATGCAGGTGGGTGGGGGATGAAGTAGTTAAAGGTTTGACTTACCAGAGTCCATTCCTCCTGCTACTCCTGCAAGGCCCTCAGGATGCAGTATAGCCAAGACCTGCTCCTCCAATGTAGTGAGTTCTGGGGGAGGAAGTGGGGGTCCACCGGCCGTCCTCTGAACCGCAAGGTGGTGTCTTGAGACCACGGAACGCATCTTCCCCCATAGGTCGTTCCACCTCTTCCTGATGTCATCCCTAGTTCTTGGGTGCTGTCCCACTGTGTTGAACCTCTCCACGATTCTTCGCCATAGCTCCATCTTCCTAGCTATGGTGGTGTGCTGCACCTGTGATCCGAATAGCTGTGGCTCTACCCGGATGATTTCCTCCACCATGACCCTGAGCTCCTCCTCAGAGAACCCGGGGTGTCTTTGCGGGGCCATGGGGTGGTGTGGGTGATGTGTGAGGTGGTGTGTGTTGTAATGTGTGGGGTGATATTTGGAGGTGTGTTGTGTGAGGTGATGGTGTTGAGTGCCTGTGGATGCTAGTTTGTAGATTGTGGTGTCTCTCTCTGGCCTTCTGTCGCAATTGTTGACGTAAGGGTTTGTGGGTGATGTTGGTGTGTGTTTTATATTATATTGGGTGTGTGGGAGTGGTGTGTGTATGTGTATCAGGTGTGTGTATTTCGATTTGTCCAAGGTGGATGTGTTTTGTAAGAGTGTGTGTATTTTGAGCACGGCGGCGTGTGTACCGCCAATGGAATACCGCGGTTGAAAGACTGCTGCGTGGATTCGTGGGTCGTGATAGTGTGGGCGTATTCCTGTTGGCGTGACGGTGTCGGTTTTGTTATCGCCAGTTTATCACTGACCTTTGGTGTGGCGGACTTGTGTGGGTGTCTGGATTTTGGCATATTCCGAGCTGTGGGTCATAATGACTGTGGCGGAATTCCGCAGCCGAGGCGGTGTGTTGGCGGTCTTCTGCACGGCGTTAAGCGGCTTTTACTGCCAATGTTGTAATGAGCCCCTCTATCTCATTTTGATATAGTATATACAGCCCAGCTTCCTACACCTGCCCTTTGTACACACCGCCCGTCACTACTACTGATTGGATGGTTTAGTGAGGTCCTTGGATCGGCTCCACCGGGGTTGGCAATGGCCCTGGCAGAGCGCTGAGAAGACGATCAAACTTGACTAGAGGAAGTAAAAGCCATGGCAAAGTTTCCGTAGGTGAACCTGTGGAAGGATCATTAACAGCAGAGCGGCCCAAGCGACTGACGGCCCCAGCCAGAAGCCCTTGGCTGCCATCAAGAATGGAACACCCGTAGGCACAGGGACCAACCCTCCCCTTGTGCTCCCTGGCCAGTGGAGCAGTCTGAAGCCACTGGGGCTCTTAGAGGACTGGGTGTGGGGTGAGCTCTTCCACCTGGGAGGACCTGACCCTCTTATGCAGGAGGGATCGGGGAATGGGGGTGAGGTATGCCCCCAGATCCAGCCCCTCCGGGAGTGGCAAGACAGAAAGCCCCTCCTGAGTCAGAACCCACGCTCAACCAGCACAACTCTGGGAGGAAAAGCAAATCAAAGTGCCTCCCAGGGCTGGGACCACCCCCTGATGGCCTTGCCACCTGGGCTCTCCTGTGCCCAATTCCCGGCCTTCCTGGGCTTCAGGTGACTGAGAAGTGGCATTTCTTGGGCGACAGGGTGGCCTGGGTGTGGAGGAGCTGGGGCGGTGAAGGAACCCTGTCTCCCCTCGGTAGGGATGTGCCTTTCTGGCACCTCTGATCAGGGCAGTGGGGGTGGGCTAACCCCAGCCCACTGGTATGGTTTGGGCCGCTGCCTTAAGCCAGTGACTCTCGATATGCTGGGGTCGAGACCTGGTGGTGAATGGCTGGTGTGCAGGTGGGGCGACCCTCCCTTGTTGCCAGGTACCCGGCTTGTCCTGTTCCTGTGTTACTGGGCTAAGGGTTTGAAGACTCGCGTGGTCCCTCCTGGTCCTCTGGGAAGGACTGGTGGTGGTGGAGCTGCCTGGCCTCTGAGCTGTTCTGGGAGTCCCCCAACCCTGGCCACGGGGAAGCTCCCGGGCCGTGCGCCTGGTGATGTTATTTGAATTGTGGAGGATGACTCTCAGAGGGGAAGCGAGACGGGGTGCTGGGCCGTCTTGCCGTACGCTCGGCTGATGGGCAGTGCCGCCTTCCTCCCGCCTCTCCTGCACCCACAGGTGGGTGAACGTTGAGAAAAGATGCCTGTGTCTCTTGGCGGTGGATCACTCAGCTCGCGTGTCGATGAAGAACGCACCTAGCAGTGAGAATAGGACACATTGATCATCGACACTTCGAACGCACCTTGCTGTCTGAGGGTTGCTTAGTTGCAATCACCCTGGGGCTTTCCCAGTGTGAGGCTGGGGCTGTCACAGGGTAGCTCTGCTCTCTTTGTTCCCTCCCTCTAAGGTCAGACCCCCCTGATTGCCTGCAGCCAGATCCCACCCGGGTCGTGTCATGGAGGAACGCCGCCAGTGTACCTAGCCTTGCCCCCCCCTTGGAGGAGTGCGGGTGGGGGACCGGTCTGCCCAGGGCACGTCCCATGGCATCTTGCTGGGTGCTGTGTGTGGCTGACTGTGCACACCGCCCTGGGTACCCACCTCTGTGGCTGGTTCCCGGGGGTGGGATGCTTTGGCATCTGACTACAACCTCAGATCAAGGTTGAATTTAATTGGACGTAGATGGAAGGGGCCGCGTCCATCGCCCTTAGTGCACTTAATGTTCGTTGGGCACCTGGTGTTAATTGATCAGTAGATGATCTGATTCTGGGTCAGGGTTTCTTCAGTAGCAGAGCAGCTATCTTGCTGCGATCTATTGAAAGTCATCTGAGCCAAGCTTTTTTCTCTCTCTGTAGGTGCCCGTGTCCCTCCTCCCCAACACACCTGGGGGGGTGTGGTCCCTCTGTTGGCGTGACGGTGTCGGTTTTGTTATCGCCAGCTGGCGGGGAGGGAGGGGGCTTCGGGCCATGGGAGGCTGCCTCCACCACATGCCACCTGGCTCGGGGGCCTCTCCCTCCCTCCCTGCACCACTGGGTGCAGAGACGGGGGCCACAATCCTTTGCAGGTAAGCAGGGTGACCAGATGGCCAGAGTGGGAATCCCTGGTCCACACAACTTGCCAGTAGGCAAGCTGCCCAGTAAGGAGCTTCTCAAAGTGCACGGCCGCTCTTGACTTCACCCGGCTGGTTGCCATACTGCCTGGGTCATGCTGACCGCTGGGTTATCCTTGCCCATCTGGTCGCCAAGTCTTTCCGGGCCATCTAGTTGCTCTCTCACCACTTTGTGGGGGCTTAATAGTCATGGAAAATGGGCAGGTCAGTAGGGGGAGGGAGTGGGGCAGTCCGGGCATAAGTCTCCTGGTCTCCACATGCCTGGGCTCCAGGAAGGAGGAAGGCAGCCACATAAAGGCAGCACCATGAGCCCATGGTATGGTGAAGGCAGTCACTACTCAGGGCAAGGTGGGTGCAGACCGGAGAGGACTCTTGTGCTCCCCCACCAGTTTCGGGCCTAGAGCAGTGACTAGCCCAGCATGAAGGCCTAGCTCCCCCACTTCCCACCAGGTGACGAGCTGGAAGAGGAGACTGGGAGAGCTCTGAGAAGCCATCAGCAGGGTCCATACTGGACAGCAGTGCTGCAGCAGAGGACGTAACCATTACACCCTGGGCACAGAAGGGGTTAAGGGGACAGAGTATTCCTTCTACCTAAGGTTATGGAGCTCCATGTTGTGTAAGATTCCAGATTTCTCCCTTAGATGGATGTAAACTAAAGAAAACTTCCCATAGATCAAATGGTTCACCAACTCCTTCCCAGTGTCAGTTATGAGCCTTCAGTGCCTCTGGCCCATTTCGAGCCTCCCAGCACCATTTTGAGTGTTTCAGGTTCAAGGGGGCAAATGTACTCCTTCTACCCAGGGTTATGGAGCTCCAAGTTGGGTAAGATTTCAGGTTTTTCCCTTAGATGGAAGTAAACAAACAAAACACTCCATATGGTCCAAAAGGTGTGCAAACTCCTTCCCAATGTAATTTCTGAGTTTTCAGTGCCTCTGACCCATTTCTAGCCTAGCAGCACCTGTTTTAGTGATATTTTTAAAAAATTTCAGTTTTTCAGGTTCAAGGGGGCAAATTCACTCCTTTAACCCAGGGCTATGGAGCTCAGAGTATGGTCAGATTTCCTGTTCTGCCCTTGAATGGAGGTGAACAAAAAAAAGGACTTCAAGTAGTCCAACCGGTATACAACCTCCTTCCCGGTGTTGGTTATGAGCCTTCAGTGCCTCTGGCCTATTTCTAGCCGCCCAGCACCTGTTTTAGTGATATTTGCGACCTTTTGAGTGTTTCAGGCCAAAGGGGGCCAATTCACTCCTTTTACCCAGGGCTATGGAGCTCCAAGTTGGATAAGATTTCAGGCGTTTCCCTTAGATGGAAGTGAACCAAAAAAAAACACTTGACATGGTCCAAAAGGGATACAAACTCCTTCCCAACATCAGTTCTGAGCCTTCAGTGTGTCTCGCCCATTTCTAGCCTCCCAGCACCTGTTTAGTGATATTTTCGACATTTTGAGTTTTTCAGGTTCAAGCGGGCAAAGTCACACCTTCTACCTAGGGTTATGGAGCTCAGAATATAGTTAGGTTTCTGTTTTTTCCCCTAATGGAGGAGAACAAAGAAAACCCACTTCAAGTAGTACAAAAGGTACACAAGCTCTTTCCCAGTATCAGTTCTAAGTCTTCAGTGCCTCTGGCAGTGTCTGCCCTTGCTGGGTCTGGAAGTTATGACTGGGCCTGGCTGGATGGGGAAGCTATGACCGGGCACCGGGAGAGAGCTCCGGCTGGCTGTGGGTGGAAGCCCCACTCCAGTCTGCCAATCCTCAAATGTAAATCAACCATTTACAAATGCTTCTAGGTAAGTAAATCTTTTGGGATCCACACAAAACACACTACATTTTATTCCCTTAATGACTAGTTTCCAAAAAGAAGTGACAGCAAGGTGTTTGCTACAGAGACAGTATGCATGGACAGTAAAAAGCAAAGAAAAACACCAAAACATTATTCAACATCCATCTCAGGCATCCTGGTTGGATTTGGCACGAGGGTAAGTAAATGGTTCATAAAAAATAAATGTAAAATCCCTAAATATAATTGATAAATCAACCATTTACAGGTGCTTCTAGGTAAGTAAACCTTGTGGGAGCAACACAAAACGCACCGCTGCTTTGATGACGTGTGCACGTCGTGCTCGTTGCAACATCATCAGATCGCCATGGGGGGGATCAAGGGTGGCAGTGGAAGGTAATCCATTGCCATCCTCAGTGGGGACCTGCGGGTAGGTGGCCGGTGGGGGAGCACCAGTGCTTCCCCTGTGGGTCGGTCCCAGGATGTAACGGTTATGCCCTTAGCAGGACATAACCATTACACCCAGGGCAGAGAAGGGGGTATGAATAAATTGAGCCCCATTATTGGATCCTAGTACACCTGGTGTGATGTACAGAATCTATATTAGTTGTTGAAAAATATGTGACATATTCTCAATAGTTCCACAAACATCCATGTTCTACTGTATGAAAATTGAACCTAGGTCCTATGTGTCCCCACCCACAGTGGCTGGTGGTCCATCTGAATGATTTGTACTACAGGCCCTTTCTGCTTGAAGTAGTGACAGTCACTCACATTATTATGTCTGCAGGGAACAGGAAATGTGACAGTGGCATCTTCTGACATATCTATTCTGAACCTTCATTCTGCCCCACAAGAGCAAGAACACAAAGGTGCATGCTCACCAAGCAACATAGCACAGAAGAATATACAGTAATGTCAAATAAAACACCGGTGAGTGCTCTAAGCAACACAGCACCCAGGTATTCGTAAACAAAGGTGTGGAGTTGTACAATTAATGTAATCATAACTTTATTCTGCATGTCTCAGTGCTCGGAGGCCCAAATAGGTAGCCACCCGCTATGTACAAGCACTAGAATAGAATAGAATAATGAAAACAGATGACTTCGCTCATAGACCAGGATCATTAACTCATTCTTTCTCCTTTCTTCTAGCTCAGTATAACCAGGTAGAACTTAACATATGGCTTGAATTCTTTATCACTTCTCAGAATAGCAGTACAATCTTCATATAGCAGCCTCCTCCCGCTGCCTCCTGTTATGATAACTGATTAGTAATCATAACAGGAGGCAGTGTCTGCCATGTTTCTTGAAAAACATTGCCCACGTTTTAAAACCTCTCCTAAAAACAACCTGGACAACATGAAAGTCTTTAGCCACATAGTGCTGCACTCTGATGTGAACTGCCTTTAGGTGGTAGATGATTCTCAGCACTGCCAAAACGTGATGTGCAAGTTATACATGGACTGTTAAAGTAGGTGCAATGACATTCTTCTCCCTACTATTTAACAAAGATTGAATCCTCTCACCTTCGAGTTGAACACAGATTTCTGCAGAAGGGACATTGTTTTAACGCTTTCTGCCTCCAGCCCTAAAGGCCTCTCACAAGCACCTACATGTCACAATGAGGTCAGTTGTCTCCTTGAATAGGGCTATCATTGCAGTCACAGGACCAATGCAAAAACATTGAAAGTTCCAAAAGAGTGCTGCTTAATAATTAGTAGAAGAAACTAAATCAAGTGTTTGAATTTAAGAAAAAGACTGGACAGCAAAAAGTAGGTGGGCCCATCACATATTCTAACACTGCCAAGGGAGTGCACCTTTTGTAAATAGTAGTCTATTTTTTTGCACCCTACTCTGTCTAATGCATTGGCATCAGTGGTGTGGCATTGCATACTGGGCTTCTTTAAATGATATGCTGAGGGTTTCTGTTTAAAGCCCTGAAACAGATTGTATCACCCACCTGCCCACATCAGAATAGCCTCTCAAAACCATCACATATTATTCATGGCTGATAAGTAGAGATACATTTAGAAAGTAGTTTTGAGCATTTTAAGATACACTGGTCACAGCATTGTACGATTTTAAAACAACTTTTTAATGATGAGAAGTGGGTCACCACATTACTTTGTAAATTTTGACAATAACTACAAGCCACATAAACCATATTGCCAGTTTTCATAGGGGAAGATATGAGCCCTTACACTTTCAGAAGCTGTACCTTCCACTTTTTCACAGATTGATTTGATGTCACATTCAAGTACACACGTCTATTCACCCTGATGTATCTGTTTACTTATTGTCACACATGCTCATACATGTGTACTACCACTTAAACACACACATGCAATTCCAATACTGTGAGATGCCCACACACATACTTCTCTCATAGACATTAAGTCCAATTTTTCCAATCTAGTACAAATAACAAATAATTACTCATATCAGGTACGATTACTTGTCTCAAATAATCACACAGTGCACTCACCCACATCAATTAGATTCATCTCCTTCAAGCACAGTCACTTCCATCAGTTATAGTCACCCCCGGACCTGCGGAGGCTCAGGCAGTTTTGCATCAGGGTGGCCCTTTCTCACTCACTATCAACTGACAAGAACACTAGCACAAGCGAAAAGATGACAACAAAACAAATGCTGACAGCCAGGGGGAGGCTGAGAAGGAGAAGTAAAGGTGTACAAGACAGAAAGAGAAACATTGTTTGACAAAAGACAGTTATAGACAGTTATAGAGGAGGGGGAGAAGCAGGATTGGAGGAGAACATAAAACTAAGGCCAGGAATATAGGACAATACAGGACGATAGAATAACAACAGAGTACAATGCATAGCCAAAGAGAAAAAAAGACACAGAAAATGGATGATAAAATGTACAGTGAAGGGCAGAGATGGATAGGAAGATGTAAATATTAAATGGCAGTTAACAAATAGGGCCAATTAAACCCCTAGGTGCCCAGGACGTAACGGTTACATCCTCGTTTGCACTGCTCGGGTGCCGAGGACGTAACCGTTACGTCCTGCTATGGGTCCTCGGGGAGAGCGAGATGGCCAAGCACCCCCTCCCCTGGGTAGGGATGGAAGAGGAATCATTTATCCTCCACACCCACCCCACTCTCCCCCCGATCGCCCAGTGACGTCTGATGACATCAGCGCGCGATTGTGCATTGACCTCATCAGACGCCACCAATACTGCGCTGGAAGCTCTGCTTCCCGCGCCAATCGGAAGAGAATTGCAAAAGCATTTCTCTTTCGATCACGTGGTGGGGGCAGGAGAGGCATCAAAGGAAAGGAAAGGCCTTTCCTTTCCTTTGATGTCTCTCTGAGCATTTCTGCTGCCCAATCGTGAAGCAATCGGGCAGCAGAAATGCCCACTAGACGCCAGGGAGTTTATTTTTTTTTGTTAATCTCATGAGGGGAACGACCCCTTGGGCAAGGTCGCTCCCCGGGGGCAGGCAAATTATTTTAAGGCATTTCTGCACCCCTCTGAGGGCAGATCAACCTATTCTAAATAGGCCAATCTGCCACTGGGGAGGGGGGGGGCAAAAACCTCTAGACACCAGGGATCTTTTTTTTTTTGTGTTTTTGTTTAATTTTACACGTGGGAACAACCCTTTAGGCAAGGGTCGCTCCCCTGGGGGCAAAATTATCTTTAGGCCATTTATGCCCCCCCCTTTTTTTTTAAATTAAATGTGGGGAGCTACCCCTTAGGCAAGGGTCACTCCCCTGGAAGGCAATTTTATTTTTAGCCTTATTTCCCCCCTTGCAGGCAGATCGGCCCATGTTCATTAGGCCGATCTGCCCCCAAGGTGGGCAGAAACCACTAGGCAGCAGGTTTTTTTTGTTGCACCAATTTCACGTAAGGGGAGCAACTCCTTAGGCAAGGGTCACTCCCCTGGGGGTCTAATTTATTTTAGGCCATTTCTAGTCCCCTTGTGGGCAGATTGGCCTATTTCTATTAGGCCAATCTGCCCCTGGGGGCAGAAACCACTTACGCACCAGGGATTGGTGTGTGTGTGTGTTTAGTTTGAGTAAAGGTCGCTCCCCCTGGGGGCACATTTATGTTGGTCATATATGCCCCCCTTGGGGACAGATCGGCCTATTTTTGGAAGGCCCATCTGCCCCCAAGGGGGCAGAAAGCCCACCAGCAAGCAGGGAAGATTTAAAAAAAAAAAAAGAGGGTGGGGGTATGGCCATACCACCCCACCAAATAAATTGGGCCAAAGTTGTTTTGCCCACCAGTGGGCAGCTGGGGCAATTACCCCTCATCCACTCCCCGGGGGCGGCAGGAAGCCTTCTAGATGCCAGGGACGTTTTTTTTTTAAAATGGGGTGGTGGCTACCAACCAGTATGGGAATAACCGTCTTTCAGCTCTCCCCCCCGCACACTAAAACATCTTATCCCATGGTAAGCAAGAGGACATTTGATTATTTGTGTTTTTGGTTTTACATTTGAACCATGAGAGCTTGTCTAACTCTCAAAATCATCCCACTTGGAATGGTGAGGGCTGCACTTTTTGGACTTTGGGACGCTGCCATGTAGAAAAATCTACAAGACCGAGACACATCTGAAAACTAAACACCTGGGTAAGTCTAGGGTGGTGTGCTTCACATGCACCCCACACGATTTTCTTACCCACAATGCCCTGCAAACCTCCAACTTTCCTTGGAATCACACATTTTTCCCACATTTTTTGTGATGGAACCTTCCACAATTTATTCCTGTGGCCTTTTTGTGAAAAGAATTGTGCTGGAGGCTGGGGCTCACCATCAAGGCCCAGCGCCCCTAGTGCCCTACCTCAGTTAACACTTTAATCACATCAGGAAAAAATGATTGCAGGACCAATATGCTGATTATATTTTAGTATTACCTATTTGATTTTACAATTCGATCTTTGGATATTATCTTCCTCAAAGAGTGTTATTCCTTTTTTACATCAGTTCAAGTCTAAAGCATGTAAAGTTTTGTCCAAATTTAATGCTGTGCAAATCTTCTTTATGCTTGTTTTTCTGTTTCCCCCCGAGGCGGTCCGGTCTCTTCCATGGCCTATGCCCTCGGCAATGTAAGTGTTCTGGTTTTCCTTTCTTTTCTCTGTTTTAATCTGTTTTGAGTCTTTCTTTCTTATTTATAATTTCTTTCTGTCACCTTCCTTGGTGTCTATGTTTCTCTTCTAGTGTTTGACGTTTATTACTAACTTATGTACAGTTCGCAGCCCTTTTCACTTAGGCCCTTCTTTCTTCCTTTCATGTCTTATGGCGGCTTCAAATCATGATTTGACTACAAAAACATATTTGACTAAGAACTTAACCCCCAAAAGGTTGCTTTTTAGGGCAGATGACTGCAAGTACAGCAACCCAATTGCTTTCTTCCTTATTGCTCATTTTTCTATTTACTTAGACCCCAGTGACTAGGCCTGGGTGGAGTTCTCATAGTTGCGCTACACGGTATGCTGCGGAGTGGCCAAAAAAGTCTGCCCCACTATGCAGAGTTCCGCGAGTGAGCTAGGTTTCACAGCACGCCTGTCCGCATTGTGTTTTACGTCAGACACAATGGGGAGTATGTCCTCGCATTCAAAATCACATGCGAACCGCACTGCGAGGGTTTGTATGGGCGCGACCATCTTGTTTTCTTATTCTGTCCATGGTGCTGGGCCTGTTTTTTAAATCCCTTCTCAATCTTTTCAATCCTCCGCCCTCCTAATTAATCTACCATTGTTTTTGTGACTGTTTGTATTTTTGTTTATTTTTCCCTATACTTCCTTACTTCTTCCTTGTTTCCTTCCTTTTCTTGTTTCTTTTCTTTAACCCACCCAGCGCTATGGCAGAGCAGGGTGACCAGAGGAGCGGCGATGCCAGGCCCCCTGACCAGCCAGCAGCAACAGCCTCCTACCTTGTGGAAGGCAGTGCCGCCAATGGGTGCAGTCCCGGATAATATTTTGTGAGGTGCAGGTGTCAGCACTTATGTTTTTTCATGCAGCACCACCTCCCCTCCATGCTGGCAGCTGGCCTGGCAGTGGATAACCTCTGAAGGAGCATCAGCAGCGTTGGGGGAGTGTGTGCAGCTGTGTGCCGTGCACCAGTCAAGTCCAGCACACCACCCAGCAGCTGACGCACTGCTTGAGGGATATTCTACACAGAGAGCAGGACCTGCTCGACCAGTTAGGCATCGAGATTCGGGGCTCAGTGAGTATTAATTATTTGTTGTGTTTGCATTCTACAATGCTAACTTTTTTTTTTACAAATAGCATGCTGCTCACACTCAGAGGTGAAGTATGTATAGTTCACGTTAAGAATATTATTATTTGATCCAGTTTGAGCTAGGCAGTTACTCGGTACTACCTAATCCTACTCTTCGGCCCTTGCTTTGCTGGATTATTTAAGAAGCAATTTCAGACTTCTCTGTCCTCCTGTTACCATAGTAAATTACTGATATCAGTGAGTTAGCCTTCTCAGTGACTTTCTTTGTGTATCTCATACAGTTCCAAGCAATTTCGTAGTGGTGTGTAGTACTAGTATGCATTGTAAAAAAGGGAGACTGAGTTGGTCCATCAAGAGTGTTGAGAAATTATGATAGTATCAAAGATCATTCATTGCAATGCATTAGTTCCAAATCTAGTTTTTGCTAAGGAAATTTGGAATAGGGATTTTAGGATTAGTATGGCCAACTCAACAATAGCCAGTACTAGTACCAGTGGCCATCTGATTTAGATACGTACAATGTTACTGCATTTTCCTATTGTAATAATTTTGTGGAGATTAACTGTACCACTAATCTATTTTTTATCTTCTTTATTTCTTACATCCACATCAAAGGGCAAGAAAAGGGGCAGCACAGAGGCGGGTCCGGGAAGAGCTCAGGAGGAGGCACTGACCACCAGTGCCACTTCTGATGGCTTGTCTCATCCCAGTAAGCCCTATTATTTATTATTTTTAGATCCCTATCTTATATCTTTGCCCTCTATTATATACTACTTTTAATTTTGCCTTGTTTATTTTTTTAGTACTGTCTCCTTTTTCCTCCAACTTCCCTATCCAATTTTTGTTTAATTCCTGTTATCCCTGCATTATCTTTTTTTTCCTTATTTCATGGGGTTTTTTGGTAGCTGACTTTCTCCGGTCTGCAGTAGTCTTTAGTTTTCTTCTGCTTTGTTGTTAATCTTTCCCTCTCCCCTATTTATCTTGTGGTATTGTAAGACTAAGAACAGGTTTGTGTACTCTCCTGTCCTAAGAAGATTGCTGGTCAAGTAAGCTAGTATTATAAATAATATTCACCATGTATGTTTGGTGAGAAGGCTTTCTATTACTTGCTCACAGTTTCTTGCTAACAGTTAACAAGAGAGTGACCATGGTCGTGGACCACCCACCCAAACCCCAATCTTGTGCTGTGTAATTCATTTATACAGTATACCAACAGTTCCCATGACAGTGCAGCATGGCTGGAAAGTATGTGGTGCCATTGCATTTGCCAACCAAAACCACTTGTCTTTCATTCACCATTATTATTCCACTCGTTTATTGTGCTTCAGTGATTCAGTCATCATCATCATAGGGTATAGCTCTGCCCCTCTATTATGAAAAGTTTTGGTTCGCTTGACTACCTGGCTTCTCTAACGTTTTAAACCAACAAAAAGCCCACAGTGATATTTTTGATAGAAGATACTGCAGTGCTAACAGAACTGTAGTGATGTATTGCAGTTGTATTGT
Organism: Pleurodeles waltl; assembly: GCF_031143425.1. Lineage (NCBI taxonomy): Eukaryota > Metazoa > Chordata > Amphibia > Caudata > Salamandridae > Pleurodeles > Pleurodeles waltl. Next base: position 868,938,629 of record NC_090445.1, on the reverse strand, counting down.
TTTGATTAAATAGATGAAGGGGAGGTGTATCTGGCATCTAGTCATATTGACCAGTGCTGCTGGCTCAAGTGCCACTGCAGGAGGAGAGTCAGTTTGAGGGGAAGAAGCGGCTGCAAGGCAGTGGTAAGTTACATTGCTTGCTTATTGACAATTACTGTTATACTCACTAGCTACAAGGGCATTGTCATCACTCGTGATCGTTAACCCCCTGATTTACCAGCTATAGTGGTGGTGAAGTTATGGCCTTTTCTATCCACAACTCAGCAAAAGCTCACATAATGTATGCTAAAAATGATAGCTTGATGGAAATGAAAAAGAATGGAAGGTTAAAAGAAAGGATTGGTGAAATGAATAAAAGGTAAGGATGCATGGGTAGGTGAGTATTGGGTAAATAGATGGACCAAGTATGATTGAAATGGTAGTGCTGAATAGATGGATAATGGATTTGAAATGTTGGTGAAAGACTGGATGAGAGAAAGTAAAGCCTAAATCATGATGGCTATAGGTGACTATAATATAATAATGAAAGGATGATTGAATAATTGCTTGGATGAATAAGCAAGGGAGCTCTTCTGGAGAGGAACATGCTGCACACCTACTTTGTTTTATGGCTGTCAAGTCTATGGTTCAAAGTGGCTGGTATTTTCATTTTTGTTCGAATCGGTTGACTCACTGTATTTGTTAAGCGAGGCAGATATGTATCCTACCCATCATCGTTTATCAACCCCCACTCCCCGCAAATGCATTTTTCCACCCATGAACAAAGTGCTGTATGGTTCAGTTTGTGACTGTAGTGTTGGCTATGCAATGTGTGCCTGCTTCAGTTAATGCAGCATTTACAAAGGTTTCAAAGCATTGCAAAGCAAATATACAAAGTGTGTTTCCTTTCGCCCACTCAGTCTCCTCTTACTACTTCAGTGCTTTATTCTTTACTTAGTTCTTCCATCCCAGCCTACCACAAAAAATACAAAATCCATGTGCCACATTTTTATGGCCATGTGATATGATTCCAAAATATAGTTCATGGTTTCCCATAACAGATTTTAAACCTGTTCAGATTTTCCCTTTAGACTTTGGTCTGTTACAGTGACTTAATAAGCCAAAGCTTATACTTGTGATGAATTGATCAGTGGCAACCCTCTATTCTATAGCAAAAGCTCTACTTACTGCCTAATCCCTCTACCCTACCCTGCTGTAGAAAAAGTCAAGTTTTCTTTCCTTACTGCTCAGAAAATGAATTAGTTGGAAATAATTTGGTGTGGTGGGAGAGGCCAATGAGTATGGTGGAACTAAGTGCCTGATATGATTTCAACTCTGACGTAAGAGACTCTGTGACAAACATGACAAATACAATCTATATAGACCGTACCTTTCCCTATAGTACAGTGCATTGTTTCCCCCACTGTCTACTTACAACAGACAGGGTAAAAATATCCTCATTTAATATGTGACGTGTGCGATGTAGTATATTATTTGTTATTTATCTGCCTCTTTGGAGTCACGGTTGAACATGAAAGGCATTTGGAGAAGAGCATGGCCATTAAAGCTAGATAACTGTCAACTACAGCTTCCCCAGCTGCAGACAGCAACAAAGTACCTGAAGCGCTCGCTAGCATGCCTGCATTAATTTAGCACAACAACTTGTACTCTAAGCTGCAAAATGCCTTACTCATTAATTAGAGGCTATTTATTTTTATTTTTCCACTCAAAGTGTCTGTTTAGTTATTAGAAAAGCCCTTAAAAGAAAAAAATCCAAACATTGTTTTTTTTAAAAATCTGCAGTTATTCTGCCTTAATTCTTTTCAACCAGATAGTCAGTGCTTTTATGTTAGGCAAGTGTGGCTAAAAAATAAAATTGGCCCTGTGACTCTTCTAATCATAATCACATCAAATTCCAATGGCCCTATGGCACCAGCAAGGTACTGCTACTATGACACCCAGTACTTAGGGCCGTATTTATACTTTTTTTAGTGCCGCATTTGCGCCGCTTTTTGGCGCAAAACGGCGCAAACCTACAAAATACAAAGGCATTTTGCAAGTTTGCGCCGTTTTTGCGTCAAAAAACGACGCAAATGCGGCGCAAAAAAAGTATAAATACGGGCCTTAATTTTAAACACGTGCTTGCAGAGAGCATTGTTTACAATTTGTCTTTTTTTCTTTTTCTTTTTCTCGATATCACTACTCCTGCTTCTGCAACAGTACCATCCACCAGGCAGGATAGACCAGACTACCACAATGACAGTATTTGACACACAACAAAGAAGGTATGATATCATATGATAAAACTAGCAATATCAACTTCTTCTGAGCAATGGGGAGCTAGTATTAAATGAAAACTAAACTAAGAAAATTAAATCCTCGAGTCAGGAGAAGGGAGCTCAGAGTCACGAGTAATTGGACAAGGTTAAGAGTTAAGGCAACACAAGGCCTTAATGATGATGTTGATTGGGTCATTCTGGAATATTGCTCAGGTAATAGAAGATAATGCAGTGAGTTGGTGTCGCTTTCACCACATCCACCCCAGCAAGTGTATGATCCATTTATGGTGTAAAATAAAGTAACACCTCAATAAATCACACAGCCTGGGGAAGCAGGTTGGGGGCTTGATGAATGGATGGAATAGGGGATTTGGGGAAAGGTATGACGAAGGCAAACACTACACAAAAAAAACCACAGCAGTATTCATCAGGCTGCTGAGCAAAACACCATCATCAATCTGTTGTAGAAGAAAATGATGAAGGGAAAAGTATGACAAAGTTCAGTAAATGCATTGCAACATTCCTTCTGCCCCCAAAGAGACCCAATATATTATCTCTTTAAATGTTATGTCTTCTAGGCTTGAAAAATACAAATTACGGAGGATTGAAGTTAACCCACCCAGTTCTAAAAATTATGATTGTTAAAAGGAAAATTATGGTGTATTGCCAAATTTGGTGGTGTGTCTCCATTCTACTTGGAATGTCCATCACCCCTGGGTGCCTGGCTGAACCTGTCTGGTAGATAAGCTGGAATGTTAAACTTTCACCAAGTTGTGTTTGTGTAGGAGAGGACTAGGAGAAGGCCTGCACATTGAAAAACAGTAACTGCATTATAGGACAATGGAGAAGGACAAAAGGAAGCAAGGTAAGCTTCATGAGAAATCAGGAATGTACCAAGTACACTCGGATGCAAGGTAAGAACATAGGGCCAGATGTAGCAAAGGGTTTTTCCTATTCTGTGTCAATGGGAAAATGTGTTTGTACATATAGCCCATAAAGAGGAGTTTCACGTTTGAGCCAGCAATGCAACAAACACACACTCAGTAGCATTTCACAAACAACACACCTCTCCCCAGTAACAGGGCTGAGTGAGTACCAGGCCTCGAAGACTCCGCCATCATCACGGTTTCTCTTTGAATCAATAGCTTTCTCCTTTTAGATGTTGAGATAGTCATAACTTAAGTCCTTACCTCCTCCCCTCCTGATTCTGAGTAATTCCATCCCAGTCCCAAACTGAGCGAGGTAGACCTATGTAGTGCACTGCTGTTAAAGAACAAATAGAGAAACTGAATTAGAGTGTTTTGTATAAATTTGTGTTTGGTAACTAAAGTGACTGGTCTGGTCTCTAAGGAACCAGAAAAAAGGAGTGGACTCTGCAGGTAAATTTCACTATGTTTGAAACACCAATTACTTTTAAGGAAAAAAAGATCGCCCATCAGCATCCAAACATTGCAAATCATCACAATAAAGATTACAAATTTGTTGAACTTCTTCCCTTACTGTTAGCCATCACAGACATCATCAATCATCACTCACAATCACTCAACATATCACCTTTCATTGGTGCAATAGTTAATAGTTACCTCTTCCAATCCAAGCATGATAGTTGATACAAAATATGAACTCTTCTTTGATGGTAGTAACACATTGTAATTTGGCATTGACATTGCAGTCTTTTAATCATTGATCTTCTGGGGCAGCCCTGCTAGGTGATGTAAAAAAAGGCTACGCAATGGCATGTGAGAAAGGCAGGCATTGTCTCCAATGTACAGAAGGGAAAGCGGGGTTTTCTTCACTGGACATGGGTCCAACTCCAATCCGGCAATATATGTGACTAAAAAATGGTAGGGCAGCATAAATCTGACACAAACATAATGATCCACTAGCTAGTTTTTTAGGTTTTGTTTTGCAAAGAAAGAAAGAAGTTCAACGAGAAATAATTAAAAAGTTCTAGGGTAGCACTGGTATATTCAGTCCAGGAAGTACAGTATGTCCTCAATCTCAGGTGGTTTACCCAAAAGTTGGTTAGCTAACACACTTGATTGATGTCTCTTCCTGTGGTGTTTCAGGAATGGTTAAATCAGGTGGTATAAAATTCTGATTCATGTTGATCGTGGTTAATCTCTCCACGTTTTGAGGCGGCAGACTGGTCCTTCTCACTGTAACAACTGTGCAACTGCACTGAACCCATGTTCAACAGACACACTGGCTACAGGACAAGCCAGTTATTATATTGACAGCCTGCTGAGCGTGGCCATTGGTGCATCTTTCCATACCAATACACCAATGGGTTTTGGTCCACATATACATCTTTTGAGTCATCCACATACTCCTGGAACATCCTCTGAATGGTCATTGCTGCTGCCAATTGCTTGACCGCTTTTGCCTTTGACTCCGCACTGGACCTAAGACCTGTCACTTGATACCCAGCCAATGCAGAGGCTTAGTCCGCTTCTTCTATTGCTTTGTTGCCGGTTTTCCTGTTTCTGATGTTGGCTGCTGTGAGACAAGACTGTCTTCTCCAGAAGTTGATGTCGGCACCCCAGATCTGCAGATTGGGACTCTAAGTTCTAGGCGTTCTTCCAGTTCACCGGCTTGCTCAACCATCCACCTCTTGTATTTTGAAATACCCCCTTCAGAAAAAGGAATGAAACTGGGAACTTTTTGTGTAGCATGGATCAGGTAGGGTGGCGCAGAAGTACTCTTTTGACCAGATAATGTAATTTTGCTGCCTTGTATTACAAGTCAAGCAATAGCTTAGGCTGTCAACCAAGGCATGCACTTTGGGGTTTTCATTCACATTTCCAAGCATGAACCTTTTAGACACCCTCTTTAGCTGGTCCTGTAGCAGATGCAATGACAGGATAGCTTTGCCCATTATACAGTCCTCCTTGCTAACTTCCCATGTGAAAACCTCAAAAAGGAGCAGTATCTGTGTCAGGCATTTGACTAGGGCCCATTTGTCCGCATCCATGGTCATAGCTTTCCCAATTGCATCCACCCCTTTTTGTATGACATAGTCATTGATCTGTCTGTATTGCTCAAATAGATGTTGCAGCATTTAATAGGCTGAGTTCCAGCATGTTGGCACCTCCTGTATCAGGGATTTACCTGCTACTCTATTAGCACTCTGAATAATCTGCAACTCCTTCCAGGCTTTAAAAGAATCATTGAAATTAATGCAGGTTTGTCTGAAGGTGGTCAGTATGTTGCTGAATATGTCCTCTTTCTTGAGAACCTCTTGAACAACCAGATGAATGCAGGCGCTAAACACAGGACCCTGAAATAGCCACCCTCTGACATGGCCTTGACCATGTTACTGCCATTGTCTGTGGCAACAAATCCATTTTGGATACATCTGGGTCACATCCATTCTGACACCTTGCTATTAGATGCATCCAAGGTGCTTTCAGCTTTATGTGATTTCTCCAAGGCAAAGACAGCTACTGTTGCATACCGCCAAACGCTCTTAAAAAATTCTTCAGGGCCAAGACCTAGGCAGCTTTTGCTTTTCCCCGGCAGACGAGATCCAGTGTGAAGTGACGCACAGTTAATCAGGCACCTGAGAACTGGCCCACATGTCTGTCATCAGGTGGATAATGTGGACAACACTTTGCTGCAATGCTTGTCCAACCATTTGCAGCACATTGTGATGCAGCGCTGGAACAGAAACTCTGGCAAAATAGGTCCATCTTGGAACCTTCCATTTCGGGCAGCTGGCTCCCACAAATTCTACGAATCCCACTCCTTCCACAAAAGAAAAAGGGAGGAGGTCCAGCGGTGACATTTTTACCAGCTTCCCATTGTACAAACGTGCCATTCAATGGTTGCAGTCATAGTGCCCCTACTGCTGTCATATGCTGTGGTGTCTTCATCTGACTTGGAGTCTTCCTGTGCCATTGTGAGGTCACTGAGGTGGGTGATTCTGGTGCACTACTGGGAACAAGGCTGCTTTGCATGAGGATATCACCCTGTTTTTCCTCACCTTTCACAGTGATTTGACCAGTTGTAGCTGATGTTTCCAAGCTTTCCTCACCTTCACCACCACAACCACATTGAGCAATTTGTTTAAGGTGCTCCTACCACCGGATTGCATGATGTTTTTTCATATGGGCCATTTGGTATTCAGTACCAAAATGTGAACCAGGCTTACCTCAAAGAAAACGTGCGTGGCAAATGGAGCATATTGCAATGTTCTCCTCTTTGCGAAGCATAGAATCCGAAACTGGGGAGGAGTACTTTCTTAGTAGGCCACTGCCAATGCCTGAAGAAGAACTTGAGGTAGTTGGGTGTGTCAACTGCCTCTCTGCAGTGCATACTTCCCCTAAAGTAGGGGTTGGTCAAGGTTCTCAGCTTGGGCCTTACAAATATGGGAGCTATCGATGCTAACTATGCCGCATTCCTTGGAGCAGGTTGCATAGTAATGCTGGACTCCTCTGTGCTAGCTTTCACAATGACTATCAGGGAGACCAGATCCTCTGGGCCTACGTACGCTCCCAACATGTCCACCACTAGACAGCTCCAAAACTCTGATAGATATATCACAGAGCCTGAGAGAGTCCAAGTGGGGGAAAAGGGGATTAGGATGGGAACATCTGGGAAGGAGACCTGTAGGATGCAAAAGGTTAAACTACACAATATCAAGTTATTATCACATTGATTTTTACTTGACTATGATTCTAAGCATTGTCATACTGTAACCATGGATAACTTAAGAAAGGACTATGACTAGACCTCAAGACGTCTGGGTACCTGGGAAGGAATCAAGAATGATTAATACAACTTTTCATATGAACTTTCATGAAATGTCACATATTGTCTAGGAATATAAGAATTATGTTTTCAGAACAAACATTGCCTCTTTACATGAGGACAAAAGGTAATCTGAACATTCCCTGGAAAACAATAGAAATTGTACTAAAGACTTAGGGCCTCATTCTGACCCTGGCGGACGGCGGAGGCCGTCCACCAGGGTACCGCCGCTGAATGACCGCACCGCGGTCAAAAGACCGCGGCGGCCATTCAGACATTTCCTCTGGGCCGGCGGGCGCTCTCCAAAAGAGCGCCCGCCGGCCCAGAGGAAATGCCCCTGCAACGAGGACGCCGGCTCAGAATTGAGCCGGCGTAGTTGCAGGGGTGCGACGGGTGCAGTTGCACCCGTCGCGTATTTCAGTGTCTGCTTAGCAGACACTGAAATACTTTTCGGGGCCCTCTTACGGGGGCCCCTGCCGTGCCCATGCCGCTGGCATGGGCACGGCAGGGGCCCCCAGGGGCCCCGCGGCACCCCCTACCGCCATCCTGTTCCTGGCGGGCGAACCGCCAGGAACAGGATGGCGGTAGGGGGTGTCAGAATCCCCCATGGCGGCGCAGCAAGCTGCGCCGCCATGGGGGATTCTAAGGGCAGCGGTAAACTGGCGGGAGACCGCCGGTTTGCCTCTTCTGACCGCGGCCGAACCGCCGCGGTCAGAATGCCCTGCGGGGCAATGACCCCCTTAATATGCACATAGAATGAATAATCTTGAATTTAACACATTTGCAGAAAATTCAAAAACCCTGGATAATTATGTGCACTTCAGGAAACACTACACATCAAAGGTTTAATTGCCATTAAATGATCGCGCACACTGTAAGCGATCTGAACACCTAGGTTTAAATGTGGGAAATGAATCGCGCACACTGCCGATTTCAACAAGTTTATGCAAATGCCATGAAATGATCGCGCACTCTGTAAGCGATCTGATCATCAAGGTTTAAATGCGGGAAAGGAATCGCGCACACTGCCGATTCCAACAAGTATATGCAATTGCCATGAAATTATTGTGCACTCTTTAAGCGATCAGAACATCAAGGTTTAAATGCGGGAATGAATAATGCGTCTTGCCGATTCGAATGACACCATGCAAATGCCATGAAATGGTTGTGCACAATGAGTATCAAGAGTTAAATGCAAGGAATGAATTGCATGTTTTGCCGATTCGAATGCCACCATGCAAATACCAAGAAATGGTAGCGCACACTGAATAACAAGAGTTTAATGCCAGGAATGAATCGCGAGTCTTGCTGATTCGAAAGCCAATATGCAAATGTCAAGAAATGGTCGCGCACACTGTTGCTGACCCGAATCTCAAAAGTCAAATGCCAAGAATGAATCGCGCGTCTTGCCGATTCGAATACCAACATGTAAATGCCAGAAACCACAAGCACATTCACACGCACAAGGAAAATCTTTCAACATGAAAGCTAGGCCCAAAAACTCGAATGGCTTTGAAAACGGGTCGGGGCCCAGCCCGACCTCCGTCTTACCGCCCTATTCAAGGATCACCAATACAATGAAGGAAAAGGCCTGAAAGGTCAAAGTAGGCCTCTGGAATAGGAGCTCAGGCAGTTGCTGCTGCTCTGCACCGGGACCTCTGAATAGTGAACACATGGAGCTGTGCTAGCTCCCTTATATAGAGTCTGGCCCAGCCCACAACCATACCCAGTCATGCTGCAGAGAAAGCTTCTGGAAGGCCCTAGAAAGGGACCACACCCTAACACACTCAGTATGTCTGCAGCAATACCTTGCAAAAGAATAGTTATTGCAAACATCATTAATAGTGCTTTTCAAGGTTAAAGTCTGCAATGCAAAAGGTTAGCATATAAACACAATGCATGAATTATGCTCTTGCATAAAGGCTAGGTTTTTGCATTTTAGTCGCCCATAGAGCGCGCACTGCCCTGGTGTTGACAGTACTCCCCTGCCCCAAGCGCGCTCCTGGGCCTTGTTTGCCTGGGTTAAGATGATGAAAACTGCTCACTAGTTGTGGAGCATGAACATCAGATGCAGAAACCCATGAGGGTGTAACACCAGTGGAGGGGTGAAATGAGTTATTGTAGGCTAACACAGCTAACCGGAGCATTGATGTCCAGGAATGAAGTGCTTTCTCAGCGTAAGCACGCAGATATTGCTTCAATGTCTGATTTAGTCTCTCAGTTTGACCATTTGTTTGAGGATGATGGCTAGTAGATAGTGTGGACGTGACTTGAAGCGTTTTGCACCATGTTTTCCAGAAATTGGAGGAAAATTGCGACCCTCGATCGGAGAGAATCATTTTCGGCAGCCCGAGATAACGGACCACTCTATTCAGTAAGATGGTTGCCATGTCACTGGAGGTGGGCAATTTTTTACAGGCAATGAAATGTCCATATTTCGTGAGACGATCTACCACCACAAGGATTACTGAGTGTTTTTGAACCACTGGTAGTCCTGTAATGAAGTCTAAAGAGATGTGTTCCCAAGGTTGACATATAATTGGGAGCGGATGCAACAACCCTTTCGGTTTTGAATGACTTGTCTTGATGCGAGCACAGACTTCGCAGTTATTTACCATTGTTTTGATGTCTTTTGTCAGAGTAGGCCACTAAAAGTAGCGTTGGATTAATTCAAGAGTTTTAGGAGTACCTGGATGACCTGCCGTAGGTATACCATGCAACCAATGAAATACTAACTTGCGAAGCTTGGTAGTGGGCATGAACAAACGAACGTCATGGAAAGGTAGTGCTTGCTTGATTGATCTTTTGGGATCTGCTTGAGCCCTTGCCTGCCATTTCTCAATGGTGAAGGAATTACGGATGTCTTCAAAGAAATCTTCTGTTTCTATGATGCATAGGACTTTGTCTGCAATGATAGCTCAGGAAGGTTGGGCTGAAGGCAACGTGGTAGACTCTTGGCAGGACAAGGCGTCTGCTTTGTGATTGTCTTTACCAGGACGAAAAGTTACCACAAAATTTAATTCGGCAAAAAACAACATCCAGCATAATTGCCGAGGAGTCAAAAGTCTGGCTGAACTCATGAACTGGAGATTGCGATGATCAGTATATACTGTGACAGTGTACTTGGCACCCAACAAATGATGTCTCCATTCTTTAAAGTCATCACGGATCGCCAGAAGCTCTTTTTCAGCAATGACATAGTTCTGTTCGGCTTCGTTCAGCTTTCGAGACATGTAGGCTACAGGATGAAGTTGGCCAGTGTCTTTACTTCGTTGTGACAAGACTGCACCAATTGCCACATCTGAGGCATCGGCTTCCACTATGAATGGACGACCCACATCAGGGTGAGTCAAGTCTGGGGCAGTGGAAAAAGCTTCTTTCAAAGTTGAAAAGGCTTGGTCAGCTTCTGGAGACCATACACATTTTTCTTTCTTTCACAATAACTTGGTGATTGGGGCCACTGTTTGAGAGAAATGGTTTGTAAACCTGCGATAAAAGTTTGCAAACCCCAGGAAACATTGTACATCTCGAACAGTCTTTGGAGTGGGCCAATCAGATACAGCTTGTACTTTCTTTTCTGCCATGACCATACCTTGAGGGGTAAGGATAACCCCTAAAAACACAACTGTGGTAACATGAAACTCACACTTGGTTAGTTTGCAATATAAATGATGCTTTCGGAGAGCTTTGAGAATTTTCTTGACATGTTGCACATGTTCGGTTTCATTGTCAGAGTAGATCAAAATTTCATCGATATAGACTATTGCAAATATGTCGAGATACTCTCTAAGAACGTCATTCAGGAAAAATTTAAATGCTGCTGGAGCACTGCACAGGCCAAAAGGCATGACGGTGTATTCAAAGAGACCATATCTTGTCTTGAATGCAGTTTTCCATTTGTCGCCTTCTCTCATTCTGACAAAATGGTAAGCACCTCGTAGATCAAGCTTAGAGTAGATTTTTGCTTTTTTTACTTGTTCCAGCAAGACAGGAATCAGGGACAAGGGATTATTTGTTCTTGACTGTGACCTTTGTTCAAACCCCTATAGTCAATACAAGTTCAAAGGTCCCCATTCGCCTTAGGGACAAAAAACAAAGGAGAGGCTGCAGGAGACTTGAAAGGGCGGATGAAGCCATTCTCAAAGAATTGATCTAGAGACTTTCATAAATGTTGATTTTCATGTTCTGACAAGGGGTATACACGACAGCTGGGGAGTATCGCACCTGGTGTTAGATCAATTTGGCAGTCATAAGGTCTATGAGGAAGCAAGGTTTCTGCTTGTTTTTTATTGAAGACATCTTCATAGGCCGAATACTGTCTGGGCAACTTTACTTCTTTCTCCGCTGCATTGGCTATGTAAGAGTTGCAACTTTTGGTTACTTGAGACGTCTGGAAGCATTTTTTATTACATAGGGCTGAAGAGAACACGACTTTCCGTTCTGCCCAGTTAATCTCAGGATTGTGATGAGTTAACCAGGGTAAGCCAAGGATAATTCCATACTGAGGAGCATGGATCACGTCAAAGATGAGTTTCTCTTTATGTTTGGTTCTTTGATTTCCCCCCTTACAGATCACCGACAAGGGGACAGTCTGAAGAGTTACTGGGCCTCCTGTCAAGAGTTTTCCATCTACTGCTTGTATTATTTCTGGAGTCTTTTTCTCGGTGCATGGGATCCCCCATGCGCGAACCAATTGGGCATCAACAAAGTTCCCAGTAGCCCCAGAATCTATGAGGGCCTTCTTGAAATAGTTCTTTTCCTTTACTTGAACTTTTATGCCCAGCTTTTGATGTCTAGACTGTGAAGGGTCCACGGTGACACCCAAGAGCAACCCTTCTTTACATCTTGGGTGATTTAGTTTTCTGGCTCGACTTGTGCATTGGCTGCAAGTTTCTGGACAGGACCTTGTTTGCTCTTTGGTTTGATTGGACACTCTTTGGCGAAGTGACCCTTGCGCCCGCAATAAAGACATTGTCCATTCTTTCTACATAGGACCTTTTCGTCTTTGGTCAAAGACCTCCTGATTGTTCCGATTTCCATAGGTTCTGGAGTTCTTTCTTTCTGGGTTCTTGATTCTCTATTATCGTGAACACGCTAGGAATATTTCTCAGTCTTTTTGCGTGTTCCCCTTCGTTCTGCTAAACGATGATCCAGTCTCAAACCAAAGTTTATTAGATCTCGACAATCTGTAGGCTGCGGGTCTATTTGAGCAAAGATGTCTTTTAACTCATCCTTGAGTCCTTTGTAAAACAAGGCCGCTTGCTTTTCTTCAGGCCAGGATGTCTCGGCTACCAGCTGATTAAAGTTAGCTAAGTAAGACACTAGATCCTGGTTACCTTGTCGCACGTCTAAGAGTTCACGATCTGCCAACAATGTCACAGTTCTACGATCGAACACTCATTCAAACTCACGAACAAAATTTCGCCATTTGTAAAGCAGGGGACTGTCTTTACACACAAGAGGAATTGCCCAGGTGGCTGCGTCCCCAGTCAGGTATGATAACAAGAAGGCCACCCTGGATTGGGCATCAGGGAAAGTGTGTGGTCGGCAGGTAAAATGTAATTCCACTTGAACCAAGAAAGATTGTGCTTTCAGGGGATCGCCTGAGAAACGTCCTGGAGGAGCTAGGGGAATGGCTGAAGGAACGTTGAGGGAAATGTTCATAGGAGGATTACCTCCAGAAGCTTGAGAAGAAGGACCAGGCCAAGACACACCCAAAGGATTTTGTTTCTTCTTTTCTACCCTTTCCTGCAACTGACTCACTCTCTCAGCTAGGCTGGCTGCTATATCCTTTGATGACACCACCTCTGCTTGGAGCTGTGTGATAACCTTCACTAGCTCGTCCAATGTGGCCATGCTGAGAACACACGCAAACCTGGAGGATAATTAATTCGTGGGCTCACTATTCTTGCAGGAGGCCAGATCCTCGGGGCCTGCGGGACAGCTCCAAAACTCTGATAGATATATCACAGAGTCTGAGAGAGTCCAAGCGGGGAAAAGGGGATTAGGATGGGAACAGCTGGGAAGGAGACCTGTAGGAAGCAAAAGATTAAACAACACAATATCAAGATATTATCACATTGATTTTTACTAGACTATGATTCTAAGCATTGTCATACTGTAACCATGGATAACTTAAGAAAGGACTATGACTAGACCTCAAGACGTCTGGGTACCTGGGAAGGAATCAAGAATGATTAATACAACTTTTCATATGAACTTTTCATGAAATGTCACATATTGTCTAGGAATATAAGAACCTTCTAGAATTATGTTTTCAGAACAAACATTGCCTCTTTACATGAGGACAAAAGGTAATCTGAACATTCCCTGGAAAACAATAGGAATTGTACTAAGGACTTAATATGCACATAGAATGAATCATCTTGAATTTAACACATTTGCAGAAAATTAAAAAGCCCTGGATAATTGTGTGCACTTCAGGAAACACCACACATCAAAGTTTTAATTGCCATGAAATGATCGCGCACACTTTAAGCGATCTGAACACCTAGGTTTAAATGCGGGAAATGAATCGTGCACACTGCCGATTCTAACAAGTAAATGCAAATGCCATTAAATGATCGCGCACTCTGTAAGCGATCTGAACATCAAGGTTTAAATGCGGGAATGAATCGCGCACTCTGCCGATTCCAACTGGAATATGCAAATGCCATGAAATGATCTCGCACTCTGTAAGCGATTTGAACCCCAAGGTTTAAATGCGGGAAATGAACTGCGCACACTGCTGATTCCAACAGGAATATGCAAATGCCATGAAATGATCACGCACTCTGTAAGCGATCTGAACATCAAGGTTTAAATGCGGGAATGAATCGCGCGTTTTGCCGATTCGAATGCCACCATGCAAATGCCAAGAAATGGTCGCGCACACTGAGTATCAAGAGTTAAATGCAAGGAATGAATCTCGCGTCTTGCCAATTCGAATGCCACCATGCAAATAGCAAGAAATGGTAGTGCACACTGATTAACAAGAGTTTAATGCCAGGAATGAATCGCGCGTCTTGCCAATTCGAATGCCACCATGCAAATGCCAAGAAACGGTGGCTCACACTGAATAACAAGAGTTTAATGCCAGGAACGAATTGTGCGTCTTGCTGATTCGAATGCCACCGTGCAAATGCCAAGAAATGGTAGTGCACACGGAATAACAAGAGTTTAATGCCAGGAATGAATTGCGCGTCTTGCCGATTCGAAAGCCAATATGCAAATGTCAAGAAATGGTCGCGCACACTGTTGCCGACCCGAATCTCAAAAGTCAAATGCCAAGAATGAATTGTGCGTCTTGCCAATTCGAATACCAACATGTAAATGCCAGAAACCACAAGCACATTCACACGCACAAGGAAAATCTTTCAACACAAAGCTAGGTCCAAAAACTCGAATGCCTTTGAAAACAGGGTTGGGGCCAATACAATGAAGGTCAAAGTAGGCCTCCGGAACAGGAGCTCAGGAAGTTGCTGCTGCTCTGCACCGGGACCTCTGAATAGTGAGCACGTGGAGCTGGGCTAGCTCCCTTATATAGAGTCTGGCCCAGCCCACAACCAAACCCAGTCATGCTGCAGAGAAAGCTTCTGGAAGGCCCTACAAAGGGACCACAGCCTAACACACTCAGTAAGTCTGCAGCAATACCTTGCAAAAGAACAGTTATTGCAAACATCATTAATAGTGTTTTTCAAGGTTAAAGTCTGCAATGCAAAAGGTTAACATACTGCATAAAAACACAATGCATGAATTATGCTCTTGCATAAAGGCTGGGTTTTTGCATTTTAGTCGCCCTTAGAGCGTGCACTGCCCTGATGTTGACAATGACGAGCTTGTCGTCATCATCCTCCTCATCATCCTCTTCCATCATTCTAAGGCTTTCTGGAACTTTTCTTTTCTCTTGTCTCTCTTGGCATCTCCCGGACTCTGCCAGGGTCCACTCCATGTCCTTATCATCATCATCAGAAGTGGTGCTTGGAGAAGATGGTGGAGTGGTACCCTTCCTTTTTCTTGCTGGAGATCTGGGAGCCACTGATTCTATAAGAGTACATTTCTTGCTCGAAAGGAAGCTTGACCTCCTGTTCTGCTCCAACTTTGGGAAGATCTAATATTCCTGGCTGAGGCTGCTGGCCACTTTGCTCTGTTTGAAACTACTTTGTGTAAGGGACAAATCAAATTCAGTGTCACAGCTCGTCAGCGTTGCCATGATTGCAGTGGCCTCTGCACTAACAGGCATGGTCTTGGGCTTAGGTTGGGGTGGTGCTGTTGATGCAGGAGTGCTGCTCCCAGGTTCCTCCTTGGGGTCTGGCGTGGCAGGCACATGCTTCCCGAAAAAGGTTGCAGTCAGCACACCATTGGTGGAAAGCTGCTTATTCGCACTGTCCACATTCTTAGGAGCAACTTTCTTTGGGGCCATCTTAAAGCTCTGACTTGGCAGTGGTACTAAGATGCACAAACCGAAGAGATTGGAGGATTGAAAGCACTGTACAGGCCTTCTCTTTGGCAGTACTGAGGGTGATGTGACATCTCTTCTCTTGTGCATCTAAAAGCAACCAAGCAAGAAGAACATGTAGTTAGTGAAACGTGGCACTGTTGCAAGTTGAAATAGTGTAGACAAATGCAATATTAGTGCAGCTGGTTACTAATGTAATAAATACTGATTTAATCCAACATTGTAAAGTAAAACCACAACAACATAAAATTGAATTTCATATCAGGCAACAAAACATGCAGCTATAGCTCTTTGCTTTATCTCCATCAGTTTTAAAGAAGACACCTGTGGTAGTCAGAGAGAGGTGCATGGGTCGATGGAATAAACCTGAAAACAAACCTATGGCAGCAAAGGTGGTCCTGGGGAAATGGAATAACCATTAAAAAAAGAGTTATGCTGCCGTCACCGCAGCCAGGATGTCCAGTAGGAAATGGAATTATTATACACCTAAAGAAATATAATGTTGGAGCATGGCTGAGCACCTATGGTGGATGAATGGATACATCAAGGTAAAATGCACAATTAAATAAATTGAAAGATTACAAAATGTAAAGAATAAAAAACAAAATAAAAAAGAAGAAAATAAATTAAAAATAATAAAATAAGATTTTAAGATTAAAACTAAAATGCAAAAATTTAAATACAAAAATAAATCAAATAATTAAGATAAAAAAAATAAAATAACAAATAAACAAATAAAACATAAACTTAAATTAAACAAATGATCAATAATTGTCAATGTTTGTACGGGAGGACAAGAAGAAAAAAATTATTGTGAGGAAAGGACAAGGAAGATGCAAAATAAAAAATGCAAAAAAGGAAGTTAATAATATAAGCAATGTTTATCAGAAGTCTATTCTTTTAATGAACATATACTACAGCGATCCCCAAGCGTATCATTAGTATACTGGTATCACATCAATCCATGCAAGCCCATGGCAAAGACACACTGGCTGGATGCACAAAATAGCTGCCCGTCACATGGTCAAACAACATCAACAACGAGCAAAGAAGCATGGTGAACAAAGAACACATGCAAGCTTATGGCAAAGGCACACTAGCTGGATGCACAAAATGGCCATCAGCCACATAATCAAACAACAAGGAGCAGGAAGGCATGGGGAACAAAGAACACATGCAAGCATATCGTAGAAAGACACTGACTGGAAGCACAAAATGGCCGACAGCTACATGGTCTAAAAACGAGGAGGCATGGGGAACAAAGAGCACATGCAACCCTATGGCAAAAAGACACTGGCTGGATGCACAAAATGACCATCCGTCACATGGTCAAACAACAAGGAACAATGAGACATGGGGAATAAATAAAGAAGCACATGCAAGCCTATGGCAAAGGCAAACTGGCTGAATGCGCAAAATGGCCACCAGCCACATAGTCAAACAATGCCAGCAAGGAGGCATGGGGAACAAAGAACACATTAAAGCCTATGGCAAAAAGACACTGGCTGAATGCACAAAATAGCTGTCAGCCACATGGTCAAACAACAATAACAAGGAGGCATGGGGAACAAAGAACACATGCAAGCCTACGGCAAAGACACACTGGCGCATGCATAAGATATCTGCCAGCCACATGGTCAAACAACAACAAGGAGCAAGGACAACAAAGAACACATGCTAGCCTATGGCTAAAAAAATGATATGTAAACAATAGGCAGCATTTTTAATTTAATCCAATGGCATCCTGACCCTAAATTAAATTTTAGTAACATGTACCACTGAAACATTTATTTCATGCACTGATGACTTCTAGTACTAGTCTTACTAACTAGATGGCCCTTTGAAAATCTAGGCCACATAGTTAAATAATATTTCAAATGTAACAAGAAGTCTTGTGCGTGTGGCAGGAAGCAGCATAATGGAATGCTCGCAGTCGCTAGATAGTATTGTAGCACTCGTGAGCAAATGCCAAAACCACATCTCGCACCTGCGGTTAAACTTCACTCTGCACCGGATGGCAGAATTCAGAAACTTTGCACTACTCTGTGTAGCGTGCAGTGCCCAAATTCTGAAAACTCCACCGGTGGAGAGGAATTCTGAGCCCAGGCCTACCAGTGACACCTTCCACCCTTTCAGTCCTTCATGTGCACACTCACCTGATTTAGCCATACTCCTCTTGGAGTGTGGCTGGCTCAGGTGCTTTTCGGGATGGGTATGCCTTGTAATCTCCTATTGACCCATAGTCTGTGAGCTCTGAAAGTTCGCATTGGCTGAAGATTAACTTTCCTTTGTCGTCCCGCGCTCCTCAGCTGTTGGGTTTTCTCCGCTCCACACGCTCCCTCTTTCTCTTTCTGTACTCCCTGTGTGCTCTTGTCTCCTTCCGTTCTTGTGTTTCCTTGAGTCCTTCTCTTTCAATATTTCCTTGAATTTTCTGTAAAATGAAAAGTCCTTCTTCTGTCCCTACTGCATCTTCCTTTATTTTCAGTTTCCCTTGTGTATCTTGTTTTTTAACTCTTTCCTCACCTTCTTTTACAGATGCATATGCTGCCACGGACCATCTGCCGAATTCGGGTAAGTCTTCTATTTTTTTTTTCTTTATCCCAGGGCTCCTGATTTTTATCAAAGATGTACGTTTTGGTTTTCCAATGGCATGGGCAGTGCAGGGGCCTCCATGGACAGCAGTCATGCTTTTCACTGCCTGAATTACAGGCAGTGAAAAGCGAGACAGGTGCTGTCACACCCGACGCACACATCTTTATTTGTGTCTGTGTAACCGCAAACTCAACATTCCAACCCTGCATTCTCTTCACTACACTTGCACACTTATGTCACAGTTCTAAGGAGTCCATAAAGAACCAAAAGAATGCTGTCATTGCTAACTCACATGACAAAGCATCTCGCCCTTTTGCAGATATATACATTATAACTCTTCAATGAGTTGTCATGGAACTCTAATCACATGTTCTGATCATGTCTTCGGAAACTGTGAAAAGTGAGAAGGATTGTCCGTGACTTGCACTGTTGATGTAGGAACAGCAGCAGTCAGGGAATTCATAACAGTCTTCTCTGAACCAATCTCTGCAGGCACATCTGGGATTTACGAGCAATGAGCCAAATGCCTGAAGTGTGAAGAATCTCACACAACGGACTTTCCAGGATATTAGGCAGTCACGTTGTATGCTTTTCTAGTCATGACTTTGAATAGTTCAGCATCAAAAGGAGCATCCCATTTGCATTTATTTTGTTGATGAATAGGCACCAGATCTCCTCTGGTTAAAGTAATGTTCTTAGCACATCTGCACTTATCTTCAATTGCTTTCACTTTCTGTTTATGACCCAAGTCCCTTTTACATGTTTCATTCTCAGTAGTAGATCTTTCATTGGTCCACTGAGGTAATTAGGTTGTCATGGCTCTCTCCTGAACAGTAATGTAGCAGGGCTTTCACCTGTTGTGGAATAAGGGTTCAAACTGTAAGCTCGAAGGGTACAATGTAAGACTGGCTTGAGGTCGAGCTTTTCTATTAGCACACTGGACAGCTTTCTTGGGTGTACTCATAATGCGTTCAACTAGGCCATTTGCCTGTGGCCAGAGGTATGCTTTTCTGATGCTTCACATTAAGATGACTTAGAAAGTCTCTGAATTCTCAACTGTTGAAAGGTGGACCATTAGCAGACTTTAAGATGGAAGGAACACCCCATGTCACCAAAATGCCATCTAATCTCTCAAAAACTCTTTCCTGAGTGGAAGATGAGGGATTTTCTACCAAATGGGAGCATTTATCAACAACCACTATAGTCCATTTAGTCCATTGTCCAGAGGACTAAAGAACTCAAAAGCATTTCTTTCCCAAGCATGTTTTGACAACTCAGACATGTTTAAGGTATGTTGAGTGATTTTCTAAGATAGGCCATTGGATAAGTGGCAGGCCTTCAATTCTCTTTCACTTCGTTCATCAAGATAAGGAAACCAGACTCTATCTCGGATAGCTCGTTTAGTGGCAACAATTCCACAATGTTCATCATGGGCTACTTCAATTATCTGTTGGTGCAGACTCTCTGGAATAACAATTCTCTAACTTCATAAGATAATACCTTCGAACGTCATAAGATAATACCTTCTCGAGTAACGGGCAGTTCACCTTTGACATTTTCAACTAATAATGTCCTTTAGTTTTAACATGTCACTATCTCTACTGGTGTTAGTAACAATTTGTTCCAATGAAATGGGCGCAGATGTGTTGGATTTCACAATGAAATTTATGTAGACTTCAGCCGTCTTGGAAGGGGTACGATGACACTGTACTTGCACTCAGGAAAAGCAGTCAGCAGGATTTTCATCTTTCCCTGGACGGTGTACGATTGTGTAGTTATGTTCTTGAAATTGTAGACCCCCAACGTTCAAGGCAGAGAGTCATCTTGGCCTCTGGATTGCCAAAGATAGTCAACAATGCTTGACAATCAGTTACAAGCATGAAAGGCTTTCCATATAAAAATATGTGGAAATGTTCAGAAGCCCACACCATTGCTAGACGTTCTTTCTGAGGATGTGAATAGGCGTGTTCAGTTTGGGACAAACTTCTGCTTCCATATGCCACAATTTGCCTTCGAGCATTTGGGTGTCCACTAAGCTGGGCAAGGACTGTGAGCAACCCAATGGGGCTAGAATCAACAACAACCTCTGTGTGAAGCTTTGGTTCAAACTATGCAATTTCAGTGGCATTCATGTGACCAATGAAACATTCTATTTCGTCAGGTTTCTTAAAGGAGCACTCACTGTGGCAAAGTCGTATATGTATATGGAACAGTAACTGGACATACCAAGAAATGAACGTAACATGGTAACATCTTGTGGGGGACCAACTGTTGACAAAGCTTGCACTTTAGCTGGAACGAGTGTCATGTCCCCATCAGAAAAGATATGGCCAAACAATTTGAGTTTTGTCTTGTGGAACTCACCTTTCTCAGCATGCAAAGTTAAACCTACATCAGCAAGTAAATGTCAACTCACTGTTTTTGGGCAGCTCCGAAAACTAATATGGCATCACTATAATTCAAAGCACTCGTGACAGGCTGTATGATATTTCGAATGACATCTTGAAAAAGCTCTGCAGCATGATATTTTGAATGACATCTTGAAAAAGCTCTGCAGCGGATGACACACAGAAACATAGGCCATCATTTTGACCCTGGCAGTTTTTTTACCCCCATGGTTAATGTGGCAGTATCACCACCAACAGGCTGGCGGTGTATTCCGCCATATTATGAGTGTGGTGGGTTGGCCGCTGCCAACCCGCCACATCTCTACTCATACCGCCATGGCGGTATGAACCGCCGGGCTGGAGATGTACATCTCCAGCCCGGCAGTCCACAGAAGACTGCCAGCAGCATTGTGACCTGGCCTAGGGCTACCGGTGATAGGGAATTCCTTCCCTGTCACCAGTAGGAGGCTCCCCCACCCCCCCAGCAATCATCTGAAAGGTTCACAGAGCCCCCTGCTCCCCACCCCCAGCAATCACCTGACCCTCCCACCCCTACTAGAGGCACAGCATCCGTCACCCCCCCAGCAATCACCTGATACAGCCACCCCCCTACAGTCACAGTACCCCCACCCCCTACCCTACCTCCCCACATGCATGCACACACACACACCAAGCATGCACCTATTCACATCCACTTCCAGACACGTATCCACTCACACACATCCATACACGCATTCACTCACACACATCATACACAAATTCACTTACACACACACACATCCATACATGCATTCACTCACACACATCCATACACGCATTCACTCACACACTTCCATACACGAACGTATCCACACTACCATGCTCACACGTATACTCACACACATACACACTGACATGCAGACACTCACTCACTGTAACATTCATACATGCATTCACTTGCATGCATACAACCACACATACACCACTCACAGACGCATTCACACACACATGCAGACACCACACACTCACACACAACACCCCCCACCCTCCCACTCCCCTGTTAGACGCCCGACTTACCTTGTCTGACGGGGAGGTCGTCTGGCAGGGAATGGGCGCTGCGACCGCAGGCAGCACCCCACAGTGTGGGGGAAATCCGGCAGTATCCATATTATGGCGGGTGGAAGACCACCAGCACTGGCGGTCTCCTGGAGAAAGACTGCTGAAGTCATAATGAGGGCGATAGTCTTTTATATTGAAACAGACCAATATGTGTAGAGAAGGTGATAATGTACCTGCAATTCTCCTCGAGTTCCAATTGAGGATTTGTTCAGATCAAGGCGAAAGAAGACTTTGGCACCATTCAATTGTGTGATCCTGATGGCAATGTGCGGACCTGGATGTCATGCTCTAGTTCAATTGCCTTGTTAGCTTGACTCTTATCAACACAGATACATATGGCTCCTTCACTGACCCTTTTGCGCACTTCCTCAATGGGAGAAACCCTGGGCACTGGACCAGTAGAATACTCAAGGATATCATGTTTGGTTAAGGGTTTAAACTTCTTGTAAACAAAATGCCTTTTGTCTGTGTCTTTGAGCAACAGCATGCAAGTCCCCATTAATATGCAATTGTTATTGAATAGTCTTAAGTTTTCCTAACCCATGGAAAAATGAATGGAACTGACTTATTATTTAATGATGAGCATTCATGTTGTAATTCACTGATATCAGTCCCATATCATCAGTTGTACTGAAGCTGAGTAAACAGACACTTGATGCAGTACCTTGAAGTACGTGAATGGGTGATTTTACTTTTGTTTTCTTGTGTTTCATCACTGTTACGAATGAACCCTGACTCTTTCAAGGCGTTGATGCAGCCCATGTGTACACTTTAGTCTTCGACTGTATCAGACGGGGCAATGTAGACAGTTCATTGTATTTCTTCTCACACATAATGTTTATTGAGGCACCACTGTTGATAATAAAAGTTATGGAACAGCCATTTATCTTTAGTGTAATTTTAGGACAATGTTTGAATGACTTTTGTGCTTTAACTTGTCAACTTTTCTTTGACTTGAATTTTTCTTCACATGCAGACAGTTCGACATGCACATGGTTTGCTGAGGTAAATATCGAAAATGCACATCCATCTTCTTCACTTTAACTTGACATTGATACTGAGGAACATTTTAAAGAAGATTTAGATGATGATCAACTTTGTTTGGTGTCGATTTGCCTCAGCTGGTGTTGCAGCTTAACCTTGTGGGTGTGCGTCATAGAACTACCTTCTGGAACGTTTGGACATCCATTTTTTTTTATGTTTGAGAAGCATTTAGCTTTTCCTTCGCCTTGCAAATCATTACAAAATGTTCTTGTTTTAACTGCCCTTGCATGTTTTTCCAATGGCGGAACATTTACTTTTATGTGGAAATGAATATCCACACCTGAAACAGAACTTCTTTTTCTGTGGAGACATCACTTTGTTCCCTTCAGCCTTGCGCTTCAGTTTACTTTTCATGTTCATGATTGACTCACTCTGGGCACCTCCGGCCTCCATGTCAGCAGCTTGTTGATTGGCATGCTCCTCAGCTCTGGCAGCCATGAGCATTCTCTCCAGACTAGGAGACTTTTTCAGCATTTGTCATCTGAATGAATCTGACAGGCATCCTTCAATAACTCTGGGACGTATAGCCTCCTCATCATTAAATTCATTGAGCTTACAGTGTTTGGTGAGTGCATCTAGCCTCTCAACAAATTCATCAATTGTTTTATTGACTTTCTATCATTCCTGACTGAAAATGTACCTTTCGTAATCAACATTCAGCATTGGATTGACTTTGAGATTCGAGACTTCTTTGATTTGGAGGTATGCAACTCCATCAGCTTGCAGCATTTTCTTTATAACTTCTTTTTTACCTGCACTAGCAAGATTCTAGGGTACTTGATCATTTTCTTGTTATTTTTTTCTTCGAGAGCATCAATAAAATCAAACGTTTCTATCCAGGCAGTCCATCTGACACCAATATTTTTCCTTCTTAGGCCATATTGAATGGTGGTGGGTTCAGGAAAACAGCCACATTATAACCATGTGTGGAACCTACTGACACTAAGAGTGGAGTTCTCTCTGGCACTGTTTGTTGACCACTGCAATCTTGTTTATGCACACCATCTCTGAGACTTTGTGACATGCTGGCCTGTGGATCATATATCCATTTTGTGGAACTGTGGCCTCTTTCTTTGTGGCCATTTGAAAGGCAGACTTCCACTATTCCCTACAGCTGCTCGCAGCCTTTCAGTCAGTCCAACAGGACTCACCAGCATCATAATCACCTGATACTGAGGTCGGATAACATCCTGGTTCTGTTAAGCAGATGACTGTTTCTTGTATCTAGACCGCTGAGCTTTTTGGCATTTCTTTGCACTTTCTTACACCTGGTTAATCTCTGCCTCTTAGCGCTTCTTTTACAATTAGTTGTGGCTGCTGATTGTGCGTTCTGTACTTGATTATCACTGCCCTTAGTGTAATTGTACTGTATAAATGACAGCTTTGTAATAAGTTGTGGTGTTGTTCCTCTTTCCTCAGTTGTATTAGCAATTTTCTGACCAAAGACAAATAAATCTTTCAGTAGGGCCTTCACTTTCTTTGAAGTTCTTGCACTGTCTGGAGATGCGCTTTGACTCCATATAAACCGACTGTTGATTCTTCACTTAGACTGAGGCACAGGTGGCATGCACAAGCAATTTGCTGAACCACTGCAACCTCTCTGAGAGAGCACTGCTGATTTTCTGGTTACATATCCATATCCCATTAGCAGTTGTAGTGTCCTCTGCAGCCTAGGTACTCGTAAATGAATATGCCAAACAGGGAGCTTAATCTTACATGTCTTTCTTCCCCTGAGTGTAACTGTAAAAATCAACATTCCAAACCTGCATTCTCTTCACTACACTTGCACACTTATAACACAATTCTACAGTCAATCAGTGGAGGAATGTGCCTCTTTTGACATGGTCACCCCCCATCTTTTGGCCTTGTTTCTGGTGTAATTTTGACTGAATGTGCACTGGGTCCCCGCTAATCAGGTCCCCAGTGTCAGATCTCATTCCCCCAAAACTGCACAGTTGTTTTTTTCCCAATTGGCAAAACATTTAGAAACCACAGTAAGTCCCTAGTAAATGGTATCCCTTGGTACCTCTGGCCTGGGGTACTTAAGGAGGCCCCTGAGGACCGCATCATGAATTGTGCCACCCCCAGGGGCTCTCTCACTAACTGCACACAGTTCTGGCCATGCAGGTTGCGTGTCTTGGTGCAGACAACAGTGAAAACACAACATGGCACACAGCCTCTGTGTCATGGTCCCTAACACTGAATACAATATATGTAAGTCACCCCTAAGTCAGGGTACAATATATTAATGTGAGGCATATATGCATGAGCAGATATGCCCTGGCTATGTCTTTGTCAATTCTCAAACATAGTGAGTGACCAGGGAACCCATTTCAAATGTATGTGCTGGACCCTGATCATTACGAGTTCACCAGCTACATGGTGGCTTTTCTGAATATATGGATGTTTGGTATCAAACATCTCAGATTAATAAATCCTCATTGATGCCAGCGAGGGATTTATTAATATCTGCACCTAGAGGGCACATAGAGGTGGCCCGTCAAAACCTACCCATCTCTGGTGTGTTCACTTTCTAATCACAATTAGGGCAGTCACCCTAGACCGAGTTCTGACCCCCTAAGGTGAAAAGGCAATGCTCTCGGAGGCCCAGAACAAAGGCCTGGGTGAAAGTGCTAACACCATGTCCAGAGCAGGATGGACATTCCAGGGCGGGGAGCTTTAAAGGCCTAGCCGCCTTTGAAATGCAACCCATGTCTCTCCAGGTGGCGGAGATGACCAACTTCCCTGTTCTAACTCCACTTTTGGTGGCGGCACAGGTGCGAAAATTATGCAGATTAGGGTGTGTGCCGACTTCATGCCAGTCCCACCCCTAAGGTGGACGAGCTAAAGTGGACACTACTTTTTAAATTCCTCTACTTGTTTGGAAGGAAATTAGGCCACTAAGGTTAGGGTTATGCACACTTCTCAGCGGAAGTAGTCATAAGAAAGGTGTAGTCACCCTAAAGGTGGTCAGCCCATTGACTACCACCTGGCACTCCCTATAACACCCCTATATTGAGTATTTAGGTGGCACACCTCAACCCTAGAACTCAGATCTCAATGACCAACAAAGCAAGGACAAGAAGAATCGCACCCCTGCAGAAGAGGAAAAGAAAAAGCAGCTGTCTCTGTGCCAGCCCTACCTGCCTGACTGCTGACCATGCCTGACTCTGCCCAAGAAAACATCTCATCCTGCAGCTGAGTCTCCAAGAAACCCAGGAGGACTGCCTGCCTTGTAAAAAGACTCAAGACTGCTGTGAGCAGCAGATCTGCTCAGCAACAAAGTAACCAGAAAGGACTCTGCAGCCTCAAGATCAGCAAAGACCCAACACCTGAAGTGACCTCTGTACCTAACATCCACAACCCGGGGAGAAGCGGACCAACGCTGCCAGCAAGGTTCTCCACATTCCCAAAGTGCAAGTCCACCCGAGTGCCACCTCTCCTGGACTTACCTAAGTATCCTGCAGCCTCTGCACGCAGGCAACCTCTCTGTGACGCCACGAGGACCTGCGGACCACTTGCGGACCGCGGTCAGATCAGTGGTCCGAGTCCTCGACGGCCGCTTTGAGCCGCATTTCGAGCTGCTGCCTATTTTTCGGTCCGCAGTGCAACTGGTACATTTTTCTTTGGCCGCTGCTTGCATCGCAATCTACAATGCCTCTGCAGTTTTCAGTGCCGGAAGAGTCATCAAGCCAGGTGGGCTTTCTTTTTTAGTCAATACGATTTCATTATTACTTACATTCCCAGATCTGAAAATATTGTGGCAGATGCTTTATTCCGCTGATATCCAGAGAGCAATATTTCTATTTCTCCACACATCATTGAGCCATGTCACATTGTGGGACTAGTTCAATCTTTTCTTGACCGGCTGAAGACAGAGTATCAGAAATTATCCATAGAAGAATGGAGCACTTCCCACTTACAAAAGCATCAGGAATATTACTTTCATAAAAACACCATATTTTTGCCTACTGAGAAGGTCCAGACAGAAGCTTTGCAAATGTGTCATGACTCTCCTGGTGTTGGACATCGCGGAATTAGGAAGACACAGGAACTACTCCTGCGCTCTTTTTGGTGGCCTACGTTAAAGTCCGATGCCGAAACATATGTAAGATCTTGCCCAATGTGTGCTCAAACTAAAACACCTCTGACTAAGCCAGCAGGTCTATTGATGCCGTTACCAGTACCATCCGTTCCATGGCATACGATAGCCACAGATTTTATGTGTTCTTTGCCATCTTCTGCAGGTTATCAGGTCATAATGGTTACAATGGACTCCTTTACTAAGATTGCTCATTTTTCAGCCCTCAAGAAATTGCCCACTGCTAAAGAAATGAGTCATGTCTTTATACAAGATATCTTTAGATTACATGGTCTTCCTCAAGTAATTATTTCTGATCGGGAACCTCAATATGTATCCCGTTTTTTGGAGAGAGTTTTGTAAATTTTTACATATTGATGAGGCCCTATCTTCCGGTTGCCATCCACAGACCAATGGTCCACCAGAACGCCCTAACCAAGGACTCCAACAATATTTGCGCTGTTTTTGTAATGCGACTCAGAATAATTGGTCTTCTTACCTACCATTGGCTGAGTTTTCTTATAACAATACAGTCCACAGTGCAACTAAGTCTACCCCTTTCTTTTGCACTTATGTTTTTTACCCTACTGCTTTGTCTAATGTCACTCCTGAGGACTCCCCTGTTCCTGCAGTTACCTAATTTGTTCATCATCTCCATCAGGTTCAGAACCTGATACATGCCAATCTCTTGGCCACAAAACGATTTATGAAGAAAGTAGCTGATGCTCGGCGTAATGCTGCTCCATCTTTTCAGCCCGGGGACAAGGTCTGGCTTTCCTTAAAATTTCTGCCTTTTCGCTTATCCCAGAACAAGTTCAAACCTCGTTACTATGGGCCTTTTCGAGTTTTGCATGTGATTAATCCAGTCTCTGTTCGACTTCGCCTGCCATGACTTGGAAAGTGCATCCTGTCTTTCACGGAACCCAACTCAAGCCTTTTGCTCCAGATCCCTACCAGAGAACTGCCCATAGTCCTCCTCCTCTTTTGGTTGATGGTCAGCCTGAGTATGAAGTAGAGGAGATATGCGATTCGTGCATTTTTCGGAATCGCCTCCAGTTTTTGATTCGCTGGAAGGGCTATCCCATTAGTGACTGTTCATGGGAGGATGCCTCCTCTGTCCACGCTCCCTCCTTGGCCCGTACCTTTTTTCAGCATTTTACGGACAAGTCATGGGCTTCGGGGAGGGGACCTACTGTGACGCCACGAGGACCTTCAGCACCCCACTTGCGGACCGTGGTGAGATCAGCAGTCCAAGTCCTGGATGGCCGTTTCTACCGCAGGCTGCGTTTTGAGCCGCATTTCAGGCAGCTGCCTATTTTTCGGTCCACAGCGCGACCAGTACATCTTTCTTTGGGCGCTGCTTCGCGCTGCGCCTGCTTTTTGCCCTTATAATCTCTCTTACCTATTCTTTCTGCCTTTTTTCTTTTTTTCCTGTTTTCTCTGTGTTTCCTTCCCGGCATGCTTTGCTTCCTCTTTTATACCATGGCTATTTTTCCATTCACTCAAATATAGCTTTTCTCAATTCAAGATGGTGACTTTGGAACTTTCTGCGTGCCACTTCCTGTTTGCCAGTATGTAAGCACAGTTTGTCTTCTGTTCCTTGCGTTGCAAACACTTCCGTTCTGGTGGTGCTCCTCGCTCCTGTATCCAGTGATTTTTTGGACTTCTCCTGTTTTGCTGTTTCTGATTCTTATTACGCTTTTCTTTTTTCTTACCTCTTTTTCAGGAGTTCCTTGCTTCTGAGGTTTTTCCCAGGATTGGATTTTTTCCTCTGGGACTACTTCTAAAAGTGGCATTTGCTAAACTGTAATTTAAAATCCAACTGCACTATAAGTTGTGGTTTTTAATTGTGAATCCAGTGATACCAAACTTGAAAAGTAAATCTCTTCATAATTGGGAATCAAACTTAAAAGATGTAATAAGGTAATCCCAATGTTATCCAATGAAAGAGATAGGCCTTGCAGTAGTGGAAAACACATTTTGGAGGTTTTCACTACCAAAACATATCAAACTTAAAAGTATATGTATTGCCTTTCCAATTCAGAACAGCCTGCCCTGTGGGTGATAGAGGGCCTACCTTAGAGATGACATATGTATAAAAAGGGAAGGTTTAGGCCTGGAAAGAGGGTTTACTTACTGGGTTGTGATGGTGGTGTAAAACTGCACACACACCTTCTGCAGTGGCAGGCATGATACATGTTTAAAGGGCTAACAAAGTGGGGGGACACAAGCAGTACTGGTGGCCTACTAGTAGCATTTAATTTATAGGCCCTGGTCACACATAGTGCACTTTAATAGGGACTTAAAAGTAAATTAAAGAAGGCAGTGGCGGATGAACCAATATTGCTAAGTTTAAGGGAGAGAGCACAACCACTTTAGCCCTGGTTAGCAGTGGTAAAATGTGCAGAGCCCTAAAGCCAGCAAAACTTAGGGTGGAAAAATGGAGGGAGACAGGCCCAAATTTTGGGGAAGACCACTCTAAGGCTGTCAGGTCTAACACTGTGAATACAAAGGACCTATTGTTGGGGTATTGTGAGAGCCTAACTAGCCTCACTACGTTATACTCCACTTTCCTACACAAATGTTCTACTATTCTATGCTCCCACATGTATGCCTACAAAAATTGTACTTCATGGGTCGGCTTAGTGCCTGTGACAAGAAATGGCTCAAATTGCAACATGGATATATCACGTTTCTACTTAAAACTGACCCCTTCTTTGCAAAGTGGATAGCTGTGAAATTTGGGCCCTAGATCAGCTTGCACCTATGGAAACCTAGCAAATGTCTACATTTTTTAAAACTAGACACCTGGGGAAATCCAGGGTGGGGCGACTTGCATGGCTCTCACTAGGTAATGTTACCCTGAACCCCTTGCATACCCTTTGGTAAAAACAATATACACATTTTCCTTAGATTTCTGTGATGGAAAGTTCTGGAATCTGCAGAAAACCACATATTTCCTACCCTCTGAGTGCCCACTTGTTCCCTGATAAGAATGGTATCCCACTTATGTGGGTGGGCCTTGAGACCTCGACACAAAAATGCCCTAAAGCACTACATTGATAGATAAGCAATCATGGAAGCTGCTGAATTTGGGGATGTGCTGTGGTGCCACCCATGCAAACTTACAAATCACAGACATTTCTGAAAACTAGACAACCAGGGGATTCGGGGTGGTGTGCCTTGCATGGATCCCCTGAGATTTTCTTACCCACAATGCCCTGCAAACCTCAAACTATGCCTAAAATCACACATTTTCCTTGCATATCTATGATGGAACCTTCTGGAACAATTGTGGTAACACTGTGTGGTAGGCTTTTTGTTGATTCCTGCAGATTCTGGAAGTTCCCACCCCTATATATTTTTTTAACATAGACCCTGGTGTCCAGTAAGCTTCCTGACTCCACCCGATAGGGCAGATGGGGGTAACTACCTCCATCGGGAAGGGGCAAGGTTTGGTGTGAAAGAAATCCCTTAATTTGTGGAACGGGAGATAGAGGAAGATTGTGGAAGAAAAATAAATTTATAGGCCAGTGCCAGGGTGAAAGAGAGGAAGGGCTCTTTGTTTATTAAGTATGAAAAGCAACTGTGACTTTGTGACATATAAAAGAAAAGCAACAGAAAAATAGAAGTGGGATGCCCTTACTGTTTCTATAATACAAAACATGTAGGCAGAGTTTGTTCTATAGTTGAATGAGTACAGTAGTGATTAAAGCCATGCGTTATGGATGCTTTTAACAAGATTTTGAACCCCATCCCCTCAAAATAATTTTTTATGTTGTTTCTCAATTTCTTTTTTATTTTACCCAAATGGCAGAGGTCGCTTCGTAAATCACCCCCTAGACGCTGGGAGATTTGTGGTCCATTAAGTCATGCTAGTGCATGTCAGAAATTCGTGACATGCTGTGGCATGTGGGAAGGGGACAAGGTTTAATGTGAAAGAAATCCCATAATTGGTATGTATGTACGTAAATGTATGTAAATGTATTTATAAAGCACATTCCGGCTCACAAAGAGCATCGAAGCGCTAACATAGGTAAAAAACGTCACTACGCTCATAAGGAAAACCCAACCCACAGAAGGACAAACAGAAAGGATTAGTTAGGAAAGAGCCAAGTTTTAATCAACTTCCTAAACCGTAAATAACTTGTTCCAGCCCTAATATTGAGAGGGAGGGAATTCCAGCACTTGGCTGCAGCCACAGTAAAGGCTTTGTCACCCCACTTCACTCTATTAGTGCGGGGAACATGAATGTAGTAAGCTGACATTGTTCTAAGATGCCTCTTGGGTTTATACCAGCCTAATTTAGCAGACAGATATTTAGAACCTTGGCCATGCACAGCCTTAAAAGACAAGCAAAGGGATTTAAAAATAATCCACTGATCCAATGGAAGCCAGTGCAGTTGTCTGAGACTACTTCTAACAGAGGTCCAACGTGAAAGATTAAGAACTGCTCTGGCAGCTGAATTCTGAATCAGCTGTAGCCTATTAAGAAGGCCTTTATCTAAATTGAGAAACAAAGCATTGCAGTAATCCATTTTTGATTTTACCAAAGCTAGAGTGGCGACAACTCTCCATTTATGCTGAAGAAAAGGGAAAACTTTCCTTAACATTTTAATCAACCATAGACCAATTTTGACCATGTGGTTAACCTGATATTTGAAGGACAGTTGATTATTAAACATAACACCCAGATATTTGCTAACATTAGAAGGGGTAGGAAGAGAACCACAGTCTGATGCCCACCAGCGTGGATTCCAATATTTAACACCAGATCCAAAACAGAGAATTTCAGTCTTAGAAGCATTCAACCAGTTAGATCCCATCCAGTTGCTAACCTCCTTCATACAGAGGTTAAAACGGTCCGCCACTTCCTCCCAGTTTTTATTAACAGGAATAATAAGCTGAGTGTTGTCTGTATATGAAGAGGGGATAAAGCCAAAAGAACAAACCAGGTTGGCTAGTGGGGCAACAGAGACAGTGAACAAAGTAGGGCTCAATGAGGAACCCTGTTGAGTCCCACAAGGAAGGAGGTAAGGTGTGGAATGGAAGTTACCACATCTTACCGTAGTCCATCTGTTAGTTACAAAAGATTATAACAATTTCAAGGCCCTATCTCTAACACCTACTTGATAGAGTGGGGCTGTCAGAATCTGGGAAGAAATAGTATCGAAGGCTGCAGATAAATCTAATAGGACTAGAATGGCACCCTGTCCCTCATCCACAAGTCTACTAATAGAATCAGTGGAGGAGATAAGGGCGGTTTCCGTACTATGAGCTTTCCTGAAACCATGCTGCGAGGGATCTAAAACTTCCACTTCCCCAAGAAAGTCCACTAGAGCCTTATTCATGATTTTCTCTAAGATCTTGGCAAAGAAAGGAAGGAGCGCAATTGGCCGTAAATTCTCAAGGTCCTGCACGTCTCCAAGTGGTTTCTTCTTTACAGGGACTACTATGGTCTCCTTCCATCTAGAAGGATAGCATCCAGATTTAAGAATATCCTGAAAAATCGGAATTAGAATCCGAGCTATATAGTCAGGGACCATATGAATCACTGAAGGAGGACATGGATCTAAAGGAGAGCCAGACCTCATATTCAAAATTAGTTTGCTAAGATCATCAAGAGACGGGCAAGGAAAATCAGACAGAGTTAATTCACTAGCTAACGGATCAGGAGAAGTATAGGGAATTAACTCCCCACTGTCATCAAGAGGGGCAAAGTTAGCATAAGAGCAAAGGATCTTGTTTTCAAAATGCTTTGCAACCTTATCACAGTACTCTTGTGTATTTACTAGATCAGGTGGCTTGGAGGGAGTGGATAATTCCTTGATCACCCTAAATAGCTCTCTCGGAAAATTCAAAGCCTCCTGAACTTTAACCGTATAAAAGGCAGACTTGGGGGGTCATTCTGACCCTGGCGGTCATCGACCGCCAGGGTCGACGACCACGGAAGCACCGCCAAGAGGCTGGCGGTGCTTCCTTTGCAATTCCGACAGCCGCGGTCGCCCAGCCGGGTCCGGCGGTTTTCCGCCAGATTTCCCCCGGCTGGGAGAATCCTCCATGGCGGCGCTGCTTGCAGCGCCGCCATGGGGATTCCGACCCCCTTCCCGCCAGCCTGTTTCTGGCGGTTTTCACCGCCAGAAACAGGATGGCGGGAACGGGTGTCGTGGGGCCCCCTAACAGGTCCCCAGCAGGATTTTCACTGTCTGCTTTGCAGACAGTGAAAATCGCGATGGGTGCAACTGCACCCGTCGCACCCCTGCAACACCGCCGACTCCATTCAGAGCCGGCTTCAATGTTGCAGGGCCTTTCCCGCTGGGCCGGCGGGCGCTCTTTTGGCGGTCGCCCGCCGGCCCAGCGGGAAAGTCTAAATGGCCCCCGCGGTCTTAAACTCAGAATGACCCCCTTGGCCTTAAAACGGGCCGCTCTATGAATTTTAAAGGTAGACTTGAGTAGCTCCCTTTCCTCTGTGCCAGGATTTAATTTCCACTGTCTCTCCAGTTCACGGCATTTCCTTTGGAGAGCCTTCAATTCACTAGTGAACCATGGTTGGTTCAACTTATTCCTACTAGTGGGCCTAAGAATCTTGGGAGGTGCCAATTGAGACATAACAGTCTCCAGGCCCTGATAAAGGCTAGTGGAATGAGAGATAGAGTAAGATTGTTGGAGAAAGAGAAATGCACGGGTCAGTGCCAGGGGTGAAGAGAGTTAGGGGTCTTTGTCTATTAAGAACGAAAAGTAACTGTGATTTTTGTGGCATGTAAAAGAAAAATGACGATGTAAATAGAGGAAGGGCTTCCATTCTGTTTTTATGCTATAGGAGCTTTTTTGCAATTAATTTCATTGAGCAGGGTGAGTGGAATAGTGGTTAAAGCCATGATATATGAATGATTCTGACAGGAGTTAGAAATTCCACCCCTCAAAATCGTTTTTTATATTGTTTCTCAATTTTTGTTTTTGTTTATTCAAATGACAGAGGTCCCTTCCTAAATCACCCCTTAGAAGTGTCTGGAAGATTTGTAGCCCATTTAGTCATGCCAGTGCATGTCAAACATTCGTTACATGCTGTGTCATGTGGGGGGCAAGGTTTAGTGAGAAAGAAAGAGCTGGTGTAAGAATGTGGAAGAAAGAGAAATGCATGGGTCAGTGCCAGGGTTAAAGAAAGTAAGGGGTCTTTGTTTATTAAGAATGTAAAGCAACTGTGATTTTGTGGCATGTAACAGAAAAATTACCATGCAAATAGAAGAGGGACTGCCACAATATTTCCATGATAAAAAGACTTTTAGCCAAACAACTCACATCCGTTTAAAGATGGGTTTAGTGGGTAATACCATGATTTGCATGTTTTCCTACATCAAAAATTCAAACCCCACCTTCAGAGTTTTTTACTTGTATTGTTTTAGAAATGTTTTAACATTTTATTTTAACCAAATGAAAGAGAGTCCTTTGGAAATCACCCACGAGCAATATTTGCAGTTAGGCATATAGCAGCATTTCAGAAATCTGGGACACACTGTGACCAACCCACGTTGCACACAGGCAAAGGCTGTTCATTGTTGGCTGGTTATAGGGGGTTGTCTGCAGGACCTCGTCGCAGGCTACGCCCTGTGCACCACCCATCACTGGGCACGGCCAAAGGCCATGTGTTGTGAAGGGTTGGTGTGGTTGTAGGGGTTGGCCGCAGAGCCTGGCCACAGGCTAGGGCCTACATACCACCTCAGCCATTCCTGGTGCGGGGTTGGGTGGCTATAGGGGGGTTGGCCAAAGGCTGGTCCCTGCGGCCAACCACCGCTGCACATATCAGAAGACCTTGTGTGGCGCAGGGTTGGGTGGTTATATGGGGTTTGCCACATGTGGCCAGGCCCTGCGGCCAACCCCCAGGACGCATGACCAAAGGCCAATAGTGAGGTAGATTTGGGTGGTTATAGGGCGTTTGGCTGCAGGGCAGGGCCTGTGGCCAAACCCTGCCTAACTCGGGCAAAGGCCATCCATGGTTCGGTGGTTATAGGGGGTTGGTTGCAGTACCTGCGACCAACCCCCGCCGCCCACCGCCAAAGGCAGTGCACAACGGTGTTTGAATTAACCTATAGTGATTAAAATTACTTTACATAAAAAAAAAATAGAAGTTCACTGAAAAAAACTAAAGGTTACAGAGACGTTGTAGTTCGGAAATAGAATAAAAAATAAAATCGAAATTCACTTAAAAAAACAAAGGTTACGGGGGCATTACAGTTAGGCTCAATTTTGGACCGTACAAAACCATAGAAATGTACTTGCTGTAGTTAGAGTTACTTCAAATACCTATAACTCATGCCCTAAGGAAACTATAACTCGCACCCTCACCATGCACTGCTAATTACCCCAGATATTACAGCACTCATGACATCTTTCATAACATCACTGATATCAATGTAATATATGCAGTAAACTTTTTGATGAAAAAATAGTGCATGGCCAGGGTGTGAGTTATAGTTTGCTTAGAGCACCAAAGCTAAGGGGTCTCTATCCTGGTCACTTTTCTTTTTTTAAATCTTTTTTTCTGGGACTCGGTTGAAGCAGAGTCCCAACATGGCTGACAACACACTCTTGATGAAGTGTTGGCAGCCAGTCAGATCTCAGCACGAGATCAGAAGGGTTTACGGAGCCTTCACGTAGCTACAGTATATATACAAATTTCTTTTTTGTCAATTTCGCAAAAAATACTGATTGAATTTACCCCAACAAAAAGAGAGATAACTTTCTGCAAAATTTAGTTTAATTCCATCCAGTGGTTCAGGCGCTATTCCTGTTCAAAATCCCTGTAAACAAATGCGTGGTGAAAAAGCATTTTGGGACGCCCCCCTTTTTCTCTGACTCTGCTTGACGGATCACCCCGGAACTTTCCAGACCGCATCTGAAGTGAGTATTGTATTTTTTTGGAAAAGTTAATAGTAAAACAAAAAATGCTTTTTCTCTAGAAACTAGGTCCTAACTATAACTACCTAGCGGTTCCTGCCATTAGGTAATATGTATGTGTATATATATATATATATATATATACATATATATATAAATATATATATATATATATATATATATATGTTGTAGTTATATTATGAATGATGTCATACAAGAAGTCATTTCTGATGTAATATGTGAGGTAAGTATCAGTTCATGGCGAGCCTGTGAGTTTTAGTTACCTTAGGGCACGTTATAGTTTCTTGTGATAAGTGTAACTGTTGAATTTCTATGATTTTGTGTGTGTAAAATTTGAACCTAACTATAATGTGCCTGAAAGCTTTGTTTTTTCAGTGAATTTTCAAGTTTTTAAAGAAAATGTTGTTTCCTAATTATAATGTCCCTGTTACTGTAGGAAAGTAGCCTCTTTCTAGCTTGGTTACCCGTACTTTTGGCTTGTTTGTCAGTGTGTTTGACTGTGTCTACGAGGATCCTACTAATCAGGACCCCAGTAGTTATGCTCTCTCCCTTAAATTAAGGTTGTTGCATACTGGTAACCCAGTATTTTACCCACAATTGGCATACTGGTGCCCCCTTATGAGTCCCTAGTATATGGTACCTAGGTACAGAGGGCATTGGGGTTCCAGGGGATCCCTGTGGGCAGCAATATATCTTTTGCCACCCATAGGGAGCCCATGCAAATGCTTCTGCAGGACTGCTATTGGCCTGTGTGAAAAGGTGCATGCACCCTTTCACTGCCATTTACACTGCACCAGGTCACTTATAAGACACCCCTATACAGGCCCTCCAGCTCTGACGGCAGGATGCAGAGTACCTGTGTGTGAGGGCACCCCTGCACTAGCAGAGGTGCCCCTACGACATCCAGGACCATTTTCCCGGACGTCGTGAGTGCGGGGACGCCATTTTATGCGAGTAGTGGACATAGGTCACTACCTATGTCTAGCTACATAATGGTAATGCCGAACATAGGCATGTTTGGTATCAAACATGCTGGAATCATACCCCAAGGCTTTTGCAAGCATTGGTTGTATGATTCCATGCACTCTCGGGGCCCCTTAGAGGACCCCCAATATTGCCATTCCAGCCTTCTGAGGTTTTCCAGGCAGCCCAAGCTGGTGCCACCTCTCAGACAGTTTTCTGCCCTCTTGTTGCTTGAGTAGCTCAAGCCCAGGAAGGCAAAACAAAGGATTTCCTTTGGGAGAGGGGTGTTACATGGATCCAGCATCACAGGTGGTGGACTGAAGTGGTCCCGACAGTCCTGGTGCCCTACTCTCCAATTTGCCTCCCCATGCAAGACAGCACCCTTGTGCACTGCATGTTTTGCAGTTGCCAAGGCTTGTTAGCATCCTTCCACAAAGTTCTTCATGCTCCATGCAGCTCTGGCCCCCAGTACTCTATCCTGTGAGATACATCTTCCTGAGTGGTTCTCCAGCTGCGTGGGATCCTTTGTTGTAGTGCTCCATGGGTCTCCTTTTGCACCTCTTTTGTTCCCGTGCTGTGGGACTCCTGTCTGCACTGCCTGGTCTTCTGTAGGCTCTCTGAGTTGCTGAGAGCCCCCTCTGACTTGCCCTCCTGGGTAAAGTCCACCAGGTCCCTCCTGGGCCCAGGCAGAGCCATTTTCCGCTAACCGCGAGCTTTGTGTGTACCATAGACTGCAGTCCTCCATCTAGCATGGGACATCATCTGTACCAACCAGGAACCCGCATCCCTCTTCTTGGTGCAGTACCTACTGTTGTTCTTCAGCAGTGGTTCCTCTTTTGTACCTTCATCCTGGTTAGACGGGGCTCCTGTTCTCCCTGGACTCTTTTGTGCTTCTTGGACTTGGTTCCTTCCTTCCACAGGTCTTCAGGTCCAGGAATCCACTATTGGTGTCTTGCAGTCTCTTCTGGTTCTTGCATAATCATCTTTCTTCTGTTCTTGTGTGTTCTAGGAACGTTCCTGTAGTTTACTCCTACTTTCCTGGGCTCTGGGGTGGGTTCTATTACTTACGTTTGGTGTTTTCTTACCTTTAATTACCTTACGTTAATGCAACCCTATTGTGCACACCTTTCGGCCATGTGAAGTGGGGGTTGGCCAGGCCCTGCTGCCAACTCCCCTGTAGGCACCCAGCTGTGCTCCACACATGGGCTTCAGCTAAGCGCAGTGGGGATTGGCCACATGGCCTCCCCTGTGGCCATGTCTGTGGCCACGCTCCCACAGGCATCCAATCCCACTCCACACATGGCCTTTGGCTGTGTGCAGTGCTTTGTCAGCCGCAGGGCTTTGCCTGTGGCCAGGCCCTACAGTCTGTCCCCTGCAGGCACACACCCCTGCACCTCGCACTGCCTTCATCTGCTCAGTGGGGGGTTGTCAGCAGGGCCTACACCAATATGGAGGCAACCTGGCGGGTGGGCAAGCAGCACCCCTACCCAGGCCAATTATGGCCCCCATCCCCTAAAGTCCTCCCAATTAGTCAACAAGTCGATTTTGGCTTGAGGGACCCCATCCCTGGGGCCCAACCAATTACTGAAAGGGGGGGGAACCACATGGCCCCTCCTTCCCGGGCCTATTTTGGCCCCGGGACCCCATCTCCCTGGGTCTGACCAATTAGTTCAAGGGGTGGGGCCCTGGACAGTTTTCGTCCCAAGGCCCACATTCACTAGGGCCTGGACAATTAGTTAAAGGGGGAGCTGCATGGCCTCCCTCCCTGGGTCAATTTTGGTTCCAGGGACCCCATTTCTCAGGCCTTTTCACTGGGCTGATTTTGGCCCTGGGGACCCAACTCCCTTGGGCCCAGCCTATTATTGAAAATTGGGACATGGCCAGGTGGCCCCCATCCTCTTTTACTAATTTACATGGCCCCAGGGGATGGGGTCCTCAGGGCAAAAATCAACCCAAACAGGGGGCCACTAGAGACTATAATGCCCCTGTAGCATTTGTTTTTTTCAGTGAATTTGTAGTTTTTTTTAATGATAGGTAATATTTTATCACCTTACATAATTCAACCACCATCGTGCATGACCTGCAGGCAGGCCCTGTAGCCAATCCCCCACAGGCACCCACCCCGGTCTGCACACTGCATTACGTATGACCACTCATCGTTTGGAGTCTTTCCCTGCCCTTAGTGCTCACCTGTTGGATGCGGCATTCCGCGTCCCCGTTCCTTATCTGTTTTTTGTGCCACCTTCGCATTGTCTCTGGTGTGTTCCCTTCTTTGCTACTATGGTGTTGGGCTCATCCAGGTCACAGAGGTTGTTGTTTTCTTTTGGAGTTCCCCTCACGCCCTGCAAAGAGGAAAAAAAAGAACTATTAAAAGAACAGCAGTATCTTTGAAAGTGTAATGTGCTGCGACGCCCTATTTGAATTATTGTTGCCGTAAAAACCAAAACACTTATCTGAAGCAGTTTGTAGACTTTGCTTGATGGCTTTGGTGGTTTTTGTCTCAATACCTGCATAAAGACAAGAGTAACATAAAAATGCTTATAAACTGGTGATTGTTCAATAACTGTTAAATGCTATGTACTTGGAATTTGAAGTATAATGATGGAGTACTAATGAGATTAACCAGCTATATAAAATACCCATGAACTCTAAAGGAAAATACAGAGTGAATAAGTGATATACTGTCATACTCGAAGCAATGTGTGAATTAATGGATATTAAGACATTATGCTTATCAGAATTTATACAAAGGGGATGATGAAATACTCCTGGTTTAGTATATGCTGATGGGCAACATAAATCAAGAATATATTATGAACAATGTTCACGATACATGCCAGTATCCTATGAACTCCTAACGAGAAATATTGTTGAACAGTTGCTTGGGCTACTATGAAATTGGAGTAGTTTCATTCTGCTCAGTGTATTAAGTACGTGTACTAATCCTTCCCTTGCATACATTAGCTATTGATGTTTGAGTCAACTGATGGATTTACCTTGTGAGTTTCTTTTGTAGATTCAGAAATCAGATTCTTCCTGCCCTTTCCACTGACAAAAGAAGAGAGAGGGGTTATTAGGTAATTCAATGATATTATCATACCTAAACAATTGTTTTTAAGGAAAAGTAGACAATACTGATGTTGGTATTTATTTTATAGATGCTGATAAGAAGCCAGACCATTCAGAAGTAGCAAGTAGCACATAAGGTTCACCAATAGTCATCCCTTCATCCCGGGATACTTGAAATGGCTTGGCTATTTGGGAGAAAGGGTATTTTCATCATGCCCATTTTACCCCTGCATACAGGTAGGAGCCTGACATGACCTTTGGCCTTTTAAGTTGTTGAGGAACACCCTGTTGCCTCCATCAGTGAAATGGACTCTGGTGGTCATTACAACATTGGCGGTAAAAGCCGCTTACCGCCGTGCAGAAGACTGCTAATACACCGCCGCAGCGGCGGGAGTCCGCCACAGCTATTATGACACACATCACGGAATCTGCCGAAATTCAAACACCCACACAATCCCGCCACACCAAAGTTCAGCGATAAACATGCGGAAACAAATCCTCCACGCCAACAGAAACACGCCCATGCTATTACGACCCACAAATCCACGCGGCGGTCTTTCAACTGCGGTATTCCATTGGCGGTACACACGCCGCGCTCAAAATACACACACAGCTCCAAAACACCACCACATTGGACAATTACAAATACACACACCTGATACACATACACACACCACTCCCACACACCCAATACAATATGAAACACACACCCACATCACCCACAAACCCCTACGACCACAATTTCTGAGAGAAGACCAGAGAGAGACAGCACAGAATAGAGAATACCATCACACAGAGGCACACTACACCATCACCCACACAACATCCACGCACAAAACACCACATACCACTACACTCACCACACTCATCAACACAAACACCACCCCACACATCACACACAACACCCCATGTCACGCCAAAGACACCCCCGCTTCTCCGAGGAGGAGCTCAGGGTCATGGTCGAGGAAATCATCAGGGTAGAGCCACAGCTATTTGGCTCACAGGTACAGTACACATCAATAGCCAGGAAGATGGAGCTATGGCAAAGAATAGTCGACAGGGTCAACGCTGTGGGACAGCACCGAAGAAATAGGGAGGACATCAGGAAGAGGTGGAACGACCTACGGGGGAAGGTGCGTTCCACGGTATCCAGGCACAACATCGCGGTGCAGCGGACTGGCGGCGGACTCCCACCTCCTCCCCCACAACTAACAACATGGGAGGAGCAGGTCTTGTCCATCTTGCATCCTGAGGGCCTCGCAGGAGTCGTTGGAGGAACAGACACTGGTAAGTCAAATTTCAACTATCATATCCCCCACCCTACCTGCATGCTATCACACACCCCCACCCTCCCTTATCACTCCAAATCCTCACCTATCTACCCATGACACCAACCACTCATCCCAACCCCAAAACCTGCATGACCTAACTAGGCATGGATACCCATCACTAAAGCATGCCCACTGCACAGACCCACAACACCCCCCAACCATCACCACACAAGCTCCCACACAGGAATGCTTGCACTGGGGTACACGCACACCCAAACATTGCACACCATTACACACACACATGCAATAATCATACCCCCGCAGGAACCCGAAGGAACGTCACCACACCAGAGGGTCCAGACAACACCACTCCACTCCCAGAAGAGGCCCACAGTGACGACAGCAGCTCTGCCCTACTGGATCCTGATGACCAGCCCGGACCATCGTGGGCCTCAGGACAGTCGGTTCCCCTTGCCCAGCCACAGCCCAACACTGACCTGCCACCCTCTGGGAACACCAGCACAGCACCCACCCAGCGGGCCCATATCTCCCTACCCAGGACAGGTCAATCAGCGGTGTGTCCACCACTACAGGGCACCCAGGCGAACCCACCACCCCAACAACAACAGGGACCTGGGGGCAGTGGTAGTGGGCACACGGTCCAGGGGACGGAGGCACAGGAACACAGAGGAACTGGGAGGGCTGCTGTGCGACAGAGGGAGGACAGGCCAAGGAACCTACTCTCAACAAGGCCCTCTCCTCCATCATGGGAGCATACCACCACTCCCAGGAGACGATGGCCACGGTCCTGGCCAAGTTGCAGGAGACCCTGCGTCTGCAGGAGGAGCAGTATTTGGGGTTCAGGGAGGAGCTCAGGACCATCGGCTCCGTAGGGGGGCTGACCGACATTCAAAAGTCCTTGAGGGACACCGTGGCACTCCAAGGGGCCCCTGACACTAGCATGGACGACAAACTGCCCACCACCTCCGCCGGCGCTAGTGGACAGGACGCCCCGCCACAGGACCAACACACCAGCACCCCACCCCCTGCAGATGGAGAACCACCACGAAAGCGGTCCCTGAGATCCAGGAACAGGACAGAGCAAGATGGCAAGACCCCCGCCAGGAAATAAGACTACCCTGATTGTCCCCCCACTGTCCCACTTTGTTACCCTGTCCACATTGGAACTGCCCCAGCTCCACTTTCAATGGCCAGATGTGCAATGTACCTGTGAGACTAATAGACTGGACTCTGCCATGGACATTCTTCCATCATGACCTATCCCCATTTCACAACCCCCCTAAATTTTTATGCACTTCAATAAACACCCTTGAAACCTCAATAAGATTGGAGTCAGTCAATGATTGTGAACTTTGTATTGTCAATTACAGTGTTAAAAAAGGTTACCCATTAGAAGGCCAACATACCAATGTCACACATCACAAGCCTTTCAAGGGTGCAAGCTGTTGACACGTAGGTTACCACATTATTGAAACTGAAATGGAAGGGGACAACTCAGTTAAGAAATAGGGAGTGAAATGTAGGTACAGGATAGAGGTAGATGTGTGAAATTTAATATTATGTGATACATGAAATTGTACTCACCTGTGTCTCACTGAAAATATTGCTGTATGACTGACTCCCTGTTGTCGTTTTCTTCTTCATCAGCTTCATCCTCATCACTGTCCACAGGCACCACAGGTTCCACAGCTGCTACAACACCGTCATCTGGATCATCCTCCTGCAGAAAAGGCACCTGGCGTCGCAATGCCAAGTTATGGAGCATGCGATGATGATATCACACACCTTCTTCGGTGAGTAGAATAGGGATCCACCTGTCATATGGAGGCACGTGAACCTGGCCTTAAGGAGGCCGAAGGTCCGTTCGATCACCCTCCTAGTCCGCCCATGGGCCTCATTGTACCGTTCCTCTGCCCTGGTCCTGGGATTCCTCACTGGGGTCAATAGCCAGGACAGGTTGGGGTAACCAGAGTCCCCCAATAGCCATACACGGTGCCTCTGGAGTTCACCCATCATATCAGGGATGCTGCTATTCCGCAGGATGTAGGCGTCATGCACAGAGCCAGGGAACATAGCATTTACCTGGGAGATGTACTGGTCTGCCAAACAGACCATCTGGACATTCATCGAATGATAATTCTTCCTGTTCCTGTACACCTGTTCATTCCTGCGGGGGGGACCAGAGCTACATGGGTCCCATCAATGGCACCTATGACGTTGGGGATATGTCCAAGGGCATAGAAGTCACCTTTAACTGTAGGCAAATCCTCCACCTGAGGGAAAACGATGTATCTCCTTACGTGTTTCAGCAGGGCAGACAACACCCTGGACAAGACGTTGGAAAACATAGGCTGGGACATCCCTGATGCCATGGCCACTGTTGTCTGAAATGACCCACTTGCAAGGAAATGGAGTACTGACAGCATCTGCACTAGAGGGGGGATTCCAGTCGGATGGCGGATTGGTGACATCAGGTCTGGCTTCAACTGGGTACAAAGTTCCTGGATAGTGGCACGGTCAAACCGGTAGGTCACGATGACATGTCGCTCTTCCATTGTCAACAGGTCCACCAGCGGTCGGTACACCGGAGGATTCCACCATCTTCCAATATGTATGGCGTTGGACACCGTCGCGGTAGGCGGTCGTAGAGCGTGGCACAATGCTACATTGGTTAACAGTGGACCCTATGGGTCCCAGGAGCCAATGAACAGGTGCGCTGGCGGTGATGATGCGCACCGCCGCGGACGTCACCACCATTTTCTATCTCTTCAATCACTAGATACCTGACCTTCGACAGGAGAGGACCTACACTGCTAGTGCTGCTGTGACATCGGTCTGGAAGCAACGATGGCTGCTGCGTCTGGGGAAAGGGCCCCTGCCTTCACTGCACAGGAGTTGGAGAAACTTGTGGATGGGGTCCTCCCCCAGTACACGCTACTCTACGGTCCTCCAGACCAACAGGTTAGTACACAGGGAGCACGTTGGATGGGCTAGGCCTGGGTGGAGAGGGCTGGGTGGATGAGGGAAGGGGGCAGAGTACATAGAACAGTCATGCATGGGGATGAATGGGCCACAGGGATAGATTTGGGAGGGGGCCAATTACAATGATGGTGCAGTAGGTAATGACTGTTCCTCTTTCCTTGTGCATGTCATGTAGGTCAGCTCCCACCAGAAGAGGGACATTTGTCGTGCCATCGCCAAGGAAGTCCGGACCCTGGGGGCCCACCAGAGACGGGGCACTCACTGCCGTAAGAGATGGGAGGACATTTGCTGCTGCAGCAGGAAGACGGCGGAGGCTCAGCTGGGTATGGCCTCCCAACGTGGGAGGGGTGCCCGTCGCACCATGACCCCCCTGATGTTCAGGATCCTGGCGGTGGCCTACCTGGAGTTGGATGGGCGCTTAAGGACATCACAGCAGACACAAGGGGGTGAGTACAACCTCAGCCTATAGACTGCGTGCAGTGGAGCTGTCTGGGTGGGGGTGGTGGGCTGTGGGTGTCCCTAGGCCAGGGCGAGTTAGGTAGGCAAGGCCCCTACGTTATGTAGGCCATGTGGCACTCTACACCAGCTCTAAAATAAGCCAAATTGATGTATAGTTGCCCCTTTGCCATCCATGTGGGCAGATTTCTACCATTGCCATGTAGGCCATATCCCAGAAATTGCATGTGCAGAGGGCAGGAGCACGGCGTAATGCAGGGGGCTGCTGCGTTTGTCTTGTCCGCCAACGGTAGCGGTATGCCATGCACTAAAACTCTCTTTCTTCGGTCTCCCCCCTTTTCCTGCTCTCCCTGTCCTTCTGTACATCAGCATCAACAGGCGGAGGTACAGTGGCACCGGAGCACGAGGGAGCTGCATCCC
This sequence comes from Pleurodeles waltl, assembly GCF_031143425.1. Taxonomy (NCBI): domain Eukaryota; kingdom Metazoa; phylum Chordata; class Amphibia; order Caudata; family Salamandridae; genus Pleurodeles; species Pleurodeles waltl. Next base: position 868,893,861 of record NC_090445.1, on the reverse strand, counting down.
ACATGGCCATGGAGGGCCACACCACAGACTCTGAATTCACCAGTGGGACGGAGGGCGAGGGGAGCTTCACGTCGGCCACAGGATCACCAAACAGCGACACGGACTCGTCCGCCAATGGGAGCTCCCCTGTGGTGGCGGCACCATCTGTGTGCCCCACTTCTACAGGTACAGCCGCCACCTCCCCTATCAGCACCGCCCTCCCAGCAGCCCCTCAGTGTTCGCCCCGTGCCCGCTCACCCAGGAGGGTGGGCATCACCTTCACCCCAGGCACCTCAGGCCCTGTCCCTGTCACCCCTGCTGCCCTCAGTGAGGAGGCCATTGACCTCCTCAGGTCACTCACTGTTGGGCAGTCTACCATTGTGAATGCCATCCAGGGTGTAGAATGAGAGTTGCAACACGGTAATGCATTCCTGGAAGGCATTCATTCTGGTCAGGCTGTCCTTCAGCGAACCCTGCAATCTCTGGCCTCAGCACTGATGGCAGCCATTGTCCCTGTGTCCAGCCTCCCCCCTCCAACTTCCTCCACCCAGACCCAATCCCCTGTACCCCAGCCCATCCCAAGCACACCTACAGACCAGCATGCACACAAGTCAACACACACAAGTAGCTCAAGCAAACATAGGCACCACACATACCACAGGCACTCACACAAGCATCACACCCATACAGACACAGCAACATCCACTGTCTCCACTGTGTCCCCCTCCTCCTCTTCTCCTTCCTCCCTCCCAGTCTCGTCAACACACACACCTGCATGCACCACATCTACAGGCACTAGGACTCGCACCAGGACACCCAGCACCACAAGCCGCTCACCTGCACTCACCACCTCCACTGCCATATACACGTCCCCTGTGTCCTCTCACAGTGTGTCTGTGACGCCCCCTCCCAAAGTACCCAAACGCCGGCAATCACTCAACCAACATCCATCCACCTCACGACAGCCTCCAGTATCTGCACCTGCACCCAAAACACCTAAAGTGACAGCTCCTACAACCACCTCCTCTTCCTCCACTCCCAGACCCCCTCCAGCTACCCATCCCAGTGTCCGTCAGAAACTGGCCCTCTGTGAAATTGACCTTTTTGCCCCCCCCCTCCAGTTCATCCGTCCCGTCGTAGCGCCTCAGCCAAAAATCCTCCAGTACCAGTGGTGCGTGTACCAGGTTTTTGGAGTGCCCCGTCCACCAGGGCAGGCAGTAGGACCCGGAGCCAAGGCACTGTCAGCCCACCCCCTGTAAAGGCTCTGAAATTGGAGAGTGGACGACAGGACCGTGTCAAGACTCCTGGTGGGACAAAAAGTGAAATGGGATCGAAGGCGATTGGTGAGTCATCTGTAACTCCAAAGAAGGTGGGGAAGGTCCTGAGGAAGTCTCCCCAACCTGTTGTGAGTGTCACGGCGGAGAAGTGCGCCATCATTTCTGGCGGTCCAAACACAACCGCCAGCACCGTTGTTACTGGTCCAGAAACCACCACCAGAATCATAGGCCAGGAGGGCCAAAGTATCGTTGCTGGTCAGGAGACCACCGCCACCGCCGGATTCACAGCCCAGGAGGGCCCAAGTATCATTACTGGTCAGGAGACCACCGCCACCGCCAGAGTCACAGCCCAGGAGGGCCCAAGTATCGTTACTGGTCCAGAAACCACCGCCAGAGTCATAGGCCAGGAGGGCCAAAGTATCATTACTGGTCAGGAGACCACCGCCACCGCCGGTGTCACAGCCCAGGAGGGCCCAAGTATCGTTACTGGTCAGGAGACCACCGCCACCGCCAGAGTCACAGCACAGGAGGGCCCAAGTATCGTTACTGGTCCAGAAACCACCGCCAGAGTCATAGCCCAGGAGGGCACAAGTATCGTTACTGGTCCAGAAACCACCGCCAGAGTCATAGGCCAGGAGGGCACAAGTATCATTACTGGTCAGGAGACCACCGCCACCACCAGAGTCACAGCCCAGGAGGGCCCAAGTATCATCACTGGTCAGGAGACCACCGCCACCGCCGTAGTCAGTGTCCAGGAGGGTCCAGAATCCCACAGCCCCGCTGGGCAATGATGAAACGTCAGGCCACACACCAACGTCCAGTATGGAGTTCTTCATGCCACACACCAATGTCCAGTGTGGAGTTCGTCATGCCACACACCAATGTCCAGTGTGGAGATCGTCATGCCACACACCAATGTCCAGTGTGGAGTTCACCATGCCACACCCCAATGTCCAGTATGGAGTTCGTCATGCCACACACCAATGTCCAGTGTGGAGATCGTCATGCCACACCCCAATGTCCAGTATGGAGTTTGTCATGCCACACACCAATGTCCAGTGTGGAGATCGTCATGCCACACACCAACGTCCAGTGTGGAGTTCGTCATGCCACACACCAATATCCGTACCAGAACCGCCATCTCAAAACACCGCTGAAAAGGCCAAAGACTGCCATGGCAAAGCACTGCTGAACAGGGCAAAGACTGCCATGGCAAAGCACCGCTGAACAGGGCAAAGACTGCCATGGTAAAGACCGCTGAACAAGCCCAAGACCGCCATGGCAAAGTACTTCTGAATAGGCCAAAGACTGCCATTGCAAAGCACCACTGAACAAGGCAAAGACGCCACCATGGTGAAGACCGCTGAACAAGCCCAAGACCGCCATGGCAAAGCACCGCTGAACAGGCCAGAGACTGCCATTGCAAAGCACCGCTGAACAGCGCAAAGACCGCCATGGTGAAGACCGCTGAACAAGCCAGCTGAACAAGCCCAAGACCGCCATGCCAAAGCACCGCTGAACAGGCCAAAGACTGCCATGGCAAAGCACCGCTGAACAGGGCAAAGACCGCCATGGTGAAGACCGCTGAACAGGCCAAAGACCGTGTGGGTATGAATAGTCCGGCACATCAGGCATCGTTCTCCCATGTGCAGCTGGGACTGTGACAGGACATGTACTTTCACGGGGAGACTCATCCAGTCTGGGCACCAGTCCCACCCAGTACCAGTAGAGAACTGCATCTACTTGCGAAGATGTGGCTTTGCACTCCCCAGGATGGTCCAGTGGGCAACCCACCCTCTGTAAAGACTTGAGAGACTGTGGCTTTGCACTCCCCAGGATGGTCCAGTGGGCAACCCACCCACTGTAGATACTTGAGAGACTGTGGCTTTGCACTCCCCAGGATGGCCCAGTGGGCAACCCACCCACTGTAAAGACTTGAGAGACTGTGGCTTTGCACTCCCCAGGATACACCAATGGGCATGTAGCCCCGTCGTGGATCTGGCTTCGCATTCATGTGGCTGAGGTGCCACCCCTTCCCTTCCCCCTGAGGTGCCTGTAGTATTTCAATCTGATGCCCCGGCAGTGTCCTCTCGGATTTTGGTCAGGTATCCATTGTGGGCCTCGCCCATGCATTTTTGGACTGTTTGTGCACAGACATTGTTGTGTACATATCTGCACTACTTCTTGTATTGTACATTTATTTTTGACAGATTTCGTGATATATATCAGTATATTTTTTTATGAGTAGTATATTGGCACAATACAAAGTTTGACCGCAATTCGCTTTGCGTTTTCATTCTTCCGGAGGGATTGTGGGTTGTTACTGTGATTTTTGTGACTGCATTGGTGTGTATGTTGTGATATGCGAGGGTGGGGGTGGGGGTGTTTGGTGGGTGTCCCCCTAACTTTTGCCCCCCCTACCCGTGTCGTAGGTGCAGTACTCACCGGTATGTTCTGCGCCTACGTCGCTGTTGGTCGTAGATGAGCAGGAATGCAAGGGCTGGGAGTATTTCAAGTTCCGGCTCCATGGTGTCCTCGTTCCTCGTGGGATGTGTTGAGGTGAGCGTTTTCCCATAGCAAAAGCTGTTTCCGGCGTGTTTTTATCCACGGTGAATCCGCCCCGGAAAAGGTGGCGGATTGGTGTGTTGTGATAGTGTGGGCGGTACATTGTCTTCCGCCTGTCTGTTGGCGGTGTCCGCCGCGCTGTTTGTCTGTACCGCCGTGGCGGGCGGTGTGTTAAAGTGGCTGTCTTAGTTGGCGGTTTCCGCAGGGTCGTAATTCCCTTTTTTTGTCCGCCGGCCTGTTTGCGGTATTATCGCAGCTTTAACACCGTCCGCCAGGCTTATAATGACCCCCTCTGTCTTTTTGATATATTCTGTGAATGTCGAAGCATATGTTTTAATGGTAGGTATATAGAGCCCATATTGTGGTCTCTGAGGATTGCAAAATGGGTTTTATTGGCATGTTCCTTGGATTTCTCTATCTGTGGACAAAATTCGATTGATCACTGCCACTTCTCTCTTTGGCAAATATTGAAGAACACTAAAGCAGTATGTGGTGAAAAGTGTCTTTAATTTACCAAAGTTATCCTTCATTAGGATTTCCAGGATTACCCCGTGAATTTGCCTAGGTCATTGCCACCATAGTGGATCAATTATGAGGTCTGGATGTTGGCAATCCACAATGCTTTCAACCAAAGTCTACAATTTATACACCTTTAACACTCTACGACCAACCCAAATCATGTCTACATTAGGTAAACGTAGGTCCGTGTCAATGCAACTCTTTCTAGCACACTCTCTGGCCCAAAACACAAAACTATGGCCCACAATCCACACTCTGACCCTTTCAGAGACAGCCAGGAGTTTCACACAGGAAAAGGTTGCAGCTGAATGAAGCAGTCTTGAAGATTAAAGGCAGTTAAAATGGAAAGTAAAATATAAAATAACATATTTGATTGGATGGTGGAGATGTACAGGGAACTAACATTAGGGAGTGACTTTAAGAAAAAAAGTAACTAACTCTGTGATGGAGCTTTGGAAAATTAAAAAATGTTATGTTGTTTCGGATATGCTTGGAATTGCAAACATTCAACCACGCCTGCTACACTTAATGTGAGTTAGTATGCTGTTGAGAGAAGGTCTTGTAAACGTGGGAACTACTGGTAAGCAGAGACTATTGGAAATATGGTTACAATGGAAATGGAGCTAAAAGTGTGTAGGATGAAGAGACCAAAAGACTGTAGTGTGACACTGAAAATCAAACTGGTGTACAAAAATTGCTCAGTAGGTAGTGTATGTCTTGTTATTGACTAAAATGTAAATTAAATGTATTGATAGTAGATTGTTGAATGCTCTTACATGCTGCCATGTGGATCTGCCGTGGACCACATTGATGGTGGGAGCACTGAGTGCAATGATGTATTTGTGGATCCACTCAAAAACCTATTGAGTTGGACTTCTTTACAGAAAACATGGAAAGGGCTAACAAATAAAGACCATTTAGAAGTGGTATAACACCAGAAAAAAGATGAAAGCAATCTGTGATTTGCTAGGTACAGCAGTATGAGTGAGAGCACAGAGAGAAGAGAAGCCATTACTGGTACTTTTCTACTGTCAGTGGAGGAGGACTGCCATATGTCTGACTTGAGATTTGCACTGGAAAAAAGATATTAAGAGATGTTAACATCAAACATTTACAACAGCAAAGCGATTTTACAGGTATGCAAATTAGATTATACTATAAGAAAGTATAATTAAAGAAAGATGAGTGTATATAAGCTGAATGAAAATATGTAGCTTCTACACACTACAGTAAAAGGCAAATTATACGGAAGATTATATGAAAACATTAGGTAAAAGGTAGTGAGCAGCAAAGGAGGAAGAAGAGTCGCTAGACGGAAAATATTGAAGTTTTAATAAGCCAGTATCAATGAATGTGTTTGAAATTAAATGTGGGTGCTTTCCTATAGTATGTACTTTAATAGTTTTTAATTTGCATCCACCCACACAGTCAGGCAGATACTTACAAACCCAATTACACTCCTACAAAAGCACTTATGTTCCCACTAGTCATATGCGCAGATAGTCATTGACACACTCAATCAGAAACCCATAAAACCATTCACACAACCATTTACTTACCTATATGTCCACTGATATAGGCATTCACACCCCATGCAGTCACTGTCACACCCACTCACACATCTATACAGCTATTCATGTACCTAGCAGTCAGACATTCTGTTACTCATGCACTTTCACACCCATACACCCATTCATAGACCCAGTCCCCCACCTAAACAGCTACTCACATACCTTTTTGCTAAAGCATAGAGCTAATCACACACTTAACCAAAAAGGGACAGAGACACTTACACATGCACTCACACAGCACTTATGTATCCACTGCGAACAGAACCACTTGCACACACTGTTACACACCCAAACACCCGCTAACACAGCCATTTAACAATCCGTACAGCTACTTACATTCTCATTTAGACACCCATACATTCACTAATATACCCAGTCACACACCCACAAAGCTATGTACACATCCAGTGGCACACACATAGAGGCATTGAGATACTCACATGTAGGCCCAACCACTGACAGACCCCGTCACCCACCCATACAGCCACTCATACACCCCTTTATACACCCATCCTCTGACACTTACACAGCTAGTTACACACTGTCATAACCACTTATGTAGCTACTCATTAGCTTATAGTATGCAATCTAATGGTATGTATATATTTGCTATTCATATATCTACTTGTGAATGGAAGATGGAATTGTGAGGTGAAAAAATTTGAATTATACTTGCTGACAGCGTCTATAAACTGACCAACAGATGACATTTTAGTGCAACTGGCATATGGCTTTGGTTTCAATAAAGGACCATGTATTCCAGTTTTGGTGAAACAACTGGGATGGTAACCATCGGATCAAGAGCTAAGAGTCCACAGATGGTCCAGCTGCTGCTGACGATTTACAACCTTCTCTCTTTCTTCATGTTGTGAAATGTTCTTCTATGTATGGTTTTCAGGTGCATGTGAATACTTTTTCACCATACCATACAGATTCTTGCTGCATACCTTGTATTTGACAGAATCTAGGAAGAACTTTCTTTTCTACTGAAGGGATGGACAAATAATTTCAAACGTTGGAGGAATTCTTTGGAGGTCGTCCTACTCTTCCCCTTCTCTTCTATCTTCAGCAGAAGACATCTTTACTTTGAAACTCTCTTCTTTACAAGGAAAGCCAGAAAAATTATAGAGCTGTGGTTTTGAGTCTGTCTCCTGAAAGATGTGAAACCTAAATAACTGATCTGATTTAGGTTATAGTTTGCAATGTGGATGGGTGGATGATTAGGGCCTGATTTAGAGTTTGGCGGAAGGGTTACTCCATCACAACGGTGACGGTGATCCCATCTGCCGAAATATACATCCTGTTTTATCCTATGGGATTTATATTTCACAGGCGGTATATTCGCCACTGTTGTGACAGAGTAACCCCTCCACCAAACACTAAATAAGGCCATTAGTATACCCAACAAGAAGTACATTTTTTGGTGTGTCTCTGGAATCGCAGCAAATTTGTGGTGGCATCACAGTGTATCTGTGGATCCATAAAATGTATACAATAAAGAAAAAGACTTGCTATATTGCATTTATATAAACTTTACATAAGTTGCCTTAAATTGTTTTGTTACTTTGAAATGTATAATACGATTATGTGTTAACAAAATGTATTTCAAACTTCTGAAAATGTATATTACTGAATTGAATATATGGGTGAAATTGTAGTACAATTTGTATAAACAAAAGGCAAAATTAACTAAAAAACAAATGTTACAGGGATATTATAGTTAGGAAATAAAAGTAAATAGAGCCTTAGAAATTCACTGAAAAAACAAAGGTTACAGGGACGTTACAGTTAGGAAATAAAATTAAAAACCTTAGGAATTCACTGAAAAATCAGGTTACAGGGATGTTATATTAACGTTCAAATATTACACACAAAAAAATAGAAGTTCAACATTTATAGTTATCTGAGCTAACTATAGCTTACACCCCGCAATGCACTGCTTATGACCTCACATATTTCATCACTCATGACATGGCCAGTGACATCTCTGATGATATCTCAAATAACATCACTCATGACATCATCCAGGAAAGTTAACTTCAACATACTTCATAAAATACCATTTCAATTTTTTTTTAAAAAGAAGACAACACAGGTGAGAGACGTACAGGGTAGAGCTCACTGTAAGCTTACCAACAACTACACTCACTTATCACCTAAGAGACAGTTCTCAGCTGATAGTCCTGTCTCTTCTGTACCACTACTCTTAACACTAATGACCAAAGTAAAACATCTATTCATATATACCTGGAAATAGGTTTAGTGAAAATGTCAGATTTACACAAACCACTACAACACACAATCAGTAGAGAGGTTATAGTGGACAGGCCACTGTGTCCGAAACCACTAGTAAGATTATACTTCATACTGGAGAAAGGTGTGAGCAGAGAGGTCAGTCTGTTGTAAATATCTACTACACTGAGCCATCATCCTAGAGAAAGGTCTTAGTGATCAGATGAATTTATTGCAATCTTCTACTACAGTCATTCATCCTAAAGGAGAGAGATCTAAGGAAACTGGTCATTATGTCATAACAAAGAACCATACGAACCATTAAACTGTCGCTAAGCACTACCGTACACATACATCAGAATGGGATGAGTCAGTGTAGAGGTCACTTCACAGATAAATATTAACAGATTTTTAAAAAACGGGGGTTATAGATCACATGACGTATGTTAGAATAAGTATCACTCAGTAGTGCAGAAAGAGTAGTAATTTAACTTATGCAGTATCTTAGTATCTATCTTTAAGACGTGCATTGCTGGGGGTGTAAGTTATAGTTAGCTTAGGTATCTATAATTGCAGAATTTTTATAGTTTTGTGTGCGTTTAATGTGAGCCTAACTACAGCGTCCTTGTAACCTTTGTATTTTTCAGTGAATTTCTACGATTTTTTCATTCTATTTACTAACTACAACGTCCCTGTAACCTTTGATTTTTTTCAGTGACTTTCTCCCTCTTTTTAATGCTATCTCTTAACTATAATGCCCCTGTAACCTTTGTTTTTTCCAGTGAATATATATATATATTAAGTATATATATATGTATATTTACATATGCCACTTTCCAACAAAAGTTCATCCCCCCACCCAATACCTTCTTTTGAAATCAAGGTTTACAATGTATAGATATCTGGATTATTCTGTTTGCAAGACTCTCATGGGAGCCCTGCTGGCCCTCAATTTCAAATAATAGAGCTGTCTGATTGGCCTGTTGTCCTCCTCGCTGCTGAGGAAGAAAGAAGATCCTTATGAGTCCCACTGGAGCATGTGCTCTGGTTGGTGTAGGGCCTGGGCGCAGGTGCTATGGGCAACTCAATCCCCGCACATGGCCATAGGTAATGCATAATGGGGGGAGGTGGGTGCCTGCGGTGGGTTGGGCACCAGTGGTGGGTTGGGCACCAGTGGTGGGTTGGGCACAGGGCCTGGCTGCTGGACACTCCACTCCACACACCTCATAAGGCTGTGCATGGCAGGAAGTTGGCATAGTTACGTATGGCAATAAAATCTTTATATTAAAAAAACCTTAGAAATTCACTAAAAAAACAAAGGTTAAAGTGCTCTTTTGAAAATGTAAGGTAAACGTAACATTTTACACTAAACAACACTGATATTCATTAGTTTTTTTAACTGAAGTAATTCTTTAACTGCTTATGACCTCACATATTACACTACTCATGATATGTTCTTTGACATCATTGTTATGTTAACCTTTGTTTTTAAACATACACACACACACACCGTCTCTCTCCCCTTCTCTCTCTCATTTGAATACAAAGTGAATTAGACATTATGGGGGTCATTACAACATTGGCGCTAAAAGCCGCTTACTGCCGTACAGAAGACCGCCAACACACCGCCGCGACCGTGGAAAACCGCCACAGCTATTACGACCCACATCTCGGAATCTGCCGAAATTCAGACACCCACACAAGTCCGCCACACCAAAGGTCAGTGATAAACTGGCAGAACAAATCCTCCACCGTCACGGCAACAGAAACACACCCATGCTATTACGACCCACGAATCCACGCGGCGGTCTTTCAACCGCGGTATTCCATTGGCGGTACATCTCCAAAACACCGCCGCATTGGACAATTCAAAATACACACACCTGATACACATGCAAACACCACTCCCACACACCCAACACAATATAAAACACACACCCACATTACCCACAAACCCCTACGACCAAAAAGTAGAGACAAAGGCGAGAGAGAGAGAGCACAGCAATAGACCACCACACAGAGGCACACAACACCATCACCCACACAACATCCACGCACAAAACACCCCACACCACTACACATCACCACACTCATCACCACATACACCACCCCACACATCACCTACATCACCCCATGGCACGCCAAAGACACCCCAGGTTTTCGGAGGTGGAGCTCAGGGTCATGGTGGAGGAAATCGTACGGGTAGAGCCACAGCTATTTGGATCACAGGTGCAGCACACCTCTGTAGCTAGGAAGATGGAGCTATGGCCAACAATCGTGGACAGGGTCAACGCAGTGGGACAGCACCCAAGAAATCGGGAGGACATCAGGAAGAGGTGGAACGACCTACGGGGGAAGGTGCGTTCCGTGGTCTCCAGGCACAAAATCGCGGTTCAGCGGACTGGCGGCGGACCCCCACCTCCTCCCCCACAACTAACAACATGGGAGGAGCAGGTCTTGACCATTATGCATCCTGAGGGCCTCGGAGGAGTCGGTGGAGGAATGGACACTGGTAAGTCAAATCTTAACTATCATATCCCCCACCCTACCTGCATGCTATCACACACCCCTACCCTCACCCCCTCCCCTATCACTCCAACTCCGTACTAATAACACAAACCACCCATCCCGACACCAAGCCCTGCATGACACAACAAAGCATGGACACCCATCACTAAAGCATGCTCACTGCACATACCCATAACAACCCCAAACCATCATCACACAAGCCCCCACCCAGGAATGCTGGCACTGGGGTACACTCTCACCCACCCATTGCACACCATGACACACACAGATGCAATAATCATGCTTTTATACCCCTGCAGGACCACTACCTAACGTCACCAGACAGGAGGGTCCAGACATCTCTACCCCACCCACAGAAGAGGCCCACAGTGATGACAGCAGCTCTGGCCAACTGGATCCAGATGACCAGCCCTGACCATCGTGGGCCTCGGGACAGTCGGTTCCCCTCGCACAGGCACAGCCCAACACTGACCTTCCACCCTCTGGTAACACCAGCACAGCACCCACCCAGCGGGCCCATACCTCCGTCCCCAGGACACGTCAATCAGCTGTGTGTCCACCACTACAGGGAACCCAGGATAACCCACCACCCCAACAACAACAGGGACCTGGGGGCAGTGGTAGTGGGCAAGCGGTCCAGGGAACGGAGGCCCAGGAACACAGGGGAACTGGGAGGGCTGCTGTGCGACAGGGGGCGGACAGGCCAAGGGAACCCACTCTCCACGAGGCCCTCTCCTCCATCATGGGAGCATACCACCACTCCCAGGAGACGATGGCTACGGTCCTGGCCAAGTTTCAGGAGACCCTGTGCCTGCAGTAGGAACAGTATTTGGGGTTCAGGGAGGAACTCAGAACCATCAGCTCCGCCCTGGGCACCATCTTAGGGGTGCTGAAGGACATATAGAACACAATGAGGGACACCGTGGCACTCCAAGGGGCCCCTGACACTAGCCTGGACGATGAACTGCCCACCAACTCCACCGGCGCTAGTGGACAGGACGCCCGCCACAGGACCACCACACCAGCACCCCACCCCCTGCAGACGGAGAACCACCACGCAAGCGGTCCCTGAGATCCAGGAACAGGACACAGCACGATGGCAAGACCCCCGCCAAGAAATGAGACCACCCTGATTGTCATCCCACTGTCCCACTTTGTAACCCTGTCCATATTGGAACTGCCCCAGCTCCACTTCCTATGCCCATATGGGCAGTGCACCTGTGAGACTAATAGACTGGACTCTGCCATGGACATTCCTCCACCATCACCCATCACCATTTTGCCACCCCTCCAATAATTAGCACTTCAATAAACACCCTTGAACCACAAAACCATCTGGAGTCAGTCTGTGGTTTGGAAAATGTGTATTAGCTATGACAATCACAAAATCAGTTCGAAAATGTAATGTCAACATACCTATGTCACACATCACAAGTCCATGAAGGATGCAAGCAGATGACACACGTTGGTAACCACACCTGTGAAACCGTAATGGAAATGTACAACTCAGTTACCAAATACTGCTTGAAATTGACAGACAGGATAGAGGTAAAAGTGTGAAAGTAAATGTACTAGTAAAGAAAGTGTTCTCACCTGTGTGTCACTGGAAATATTGCTGTATGACTGAGTCCCTGTTGTCAATGTCTTCTTCCTCTGCTTCCTCCTCATCACTGTCCACAGGCTCCACAGTTGCCACAACACCGTCATCTGGACCATCCTCCTGCAGAAAAGGCACCTGGCATCGCAAAGCAAGATTGTGAAGCATAGAGCAGGCGATGATGATCTGGCACACCTTCCTTGGTGCGTAGAATAAGGAACCACCTGTCATATGGAGGCACCTGAACCTGGCCTTCAGAATGCCGAAGGTGTGTTCCATCACCCTCCTAGTCCACCCATGGGCCTCATTGTAGCGTTCCTCTGCCCTGGTCCTGGGATTCCTCACTGGGGTCAATAGCCATGATAGGTTGGGGTAACCAGAGTCCCCTAATAGCCACACCCGGTGCCTCTGGAGTTGACCCATCACATAAGGGATGCTGCTATTCCGCAGGATGTATGCATCATGCACTGAGCCAGCGAACATAGCATTTACCTGTGAGATGTACTGGTCTGCCAAACATACCATCTGTACATTCATCGAATGATAACTCTTCCGGTTCCTGTACACCTGTTCACTCCTGTGGGGGGGGACCAGAGCTACATGGGTCCCATCAATGGCCCCTATGATGTTAGGGATATGTCCCAGAACATAGAAGTCACCTTTAATTGTAGCCAAAGCCTCCACCTGAGGGAAAACGATGTAGCTCCTCATGTGTTTCAGCAGGGCAGACAACACTCTGGACAACACGTTGGAAAACATAGGCTGGGACATCCTTGATGCCATGGCCACTGTTGTTTGAAATGACCCACTTGCTAGGAAATGGAGCACTGATAGCACCTGCACTTGAGGGGGGATTCCTGTGGGATGGTGGATTGGTGACATAAGGTCTGGCTCCAACTGGGCACACAGTTCCTGGATTGTGGCACGGTCAAACCTGTAGGTGATGATTAAATGTCACTCCTCCATTGTCAACAGGTCCACCAGCGGTCGGTACACCGGAGAATCCCGCCATCTCCTCACATGTCCCAGCTGACGGTGCCTAGGAAGGACTACAGCGACCACAGAGTCAAGCAATTCAGAGGTATGTACCCACAGCTACACAGAACGCAAAACAAAATCCAAAAAGTTGTCTGTATGTGTGTTGAGTCCAGGCCTAGGTATGTGTGACGCAGTTGAAAATGAAGCCATGTGGGCCCCTGAAATGGCGGATGCCTGACCTGTAAAGTGGGACAATGGGATGTGAGGTAACTGCGCTGGCGTTCTACACTGTCGTGGTAGGCGGTCGTAGACCGCGGCGCAATGCTGCATTGGTTAACATTGGACCCTATGGGTCCCAGGAGCCAATGACGAAGTGCGCCAGCGGTGATGATACGCACCGACGCGGACGTCACCGCCGCGGACGTGACTGCCATTTTCTATCTGTTCAATCACTCGATACCTGATCTTCGACAGGAGAGGACCTACACTGCAAGTGCTGCTATGACCTCGGTCTGGAAGAGACAATGGCACGTGTGTCTGGGGAAAGGGCCCCTGCCATCACTGCACAGGAGTTGGAGAAGCTCGTGGACGGGGTCCTCCCCAGTACACGCTACTCAACGGTCCTCCAGACCAACAGGTGAGTACATAGGGTGTAAGTTGTATGGGCTATGCCTGGGTGGAGAGGGTAGGATGTAAGAAGGAAGGGAGACAGAGTTCTGCGAGCATGAAGGAGTGTGAATGCATGTGCCACATGGCAAGGGCAGGGATGTGGGCCACTCACTTCAACGGTGCAGTTGGTAATGACTTTTCATCTTCCCCTGTACATGTCATGTAGGTCAGCACCCACCAGAAGAAGGATATTTGGCGTGCCATCGCCAATGACGTCCGGACCCAGGGGGTCCACCACAGACGGAGCACCCACTGCTGTAAAAGATGGAAGGACATTCGCCGCTGGAGCAAGAAGACGGCGGAGGCTCAGCTGGGGATGGCCTCCCAACTTGGGAGGGGTGCCCGTCGCACCATGACCCCCCTGATGTTCAGGATCCTGGCAGTGGCCTACCCTGAGTTGGATGGGCGCATGAGGGCATCACAGCAGACACAAGGGGGTGAGTACACTCTCATTCTGCTGACTTTGCGTGCAGTGGAGGGGTCTGGGTGGGGGAGGAGGGCTGTGGGTTTCCCTAGGCCAGGGCGAGTTCCGTAGGCTAGGCCCCTCCGTAATGCAGGCCATGTGCCACTCCACCCCACCTCTGTAGAGTGCCAAGTACAGGTATACATGCCCCTGTGTCATCTATGTGTGCAGATGTCCACCATAGACATATAGGCCATATCCCAGGAACTGCATCTGTAGAGCCCAAGAGAGCGGCATAGTGCAGGGGGCTGCTGTGTCTGTATTGTCCACCAACAGTAGCGGTAAGTCATGCACTCAACCTGTCTTTCTTCTGTTTCCCCACCCCTTTTTGTGCTCTCCCTGTTCTTTTGTGCATCAGCATCATCAGGCGGAGGTACAGTGGCACCAGAGCACGAGGGGGCTGCATCCCACATGGCCATGGAGGGCCACACCACGGACTCAGAATACACCAGTGGGACAGAGGGCGAGGGGAGCTTCACAGCGGTCACCGGATCAGCAACCAGCGACATGGACTCGTCCTCCGATGGGAGCTCCCTTGTGGTGGTGGCACCATCTGTGCCCCCCACTTCTACAGGTACAGCTGCCACCCCCCCTACCAGCACCGCCCTCCCAGCAGCCCCTCAGCCTTCGCCCCGTGCCCGCTCACCCAGGAGGGTGGGCATCACCTTCGCCCCAGGCACCTCAGCCCCTTCCCCTGTCACCCCTGCTGCCCTCAGTGAGGAGGCCATTGACCTCCTCAGGTCACTCACTGTTGGACAATCTACCATTGTGAATGCTATCCAGGGTGTAGAAAGGGAGTTGCAACACACTAAAGCATTCCTGGAGGGCATTCATTCTGGCCAGGCTGCCCATCATTGAACCCTGCAATCTCTGGCCTCAGCACTGATGGCAGCCATTGTCCCTGTGTCTAGCCTCCCCCCTCCAACGTCCTCCACCCAGACCCAATCCCCTGTACCTCAGCCTATCCCAAGCACACCATCAGACCAGCCTGCACACACCTCAACACACAAGGGCAGCTCAGGCAAACATAGGCACCACACATCCCACAGGCACTCACACAAGCATCACCCACATACAGACACAGCAACATCCACTGCCTCCACTGTGTCCCCCTCCTCGTCATCTCCCTCAACCCTCCCAGTGTCGTCTACACTCTCACCTGCATGCACTACCACTCCAGCCACTAGGACTCGCACCAGAACACCCAGCACCACACCCCGCTCACCTGCACTCACCACTACCATTTACACGTCCCGTTTCCTCTCCCAGTGTGTTTGTGACGCCCCCTCCCAAAGTACACAAACGCGGGCACACACACACCCAACATCCATCCACCTCACGACAGCCTCCAGAACATGCACCTGCACCCAAATAATCAAAAGTTACACCTCCACAAACCACCTCCTCTTCCTCCACTCCCAGACCCGCTCCAGCTACCCGTCCCAGTGTTCGTCAGAAACTTTTCCTGAGCAACGTTGACCTCTTTCCCACCACCCCCCCTCCAATTCACAGGTCCCATAGTAGCACCTCAGCCAAAAAAATGTCCAGTACCAGTGGTGCCTGATAGAGGTATGTGGAGTGCACCGGGCACCAGGGCAGCCAGTGTGACACGGAGCCAAAGCACAGCCAGTCCCCCCCGTGAAGCACCAGAAGTTGGACAGTGCCCGACGGGAGAGGGTGAAGACTCCTGCCGGCAGAGCCGCTCACAAGGGTCCCGGGGGGGAGTGTCGAGTCAGCTGTGACTCCTCCCAAGGTGGGGAAGGGGCAGAAGAAAGCACCAAAGTCTGGGAAGAGCAGCATGGCAGAGAAGGCCGCCATCATCCCCGCTGCCCAGGACGCCACCGCCAGACCCATCGTCACTGGTCAGGAGACCACCGCCAGAGTCAGTGCCCAGGAGGCCATTCCCATCGTCACTGGTCAGGAGACCACCGCCAGAGTCAGTGCCCAGGAGGGCAGCCTAATCGTCACTGGTCAGGAGACCACCGCCAGAGTCAGTGCCCAGGAGGGCAGCACAATCGTCACTGGTCAGGAGACCACCGCCAGAGTCAGTGCCCAGGAGGGCAGCACAATCTTCACTGGTCAGGAGACCACCGCCAGAGTCAGTGCCCAGGAGGGCAGCACAATCGTCACTGGTCAGGAGACCACCGCCAGAGTCAGTGCCCAGGAGGGCCCTGGCAGACACAGCCCTGCTGGGCAATGAGGGACCGCCATGGCACACACTGCTGCACAGGTCAGAGACAGCAAAGTCAAGCACCGCTTAACAGGGCAAAGACCGCCATGGCAAGCACCGCTGCACAGGTCAGAGACAGCAAAGTCAAGCACCGCTGAACAGGGCAAAGACCGCCAGGGCAAGCACCGCTGAACAGGTCAGAAACTGCAAAGTCAAGAACCGCTGAACAGGGCAAAGACCGCCATGGCAAGCACCGCTGAACAGGGCAAGCACCGCCAACTCAAGCATCTCTAGCCCATGTGCGGCAGGGGCAGTGACGGAAGTGAGACCGTCATGGGGAGAGTGATGCACTCTGGGCACCAGTCCCCCTCCAGAACCAGTGGAGAACAGCATCCACTACCTCAGTCCTTAACAGGATGAAGCACTCTGGGCACCAGTCCCCCTCCAGAACCAGTGGAGAACAGCATCCACTACCTGAGTCCTTAACAGGATGAAGCACTCTGGGCACCAGTCCCCCTCCAGAACCAGTGGAGAACAGCATCCACTACCTGAGTCCTTAACAGGATGAAGCACTCTGGGCATCAGTCCCCCTCTAGAACCAGTGGAGACTGTTATCCACTTGAGAGTCTGTGGCTTTGCACTCCCCAGGATGGTACAGTGGGCAAACCACCCACTGCAAAGACTTGTGAGACTGTGGCTTTGCACTCCCCAGGATGGTACAGTGGGCAAACCACCCACTGAAAAGACTTGTGAGACTGTGGCTTTGCACTCCCCAGGATGGTACAGTGGGCAAACCACCCACTGCAAAGACTTGTGAGACTGTGGCTTTGCACCCCCCCCCCCGGATGGTACAGTGGGCAACCCACCCACTGCAAAGACTTGTGAGACTGTGGCTTTGCACTCCCCAGGATGGTACAGTGGGCAAACTACCCACTGCAACGACTTGTGATACTGTGGCTTTGCACTCCCCAGGATACATCAATGGGCATGGAGCCCTGTCGTGGATCTAGTGTGGTGCTGTCATCCAGCTGAGGTGCCCCCCCTTCGCTTCCCCCTGAGGTGCCTGTTGTATTTCTATCTGATGCCCCTGCAGTGTTCTCTCCGTTTCCCGGCAGGTATCGTGTGTGGGCCTCGCCCATGCATTTTGGGCCCAGTGGTCCACGGACATTGAATGGTGCATACCTGCACTACTAATCATGATGTATATTTTTGGAATGTGTATATATTTCTGTATATATTAGCTTACTGTATTTTGACACATTACAATGGTTGTACTCAGTTCCTTTTGTCTTTGCATTCTTCCGGGGGGGTTGGGGGTTGTTACTGTGATGTTTGGAAATGCATTGGTGTGTGTGTTGTAGTGTGCGAGGGTCGGGGTGGGGGTGGGGGTGTTGCATGTGTGTGTCCCTGACTTTTGCCTCCCCCCTCCCCTATGTCGTAGGTGCAGTACTCACGTTGTCTTCGGCGCCGGCGTTGCTGATGTTCGTAGAGGAGCAGGAACACTATCGCAGGGAGTATTTGGAGTTCCGGCTCCATGGTGCCCTCCTTCCTCGTGGAGTGTGTTAAGGTGAGCGTTTCCCCATTGAAATGGCTGTTTCTGCCGTGTTTTTATCCACGGTGAATCCGCCCCGGAAAAGGTGGCGGATTGGCCTGTTGTAATACTGTGGGCGGTACTTTGTCTTCCTCCTGTCTGTTGGCGGTGACCACCGCGCTGCTTGTCTGTACCGCCGTGGCGGTTGGAGTGTTAAAGTGGCTGTCTATGTTGGCGGTTTCCGCCACTGTCATAATTCCCTTTTTTCCGCCGGCCTGTTTGCGGTATTACCGCCGCTTTAACACCGTCCGCCAGGGTGGTAATGACCCCCTATGTGAGGTTTAGCACTGCAGAACAAATCGCATTTAACCTTAAAATATGGCATAGAATTACAAGTAAAAGTGTTTTTATATGTACATAAAAAATAACTTTTACACCAGCATATATTTTACATTATAGTTCCTTTAGACTTTGTAAATGGGCAGTGGAGTGTGCTTGTTCAGACTGAGACTAATAAAACTAATGTGGCATGGTGTGGGGGTGTTGGGTCGACTAGGAGTGGAGTGGACATCAAGTCATAGTGCAGCATATTGGGATTTAAAAAAAATATGTTCAATGAATACAGTTTAAGTGGAGGTCACCTAGGGTGTCAGTAAGAAGCATGGGAGCCAGGTATGCAATTTTGATTGCAGATTACTTGAGTGTCATGATAAGGAACACTTATGAATGTAGAAGAGGATAATATCATTTGTAGTTATAACTAATTTGTATGATGATTTTAGGATGGGTCGGTGTAATGATATCTGTATTTTACCATGACTCCATCTTGACCACAGACTCCAGTTTGTACTTAGATTAGCTTCAATTGCAGTCACATCAGTGGCACAGGTATTTTTCCGTGCACAGCTTGTTTTCTAGACTGAACGTGTTTTACCTCTTCTCACAAGAACAGGGAACATATTGTGGGGAATGTGGAGGCGATACGACTGTACCAGGATGAGAATGTTTATAGCAGAGAAGGGTAAGGCTCTGTCTTGGGAATGCACATTGGGATCTGGCCAGTTCTTTTGTGTGTTTTCAACACAAACTAAGTGCAGCCAGCATTTTAATTTCACAACTTACTCAAAGGGGGTGGGATAGTTACCAGAACCTTCCTTTTGGGTTTGTTTAAGGTACGTAAGATGGGGAAGCTTGGCGCTGAGATGGAAGAAGCTCACTTTTGAGGGTGGACGCACTGCTCAAAAACCCAAAGTCCCATTGGGGAATGTTTCTCCAGTCTCAGCTGTCCAGGGTTCCACAGCTTGATGTTGGCAAGGACAAGGATGATGTTGGATTTGATCCCTATCGTGATGCATTTTTTATTCTTAGTTATCTAGCTTTGCTGTGTGCCTGCATAAATATATATATTCACTGCATACAAATTCATTGTTGATGTATTGCACTTTTTCTACCTATTATTATTCAACTGCTGTGATCATTTTAGTATCTGCACATGTTTTGCTGCATTCAAGTTAAATGCTCACGTTAATATTTTTGAATGTCCTCGTTTGAGATCAGGGAAGTGCATTAAGAAATTCACTGCACAGACTAAGAATGCTGCATTCTTTGCATTTTTCAGCTTCGTTTCCTCTTAGTTTGAAGCTAAGCAGAACAGTTGGATCCTGAAGCAGTATATTTTCTTGCCTCTAAATTATTATTTCATGCACTTTAATATTTTTGTAAATAACTCTACTAATAATAAGTGTCTTTTTTCTTTCCTCCTTTCAAGAAAACCAATGAAAAGGAGGCACAGAAAAGAGAATTCTTCCTCTGCCACAACCTCCACACCGGAAGGCATATGTGATTATATGTATATAATTATTTATTGTGAGGAAATGTAGTTAATTATATGGTGTGGTTGTACGACCTCATCAAGTAATGAATTCACAAGCCTTGGGTCCAGTCAGACTCGTTTATAAAACCTTAGCTCAACCCTGGGTAGCTGTTGCTTTGAGCAGTCAGGCTTTAACAAAGGAACTTGTTCAAAACATTTAGAAGTACCAAAACAATTGAATAACAAAGAAGCATGACACAAAAGAAATCCAACACCAAGGATTCCAGAGATATAATGTTTTGAGCAAATAAATCACTGTTTTTCACTCAGAATTCAGAAAGAGATGCAACTTTCAAACATCAGGGTTTGGTCTCCCAGGCTGAGCTTCAGCTGTCAGTGGTGAACAAGCAGTTGTGGCGACCAACTCTTTAGCTTTAGTGGCCCTGGAGCTGTAACAGGAAATCGGCCAACTGACTTTTAGAGTTCACCTCTTCTATCTGGCGCTCCAGGGTCGACTTTACCACAAGCAGGGCCCCACAGGCACAGCCATCTGTTTGCTAGCCCAGGAGCAACAGGTGCAGTCCAGTCTTTGTTCCAGGATACAGCAGGGCAGTCCTTCTTCAGTCCTCTCTCCACTACAGACATGATCTAAGGTCTGGGTGACAGAGATGCCACTTTTTTGGTCACAACTTGCCCTCGGGGATGCAGAGACTACTAGCCAATGAGCTACCAGGTTACCTCCTGACTGATGATGACTTCTTACAATATGGGGCATCTAGGTATTCCAGAGTGCAACATTCTGCACACTCCCAAGGTGGAAGACCTCTTCTGTCAATGTGTGCAACTTGGTATGCCACCCTAGAGATGTGGCTACTTGAGGGCTACATGCTCACGAGAAAACCGGATTGGTAGCTTTTTTCCATCCCTGTCCCTGATGCCAACCTATCTACCAGCCACTCTTGTGTGTGTCCACCATTTTCCCATCAATGTGGGCTTCCCCTTTGAAGCTTGCCTTTTGTATTCACAATCTTTGTGGCTTCCTGCCAGGGAGAGGTAACCCCTCTTCCAGTGGCAAGCCTTTATTGATTTCTTTCCTGAGAGCTGTTCACACCTCTTCCCAGTAGGGCAGAAGGCTTTTTCATGTTCAGCATCTGCAAATGGTCGCTGCAAAACCTGGGCAACACAGTGACAACCTTCCAAAGTAGCCTTTTACTCAAAAGTTACAGTAAATTTGCCATCAAGTTGGGTTTAATGCAATAATTCTTTTGCTACCTTTAATTACCAACTTTAGTATTCCTATTCAAGAGTTAGCACGGCTGACTTATCAGCATGTAACCTTGTACTTGCCAATGAGGCAACTAGCCTTTCCACAGCAAAAACAAGAATTTGTTTTTTTTTATTGTTAAGACATATACAAATATATGTCCTACCTTTTAAAATACAGCACCTTGCCTTAGGACTCAATACGTCTGCCTTAGTGGTGACACATATATTAAAAAGGGAGGCCTGAACTTCACCATTAGTTTAAATGGCAGAGTTGAGGTAGCAGTTTAATACCGCTATACAGGTCTGCAGTACGAGGTTAGAAGACCATTTTTTCTCTGTCACACTATGGGTGGCACAATAACTGCAGCAGCCCATGAGGGACACCCAACCTAACCAGCCTTGGGTTCCCCCTGGTGCCATATACTAGGGAATTAAATACACACTTAAGAAGATCAGAGCACTGACACAGAGTTCTGGCGAGCAGGCCTCAGTGCCCTTTCAGAGTCAAGAAGGCCAGCCCACATGAATCAAAAAACATTTGGAGGGTGATGATGCAAAAATAAGCATTTCCTTACATTTCTTTACTCTTTTTAGATTTCAGTGAACAAACTTGCCTACAGTAATTAGCAGTGTGGCCTTCTGTCAAACTGTATTCCTCCTAACTTTCCCCTAACTTCTTCTTTATCTACATCCTGGAGGCCTCTCTGTTTTTCTTTTTGTATTCCCCTGTTTCCACAGCCTTATTCCTCTTGTCTTCTTAGTTTTCCCCTTTTCCCCTGCATTGTTTCTTACTGTGGCATCATCCTCTTCATTACTCGCCTTACATTTTTCCTCTCCATTCCTTTCTCCTTTCCTTAATCATTGTTCTCCTGATCCTTTTCCAGCCCTTCACCCATTATTAAAACTTTTATAGGGTTCAATTTTTTTTCTATTTGATTTTTGAAAATGTAGAAGTATACATTTTAGAGTGGTACTTTGGCTGGCAATAACCTCAGATTACTTAGGTATTTCATTTTACATATGCAAATTCTGCAGTTGATAGCTACATTACTAAATAAGTGCCTTTTTTCCAGAGCCTGCTGAGGGTGAAGGAGGGCGAACATTGTCAGGAGTAAGTGGCTGTTGGGATGGGTTATCAGTCAAGGTCCTTTTTCAAGAACTAGTGCTTGTTTGTTGTGTTTTGTTAATGTAATCCTTTCCTTCTGTGTTCGTTCCTAAGCTTGGTCCCCAATCTTTTTCTATTTATCCACCTTCCTATGTTTCTATCCCAGCCCATCGGCCATGTAAATTAAGGGTAGAAGCAGAGGTGTGTTCATGCTGCCCTTGCCCAGTGCACACTCATGACTACCGCTGTCCATGCCGTCCCACTGCCCGTACTGCAGGCACCGTTGCAAGGGTGGATGCATTGGTGTTAGGCAGCCTCAAGTGTTCCAGCACTAGGAGAGAGCTTAAGAGCACCATATCACAGAAGAAATGCCACTTTTCTCCATTAACACAGCCCAGCAAAGCAACTGTGCTGCTACCCTGCATTCGGTGAACTTTTAGTAAATATGCCCGTGGTGTAATAGATTCTGTTTTCTGTTGACTTTTCTATGAATATTCAGATTGCTGTTGGAATAATTTTATTTACGATTTACTACTCTCAGCAAATAATGTATTCATTGCAGTGCTGAGAGACATCTGATTCGGTTTTGGTGATGGTGCTGTTGTTGATCCAGAGCTGATCCTCCTTCCAGCATCTTTCTGCTCAGAAGCAGGTGCAGCAGGTATGGGATAAGGGATTAATGCCAGTGGTGGCAAGAGACTTCTTCTCCTCACTGGCTGCTTTTTGACAGGCACTTGCTTCTTTGGAGCATCATCTTTACTACTTCTACTATTGGTCAGCAGCACAAGCAGAAACACTAAGCAGAGCAGTCTCTGGACTCTGGTATCAGCTAATGCACAGACTACTCTCTGTCTCGTTTAGTATCCTCTCGGGCACTTGCAGGCAATACAAAATAAAAAGGAAGAGCATGAGACTTGTCAATTCTCGTTTTCCTGGACATGTCGTATGAGACTTCAAAACTTTGGAAGGAGTTCCA
Source organism: Pleurodeles waltl (assembly GCF_031143425.1). Lineage (NCBI taxonomy): Eukaryota > Metazoa > Chordata > Amphibia > Caudata > Salamandridae > Pleurodeles > Pleurodeles waltl. The sequence continues at coordinate 868,870,621 of NC_090445.1, read as the reverse complement.
AAAAATGATATCCTTATTTCAAGCTACCAATGGAGCAAGAGGGGCCAAGCAAAAATTGTACAACCAGCTAGACTTAGAACATTGGTCAAAGGAGAATTTAGAGTGTTCCATGATTTTCAGGCAGCTCAGAATTATTTGCATATGCTATACCCTACAGAGAAATGATTTGCTAGCTTTGTGCAATTGTTTTTCATTATTTACATATTCTTTTTTTGTTTGCTTACAGGCTAAGGTTTGGGAGATTTCAAGGGAGGGAGGAGGGGATAGGGGGTAGGGCGGGGATGTTAGAATACCAGGGCCTGTTGCAAGGTGCAAGCATTGCACGAACTGGAGAAGGGGAGTTTGTGACAGTGCAACAAGGTCAGGATGAAGGGCGGTGTGGGTTCTAATGGGGGATGTTGGTTGGAAAATTGGATTAGCAACAAGTGTGGGCAAGTGGGTGTGGTGCGGCCTGAGAACCCTGAGGGGGGATTGGGCCAAGTGTCTTTATGGGGATAAAATGGTTACATGCAGAGAAATGTTAAATCTAAGGTGTAGTGCATACTGGTGGTATGGCAGGGATTTGTTACTGCTGTGGGGTTAAGAATTTCAGATAGTATCTCAAGACGGATTGTAGAGTCTATTGCAGGGTACTTTCTATCATCACCATCATCATCCTAACAATAATAATCTAAAAATTAATTATATCAAATACAAAAATACCTTTTGTCCCTCAAGGGCCAATGAGCCCTGTGGGAAGCAGGCAGAAATTTAGTAAATTCTATGCGGCTGGCGGACATTGAAAGTGTTTGGGAGTAAGACCAATTAACACATTTTAGCTCATGAATTAAGTGAGAAATCTTGCCATTTTTTTAGGATGGTTTGAATGAGGGATGTGCTTCCAAGGAAACATCCTTAACCACACAGTCTTTACCATGTACTTACTTTACCACGCAGTCTTTACCATGCATATGCCTTTACTATGCATGTCTTTACTACACATGTCTGTACCACACATGCCTTTACCATGTATAATGTTAAATATATGTAAGTATTGGTATGTATTTGTTTTCGTTTCAAAAATGTATTTTAAGTGGATTTATTATACATTCAATTTAAATACATGAATTATAGTGTTATATTAATATATATGTGTATCTGTGTGTGTATATATATAAGTATTTATATATATATATTTGTATGTGTATATATATCCTTAAATGTGAATGTTATGATACATTTTAGTAATTGTATTAATCATTTGCAATTCAAAGTCATTTATCATTTTCCTAGGACTTTTGTTTTCTGTTTTAGATTTTACAACTGATACAAATTCATTGTACATTGAGGATTGTTTGTCAGGCAGTTAACCTGGAAACTAATGGGATTACAGTGTTGTTAATGTTTGCATGAATAGTATAAATTTGGGTGAACAAATGGGGAGATGATTTAGAAGTTCCATCTATCATCCTAAAGTCACTATTCTTTAGGGTCACTGTGTTATGCACTTTACTTAAGATTAGTATTTGTTTCAGAGAGTTCTCATCATAGAGTAGAAAAGGTTAATTAAACAAACAAAAGAAACGATCTGTATCTTCAGCAAATCGAGAGTCAAGCTGGAGCGGTACAACAATTTAAGGGGCCTGTGACAAATAATAAGGCTGGATCAGTATTCTTATAGTTGATCTTCCCTTTCTTTTCTCATCTCTGACAAGGGCAGAGAGGACTGGGTGGTCCCAGTACAGCAGAAGAGTATTTAAGACAGAATGGTTAAGCACGTATAGCTGAAGTTAGTGTAAAGAGGGAAGAGAACATTCTGACTAAAAGACTCACTTTAAAAGGAAAATAGAAAGAAGTAGCTGCAATAGCTAAAAACCATGCCTTGCAACCTATGGATACTTCTGCAGAATAGGTCTAGGGTGACAGTGTCCTGGATAGTGCATCTGAAATAACAATAGTAAGTCAGACTCTTCAAGAGCTTTTGATGGTGAACCAGAGTGAAAAAAGATACAAAATGAAACTCCGGAGGGACATGTAAACCCTGCAGACATGGTTTATAATGTAAAAATACAAATTGAGGGGGATATACCATGCACAATAAATGCAATATTCTGGCTGCATTTATCGGATGCTTATGACATTATGCTAGCATAGGATGACTTGTTTCTAGCCTTTATAAGTGAAGCGCCGCGATCAGAGTAGGTAGTAATGTTAGCATTTTTCTGCTGCATACCTGAGGGAATCCGGGAAAAATATGCACACTCTAAAGCAAGTTCCAACGCTACAGAAGCTAAGTGAGGTGGGATAAAGAACCTATTATTTTTACATGCCATTACTTCACAGAGTAAGCCCTAAATTTAGTGTCATCTGGAACCAGATCCAGATTGCGAATTTAAAGCTGTATTAGATCAGTTGCAATATCAATGCGTCGTAGCACTTTGCAGTTCTATGATGAAAAGTCTGCTTTTCCTGGTTTTAAACCCCTCTATCTTACATTGATGACATTTACATTACAGATACTGCCTTGGAGCAGCACCTGACCAGGGTGGACGAATAGTGACAATACTGACTGCATTCAGGTACAGAGCTAACTTAAAAAAATATAAAATTGCTTACTTGAATGTCAATTTCCTCAGATATTAATTATCCAATGAAGTTAGGGAGCTTGGCTATGGATTTCTAATAGTGTGGCACCTTACAGCTTCCAAATACCTTAAGAAAGTTGTAAGCCCTGATGAAATTTCTTAACTGCGAGAGAGGATTCACTTGCCACATTATGCTGAGCAAGTGAAGCCCATGTATGCACTTATTTCTCTCACATTTTCTGAAAAACATTGTACTAAAACATACATCTATCGTTCATGGACTCTAAACAGACATGATAAAGACTGAGGGCCTGATTCCGAGTTGGGAGGTCGGACTTCCAGACTACCATGTTGGTGGTCCTGAAAAGATCTCCTTGTTGGCAGTCTGACAGACCGGCCTATTATGAGATATACAGGCAGGTCTGCCATCTGCCAACCAGTTAAGGCAGACCGGCAGTGGGGCGGAGGCCTGAAAATAGGCAGTCTGACCTCAAGTGCCGACAGCACAGCAGCCAGCCACTGACCGTATTATAAGCCCATGGTTGTCAACCAATGGCGCTCCTAACCATGGCAGTCTTTGGTCACCAAAGTAGTACACAACTGCACACTGGATGCATTTGAAAACAACACAGTTGACACACATTGCCACACTTGACACACATACAAGGGGCACTATAAAACACATCCCTCCACACACCATAGTCCGCTGCATCTGCACAGCAAGAGCCAGCAAGACAGACCACATTTAAAATAAAATATAGAATAGGCACCCTTTCAATTTTTTTCAATCACATACCACACCCTTTGCACACTTTTTCCAGTCAGACCCTTTTGTACTTCCCGCTTTAATAAGACACTGTCATCTGTTAATGTTTTTTTACCACCAAATCACCTATGAAAAATCCATGTTTCACTGATGATGAGTTAAGAGTTATAGTGGATGAAATCATAAGAGCAGAGCCACATTTGTTTGCAGCACAAGTCCAGCACACTGCTCTCAGTAGGAAAATGGAACTGTGGGAGACGATCGTCGACAGAGTGAATTCTGTAGGCACCCCCTTGCTCACAAGGGAGGACATCAGGGAGAGATGAAATGACCTCAGGAGCCAGGTCGGTTCCATGGTCTCCAGGCACCAGCTACAGGTGAAGAGGACTGGCGGTGGCACCACCACTCATCCCTTACAACTTACTTCCTAGGAAGAGAAGGTCTTGGCCATCCTGAATCCTGGGGGCTTGACAGGAATACCTGAGGGAGTGGAGTCTGGTAAGTCACAACAGTAAAATTGTCACCAAAATACCATGTCATGAAGGCTCACTGCTCACTTTCTGCCACCTTTACTGTCACCCTACTCACTAGCCCAGTGTCCCTCTGTCCAAAGACTCCTGTCTGGCATCTCACAGTTGAAGTAGACTCACCTGGGGGAACAACATCTGTGTATAGTGCGTGTAGTACAGGGACTGGCAGGCCTACAACACCCAGCAGGAACTGGTATTTTGACTCCAAACAGCAGCACAGTGTTCTCTACTCCAAATACTCCTGTTTGTGAACTCACCATTAAAGTGTACACACCTGGGAGGGTAACATTTGTATAGTGTGTGTTGTACAGGGACTGACATGCCTGTAACTCCCAGCAGGCCCTGTTTCTGTAACTTCAAGCACCAGACCAGTGGTCACTTGCTCAATGACATTTAATTGAACTGGCAATTGAGGTGTGCTCACTAGGGAAAGAACTTTGGTCAAGTGTGTGTACTAATGTGAGTGACATGACTGCAACTCACAGCAGGCACTGGATCTGTAACACCAAACACCAGCATAGTAGTCACTTGTCCAAAAACCACTGAGTGTCAATACCCAAATGAAGTTCACTCACCTGGGGGTATAGCATCTGTCAAATAATGAGGAGCAGTGAGAGTGACAGGACTGCAACTGCAGGGAGGCACTCAAACTCCAAGCACCAGACCAGTGGCTCTCCTCAGTAGACACCTGTATCTCAACTCTCTATTCAAGTTTACTCACATTGGAGGAAACTATTTGTATAGTGTGTATAGTACATGGAGTTACATGACTGCAACTCACAGGAGGCTCTCATAGTGTCACTCCTACCACCAGTCCAGTGTCCTCTTCTGCAAAGTCTCATGGTTGAGAAATCACACATTAAGTGAACTCACCTGTGGGGATCACATTTATAAAGTGTATGAAGTAGAGGGAGTGACATGACTGCCAAGGTCAGGAGGCTCTGTCTCTCCAACCCCTAACACACGCCCAGTATTCACATGCCAAATACCCCTGTGTCTTAACTCTCAGAAAAGTTTAATCACCTAGGAGGATTACTTTTGTACACTGTGTGTAGTACAGGAAGTAACATGACTGTAACTCCCAGAAGGACCTTTCCCTGTAACTCCACTCACCAGCCTAGTGCCTACCTGTCCAAAGACCCCTGTCTGGCATCTCACAATTGAAGTAGACTCGCCTGGGGGAACAACATCTGTGTATAGTGTGTGTAGTACAGGGACTGACAGGACTACAACTCAGAGCAGAAACTGGTATATTGACTCCAAAAACCAGCACAGTGTACTCTACTCCAGATATTTCTGTTTGTGAACTCACCATTGAAGGGTACCCACCTGGGAGAATAACGTTTGTATAGTGTGTGTAGTATAGGGAGTCACATGACTGCTAAGGCCAGGAGGCCCTGTGTATGTAATTCCAAACTCCAGCCCAGTGTACAGTTGTCCAAATACCCCTGTTCACTCAGTCCCAATTGAAGTTTATTCACCTCGGAGGATACCATTTGTCAAGTGTGTGTATTAGAAAGAGTTAGCTGACTGCAACTCCTAGCAGACACTGTTTCTGTAACTCCAACCACCAGACCAGTGGTCACTTGCTCAAATACATTTGTCAGTTAACTCTCAATTGAAGTGTGCTCACTAGTGGAAGAACATTGGTCAAGTGTGTGTACTAGAGTGAGTGACATGACTGCAACTCACAGTAGGCCCTGTATCTGTAATTACAAACACAGAGAACAGTGTTCTTTTCTCCAAAGACCACTGACTGTCAATTCACAAATGAAATCCCCTCACCTGGGGGGGGGGGTAACATTTGTCTAGTGTTGGGAACTAGAGGGAGTAACCTGAATGCCAAGCCCAAATGGCCCTGTTATTCTAACTCCAATCACCAGCCCAGTGCCCACTTGTCCCAATGCACCTGTAAGTGAACTCTCAAAGGATTTGTACTCACCTAGGAGGATAACATTTGGCTAGTGTTGGGAAGTAGAGTGACCTGAATGCAACTCACAGGAGGTACTGCTCAAGTGCCTCCAAAAAGCATAACAGTTGTCACTTGTCGAAACACACTTGCCTGATCACTCTCAAATTACCTGTACTCACCTGGGAGGGATTAAGATATAGATCATGCTCAACTCATAGATGTGGCTGGCCCCTAGCTCAATTTAGAGCTGCTAAGTCACAATGAAACTTTTGAGGACAGGAAGGGCATCAAAACCAGTGTTCAACATAAATGATCAACAGGGCCTCAAGATGCATCACCAGAATGGTATTGGCTGCAGGCACATTCACAGTGCACTGAGCACATGATAACTCCAATCACTCACACAAAAGACCCCTGGGTCTGCCTGAATAACAATCAACCAGGCCTCAAAATGGTCAAAGCCACATCCTGCCCAGCACTGTTTTTCCTGCACTGGTGGCAAGATGTAATTCTCTGCCATCCTCGCAAGTGCCAATGAACTCCCAAATTCAGCAGCTGTTTGAAGTCAATGCAATTAGCATGTTTCACAAATGTCAGGTCAATACAACCAATACCATGGACACCTGTCACAATAGGATAACCTGCAAATCAACTATGTACAAGGGCTTTCAAAAATGTCAATGTAAACATTTGGAGGTAGATGTCACAGTACAACCAGTAACATTGTACCTTTCACATCAAAGGGTCAAGCTGCCCCTGGGCAAACAGAGCCCACAGAAGAGACTGCCACTGCCCCCATGTATGAAGCCCTCAGTGACAACTACACTCCCGTACATCTGGATGTGGAGGATGGTTCTGGCCCATCTGGGCAACCTGGTTAGACACCAGCAGTGTGTCTCACTCCCAGACCTCCTAGTCCGGTTGCATCAACATCACAGGAAGCCGTTCACCCCACCCAAACAGTATTCCGAGCACAGTGGCAACCATCTTGTGCCCCCCAGTCCAGGATCCTGAGTCAGAGCAGAACTCCTCAGACAATGATGGGCCTGGAACCAGTCATAGGAGGCACCCTGTGGCAAGGGCACAAGCCCTTGGGGGTAATGTACATTGGAGGGATGCTGTGGGCCAATAGGGTGTAGCCACTGGAGATGCCCCAGGCTAGGACATCATCAGCCAAGTCTTGGGGGTCTATTAAGAGTCCCAAGGTGTGATTGACAGGTACTTGCCAAATTCCAGGAGATGATGCAGCTGCAGAGCGACATGCATAGGGAAATGTTTCAAAAGTGGGAGACCACCAATACCATTGTGGCCTCCCTAACAAAGGTTTTCAGGGAGTTTGGCAGTACCCTGATCAAGGATCGTGAGCAACACCATACCCCTTAATTTGTCCCATCAACACCAGGCCCTCCTTCATCGGTGCCAGCCACTGGAAGGAAGGTCCTGTCAGGGAAAGAATCCACCACAGACACCCCTGCCTCTGTAGCAGCAGATCCCCTCTCCCACGCAAGCAGAGACGTCCAGCTAATAATAAAGGCGGTACAGATGGCAAGACACCCACCACTGCCATAGCAAGTGACCTCTTCTTGAAAGAACTCCTTTGTGTGTCACAAATTCACTTTCTTTCAACAACCTTCTGTTTCCTATGAGAGGAGTACACTGGACTTTGGATTTCCAATGCAGAGGCATCCACGACAATGATTTCATCCACCATGACTAAACTTCTCACTGTTCTGTTCTGTCCCTTATTTTATATCCTATGCACTTATTCACAATAGATACCACCTATGTGAAGCAAGTTATGAAGATAGAATATTCTAGTGCAAGGAGGGATGTGTAACAGGTACACTGTCCAGCTAAGGATTACAACCAACACACCCAAACACATTTGTACAAGTATATGGTCACACCAAACATTTTATTTGAATGTACAGCACATAGGCAGTCAAAATGCCTGAACTGTCATAGCCCAGAATGGCTTACTCATATTGTGTAAAGGTAGATATACCAGGGAAAAGTCGCCCATACCACAGAAGGAATGCCCTTGTCAGACATTGTTTAGTAGAATAGGCAAACAGAAACATGAGTGGTGTCACCAGCTTGAGCCTTATCACATACCACAGCAAAGTAATCCAACATCACATAAACCAAGGTACAGACAGAGGGCAGTGCAACAGTCCCTGATCACAGGTCCATCATACTCCAATGACCATGCATCTGGAGGTATAACACACACATATGTCAGCGTTGTGGCACAGGCACTGTGGCCAGCAATGGTGAAACACATCCACAGCTACATACAGGTCATACAAGATGTGTGTTTAGCCTATGTGAAGGGTGAATGCCTGGCTTGCTCATCATGACAACATATTTTATGCCCACATATTCACACACATGATGAATTAGGCCTAACACAGCACAAAAAAAACCTAAAATATTTTGCACTTCAGATCGTCCACCCAATCACTGTTCAAGCTGCCTTGGAGCAAGTCTTATACACGTCAAATCAGTTACCTACATTACCTGGAACACTCTATGTCCACTTCACATGTCAGAACAGCATCAGCTACTTGCCAATGTCACAACTCGGAAATGCCCTCATGAGGTTATCATGGTGAAGGTACCTGGGCAAAGACAAAATAAGGACTATAGATTTAATAACATACCTAAAACACAAAACACATAGCAAGCATCTGGAAATGAGGTTACATTGCAATGAGACTGGCACAAAAAAAAAGCTACTTCAAGGTAAGGATATGTCAAATTCTAACTTTTCAAGAAGCCTTTGGCTGAATATTGGATAGCATTAGACCCCATTGTCTTGCAAAATCACTCTACTTCACACATTCTGACAACTACAGTTCTTTGTACAGTCACAGTCATTACAGCACAGGACATACTTACACTCAAAGAAAAGTAGCTGTTGATGAGATCTTCCCGCAAGTCAACTCCTTCCTCTTAAACATTGTCATCCTCACATGGAATTTGAGGAGACTCACCCAGTGGTACTGCAGGCTCCCACTCCTCTGAGATGTATGGACTATTCCTCCGCAGATCAATGTTGTGGAGCATGTAGCAGGCCACAATGATCTTACACAGTTTAACAGAGAAGAGAGGAGGGATCTACCAGTGCGGTCCACTAAATCTGGCCTTGAGGAGCCTAAAAGCCAGCTCCACTACTCACCTTATTCTTCCATGGGCCTCATTGAAGCAGACTTCCTCTGGTGTAGTTGGAGTCCTTTGTGGCATCAACAGCCAAGGATAGTTTGGATATTCAGAGTCTCCTGTTATGGAGTGGACATATGTGCAACCACAAGTCCCTCTTATCAGAATTATTGCAACAGACATTTCACACACACAAACAGGACAGATGTGACTTACCAACCACCGAGGTTCTCTCTGGTTACAGTCGTGACATCAGCTGGGGGACTGTGCTGTTCTGCATTATGAAGGCATCATGGACTCAACCTGGATAACAGACCCAGGCCTGTGAAATGTATAAGTCCCCCAAACATACAACTGGGACGTTGATGGAATGGAAGTTCTTTCTGTTGCAGTATACTTGTTCATTGGCATGTGGCAGGACCAAGCCAACATGTGTGCCATCAATAGCCCCCATCACATGCGGGATGCATCTAAAACCATAAAAGTCAGCCTTCACATAATCCTCACATCAGGATGTAGCTGTCCAGGTGTTTCAACATTGCTGAGAGGACATCCTTCAACAACAGACTGAACATAGGTTGGGACATGCCAGCAGATAGGGCCACTGTATGTTGGAAGGACCCTTTGGCTAGTAAGTGCAACACTGACATGACCTGTACAATGGGGGTAGTATGCTGGTTGGATAACTTGTAGCTGGCATCACATGTGTCTCCAACTGATGACAGAAATCCACTATTGTTTGCCTTTCCAGGCTGTAATACGTTATTATGTGCCTTTGCTCCATGGTTTGAAGGTCTGGCAGTGGACAGTAGACAGGAGGTTGTTTCATCCTCCCTCTCCCTGGGTCCCTATATATATGACAAGAAATGAGTCCTGACATTAGTCATTGTGTCCATATTAATATACTTGATGCACGTCAAGGATAACATGTGACATGATAATTTTGAATGAATGGATATGGCAAACAGTACACATCACAGCTGCTAAAAACAGAAGTGTCACGTTACCTCCTTGGTTTGCATGAGTGCAAAAATTACCTTTAACAGGGGTGGACTATGCCCCACTGTAAAATGCCATATGTGCCATGCAACACACTACAATGGTGTTTGAGTAGTAGGACCAACAAGTCTGACCACTATGGGCAGGTTTTTGTGTTCAAAACAACATTTTCTGAGGTGTGACACAGTTTATCCGGCCCAATCCCACATTTCTGCCCTCTAAAATGGCGGCTGCCTGACCTACTCCACTGGACATTAGGAACCGCCTGCGACCGGTTGTGAAAGTCGTCATGGCAGTTTCAACCACAGTGGGAACAGCCATGGACTAACGTTGTTGCCAGTGGCGGTCTTGGGCCAATGGCTGTGTCCGCCGGAAGTAATGACGGCATATGTGGCAGACGTGATCGCCATGTTCTGAAAAATCCCTCACTTCACTCCTAACACCAGAGTGCCAATTCTGTTGATACAAAATCTCCTCAATCACCCTTAATGTCTCTATCTGGGGGATATTAGTATATAGAGATTCTATATCTAAACCCACGAAAAAAGTCTTGTTCTTCGTGAAAATCCAGATTTTTTATCAAGTTCAACACATCTCGTGTGTCTTTCACATAGGAGGGACTCTTCCATACTATTGGTTTAAAAAAGAAATCACAAATTTGTGATAGAGGTTCAAGTACCGATCCAATCCCGGATACTATGGGACGACCCGGCGAAGGTCTGTTAGGTTTATGAACCTTGGGCAAAATATAAAAATAGGGGGTGACTGGTCTCTTATTGTGTAAGAAACTGCCTTCTTTCTCTGTCACCCACCCATTGTTAATCGCTTCCTCCACCAAAATCTTAATCTCCTTGGGAATGTCCTGTGTTGGATCGGATTTTAAAATTCTATAATTCCGATTGTCAGAGAGGAGACGGATACATTCTTGATGGTATACTTCCCTATCAAGGATCACAATGGCTCCTCCTTTATCTGCTGGTTTTATGATAATGGTTGGATTCAAATTCAACTCTTCCAAGGCCTTTTGTCCCAATCTCGACAGATTCATAAAGGAGTGTTTTTCTACTTTGCCCAATGTCTCTATCTCATTTATTACTGCCCGTTCAAACATCGTAACCTCTTGAGGTAGTTGGGCTAGATTGGGAGTGAAAGTAGATTTTGGTTGAAAACCAGTATCTTATGGTCATTGGGAAGTTTCTACACTCCCATCAAAAAAGATTTAAAGACGGATACGTCTAAAAAATTCCGCTGGCTCCTGTCTCATTTTTAAATTGTCCAACTTATTTGTCTGGACATACCCCAATCCTTTATTGAGAACTTTTTCTTGATCTTCTGTAAGGGTGATTTTAGATAGATTCATAATGAGATCTACTCCTTGCTGGTCCCGGGTGTGAATTCCCGGGACATACTCCTTGTCACCTGCTGATTGATATCGTCCCATTGTACTCTTGGACCTGTTTTTTGTCTGTTTCATCCTCTTATCCTGCCTCGTCCTAAAAAAAGGGGGGTAACCTTGTTGAAAATGATAAGGTGGGTAGCTATGTACTGGTGGGTAAAAAGGTATCCAGCCAAAACCCTGATTAGGTCCGGGGGTCTGTTGTTGTTGGGGTGGGATGTTTCCATGGGTATACATATGTTCCCTCTGTATGAACCTCCCCTACCCCTTCCCCTTCGTCGGGGTCTAAAACCCCAATCATTGTCCTCGCTTCTGAACTGGAGAAGTCATCTTCTCTTTCATATTGTTTGGAGCCTGTTTTATTCTCCAAATCATTTTGTTTTACGTACTCATCAGTGTTGTGTGGATAAACTTTCTCCTTGGAGAATTTTTTGAAATGTTTCTGCATTTTATACATTTTAGATTGCATTAGGAATTCTTTATACTCAGCTACTTCCTTGTTCGTTTCATCTAGTTTCTTTTTGAAACTTGTGATTTGTGTTTTAAAGGATTGTTCACTCACTTGGATTTGAATTAAAAGTGTATCTGAGATCTTCTTATCTGTGTTGATGATTAAAATCAACCAGTCCCTAGTACATTTCCATGCTATGAGTGACCAATCCCGCCTGAACTGAGGGTCCTCCAAAAAAATAAGAGGTTCATTTGTCACCAATAGTCCTTTAGGAGCTGCATTTGCTCTTAGATATTCTTTCAGAATTGCTCCATGAAGGATTGTTTTAACCTGTGTCTTTTTTAAATCAATAAGAGTGTCCCAGCCTTCTATCTGTGTAAGGACCTGGGTAATAGTGGTATCTCCTAGTAAGGAGGGACCAGAAAGGATCGAAGCCACCGCTTCATCGTTATAGGATAGACCTTGTTCATCCATATTGGTGGTACTAAATATTCCACTATGGGGTATTCTTATCTAGAAATGGAAGAATCTTCCACTGCCCATAAAGGAATCAGGGGCCAGATGTAGCAAAGTATTTGCACGTCGCAAACGGCGAAAATCGCAGTTTGCGAGGTGCAAATGCCTCTTTGCTATGCAGACATGCATATTGCGAGTCGGTACCGACTCGCAATATGCATTTCCGACTCGCAAATAGGAAGGGGTGTTCCCTTCCTATTTGCGAGTCTGAGTGGTATGCAATACCATTTGCGACCGCGTATGCGGTCGCAAATGGCATCGCAGTTACCATCCACTTCAAGTGGATGGTAACCCACTCGCAAATTGAAAGGGGTCCCCATGGGACCCCTTCCAGTTTGTGACTGGACCCACAAATATTTTTTCAGGGCAGGGAGTGGTCCAAAGGACCACTCCCTGCCCTGAAAAAATACCGAAACTAAAGGTTTCGGTTTTTTTTTAAGTGCAGCTCGTTTTCCTGTAAGGAAAACGGGCTACACTTAAAAAAAAAAACTGCTTTATTTAAAAGCAGTCACGAACATGGAGGTCTGCTGACGACAGCAGGCCTTCATGTTTGCGAGTGCCTATACTCGCTATGGGGTCGCAATTTGCGACCCACCTCATGAATATTCATGAGGTGGGTCATTGCGACCCCATAGCGAGTTGCAGTCGGTGTCTGAGACACCGTACTGCATACCAATTTGCGAGGTGCAAAGTGCGAGTCGCATGGACTCGCACTTTGCACCTCGCAAATTTTAAATTTGCTACATCTGGCCCCTAGACCCCTACGGCTCAGCAGCCGTTCTAAGACATCAAAACACTATAAAGGGGTGAGAGGAAATTCCTGTCCGACCTCCCTAAACCATATATATTCTCACAAAAAGGACAAGGAATAGTGTCTGGTATGAAGACCAGACTAGTTCAACATCTATGTGTGTAAAAAACGGCCCTCACCCACAATTTGTGCCGTGCTTCATCATAGGGCCCTACTAACACACTCCAAGTTGTTTAGATGAAAACCAGGGGATCTGAATGCACAAGTTTAATGACTATTTTTCCCCACACATAAAGGTGAAGGTCTGGGGATAATTTAAGATTATTAGATACCACATTTTACTGACTCTTGGGTATCGTGGCTATTTCTTCCCACAGATAACTGAGGGCCAGATGTAGCAAGGTCAGGATTTGCGATTCTGAAAGGTGCGACTCGCAATTTCAGAATCGCAAATCCTGATGCAGAACGGTGTCTCAGACACTGTCTGCGACTCGCTATGGGTTCGCAAAGACCCACCTCAGAAATATTAATTAGGTGGGTCGCATTTTGCGACCCCATAGCGAGGCCCTGCACTCACAGGGATGGTGGCCTGCTGAAGTCTGTGACTGCTTTTTCAATAAAGCATTTTTTTTTTTTTGCAGCCCGTTTTCCTTAAAGAAAAACGAGTTGCAAAATAAAAAAAATAACGAAACCATTTGGTTTAGTTTTTTCAGAGTAGGCAGTGGTCCATTGGACCACTGCCTGCTCTAAAAATACCTTTTGGGCAACATTCACAAAGGGGAAGGGGTCCCATGGGGACCCCTTCCCTTTTGCGAATGAGTTACCACCAGTGTGACACTGGTGGTAACTGCAAATTGCTTTGCGACCGCATTCGCGGTCAGAAAGCAATTCTGCATTGCGATGCGAGTTGCAAATAGGAAGGGAACACCCCTTCCTATTTGCGAGTCGCATTCACAATTTGCGAGTCCGTACCGACTTGCAAATTGTGAATGTGCATTGCAGAAGGATGTTTGCATGGCGCAAACTGCGATTTTCGCAGTTTGCACCATGCAAACAGCTTACTACATCTGCCCCCTAGTATGTTGACAAACAAGAGTGAATCTAAAGGCACGAATCAGTGAACCTCCTGATTGAATGACAGATAGGGATATTTATAAATACGGGGACAGGATGAAGGTCCTGACGAAGGCCGCATGAACCAAGTTGGCATTTTGAATAGGCTGAAACATGTTGACCCTCTACAGAGATTGGGGTGTACAGGTAACTAATTCCTAATATCACCACCAATAACATATTTTAACCCTGTCCAGGCTGCACTAGAATAAAATGGGACGAGTGATCAGCCTGAGTCAGTTTTATGTTTTTTCTGTTGTCTGTCTCTGGTCCCTGTGCCGTTATTGTCGGTCTTGTCTGATGTGCTTTTATGTCTCCCCACCCTTACTGCTCCACTCCAAAGGGGATGTATTTCTCGGAGTGTGTTAGCAGGGCCCTATGATGAAGCATGCCACACATTTTTTCCACACATAGATGTTGAACTAGTCTGGTCTTCATACCTGTCACATGTATCTCCCAGTATGTGTCTTAGTCTAGTCTGAGGGTGAGGGGGGAGTCACTGTGGCTATACGGCTGAGGCACTGTGCCCACTCCCTGTACCCCAGCAGATCCTGACAACATGGCCAATATGAGGCTCTGTTGTAATATCCTGCCCAGAATGCCTCATTCCTTTGATCATATTGGGAATGGGTTCAGATGTGGGTTACTGCTCTGTAACAGATGTGGACTTAGCATCATTGTCAATGTGTGTCTTTAACTCCTTACACGTCCCTTACTCTCATAGCCCTGTTGTCACCTTCCCACAGGTCATATTTGTCCTGTGCAGGCTCACTGCATAACTGACATTTCCGCAGTGCAGACGGTGTGTTGATTCCTGGAAGACCATGTGACTCAGTAGCTTAGTCACATAGGAGAATCTGTACAATGCACGCCTATTTTTGTTAGATGCCATCTCTGTAGGATGGACTTAAATGTCCAAAGGCGTGTACTATGGTACAGATCCATGACACAGGACCCCACCCATTGAAGTGGCATGAGTCTGCATTTGTTATTGCAAAGGTCCACACAGGGACAGGCTAGACACTTTCTGTACTCACCATGCCAGTCCCTTCATTGTTACCCATTTGTCCAGACTGATCCAGTGACACCGCAGCTGTCTGGCTTTTCGCCCGGGGTTTTCCCAACCAGGTTTTCCCACTCACCGTACTTCCTGCCAACAGAAGCCCTGCCCACTCCAGGACTTATTTATTGCAGGCTGCAGCACAACCATATCACCAGGCACCTGGACACCTAGCTTGGCACTTGCCTGTGGCTTCCAGTTCCTGCTTTTGCAGAGTGATCCAGTGACACTACTGCTGCCTGGGTTTTCCTGCTGGGGTTTTTCCAAATGGGGCTTCCCACTCACAGTTCTTCCCTGCAACAGAAGACCCGCCCACCCCAGGACCTAGTTAAAACAGGCTGCAGCATGACCGTGCAGTGGGCGCGCACAGAGGGCGTGTCACTGGAGTGCCAAAGGAGAGCCCATCCGCACCTGTCAGCTCATGGACCTTGCCTAGCTCCACGACTCCTGGCCCTCATCCCCCCCAAAGATATACCATTGCCTAGTTCTCCAACCTCGACCCTGGATGTTGCAACAAACACTGCCACTGCGCTAACCTATGCTCCCATCAGGACCTTTTACCTGCACTCTCTGCCACTTCACCCACCATTGCACACACACCAGCCCACTGACCAGCCCCACCCTGAACACATCCCAGACACCACCTGATCAAAAACACAAACTCGTAGGCACCCTTCTCAGCACATACTCACTGTGCAAGCATTCCACTGAATTATGGGACCTCATCACCACCCTCGCACCCAACATCGTCCTTCTCACTGACACCTGGCTCAACCCCACATCTGCCCCAGACATTGCCACAGTGATCCCCCAGGGATATAAAATCACTCACCTGGACCACACCAACAAGTCAGGAGGAGGAACAGGCATAATCCACAAAGAGACAATAGAGTGCACCACCAACACCACCACCCCATGGAACATCTCAACTTCAAGCACCACATAGATGACAAACAACCATCAGAGGCATCCTCGCATAGTGACCCCCAGGCCTGCGCTCCAGCTTCTGCAACACCATTGCAGACTTCATTGCACCCTAAACTATATCTTCATCAGCAACCTAAAATTCCACATTGACGACCTCAATGACAACAACACTGCACATCTCCTCAACAGTGTGAGCAGCTTCAGATTAACCCAGATCATCCACGACCCTACACATGCTGCAGGACACATGCTGGACCCCATTGTCACCTCCAGCAACCGCGTTAAATACAGCCATGTTATAGAACTCACAAGGACTGATCGCTTCATCGTCCACTTCAGCATCTCCAACCCTGCAAATCCACCCTCAAGATGACCAGTGACCCCCATCAGAGGTGGAACAAAATCTCACAGACCAGCTGGGTGGACGTGCTCAACACCTCCAACCCTGCTACCACCACCAACCTCAAACAGGGAGTGAAACCCCTGGGTCACCAATTGCGCCAACAGCATCGTCCCCATCAAGAGCAACATCCAGAGAAAATCCTCCAAAAGGCCAGCTTCTACACCCAAGAACTCAGAGTAGTGAACCGAGACAGCAAACAGCTGGAGAGGAGATGGCACACCAGCAAGGCCACCTCCAATGGAGCAGCCTTCAAAACATCCCTCAACCTGAATCACCGCCTGATGATGGCAACAAAGAAGACAGCCCTTGCCACACGCAACAAAACCAGTGCAAACAACACCAAGGAACTCTCTAACCTGACTGCCAGCGAAAACAACATCACACCCACACAGGAGCTGTGTGACAACCTTCCCCACTTCTTCCACAACATTATCACAACCATATACAGAAACTTCTAACCCAAACCCACACCTACAGACTTCCTTGACAGATACGCCACCACCATAATTGACACAAACCACATATAGACCACCTGGAACATCCGTTCCGCCCAGGACATCTCCTCCACCATGAAATCCATCCACCCAGGAGCTCCCACAAACCCATGCCCACACTACATCTTCAACCTTGGAAACCAAAGGATCGTCCAGGAACTCACCACCGTGCCCAACACCTCTATCAACACTCCAACATTTCCTGATGCCTCAAAACATGCTGAAGTCTGACCACTACTCAAACAACCCTCCGCCGACCCCAGTGAACCCCAAAAACTACTGGCCTATTTCCTTGCTCCCATTCCCAGCAAAGGTATTGGAAAAGATCATCAACAAGAAACTCATGACATACTTGGAGCAGAACAAACTACTCAATGCCTCCCAATCTGGCTTCCGCAGCAATCACAGCACCAAGATTGCCATGATCACAGCCACCGACAACCTCCAAACCCCCTCGACCGAGGAGAGACTGCAGCTTTGAACCTCCTAGACCTCTTGGCAGCATTCGACACCGTATCCCACCACATGCTGCTCGAACGACTCCACCACATCGGCTTTCAAGGGGATGTGCTCAGATGGATCACCTTCCTCACCGGAAGGACCCAGTAGATCTACCTCCCACCTTTCACCTCCAAACCCAAGGAGATCACCTGCGGTGTCCCCCGAGGCTCATCCCTCAGCCCCCCGCTCTTCAATGCATATGTGACTCCACTTGGCCAACCTTGTCAGATCCCACGGTCTCAACATAATTTCCTACACAGACGACACCCAACTCATACTCTCACTCACCTACAACCCCTCCACCACCAGAACCAATGTCCACAGATGCATGACAAGCGTTGCTGACTGGATGAAGAACAACTGCCTGCAGCTGAACACAGGCAAGACGGAAGCACTGAGCTATGGCAACAGCAGCAACACATGGAACAACTCCTGGTGGCCATCAGACCTGGGACCCACACCCACTCCCTCCTACCATGCCAGAAACCTCAGAATCATCATTGACAATAAGCTGACCATGAAATCACAGATCAAAGCTATCTCCTTCCTCACTTTGTGCATCCTACATTAGATCTTCAAGTAGCTATCTCTACACACTAGATGCACCGTGACACAGGTCCTCATCACCAGCCGACTGGACTACGGCAACGCCCTCTACGTAGGGCTCACGCGCACCTCCTACAGAGACTTCAGACCATACAGAATGCCACAATCAGTCTAGTCTTCGGCCTTCCCCGACCAACCCACATCACACCCCATCTCAGGCAACTCCACTGGCTCCCCGTACAGAAGAGATGCCAATTCAAGCTGCTGACTCACGCACACAAGGCTCTACACAAACAAGAACCCACATACATTAACCAATGCCTGAACTACCACTAACCATTGAGAAGACTATGCTTTGCCTCCATTTCATTGGCCTATACTCCCCATATCTGCCAAAGCAGATATGGAGAACGCTCCTTCCCTCACATCACAGCAAAAACCAGGAACAGCCTCCCCACGCACCTCTGGACCATCAACTCACTTCCGGAATTCCGAATGGACCTCAAGACCTGGCTGTTTGAATTAGCCTCTTGGACCTGCAAGCACCTGGATAACCTATTGGGTGATTAGCTGCGCTTTGTAAATCATGATTGATTGATTAATTGATGTGAGATGTATGAGTTTGTACTCTGGCAGTAGCCTGTAGGGAATGCATGCAGAAAGTCATTCTCACAGGGTGTGAATGGTTTTATCCATTCATGCCTAAGGTGTCTATCTTTCAGAAGCCACTGAGGTGTGATATACCTCATGGTGGCTCACATCTCAGTCAGGTTGCTAGAGCATGTCCCACAAGATGTCTGTAAGTCTGCCTAGTCATTGAAGGGCCTGAGCAGGGTGGTGGGTTGTCCTGGAGATTGGCAAATGTATGTCTTTAGTAATGGCCCTATACTCATTGGCTTGTATAGTCCACACTTAGGGAGTATTGACAAAATGTGAAAGACCAAGCTTGATGTTACTGACATGTATGTGACTCTACTATTTGTGATGAGACTAGAGAAAATGATCTCTTGATTTGTCTTTTGCATCCATGCAGGTCAACACCTTTACTCACACAGACCTGTTGGTACCTTCCCACAGGTCATAATTGTCCTGAGCAGGCTAATTGCATAACTGACATTTCCACAGCGTAGATGTTGATTCCTGGGAGACCATGATATGTGAATCCATAGCTTAGTCACATAGTAGAAACTGTACAATGCATGCCTATTTTTGTTGGATGCCATCTCTGTAGGATGGACGTACATGTCCAAAAGTGTGTACTATGGTAGAGATACATGACACAGAACCCAACCCCCTGAAGTGTCATGAGTCTGCATTTGTTATTGCAGAAGTCCACACAGGGACAGGCACTTTCTGTACCCACTATGCCAGTCCCTTCATTGTTACCCATTTGTCTAGACTGATCCAGTGTCACCGCAGCTGGCTGGTTTTCCCCCTGGGGTTTTCCCAACCAGGTTTTCCCATTCACTGTTCTTCCTGCCAACAGAAGTCCCGCCCATCCCAGGACCTACTTAATGCAGGCTGCAGAGCAACCATATCAGTAGGCACCTAGACGCATAGCCTGCCACTTGCCTGTGGCTTCCAGTTCCTGTTTTTCCAGACTGATGCAGAGATACAAAGGGATATGGAGAGCAATCGGCAAGAAGGTGCGGACCATGGGGGCTACCAGCATAGCGTCCTCTGTCGCAAGAGGTATGAAGACCTGAGATGCTCAGTATGGAAGATCAAAGAGGTCTAGCTGGGGCTGTCCTCCCAACGTGGGCAGGGTGTCCATCGACAATGACCCCTCTAACGGCCTGCATCGTGGCGATGACCTATTTGGGGCTTGATGGGCGTTTCAGGGAAGGGGGTGAGTACCCAGCATATTCCTGCCTGTCCCATTGCCAAGTGATTGAGTGAGGTTCTGGCAGCTCCCCCTTACATTTAGGGATGAGCCATGTGTCACACAGTAGATGAGAGATTATTTTTGTTGACATGCCATGTGTTTTATACTGATGTGCCATTGCCTATTGTACCAGGAAACAAGTCAGCAATGAGTGGGATCCTCAAACCATTAGCTTTGAAAGGACCATATATGGCTGTGTACAGTTATCTATCATGCACTGTCTGTTCTTGTAGTGTGTGTATTTTAAATGCAACAGAACACTACTCCTCAGTCTTCCAGGCGAAAGGTAAGTAGGTGATGGATCACTGTCCTCAGCCATGTATCTGTGTAAATGTGTATGTTGGCATCTGCCACCCAGAAGCTTGTTTTCTTCAGTGTCTGATGAGTTCTGGTGCCTCACTGCAGTCTGTAATGTGAAGGTGTCCAACATACATGTGATAGGGCTTACATTTAATTTGTATGCAACTATAGATCACTACTTTGTCTTGGTAAGTGGGTACTGTCCATTGACATGATTTATGTGCCATCACTGTTGCCAACAGTCCTTATGCCTACATGTCAGTCTGTTTCCCTTTGGCTTTAGTATATATATATATATATATATATATATATATATATATACATATATATATATATATGAACTGCAGTTTCTGTACAGTAACTCTGTTTATAGGATGATGTCCGGATTCCCACACATATATATGTGCATGGCAACCTGTGGGGAATACGCCATTTACAATGGGGGTACATTTCATGTTGTGCCATATACAGGAGTGTGTAACCATTGATTGTTGGCTCATGCATACCCTCAGCCATCATTGAATGTAATTTGGCATGTCTAACTGCAGTAGTAATGAGGGACATGACAGGTAAGCCTAGCGTTAAGAGCCATAATCTGAATATATATGCCCTTGATGTGACATCAGGTGGAAAAGTGTACTGCACATGGGTAATGGGTAATGTTTGTAACCTAACTATTGGCATGCATCATGGAGTGACTACCCATTATGTTTCAATCACATGTGTTTGGGCACAGGGATTCATCCACAGACAGACATCTTGGTTTGCATGAGCAAAATGGGGACAGTAATGTAACTTCCCACTGGGTAACCTGTTGAGGGCCTTCTACAAGTCCTTGCGACTTCTGTGTCTCTCCAACATGCAAAGGACTAATGGCTTCTACTGATGAACTCAGAGCATGTCATTGTAAGGGGTGCTAGACATCAGTAGTGATCACCCTAGGGCTTGATGATTCATAGTGTTGTGTATTTTTTAGACATCTCTCCCTGACATCTTGCACATGATGTCTACAGTGTTCATTTCCATGCGACATGTGTAGCCTATCTGAGCAACATCAATGATACCTCCTTGACTCTATTGGGACAGATGTCACTTGGTGAAGTGTGCATAGTGGAACTGCTTCCATTGTGACATGAGTATTTCCTGTCACATTCCCCAGGCTATTGCACTTTTGTCATCAACATGGCACTGGTTTGGAGTATCTTTTCTTATTGTTGGGTCTTTATGTGTGTGACAAATAGATGTGTGCATGCCCTTATGTGGGAACTGTGGGAATACATTTGGCATTGGCCTACTATTATGTGACAACAGGTAACTGAGGTCTGCTCCGGGGGGGAAATCTTTGTGGGTGATGAGGTCTCCTACTAGTTCAATGGTTACTGTGAGTGCACAACTTCAGCCATGCAATTGTAGTTTTCAGAAGTCCTGATTTTCCTGTGGCAACTGTTGACAGTTCAGATGTCATGCATGCATACAGTATGGCACATGTATGGACCACTTAGGTGGACTTTGGTACTGGGGCCTACTTGACATCATGGTAATCAGAGCTGTTGTTCAAGTATGATCAGAAACATTTGACGACCCTATTTTTATTTGTGTTTGCACCATAAGCACTAGGAAGCAAAGGAGACAGGACACAGCTGACTGGGGACGCATTTGGCCATTGGACCTCAGGTCATGAGACAACCGACACAGAGGGGCCCAGTAGCCCGGAGGGCGAGGGGAGTTTCATAGAGAAGACCAGAGCATCATCATCATTGGATTCCTCCTCCAGTGGACACTCCCTAGTGGTGGCGGACGCATTGGGGAATCCTCCAGTACCATCCTTGTCTGCCACCCCCCATTCTATCACCACCCTCCCTGTTGCTCCCCACTCAAGTGGCAGTGCCTGCTCGCCCAAGAGGGTGGGCGTCTCCTTTGCCACAACCACCTCCGCCCAGCCCCTGTTACCCCTGCTGCCCTCAGTGAGGAGGCTATTGACCTCCTGAGAAGTATCTCTGTGGGTCAGTCAGCCATTGTTAATGCCATCCAGGGATTGGTGACCCAACTCCAACAAACAAATACATTCCTGGAAGTCATTCATGGTGCAATGGCTGGCCTACAGAGATCTTTTCAGGCTCTGGCCTCCTCACTGATGGAAGCCAGTCACCCCTCAGCTTCTGGCCACCCCTCCAACTCCCTCTTTCCAATCCAACTCTTCCTTCCCCTACATACCTAAAACACACAGACCAATCTGCAGACCTCCACATCAACAGCCAAACACAAACAAAAGCACCACAAGACACACCAGCACGCAAACAAACAACAGACACCCACAGACAGCAACAGTCACAACCTCCCTAGACACCCCCACCTTCCCCTGCAGCACACACAGAACCTCCAGCATACCCACAGATACCACACCAACAGTTACTGACACACCCATCACACCACTGCATTCCCCAGCACTTCCAGCCCCACCGTCCAGACACACAAACATCCCTACTCACCCACCCAACAGACACCCACCACACACAAGCATACCTCCCATAAACACGCACCCACGACATCCACACCTACACAGCCTACAACCACTCCCTCAATCTCCAAATACCGACCCCATCCGCTGACTGTCTCTCAAAAACTTTTTTTGTTAGACCTCAACCTTTCCACTGTTTCCTCCATCCCCATCCCAAACCCAAGAGCCCCTAACCCAGCTCCCAGCATGTTCCTTCCATCTCCAAGGCGTCCCCTGGCCCCTGCACGTACCCATACCTGTCCCCCTCAAGACGAAGCTCACCCCAAAAAGACCACCCCTTACAAACCCAAACACCCTCTCCCAAATCTGACCCAAACTCCCCCACCAAATAATCCCTGAGGTGCCTGCCTGCCCCTTGATGCTCCTTCCTGTGAAGGTTCCATGACAGTTGGGAGTCAAATTTGGCCACAACACTGCTAATTTTGGGGGGCAAATATGGACTGGCCAATGGCCTTTGGACTTTGAAAATATTTCAAAATTAAGGAACCCAAACTGTTGTTTGTTTTGAGTATACATTTGTCCTGCACTTTCTTTTCTACCATAATGTTGTTCCTGATTAATTTTTTGGTGCGTCCCAACAGTTGTGTGTGTCTCAACCTTGGTGCTTCATTTATTTGTTATTGTTTGCATTATCTGACTTTCTGAGCAGTGCTGGTGTCCCCCAGGAGGAAGGTGTATGTTGAGTGTATGTATATGTATGTGTAAATGCAGTGGTGGTGTCAAAGCATTGTGTGGTGTTTGTAATGGTGGGTATTTCATCTGGTGTTGTCCAGTGTGAGCATGCTTGGTGTTTGACTTGTCCCCTGATATGGCTTTTGTATCATTCTGATGTGTGTCAGCTTGGGTTTTGTTTATGCATACATAAAATGTGTTCAGTTGTGCCAGCTTTGCTTGTATTTGCCTGTGCATGTGTCAATTTTTCTGTGTGTCCCTTGCAGCTGGTTCCTGTTGAGGTATGTCCCATGCAGTTGGAGTTGTGTGTGCTTTGTTGAGTTGCACTTCCATATTGTGCAAATGGACATGGCATTTGTGTCTAGTACTGTTTGTCCGTGAGGGCCTTTTCCTATGCACATGTTGTTTTAGAGGCATGTGAAAATTGAAATGTGTCCCATGCAGCCTCCTTCCCTGAGTGTTCCTGGCACCCCATCCCAATTGTGCAAATATTGTGTGGATAGTGCCCCTTGTCTATTTGTCTCTCTGTGTATTGTGTATGCCATTGTCCTTCCATTGTGTTGTGATGTGTGGGTCCATTGCATGGTTGCTTAATGGGGGTGTTTGTGTTTTATGCTACATTTATACATGTAAATATGGCACTATGATAGTGGCCTGTTAGCGTCACACCGCTAAGGGGCACAAGGGCCTTGTAAATCTGGCCCTTATTGTTCTACGTGCAAGGGTACAAAGTCGATTGAGCATTTTGGCAACTGAACGGATGCAAAGATTCAAAAGGGACAGTAGTTAAAACAAATAGCTTTCGGGAAAGGTAGCAGCTTGATTTAGTTCATTGTCCATAAAAATGAGGGAATGCATGCTAAAAGGAATTGTGCTATTTTTTTTATGAATTACCAATCAGGACTCCTTCCTCCAATTTTCACACATCGTCTCTGAAACCGAAGTTCCATTCCTGGATTTCTCGATCAGGAAGAAGGAAGTTTTACTAAAAACCACATCAAAATTACAGATCGCAACAATTTGCTATGTTACGATAGCCACCATCTTAGGTCGTGCTGTATGAATGTACCAAATGTCAAAATTTCAAGATTAGGTCGCAACTGCAGCCAAATTAAAGAATATGACACTCAAGTGCAAGATCTCTGAAAAAAAAGCTCTAGGATAAGAAGAACCCTGATCAGTTCATCCGAAAGGCATAGAAGAGAGTGATAAATACCAACAGACATTTACGAAAGTGGAAGATCAGAAATTGACTTGTATTTTGACAGACAAGCCCAGATCTAACAATATCAAGAAAATCAATAATAAAAAATAAAACATTCTAAACAAAGACAAAGGGGGTCATTTTAACCCTGGCGGTCCAAGACCGCCAGGGCTAAAATGACGGGGGCACCGCCAACAGGCTGGCGGTGCCCCGCTGGGCATTCTGACCGCGGCGGTTTGACCGCGGTCAGAAGTGGAAAACCGGCGGTCTCCCGCCGGTTTTCCGCTGCCCATTTGAATCCTCCATGGCGGCGCAGCTCGCTGCGCCGCCATGGGGATTCTGACAGCCCATACCGCCATCCTGTTCCTGGCGGTTCGCCCGCCAGGAACAGGATGGCGGTATGGGATGTCGTGCGGCTTTGGGGGCCCCTGCAGTGCCCATGCCAATGGCATGGGCACTGCAGGGGCCCCCGTAAGAGGGCCCCACAAAGAATTTCACTGTCTGCATTGCAGACAGTGAAATTCGCGACGGGTGCCACTGCACCCGTCGCACCTTCCCACTCCGCCGGCTCCATTCGGAGCCGGCGTCCTAGTGGGAAGGTAGTTTTGCACTGGGCTGGCGGGCGGCCTTTTGGCGGTCGCCCGCCAGCCCAGTGCAAAACCCAAAATACCCTCAGCGGTCTTTCGACCGCGGAGCGGTATTTTGGAGGGGGAAGTCTGGCGGGCGGCCTCCGCCGCCTGCCAGACTTAGAATCACCCCCAAATTATCTATACAAAAAAGACTCAAGTAATTTAAGAGATCAACTAATCCACAAATGTACAAAGCAAGAAAAGAAATCTGATTCTATCACATCAAGTTGGGGCTTGCCACCCATAACGTGTCAATTCCCTTGCGGGAACTGCAATATTTGCAACTTGACAATAACAGCAAATGAGATGGATCTTGGGTTACATATAAATGGATCACCCAGGGACATACAGACTACAATACAAGGAACTATGTATACTTCATTTGGTGCCCCGCAACCTACGATACAGTGGGATAACTACTAGACCTATAAAGACCGGGATCAATGAACATCGTAGTGCCAATGGAAGTTGACAGACCACAAGTAGGCTGACAAAACATTTTCTAGACAAAAAAGCACAAATCTGATGACATAACATGGATCATTTTGTTAATCATACACACATCAAACACAGTCCAACAACAATTATTCCTGAAAGAACAAAGATGGATCTTTAACCCGTTACGTGCATCTGTCGGCCATTGACCTATACTAGGGAGGGCTAAAAAGGATCCTTCAGGGATTGCACTGGAGGATTCCTTTTTGAAAAAAAGGTCAGGGGAGATGTGATATTGCCACCGCATCAGCCCCCACTCATCTGTGACGTGCGTGCTAATGTCACAAACCCCCACTAGGGGGGATGGGGAGGCATCGTTGGAAAGTGGAGAGTCTTCCCTTGCCAGTGATGCCTCAATCCCTGAGCAGGAATGCCTCTAGTTCACCAGGAATATCACAAAGGGGGTTGTCTCTCGTGGTACCCAGCCGAATCATACCCTGAGGACACATTTTAATTAAAAAAGAGTGTTTTTCCCCCTGGACTCGGGACCTTAAAAATAAAAAAAAGAAATTAAATTGTCAGGGGGTGGGCCCTTTTTTGGGGCGAAATGTGTGGTTCTTCTAGGTGCTGTGGTCGGCCTCCAGTGGAGCCACACATTTGCAAAATAAATAAATAAATAAAGCAATTTTGGGGACTCTCTCTCTCTCTCTCTCTCTCTCTATATATATATATATATATATATATATATATATATATGTATATATATATTTTTTTGGTCTCCACTCTCCCAAAATTGGAAGATGCGAATTACAGTACGGCAAAACAAATTTGATCCAGTAAAGTCCAACTGTTTATTCAGATACATTCTCATAGCTGCATGGTGATTTTGCGCATTACAGTACGGCAAAATAAATTTGATCCAGTAAAGTCCAACTGTTTATTCAGATACATTCTCATAGCTGCATGGTGAGAATGTGACTAAATGAACAGTTGGACTTTACTGGATCGAATTTCTTTTCTTTCGCCATACTGGAGTGCGTGTCTCCCAATTTGGGGAGAGTGGAGTTTATATACATATGGAAAGATATATAGATATTTACAAATGTGTGTTTTCCCCTGCGTGCAGATTGAGACCTCCCTTCCCCCCAGGGGATACACACATTCCTAAAACAAAATACATACTGCATGTGCTTCATGTCTACCATCTGCAGATGCAGTAAATAATAGATTTATGAGGCATATGCCATATAATTTGCCTTTTCATGCTGCTTACTTTAGACATTCCTGTTGCATAATTTGGTGATCTCTTGCAACATAATTCTATTGACCCTAGTGATAGCACTGTGAGTTTCACAAGGAGCCACCTGTGCATAGAGTTGCAGCAGTTATTATGTGAACGTGTGCTTCTTGAGATCAAGGGGAGATTTGTAGCTTCAGGGAAATTACTTTTATACTGGCAATGGCACAGAAGGGCCCCAAAATCCATTTACCTCTCCGGGACTGTCTAAGGAACCGAGCAGCGTGTTTTGCATTGTTAACTTTGTCTAGGAATATTCTTCTATGTGTAGGTGTGACCACTTTCTCCACACAATACAAAGGTGTACTTTTCCTGAATAATTTGTTTATCCCACTGGTACTGTCTGACTAACCTAGCAGCCCATTCTTGAAGTAGTCTTGAATGTATTGGTTACAGGATGCCTTGTTGTAGGTCCCAAGATTCTACAGTTTGTAGGGAAGTTTAGTCAGATGACTTTTGTTCTGATGAGACCCAAAAATGAATTACAGCTCAAAACTTTGACATCCACTCCCTAAGTTGCTTTCAAAACATGTTAAGTTTCACCAGGCGAAACCACATATGAAAAGACAGGATCTCTGCTTATGTTTGTTGGGTATAAAATCCTATGCAACCTTCATTCAATCAATCAAGGGGGTCTTGTAGAGTGCAGTTTGACCTCCGAAGGATAGACCTCTGAAGCGGCTGCAATGGATGCGGGGGACATGGGCTTGGACGAGGATGGCTGAAAAGAGTTCTCTGATCGGTCGAAGGAATGTGTAAGGCAGTTGTTGATATAGGCAGGTCCGGCATTGTGGAAGGCTCTGTAGAGGTGCATTAGAAGCTTGAAGAGACATCTTTGCTGGACGGGGAGCCAGTGGACAGCCCTGAGGTGGGGAGTGATGAGTCTTGCCACAGAGTTCTGGATGGTCTGAAGGCGGTTCAGGAGCTGTTTGATGGTTCCGGGGTAGAGTGTGTTGCCATAGTTGAGTTGGCTGGAGATAAGGGCCTGGGTGACTGTCTTCCTGGTAGAGATGGGGATCCATCGGAAGATCTTGCAGAGCATGAAGAGGGTGTGGAAGCAGGTAGAGGAGATGGCGTTGATCTGTTGCTTCATGGTCAGTTGGGTGTCTAGGATTGTTACATGGCTGCGTGTGTGCCTGGTGGGGATGGGAGGAGAGCAGAGGGGCAGTGGGCCACCACCTGTCCCCGAGAGGGAGGGCTTGTTCCTGAAGATGAGGACCTCTGTTTTGTCTGAGTTCAGCTTGAGGCAGTTAGTCCTCATCCAGGTGGCGATGTCGGTCATGGTGTTTTGGAAGTTGGCTTGCGTGGTGGCATCATCTGTGAGGGATAGGACGAGTTGGGTGTCGTCAGCCTAGGAGTCGATGTTGAATCCGTGTGTGCGTGCAATGTCTGCCAGTGGAGTCATGTAGGTGTTGAAGAGGAAGGGGCTGAGGGAGGAGCCCTGGGGAATGCCGCAGAAGATGTCTTTGGGTGTGGAGATGAAGAGTGGTAGGTGAATCCTCTCTGTTCGGCTTGAGAGGAAGGAGGAGATTCAGTTGAGTGTGTTATCTTGAATGCCAATGTGGTGAAGTCCGGGGATGAGAGTTTTGTGGGAGATGGTGTTGAAGGCTGCCGATAAGTCAAGGATAATGAAGGCAGCTGTTCTCCCTAGGCCAAGGAGGTGTCTGATGTCATCAGTTGCTACCATCAGGGCAGATTGGGATGGGTCGAGCAGGTTGTTGTCTTCGAGGTGGTCAGTGAGCTGACAGTTGATGCCCTTTTCCAAGACTTTGGCAGGGAATGGCCGGAGCAAGATAGGGCATCAGTTTTTGAGTTTGTTGGGGTTGGCTGTGTCGGGCAGTGGCTGTTGAGATGGAAGTGATAAGGATTTCTGTGAGGAAGACACCAATTACTTCTCTTCCTAGGTTGTAGAAGCGATGCGGGCAGTGGTCCACGGGGTGTCCGGAGTAGATGGAGGTCATTATGGAGATGGTTGCTTTGGTGGAAGGCTGCTTCCAGTTGGTGAGCTGGTGGAGGATGGAGGTGAGGGTTTGGGTGGTCGGGGTAGGTAGGCTGGGTGTCGAAGTTGCTGTAAATGTTGCAATCTTGTGGTGAAAGTAGTCCGATAACGTGTCTTAGAGGGCTTGGGAGGGTTGGATCATGTTCTCTGTAGAGGAGGGGCAGGAGAATTCTCTGATGATGCTGAAGAGTTCTTTGATGTGGTTGTTGCTTATCTCAATGCGGGTGATGAGTGCTTCTTTCTTGGTCTCCGTGAGTTGGTAGTGGTAGCTGTTGAGGCAGAGATCTTGTTGGAACACCAATGTCTCTCTAGTTTCCTGCAGTGATGCTTGAGGGTCAGAAGTTCTTGGGTGTACCATCTGGCTTGCTTGGTGGGTTTGGAGCTGGTGGTACTCTTAAGGGGGTGATGGTGTCGGCAGCTAAGGTGATCCAGTTGGAGAAGTTCTGCATGCAGAGTTCAAGGGTGTCTGCAGAGAAGGATCCAGCTTTGAGGACGGTAAGCCAGGGGGCTTCCTTGACTTTGCCCCCGTTGCGGCATGGGAGGGTGGGGGCTCTCGTCAGGGCTTCACGCTGTCCATCATTGGTGAAGTGGAAGATGTTGTGGTCAGTCCAGGTTACCTTGGTGGTGTGGGAAAATTTGGCTCTGTTGCTGGTGGAGAAGATAGGGTCCAATTTGTGTCTTGGGCTGTGCGTGGGGGTGGTGACCAACTGTGAGAGGCTGATGATGCTCATGTTTTCAAGGATTGAGGTGTAGTTGGCATCATCTGGGTCCTCTAGGTGGGATTTCAGGTCCCCCCGGGAAGCTGTAGTAGTTGGAATTGAATGCCGGGGAGGCACTGAGGTCCGGGATGGAGTTGCAGTAGTTGTGGTGGGGCCCAAGGGGTCTGTAGGTGAGGGTTCCTCTGATGGTGGTTTTGGCATCAGGCGTGACCTGAAAGTTGATGTGTTCCATGATCGGTGTTGAATCGTCATCCGAGATGGTGCAGTTGAGGGAGTTCTTGTGGATGATGGAGATACCTCTGCTGTGTCTGTCGGGGCAGTCACGGTGGATCATCTTGTATCCGGGGGGTCGCAATGGCGATGTCTGGTGCAGATGCACGGGTGAACCAGGTTTCAGTTATGAACTTTGTGTCGGGGTTAAGGTGGTTATGGTGTCCCAGATTTCCATGGCGTGCATGCAGAGGAATCGTTGTTGAGTAGTGTGCAATTGAGTTGTGGTTTGTGGCTGGGAGTCTGCTGGGCAGAGGGGGGAGGACGAGCGATGGAAGCAAGAAGCAGAAAACAGTGAGAAAAGGAAGTTGTGAATGCATCAACTGTCAACATGTCTGGACATAAATGGGGATCCCGTCCTGTGGTATGTGAATGTGATAGGCCCTTGAAGGGTGGCTGTATGTTGATGTGGGTGCACTGATCTATTGGATTAGGCCCATGGCTGGCGGTATGAAAGTCTTGTGTGTGGTGAGTGTCTAGCATGTGAGTGGAACATAAAGCACATGGTGCCTTGACGTAGCTTTATGGCTCATCATTAGAAGTCTTGGTTTCTATGTTCAGAAACTTTAGTAAGTAGTTGTGCTTTAAAGCTAGCATTTCTGAAGGTGCTAAAACCAACCAATGTAAGTGGTGGATTAACTTAAAAAAATGAGTACCAGATTTATATGTGTGGCAATAAGGATACTCTGTCGCAATGCCAACAGAGTATCCTTACTGTGAATATAATGGCCTAGCCGCCCAAGATGTATGTAGGTGGAGCATTGGTGTAACTGTGGGGAAGACTTCTCCATCTGCGGCATGGTTGCATGCATCCCATGTCCCAACTGACATGTCCTGACCATCTGCAGCTGACATCTGGGTCTGCCCATCTAATTTAGATGTGAAGACATACCGGTCATTTTTCTTTGCCAGTCACCACCTGGAAAACCATGGTGGTAGAGGGCTCTGATAAATGTTTAATGCCCCCCTTACAATGGAAGCATCTTATTTAAAAAAAGAAAATCTGACTTCGGGATTTTGTTTTAAAAAATGTTTAAAAAATATGATGGATGGCTCAGTCATGTTGATGGAGCAGTGAGTCAAACACGAAAAGGCATTGACAGGAGCCGCCGTTTCTGCAGCTCCTGTCAATGTTTTTGAATTGATGCTCATTTCTAAATTTGGTGGGTGGAGTAGTCTCAGCATTACAGATGGAACATCCAACGCATGGGCAACAGAGTCTTCATTATCAACCAAAATGTAAAGATGGCCTTTACTAAGTACTCCTTGGATTTTTATTTTTCTATTGTAGGTGACTGTGGATTTTGGGACCTAGCTCAGCTAGCACAGAGGCAAACCTGCAATTTTTTTTAAATTAGGCAACCAGGGGAGTCCCTCAGTGCATGACTCGCGTGGCTCTCACTAGGTAGTTTAACGCATAAGCCCTTGCAAACGGCAAACTTTGGTAAGCACCACACATTTTCATCACATTTCTGTGACAGAAAGACATGTAATCTGCAGGGAACTCCAGATTTCCTAACACCCTGAGTAACTACATGTCCCCTGATAAGAATGGTACCCTACCTGTGTGG
This sequence comes from Pleurodeles waltl, assembly GCF_031143425.1. Classification (NCBI taxonomy): domain Eukaryota; kingdom Metazoa; phylum Chordata; class Amphibia; order Caudata; family Salamandridae; genus Pleurodeles; species Pleurodeles waltl. Next base: position 868,839,031 of record NC_090445.1, on the reverse strand, counting down.
GTGTCACAAGAGAAAACAACACAAAAAGCCCTAAATCGCTATGTTGAGAGATAAGCAATTGGGGGTAAGTGCTGTATTTGCATAGGTCGATCCTTTGGATGTCGGCAATGCATCTTTTCCAAGCCATGTAAAGTCAGGGATGCATCAGAAGCTGAAGACAATGTGCTGCACAGTCAACGATGCGGTGTCCGCGATCCTCGCAGGCGATGCATTGTGTCAAGGGAGATGCACCAGGTCCGATTGGTGCAACTGCGTCAATAATCAGGTACTGGTAGTTGCAGAACTTTATTACTTTTTTTGTTGAAATCTGTTTATTTTTGCTTTTAGTAAAAAATCTTACATGCAGTCATATTTGTATCATATGGAACATACAATGAAACCTCTTAATTTGACAAGTTTGCCCCATTCAGTGGTAAGCAGCAACACTACAAAGTGAGTTGTCGGGCACATAGGGACAAATAAGGGTGTCAGACAGCGTTGACAAAGCCTACTCCTGCTTGATCACAAGTGTTAGGCGGTGGGCAGCATGATGTGGCAACAACAATACAACAGTTACAAAAGGATGCCCCAGTGTGGGTGTAAGTGCATGCCAACCAGCTATAGCAACGCTGCACCATGTAGTGTATGTATAACGAAAACATTACAAACCATTCAAAATATGAATATAAAGAAAAGCAACATTAACTATTACGCTAATTCACATTTCAATTTATTTCCACCCTCATTATTAACATAGGAATAGAAGCACATCATCTAATCACAACACAGCAGGAAGCACTCCAAATGTAATGCAGGAAATTCCATTATGTATTGGAGTACAGCGGTGGTGCATGAGTTGTTTCATAGACTAGTGTCCCCTTCAAACTGTAACGGCAGGGGATGGTTGGGAGTCAGGTGGCGTAGATATCTCAGGAAGATCTGTGTGGAGGTTTGCTGTTTTAGCGTCCCAACCGCTAGCCTTGGGCTGTCTTCTTAAACCTATGCCATCCTCACAACGTAGATCCGCACTCTCGGCCTGCACCCAATTTGTGAATGAATGAATCCAGGCTATCGGGCGTGGAGGGTCAGGTGATTTCCACCTGGGTGTGATCAACATTTGGCTGGAATCAATCCCACACCGTAAAGACCCAATATACACATCCCATGTGTTAGAGATTACTCCATCATCTCAGTATGACTGTAAACATGGACATACCCAGAGCATATGCACTGTATCTGCATCAACCAGCTCACAGGGGGGACAGGCAGCGTTCAAGGAATGGAAGTACCTGTTTATGTTAGGGGGGGGGGTCAGGTATGCCCTGTGCACAATGTACTGAATTAATCGAAACCATACATTCCATGGGATATAAATAGGACTCTCTAGGAGAGTAGACCATTCTTTGTTGGAGAGGGAGCAAGCAAGATTTGACTTCCACCTCTTGCATGAGGAAGTGAGCAGTGGTGCTGTGTGTGTGCGCAGAGAGCTATCCCAGGCCCATAACATGGAGGTATTGTATGGTTAAGTGATTAATTCAATATTTCTCCCCATTGATGCCTTAGTGCCCAAAAAGGGATGCAAGTAGTAAGAATTGTCCGGGGGGGAGACCTGTTCGCTTTGCCAGTGCATCACTATCCAGATCACCCAATGTTAGTACTCCTGCTGCTGCCCATGGGTTGGTACAATTTACTAAGTGCCACATGACACCTGGAGTAGTCCCACACAAATCGTCTGATGACCCCCTCCAAAGATCAAAAACATGTTTTGCAAATATAGACCGGCAGGTTTGCAAAATTAAATAGGAGTCGAGAGAGAGCCACCATTTTCAATAGAGCCACCTGCTACAGATAAGGGCAAAGTCTGCCAGAAGGCCATCTGGGTGCGCAGTGATGCAACAGCACGCACCAGATTGACCTCCAGCAAGTCCGCTGATGTGTGATTTATCTATAGCCCAAGATACCTAAACATGTGAGACTGCCAGACCAGAAGAGGTGTTGAAAGACACTGTTAGACTTGCCATCCTAGGCATGGTCTCCCCTAACTTTTTGCCTCTGTTTCCCCAGGTTGTTGATGTTTGCTGGACTCTTTTTTTTTGCTGTTTTTGTTACACTGGGTAGTTTACCACTGCTATACAGTTGTAAAGTGCAAGTGCTCCTATACAAAATGTGTATGTAATTGGTTTATCCATGATTGGCATATTTGATTTACTGGTAAGTTCCTAGTACAGTGCACTAGAGGTGCCTGTAATCAAATGCTACTAGTGGACCTGCAGCACTGGTTGTGCCATCCACATTAGTAGCTCTGTAAACATGGCTCAGACCTGCCACTGCAGTGTCTGTGTGTGCAGTTTTTAAACTGCCAATTCGACTTAGCAAGTGTACCCACTTGCCAGACCTAAACCTTCTCTTTTCTTACATTTAAGACACTCCTAAGGTAGGCCCTAGGTAGCCCCATGGGCAGGGTGAAGTGTATGTTTAAGTTAGGACAAGTTAGGACATATAGGGGGTGATTCCGACCCTGGCGGTTTTCTGCGGGAGCACCGCCAACAGGCTGGCGGTGCTCCTTTGGGCATTCTGACCGCGGCGGTACAGCCGCGGCCAGAAACGGAAAGTCGGCAGTGTAACGCCGACTTTCCGCTGCCCAGGGGCCATGGGGATTCCGACCCCCATACCGCCATCCTGTTCCTGCCGGTTTCGGCCGCCAGGAACAGGATGGCGGTATGGGGTGTTGTGGGGCCCCTGGGGGCCCCTGCAGTGCCCATGCCAATGGCATGGGCACTGCAGGGGCCCCAGTAAGAGGGCCCCACTTAGAATTTCAGTGTCTGCTTAGCAGACACTGAAATTCGCGACAGCTGCTACTGCACCCGTCGCACCCCTTCCACTCCGCCGGCTCCATTCGGAGCCGGCTTCCTCGTGGAAGGGTGTTTCCCGCTGGGCTGGTGGGCGGCCTTTTGGCGGTCGCCCGCCAGCCCAGCGGGAAACCCAGAATGACCGCCGCGGTACGGTCTTCTGGCGGTTCCCGCTTGGCGGGCGGCTCCCGCCGCCCGCCCAGCTCGGAATCACCCCCATACTGTCTTCAGAGCCTGAAATTCATATAATGTTGTGTACTATTGCGATTCTGCGTTGCAGCATGAGCGCTACAAGGCCTTTGGGCAGTTTAAGCACTATACAAGCAATTATAACATAACATAACATATGTCCTAACAATGAAATACTGCTAAATTTGTTTTTCACTGTTGCAAGGCCTATCCCTCTCATAGGCTAATATGGGGGCTTCCCTTAAATATGATTAAAGTGTAGATTCCCTTTGGGAGCGGATAGACATATAGGGCCTCATTCTGAGGCTGGGACCGCCATATGGCCGCTCCGCGGTCGAAAGACCACAGAGGCCATTCTGGCTTTCCCGCTGGGCTGGCGGGCCACCGCCAGAAGGCCGCCCGCCAGCCCAGCGGGAAACCCCCTTCCCACGAGGAAGCCGGCTCCGAACGGAGCCGGCGGAGTGGGAAGGTGCAACGGGTGCAGTTGCACCCGTCACGAATTTCAGTGTCTGCTAAGCAGACACTGAAATTCTTCGTGGGGCCCTGCTAGGGGGCCCCTGCAGTGCCCATGCCATTGGCATGGGCACTGCAGGTGCCCCACGACACCCCATACTGCCATCCTGTTCCTGGCAGGCGAACCGCCAGGAACAGGATGGCGGTATGGGGTGTGGGGTGTCAGAATCCCCAAGCAAGCTGCGCCGCCATGGAGGATTCCATGGGGCAGCGGAAAACCGGCGGGAGACCGCCGGTTTTCCCTTTCTGACCGCGGCCAAACCGCCGCAGTCAGAATGCCCTTGAGAGCACCGCCAGCCTGTTGGCGGTGCTCTCGTGGTCGTTGGCCCTGGCGGGACCCCCATAGAGTTTGAGGTCTCTGAGCTCACAATTTAAAAATACAGCTTTTAGTAAAGTTGATTTTAAGATTGTGTGTTTGAAAATGCCACTTTTAGAAAGTGAGCATTTCCTTGCTTAAACCATTCTGTGACTCTGCCTGTTTGTGGATTCCCCGTCTGGGTCAGTTTGACAGTTGGGCTGTTTGCACCTCTCTCTAGACAGTGACACAAAGGGAGCTGGGGTGTAGCCTGCATATCCTGATGAGCCATCCGTGCTTGGAGGGAGGGGGGGAGTGGTCACTCACACCTGAAAGGGCTGTGTCTGCTCTCACACAATGCAGTCTCCAACCTCCTGGTGTGTGTCTGGGGCCTGGCCTAGGCAAGGCAGGATTTCACAAACAAGAGAGACTTTTCTTTGAAGTAAGCCTACTTCAAAGGGCAAAATGGGTATAAGAAGGGCACCCAAAACCACAGACTTAAGATCACTTCTTAAAACCAAGAGGAACCTATGCCTGGAGAAGAGCTGAAGAGCTGAAGAAGAAGAGCTGCCCTGCCTGTGCTTTGCAGAGCTATCCTGGAGTTGCTACTTTTGCCTGTGCAAGAGGACAAAGACTAGACTTCGTGTGCCTTCCTGCTTGTGAAGAACTCCCCAAGGGCTTGAAACTGAGCTTGTCTTCTGTTGTTGAAGTCTCAGGGACAGCAAAGACTTATCTCTACCAGCACCTGGAGCCTCTGCTGAGACTTCTGCCCTGCTAAGTGGTGCCCTATCCAGTTCCTGAGGCCTTGACAGGTGAAGCTGGTGGACCAAGTTTGGAAATCCACGCACAGATCGCCGTGCGGGGAGGTTTCAGGTGCAACCTCCTAGAGCTGCTAAAGAAACGACTTGCCCATGGCTCCGCGTCTGGAATCGATGCAGAGCGGCTGGGAAATTGACGCACACTGCTGGAGAAACGACGCTCGCCATCCCTGATGGATGCTGCAACAGTGCAACATCGCTGGGTGCGGAAAAACAATGCAAGCCTGCCCGGACCCGAGATGTTTTGTCCGGATCAACACATCTCTCTCCTGCGGTGAAAGAAACAACACACGCTGATCAGACTGGAGAAGGAGAAACGATGCACGCCCTCGCTTGCGGGTGAGAAATCGATGCACTGCTTACCTTTTTCAACGCACACTCGTACCGTGCTGGTTATTTTGACACGATACAGGTACATTTTCACACTGACAGCGTTGTGTTTAAAAGAACATGAATACTCTTTTTGCATTTTAATTAATAACTTGAATTGTGGATGGTGGATTTTTGTCGTTTCGGTCTTGTTTTGTTTAGGTAAATATTTTCTATTTTTCTAAAACTCTGTTGTGTCATTTTGTAGTGTTTTCATTAAGTTACTGTGTGTGTTGGTCCAAATACTATACACCTAGCACTCTGAAGTTAAGCCTGCCTGCTCATGCCAAGCTACCAAGGGGGTGAGCAGGGGTTAGCTGAGGGTGATTCTCTTTTACCCTGACTAGAGTGAGGGTCCTTGCTTGGACAGGGGGTAACCTTACTGCCAACCAAAGACCCAATTTCTATCATTGGTGACCAGCAGATGGGATTGGACTTGTATTTGTACATGACATACAGTGATTAAGTGTACACTACTGTTTTTAGTTCAGACCACTACGTGACAACATACTATTTATCTTGTGATTTTTGCTTTTCTCTTTGGGACTTCTTTTTGTTCTACTCCATGCTGATCCCTTGATTGATTTTTTTTTTAAATTTCATTTGGGAACTTGTTTTTCTGCCTTTGGAACTTTGCACTTTTTTAACTCTTCATCATGTCTCAATCTGGAGATGCATCAGCTGGAGCTGCTTTTGACATAGAGAAATTGGAGAGCTATACAGTGGCTCAGTTGAAGCAGTTCTGTAAGGATTTTGCCTGTCCCATTAAGAGCTCATCCAAGTAGGAGGAGCTACAAAAGGCGCTGAGGGCCTGGGTTACAGCCAAACAAGCTGAGGGGCACACAGAGGAGGAGAGGGAAGGGGGGGAAGGGGTGCAAGTCACTCACAATGATGTAGTGGGTGGGCCTGTTATGTCCAGGTGGACAGTCTCCAGGGCAGGTAGCAGTGGGTCATCCAAGAGTCTGACTCCTGAACAGTTAGAGGACAGACAGGTGGAGAGAGAATACCAATTGGAGCTGGAGAAGCTCAAACTCAAGATGGAGGACAGAAGGATGTCGATTGAGGAAAAGAAGATACTGATGGCTATTGAGCTTAGCTTGAGGGAGCTAGATCAGAGGAGCCAGTCCAGTTGAGATGGTGGAAGCAACAGCACAGTGCAACCTGAGAGAAGGGTACATATTCCAAAAGACCTAATGAAGGATTACAAGAGGGAGGATGACATATACTTGTGGTTCAAGGGGTATGAGTCTGCTCTCCACATGAATCTGGTCCCTGAAGCTCATTGGGGGCTGGTCTGTGGAAGCACTTTGAGGAAGAGGGGAGGGATACACTGGCATCCTTAGGGGATTCTCAGGAGCTCACTCACTCTATCATGAAGGATGCCCTACTCACAAGATATGGTCTCACCCCGAGCAGTATAAGGACAAGTTTAGGTCCTATAAGAAGAAGGAATCCCAAACATGGTTGGAGTGTGTTGATTCATTCTGCAGGTCACTGAATGGTTGGGTGAAGGGCAGTAAGGTAACAACGTATGAGGGGCTTTACAATTTGATTGCTTGGGAGCACTTATACAGTTTATGTTTTCCAGAGCTGCACCAGCACCTAATTGATAGCAAGGCGATTGATCCCAGGAAGCTTGCCCAGGAAGCGGACCGCTGGGAGAGCACCAGGGTCCTCAAGAGGTATGGGGAAGACCACGCCAAGGATGGGCAGGGTCCCTCACAGAAGAAAGGGGGGAGTATGGGTAAACAGGGGGAGTTCTCTAAAGGGCCCCAAACTGATTCCCAGGGTAAAGATTCCCAGCCCCCCAGTGAGAAGATTTGTCTAGTGTAGCGCTTGGGGAGGAGTTGGTTCCGGGTGGGTGGGAGCCAGCTGAGATTACCCTTGTCTCACTAGGAGACAGGGAAATGGTCCAGAGAACCCTCGTACCTGAGAACACTAAGAACTACAGGCAGTGGGTGTCCATCAATGGACAGAGGGTGGAGGCTCTGAGAGACACAGGAGCCAGTGTGACTACAGCGAGGAGTCACCTGGTGTCTGAAGAGCAGATTGTTCCCCATGTACTTCACCAAGTAGTTGCAGTGGACAACTCAGAGCGCCTGTGTAGAGTGGCTCAGGTTCCCTTTGAACCGGGGGGGGGGGGGCTCTCAGGTTCCTTGAAAGTAGCTGGGAGTCCAATCATGCCTGTATATTATGTGCTTGGCAAATTACCTGGAGGATTCCCCTTGGAAGGAGGTGGAACACAGGTCACACTTGGAGATGTTGGGTCTGCCTGTGTGGGTATGCATATCCACCAGGTCAATGGCAACCCAGCCTGAAACAGTGGCCCAGGGGACCGCCAAAAAGAGGAAGGGCAGGAGGCAAGGGAAACTGGCTCCATAAGTTCCCATGGTCCAGGAGTGGACAGAGCCTGAAGGTGACGCCTGCAGCCTAAAGGGGAACAGGTGGCTGAACTGTGGGAGGTCCCTGAGCTGTTAGAGTGGCAGCAGGAAGGAGGGCCCACCAGGGAAGCATTCTGTGCAGCACCGAATACATGTCCTACACTGGAGGGTTTGCCGCAGCAGGGTTTCTGGCAAGGAGCCAGGATCTCACCTGATCTATTGGGAGGGCGACCTCCTGTATAGTGAGCCTAAGGTTCCTGAACCTGAGTCAGCCTGTGTGCTGGTGGTACCCCAGTGTTTCAGGGCCTTCCTACTGGGGTTGGCTCATGACATGCCTTTAGCTGGACATTTAGGACAGGACAAGACCTTTGAGATGCTTGTCATCCACTTTCACTGGCCCCTAATGCGCAGACACTCAGATGCACATTACAGGGTTTGCCAAACTTGTCAGGCAAGTGGCAAGAGTGGGGGGAAATGTGTAAGGCTCCCCTCCAACCTTTTCCTGTTGTTATTACCCCCTTTGAAAGGGTTGGTATTGACATTGTGGGGCCTCTGGATCCCAAGACAGCCATGGGCAACAGGTAAATCCTGGTCTTGGTGGACCATGCCACCCTGTACCCAGAAGCCATTCCTTTGAGGTCAATCACTTCCCCTGTGGTGGGTCGTGCTTTGTTGGGGGTTTTTACCCACATGGGGTTCCCCAAGGAAGTGTTATCTGTTAGGGGTACCAACTTCATATCCACGTATATGAATTCTCTGTGGAAGGAGTGTGGGGTAATCTACAGGTTCACCACCCCTTACCATCCCCAAAGTTATGGTCTGGTTGAGAGATGCAACCGCACCTTGAAAGGCATGATCATGGGCCTGTCAGAGCCATTGAGGCGGAAGTGGGACATACTCTTGCCATGCCTTCTGTTCGCTTACAGGGAGGTGCCTCAAAATGGACTTAGGTTTAGTCCATTTGAACTGATCTATAGCCACCCTGTGAGGGGACCCTTAAGTTTGGTAAAGGAGGCTCTGGAAAAAGCTCCTAGTAAAGCCCCCCCGGATGTATTTAGCTACATGCAAGCTCTGAGAAACCAGAGTGAACGCTTCAGGAGTCTCACCCAGGAGAACCTGGAAGCAAGCCAGGAGGACATGAAACAATAGGATGACCGAAATGCCACTCTGGTCAGTTTTAACCTGGTCAAAAAGTGTGGGTGATGGCACCAGTGGAGCCTAGGGCACTCCAAGACAAGTGGACTGGGCCTTATGAGGTGGTGGAGCGCAAGAGTAAAGTCACCTATCTGGTGGACTTGCAGACTCCCAGGATCCCTTTAAGGGTCCTGCACGTTATCAACCTCAAACCCCACTTTGAACGGACTGAACTGCCCATGCTCCCTGCAACAGATGATGGGGTGGAGGAGGAGAGTAAGCCTCTTCCTGACCTCCTGTCGGCAGCAGAAAAAGATTGGTCTGTGGAGGGAGTGATCCTCTCCCCCTCCCTGACTGAAGAGCAGCAGAGGGATTGTCGCCAGGTGTTGGGACAATTCGCCTCACTGTTTTCGCTGATCCCAGGGGTCACACACTTGTGTACACATGATGTGGACACTGGGGACAGTCCACCCATTAAACAGAATGTTTACAGGGTGACTGACAGGATCAGGACTAGCATTAAGGATGAGGTATCCAAAATGTTAACCCTAGGGGTTATTGAGCATTTCAGCAGTCCTTGGGCCAGCCCTGTGGTATTGGTCTCAAAGGCTGCTGCACCTGGTGCCACTCTGGAACTCAGGTTCTGTGTGGACTACCGGGGACTCAATGCAGTCAGCAAGACTGACGCTCACCCCATCCCCGAGCTGAAGAGCTCATTGACTGGTTGGGAGCTGCCACCTACCTCAGCACGTTTGACTTAACGTCCGGGTATTGGCAGATTGCCTTGACTGAGGGTGGCAAGGAGAGGTCTGTATTTTCTACCCCAGATGGGCACTTTCAATTTAAAGTGATGCCATGTGGGATGAAGAATGCTCCTGCCACCTTTCAGAGGTTGGTCAACCAGGTGATGGCAGGGCTGGATGAGTTCAGTGCCGCCTACCTGGATGACATTGCTGTTTTTAGTTCCACATGGGAGGAACATCTGCAACACCTCTGCAGAGTGTTGGAGGCCCTGCAGAAGCCAGGCCTCATTATTAAGGCAAGCAAGTGCCAAATAGGGCAGGGTTCCGTGGTGTACTTGGGACACAAGGTAGGGAGCGACCAGGTGGCACCCCTACAGCCAAAAATGTACACCATTCTGGCACCAAAACCAGACTGAGATGAGAGCCTTTTTAGTTCTCACTGGCTACTACAGGAGGTTTGTCAAGGGATATGGTACCATTGTTACCCTATTGACTGAGTTGAATTCTAGGAAGCAACCCAAGAAGGTGATCTGGACTGAGGCTTTCCAGCCCACTTTTGATGCCCTGAAGGCTGCCATGTGCGCAGCATTGGTGCTGAAGGCCCCTGACTACTCCAAGGAGTTTGTTGTGCAGACAGACCCCTCAGAGCATGGTATTAGAGCAGTACTCTCACAGCTTAATGAAGAGGGCCTAGATCAACCTGTAGCCTTCATTAGCAGGAGGTTACGTCCCAGTTGTGGAGCTAAGTGTGTAGTGCTTTGGCATTACAGGAGGCGATAGTGTGAAGTAATGGGGGAAACAAATGATCTAGTGTTGTATCGAGTACACTGTTAAAATGGTCTCCAATAAGCCACGGAATATCACTCCAGCATGGCAGAACTTGAGAAAGCGAATGCAAGAATGTAACTTGCTCCACATTAGGGGCATAGACGCTACCCATTAGGATATGACAGCCATCTAACCTGCCCCTAACAAACACGTTTTGGCCCTCTGGATCAATGAACGCTTCATCTGAGGCAAACAGAGTGCTCAGTTGAATCAATAGCAGCGTCCCACGGGAATACAAGGAAAAATCAGTAGCATATACTTTGCCACGCCAACGCCTCTGCAACCTAGTAGCTTCTTGTTGTGTTTTTTTAGGATTCCTGCAATAGGGTGACATTTATGGCATGGCTCGGGAGATAAGAATAAATAGAGTATCTACGTTTGGTGGTATGGATCCTGCGGACATTCCATGTCAATACTTTAATGGACGCCATGATAGAGACAGTAGGTATAGAAGGGGTGCACCACAAGATGCTGTGGTAGCCATTCGCCGGTGCATGTCGACGGGGTTGCGGGGGCGTAAGAGGGGGAGCAGAGGATATGCTTAGCATGTGTAGAATAGAAACATGTAACAGATAGCAGAGAAGTCAAAACAAGTAATACCATATGAGCAGAATACCAGCTGAGTGCCCAACCAAACCAGTGAGTATTAGATTTGCAGCAGTTATACTCAATACTATGTATAAGGATGCGAAGACAACAGACTTTAGTACTATATGACCCTTAGTTACAATCAGTAAAGAGCATCAGCAGTTCAGAATGTACAGTTCCGGGTGGCAGACAGCAGTAGCCCCTAGCTACACAGTCCAAGTAGCGCTGCTGGGGCACTTGGCATGCGTTCAGATCTATAGACATATTTTCATTAAGGGGAACCCTGGCGGTCGGTGATATAGCGGCGGTAAGACCACCAACAGGCCGGCGGTAAAAAAAATGGAATTATGACCACGGCGGAAACCGCTCACACATACAGCCACTTTAACACACCGACCGCCACGGTGGTAGCAACAATCACCGCGGCAGTAACCGCCAACAGCCAGGCAGAAGACAATGTACCGCCCACACTATTACAACAGGCCTATCAGCCACCTTTTCTGGGGCGGTACCAATGACATCAAAAGAACGGCAGAAACAGTACACGGAAGGCAAAGGACCCACCTCTGGAGAATCAAGGAAGAACCACGACGTCATGGAGCCCGAGTTGCAGGTGTTCCCCTTGCTCGTCTATCTTCTTCTTCACTATGAACACCAACGCCGGTGAAGACAAACAGGGTGAATATTGCCACCTAGCACAAAGGGATGGGGGAGGAAAAAGAGAGTGACATACATGCAACACGCAACACCCCCACCCCCAACACCATACACACAAACAGATGCAGTAACATTACATTTTCACCCCATACCCCTCAGGAATAATGCAAGGACTACAGGAAATGAATAAAGTGAGTGTAATAAGATAAAATAGTAGAAAAAAATGTTGGAAAATGGGTTATTGGAAAGGGCAGGTAGGTACCTACACTTAGCAATAGGCCACTAACCTCCACTAAGGTCCAGTTAGGTCTCAGTAAATTAAACCCAGCTCAACCCTTGGTAGCTTGGCAACGAGCGTCAAGGCTTAACTTAGGAGACAAAGGGGGTCATTCTGACCCTGGCGGTAAATACCGCCATGGCGGAGGTTGGCGGTAGCACCGCCAACAGGCTGGCGGTGCTCCGCCGGGCATTCTGACCGCTGCGGTACAGCCGCGGCCAGAAGCGGAAAGCCGGCGGTGTACCGCCGACTTTCCGCTGCCCATGGGAATCCGCCATGGCGGCGCAGCTTGCTGCGCCGCCATTGGGATTCTGACACCCCATACCGCCATCCTGTTCCTGGCGGTTCGCCCGCCAGGAACAGGATGGCGTTATGGGGTGTCGTGGGGCCCCTGGGGGCCCCTGCAGTGCCCATGCCAATGGCATGGGCACTGCAGGGGCCCCCGTAAGAGGGCCCCACAAAGAATTTCAGTGTCTGCTTTGCAGACACTGAAATTCGCGACGGGTGCAACTGCACCCGTCGCACCTTCCCACTCCGCCGGCTCCATTCTGAGCCGGCTTCCTCGTGGGAAGGGTGTTTCCCGCTGGGCTGGCGGGCGGACATTCGGCGGTCGCCCGCCAGCCCAGTGAGAAACCCAGAATGACCGCAGCGGTCTTTTGACCGCGGAACGGTCTTCTGGCGGTTCCCGCTTGGCGGGCGGCTACCGCCGCCCGCCAAGCTTAGAATCAGGGCCAAAGTGTAAAGCATTCAAATATCACAAAACAGTAATTAAATAAAACACAGGAAACAGTTTAAAAATCCAAAACCAATTTATAAAAATAGATTATATTTTTATCTTTAAAATGACACCAGACGAATAAAATCAGATAAGGGGAACCGGAGTTATGAATTTTTTAAGAATTTTTTTTTTTTTAGCGCCTAGAAACAAAAAGCGCCAATCAGGTCATCTGGTTGCACCTCGACCGGGGCAAAGTCAAAGTTTAAGGCCGACCGCGATGGAGCCCTCTCGGCTACAGGCCATGGGAGACCTCGGTTAAAAGTTTACCTTCACACTTAGGGGCTGATTCTAACCTTGGCGGACGGCGGAGGCCGTCCGCCAAGGTTCCGCCGTCAGAACACCGCACCGCGGTCGAAAGACCGCGGCGGTGATTCTGAGATTTGCCCTGGGCTGGCGGGCGGCCGCCAAAAGGCCGCCCGCCAGCCCAGGGCAAATCAACCTTCCCACTAGGATGCCGGCTCAGAATTGAGCCGGCGGAGTGGGAAGGTGCGACGGGTGCAGTTGCACCCGTCGCGTATTTCAGTGTCTGCTAGGCAGACACTGAAATACTTTGTGGGGCCCTCTTACGGGGGCCCCTGCGGCACCCCCTACCGCCATCCTGTTCCTGGCGGGCGAACCGCCAGGAACAGGATGGCGGTAGGGGGTGTCAGAATCCCCCATGGCGGCGCAGCAAGCTGCGCCGCCATGGGGGATTCTAAGGGCAGCGGTAAACCGGCGGGAGACCGCCGGTTTACCCTTTCTGGCCGCGGCTGAACCGCCGCGGTCAGAATGCCCTGCGGGGCACCGCCGGCCTGTCGGCGGTGCTTCCGCCGACCCTGGCCCCGGCAGTCTTAGACCGCCGGGGTCACAATGACCCCCTTAGTCTCTTTTTCGAAGATTTTTCTTCAGCGGGACGAACCTGCCAGTCCAATCCGACCTCCTGGAGCCCTTCTCCGGATACGTGATGCGGGAATCCTCGTGGAGATTTTTACCTTCGGACTTAGTCGTTTTTTCGAGGTGAAAATCCTTCGACCGGGGTAAACCTGGATCTTGATCCGACGTCCATGGAGCCCTCCTCGGATACGCTGGCCTGGAGGTCACGGTCAACTTTTTACCTTCGGACTTAGTCTCTTTTTCAGAGATTTTCTTTACCGGGATGAACCAGCAAATCAGGCCGGGTCGCAGTTGAGGCAAGCCGGCTAGAGTTGCCGCGGCGGGTTGGTCCCTCTATGGAGCTTTTTTACAAAAGTTGTCCAAACTTCTCCAAACTTCTGGGACTTCTCCCAGATGTCCTTTTAAGGTTCTTTTGGGGTCCACAGCTCACCCCAAGGGTCCAGAAGTTCTGAGATGGTCCTTGGGGGGTGCGGACTACAACTTCCAGAATGCACCTGGCGCAAACTCCTTTTTGGCCACTGGACCGTGGTCAGCTGGTCGCTTTCTTCAGGACTTGGTGCAGGGGACTCTGGTTAGCAATTTTTCACCTGTAGCAAACAGGGAGTCCCTCCTTGAACCAGTTGAAGCCAGGCAAAGTCCTTCTTGTGATGAAGCCCAAGTGTGCAGCTGGTGCAGTCCTTCTGAGTGCAGGTTCCAGGTGCAGGCCAGGGGTCCAACAGGGCAGTCCTTCTTCTTCTGTTGTTCTTCCTTGTTGGATGTGGTAGGGAACTGAGGTGTGGGTGCAGGTCTGCCAGTTTTATCCTTGCTCCTGGGTGAAAAGCAGGGGGGATCCTGGTTCTCCAATCAGGTGCAGGGTCATTCTCCCTGTGATGACCACTTCCTGGGAAGTGTGGCAAAAATCAATCCCAGGAGGCAATATTCTCTAAAAATCCATCATGGCTGAATCTGATTTTTGGAGGTTATATCTGGCTGAGCCCACCCACTGGTGTGGCTAAAAATCATAAACACACCCCTCTCCTGCCTTCTCCTAATCTAATCAAGGGGGCACCTAGTTGTCTGGGGTTGCAGGATGTGGGGGTGTTGCTGGTTGCTCCAAATGTCCTTCTCTGCCTTTGAAGACCAGTTTGGCAGCCCTCCCCCTTCCTTCCTCACCATCTGCTGAGGGGAGATTCCTTCCCACAGGCACATTCCTTTGTGTGAAGCCAGGCCACTTCACACCTCATCAAGGCAGCTTGGCCAAGCTGCTCAGGCTGGCCAATCAGAGCACAGCAGCAAAAACAATGCAGGGCTGAAATTGGCAACTTTTCAGGTAAAGTTTAAAACTCTTTACCTGAACAAGTTATATTAAATCCCACAACTGGAAGTTTTGGGATTTATTACAACAATTAATTTGATACCAAACTCTTGGTATGCATCATTTAAGGAGACTTAAATAAAATAAAGTCTCCCCATTCTAGCCTATGAAGGCCATTTACTACAATGAGGGGGAAACAAATTTGGCTGTTTTTACCTCACCAGGGCTTATAAAACTATTTATATAAGGTCCCTGCTTATAGTTACATGGCACCCATCCCTAGGGGCACATAGGGCACACCTTAGGGGTGACTTATATGTAAAGATAAGGTAGTTTAAGACTTTGGAACTACTTTTAATTCCAAAGTCGAATTTGCATATAACTTTAATTTAAAAGCAGCCAGCAAGGCAGGCCTGCCTTTAAAATGACACTGGGCACCTCAGCAGTGCACCTATGGGTACAGTACCTATGCTGCGGTCCCTAAACCTACATGCCCTACCATATACTAGGGACTTATAGGTAGGTTAACTTAGCCAATTGTAATTAGCCTAATTTGCATATCCATTTTACACAGAGCACAGGCCCTGGGACTGGATAGCAGTACCCAGGGCACCATCAGAGTCAGGAAAACACCAGCAAAAAGTGGAAAATGGGGGCAAAAAGTTAGGGGGCCTCTGCAATCAGCCCTGTTTTCTCACCGTCATGCTACAAAATCAAAACAGTACATACATGTATCCAAATGGAGGGACACTGCCCAGTTTACAATGTCTGTGGGCCACAGGGCCACTTCACATAGGCCAAGGCCCCAGTTGACTCCTGCAGCAACACGGAGAGAACACTGCAGGGGCATCAGGTCAAAAAATACACAGGCACCTAAGGGGGACGGGGAATGGGGGGGCACCTCAGCCGGAAGATGGTACAACACCACTGGTCCTGGAGGGAGATACATGCCCTGTGCGATGTCCTGGGGGTGCAAGGTCACAGTCTCTCAAGTGGGTGGTTTGCCCACTGCTTGCTCCAGGGTAGTGCAAAGCCACAGTCTCTCAAGTGTGTGGTTTGCCCACTGTTTGGTCCTGGGGAGTGCAAAGCCGCAGTCTCTCAAGTGGGTGTTTTGCCCACTGCTTGCACCTGGGGAGTGCAAAGCCACAGTTTCTCAAATGGGTGGATTGCCCAATGTTTGATCCTGGGGAGTGCAAAGCCTCAGTCTCCAAAGTGGGTGGTTTGCCCACTGCTTGGTCCTGGGGAGTGCAAAGTCAGTCTCTCAAGTGGGTGGTTTGCCCACTGCTTGCTCCTGGGGAGTGCAAAGCCACAGTCTCTCAAGTGGGTGGTTTGCCCACTGCTTGGCCCTGGGGAGTACAAAGCCACAGCTCCCAAGTGGGTGGTTTGCCCACTAGTTCTGGAGGGGGCCTCGTGCCCAGTGTGCTTCATTCTGGGAAGGATGGGGTGAGTGGATGGCTTCTTCCACTGGCTCTGGAGGGGGCCTTGTGCCCGGTGTGCTTCATCCTGGGAAGGATGGGGTGAGTGAATGGCTTCTTCCACATGTTCTGGAGGGGGCATTGTGCCCTGTGATGCAGCATTTGGGGAGTGCAAGGTCACATTCTCTCACCTGGATGTCACACCTACAGGATTTTGCAGGGGCCAGGATGCACTACAGCCCATGGATGCAGGACTACACACTGCCCGCCGGTGGTGATGGCTGCTCAGTAGTGGCATTGCCGGTGCTGGTGTCGGGGATGCTAGTAGTAGGGGGAGGCTCCAGCCCTTACCCTGCAGGCTCGGACGGCTGCTCACTGGGGCTGCTGCTGCTGGTGACAGTGCTGGTACTGGGGATGCCAGTGGTTGGGGGAGGCTCTAGCCCTTCCCCTGCAGCCTCTGACCGCTGAACCGCCATGGTTGGTGGCGGGGGCTCAGGATCAGTCTTAGCAGACAAAGAGACAAAGGATACACTTGGTCAATGGCCATGAACAGGAATACCTAATGCCAATAGCAGCAGACCCCTGCCTACTGGATGCCTACTAGCTTGGTAGGAGGTGGTGTACACCCTGCCCAACATGGGATCTACCCTGCAATGTCCGGCCTGGCCTAGGGTCACTTACATGCCCACATCTCCCCCCAGAGACCACCCACCACGCGCAAGTAGTATATTGGGAAACTGTACTCACCCCCTTGTTGCTGCTGTGATGCCCCCAAGGGCCCATACAGCTCTGGATAGGCCACCGCCAGTGTGCGGGCCATCAGGGGGGTCAGTGTTCGACGGGCACCCCTTCCTCATTGGGAGGCCATCCCCAGCTGGGCCTCCGCCGTCTTCCTTGCCCAGCGTCTCAGGTCCTACCACCGTTTGCGACAGTGGGTGCTCTGCCTGCCGTAGACCCCCAGGGTCCGCATGTCCTTGGCGATGGCACGCCATATACCCTTTTTTTGATGGGCGCTGACCTGCAGGAAAAGAAACATAGAAAAAGGTATCAGTCATACCATCCGAACTGTTACACTCATGGCCCACCATAGCCCTCACATCCCCTTACGCACAGACATTGCCCACCATACATGCATCACGCTGCCCAGAACCCTTCCACCAACCCCCCCAACACAAGGCCCTCACACACAGAACTCCATGCATCCATGCCCCTTGCATCCTGCTCCCAGTGTACTCACCTGTTGGTCTGGAAGCCCATACAGCATTCGGTACTGGGGTAGGACCCCATCCACCAGTCTCTCCAACTCCACAGTGGTGAAGGCAGGGGCCCTTTCCCCAGTGACACGAGCCATTGTCGGTTCCAGACACAGGTCACAGCAGCACTTGCAGTGTAGGTCCTCTCCTGTTGAAGGTCGTAGCAAATGAGTGAGCAGATGGAAAATGGCAGTCAAGTCCGCGGAGGTGCGTACCGTCATGCCGGCATACATGACAATTGGCCACTGAAACCCATAGGGCCCAATGACAACCAATGAGGAGGTGCACGGCGGTAGTCGACCGCCTCCCGTGACGGCGCACAAAGTCAGCGGCATTACCTAATTTCCACATGTCCATCCCCACAGGACAGGCGAACGCCATTTCAGAAGGGGGGTGCAGGCCATGGCACCTAACTACATCACAGTACACATAGGCACCATTTGGGCCTATTCAACAATATATTATATGAGCCACAACATGCAATGCAGTGTAGTGTTTGGAAATGTGGGATACTGACCAGCTGCTCCCCATTTTGCCCCCTAGGTTACAACCGCTGCGGATGAATAGGAGATGGAGACATCCACCCGTGTACAGACCGCAATCACAGAGCTGTGTGCCCAATTGGAGCCTGACCTGATATCTGCTATCCGTCAGCCCACTGTAATTCCCCCTCTTGTGAAAGTCCTATCTGTACTTCATTTCTTGGCAACTGGCTCCTTCCAAGTGACAGTGGACTTGGCAGCAGGAATGTCACAGCCAATTTTCTCAATAGTGCTGACCAGAGTGTTGTCTGCCCTGCTTAAACACATGCGCAGCTACATCATTTTCCCCAGGTGGAAGATTTAGCCACAGTGAAAGCTGACTTCTATGCAATGGGATATATCCTCAACATCATTGGGGATGGACTATTGATGGTACACATATTGCATTTGTCCCCCCTTGAGAAATGATCGGATGTTCAGAAATCGAAAGAGCTTTCACTCCATGAATGTGCGTCTGGCAGACCAGTACATCTCTCATGTCAATGCAAAGTATCCTTGGTTTGTGCATGATGCCTTTGTCCTGAGGAATAGCAGCATCCCATATGTGATGGCTCAACTCCAGAGGTACCGGGTGTGGCTAATAGGTGAGCCCTGGTTTCCACCCAGTGGATGTTGGTGTATGGGTATGGTGTTGGCCATAATGGTTAGTGTGTGTCTAACAGGTATCCCTTGATATTTGCAGGTGACTCTGGTTACCCCAACCGCTCATGGCTACTGACCCGAGTGAGGAATGCCAAATCAAGGGCAGAGGAACATTACAATGAGGCTCATGGGCGGATAAGAAGGATTATCGATAGGACCTTTGGCCTGCTGAAGGCCAGGTTTCGTTGCCTCTATCTAACTGGTGGATCACTGTACCTCTCACCCAAGAAGGTCTGCCAGATCATCGTGGCATGCTGCATGTGGCATAACCTTGCCTTGAGACGCCAGGTGCCTTTTCTGCAGGAGGATGAGGCAGTAGATAGCCGTGTGGCGGCAGTGGACCCTATGGACAGTGAAGAAGAGGAGGCAGAGGATGAGGATGAGGACAACAGAACAGCAATCATATGACAGTACTTCCAGTGACACACAAGTAAGACACTGTTACTTTACCTTCCATTGACAGTTTTGTGTTGGACATTGTACATGGCAGGCTGATTTTCCCACTTCTAAGGCCACTTACTGTACCCTTTGGCATCTCTATTTTCTGATAATTGTGCCCCACTCTGGCTCCTGGTGTGTTGACTGCAACCAACTACAGGTCATACCTATGTATACATTACTGTGCAGTTTACTTGCAATGTTTACAGATTGTTAAACAAATACATAGTTCAATCATTTGACAGACTTATACTTGTATTTTTTCCAAAGGTGTTTATTTAAGTGCTAATAAGTGGAAGAGGTATTGCAATGGGCTGAGGTGATGATGGAGGTAAGTCCAGGGTAGAGTCCAGTCTATTGGTAGCACAAGTTCATTGTCCAAGGGGACATAGGAAGTGGAGCAATGGCAGTTCAAGGTGGACAGGGTGACCGAGTGGGACACATTGGTGACATTCAGGAGAGTTTTATTTCCTGGCGGGGGTCTTGGCAATGTTCTCTGGCTTCTGCCTGGATTGCAGGGACTGTTTGTAGGGTGGTTCTCCTTCTGCAGGAGGAGGGGTGCTGGTGGCCTGTTGTTCCTGTGGCGGGGCCTCCTGTCCACTAGCGGCAGCGGAGGGCTGTTCATCGGTGTGGCTAGTGTCAGGGGTCCAGTGGTGTGCCACTGTCTCCCTCATGGTGTTGGCCATGTCTGCCAGCACCCCTGCAATGGGGACCAGGGTGGTGTGGATGTCCCTCAGGTCCTCCCTGATCCCCAAGAACTGTCCCTCCTGCAGCCACTGGGTCTCCAGCAACTTGTACAGTATCTGGCCCATTGTCTCCTGGGAATGGTGGTATGCTCCCACGATGTAGGTGAGTGCCTCCTGTAGAGTCGGTTCCCTGGGTCTGTCCTCCCCCTGTCGCTCAGCAGTCCTCCCAGCTTCCCTGTTGTACTGTGCCTCTGTCCCCTGAACCGTGTGCCCACTACCACTGACCCAAGGTCCCTGACCGTCCTGTGTTTGTGGGGTGTCCTGGGTTCCCTGTAGTGGTGGACACACTGCTGATTGATGTGTCTTGGGGACAGAGGTATAGGCCCGCTGGGTGGGTGCTGTGGTGGTGTTTCCTGAGGGGGGTGGCTCTGTGGTGGTACGGGACTGTGCCTGGGTAACCGACTGTCCGGAGGTCCCTGATGGGCCAGGTTGTTCATCCAGATTGAGGTGTGCAGAGCTGCTGTCATCACTGTGGGCCTGTTCTCGGGGGGGGGGGGACTGGATGATGCTGGCACCTCCTCTCCGGTGACGTTGGCTGGGGTGTAAATGCAGTGTTATTGTTTGTGCGTGTGACATCTTGTGCATGGGTCTGTTGCCCTGTATGGTTGTTATTGCCCTGGCAGCTATGCCTTGTGTGAGTAGTGATTTGGTGATTTGGCCGCCGCCCTATCTGTGCGGCGGCCACCGAACCTTCCTCTGGCCATAGACGTGCCTGATTGAGAGGATTCATTGGCGAGTGGACTGCGTGCATCGAGCCATTGCCAGACACTTTACACAGAAGCAAAGAAGTGTGTGGTGCTTCCTGCTACCATACGAAGAAGCACCAAGAAAAGAAGGGAGTATTTAAGGTCTAGCTCATGGAGTCTCTTTTTCACCGCCATACATGAGCTATGCTGCTTCTGGACTGTTATGGTGTAATCTGTGAAGAACATGACGTGCTCATTGTCTACTCTTATCTCTGGAAGTTTTCTAGTCTCGCATAGGATTGTGTCTCTATCTTGAAAATGAAGCAATCTCAGTACCAGTGGACGAGGGGCCAGTTCTGGAAGGGGGTCTCCTGGATGGGACCCGGTGTGCGCTCTCTATAGACAAGTACTGTGACAGTGTTTGGGAGAGAGAAGGTCGCGCAGCCAGTGTTCCATGTATTGTGTTGATTTTTGACCTTCTGTATTCTCCGGCAGTCCCACCACCCGGATGTTATTTCTCCTTAACCTCCCTTCTGCGTTTTTAGCTCTCTGCTCCAGTATTCCTACATGATCTTGCAATAATTGTGGAGAAGAGGTCACGTTGCTGGTTTGGGGCTGGAGATCCGTGACGGTTTGTTCTGCCAGGACAATTCTGTCGACCAATTTTCTGTGGTCCATGTGTAGCAATGTAAGATCGAACGCCATGCTGTCAATTTTAGCTTCCAGTGATGTTCTAGAACTCTCTACGGCAGCTAGTATTGAGTCGAGTTTGTATTCTAGAGATGTTGACTGGGACAGAGGTGCCACCAGAATACTGTTCATGGTAGAAGCGGAAGAAGTCACTGTTGGTCATACTGGGATGACTTGGGTGTTACTACATGAGTGGCCCATGGCTGACAGCCACTCTTCAAGGTTGTCCAATAAATGCAGAGACTCTGTTGATGACCCAAGATGAGGCAGGGTGAACAGGAGGAAAGAGCACATTAGCAATATGCAACCCACAACGCAGCAGGGGCTGTTTCAAGTGCATGGCTTGAGACACGTGTTAGCAGGTAATTTGTTTGTGAAAGTTCAGCTATCATGTCTTTTGCCTAGACGAGCGTTACGGGGGGAGTTGGCCTCAAGGATCTTAAGTGGTGTTGATGAGTTAATGAACAACTCCAGTTGGAGGGCTAATACACAGGCATGAAATTGGCCTTTGATTTGAGGAGGCAGTGTTCAGGCACACACAAAGAGTTCAGTTCACAACTGGGGCAACAACCTGCTCTTGTTCACAATGCCAGTATGCATCGAAAGCATTTGATACTTCAAGTGAATGGACACTTGGTGTGTCTGGGAAGGAGTGTAACTCCTAACATTATGCCTACTTCTCTCCTGTATGTAGAAGCGCAGTGGGTATTAAGTATAGTGCTTTGTAATTGGAGCATCAGTGCTGTGTCATTGTGCTCTCGTCTACCCAGGAGTCCTATATTATATAGGGCGTGTGTCGGGTTGGAGGGTGGGCGACCAGAAGGCAGTCTAGAGTGGTCAGTTATGCTGATTTCTCCAACTCTGTTGCACTGTGGTCATGAATCCCAGACTCCATCCAGGCTCTGCGACTCAAATGCACGCATCCCGGCCTCAGACAGCAATGCAGCACCCGTGTGGTAAGAACTATGTCAAAATAGTGGCAGGCATCCGGTGTGGGACTGCACGAGACCAGTATGAGTGTTGGGATAAAGAAAAGAGGGGAAAAGTTGCTGTGTAGGCCTGAGCCTGATATGACTCCCGGGCCTGCTCCCAGCAGCAGTGTTGCAGCCTCCCCAATGCAGGAACAGACCCAGGCTCACAGGCCTCCTGCGTTCACTGGACAGCCATTAGGACCTCCCCAACTCCAAACAAAGGGAACCTCTGCAGTGCCTCACACCCACCAGGCCACGCCCTGCAGCAGCCCTCCAGCCGCAGGTCCACAAGTGCTAGGTCAGTTCCCTCTAGAGGCAGCAACAAGCCTGGAGCCACCACAGATCACAGCTCCAGCAGTCTCCTGACCCCGGATGAGGTGATGGGGCAATGAGTCCTGGTATCACACAGGCAAGGCAGGGACGCATCACGACTAGCCATAGGCCTCAGGATGGTGTAGGAGGAAACAGCAGTCAAAATTACCTGTATCCACCACACGGTCAAAGTCTGCGACCAATCACGTGGCCCGTGCCACGCTCCTCAGCACAGAAATATTTAGGCCTAGGCAAACCACATTAGCGGCACACTTAAGAAAGTGTTGCACAGGCAGTCCGGGTGTCTGATTCACTTTTTGCTGCTTGATGTTTGCAGAATAACAGGGCCGGGTCTCAGAGCTTACTCAAAGAGCTCCTGCCATCTTAGTCCTGTTGGCCATAGCCCCCTGGTAGTTGCAGCACTTCATACCCACTGCTAAGGGTCCAGGACTGGCTTGGCACCACTTGGCAGGGCAAGTCTTGCAGGTGTTGTGTAGCCATTTTAGTTATAGCTCCATATACGTTATTTTAGCAAACTAGGCCTGCCGCTGTGCACTTTAAACTAGATATATTTTATTCAGCTTTGCTTGTTATTTTAACAATGGCCACATTTGCGGTCTTGTTTTATTTCTCTCTAGCTAGTTGTTCTTTGCATAGGTCAGCACTGCATTCTTAAACAAGACTTTTTGCTTTTAGCAAGGCTGCAGTAAGATAGGTTGCTGGTAAACGTGGTAACGCTTTGTCTCTAGTGTTCATAGAAACATACACACTCTTATGTAGGGATCCTTTCTTGGAACATCAGCTGTTTTACTATAAAAACACTTCTCTGTCCCATACATGTTAGAGGGAGATTCCAGCCAGATGACCACGACTCTATGCTGATTGCTGAGTGCTTCGCTACAGCTGCTTATGTAGACTACAGGCCTCTTGCTCAGGTATTAGGGATGATGTCTTCCCAGGGGAACTCGAAGGGCAGGACTAGAGCTTAACATGCTGTGCTCTAACATAGCCTAGGTAGGAATTATTTTAATGATTCTAGTGACAATATGGTAGCGTTATTTTTATGCTCTACTCACCTTGACACAATTTTAATCCCCTAGTTTTTGCAGTCCATGCTTTATTATCTAAGATGCAGTTGCTTCATTAAAACCTTATTGAAATATATACTGCCTCTGATTGTCCATGTATATGTGAAACTAATGTAGCTAAGAGAAACGGATGCAATCTGAGTGAACACGATTTCCCTGAGGAATCAATTGTGTCATGTGCTCAGCTGTCCAATCATCCCTGCTCTTGAGTGGAGATAAGGCACTTATCTTGAGTGGAGATAAGTTAGTTGGAGCAAAACCCGGATCAGGCTGACAGGTGTCACTTGTAGTGGGTTCAGACTCAATCCCCCATAGTACAAGTGATTCTGCCAACCAAATCCAGTAGTCTCATTAGAATAATGAGAGCCTACGCAATACAGGAAGCAAAGTCCTAGTGCTGTTGCAAGATGACGAGAAGTCTTTGATGTCCCTAACACTTCAAACAGGGGCCATCATACCGTTGGAGTCACTCTAGGTTTGAGTGAGATGGGTCCAGTACTTCCTTAGCATGGCAGAAGTTAGCAGGCAGCAGGTCAGCACAGCAGAAAAGCAGTTCTTCCAGAGCAGCAGTCCAGAGTGGCAGTCCTTGTAGCAGCACAGCAGTCCAGAGTGGCATTCCTTGTAGCAGCACAGCAGTCCTTCCTCCTGGCAGGGTTCTTCACAGGTGCCGTAGTGTACTGAGTTAGTTAGGTCAGAGGTCCAGTATTTATACCCAGTTGTGCCTTTGAACTGGGGGTAACTTCAAAGAAGGGTCTTTGAATTGCACAGAGGTCCTTTCATCCTATCCTGGCTCCAGACTCAC
Source organism: Pleurodeles waltl (assembly GCF_031143425.1). Lineage (NCBI taxonomy): Eukaryota > Metazoa > Chordata > Amphibia > Caudata > Salamandridae > Pleurodeles > Pleurodeles waltl. The sequence continues at coordinate 868,814,881 of NC_090445.1, read as the reverse complement.
TACAGGATGGTATGCATCTCTTTGTGTCGGGACAGGACACTGCCTATTCAGGTGTAAATGTAAGACTGTGCCCAGCTCCTCCCTCTCATCCTGCCCAGGATGGCCCATCAGGATGCTGACGGGCCATCAGTCACACCTAAGCTCCCTGTGTGTGGCTGCCTAGAGGGAATGCATAAACCCAGCTGTCACCCCACCCCAGATGTATATTGGAGACAGGCTACAGACACATAGGGTTAAGAGCACTAAAATGCCAACTTTTTAAATGTGGCATTTTCACATTTTTAACCATTTCAGAAATACATAGGTTTTCTTGATAACCATTTGTCACTTTTCCTACGTCACTATATGAATTCATCTATACTTGTTACTCAATGAAAAACAGTTGCACAGTGCAGCTCCGTTATTACCTCCCTGTACCTTTAGTTCTTACAAACCCTTTATATCCCTGCAACCAGAAGGATCTAGCAGATGTAATGGTGTATTGCTTTAAATTGGCCATTGTGACAAAAAGTTACAGATGAAAATGTTTTAACAAATGCCCATTTTTCCTACTCATTTTCAATACTTCTTTATTTCAACACTTAATTTCCTTGGGAAAACATTAAGAGATCTACACATATGACCCCTTGCTAAATTTGGAATTTTGTCTACTTTTCAGAAATCTATAAATTTCTTGGATCACCCATGGGTTTCGCATAATGGAAGTAGGTTGAGAGCACAACAGAAAGGAAAAACGAGCTACCTCTTTGAAAAATGCCAAAACAGTGGTACAAAATTAGGTTTTTTGATTCAACTCTGCATGTTCCTGAAAGCTGGGAAGATGGTGACTTTAGAACAGCAAACCGTTCAATGGTGCCATTTTCAAGAAGAAAAAAAAAAAACTTTTATCCGGAGCACTTCTTCCTATGTTTGTAAAAAAAAAAAAATTGGTATATTTTCCCTATTTTCTCGGGCCCTCCAGGGGAATCCACAAATCCTGGGACCCTTTAGAGAAAAAAGGGATGCTAATTTGGTGTGGATACCTTATGTGAAAAAAAAGTTATGGAGCCAAAGCACGAACTATCCCAAATAGCCACAAAATGGCTCTTAAAATGACTCAGAGGGGTGCAAGGGCCAACTGCTAAGGGGTTAAGTTACAGACTTATGGGATTGGCCTAAATGAAGACATTCCCTATCCCTTGATAAGAAGACAGACAGTAGAGATCCTGCATCTGGACTCAGGAGAATTAAATGACATTTAGTATGGTGCATCTATAGAAAAAACACTACACCCTCTACAGATAGCAGAGAATCTTGCAACCTATGACTTCTTTTCCTAAAATATCTCTATAAGAGCTACTGAATTCAAAATATGTGATATGTGTGCGTATTGCTTCGTAAGCATCATATTCATGATAATGACATTCAAATTGCTAACAGAAATTTAGAGTATATTGAAGTGAGTGCAGTGAAGGACATGATAATCTTCATGTCTAGAAATTCAGGCATGGCTGGAGCGGATTCTCTCCATCTGTCCTGGTCCTGTAATCCGATACAAGCGTACTGGAAGAAGAATGTACTGCACTTACCAACATGTTGAGTCAACACGCTCACCCCACTCATGGCCCTTTTAGGACACACTCGAGGGGTGGAAGTAAGTTTCAGAAAATATGTGACGCTGGGCCTCCTGCTAGTGAAAACGTAGAATTGCTTGTAGATAGGGTTGTGGTAGAGCACCCAAATTCAAGGAATGGCTGTCAGATTTAATTTATTGCAAGGACCAACTGACCACATATGGCAAAAAATTTAGAAATTCGGAGTCCTGGTAATAATCCTCTCTTGGCTGAGCCACAATATTTAAGTCATATGATTTTGATTACACCGAGATTAGGACAATATGGATTGATAACAAACACCCAGATGATAATGAGGAGTGGACTGTTTTTAAATATGTCATACTGATAACATATCTATATTGATAACATTCAGATGGCAAATAATAGAGAGCACATCGCATTTGTATTGAATATATGTCATTTTGATAACAGTTTGCTCGTTTTTTTTTTACACAAAAAATTCAACTATAGATACACGCCCTTATAATATTGGGTTGGATATATCCCAACTTGAAATTTCATGTATCCCCTCAATATGGCCCTTATTGGTTACATTTACTAACAGCTACATCATTCAATACCGCAAGTTAAAGTTGTACACATATGCGTGTTGACATATTCACATTATTCACACTTTGGTGGTGGCACAGATGCATTACGACTTGCGTTGTTCATGTACAGGTGATGACACACTGACATTTTACATATGTGGTGCTGGTGACGACACAGATGCTTTACGTGCCAATGTCACAGCCTATTTTTACTGCAACCTGTGACCATGTAATTATTTCCGGGGTCGTGGACACGGGTAGGTTCTAAGCAGTTTTCAAACAAATCAGGGGCAGCTCCTCCGCTATGGCAGAGGAGCGTGCTCCCACCCTCCCCCAAGCAGCAGCTGCTGCAAAACTTTTACAAGAAAATTATAATAAACTATGTTTTCTTGTAACAGGGGCGGGCCACGGGTGATGACAGGGACTGAGCGGGAGTGCACAGACCTCCCCCTCAGTGCGCATGTATGTTTGGCTGGCTGACCATCTCGGACCGTCCAAATACACATGCTCACTAGGCTCTTTCCAACCTCGCACTGCGTTGCTGGGTTGGAGACAGCAGACAGAGACTCTCACTCTGCCTCCGAGTGCCCAGTCAGGGCACTCCGGCCAATCCTAACACTGCTTTCATGCTGGCAGCAGCATGAAAGCAGCATTATGATTGGATGCAGGGCAGGCTGGGAGCCTATGCCTGCAGTGGAGGACTGGGGAGCAGATCGGAGCAGTGAGAAAGATACATTTAAAAAAAATTATTATATATTTTTAAAAAAATCATTCCCCTCCCCACCCACCACACGCCATGACTCCCTTCCCCTTCTCCCTCCCAGAAAGCCGCCATGGCAAAAAAGGCAAGAAAGTGGCTGTTTAATAGCTCCAATTCCTGACCATTGACTTGCGTTACTTATTACTCTACCATACTTGCCTATTTGATGCCTAATTAAGGAAGTTCTCCACGATCACCCAAGAGGCCTGATTCATGAGGGTCTCAGGTAAATCCTCTGCTTTTCTATTGCTTAATTTTAATATACTGCAAATATCAGTAATATTTGTGTGCAGGTGGAGCTAGCATGCATTTTAACCACACAAGACATGCAACTGCATGGTCAACAAAGAGGGTGCATGCCTACTGATCTATTGCCACATTAAATGAATTGATGATGTTTCTTTTTGTTTTTTTTAATTTACAGGTCACACACTCCAATTTGAATCCCCATGGGACATTCCAGAAGGGGAAATTATAATTCATGTTTCTTTCTAATTAATATATCCAATTTGGGATACAAAACACTGTGGGTGAGCACCACAAAAATATTACAGGGGCTTCTCCAAGTAGATTAGGAGTATCCCTCTTTCGTCCTGATGAACTGCCACTAATCTCTATTGGGATACCTGAGCAAGAAACACATTGACCGAACTACTAATCTAAGGAACATTATTTCCAGTAGGGATCTACCACTTTGATTCAATGTTAACAAGAACATCTGGATACATTAAACTTAGTTTGAGGTCTTTAGTTCATTTTAATTGACTATCACATTTTCCCTCCAGTTTACGATTGCTCATACCAAAATGAATTCCTGAGGGTATGTGTCCAATGCTTGAGGTTTCCTGCTTCATACCTGACATGAGAAAAGATCTCCGGCAAAGAGCACCCCTTGACCCCTTTGGGTATTGCAGTGACCTGCCCAATGAGGAGCACGGCTTGATGATGCAGCATGCCATTTTGGTGAGTGAGGGCTCGTGCATCCTTAAAAGAATGCTCTCTGACTAGTGAGAATCATTTGCACCCTTAGTGTGGGATAAGCTTCCCATGATTATTGGAACTGCATACTTGATTCAAATGCTCTGGGAGTATGTCTACAATTATTGTACAATGGGTTAGTAGAGCTCGCCAACGGTATGCTTAAACGCTAGGTTATTAAGTACACAACTAAGTTGGCTACCTATCTGTATGAAGTTCAGACAGAATTAAATAATCAGCGTAGAGGGGTATTAGGTGGTTCCACTCCATATGAGATACTCTTCAGAGTATGTCTGTATGTGCCTAGTCTTGATAGTTCTGTAAAGGTGGCTGAAGAAAAAATATTTGACCTTGCCAAACATTTGGCACCCATGGGGTCAGAGACAAGCTACCTAATTTGAAGTATTTTTACTCCGTCATCGGAAAATAAATGGTTTCTAGAGCTGCTGGTGACTCCCCAAGGGTGGTGAGCTAGTCCAAGAAAAGGTTCCTGATAAAAAAAGTGTTTGGGCCATTTTACTGATTCCTTGTTCCAGTTCTTGGGATAGAAGACACACAAACTGTAATCCTGTCTCCATTGCCCGGATCAAACCAAAACAGGAAGGTCGCCATTGATCACTTTAAAAAACACTACGTGACTGACTGTGTTCAGCAGACCCCACTTATCACCAAATAGTCTTTGCAGTAGAGCCTTACAACCTCACTCTACTCAGAAGAAAGTAATCCAAGAAGAGATTGAAGAAAGCAGCCTCATTGAAACCCTTAGCACCAGTGTAGTGAATGTACAATTTACCATGTTCCCAGCTTTACACCAAACACCAACAAGAACCTAATCCTGTGATTATAACAATCCCAACAGTTTCTACTGCGGCTGTGGCTTGCAATGAACCATCAAATAAACCTGTCTCAATTGAAATTATGCCCTCACAAGAAATAACACTATATTAAAATGACTCCCACTTTGAATCAGATGAAATGGCCTCACATTCCACAACACTTACCTATCAAATCATGGGTCGGACTGAGATACTACAGATTGTCTATGTTTTAAAAAATACTTTTGATTATATTATAGTGATTGGTGCCTATTCAGATCAATGGGACATGAATAATTTCCAGGCCTACACTGCTTTAGAGAAATGGGATCCTTATTTACATGCCGATAATCCTAAAGAAATGTTTTGTTCCCACAACTTTAGTCATCAATACATACACAGAACCAGCACTTCCCAAAAAATATATAGTTATACACAGTGGGAAGATTGCGGGGTTCAACCCATATATAGCCACTCAAATTTCCTGAAGAAATTTCTCTTATTTTAATAGTATTGAAGATCAGATCCAACAGCCTTCTTGTATTTACAGAAGGAAATAATGCCACAAAAGTGTGAGTGCTATTCACAAAGTGAAATATTCTCATACATTTGTAGAAAATCTTACAGTGGAATGCTTTGACTATTGGAAATAAAATATTAAAGAAAAAAGTGTTAGGGGTATCAAATTTCGGAAAATTCAAGGTAAATAATCCTTATTTTGAGCAAGAATAGTTTCTAACAAATGATCGTTCTGAACAGAAGTATCCAGAACGGGACTGATCACGACCCTGGCAGTCAGACCACCGGCAATACCACATTACAACCGCAGCAGTAGTGCCATGGTCTGGTCGGACTGCCAGCACAGCCAGTTTTCGTCAACAGGATGGTTTAGCAGTGCTGGCGGTCCTAATCCACCAGGGCAGCGGTGCAAGCAGCGCCGCCCTTGGGATTACGACCCCCTTCTCTGCCAGTGGTTTCATGGCGGTAACCCTGTCATGAAAAGGCTGGTGGAGATGGAGTGCAGGGAGCCCCACTGGGGCCCATGCACTTGGCATGGGCAGTGCAGAGCCCCCCTGGCCAGCCCTGTGGTAATGTTCACTGTCAGCTTTGCAGACAGTGAACATTGCGATTGGTGCTGGTGCACCCTATGCACTACAGCATTACTATAATGAGCCGGAGACAATGCTGTAAGCCATTTCCCGCTGGGCCAGTGGGTGGAAACTGTGTTTTCACCTGCTAACCCAGCGGGAAACTAGTAATGGGCCCAGCGGGGAGACTGCCACACTGGCGGCAACCTACCTGTCGGGACTTCGGCGGACGGGCTTTTCCGTCTGCCGAAGTCGCAATAAGGCATGTTTAGGATTTAGTTTCATTAAATATTTCAAGCGCTCAGTTCCAAAAGTCAATTCAACCCAGTTTCTGAAATAGAAAAGAAATGAAAACATTACAGATTCTAAATTAAATTAAATGATCTGGAATGGTAATTACAATTCAACCGTGCTACACCCCAGAGGGATACCCTGTGGCCAATTGATATACATGAACCAATTTCTTTCCAAAATTTCTGGTTCTTTAGCTAATTGTCCAGACACTCGGTATAATAAACATACACCTGTGATGGCACCACATACAGTGTGGGTAAGCTGTGCCGATGATGATTAGCACATTACAGCCTGACAGGTGTGCAGGAGTGTCTGTCTAAAATTAGTGAAACAATGAATTTAAATTAATTCCTTCTGGGTCCACACACAGCGAAAGTTAAACAATTCCTAATTTCAGCAAATTATGCAATCTATATTGGAATACTAAAAAATGATGCTGGCAAAATATTTTGAGATATTGACAGTGCAATTGTGCAAATACAAGCATTTAAGCTTATTTACAGTGGTTTGCACACACTCTCCAAGTGTTTGTATTCTATAAGCGTTATGATGTCTTCAGCCCATGATCTTTTAAAAGAAGACTTGAATCTTCCATAGAATGGACAGCTCAGTTGTAAGCTATTAGCTACCTAACTTCTGGTAAAGTGCCTAGACAGCTCATCACCGAAAATGTTGCTGAGTCCAATAATCTGACATAAAGAATTATGCCCAAAAAAGAGGCCACTTATACCCTATTATTGAAGAAACAGAAGATGCCACATTATCTATAGCAGAAGACTTGCATCAAATGGCTCCTCATATGGTAATTTCACTGCCAGTGGCTACCTTTCTTTTTCATGAATGTCAGAAATGTAAGTCTCTGGGTTGGCATGAAAAAAAGCACAACACTTTCCTCCACCACGTGTGGGAGTTACCATTTGAAATTTGCTTGTTACACAATAGACAATCTCTCATTCATAAGCATCTGGCTGTTCAAACCCTTTAGATCATTCAGACCTGTCTGATTACATAACTCTGCATGGAGCCTGAACCCCTTTGAAGCCAGAATTAAGACGCAAATAGGCTGTTTCATCTGTCCCAGCCCTAACACACACTCATCAATTATGGTTTCTTTTTGATAATCACAAATGACACATTTTTTATAACAATTTTTATTGTGAATATAATCGACAAGCGGATCTGACAATTAAATACATACAAAACCGATTTCTGTGTTGCTATTCAGGTTGTCTGTGCTGGTGCAGTGGTAGATTTCTAATGGTATATATTTTATTCTTCACGACATAGGGATTTTGTAACAGATGTTCTAGAGAAAGATAAATCAGGTGAATATTGATATTAAGTCCTGAAGTGTCCATTAGACAATATATCACGACAATATATTACGAACAATTGTACAAGAAAAGCTAACATATTAGAACAATAAACAAAACCTTATGACTGTGCAGCCCTCCCCTGGTGTAATCTATCACCATGTCCATTGTCAGGAGATCGTCTTCGTTTTCTTTTTACTGTTAAAAAGAGTGAGTGGGTAGGGACCAACGGCAAGCGAGTATATGTTGGGCACGGAATCACAAATGACACATGTTGTGGAATGACCCAAAGCCAAATGTATTTCTTAACTGTATCAGAAATCATCACATGCTGTAGGCCCACCATGTACCCACCTTCTAAACTGTTTGAAAATGTCCTTTGGCCCAGAATAGACATAGATAATATTTGCCAGGGTATGTTGAATAAACTTGCTGACATATAAATTCTGAAAGAGGCCATCTTAACCTTAGTGTCAGAACTTTTGACTTACAAACAGCTCTTTCTGCGTCGGAGATTCAAAACCTCCTGCAAACCCAGTTTCCTACTCACTTTGCAGATTTTGTTCAAACCATCTTTAATTCATCCCACACTACTGGCAGAGTGTATTTCTTAATAAATGTTGGCTCTGGTTTATTAACTGGACTTAAGAATGTTTTTTGACCAACCCCTTTATTTTTTCATTCATTGTACTCCACTCTATTTGGAGGATTACCGACAGTGCCACTAATCATCACCTGTGGAGTACTCATCGGTAGTCATTTTATACTTGATAAAATAAATAAATCCAGTCCCATCTTCAAAATTCATTTCTAAAGGAAATATTTCAGAACGAACAATGCAGAGAGATCCTAGCGTTCTATCTGGGGTATAAACGGCTGACTGCTCTAAATGAATACTGACCTCTAGTGTTTCGTAAATCAGAGGCCTCATAAATGAGACCAGAGGTTTAGTGCACCCATTGTTTGCGAGAAAATGTTCTGGAAGTTCCACTGGAGCTGTCTCCAATGGATTCGATCAATGTGATTCAAATATTACAACTGCTAAAAATGCACTAAACCTACGGCTGAGCATTGCAGAATGAGAAAATGCACTATATGATGGGTAAATCCTTATTTCACCATTTCAACAAACGACTGCTTTGAGGTTTTAACAATCAATATCGCTAAGAACCAACGTGCAAGGGATATCACCTTTCTTTGATTCTCTGGATCTACAAGAGCGATTCCAGTGCATATGGCCATCTCCGTAATCATCTGGTGCTAAACCCAAGACAGACAAACAGCACAATAAACATACTTATGACATTCATGGTGTCTTACCCTCTAAAGGAAAAGCAAAGGCCCTGAGTATTATGGAAATTACATGACCCTGTCACCAACAGGCATAAAATGAATTAATATCAAGCTGTATTTCCCGGGTAAGAAGGGAAAAGGCTGCTGCTTTTCTGAAACAAAGTGAGAAATAGTGGGGCAAAAGGACTGTTTTGTGTGATTTCTCCTCGTGCCCGTTCTATTTGTATTCAAGTTTTGCATCCAGCACCATTAACTATAGATATAATGCCTTGCCTGGTATATTTTTAATTCACCAATTTTGCATATAATAATAATAATAACTTGTTTTTATGCAATATTTTAACGTTCCATGCAATGTTTCATCTACTATTTTATGCCATATTTTTATGCACTAACAATATACAATATTAGGTTATACATAAATATGTTTTATGTCTACTGAATTTTACTATTTCAGTTTACAATCAGGGGATGTCATTAAGCCTGTGAGTGGGCAGCTCTTACTTCTATGTTATTGTATGCTGGCTTACAAACTCTTATAACTTTCTATTAGAGTGTGAAGTTTGAGTCGTGCAGAAGTGTTAGCATTATGTCTGTCTCCTATCTAGGCTGACACGTTTTCATTGTTCCCATTATGGTCACTGCCATATTAATAATGACACTTACAGCTTAGGCTAAAATATCAACATGTGAATTGAAATAACGTATTGAACACCATACTTATTTTGTCTTTTTGGGACTGAAGTGTCACCAAATTTATAAACATAATATATCGAAATTGGTGATCAGCTACCTTTGTATTTGTCCATTGTTTGAAGAGGATTTGCGACAGGCCAGAGTTCATGCCAGTTTTCTGTAACCCAGCCCGAATCGGGGGTCTTCTCTAGGGCTCTGAAAGTGGTATAGAGAAGTGGACTTCAGCCCAGCATTGTTTATCATTCCCTGGCAAGGGCTGTGATAGAGTAGTGATAACGCATCCCGCTTTATGTAATTTACTTAGTCTGGGACTCGTTTTAGGCAAATTAATCTTTTGACACTGATTGGAGACACCTTAGGACGAGATAACCAATCAGCATCTCAATCAATAAATCAATAGTCTGATCAATATTCACAGCAGCAAATTAATCCAATTAGTTAATGACATTAACAAGAATCAAAACTCACCAAGACCTTTCAGCCATGAATAACCTCACAAATGTAGTGAGGTTTATGAGATTTATTCCCTATTGATTACAATCTACTAGCAAGTTTATTAGTCTCAACATAGAGAAAACACATCAACAATGTTATAATGTGTTTCAACTCGAATAAGATTTGAGCATGGCAAAGCTTATAAACATCAAAACGAAACACGGCGTCAACATGTATCTATTTAGCAGAGTATCATTAGCGCATCTATTCAACACAGCAAAGATTCAGTCATCTTGTCTGTTTGCACCCAATAATAGTGATCCCTTGACTAACCTCGAATTAGCATCAGCATCTTGTGCTTCACTCATGCAAAACAATTTAGTGACGCAAATTTGGAAAACGTCTGACTATGGTCTCTGTCAAAAGAAGTTGGTACCTAGAAAGGAAAGGCAAGCAGACAATTACAATTTCATCCTCATATAGTTACCCTCCGTAATGGGTCAGCATATAGAGTCAGTCTTCGTCCTCAGGACAGTAGTCGATTCGCCATCCACCAGGATAGAACATCCAAGTCTCAGAAACTAGGGCAGAAAAGTTCTTCCCTCTTAAGGAGGAGAAGAAATGGATATCAGGCAAGACAATGTGAGAATAGTTTGAAGGATCAAAGCAGCAAGGGTAAAGACGGAATGCCAGAGTGACAGCAGGGGTGTCCCTCTAATGGCTCATGTCTCCTTGTAATACAACGTTAAATTGAATTTGCCAGACAAGTCTCTAATTTCCCATTGGTCTGTATTTGGTGTGCCACTATCTTTATCCAATGGTTGTGTGGTCACCTTACTAGAATTTTCACCTAAGACAGTTCTCATACAGTTCATTTGCTCCTGTGATTTACGTCTTCATCGGGTGAGATGGCAGGTAGGAAAAGTTACACGCACAACTCCACTCAGTAGCTCCATTGTCTTTACCAGTTCAGGCGACCTTGTACCTGTTGCGAATTACACTGTTGCATTAAACAAGAATGTCTCCTTGAGCAAGTCGGGTCTCATGAGAAAGAATTTACTACAGCTACACTCATCTCTAGCTCCTGGAAAAGTACAGCTTTATGTCCTTCAAGAAGACAGCACAATACACGTTAGAAAAACACATTTAATATGAGACCAGGCAGCTAAGCCCAGACTCTTGCTAACTAAGGCCTAATGATTTATTCAGCAAAACCTTTACCTATAATTCTTATATGCTAAACAGAATCAAACACTAGTACATTAACAATTCATTATTAATCAATTTCATTAGTCATCGTATACATTGATGGCCACTCCCCGTGGGCACATTTCAAATGCGTATATTAGAAACATATTAATGTGTTTTCTATGCAGCTTCATTGTACATTATTTTGCAAGCAGTTCATGTTAATTTTGATTATAAAAGCTATACTCCAACAATCTATCCTCTGATGACTCTTGTCATCACACAATTTCTTACTGAACAACCTTTTCACTTCTTTATCTCCTTCATCTCAATTTCTTCCTTTTGTTTTGCCTTTTCATATTTTGCTCTGAACATTTTCTCCCTTTTCTTTTCTTCCCTCCTTTCTTTATGTTTTGCCAAATTTGCTTTAATCCTGTTGCCAATTTTGCATGACAACTACAGTCCAAATAAACAAGCCAAAATAATCACTATCCCCTGTATGAATTTTCCCAGTATCCCATGCCAAAGACTACTAAACCAAGTTCCCACAATAGCAAGTCCTTTTTCAACATTTTCCCAAACTCCTGGTTCCTTCAGTTCCTTCAAGTCTGCACTATCTCTTGTTAGGTTAGTAAGCATACTTCTAATCTCATTACTATTGTCAGGTATATAGGCACAGCAGTGACGCTCATTAAGCATCTTACAGACTCCGCCACTTTTTGCTAAAAGAATGTCTAAAGCAAGCCTGTTTTGAAGAGTCATAGCCCTCTCCACAGCAAGTTCAGTATCCATCAGGAGTATAGCCCCTGTGAAGTTTGTCAACTTTCTAATCTTTATGGAGTTCAAGACAACTCCTACTGAAGGAATTATTGCTCCAAATATGTCTCCTACTACACCAGCAGCAGTTTCTCTCTTTTGTCTAGCACGAAGTAATTCTGTCACTTTTGGAAATTTCTTTAAGTCTTCTAGCAGGTAAATCTTTGGGAAAACTATCCCCAAGCAACATGTCCCATACCATCCCTTAGGAAGACGGTAATAAGAATTCAGTCCACAAATATAGTAAACCCCTGGGATCGCTTGATCCATTCCATTTAGCATGAACGTCCATTTATTCTGAAACAAAAACACATGCTTACACTCACTCGTTCCCACAAACACATTGTCATAATATGACTTGGGGCGTGTTATGCAAAGCCTACCTACATGTTTCGCATCTAAAGCTAGCTTCCCTTGCTCTCTAATCCCATTGTTGCTATTACTAAGAAATGATTGCTGCTGCAATCCCTTTTCTAATTTCCCTTTTAAAACCCTCCTTCTATCTTTGGTGTGATCTAGAAAGCTCTCCTCTACGGGTGTAAGCAAGCATGTCAAATTATTGCAGTGTGCAAATGATGTACTAATCGCTAATCTAGGTTCAAAGATCCCTTTAATTAGTTTTATGGCATAATACTTAGCTACACTATTCAGGTCTTCTATGATAGGCACATAAGAGAACACAAGGTCGTAGATTGAGTAAAAATATTGCACTTCTTCTTGGTTATAGAAACGCGTTAGTAGCAGACTACAACTAATCCTATAGGTTAGTGGCAAACTGTGATATGTAACTCCATCTTGGACTGAAATAGGAATTTGTGACCACACATAACAAGCCTTTGCATCCATAGTGTGAACATACTCACTCAGCAAGTGATAGAAAACGTTAGTAGACAGCTCCCCCCTTGTATTAGTTTTGTCGTGTAGATATTTCGTATCTTGCTCAAACCTCTTCCAAGGTGTTAGTGTAGCAGTCTCAGGAACTGTAGCATTGTTAGCTTCATTCTCATCCACCAATCGCATCTCCACAAACAAAGCTATAATGAATATGATGCACACAACACCCAAAACAACACCCAAATATTTACACCGCTTACTCCCCTCAATGTCATCTCCCGTACTAGGCATGATCTGTGAAGAATCAGAAGTGAAGTACTACAAATGTAAACGATAATTGACAGAGGATGACTAAAAGTGTTTTTTTCTTCTTTCTTTTCTTTTTTTTTCTTTACAGCAGGCTTAAGCAAAGTCTCTCTTTAGCAAGTATTCACAGCTTTTGTCCTTCATTCCCAGGGTCCTTTGTCAATCCAGTTAGCAGCTTGTCACAATCAGTTTTCAAAAGTCAATTCAGGTTAACAGTGACACATCCGGTAATTTATCAGTCTCTGGTTTCAGGTTTCTTTAATTCAGTTCCAGCTTAACACAGTCTCTTTATCTCGTGGCTGAACTCAGGTACCATAGTACTGACCTGGGACTTCTCGATCAAAGCAAAATGCTAGGAACTCTTGTTGCCACTCAGCTGACGTTGCATATGCCCATTCAGGACCAGCGTATCTTCTGTTTGCTAACCTCTTTTTTTTTCATTTCACTCAGGTCCTCTTTTCTTGTTGTATCTATCTCCTCCTCAATCGTCTCATCAATGACCACCTTCCCTTTTGCTACTCGCGACTCTGGCCACTTATCTCCTTTAAGTGTCCATTTATCATTCGGCCTTTCTGGTTGCTGTTCAATGCCCTCCTCTTGTGCTATGGTGTTATCTCTTGTTGGACCTGCAAGTGGCTCAAGAGGGGTCTGGATACTCGGACCTCCTTCTGTCTCAACTCCTTTGCCTTCTGGATCTGTCAAGGGTTCAACTTCAAACCGGTCTTCGTCCGCACTCTGGGTCGGTTCTCCTGGTGCCTCAGTTGAGATAGGCCCAACGTCACCCCTCTGGATCTCGTTTACTGTTTGAGTGAACAGACCGTCCTCAAAGGGCTCTCCTCCAGTCTCAGTTCCCCTTTGATTACTCTCCGGCCCTGAGACTTCCTTTTCTGTAGCGGTTGTTTTCGATAACTCAATTTCCTCATCAGTTGGACACGTCACCTTCTTTGTGTGACTGGCATGGATTCAATTTGGAATTCCCGCACACTTCACAGCAGTGGTAGTTGGTAGTATCACTTGATACAGGCCCTTCCAACGTGGCTTAAAACATGACTTCCTCACATGTTTCTTGACAACAATCCAGTCACCAGCTTTCATGTTGTGACCTGGATCATTTATCGGTGGCAGTGTGGTTGCTTCCACCTGGTGAGAGAAAGAGCGACCACGTCAGCCAGACCCTTGCAGAAGTCCAACACCATTTCATCTGTGATATTCACAAGAGCATTTGCAGGCACTGCGGGCAATCGCATAGCTCGGCCCATGAGAATTTTATGAGGAGACAGTCCTGTTTTCTTGGTGGGTGTGTTTTTCATTGACATCAACACTAAGGGCAATGCATCTGGCCATTTCAAATTTGTAGCTGCACACATTTTTGCCATCCTAGACTTCAGAGTACCATTCATTTGTTCCACTAGCCCTGATGCTTCAGGGCGGTAACTGCAATGCAACTTCTGTTCAATGTTCAGTGCGGCACACAAGAGCTTAACCACCTCATTGTTGAAGTGACTTCCTCTATCTGATTCTAAAGAGATCAGAAACCCGAAACGTGGTCCTAAGTGTAGGGAAATCTTTAATCCAGTGACTAAAGTTGCATACAATCACCAACTCGTATCTCAGACCTCCACACACAGGCATCTTGATAAAATCCAATTGCATCCTGCTAAATAGACCTCCAGCTCTCCCAATTTGGCTCAAATTCACCACTGTCCCTTTCACCGCATTCATCTGCTGACAGATGATGCATCTGTGACAGATTACTTCTGCGGCTTGTCTGAATTTCGGGTTAAACCAATCAATTTTGAACAACCTGATCATGGCATTTCTCCCAATATGTGCTTGACCATGGTAAAACCTCGCAAACTGTGACAAAAGACTGTTTGGAAAAACCATTTTCCCCTCGTCTGAAACCCGCAAATCATCTGGTCTTTGTACACACTGCATTTTAAGCCAAGAGCGTTTCTCTTCTCTGCTGGCACGTCCCTGCAACAATTTTAATTCTTCCATCGTGTCAACCACCCTCAATGCGTAACCTGTGCATGTCTCCTTTTCTGTTTCAGGTAACAATTCCCACTGATCCTTGAACGATATACAGTTCAATGCGCAAAACCTTGCGACGTGATCTGGTTATCCATTTCATATTGACACAAAATCTTGTGATCTTACGTGAGCATTGCATTTCACCATGGCAATTTCAAGAGTTAACTGAATCATGTGCAACAATTCCTTAATTCTTTCGCCATTTTTCACTGGAGAACCAGAAGAGGTCATGAAACCCCTCTGGGACCATAACTGGCCAAAATCATGGACAATCCCAAATCTGTACCGCTATCCGTATAGATAGTCACTTTCAATTTGTCAGCGGCATGGCATGCCCTAGTAAGAGCAATCAATTCAGCCACTTGAGCAGAGTATACTCTTTCAAGCCAAGATGCTTCCAGAATACCAGTGATTGTACATACAGCGTATCCGGCTCTCAGTACTCCTACTGAGTCTCTCAGACATAAACCATCAACAAAGATAATGTAATAATTTTCTTCCAATTGGGTGTCTTTGAAATCGGGTCTCGGTTTGGTGCACAGTTCTATTACCTCAAGACAATCATGTTCTACCTCTTGGGCATCATCAACATCTGTATTTTCATTGGGAAGCAGAGTTGCCAGGTTCCACACAGTACGTTGTTTGAGTGACACGTTTGGCGACCCCAATATAATTGTCTCATACTTGGTCAATCTAATATTTGTCATGTGCTGGGTCTTAGTTCGGGTCAATAGTATTTCAACTGAGTGTGGAACCATTACTGTTAAGGGATGTCCCATCACTATGCCTTCACACTGAGTGAGGCTTTGACCAGCTACTGCAACTGCAGGCAAACAACTCGGTAAGGCTGCTGCGACTGGGTCAAAAGTACCTGAAAAATATGCTACTGGTCGGTTTGCACCTCCATGGACCTGGGTCAGGACAGATAAAGAACAAGCATCAAGTTCATTAAAAAACATGACAAAAGGGTTTGTGTAATCAGGCATACTTAAAGTTGGAGCCCTGCACACACACTCTCTCAGCTCAATGAATGTCCTTATCTCTTTCTCGGACATAGTTATGGAATCTGGGCCATCCTTAACCTCCTTAGCTGTCAGTCTCACCAAGGGCTTGGAGATAATGGAGAAAGTCAGGATCCACTGATGACAGTAGCCCACCATTCCCAGAAACATCCTGACATCTCTCCTAGTTGTCGGTGGATTCATCTGTAATATGTCAGTCACTCTTTCCTTAGATATCTTCTTCGACCCTTTCTCAATCAAATGGCCTAGATACTTCACCTCTTTCTGACAGTACTGCAACTTCTTCGGGGACACCTTGGTGGTCATTACAACCCTGGCAGACAGTGTTAAAGCGGCAGTAAGACCGCCAACAGGCCGGCTGTAAATAAATTGGAATTACGACTGTGGCGGAAACCGCCAGCAAAGACAGCCACTTTAACACTCCGACCGCCACGGAGGTACAAACAAACAGCGCAGCGGTCACCGCCAACAGACAGGGGGAAGACAAAGTACCGCCCACTGTATCACAACCTACCAATCCGCCACCTTTTCCGGGGTGGATTCACCGCGGACAAAAACACAGCGGAAACAGGACTTAGAAGGGAAAACGCTCACCTCTACACACCCGACGAGGAACTCGGACGCCATGGAACCAGAGCTCCAGATCCTGCCAGCCCTTATCTTCTTGCTCCTCTACCAGGAGCATGAACGCCAGCGGCGAAGACAATGGTGAGTACTGCACCTACGACACAGGGGAGGAGGGAGGGAAAAAACAGGGACACACACACGCAACACGCAACACCCCCACCCCTACCCTCACCCACTACAACACACGCACCAATACAGCATGATACATTACAGTTACACCGACCAACCCCACCGGAAGAATGCAAAGACAAAAGAAAATGAGTGTAACCATTGTAATATATTAAAATCAAGTACGCAAAAATATATATATATATACACTATAAACAACATATACACCAAGGCGGCGGTGCCCTGTTCATCGGTGTTTGTGGCGACGGTGCCCTGTTCAGCGGTGCTTGTGGCGATGGGCTCCTTTGCAGTGACTCAGCTTCTGGCAGTCCTCTCTAGCCCAGTGGGGCTTGTGCTGGCGGTGGCCTCCTGGGCAGCGGGGATGATGGCGGTGGCCTTCTGGGCAGCGGGGATGATGGCAGTGGCCTCCTGGGCAGCGGGGATGATGGCGGTCTTCTCCGCTGTGCTGCTCTTCCCAGACTTGCCGGGTTTCTTGTGGCCCTTCCCCACCTTGGAAGGTGTTGCAGCTGACTCCACACTCCCACCGGGACCCCTGGGAGCGGCTTTGGTGGCTGGAGTCTTCCCCCTCTCCCGCCGGGCACTAGCCAACTTTTGATGCCTGACAGGTGGGAGACTGTCCGTGCTGTGGCTCTGTGCCACACTGGCTGCCCTGTTGGCCGGTGCACTCCAGATTCCGGTGACTACAGGCACCACTGGTCCCGGAGATGTTGTGGCTGAGGTGCTAGGTTGGGACCTGGAGAGTTAGGCCCTAGGAGACGGACGGGGTGGGGGAGGGGTGGGAAAGAGGTCAAGGTTGGACAGGAAAAGTTTTTGGGAGACACTGGGACGGGTAGCTGGAGGGGGTTTGGGAGTGGAGGAAGAGGTTGTGATTGTAGGAGGTGTTTCTTTGGTGACTTTGGGTGAAGGTGCATGCACTGGAGGCTGTCGTGAGGTGGGTGGCTGTTGGGTGGGTGTGTGCCTGCGTTTGTGTATCTTAGGAGGTGGCGTCACAGACAAACTGGGAGAGGACACAGGGGACGTGTGAATGGTAGTGGGGTGGTGACTGCACGTGAGTGGGGTGTGGTGGTGGGTGTGCTGGTGATGGCAGTAGTGGCTGTAGATGTAGTGCATGCAGATGTGAGTGTAGACGAGACTGGCAGGGAGGAGGGAGACAAAGAGGAGGGGGACACAGTGGAGGCAGTGGATGTTGGTGTGTCTACATGTGTGTGATGCTTGCGTGAGTACCTGTGGGATGTGTGGTGCTTATGTTTGCCAGAGCTTCCCTTGTGTGTTGACATGTGTGCATGCTTGTCTGATGGTGTGTTTGGGATAGGCTAGGGTACAGTGGATTGGGTCTGGGTGGAGGAAGTTGGAGGGGGGAGGCTAGAGACAGGGACAATGGCTGTCATCAGTGCTGAGGCCAGAGCCTGACCAGAATGAATGCCCTCCAGGAATGCATTTGTTTGTAGCAACTGCCTTTCTACACCCTGGATGGCATTCAAAATGGTAGACTGCCTAACAGTGAGGGACCTGAGGAGGTCAATGGCCTCCTCACTGAGGGCAGCAGGGGTGACTGGGGCAGGGCCTGAGGTGCCTGGGGGCGAAGGTGATGCCCACCCTCCTGGGTGAGAGGGCACGGGGCAAAGGCTGAGGGGCTGCTGGGAGGACAGTGCTGGTGGGGGGGGGTGGCGGCTGTACCTGTAGATGCGGGAGGCACAAGGGAGCTCCCATCAGAGGACGAGTCTGTGTCACTGGTGTCAGCTCCTGTCCCTGCCGTGGAGCTCCCCTCGCCCTCCGTCCCACTGGTGAACTCCGGGTCTGTAGTGTCGCCCTCCAGGGCCATGTGGGATGCAGCTCCCTCCTGCTCCAGTGCCACTGCTCCTCCGCCTGATGATGCTAATGCACACAAGAAAAGGGAGACCACAAAAAGGGGGGGGGGGACAGAAGTAATACATGTTGAGTGAATGCATTACCGCTACCATTGGCGGACACTACAGACACAGAAGCCCCCTGCACTATGCGCGCTCTTGGGCTCTACTGTTCAATCCCTGAGACAGGGCCTACAAGGCTATGGACTACATCTGCACACATGGATGACACAGGGGCATGACTAGTTGTACTTGGCACTCTACAGAAGTGGTGTGGGGTGCCACGTGACCTGTCTTACAGAGGGACCTCGCCTACTAAACTCGCCCTGGCCTAGGGAAACCCACAGCCCACCTCCCCCACCTAGACACCTCCACTACATGCCAAATCAGCAGGATGAGAGTGTAGTCACCCCCTTGTAGCTGCTGTGATGCCCTCATGCGCCCATCCAACTCCGGGTACGCCACTGCCAGGATCCTGAACATCAGGGGGGTCATGGTGCGACGGGCACCCCTCCCACGTTGGGAGGCCATCCCCAGCTGAGCCTCCGCCATCTTCTTGCTCCAGCGGCGAATGTCCTCCCATCTTTTCCGGCAGTGGGTGCTCCGTCTGTGGTAGACCCCCAGGGTCCGGACGTCCTTGGCGATGGCACACCAAATATATTTTTTCTGGTGGGCGCTGACCTACAGGAATTGTGCAGGGGGAAGAGTAATTTTATTACCAACTGCACCGTCACAGTCATTGGCCCCCATTCCTACCCTTGGCATGTGGCACATGCATTCATAGTCGTTTCATGCACGCCTCAATCTCCCCCCCCCATCTTTCATCCACCCCACTCCACACAGGCATAGCCCACACAGCATGCTCCTAGTGTACTTACCTGTTTGCCTGGAGGACCGTAGTGTAGCGTGTACTGGGGGAGGACCCCATCCACGAGTTTCTCCAACTCCTCAGATGTGAAGGCAGGGGCCCTTTCCCCAGACACTCGAGCCATTGTCTCTTCTAGACCGAGGTCACAGCAGCACTTGCAGTGTAGGTCCTCTCCTGTCGAAGATCAGGTATCGAGTGATTGAACAGATAGAAAATGGCAGTCACGTCCGCATCGGTGCATACCGGCACCGCCAGCGTACATCATCATTGGCTCCTGGGACCCATAGAGTCCAATGTCAACCAATGCAGCATTGCGCCGCGGTCTACGACCGCCTACCGCGACGGTGTACAACACCAGCGCAGTTACCTCACATCCCATTGTCCCACTTTAGAGGTCAGGCAGCCGCCATTTCAGGGGCCCACATGGCTTAATTTTTAACTGCGTCACACATACCTAGGCCTAGCCTCAACACACATACAGGCCACTTTTTGGATTATGATTCATGTTCTGTGTAAGCTGTGGGTACGTACCTCTGAGTTGGTTGACTGTGTGCTCGCTGTTGTCCTTCATAGGCACCGTCCACTGGGACATGTGAGGAGATGGCGGCATCCTCCGGTGTACAGACCGCTGGTTGACCTGTCGACAATGGAGGAAAGACATGTGATCATCACCTACAGGCTTGACAGTGCCACAATCCATGAACTGTGTACCCAGCTAGAGCCAGTCCTGATGTCAGCTATCTGCCATCCCACAGGATTCCCCCCTCAAGTGCAGTTGCTGTCAGTACTCCATTTCCTTTCAAGTGGGTCATTTCAAACAACAGTGGCCCTAGCATCAGGGATGTCCCAGCCTATGTTTTCCAACGTGTTGTCCAGAGTGTTGTCTGCCCTGCTGAAACACATGCGAAGCTACATCGTTTTCCCTCAGGTGGAGGATTTGCCTACAGTGAAATGGGATTTCTATGCCCTGGAACATATCCCCAACATCATAGGTGCCATTGATGGGACACATGTGGCTTTGGTCCCCCCCGCAGGAGTGAACAGGTGTACAGAAACCGGAAGAGTTATCATTCCATGAATGTGCAGATGACGTGTTTGGCAGACCAGTACATCTCCCATGTGAATGCCAAGTTCCCTGGCTCAGTGCATGACGCCTACATCCTGCGGAATAGCAGCATCCCTTATGTGATGGGTCAACTCCAGAGGCACCGTGTTTGGCTATTAGGTGAGCACCTGGAAGCAAGACAGTGGGAATGGTTGTCTGGGTCTGGGGATATCTCTACAGGTTAGTGTGTGTCTAACAGTTGTCCCTCGCCATTTGCAGGTGACTCTGGTTACCCCAACCTGTCATGGCTACTGACCCCAGTGAGGAATCCCAGGACAAGGGCAGAGGAACGCTACAATGAGGCCCATGCGCGAACTTGGCGGATTATAGAACGTACCTTCAGCCTCCTGAAGGCCAGGTTCAGGTGCCTCCATATGACAGGTGGATACCTATTCTACTCACCAAAGAAGGTGTGCCAGATCATCGTGGCCTGCTGTATGCTTCACAACTTAGCTTTGCGACAACAGGTACCTTTTCTGCAGGAGGATGGTCCAGATGGCGGTGTTGTTGCAGCTGTGGAGCCTGCGGACAGTGAAGACGAGGAAGCAGAAGAAGAGGACATGAACAACAGGAAGTCGGTAATCCTGCAATATTTCCAGTGAGACACAGATAAGAGTACAGACCTGCCTACTACGTGTACTTTAACACTACTACCTCTCTACTGTCTGTCGTTTTAACCCAGTGTATGGTCACTGAGTTGTCATTTTCCCTTACGATTTCACAGATATGGGTCCCACTGTGTGACATCTGCTTTGTTTCCTCATGGACTAGAGCTGTGTGACATAGGTATGTTGACATTACAATTGAAAGAGCATTTTGTCACTGTATTTGCTAATACACCATTTCAACATCACAGACTGACTCCAGATTGTTTGGTGGTTCAAGGGTGTTTATTTAAGTGCTCAATATTGGAGGGGGTTGTGAAATGGTGAGGGGTGATGGTGGAGGACGTCCGTGGCAGAGTCCAGTCTATTAGTCTCACAGGTGCATTGCCCAAATGGGCATAGGAAGTGGAGCTGGGGCAGTTTGAGGATGGACAGGGTGACAAAGTGGGACAGAAGGATGACATTCAGGGTGGTCTCATTTCTTGGCGGGGGTCTTGGCATCGTTCTCTGTCTTTGTCCTGGATCTCAGGGACCGTTTGCGGGGTGGTTCTACCTCTGAAGGGGGTGGGGTGCTGGTGTGGTGGTCCTGTGGAGGGGCGTCCTGTCCACTAGTGCCGGTGGAGGTGGTGGGCAGTTCATGCTAGTGTCAGGGGCCCCTTGTTGTGCCACAGTGTCCCTCCTGGTGTTGAGTACTTCCTTCAGCACCCCTACGATGGTGCCCAGGGTGGAATTGATGGTTATGAGTTCCTCCCTGAAGCCCAAATACTGTTCCTTCTGCAGCCGCTGGGTCTCCTGAAACTTGACCAGTACAGTTGCCATCGTCTCCTGGGAATGGTGGTAGGCTCCCATGATGTTGGAGAGGGCCTCGTTGAGAGTGGGTTCCCTTGGCCTGTCCTCCCCCTGTCGCACAGCAGCCCTCCCAGTTCCCCTGTGTTCCTGGGCCTTTGTCCCCTGAACCGTGTGCCCCTTACCACTGCCCTCAGGTCCCTGTTGTTGTTGGGGTGGTGGGTTAGCCTGGGTTCCCTGTAGTGGTGGACACACTGCTGCTTGACGTGTCCTGGGGACAGAGGTATGGGCCTGCTGGGTGGGTGCTGTGCTGGTGTTTCCAGAGGGAGGAAGCTCTGTAGTGGCCTGTGACTGTGTGAGGGAACCGACTGTCCAGAGGTCCCGATGGGCCGGGCTGGTCATCTAGCTCCAGTTGGACAGAGGTTCTGTCATCACTGTGGGCCTCTTCTGTTGGTGGTGTGGACATGTGTGGACCCTCCTGTCCGGTGACGTTGGGTAGGGGTCCTGCAGGGGTATAAAAGGATGTTTATTACATCTGTGTGTGGCATGGTGTGCAATGGGTGGATGACCGTGTACCCCAGTGCTTGCATTGCTGTGTGGGACCTCGTGTGATAATGGTTTAGGGGGGTGTATGGGTATGTGCAATGGCCATGCTTTGGTGATGGGTGTCCATGCTTTGTTGTTGCATGCAGGGCTTGGTGTTGGGATGGATGGTTTGTGATATTGGGACATTTGTGAGGAGTTGGAGTGATGGGGGTGAAGGTGGGGGTATGTGATGGCATTCAGGTAGGGTGGGGCATGTAATAGTAAAGCTTTGACTTAGCAGAGTCCATTCCTCCATCTACTCCTGCGAGGCCCTCAGGATGCAGAATCGCCAAGACCTGCTCCTCCCATGTTGTTAGTTGTGGGGGAGGAGGTGGAGGTCCGCTGCCAGTCCGCTGAACCGCAAGATGGTGTCTTGAGACCACGGAACGCACCTTCCCCCGTAGGTCGTTCCACCTCTTCCTGATGTCATCCTGATTTCTTGGGTGCTGTCCACTATTCTTTGCCATAGCTCCATTTTCCTAGCTATGGAGGTGTGCCGAATACCTGTGGCTGTACCCGGACGATTTCCTCCACCATGACCCTGAGCCCCTCCTCAGAGAACCTGGGCTGTCTTTGCCGTGCCATGGGGTGGTGTGGGTGATGTGTGGGGTGGTGTGTGTGGTGATAAGTGTGCTGATATGTAGTGGTGTGTTGTGGGAGGTGCATGGAAGTTATGTGGGTGATGGTATTCTGTGCCTGTGGATGCTTACTAGTAGTTTGTAGTGTCTCTTTCTGGCCTTCTCTCTGTAATTCTGGTCGTAGGGGTTTGTGGGTGTGGTGTGTGTGTGTGTATCAGGTGTGTGTATTTCGAATTGTCCAATGTGGCTGTGTTTTGTGAGAGTGTGTGTATTTTGAGCGCGGCGGTGTGTACCACCAATGGAATACCGCAGTTGAAAGACCGCCGCGTGGATTCGTGTGTCATGATAGTGTGGGCGTATTTCTGTTGGTGTGACAGTGGAGGATTTGTTATCGCCAGTTTATCACTGACCTTTGTTGTGGTGGACTTGTGTGGGTGTCTGAATTTTGGCAGATTCCGTGCTGTGGGTCATAATAGCTGTGGCGGATTTCCGTGGCCACGGCGGTGTGTTGGCGGTCTTCTGCACGGCGGTAAGCGGCTTTTACCGCCAATGTTGTAATGACCGCCCTTGTGTCCATTCTTTCCAAAGTGATTCAATAGGGCAATACTATCGTACTTGCAATCATCTCTTGTTTTGGAGGCAATCAACAAATCGTCAATGTACTGCACTAGAGTAGATTGGAAGGGCAATTCCAATGACTCCAAATCTTTCTTCAGAATTTGATTGAAGATAGATGGTGACTCCAAAAACCCCTGAGGGATTCGACACCAACTGTAGACCTGGTCCAGGAATTTGAAACTGAAGAGAAATTGGCTGTCCTCATGAAGAGGAACAGAAAAGAATGCTTGGGACAAGTCGATGACTGAGAACCATTCTGCGTTGCATGGAACTTGAAACATAATCACAGCTGGATTTGGCACTATCGGGCAGCACTTTACAACTATGTCATTGATCTTTCTCAAGTCTTGAACAATTCGGACTTTCCCACAGGGCTTTCTTAGACCCATTATAGGTGAATTACATGGGCTGCTCATTATTTCTCAGAACTCCCTGCTTCACAAAGTCTTCAATTCTTTGTGTCACCTGTATAAGGACATCCTGTGCCAGGTGGTACTGCGGTACCTGGGGAAACACGGCATTTGGCTTCACGTCTACTTTGACTGGTTCTACTCCTTTTATCAATCCTACTTCCTTTCCTGTCAAGTCCCCAACCTTCTCTGTGACTGTCACCTGCAGGTCTGCGGGCAAATCAGTCATCGTGAACATCGGGAAGAAGCTTATCAAGGGGTACTCTTCATAAGTAGTCTCAGTTTCTGGCTCTGAGATCTGACCATCATCCCCCCTCGACATCACTATTTGTCTGCACTTCAATTCCCTTATCCGAACAGGTGATAGAACACCTTGTCTTACACAGTAAGTTTCTTCCCAGTAGGGACAAGGGACTGGAATCACAGACTACAAACCTGTGTAATCCCTGAAAGGTACCAATTTCGACTTGAACCAGATCTGTGATCGGATTGGTCAGGAGCTGGTTGGCCACTCCCACTACTTTTATTGTACATCCTGAAAGGGGCAATTTCGGAACCCCTGCACTCCTGACTGTAGAGCGTGTAGCTCCTGTGTCAACCAAAAATGAGACTTTCTGACCCATCACCTTCCCCTGCACGTAGGGTCCCCTCTGATCTACTTCTAGGGACGCTGCAAGCCTGCACTCCTCACTATCTGAACTGTCATCCGACCATTCATCATTTATACCATTCTCACCACGCAATGGGAACTGTTGTACTGTGTAATTTTGACCCATTCCTTGACTTGTGACCTGGTGAGGAAGCATCATCTGTTGCTGTCCCATTGGCGCTAAGGGTAACTGCATTGGCTGTCTAGGTACCACTGGAATCTGCTGTTGCACTTGCTGCATCTGCACTGGTTGCATACGTGGCATCTGCACCTGTTGCATGGGTTGGAGACCCTGCATTTGAACCATGTTATTCTGGAAATTTGGATTAGGACCCCTCATTCTTGGTCCTTTAACATTTTGAAATGCACTGACATCATTGCTTTGTTGAACAACACCCTCCTGCACCATCATCGGGCACTCCCGCTTTCAATGTCCCACGCCGCCGCACGCATGGCATGGTAACACCTTCTTCATTCCCTGCACAACAGTTTGTACCACAACAGTATTTAGATCTGGACCGCGGTTCACAAAACCTCCTCGACCTCTGCCTCTCGTTTGCGCTGAAACATTCTGTTTCCCTGTGGCTGTTGTACCATCTGTTGTACTCCGTTTCCCTGCATCCCTGCCTGCGCTGCCTTAATTTGCATCACCATCACCTTCTCCTTCAACTTTCTCTGCTTCAGCTCAATCTCATCACTACAGTATTTTGCATATTGTAACACCTCATCAATCGGCTTTACTTGCCAACAAATCAAATGATTCTTGATCATCTGGCTAATTTCTTGTCTCAGCCCTTCAACGAACCTGAACACAAGGTGATTCATGTCTTTTGGCTCTATGACTTCCGTGCCACTGTAATGCTTAAATGCTTTCAACAGCATGTATCGACTCTGTGCCGTTCGATCAATCTTTTGCCAATCAATATTCTGCAGCGACACTTTCTGCTTCAAGAACTCAATTACCTTATGGTGATACTTCATTACCTCCGGAGAGGGTGCTCCAGTAGCCCTATCCCTTGCCGGTTCTGCAGTCGGCCAGTCAACACTTCTCTTGCACTCGAGCCACAAATCAGCAGGAACGATGATCTCAAACAATGTATTCAAGTCTTCCTAAAGACACTTCACAAGCTTCACAAACCTGTCTGTCTACTGATACCAATCTATCAGCTTCTCCCTCAGCCTGGGGAAGTCATTGGTGAATGACAGAATGTCACCCCTAGACCATGGTACATGAACAAGAACCCCTCCAGCTGTTTCTCTCATGGGTAACATCTTTATGGTACCGGTATCTGGCACTGGTTTTGCCTGCGGCTGTTGCTGCTCCAAGCAGTCACTTTTCCTTTTGTCTCTCTTCTTTGCCCATCTGCCTTCCCACTTCTCTAAGGCTCCCCAAACCTGCACGCTGTGTAAAATTTCCTTAAGGTGTGCTTTCATCCCTGTAGACCTCATGTGATCAAAATCTTTAGGTTCAAAGTCTAATGTGTAACTCCTCTTTAGATGCTTAGTACTGTCCAAGTCTATACCGTATTTGTCTGCTAGGTTCGCCAACCTCAGCTATACCGTGCTCACTTCTTTAGTTATTTTTGGACACAGGTACCTCAATTCTGCTTCAGTGTACGACTCTAGCCTATTCACTCCCATGCTCCCTTCAACTATCTCGGCTGCTTTCACACCCAACCTGACAAAATTCAGGTATTCCTCTCTCTCTGACCGCTCTGCTGTCGCAGGGGTAGTCTGCGGTGAACTCAGCTTGTCTAACCACTCGTAAAGCTGTTGTGCCATCAGACCTTGCAACAAGATATTCACAGCTTGCACCATCGGTATTTGTGACGTATTTGCACTCAGTACCTGTGGAGTCAGTAGACCCAACCCTGCTTGTCTCATTGTCTCTGAAGGAACCCCAATGAGACTGAAGTCTAACAAGGATCTAGACCTCTCTGCTGTCTGTTCTCCCGGTGTCATCCCTTGAGAGCTTCCTGTGAACCCTCCTCTTAGCACCTCTTGAGTCATTACCCCTTAGTCACATACACTCGGCTTTGCCTATGCATATAAAGGTACGGGGGGACCAACTGTAATCAGCAAAGATATGGCAGCTGGTGTCTGCCTGTTCCCCAGACCCTGGGGAGCATTAGCTCCCCCCGTCTGATTCATTACAGATAATGGGACTGACTGCGGTCCTGTGACCGGAGTGTAATTCGGAGCCATCTGTTGCTGCGGCAGCAGAAGTGGAGTTGGCTCCATCTGTACCAACTTTGATCTCGCACATGCTTGGTCGGGCAGCAACATTAAATTTGTAGTCATTTGTAATACTAGAACATCAGGATAGAGCCTCTGAAGTGGTGGTGGCTGCAACCGCGTCTGCAATGCTGACGAAGTGGATGCGCTGACACTATTCTGCACTGGAGCTGGTGTCGCAACTGCATTTACCTGAGCTGTATGCGCTGTTCCCTGATTCAGCGTTGAACTTACAGGACCTGCACTAGTACTTGGTCTATTGTCATTCATGGCATATGGGGGTGGACGATCATGTAACAACTGATTAAGGAACTCATCGTCATCTGAGTCATCTCCATTTGCCCAAGACTTGTTATTCCCTTTCCCTCTACTAGAACCCTTGTCTGTTTTACAAGTGGCCTTTGTTCCCTGTGTGTCAGTTTCTTGAGTTATTGCAGGAAACATTCTGACTCCATCTATTATTTCTCTTCTCCACATCCTGGTCTCTCTATCCCACCTAGCCTCTGGTAGCGTCTTTTCTGCTTTTCTCATTCTCCTTTCAAACTTTTGCCGCCTTTGTCGTATGGCAATTATTTCCCAAATTGCTAGCGCCTCAAACTGTGCCAGCCTCGGAGGCGGCTTTTGCTCAGTTAACACCTTCCTTAAATTCTCTAGAACCCCTATGTTGAACGTTCCATTCTCTGGAAATGCTAAACACCCATCTTTCTCTGTTAGTTTGCACTATTGCTTTAGCCAAAGACATGGCGCGACTCCCTTCTCCTCCATTACGGCATAAGCCGGAGTATCCTCTGGCGTGTAGGCTCCCCCACACTTGCGGTAATGGACACATCTCCCCTCAAAGCGCTCTTTAGAGCCTTGAAGAACTTCATTTTTGCGTCTCTTATTTCGTTTATAACTGAATCAAGAGGTGACTTTAATTCCCAGAACACCCTTTACCTGCCTTTCCAACCAATTGCCTTTCACTGACGGCTGCCAATCCGTGTGCGACCCTTCTCACTAACTGACCTATCCTAACGCGGCTCCAATGACGTCACACTCACACACACTGCGGCTGACAAAGTCTTGCGGCTTGTCTTTCTCACCCTCTATTCAAGCAAAACGAATGCAATATATTGCGAGCACTTTAACAACAAAACTCAAATTTGCCGGTTTACTACAGGAAGGGTAACACAATTGCTTCAAAACTTTACAGAGATTTCACTTGAAGCCTCGGCCGCTTCTCTCTCCTTCTCAGATCCCGCTCCCACAAGCAGAATTCGACCCGCAAATTCTACTCTTGACTTGTCAATGGTTCGTCCTAGTGCACTCTAGAACTTATCAAATCTCCATCGAAGGTTTTCACTCACACACCTTGACTCAAACTCGACTCGTCAATCACGCCCGATTGACCTATTAAACCACGCAAATTACAACCCAAACCAAGTATCTCATACACTTATCAGTATACTCCGGAGTCTTAGACCACACAGGGTCCGTACATCACCAACAACCACGTTGACAATTTTTGAGCACAAAGCGCCACATTCACATGAAGTTCGCCGACTTCCCTACTCTCATACTGCGGAGTATGCCCACTTCTACTAAAAAATCGCCTGCCCTAAAAATTCTCACAGACTTCACAATTCACCTGCGGGATGCATAAGCTTGTGCAAGCGCAAATCCTACTACACTCATACCATCACTAGAATGCCGAGAACATACCCAACTCACTTCGGCAAGCTCTGGGGTCCCAGGAAAGTCATTTTGGGCTTAGGGGAACATCATTTTTTCCAATTTGAATCATCTCAAAAACAATTCTAAAACAATGGACCCTTGTCCTATGGCCCCCAAAGGGCTGTAACCGTCCTCTGCTACCAGAATTGATAACGCATCCTGCCTTATGTAATTTACTTAGTCTGGGACTCGTTTTAGGCCAATGAATCTTTTGATCCTGATTGGAGACACCTTAGGACGAGATAACCAATCAGCATCTCAATCAATAAATCAATAGTCTCATCAATATTCACAGCAGCAAATTAATCCAATTAGTTAATGACATTAACAAGAATCAAAACTCACCAAGACCTTTCAGCCATGAAAAACCACACGAATTTAGTGAGGTTTATGAGATTTATTCCCTATTGATTACAATCTACTAGCAAGTTTATTAGTCTCAACATCAGAAAACACATCAGCAATGTTATAATGTGGCAACTCGAATAAGATTTGAGCATGGCAAAGATTATAAACATCAAAACGAAACACGGCGTCAACATGTCTCTATTAAGCAGAGTATCATCAGCGGATCTATTCAACACAGCGAAGATTCAGTCATCTTGTCTGTTTGCACCCAATATTAGTGATCCCTTGACTAACCTCGAATTAGCATCAGCATCTTGGGCTTCATGCAAAACAATTTAGTGACACAAATTTGGAAAATGTCTGACTATGGTCTCTGTCAAAAGCAGTTGGTACTTAGAAAGGAAAGGCAAGCAGACAATTACAATCTGATCATCATATAGTTACCCTCTGTAATGGGTCAGCATACAGAGTCAGTCTTCGTCCTCAGGGCAGTAGTCAATTCGCCATCCACCAGGATAGAACAGAAAAGTCTCAGAAACTAGGGCAGAAAAGTTCTTCCCTTTTAAGGAGGAGAAGAAATGGAGATCAGGCAAGACAAGGTGAGGATGGTTTGAAGAATCAAAGCAGCAAGGGTAAAGACGGAATGCCAGAGTAACAGCAGGGGTGTCCCTCTAATGGCTCATGTCTCCTTGTAATATTGGATTTGCCAGACAAGGCTCTAATTTCCCATTGTTCGGTATTTGGTGCGCCACTATCTCTATCCAATGGTTGTGTGGTCACCTTACTAGAATTTTCCCCGAAGACACTTCTCATACAGTTCATTGGCTCCTGTGATTTACGTCTTCATCGGGTGAGATGGCAGGCAGGAAAAGTTACACGCACAACTCCAGTCAGTAGCTCCATTGTCTTTACCAGTTCAGGCAACCTTGTACCTGTTGCGAATTACACTGTTGCATTAAACAAGAATGTCTCCTTGAGCAAGTCGGGTCTCATGAGAAAGAATTTACTACAGCTACACTCATCTCTAGCTCGTGGAAAAGTACAGCTTTATGTCCTTCAATAAGACAGCACAGTACATGTTAGAAAAACACATTTAATATGAGACCAGGCAGCTAGGCATAGACTCTTGCTAACTAAGGCCTAATGATTTATTCAGCAAAGCCTTTACCTATAATTCTTAAATGCTAAACAGAATCATACATTAGTACATTAACAATTCATTATTAATCAATTTCATTAGTCATAGTATACATTGGTGGCCACTCCCCGTATGCACATTTCAAATGCGTATATTAGAAACATATTAATGCATTTTTTATGCTGCTTCATTGTACATTATTTTGCGAGCAGGTCATGCTAATTTTGATTATAAAAGCTACACTCCAACAGTAGCTAAACAGGTATTTCTGACAGCGAAGGTATAATGTGCGATGCATTTTAAGAAACTCAATCTATAGGCTTGCTTTTTTCTGCTTCTGCTAAATTTTAGAATAGCTTTTAGACATAGCAATAGAGTGTTAGGATGCCAGCAAGGTACTTATCACGTTAGGACTGTTCATATTGCATTCACCGGTCGTGTCATATGCATTGCTGCATTTTTCTCATTTGTTGTGGGTTACCATTCATAATTTATGCACTAGATGTGGGTTTTAGATAATAAACATTTTAAGGTGCTATCTTGTGTTTCTTATTGCTATGGTGAGTGTGTTATTCATTAATGAAAGAGGGTTTGGAGTTTTGCTGTATTCACGGGAACAATCATAACCAGAAAAAAAACCCTAGCAAAGTATTGCTTAGTGTGTTAGGCCCAGGTCATAGTCTAACAGGATTTCTCATTTGTGGTGGTGTATTGAACTAAGATGTAAGTCTAAAGGACGGCGTGGACAAGAGGCCCAGATCATGACAACTGAGTCCTCAATTCTGGGCAGTAGTTAAAAGCAATAGGATGAGGTATGCAACACTGGCATGAGGTGGGAAGTAGTGGTGGTCATAAAACCATTCCGGAACCTGTGCCCTAAACATCCTCCCACTCTTGCCCCATTCCCATTTTGGGGTTCCCTTAGAAAGTAGGGAGCTTAAAAATCTATGCAGTATCCCCTCCAAAAAACATACATGCCACATCATTCTGTGACTCCTGCTACCCCTGTTGATAGGTGTCGGGGTGGGGGAGAGGGAGAGGGCAGGACAAAAGTTAGTGGGGTTCCCCACCATAAGAGGGTGAGGGCAAGTTCTTCAGTGCTACCAACACCCCCTGCACAAGGCTCTTCCCACTGCTTCTACTCCCAGAGTTGCTCTGTCCTCCATACTGCTCCTATGTTCCTGTTCCAGCCTTCTCTCTTTGACCTAACCCTCCCTTCCCCCTCCTTCTCTGAGATTCCACCCAGGCAATCTTCCTAGGCTCCTCCTATCCCCCTCCTTTTCACCCTGTCAATCTTACTCTCCTCCTGCTCCCTTCACAACTGAGTCTCTTGCTATCTTCTCAATCCCTAGTCCTGCTCTTCCACTACTCTACACCTCAATTTGCCGGTGCCCCCACTTTGCTCCTAAGTCCCCTTTCCTCTCTCGATGGTGCTGCCTTTTTTCCTTGACCTAACCCTCCCCACCCTCACTTTCTTCCCTGCTACTCCACCCTGCCATTCTTCCTAGACTCCTCCTATCCATCGCTATCCTCTGACTCCCCCTTTCGACCCCCCCAATTGTACCTATGTTCCCATTTCCCTCTCTGCTGCTGCCTACTCTCTTTGGCCCAACTGCCACGTTCCTCTCCCCCTTGCCACTCCATCCATCCACCCTTCCCAGGCTCCTTCTACAACCCCTCCTCTCCACCCTGCCACACTTAATCTCCCCATGCATCCTCTACACTTGAGTACCCATGCTATCATGCCCGTCCCTAGTCCTGGTCTCTCACTGTCCGTCCACCTACCTCTTGCTCTCTCCTCTAGACACAGCTCCTATTTACTTACCAAGCACTAGACAATCACCGTTCTCTCCAACTTACCTGGAAGTTTCCAGCAGGTCCTCATCTTGTCCCCCATCACCTTCACCATTGCACGTCTGGTGCTGACCCCAGGACTTGAACCCTGGTGGCTGGTTGGAAGTCAGGAACTCACCCACTGGACCACATGGGCTTCCATGTCATCAGCCTTGCAAAACTTCCCTATATCACAGCCATGTTATTTCATGTACAAGGAACCCATGGGCACAACGTCTGTGGCCACTATGATGCTGATAAGGCCTTCATCCCAGCTGTGATGTAACAGGCTGCTGTAGCCCTGTGGCAAGTTATTCAGCCTTTGGTATCAGAGATGCTTTCATTATGTTAGCGCGTCTGACCTTATTTTGTTTCTTATTTTTAAATTATAAGGGGACGCGTTAGAGATTCGATGGACTTTTCAACTGCGTTTCGAGTAGTTCCCACCATAAGGCACAAATACAATACAAATCATCTATAATATCAATCAACAGTATCAATAATCTTTGGAGTCAGTAATCTCACACGCCATGACCCATATGGCCATGAACAAGCAAATCTTTATGTAGAAATTAGAATGATTATTTCCCTATATTAACAATGCTAATGTCATGTCAATCAATCACAAAAGCAACTGATATACATATAAGAACAAAACTGGTTGACCAAATCTTCTAAAGCAGTGGTTCCCAACCTGTGGTCCGTGGACCCCTGGGGGTCCCTGGCACATTCCCAGGAGGTCTGCAGGCCTGGGTTTGGGCCTCTGCACAGGAATACATGCGTGCTTTTATATTTAAGACTTTATTTGTGTAGCAGTTTTAAAAGCACTGCACAGTTCTCTGTTCAAGGCAACAATAAAAGCTTCAAGATAACTCTGATGATTAATGTATCTGCTGGAGAGAGATAGTTTTGTCTTGTAGCAGTTTTGACTCATCTAAGGTAGTACAGGTGGTTAATACGGTAGCTGCAATGAATGTGTATAATGCAAAGAAAAGTATTTTATGTGCATATTACAGTGGGTTAACTGCTTTTGTCTCTGAGATTCTTTTGTTGCTGTGCAGCTCATAAGTTAGAACCCTAATTTAACGCAGTACTATGAACTGCCATCAAAGAGCTCATGCAAACAGCATGGCACAAATTGCAAAGTTCCCCCGTCCCCAGTCTTTCATTAGCCTTATGCTGCTTTAAAAAAAAAAAAAAAAGGTTTGCTTGCATAAAAATATATTCTTATGAATAAAGTCAGCGCTAACCACTGTGTTATGTTCTGAATCACAAGTTTGTTCTTTGCCAGACCACGCACTCTTTAAAGATGCTACCAGTGTGGATGACGTGAATCCTACACCTTGTAGTCCCCTGTAAAGTGCTCAGAGACCCTTCAGTGGTATGAGAGGTGCTATGAAACAAATGAATTACATGTGACAGAGAGGCTATGGAGATATGAGAGACCCTTATGATTTTCTTTCCTTTCCCTACCACATATTTATGTGAAAAAGCTTTCTCAGAACTTATGTACCTAAAAAACAAAAACAGAAATTGCTTGGGAAATGTAGAATCTGACTTGGAGAGGCAGCTTTCCTAAATAAAACCAAACATTGAAAAGTTAGACGCCAAGATGCAGCACCAACCTTCCCATTAAAAATGTTCGATTGTTGCATATTTTTTTAAATATAAAATAATTATATCTTTAGTAATTTGAGTATTTGTTTGGTGCGTATTTGTTTGTGTATTTTTTGTGAATTATTGTTTTAATATTTAAAATTTCAAT
The DNA here is from genome assembly GCF_031143425.1 of Pleurodeles waltl. Lineage (NCBI taxonomy): Eukaryota > Metazoa > Chordata > Amphibia > Caudata > Salamandridae > Pleurodeles > Pleurodeles waltl. The sequence continues at coordinate 868,781,024 of NC_090445.1, read as the reverse complement.
TATACAAATTGCTTGGGGGACCCCGGCTTCCAGTAGTGTTTCAGTGGGGGTCCTCAGGAATCAAAAGGTTGGAAACCACTGTTCTAAAGAATCTCAATTTGGCATGAGCATTAATTACCAAACATACAACTGTCACAATACAAATTAGGAGCAAGATTTACTGTGTAAGAGAGATTTCATACATTTAGATTCAACATAGAAACTACATCAACTGTTGTTAATAATTAGCAAGCACTTTCTTTGGGTCTCAGTAGCTAATCTTCTGATTAGAATAGCATGTTTGGGCTTCATGCAAAAATAGTTTTGTCAAAATAATTTGGAAAAACATCTAATTATGGCTCTATCAAAACAGCGGTTGGTATCTAGAAACAAAGACAAAATTACGACAAAACAATAGCATTTTGTTATACCTCTCCTCAGTATGTATCAGGAAGCTACAATTCTCTTCATCAGTTGGACATCAGCTCGATCAGCATCAGCAAGCAGAAAGTGAAAGGGGAATGGTTACGAACCATTAGAAGGCAATGTCTAAAGGATCAGCATTTAGCATCAAAAGTTATAGAGATAAAGTTAAAGATCATCCGGAACTATTCAGCTCCTCAGACAGAACAGAACAAGTGTAAACATGAGAAAGAACAAAATGGGTGCTTTTCCTCTGTGCAGTGGTACTAAGTTAAAATCATCCAAAAGACTTCCCACATTGCCATTGGTCAAAGAATCGTACTTTTACCATTTGTTCAATAGAATTAGAAATGCAAATTTCAGATATAACTAAACTGTCTCTCACATATTAATGATTGCCTCCTCTTCTCCTGTTCCCATCTTCAGGCTCGTCAGGTAACAATTTTTGTATCCATCCGTACTCCAGTCAGTGCATATATTGTCAGCACCTGGGAAGATCGCTTTCTCACACACTAAACTATACAATGTTGCTTCTACTAGAACAAGATATTCTAACAAGCAGTTTTCATGAGAACATTAAAGTTATCTGCTAGTGTGTGGTCAACTCAGCTAAAACAATACACAAATTAATCTCTTTAGGCAGTCATTGTATGTGAATTTTTTGAGCATTACAACTTAACATGAGGCTGTGCAAGTCAGCCCAAACCACGCTAACTTAAGGCCTACCATTAATAAAGCAAGATACTTAACACATAATCATTAGTATAACACATTACTACAATTGTCTTAATACGAACACTTCAATTAACATTAATATGCAATTAATAATAACACTTTGTGATAAATGGTGGCCACTCTGGGGGGCACATTGTCCAGGCCGCACATTATCTTCTACATTAAGTCAAATTCTATGCAGATTCATAAATAACATTCATTATTAATAAACTCAGCACTCACAATCCTTCCTCTGATGACTAGATATGTAATCACATTTTACCTCACCCAAATTTATGTTCACCTAAAATTGTCCCTTCCTCAAACTTTTGTTTCTTCTTTTCCCAATTGGAATTCTCCCTGAACAATTTCTCTATTTTTATTTCTTCCCTCCTCTGATCATTGTTCATCTTCTTCATTTTAACAACATTATACAATTTACATATTCCCAGTGCTCCAGTTATACAAATCACAATAATCAATATCACTTGTATTATTTTCATTATTATCCCTTTCCCTAGGTTGCCAAGCCAATGTCCCACAGAAGCAAAACCTTTGCCAACCTTTTCCCAAACTCCAGGTTCCTTCTCTCTAAGATTGTTAATAAGGCTTCTAATCTCTTTACTGTTGTTAGGTATATATGGGCAACAATGTTACGAGTTTAGTATTTTACAAACTCCGCCCTCCTTCGCTAAAAGGATGTCTAACGCAAGGTGGTTCTAAAGAGTCATAGACCTTACCGCAGCCATTTCTGTGTCCATTAGGATCATGGCTCCTGAAAAATGTGTCAGTATGTTATCCACAATAGTAGACAACGTTTGAATTTTCAAATAATTCAGAACAACTCCCACTGAAGGAATGATTGTTTCAAATATATCTCCAATTATGCCAAAATATGATTCTTGCTTTTGTTTCACATGATGTCATTCAGTCACTTTAGGTGTCTTATTCAGATTCTCAAGTTGATAAATCTTTGGGAAAACAATCCCCAAGTACCGTGTTGCCATACCATACTCTCGGAAGAGGGTAATAGGCATTTGGTCCACAAAAGTACTAAACTCCTGGAATTGCTGGGTCTTGTCCATTTAACATGAATGTCCATTTACTCTGAAACAAAAACACATGCCTACATTCACTCATTCCCACAAACAAGGTATCAGTCCTAGATTTAGGTCTATATACACACAGCTTTCCTATGTGTAGTGCATCTAAAGCTAACCTCCCTTGTGTCTTTATGTCACTAAATGCATGATCAATTCAAAATGTCCTACTGCTTTTCTCCTATCATCTGTTTGATCTAAAAAGCTATTTGCTTTAGGGGTAAGCAAAATGTTAAGTTGTTGCGGTGTGTGTGAGCTGTGCCAAAGGTCAATGTGGGTTCAAAGAATCCCCTCACTAACTCTATTTTGTTTTCCCTAGCTACTCTACTCAGGTAATTAATTATGGGAACAAGCGAGAACACAACATCTTTATTCGAGTAGAAGTATTGAACATACTCCTGATTAGTAACAGACTACAACTTATTCCGTACGTAAGGGGCAAACTATGATAAGTTACGCCTTCTTCCACTGATGAAAGAATATGGGTACAGATATAACAATTTTTTGCATCCATGGTCTCAACATACTCACGCAATGAGCGATAGAAACCATTAGAAGAAAGTTCCCCTTGAGTATCATCTACGTGCAAATATCTCTCATCTATCCTAAGCCTATCTAATTCTGTGAGTGCGGTAGTTGTCTCTAAAGCTAGGGTATGGTTGGCCTCAAAGTTGTTAAGAGCAGTCATACTCACAATCAGCACCAAACACAATATTGTACATACAATCACCAAACCAATACCCGTATATTTACAGCACCTACTCTTCCTATCCTGCTGGCTAAGGTTATTCATGATCTGTAAAGAATCATGAAGTAGAAGGGAAATATTTTATAGCTATGATGCAAAATCAAAAACAAAATCTTCAGTCTTTGTATAGCAGTTATTAACATCTTTCATTCTTTCTTCCAGGACACCTTGTCAAAAGTAGGTAGCCTTGTCAAAATCGGTTTAGCAGCTTGTCACATCTGGTTATTTTAAAAGTCTTTTCTCAGTTGCTTTCAATTGTGTTTCTTTTGGCACCTTTCTCGGTTCACAGCTTCTCAATTGTCAGTTCATTGATCTTTTTCATATGCCAAAATATTGACCTGGGCCCATTCAGGACCAGCATATCTTCTATTTGCAATTCTCTTTCTTTTTAACTTTCAATCTCCACTTAGCTCTCCATCACTCAAATCTTTCTTTCTTTTGGTGTCAATTTCTTCCTCAGTTGTTGTCACTGTAGTTGCTTCTTTTCTCTTTGCTTGTGACTTCGGCCACTCACCTCCTTTCAGTGGCCCTTTCTCCACTGCTCTTTTCAATGCTGGACGTGTAGCTTCTCCTTGTTCTGCAGTATTTTCTTTTGACGTACCTGCATCTGGTTCAGGAGGAGTCGGATTGTTTTGGCTTTGATCCACTTCAACTCCTCCCCCTTCAGGATCTGTGGTTTGCTCTGTTTGCTCTTCAAGGCCATCTGCTTCTGGGAGAGCCTTCCTCTGACTAGACTCTCCTGCTACCTCAGTTGAGGTTGGTTCATTGTCACTCTCCTGTATCTCCTCCACTTTGTCTCTCACAGGAGTGTTTGCACTGGATTTAGTCTTCTCAGATTCAGTCTCTGATTTGCCTTCTCCCATCTCCAACTCTGTAGTTTGTCTGGACATTGTTGGTACTCTCAACAGCCCTTCTTCCCCATCCAAAGGAGTCTGTACTTTCTGAGTGTGGCTGGCATGGATCCAGTTCGGAACTCCAGCACACTTCACAGCTGTAGTAGTGATCAGCACTACTTGGTAAGGACCTTTTCACCGAGGCTTCAAACATGACTTCCTCACGTGCTGTCTGATCACAACCCAATCACTTGCTCTCAGGTTGTGGCCTTGGTCTTGTGAAGGTTGCAGTGTGGTTACTTCTACCTGATGAGAGAAAGAACAAACCACATCAGCCAGACCTTTGCAGTAGTCCAACACCATATCATCTGTCATGTTCACAAGAGCATTGGCAGGGACCGCTAGCAACCTTATCGCTCTGCTCATGAGGATTTCATGTGGCAAAAGTCCTGTTTTCCTGTCGGGTGTGTTTCTCATAGTCACAGAACTAACAGCAGTGCATCAGGCCATTTCAGATTCGTTGACACACACATTTTCTTCATTCTTGATTTCAAGGTACCATTCATCTGCTCCACAAGTCCTTAGGCTTCAGGGCGATATCTACAATGAAACTTCTGCTCAATTTTTAAAGCTGAACACAGCAATTTATTTACTTGTTGAAGTGACTTCCTCTATATGATTCTAAAGAGATCAGAAACCCAAAACGAGGTATCATTTCCCTAAGAAGAAACTTCGCTACTGTTCTTCGTGTTGGCATCTTCATCCCAATTGCTAAAGATGCAGACAATCATCAGCACATACTTCAGTCCTCCACACATAGGCATATCAATGAAATCCATTTGCATTCTGCTGAAAGGACCTCCTGCTCTTCCAATGTGGCTCAAATTGATCACTGTTCCTTTACCTATGTTCATCTTCTGGCAGATGACACAACGATGGCAAACTGCTTCGGCAACCTGTCTTTGAACCAGAATTTCTTGAACGTTCGAATCATGACATCCCTCCCAACATGTGCTTGACCATGATAATATCTAGCTATTTGAGTCAACAAATTGTTCGGCACGACCACTCGTCCCTCTTCTGAAATCCATACATCATCTTCACACTGAACACATTTTGGCCCTCATTACAACCCTGGCGGTCGGTGTTAAGGCGGCGGTAATACCGGCAACAGGCCGGCGGTTAAAAAAATGGAATCAAGACCATGTCGAAAACCGCCAACACAGACAGCCACTTTAACACTCTGACCGACCGCCACAGAGAAACAAACACCACGGCGGTAACCGCCAACAGACAGGCGAAACACAATGTACCGCCCACTGTATTACAACAGGCCTATCCGTCACCTTTTCCGGGGTGGTACCAATGCCATTAAAAGCACGGCGGAAACAGTACTTGGAACGGAAACCACTCACCTCTCGACACCCAACGAGGAACCAGGACGCCATGGAGCCCGAGTTACAGATCCTGCCCATGTTGGTTCACCTCCTCTCCTACCAGGAGCAGCAAAGACACCGGCGACGACCACGGTGAGTACTGCACCTAGCACACAGGGGAGGGGGGGAGGAAAGAGAGAGTGACACACACACATGCAACACGTAACACCCCAACCCCCACCCTCACCCACAACAACATACATACAAATAGAGCATTAACATTACATTTACACCCCGTCACTCCCTGGAAGAACGCAAGGATAAAATTAAATGATTGTAACGAGTGTAATCATCGAAAATTCAGATAGGCCAAGATAACTTCAAATCATCAGTATATACAAATATGTACAGCAACTACACAAGTCCGGAAAGTGTTCCAATCATTGTCCGTGGACCAGTGGTCCCAAAATGCATGGGTAAAGCCCACACATGATACTCGAAATGGAGAGAACACTGCTGGGGCATCAAGCCAAACAAATACAGGCACCTCAGGGAGAGGGGGAGGGGGGGCACCTCAGCCGGATGAAGGGACGACGCCACTGCTCCACGAGGGGGCTCCATGCCCACTGATTGGTCCTGGGGAGTGCAAAGCTGCAGTCTCTCAAGTCTCTCAAGTGGGTGGTTTGCCCACTGATTGGTCCTGGGGAGTGCAAAGCCACAGTCTCTCAAGTCTCTCAAGGGGGTGGTTTGCCCACTAGTTCTGGAGGGGACATTGTGCCCAGTGAGCTTCATCCTGTGGAGGATGGGGTGAGTGGATGGCTTCTTCCACTGGTTCTGGAGGAGTCTTGGTGCCCAGAGTGCTTCATCCTGCCAAGGACTGGGGTTGTGGATGCTTTTCTCCACTGGTTCTGGAGGGGGCTTGGTGCCCAGAGTGCTTCATCCTGCCAAGGACTGGGCTGGGAACTGGACATCCTGGCCCTATCAGAAGGACGGGGGGAGGTGTAGGGAAGAGGTCAATGTTAGCCAGGAAAAGTTTTTTAGACACACTGGGACGGGACAATGGAGGGGGTTTGGGAGTGGAGGAAGAGGCAGTGGTTGTAGGAGGTGTATGTCTGCTGAATTTGGGTGAAGGTGCATGGGCCGGAGGCTGTTGTGAGGTGGATGGCTGTTGGCTGGGTGTGTGCCTGCGTTTGTGTAGTTTGGGAGGAGGGCTCACAGACACACTGGGAAAGGACACAGGGGACGTGTGCATGGTAGTGGGGGTGGTGAGTGCACGTGAGTGGTGTGTGGTGATGGGCGTGCTGGTGATGGAGGTAGTGGCTGAGGATGTAGTGCATGGAGGTGTGAGTGGAGATGAGACAAGGAGGGAGGAGGAGGACATGGAGGAGGGGTACACAGTGGAGGCAGTGGATGTTGGTGTGTCTGCATGGGAATGGTGCTTGCATGGGGCGCCATGCCAGAATGAATGCCCTCCAGGTATGCAGTTGTTTGCTGCAAATGCCTCTTGACACCCTGGATGGCATTCAAAATGGTTGGTTGACCAACAGTGAGGGATATCAGGAGGTCAAAAGCCTCCTCACTGAGTGCCGCAGGACTGACTGGGGCAGGGCCTGAGGTGACTGGGGCGAAGGAGATGCCCACCCTCCTGGGTGAGCGGGCATGGGAAACTCGATGAGGGGCTGCTGGGAGGGCGGTGCTGGTAGGCAGGGTGGTGGCTGTACCTGTTGCTGCGGTGGGCACAGAGGTGCCCGCCACCGCATGAGAGCTCACATCAGAGGAGGAGTCGCTGTCACTGGTGTCTGCTCCTGTCCCTGTCGTGGAGCTCCCCTCACCCCATCCTACTGGTGCCTTCAGACTCCGTAAATTGACCCTCCTGGGCCATGTGGGTTGCAGCTCCCTCCTGCTCCGGTGCCAATGCTCCTCCGCCAGATGATGCTAATGCGCACAAGGACAGGGTGACAAAACAAAAAGGGGGGGAAAGACAGAAGAGACACATGGTCAATGCCTGCAACACTACTACTGTTGGCGGACACAACACACAGGGAGCAGCCCTATGTACTAGCGCATGTACTAACAGTGCACGGGAAAAGCACATGCCCATGGGGGACTCTGCCTAGAACCATTTCATGCACATCTGGAACTCACAGGAGCCTGACTAGGTGTATAGGGTAACTACCACCTTTGGGGTTGGAGTGGCAGTGAGCCTGCAAAACAATGGATCTACCTTGGCGCGTCTGCCCTGGCCTAGGGGAACCCACAGCCCACTACCCCCACCCAGACACCTCGTAAAGCACGCAGAGTCAGCTGAATGAGACTGTACTCACCCCCTTGTGGCTGCTGTGATGCCCTCAAGCGTCCATCCAACTCCGGATATGCCACCGCCAGGTTCCGGTACGTCAGGGGGTTCATGGTGCGACAGGCACCTCTTCCACGTTGGGAGGCCATCCCCAGCTGGGCCTCCGCCGTCTTTTTGGTTCAGTGGCACAAGTCCTCCCATCTTTTGCGGCAGTGGGTGTTCCATCTATGGTAGACCCCCAGGGTCCGCACTTCCTTGGCAATGGCACGCCAAATACCCTTCTTCTGGTGGGCGCTGACCTAGAGGAATAGTGAAGTAAGAATGGATGTTACTCCCCGTCCAGTTCTTCTCACTCATTGCCCACAAACCTCCCACCCTGGGCCAGCAAAACATACACTTACCATCCTCACATGCTGGCTTGTGCCCCCCCCCTCTCTTCCATCCACGACACTCCATACATTCATGTGCCATCCACCATGCATACAGTGTACTCACCTGTTTGGAGGACAGTAGAGTAGCATGTACTGGGGGAGGACCCCATCCACCAGTTTGTCCAACTCCTTTGCAGTGAAGGCAGGGGCCCTTTCCCCAGACACTGTAGCCATTGTCGCTTCCAGACTCAGGTCACAGCAGCACTTGCAGTGTAGGTCCTCTCCTGTTGAAAGTCAGGTATCAAGTGAGTGAACAGCTAGAAAATGGTGGTCACGTGCGCGGCGGTGCGTACTGTCACCGCCGGCGTACATCGTCATTGGCTCCTGGAACCCATAGGCCCCAATGATAACCAATGCGACGCTGTACAACGCCAGCGCAGTTACCTCATTTCCTCTTGTCCCTCCTTACAGGTCAGACAGCCGCCATTTCAGGGAGCCACATGGCAGGCCAACTAACTGCGTCACAGCACTTGTGGGCAGGAATACGGACAGATAAAGGCACACGCCGATTATATCACGATTGTGCTAAACAGCCTTGTGAAACCTATGTGGTGTATGACCCTCTGTTCACCCTTCTCCTCCATAGGGCACTTCCGCTGGGGCAGGTGATGAGAAGGCGGGTGGACCTGTCAACAATGGAAGACAGACACATCATTATCACATACAGACTTGATCGTGCCACAATCCGGGAACTGTGTGCCCAGTTGGAGACAGACCTGATGTCAGCTATCCGCCATCCCACAGGAATCCCCCCTCTAGTGCAGGTCCTGTCAATACTCCATTTCCTGACCAGTGTGTCCTTTCAAACAACATTGGCCATGGCATCAGGGATGTCACAGCCAATGTTCTCTAACGTGTTGTCCAGAGTGTTATCTGCCCTACTGAAACACATGCGCAGCTACATCGTGTTCCCTCAGGTGGAGGATTTGCCCACAGTGAAAGGTGACTTCTATGCCCTGGGACATATCCCCAATATCATTGGTGCCATTGATGGTACACATGTCGCATTTGTCCCCCCCCCACAGGAATGAACAGGTGTACAGAAACCGCAAAAGCTAGCATTCAATGCATGTGCAGATGGTGTGTTTGGCAGACCAGTACATCTCCCATGTGAATGCCAAGTATCCTGGCTCAGTGCATGACGCTTACATTTTGAGGAATAGCAGCATCCCTTATGTGATGGGGCAACTCCACTGTGTGTGGCTAATAGGTGAGCCCAAGGTCCCAATACAGTTGACATAGAGGTCTAGGTATGGGAGTGTCCCTAAGGGTTGGAGTATGTCTAACAGTGGTCCCTCGAAATTTGCATGTGACTCTGGTTTCCCCAACCTGTCATGGCTACTAACCCCAGTGCGGAATCCCAGGACAAGGGCAGAGGAACGCTACAATGAGGCACATGGGCGAACTAGGAGGATAATAGAGCGCACCTTCAGCCTCCTGAAGGCCAGATTCTGGTGCATCCATCTGACAGGTGGCTCCCTGTACTACTCACCGAAGAAGGTGTGCCAGATAATCGTCGCATGCTGTATGTTGCACAACCTGGCTTTGCGACACCAGGTGCCTTTTCTGAAGGAGGATGGGCCTGATGCTGGTCTCGTGTCAGCTGTGGATCCTGTGGACAGTGAAAAAGAGGAGGCAGAAGAAGAAGATATAGACAACTGAAACAACATCATCATGCAATACTTCCAGTGAGAGACAGGTAAGAGGATGGCACTGCTTCTCACATCTCACACTACTGTAGGACATTGCATAGATCTGCCTTTTTACCTCTGTGTATGGACCCTGACATGTCACTTTGCCTTTCCATTTCACAGATCTGGGTCCCACTTTGTGCCCTCTGCTATGTTTACTGCTGCCCAATAACTGTGTAACATTGGTATGTGAACAGGAACATTGACATTGCTATATTTCTGAGAGGTTGCAATTACACATTTGTGAAAGTACAGTCTGATTCCAGATTGATTTGTGATTCAAGGGTGTTTATTTCTGTGCTAATAAGTGGAGAGGTGTGCAATGGGCTGGGGTGATGGTGGAGGAATGTCCATGTTAGAGTTCAGTCTCTTGGTCTCACAGGTGTATTGTCCAAGGGGGCATAGGAAGTGGAGTGATAGCAGTTCAAAGTTGTCAGGGTGACAAAGTGGGACAAAAGGGTGACAATCAGGAGAGTCTTATTTCCTGGCGGGGGTCTTGGCAATGTTCTCTGTCTTGTTGCTGGATCTCAGGGTCCGTTTCTGGGGTGGTTCTCCTTCTGCAGGGGTTGGGGTGCTGGTGGCCTGTTGGTCCTGTGGCGTGACCTCCTGTCCACTAGCGCCGGCGGAGGTGGAGGGCTGTTCATCTTTCAGGCTAGTGTCAGGGGCCCGTTTGTGTGCCACTGTGTCCCTCATGGTATTGGCCAGCTCTGCCAGCACCCCTGCAATGGTGACCAGGGTGGTGTTGATGGACTTCAAGTCCAGGTAGTGTTCCTCCTGCAGCTGCTGGGTCTCCTGAAACTTGGCCAGTACCGTGCCCATGGTCTCCAGGGAATGATGGTATGCTCCTATGGTGTTGGAGAGGGCCTCGTGGAGAGTAGGTTCCCTGGGCCTGTCCTCCCCCTGTCGCACAGCAGCCCTCCCAGTTTCCCTGTTATCCTGTGCCTCTGTCCCCTGAACCGTGTGCCCACTACCACTGACCCCAGGTCCCTGATTGTCTTGGGCTGGTGGGTTTGCCTGGGGTCCCTGTAGTGGTGGACACACGGCTGATTGACGTGTCCTGGGGACAGAGGGATGGGCCCGCTGGGTGGCTGCAGTGGGGGTGTCTCCTGAGGGGGGAGACTCGATGGTGGTTTGTGACTGTGGCAGAGGAACCGACTGTCCAGAGGTCCCTGATGGGCCGGGCTGGTCATTCAGATCAAGGCGTGCAGAGCTGCTGTCGTCACTGTGGGCCTCTTCTGTGGGAGGACTGGATATGTCTGGCACCTCCTGTCCGGTGAGGTTGGGTATGGTTCCTGTTGGGGTGTAAATGCATCGTTATTGTATCTGTGTGTGCCATCTTGTGCATTGGGCGAGTTACCCTCTACTCCTGTGCTTCCATTGTTGTGTTTGCCATTGTGTGATTAGTGTTTTGGCGTCTGTGTGAGAATCTGTACTGGACATGCTTTGGTAATGGGTGTCCATGCTTTGGTTTTGCATGCAGGGCTTGGTATTGGGATGGGTGGGTTGTGATAGTGGGGCATATGTGAGGTGTTGGAGCGATGGGGGTGATGGTGGGGGAATGTAATGGCATGCAGGTGGGATGGGGGATATGGCAGGTAAGATATTACTTACCAGAGTCCAGTCCTTCTGCTACTACTGCGAGACCCTCAGGATGCAGTATTGCCAATCCTTGCTCCCCCCATGTTGTTACCTGTGGGGCAGGAGGTGGGGGTCCACCACCAGTCCTCTGTACAGCAATCTGGTGTATGAATACCACGGAATGCACCTTCCCACCTCTTCCTGATGTCATCCCATGTTCTTGGATGCTGTCCCACTGCGTTGACCCTGTCGACGATTCTCCACCATAGCTCCATCTTCCTAGCAATGGAGGTGTGCTGCACCTGTGATCCGAAAAGCTGTGGCTCTACCTGGATGATTTCCTCCACCATGACCCTGAGCTCCTCCTCAGAAAACCTGGGGTGTCTTTGAGGTGCCATGATGTGGTGTGGGTAATGTGTGAGCTGATGTTTGTTGTGCTGTGTGATGTGTTGTGTTGGTGTGTGTTCTACGAGGTACGTGGATGTTGTATGAGTGATGGTGTTGTGTGCTTGTGGATGCTGGTGTAGTGTTTGCTATTCTCTCTCTGTGCTTTTTCACAAAAATGTCATATGGGGTTGTGGATAATGTGGGTGGGTGTTTTATAGTGTTGTGAGTGTGTGGTGTGTGTGTGTGTGTATCAGGTGTGTGTATTTCGAATTGTCCAATGTGGTTGTGTTTTGTAAGTGTATGTGTATTTTGAGCACGGCGGTGTGTACCACCAATGGATTACTGCGATTGAAAGACCGCCGCGTTGATTCGTGGGTTGTGATAGTGTGGGCGTATTCTTGTTGGTGTCACGGTGTGGGTTTTGGTATCACCAGTTTATCACTGACCTTTGGTGTGGCGGATTTGTGTGGGTGTCTGTATTGTGGCGGATTACGAGATGTGGGTGCTAATACCTGTAGCGGATTTCCGCCGCGGCCACGTTATGTTGGCGGCCTTCAGCACGCCGGTAAGCGGGATTTATCGCCAGGGTTGTAATGAGGGCCTTTATCTTTACCCACTCTTTTTTCTCATCTTTGGTAACACTGTCCTGTAACGCTTTCAATTCTACATGGTATCTACAGCATGCAATGCATAATTAGGGCACATCTCTTCTTCACCAGGTAACAATTCCTATTCATCCTTAAATGATATACAGTTCAATGTGCAAAATCTTGCAACTTGATCCGCATATCCATTTCCCAATGACACAAAATCTTGCAATTCTTCCATGGTATCTACAACATGCAATGCATAATTAGGGCACATCTCTTCTTCATTAGGTAACAATTCCCATTTATTCTTAAATGAAATACAGTTCAATGCGCAAAACCTTGCGACTTGATCTGCATATCCATTTTCCATTGACACAAAATATTGTGATTTCAGGTGTGCACTGCACTTCACCACAGCAATCTTTTCAGGCAATTGAATAGCTTGTAACAACTCATGAATCGTTTCCCCATTTCTCACTGTTGAACAAGAAGAGGTCAGGAAACCTCTCTGTGACCACAGCTGGCCAAAGTCGTCGACTATTCCAAATCCGTACTGACTGACCGTATAAATGGTAACTTTAAGCTGCATGAAAACATGGGATGCTCTGTTAAGGGCTACCAACTCCACTACTTGTGCAGAATCACTCCTTGAAGCCAGGATGCTTCGAGTATACCAGAAATTATGCACACCGCATATCCCACTCTCATTACTCCCGTGTTATCTCTTAAGAAGGAGCCATCAACAAAGACAATCTGGCCATTTTCTTCCATTTAGGTAGCCCTAATATCAGGTCTCAGTTTTGTGCACAAATCAGTTACTTTGAGACAGTCATGTTCAACTTCATCCAATTTGTCAAATTCAGCATTCTCCTTTGGAAGCAAAGTTGCTGGGTTAAGCACTGTACACCTCTTGATTGATAGATTTGGGGACCCCAGGATGATCGTCTCATAACGAGTCAGCCTGGCAGTGGTCAGATATTGCGTCTTTGGATCTAGTAAGTAAAACTTCAATGAAGTGAGGGACCATAACAGTTAAAGGATGTCCCATAACAATGTTCTCACTCTGAGTGAGGTTCAGTCCAACCGCAGATACAGAATGCAGACAGCCTGGTAAAGCTGCTGCAACCAGGTCCAAAGTAGCTGAAAATTATACTACTGGGCGGTTTACATCACCATGGGCTTGCGTCAGAACAAACAAGGAACATGCATCACTATCATGACAAAACAACATGAAGGGTTTTGTGTGGTCAGGCATTCCCAAAGCCAGCGCTTTGCACAGACTCTCTCTCAACTTAGTAAAGGCTCTCATACAGGCTTGATGTAGCTCTAGAGGATCAGTAACTTTTTTATGAGTCAGCTTCTGCAATGGCTTTGAAACGACTGAGAGACACCCGGTCCTTAAGAAGTAAACTTACCAGGAGACGCGAATAGGTTGATTTGCATGGAGTATTCTAGCTACATCGTGACCCATGCTTCTCATTAATAAATGCACACAATTTAATAACCATTAATCTTGTTATCAATCATCAATTAATAATCAACACACCATGACATTTCAGCTATGAATAACCACAACTCAAGATACGTTTAGTAATTTTTATTTCCCTGTTTGTTACAATACTCAGGGGGTTATTCTAACTTTGGAGGAGGTGTTAATCCGTCCCAAAAGTGACGGAAAAGTGACGGATTTACCACCAGCCGTATTACGAGTCCATTATATCCTATGGAACTCGTAATACAGCTGGTGGTATATCCGTCACTTTACCGTCACTTTTGGGACGGATTAACACTCCTCCAAAGTTAGAATAACCCCCTAAATCATGAGATGATTTCAAACTTTATTCAGTTCAAGCAATTCTTCATTAATTTGTTAGTAACCGCCAATAACATAACCTAATCAAAACTTGCATCAGAATATATTCTATAGCATACAAGACATCAAAGGCAAATATGTCAACATAAATAGCAGAGTTCATCAAATCAGTCTGTCAATCATTTGTCTCTGTAATTCTGTCAGAGTCACAGAGTAGGATACCTCACCTAACCCAGATTAGCATTAGCATGTGGGACTTCATGCGAAAACAATTTAGAACATGAATTTGGAAAACATCTAGCTAAGAGAAAAACTATTAGACAGCGCATTTGGTACGTAGAAAGAAAAGGCACAAAAGGTAATTCAGTCACATTATCATGTCTACCTATCCTCGGTATGGATCAGCAACAAAGTCAGTCTTCGTCCTAAGGTCATCAGTAGATCAGCATTGCATCAGGCTCTCAAAGACCATGAGCCCAATGACAGAATCTCGAATCTCCTTCCCAATATTGCATCAATTTCAGAATAAGGTCTGCTCTCAATTCACTCTGACACGTTGTTATATCAAAGTCACCCAGACTATCCCCCAATTCCTAACTGGTCAATTAATCATACAATTTTCTCTAGCCAATAATTTTTGTAACTCAAATCTATAAATTCTAATATTACACAGAGCTCAGGTTGTTGATTGGTTCATTGTACGATGTCCTCATCATCCGGCTCATCAGGTATCGAAAAAGCTGCATCTTCTTCTCCAGTCAGTGCCTCTATTGTTCGAGTCCTGGGAAAGTACACTCAGAGCGCTTTACACACTATTTGCTACAATTCCAATTCCATCATCTCCTGTCCGTCGGTTCATGCAAAGGTTTCAGCTAAGCAAAATGTATTAAACAATAAGCAGTTCATGGTTAGTTCAATTTGTCAGCATCTTTTCATTGAACGTTAATATTCAGCGTCTGCACAAGGCCTGGCAAAACTAGGCCACGACTTTGGCTAAGTTAAGCCCTACAACATAATGCAAAACATTAGTTGTATCTCTTAATATGACATACTACTACATTATTTTCACACATTTTCTTTATTTACGTGTAAGTTAGCCTTCTTCTTAATACTTTTTGTGAATACTGGTGGCCATCCTCCGACGTCACAATTTCAAACGTGCACATTATTTTTCTACTTTAGTAATTTTTCTACTAAACTCATTATTCAAAATACATAAACATTCATTAGTGATTTCGAATCAAGACATTTGCATTAACAATCCCTCCTCTGATGACTAAGGGGGTCATTACAACATTGGCGGTAAAAGCAGCTTACCGCCGTGCTGAAGACCGCCAACACACCGCCGCGGCCGCGGAATACCGCCACTGCCTTTATGACCCACAGCTCGGAATCTGCCAAAATCCAGACACCCACACAAGTCCGCCACACCAAAGGTCAGTGATAAACTGGCGATAACAAAACCTCTACCGTCACGCCAACAGGAATACGCCCATACTATCACGATCCACGAATCTACGCGGGGGTCTTTCAACCGCGGTATTCCATTAGCGGTACACACCGCTGTGCTCAAAATACACACAGTCTTACAAAACACTATGACATTGGACAATTCCAAATACACACACCTGATACACATACACACACCACTCCCACACACCCAATACAATTTAAAACACACACCCACATTACACACAAACCCTTACGACAACAATTGCGACAGAAGGCCAGAGAGAGACACCACCAGAAAGAACAATAGCATCCACAGGCACTCAACACCATCACTCACACAACATCCAAGCACCTCACCCAACACACCTCTAACTATTACCCCACACATCACAGCACGCACCACCCCACACATCACCCACACTACCCCATGGCACTGCAAAGACACCCCAGGTTTTCTGAGGAGGAGCTGATGGTCATGGTGGAGGAAATCATCCGGGTAGAGCCACAGCTATTCGGAGCACAGGTGCAGCATACCACCATAGCTAGGAAGATGGAGCTATGCGAAGAATCGTGGATAGGGTCAACACAGTGGGACAGCACCCAAGAACTAGGGATGACATCAGGAAGAGGTGGAACGACCTATGGGTGAAGGTGCATTCCGTGGTATCCAGACACCACATTGCGGTTCAGAGGACTGGCGGCGGGCCCCCACCTCCTCCCCCAGAACTCACAACATCGGAGGAGCAGGTTTTGGCTATACTGCATCCTGAGGGCCTCGCAGGAGTAGCTGGAGGAATGGACTGTGGTAAGTCAAATCTTTCACTACTTCATCCCCCACCCACCTGCATGCTATCACATACCCCCACCCTCGCCCTCACCCCCATCACTCCAACTCCCCACATATGTCCCAATATCACAAACCACGCATCCCAAACCCAAGACCTGCATGTAACACCAAAGCATGGACACCGATCACCAAAGCATGTCCACTGCACATACCCATGCACCCCCCTAAACCATTATCACACAAGGTCCTACACAAGAATGCAAGCACTGGAGTACAGGGTCACCCACCCATTGCACACCATGGCACACACAGATGCAATAATCATGCTTTTACACCCCTGCATGGCCCCCACCCAACGTCACCGGTCAGGAGGGTCCAGGCATGTCCACTCCACCCACAGAAGAGGCCCACAGTGATGACAGCAGCTCTGTCCAACTGGATCTAGATGACCAGCCCGGCCCATAATGGGACCTCGAGATAGTCGGTTCCCCTCACACTGGCACAGGCCACTACAGAGCTTCGCCCCTCTGGAAACACCAGCACAGCACCCACCCAGCGGGCCCATACCTCTTTCCCCAGGACACGTCAAGCAGCGTGTGTCCACCACTACAGGGAACCCAGGGTAACCCACCACCCCAACAACACCAGGGACCTGAGGGCAGTGGTAGGGGGCCCACGGTTCAGGGGACAGAGGCCCAGGGATACAGGGGAACTGGGTGGGCTGTTGTGCGACAGAGGGAGGACAGGCCCAGGGAACCCACTCTCCACGAGGCCCTCTCTAACATCATGGGAGCATACCACCATTCCCAGGAGACGATGGCAGCGGTACTGGCCAAGTTTCAGGAGACCCAGCGGCTGCAGGAGGAACAGTATTTGGGCTTCAGGGAGGAACTCAAATCCATCAATTACACCCTGGGCACCATTGTAGGGGTGCTGAAGGAACTCGTCAACACCAGGAGGGACACTGTGGCACAACAAGGGGCCCCTGACACTAGCCTGGACAATGAACTGCCCACCACATCCGCCGGCGCTAGTGGACAGGAGGCACCGCCACAGGACCACGACACCAGCACCCCACCCCCTGCAGATGGAGAACCACCCCGCAAACGGTCCCTGAGATCCAGGACAACGAAAGAGAACAATGCCAAGACCCCCGCCAAAAAATGAGACCACCTTGATTGTCATCCTTCTGTCCCACTTTGTCACCCTGTCCATCCTTAAACTGCCCCAGCTCCACTTCCTATGCCCCTTTGGACAATGCACCTGTGAGACTAACAGACTGGACTCTGCCATGGACATTCCTCCACCATCACCCCTGACCATTGTACAACCCCATCCACTATTTAGCACTTAAATAAACACCCTTAATTCACAAAACAATCTGGAGTCACTCTGTGCTTTGAAAATGTGTATTAGCATAAACTGTGGCAAAATGCTATATCCAATGTAATGTCAACATACCTATGTCACACAGCTCTAGTCCATGCGGAAACAAAGCAGAGGTCACACAGTGGGACCCACATCTATGAAATTGAAAGGGAAAGTGACAACTCAGTGTCCATATACTGGGTGAAAATGACAGACAGATGAGAGGTAGAAGAATTAAATCAGATGTAGCAGGCAGTGTTGTCTTCTTACCTGTGTCTCACTGGAAGTATTTTGCTGGATCACCGTGTTCCTGTTGTCTATGTCCTCTTCTTCTGCTTCCTCGTCTTCACTGTCCACAGGCTCCACAGCTGCCACAACACCTCCAGCTGGATCATCCTCCTGCAGAAAAGGCACCTGTCATCGCAAAGCCAAGTTGTGAAGCATACAGCAGGCCATGATGATCCCATCACACCTTCTTTGGTGAGTAGAATAGGGAACCACCTGTCATATGGAGGCACCTGAACCTGGCCTTCAGGAGGCCGAAGGTCCTCTCTATAATACTCCTAGTTCGTCCATGTGCCTCATTGTAGCGTTCCTCTGCCCTTGTCCTGGGATTCCTCACTGGGGTCAGTAGCCATGACAGGTTGGGGTAACCAGAGTCACCTGTAAATGGCGAGGGACAACTGTTAGACACACACTAACTCTTAGGGACATCGCCAGACCCAGACACCTAGTCACACTGTATTGGGTCCATGTCCTCACCTAATAGCCACACACGGTACCTCTGGAGTTAGCCCATCACATAAGGGATGCTGCTATTCCGCAGAATATAAGCATCATGCACTGAGCCAGGAAATTTGGCATTCACATGGGAGATGTACTGGTCTGCCAAACACACCATCTGCACATTTATAGAATGGTAACTCTTCCGGTTTCTGTACACCTGTTCACTCCTGCGTGGGGGACCCAGGCTACATGTGTCCCATCAATGGCACCCATGATGTTGGGGATATGTCCCAGGGCATAGAAGTCACCTTTCACTGTAGGCAAATCCTCCACCTGAGAGAAAACGATGTGTTTCAGCAGGGCAGACAACACTCTGGACAACACGTTGAAAAATATAGGTTGGGACATCCCTGATGCTATGGCCACTGTTGTTTGAAAAGACCCACTTGCTAGGAAATGGAGTACTGACAGCACCTGAACTAGAGGGGGGATTCCTGTGGGATGGCGGATAGCTGACATCAGGTCTGGCTCCAACTGGGCACACAGTTCCTGGATTGTGGCACGATCAAGTCTGTAGGTGATAATTACATGTCACTCCTCCATTGTCGACAGGTCCACCAGCGGTCTGTACACCGGAGGATGCCGCCATCTCCTCACCTGCCCCAGCGAACGTGCTCTATGGAGGAGAACAGCGAGCAGAGAGTCAACCAACACAGAGGTACATAAACACAACTTAATCAGAAAATGTTTTCAAATCGACATATGGCTGTATTAGTGTTTAAGCAAGGCCTAGATATCTGTGATGCAGTCAAAAATAATGCCATGTGGCTCCCTGAAATGGCGGCCGTCTGACATGTAAGGTGGGACAAGGAGATATGAGGTAACTGCGCTGGCATTGTACACCATCGCGGTAGGCAGTCAAAGACCGCAGCGCAATCTCGCATTGGTTAACATTGGACCCTATGGGTCCCAGGAGCCAATGACGATGTACGCCGGCGGTGATGGTACGCACCTCCACGGGCGTCACTGCCATTTTCTCTCTGTTCAATCACTTGATACCTGATCTTTGACAGGAGAGGACCTACACTGCAAGTGCTGCTGTGACCTCAGTCTGGAAGAGACAATGGCTCGTGTGTCTGGGGAAAGGTCCCCTGCGTTCAGCACGGAGGAGTTGGAGAAACTATTCAATGGGGTCCTCCCCCAGTACACGCTACTCTACGGTCCTCCAGGCAAACAGGTGAGTACACTGTGAGCATGCTGTGTAGGCAATGACTGTTTCGAGTGGTGTGGATGGAAGATAGTGGGAGAGAATGAGGCGTGCATGAAACGACGGTGAGTGCATGTGCGTCATGGCAAGGGTAGGGATGCGGGCCAATGACTGTGACGGTGCGGACGGTTATATCTTCTCCTTTTCCCCTGTACTATTCCTGTAGGTCAGCTCCCACCAGAAGAAGGATATTTGTCGTGCCATCGCCAAGGACGTCCGGACCCTGGGGGATTACCACAGACGGAGCACCCACTGCCGGAAAAGATGGGAGGACATTCGCCGCTGGAGCAAGAAGATGGCAGAGGCCCAGCTGGGGATGGCCTCCCAACGTGGGAGGGGTACCCGTCGCACCATGACCCCCCTGATGTTCCGGATCCTGGCGGTGGCATACCCGGAGTTGGATGGGCGCTTAAGGGCATCACAGCAGCCACAAGGGGTGAGTACACTCTCATTCAGCTGATTCAGCGCGCATTGGAGGTTTCTGGGTGGGGGAGGTGGGCTGTGGGTTCCCCTAGGCCAGGGCGAGTTTAGTAGGCAAGGTCCCTTCTTAAGGCAGGCCCTGTGGCACCCCACCCCACCTGTGTACAGAGCCAACTACACCTAGTCAGGCTCCTGTGACATCCATGTGTGCAGCAATCGGGCATAGCCTTGTAACCCATGTCCCTGGGATTGATTAGGGAACTCCAAGTGCACGGCGTAGTGCAGGGGGCTTCTGTGTCTGTAGTGTCCGCCAACGGTAGCGGTATTGCATGCACTCAACATGTCTGTCTTCTGTCTTCCCCCTCCCCCCTTTTTGTGATCTCCATGTGCTTGTGTGCATTAGCATCATCAGGCGGAGGAGCAGTGGCTCCGGAGCAGAAGGGAGCTGCATCCCGCATGGCCCTGGAGGGCGAGACAATGGAGTCAGAAGCCACCAGTGGGACGGAGGGCAAATGGAGCTCCACGGCGGGGACAGGAACTGTGACCAGCTACACCGACTCCTCCTCTGATGGGAGCTCCCTTGCGGTGGTGAGTCCCTCTGTGCCCCCCCCATCTACAGGTACAGCCGCCACTCCCCCTACCAGCACCACCCTCCCAGCAGCCCCTCAGCGTTTGCCCCGTGGCCGCTCACTCAGGAGGGTGGGCATCTCCTTCGCCTCAGGCACCTCAGCCCATACCCCTGTCACCCCTGCTGCTCTCAGTGAGGAGGCCATTGAACTCCTCAGGTCCCTCACTGTTGGGCAGTCTACCATTTTGAATGCCATCCAGGGTGTAGAGAGGCAGTTGAAACAGACCAATGCATACCTGGCGGGCATTCATTCTGGTCAGGCAGCCCATCAACAAGCTTTTCAGACTCTGGCCTCAGCACTGATGGCAGCCATTGTCTCTGTCTCTAGCCTCCCCCCTCCAACTTCCTCCATCCAGACCCAAACCCCTGTACCCCAGCCTATCCCAAGCACACCATCAGACCAGCATTCACACACCTCAACACACAAGGGAAGCTCAGGCAAACATAAGCACCACACATCCCACAGGCACTCACACAAGCATCATACACATGCAGACATACCAACAGCCACTGCCTCCACTGTGTCCCCCTCCTCCTCGTCTCCCTCCCCCCTCCCTGTCTCGTCTCCACTCACACCTGCATGCACTACATTGTCAGACACTACCTCCCTCACCAGCACACCCCGCTCACGTGCACTCACCACCCCCACTACCATTCACACATCCCCTGTGTCCTCTACCAGTGTGTCTGTGAGCCCACCTCCCAAGGTACACAAGCACAGCCACACACCCACCCAACAGCCATCCACCTCACGACAGCCTCCAGCCCATGCACCTTCACCCAAAGTCACCAAACGTACACCTCCTACAACCACTACCTCTTCCTCAACTCCCAAACCTCCTCCATCTACCCATCCGAGTGTCTCTAAAAAACCTTTCCTGGCCAACCTTTACCTCTTCCCCTCACCTCCCCAACCCCTTCAGTCTCCTAGGGCCCGCCTCTCCAAGTCCCAACCTAGCGCCTTAGCCACAACATCTGCGGGAACAGTGGTGCCAGTAGTAACCGGCTTCTGGAGTGCGCCAGGCAGCAGGGCAGCCATTGTGCCAAGGAGCCAG
Organism: Pleurodeles waltl; assembly: GCF_031143425.1. Taxonomy (NCBI): domain Eukaryota; kingdom Metazoa; phylum Chordata; class Amphibia; order Caudata; family Salamandridae; genus Pleurodeles; species Pleurodeles waltl. Next base: position 868,759,362 of record NC_090445.1, on the reverse strand, counting down.
AGCACGGACAGTCCCCCACCTCAAAAGCACAAAAAGTTGGCCAGTGCCCGGCGGGAGAGAGGAAAAAAATCTTCCACCAAAGCCGCTCCCAGGGATACAGTTGGGAGTGTGTAGAAAGCTGCGCCACCATCCAAGGTGGGGAAGGGGCACAGTAAAACAGGGAAGTCTGGGAAAACCTGCACAGTGGACAAGACCACCACAAGCACAGCTGAACAGGACACCACAGCCACAAGTACCGCTGAACAGGACACCGCCGCCACCAGCACTGCTGCCAAGGACACTGCCGCCACCAGCACCACTGCCAAGGACACCGCTGCCACCAGCACTGCTGAACAGGACACCACAAGCACCGCTGAACAGGACACCGCCACCACCAGCACTGCTGCCAAGGACACCGCTGCCACCAGCACCGCTGAACAGGACACCGCCGCCCCAAGCACCGCTCCCGAGCACACCGCCGCCACCGGCACCGCTGCCAAGGACACCACCGCCACCAGCACCGCTGCCAAGGACACCGCCGCCACCAGCACCGCTGAACAGGACACCTCCCGCCACGAGCACCGCTGAACAGGACACCGCTGCAACAAGCACCGCTGAACAGGACACCGCCGCCACAAGCACTGCTGAATAGGACACCGCCGCAAAAAGCACTTCAGGCCAGTGAGTGCCAAAGATTCTGACCCTACTGAGGCCGCCACGAGCAGGATGAAGCACTCTGGGCACAAAGCCCCCTCCAGAACCAGTGGAGAGATACATCCACTACCTCAGTCCTTGGCAGGATGACGCACTCTGGGCACAAGGCCCCTTCCAGAACCAGTGGAATATCACATCCACTACCTCAGTCCTTGGCAGGATGAAGCACTCTGGGCACAAAGCCCCCTCCAGAACCAGTGGAGAGATACATCCACTACCTCAGTCCTTGGCAGTATGAAGCACTCTGGGCACAAAGCCCCCTCCAGAACCAGTGGAGACTGTTATCCACTTGAGAGACTGTGGCTTTGCACTCCCTAGGATAAAGCAGTGGGCAAACCACCCACTGGAGAGACTTGAGAGACTGTGGCTTTGCACTCCCCAGGATAAAGCAATGGGCAAACCACCCACTGGAGAGACTTGAGAGACTGTGGCTTTGCACTCCCCAGGATGAAGCAGTGGGGAAACCACCCACTGGAGAGACTTGAGATACTGTGGCTTTGCACTCCCCAGGATGCAGCAGTGGGCAAACCACCCACTTGAGAGACTTGAGAGACTGTGGCGTTGCACTCCCCAGGATAAAGCAGTGGGCAAACCACCCACTGGAGAGACTTGAGAGACTGTGGCTTTGCACTCCCCAGGATAAAGCAGTGGGCATGGAGCCCCCTCGTGGATCTGGCATAGTGTACTCATCCGGCTGAGGTGCCCCGCCTTCCCTTCCGCCTGAGGTGCCTGTTTTATTTCTATCTGATGCTCCAGCAGTGTTCTCTCCATCTTGTTTGGGTATTGAGTGTGGGCCTCGCCCATGCATTTTGGGCCCAGTGGTCCACGGACTATGATGGTGTAATACCTTGGACTTGTATTCTTGGTGTATATATTTGTTTATAGTATAAATATCTTTATATATGTATATCTTTTTGATTAATGTATTTGAATGTATTACAATTGTTCGACTAATTTCCTTTTGTCCTTGCATTCTTCCGGGGGGTCGGGGTTGTTAATGTAATGTATCAACATGTATTAGTGTGTGTGTTGTAGTGGGTGAGGGTGAGGGTGGGGGTGGGAGTGTTGGGTGTTGCATGTGTGTGTCACTGTTTTTTCCCTCCCCCCCATTTCGTAGGTGCAGTACTCACTGTGATCTTCACCGCTGTCTTTGTTGTTCCTGGTAGAGGAGCAGGAAGATAAAGGCTGGTAGAATCTGGAGCTCGGGTTCCATGGCGTCCTGAATCCTCGTGGGGTGTGTAGAGGTGAGCGTTTTCCCTTCAAAGTCCTGTTTCCGCCGTGTTTTTGTTTGCGGTGAAACCGCCCCGGAAAAGGTGGCGGATTGGACTGTTGTAATAATGTGGGCGGTACATTGTCTTCCGCCTGTCTGTTGGCGGTTACCGCCGCGGTGTTTGTTTGTACCGCCTTGGCGGTCGGAGTGTTAAAGTGGCTGTCTATGTTGCCGGTTTCCGCCACGGTCGTGATTCCATTTTTATTACCGCCGGCCTGTTGGCGGTTTTACCGCCGCTTTTACACCGACCCCCAGGGTTGTAATGACCCCCTAAATGTCATCACACTACGTTTACCATCAATAGTTTTACAACTCAGTTTCCTCAGCATTTTGTCTACTTCTCAAATCTTCCCTACAATTCCTAGAGTTAATCATTTTACAGACTCCGCAGTCCTTCACTAGAAGGAGGTCTAAAGCAAGACAATTTTGTAGAGTCACAGCTCTATCCGCAGCCAATTCAGTATCTATCAGGAATTTTGCCACTGTAAAATTTGTCAGCATGTTATCCACAATAGTAGACAACTTTCGTATCTTGATTGAGTTCAGGGTGACTACCAATGAAGGAATCACTGCACCAAATATATCTCCCACTACTGCAGAAGAGGATTCCCTCCTCTGTCGCTTATGATGTAATTCAGTCAATTCGGAAACTTTTTCAAGTCATCTATCTGATAAATCTTTGGGAATACTATCCCCAAAAACATGTCCCATACCATCCTCTTGGAAGACGGTAATAAGCATTGAGTCCACAAATATAATAAATCCCCGGAATTGCAGGGTCCTGGCCATTGAACATAAAAGTCCACTTACTCTGAAACAAAAACATATGCCTACATTCACTCGTACCCACAAATAAAGTGTCAGTGCATGATTTTGGCTTATACATACATAGCTTCCCTACTTGTAATGCATCTAATGCTAATTTTCCTTGCGTCTTAATTGTAGTGTAAGCATAATCATTCTTGTAAGTCCTTTTCTTTAAGCCTTTTTCTAATATCTCCTTTAATGCCTTTCTCCTGTCATCAGTATAACCTAAGAAGCTCTTCTATAAAGGTGTAAGCAAGCATGTAAGATTATTTTTATGAGCATATGCAGTCCCAAATGTTAGTGTAGGCTCGAGAACACTACATCATGGTTAGAATAAAAATACTGGATATACTCCTGATCATAGAATCTTGCAAGTAGCAGACTACAACTTATTCTGTAGGTTAGTGGAAGACTGTGGTATGTAACTCCTTCCTCAACTGACAAAGGAATTTGCGTACAAACAAGACAATGCCTTGCATCCATTGTCTCAAAATACTCACTCAACAAGCGATAGAAGACGTTAGAAGAAAGTTCTCCTTGAGCATTAGTATAGTCATGCAAGTATTTCTCATCCAACTTAAACTTCTCCGAAGCTGTTAGTGTAGTAGTCTCAGCAGCAGAGGTACAATTGGCTCCTTTCACATCAAATACAGACATCCCCACAATCACCACTATAAACATAATTTCACACATGATTGCCAATCCAACGCTTATCTATTTACAGGGCCTAGCATTCCTAACTTGATTATTTAACTCAGCCATGATCTGTAAAGAATCAGAAAGCAGAAGTAACTCTTATAAAGTGCAGCGAAAATAAAAAATGAAAAATTCTTCTTCACAGTTCAGTCTTGCATCCAGGAACCCCTTTTTCCTTTGTCAAAATCGATAAGTAGCTTGTCATATCTGGTTTTCAATGTCAAATCAGGTCATCAATGTCTCTTCCAGTTTGTTTTCAACAGTCACCGTTCTCAAAATATTTTCAATTTGATTCAAAAGTTCAGTTCCTTAATCGTCTTCAGGTTACATCAAAATACTGACTTGGAACCTCTCTATCAAAGCAAAAAGACAAAAACTGGTGTTGACATTCATTAGTAGTTGCATAGGCCCATTCAGGACCTGCGTATCTTCGACTTGCTATTCTCTTCCTCTTCAACTTTTGATCACCACTCAGTTCTCCTTCACTCAATTCTTCCTTTCTCATACTATCTACTTCTTCCTCTATTGTTTCATTTATAACAAGTTCCTTTCTTTTTTCTACTTGCAATTCAGGCCAATTATCTCCTTTTCTCGATCCTTTTATCAATATTCTTTTCAGGATTGGACTCTTCTCCTTCTCCTTCTCCTTCTCTATGGTGTTTTCTCTTGATGGACCTGCAACGGGCTCAGGAGGAGTTAGATCGCCTTGACTTTGATCCGTCTCAACGCCTTCCACTTCTTGGTCTGGCACTTGCTTTGTTTGCTTCTCAGCACTGTCTGCTTCTTCGAGAACCCCTGCTGAGCTAGGCTCTCCTGCTGTATCCCTTGAGATTGATTCTTCCGCACCTTCCTGTAATTCTTCACTTTCATCTCTTATAGGGGTGATAGAGCCATCTTCCACAAGCTCTTGTTCAATTTCAGGCTGTCTTTGTTCTATTTCTCGTTCAGGTGCGGCAACCTGTTTCACCGTTGTTGGTGCTCTCAACAACGCTTCTTCATGATCCAGTGGACATGCCACTTTCTTTATGTGACTCGCGTGAATCCAGTTCGGGAGTCCTGCACACTTCACAGCTGTCGTAGTTGTTAGAATCACCTGGTAAGTCCCTCTCCAGCGTGGCTCCAAACACATCTTGCAAACATGTTTTCGGACAATGACCCAGTCGCCGGCTCTCAGGTTGTGCCCTGGATCGTAAATTGGTGGCAAGGTAGTGGCCTCCACCTGCTGAGAGAAATAGCAAACCACATCCGCCAGACCCTTGCAGTGGTACAACACCATATCATCTGTAATATTTACAAGTGCATTGGCTGGAACTGCTGGCAATCTCATTGCTCTGCCTATAAGAATCTTGTGGGGCGAAAGTCCTGTCTTCTTGTCAGGTGTATTTCTCATTGACATCAATACCAAAGGCAATGCATCTGGCCATTTCAGATTCATAGCTGCACACATCTTAGCAATTCTTGATTTCAAGGTACCATTCATCTGTTCCACTAGTCCTGATGCTTCAGTGTGGTAGCTACAATGCAACTTCTGCTCAATGTTTAGTGCTGCACACAAAAGTTTGATCACCTCATTATTGAAGTGAGTTCACCCAATCTGATTCTTAAGAGATCGGAAATCCGAAACGTGGTATCAACTCTCTAAGTAACAACTTCGCTACTGTGAGGCTATCATTTCTTCTTGTGGGGTATGCTTCAATCCAGTGACTAAAAATGCACACAATCACCAACACATATTTCAAACCTCCACATGCAGGCATCTCAATGAAATCCAATTTCATTCAGCTGAATGGACCTCCTGCTCTTCCAATGTGGCTCAAATTCACCACGGTCCCTTTCTCCGCATTTCATTGTTGACAGATAATGCAGCAATGGCATACTGCTTCTGCTGCCTGCCTAAACGTAGGGTTAAACCAATCAATTTGAACAATCGAACCATGACATCCCTTTCAATATGTGCCTGACCATGATAGTGTCTCCCCATTTGTGACAACAAACTATTTAGCAAAACCATTTGACCCTCTTCTTATACCCATAGCTCATCCTACCTCTGGACGCACTTCATCTTCAACCACAATTTATTTTCTTCCTTGTCATCATTACTCTGCAAGTTTTTCAATTTTTCCATTGTGTCAATCACCCTTAATGCAAACCCTGTACATTTAGGCCCTCATTACAACCCTGGCGGTCCAAGACCGCCAGGGCTGTTCCGGAGGAAGCACCGCCAACAGGCTGGCGGTGCTTCACAAGGCATTACGACCGTGGCAGAAACGCCGCGGTCGCACCGCTGGGGCCGGTGGTTTCCCGCCACAATGGCCCCGGCGGTTGTAATCCACCAGGGCAGCGCTGCTTGCAGCGATGCCCAGGGGATTACGAGTCCCCCTACCGGCAGCCTTTACCTGGCGGTTTGAACCGCCAGGAAAAGGCTGGCGGTACGGGGAGTCGCGGGGCCCCTGGGGGCCCGTGCAACTTTTCACTGTCTGCTATGCAGACAGTGAAAAGCACGACGGGTGCAACTGCTCCCGTCGCACGGCCGCAACACCGCCGGCTCCATTTGGAGCCGGCTCCTGTGTTGCTGCCGAGATCCCCGCTGGGCTGGCGGGCGGAAACTAGGTTTCTGCCCACCAGCCCAGTGTGGATCTCCTAATGGCCGCGGCGGGAGTGCAGCTGCATTGGCGGCCGCCCGGCGGTCCGATCTTGGCAAGGTCATAATGAGGGCCTTAGTGTCTTCCTCAGACATCAACTCCCATTTGTCCTTGAACAATATACAGTTCAATGCGCAAAACCTTGCGACTTGGTCCGCATATCCATTTCCCAGTAGCACATAGCCCTGTGATTTTAGATGTGCACTGCATTTCACCACGGCAATTTCTTCAGGCAACTCTATTGCAACAGCAACTCCTTTATTCTGTTGTCATTTCTTACTGGTGAACCAGTAGAGGTCAGGAAACCTCTCTGTGACCACAATTGACCAAAATCATGAACAGTTCCAAATCCGTATTGGCTATCTGTGTAGATAGTGACTCTCAGTCTAGCAGATACATGGCATGCTCTAGTAAGAACTACCAATTCTGCTACTTGTGCAGAATATACGCCTCGAAGCCAAGAAGCTTCTAATGTACCTGTAATTGTGCACACGGCATAGACTGCTCTCAGTGTTCCTGTACCATCTCTGAGACATGAACTATCAACAAAGACAATTTGGTCATTTTCTTCCAATCGTGTGTCTCTGATATCGGGTCTTTGTTTTGTGCACAACTCTGTTACCTCAAGACAATCATGCTCAATGTCTTCTTCCTTTTCAATTTCAACAGTATCACTTGGAAGTAATGTTGCTGGGTTCAGCACTGTACATCTTTTCAGTGTTACATCTGGAGCACCTAAAATGCTCAACTCTTACCTTGTCAGTCGGGCACCAGTCAAATATTGTTGTCAGTAAAATCTCAACTGAGTGAGGTACCATTACCGTCAAAGGGTATCGCATCACTACTCCCTCACATTGAGAAAGGTATTGACCAACTGTGGCAACTGCACACAAACAACCTGGTAAGGCTGCTGCAACTGGGTCCAAGGTAGCTGAAAAATAGGCTACTGGGTTATAAGCACCTCCATGGATCTGTGTCAATACAGACAAAGAACAAGCATCACGTTCATGACAAAACAATGTGAATAGCATCGTGTAATCAGTCATTCCCAACGCTGGAGCTCTGCACAAACTCTCTCTCAATTCAGTAAACGCTTTCATCTGGTCCTGGTCTAATGTAATAGGATCTGTATCCGCCTTATGTGTCAGCTGCTGCAATGGTTTGGCAAACTCAGCAAAATATGTAATCCACTGATGACAATAACCTACCATTCTTAAAAACATTCTGACATCTCTCTGTGAAGTCGGGGGACTTCTTTGCAATATCATTGTAATTCTTACTTTGGAAATTCTCCTTGACCCTTTCTCAATTTGGTGTCCCAGATATTTCACTGACTTCTGACAATACTGCAATTTTAAAGATGACACCTTATGCCCAAATTTTCCCAAGTGATTCAACAGGGCAATCGAGTCATTCTTACACTCGTCCCTTGTTTTGGATGCAATCAGTAAGTCATCAATGTATTGCACCAGAGTCGATTGGTACCGTAGTTCCAATTACTCCAAATTATTTTTCAAAATCTGATTGAACAAGGACGGAGACTCCGTGTACCCTTGAGGAAGCCTGCACCAGCTGTAGACTCTGTCTAGGAATTTGAAACTAAAGAGAAACTGACTATCCTCATGAAGAGGCACAGAAAAGAAAGCTTGTGACAAATCAACCACTGTGAACCATTCTGCATCGCATGGAATTTGGAACATTATTACTGCTGTATTTGGCGCCACAGGACAACACTTGACCACCATGTCATTCATCTTTCGCAAGTCCTGTACAATTCATACTTTCCCACAAGGTTTCTTCAGGCCCATTATCAGAGAATTACATGGACTGCTCATCACTTCTTTCAAAACCCATAGTTTCAAGAAATCTCCAATTATATGTGCTACTTTCATTAGAACATCTTGTGCAATGTTGTACTGTGGAAGCTGTGGAAACACTACACCTGGTATCAAGGTGACCTTAGTTGACTCCACTCCCTTGATCAGACCCACTTCTTTACCTGTCAGGACCCACACATTTTCCTGCACTGCTCCCTGCAAATCTGCATGATGCCCTTTAACCATAAACATCAGGAAAAACTCAATTAACGAGTACTCCTCACTGGTGGTTTAATTCTCAATCGCTAGAGTTAGTGCTTCTTCATCATCACTATTCGTCTAAATCTCTATTCCAGTAGATGAACAAGTAATCGAGTATTTGGTCTTGCACAATAAGTCCCTTCCCAGTAAGGTTACTGGACTTGAATCACAGACTACAAACTTATGCAGTCCCTGAAAGTTGCCAATTTCAACCTGTACTGGATCTGTGATCGGATTTTTCAAATGCATATTCGCTTCCCCCTCAACCTGATCTGTTCTTCCGGAAAGAGGTAAGTTTGGAACTTCTGCACTCCTCACTTAGCACGTGTAGCAACCGTGTCCACTAAAAATGAGACCTTATGAACCATCACCTTACCTCTCACAAAAGGTCCTCACTGATCTACCTTTAGTGAGGCAGCAAGCATACATTGCTCCTCATCCAAATTATCACTCATCCAGTCACCATTTATTTCATTCTCGCTTTTGTGATGGAAATTGTGCACTGTGTCACTACTTCTGTCTTGTCTCTGACCTGTGACCTGCTGAGTAAGCATCATCTGTTGCTGTTTCATCGGGGCTTAAGGTATCTGATTTTGCTGTCTAGGTACCATAGGAACCTGCTGCTGCATTGGTTGCAACTGTGTCATTTGTGCACAAGGCCTTTGCACCTGCTGCATGGGTTGGAAATTCTGCACCTGATTCATGTTATTCTGAAAATTTGAATTAAGACCTCTCATTCTTGGGATTTTTACATTTTGAAATGTATTGACATCACCACTTTGCTGAACAAAACCTCCTGCACCATCGTCGGACCCTCCTGCTTCCAATGTCCCATGGCTCTGCAAATATGACACGGTAACATCTTCTTCATCCCTTGCACATCATTCTGAACAACTACAGTACTCAAATACGCTCCGCGATTCATATTGATTCCACGTCCCCTACCTCTCACCTGAGGTTGGAACATAACATTTCCCTGCTGCTGTGGTATCTGCTTCACAAAAGGTCCCTGCACTCCTGTTTAAGCTGCCTTAATCTTCATCACCATTGCTTTCTCCTTCAACTTCTTCTGCTTCAACTCAATCTCGTCACTACAGTATTTTGCATACTGCAACACCTCATCAATCGGCTTCGCTTGCTAACAAATCAAATGAATCTTAATCATTTGACCAACCTGAACACAAAGTGCAACATGTCTTTCGGCTCAATTGCTTATTTGCCACTGTACTCCTTGAACGCCTTCAACAATCTCTCATAGTACTCATGTATTGACTTTTTACCTCCTGCACTGTCCTGTCAATTCTCTGCCAGTCAATATTTTTAGGCAAAATTCTCATCTTCAAGAACTCAATCACCTTATAATAATGTTTTATTACTTAAGGTGATGGTGCACCTGTAGTTCTATCCCTTTCTGGTTCACTTGTTGGCCCATCTATTGCCCTCTTGCATTCTACCCACAAATCAGCTGGAACCACTATCTCCAACAGAGTATTAAAGTCTTTCCACAGACATTTTGAAAGCTTTACAAATCTATCTGTCTGCTGATTCCATTCAACCGGTTTCTCCCTCAGCTTCAAGAAATCACTTGTGAATGACAGAATATCACTCCTGTGCCAAGGAACATGAACAAATTGCCCTCCTGGAATTTCCCTCATTGGCTAACTTTTTACCAGATCCTCTTCTTTCTGAACACTTTCAGACCCTTCTTGTGAATCTCGTTTTTGTTTATCCTTCTTCTACGCCCATCTGCCTTCCCACTTCTCCAATGCTCCCCAAATCTGAGCACTCTGCAATAGTTCCTTGAGATGTGCTTTCATCCTAGCTGATCTCATGTGTTCAAAATCATTTGCTTCAAAATCTAACCTATAGCTCCTTTTCAGATGCTTCGTTTCCCCAATTTCTATGTCATGCTTTTCTGCCAAGTTTGCCAACCTCTGATGTATCTTGCCCACTTCTCTTGTGATTCTTAGACATAACTATCTCAGCTCTTCTTCAGAACAGGATTCTAACTTATTCAGTCCCGTTGATCCCTCAACTAGTTCAGTTATTTCTGTAGCTAGCCTCACTCGAACAATGTACTCTTCACCCTTGGATGCATTCTGTGGAATAGTCAGACTGTCTAACCACTCATTTAACTGCTGTGCTGTCAATCCCTCTAATGAAATATTACATGTGCTTGGCAATGGCACCTGTTGTACTACTGCGCCTGGAGTTTGTGGTATCAAAAGCTTCAAGATCTGACTTACACTTGGGCCATTTGCGGCATCTGGAAGTGCAACGAGTGGACTAAGATCCATTAATGACCTAGATCCATCATGGGTCTGACCCATAGACGAAACTACTTGAACATGTTCTCTTACCCCCCTCCTCACGAGGCTTTGTGACATTTTGCCCTGCTCTCTTGTGCAACTAATGGTACCGCTGGCCCAACAATAATTGGCAGCGATATTGCATCTGGTGCTGCTCTGACACCCGCATTCTGTGGAAGGGTTACTCCCATGCTTTGATTCATCTGTGGAGTCACCTCTGACTGTGTCCCTGTCATTGGTGTAAACTTTGGCAAACCCTGTGACTGTGCCTAAGACATCAACATCGGAGTCGGCTCAGTCTGGACTAACAATGGTCTCGGAACCACTTAGTCCGTAGGAACCACTAAGTTCAAAATTGTCTCAAGAATTGGAATCTCAGAGTAAATTCTCTGTACTGGTGGTGAATGCATCTGTGCTTGGACTACCGTAGTAGTCAACGCTTTAGGAGTACTCTGCACTACCCCTTTTACCTGTCCATTATCTGCCTGCACTGGTCTCACTGTCCCCGACCCTTGTGCTGGGGCAATTGGAGCAGAACTAGTACTCGGACCCCGCTCATGCACCGCATATGGTGGAGGTCGGTCCCTAAGCACTTGAGTAATAAGATCTTCAATATCCAAATCTTCTTCTTCTATGTAGGCCTTTTTCTTCTTTTTACTCCCGGACGAACTCTTATCACTTTTGCTAGTCTCTTCTTTTCCTTCTGACTCATCTTCCTCTGTGATAGCAGGAAACAACTTAACGTCCTGCAATGTCACTGCTCTCCGCTTCTTCTGTTCCCAATCCCATCTCACTTCAGCTAAAGACTTCTCCACCTTTCTTATTCTCCTTTGAAACTTTATCTCTTGCTGCTGTCTCGCTATGAGCTCCCAAACCGCCAAACCGCTAATGCCTCCAACTGTGCTGGTCTCAGAAGGGGCCTTGTGTCATACAACGCCATCTGCAACTGATCCAAAATTCTCAAAGTAAACGATCCATGCTCAGGAAACGCTAAAACTCCCTGTTTTTCTGTCAATTTGCACCACTGCTTTAACCAAAGACATGGCGCGACACCTCGCTCCTCCATCACAATATAATCCAGAGAATTTTCCAGTGGAGTAGGCTCTCCCACAGCCGCCTTAGTGTATGTATCTCCCCTCATGCCACTCTTAAACGCTTTGAAAAACTTCATCTTTTCTATCTTTTCTATCTTTTGTATATTCAAATCAAATCAGGGAATGACTTTTACTCCCAAGACTCCCAAGACTCCTTTCACCCACTTTCTCAACCAATTGCCTATCACGGACGGCTGCCAATCCGCTCGCAACTCTTCTCACTAACCAACCTATCCCAGTGCGACTCAAATGACTTCACACTCACACACACTGCGGCTGACAGTCTTGCGGCTTGTCCTCCTAAACTTCCATTCACACAGAACTAATGCAAATTATTGCGAGCACTATCCAAAAACCAAACCAAAAAAAAATCTGATGGTTTACTACAGGAAGGTAACACGATCGCTCCAGAGACCTTACGGATTTTCACTGATGGCCCTTCCACTCATGCAGCTATTCCTCTTTCTCAGTCTCCCGCAAATGTTACTCTTAACTGATCAATGGGTCTGTCCTGGTGCACATATGACTCACCGGATCTCAGTCGAAAAACCGTTCACTCACTTAAACATGCACTCTCAAGTTTATCAACCATGCCCGATTGACCTACCAAATAGACAAATGACAACAAAAAGCAAGTGTCTCATACACTTTTTAATACTCCGGAGTCCTAGGCCTCGCAGGGTCTGTATATCAACAACCACGTAGACAATTTTGAGCACAAAGCACCACACACATGTGAAGTTTGACGACTTTCCTACTCTCAAACTTTGGAGTATGCAAACTCCTTCAACTACTTCATTTGGAGTACGCAAACTCCTTCAACAACTTTATTTGGAGTACGCAGATTCCCTAAAACCTCACAAACATCACAATTCACCTGTGATTTGCTTAAGCTGTGCAAGTGCAAAACTTATTTCATTCACACTGTCACTAGAACGCTAGAAACATCCTCAAACAAGCATTGGCAAGCTTCAAGGATTTGGTAAAGTCATGGTAAGTTCTTAGGGAGACATTCTCTCTCCATCTTTTAGCATCAAATCTGAAAACCTTAACCTTTACCAATGTCTTTCACCAAATCTGTGGCCTATTTTGATCTCTTAAGGAAACTACTCATCCAGCTCTTTTATCTGTTTTGTAAAAGGAAACCTTGTGATGGTTTCTTAGGGAGACGTAACCATCCTACTGTGTCATCATTTCTAGAGAGCAAAAGGGACCATACGATGGGCTCTTGAGGAGACTAACCATGCAGGGGTCTTATGATGGCATCTGAAAGAGACTAACCATCCTACTCTGCTACCATTTCTGTTAGCACGTCTGATCTTATTTTGTTTATAAGGGGACACGTTAGAGGTTTGATGGACATTTTGACTGCGCTTAGAGTAATTCCCACCATAAGTCACAAATACAATACAAATCATCTATAATATCAATCAACAGTATAAATAATCATTGGAGTCAGTAATCTCACACACCATGATCCATGTGGCCATGAATAACCACACCTTTATGTAGAAATTAGAATGTTTATTTCCCTTTATTAACAATGCTAATGTCACATAAATCAATCTCAAGAACACACTGGTTGACTAAATCTTCTAATGAATCTCAATTTGGCAAGAGCGTTTATTACCAAACATTCTACAGTCACTATACAAATTATGAGCAAGATTAACTGTGTAACAGAGATTTCATAAATTTCGATTCAACAAAGAAACTACATCAACTGTTGATTAGCAGACATTTTCTTTGGGTCTCCCTAGCTAAATTTCTGATGATAATAGCACGTTTGGGCTTCATGCTAAAATGGTTTTCTCTAAATAATTTGGAAAACATCAAACTATGGCTCTATCAATACAGTGGTTAGTATCGAGGAACAAAGAGAAAAATGACAAAAAAACAATAGTGTTAGAAATGGGGTCTCTAGTTGGCATAGGTATACACGCTTGTCCAAATAGGGACCACAATCCTAGCTAGGGTAAGTCAAATTATCCTGTGCCCACCCTCTGGTAGCTCAGCACTGAGCAGTCAGGCTTAACTTAGAAGGCAATGTGTAAAGTATTTGTGCAATAAATCTTGCAATAACACAGTGTGAACACCACAAAAAGATACCACACAGGTTTAGAAAAATATAGGATATTTATCTGATTAAATTAAGGTCAAAGCGATCAAGATTTGGTAACCACAAGTTGAAATATCACTTTTGTAATGATAAGAAGTGTCTTTAGTTCTTAAAAAGTAACAATTGTCTCTTGCAAACGCAAAGTACCTGGTTCAGGTCAAAATTACACGCACAAGGACCGCAGAGGAGATGCGTGTAAAAGGGTAGGTGTGAGTCGGATTTCTGGGTGCACACAGATGATGCGTTGATTCTTTTCCATGCAGCAAGGGCTTTGCATCGAATTCCGGCACGCAGGCTTAAATCCTCTTCTGTGATGTGGGGTCTTTTGACGCCCAGGGAAATCCTGGGCATGCAGAGCAAAGTCAGAGGTGCTGCGTGGATCCGGTGGGTGATGCGTCAAAATTTCTGTTGCATGGCACCCGCTGTGTTGAAGTCGGGCTGCTTCATTCATCGATCCAGTGGGCTGTAATTGGAAGATCCAGTTGCAACGCTGGTGCTGCGGCGATCTCCACTCGGGTAGCCGGGCTGCGTCATTCCGGTTCCGCGATGTGATGATTTTCTCACCGCTGGGCAGGCTGTGCGCTGCACATGAAGTTTCTTTGCAGAGATCAAGTCTTTTTGGCTCTGAGACTTCAGGAAACAGGAGGAAAGCTCAATCCAAGCCCTTGCAGAGCACCTCTCAGCAGAGCCAGAGGCCAGCAACGCAGCAGGGCAACAGCAAGGCAGCAGTCCTTTACAGCAAAGCAGTCCAGGTGAGTCCTTTGGGCAGCCAGGCAGCTTCTCTTGGTAGGTTGCAGGTTCTGGTGCAAAGTGTCTGTCCCAAGAAGTGTCTAAGTTAGTAGAATCAGGGAACCAGTTTATATACCCAAAAATGCCTTTGAAGTGGGGGAGACTTCAAAGAGTGGTTCTGAAAAGTACAAGGTCTCCTTTCAGTACAATCCTGTCTGCCAGGGTCCCAGTAGTGGGTGTGGTAATCCTTGGTGTGAGGGCAGGCCACTGTCCTTTTAAATGTAAATGTCAGGCCCTCCACCCTTCCAGCCCAGGAAGCCCCATACAGTATGCAGGTGTGTGCAGGTGTGACCGAGCATCCTGGGTTTGTGGTTGTCTGGGTGAAATGCACAAGGAAGCTGACCACTAGCCCAGCCCAGACATGGATTAGAGACAGGCTATAAGGCACAGGAGGATTTTAAGTGCAGGGAAATGCTCACTTTCTAAAAGTAGCATTTCTAAAATAGTAATCTAAAATCCAACTTCACCAGTCAACAGGATTTTGTATTACCATTCTGGCCATACTAAATATGTGTCTACTCCTTTCTGATCAGTAACTACCACTCAAAAAGTATATGAGGGTAGCCCTAATGTTAGCCTATGAAAGGAGCAGGCCTCACATCAGTGGAAAGCAAATTTAAGAGTTTTCCACTACTAGGGCATATAAAACACACAGGTATATGTCCTGCCTTTTGCCTACACAGCACCCTGCCCTCTGGGTTACCTAGGGCTACCTTACGGGTGACTTATGTGTAGAAAAAGGGGGGTTTAGGGCCTGGCAAGTACTTTTAAATGCCAAGTCGAGATGGCAGTGAAACTACACATGCAGGCATTGCAATTGTAGGCCTGTGACTTAGTTAAGGGGCTACTTATGTGGGTGGCACAATCAGTGCTGCAGGCCCACAAGTAGCATTTAATTTACAGGCCCTGAGTACATGCAGTACACTTTACTAGGGTCTTATAAGTAAACTAAATATTCCAATTGGTTATGAGCCACTGTCACCATGTCTTAAGTGAGAGAGCATATGTGCTTTTGCACTGGTTAGCAGTGCTAACGTGTGCAGAGTCCAAAAACCAGCAAAAATAGTGTCAAAAAATGGATGGAGGCAGGCACAAACGTTGGGGGTGACCACCCTAAGGCTGTCAGGTCTAACAAATAGCATTTTGTTATACCTCTCATCAGTATGGATCAGCAAGCTTTAATTCTCTTTGTCAGTCGGACATCAGCTCAATCAGCATCAGCAACTAGACAGTGAAAGGGGAATGGTTGAGAAATGGGACTCTAAATTATCCGAACCATTAGAAAGCAATGTCTAAGGATCAGCATTTAGCATCAAAAGTTCAAGAGATAAAGTTAAAGATCATCAGGAACTGTTCAGCTCCTCAGAATATAACAAGCGTAAAGATAAGAAAGAATGAAATTTGCGCTGTTCCACTGTGCAGTTGGGCTAAGTTAAAATCGTCTAAAAGACTTCCCACTTTGCCATTGGTCAAAAAATCGTGTGTTTACCATTAGTACAATAGAATCAGAAATGCAAATCTAAGATATAACTAAACTGTCTTTCACATGTCGATGATTGTCTCTTCTTCTCCTGTTCCCATCTTCAGGCACGTCAGGTAACAATTTTTGTATCCACCCGTACTCCAGTCAGTGCATCCATTGGCAGCTCCTGGAAAGATCACTTTTTCACACACTAAACTATACAATGTTGCTTCTACTATTACAAGATATTTTAACAAGCAGTTCTCATGAGAACGTTCAAGATATCTGCTAGTGTTTGGTCAACACACCGAAAACAATACACTAATTCATCTCTCTAAACAGCCATTGTATGTGAACTATTTGACCAGTACAACTTAACATAAGGCTGTGCAAGTAGGCCCAAACCTCACTAACTTAAGGCCTACTGTCAATAAAGCAATATACATAACACATAGCCCCTCATTCCAACTTTGGCGGGCGGCGGTCGCCGCCGCCAAAATTCCCCCGCCATTTGGCCGCTCCGCGGTCAGAAGACCGCGGAGGCCATTCTGACTTTCCCGCTGGGCCGGCGGGCGACCGCCAAGAGAGCGCCCGCCGGCCCAGCGGTAAAGGCCCTGCAACCCAGAAGCCGGCTCCGAATGGAGCCGGCGGTGTTGCAGGGGTGCGACAGGTGCAGTTGCACCCGTCGCCATTTTCACTATCTGCTAAGCAGACAGTGAACATCATGCTGGGGCCCTGTTAGGGGGCCCCTGCACTGCCAATGCCAGTGGCATGGGCAGTGCAGGGGCCCCCAGGGGCCCCACGACACCCGTTCCCGCCATCCTGTTCCTGGCGGTAAAAACCGTCAGAAACAGGATGGCGGGAAGGGAGTCGGAATCTCCATGGAGATTCAGCCCAGACAGGGGAAATCCGGCGGAATACCGCCGGATCCCCTTTTCTGACCGCGGCTTTACCGCCGCGGTCAGAATGGGCAGGAAAGCACCGCCAGCCTGTTGGCGGTGCTTTCCGTTGGTCACGGCCCTGGCGGTAAAAACGGAATGACCCCCATAATCATTAGTATAACATATTACTTGAATTGTCTTAATGCGAACACTTCAATTAACATTAATATGCAATTAATAATGACACTTCGTGGTTAATAGCAGCCACTCTGGTGGGCACATTGTCCAAGTTGCACATTATCGTCTATATTAAGTCAAATTCTATGCAGATTCATAATTAATATGCATTAGTAATAAACTCAACACTCACAGTTACATGGGTTCAAATCCCCACATAACCTGCGTCTTTGGGTGCGACATTTTTAATACGTAAAATTCTAAAAAGTTATTTTTGCATTTGGCAATATTAACTTTACTGGGAAAAACAGAGAAGTAATTTCATCCATTTTTCGTTTGCACTATCATCGCAAAGGGACACATCTGACCCCTTGCTCAGCCCCTCCCCATGCCACCCATGGAAATTAAATGGGGGGCAAAACATTGAGTGTATTTATTGATGTATTCCCATTTTTTCCTTGAAATGTGATGTTTCATAGAGCGCAAACGTGGCTTTAAAGCTGTAGCTGAGGATTAGTCTCTGAGGAAGAGCTCTTTCCAAGTGGTAGAATAGAGAAATGATGGGGCCTCTATGTTGCTGATATTTTCTCCCTGAGAGGTCAGACCCTGTGAGGAGCTGTGGGTCAGAGGAATGGATAACAGTCCTTGGTGTTTTAAGCCCTCCCAAAGCAGGGGTTTGAATCCTGCCTTTCACCTAAACTGCTCAGTAGCTTCCTTTTTTAAGGCTTAAAATACACAGCACGTTTTTTTTTCAATTTACTGAAATTCTATTTGTTGGGAAAAACACAGGAGCAATTTCAACCATTCCCTTAGTAGGTTGAGCATAGCAGTGTGCAAGCTCTGCTTTTCTGACATGGATCCACCCTATAGTGAAGCACTTAGGGCTCATCTACTGGAGTACATTTGTGTTAATAAGGGATCCACTGCTAACAGGAGTGTGGAATGGGAAACCCTTAAAGTAGTGACCCGTGAACATTGCATGGGACAAACAGTGGGGATCACACAGACTCTTGAGCGCGAGCTTGTCAGTCTAGAAAAGATAATACACTAAGTTGAGAACACAGAGGGCAGGGATCAGACAGCACGTAATAGGGTCCTCAAAGCAAAAGAATCATACAATTTGGCCGAAATTCATTTGAGACACCACAGCTACCAGGAGTATCAGGCAGCCATACATGCGGAGAAGGGCAGATCGGGCAGGATGCTAGCGTGGCTGGTGAAACCCCAGGGGGAGGTGCGCCAATAACGAGCGGCTGAAATGAATAATGCATTTATGGATTACTACAAGACCCTTTACAGAAAGCCAAGGACGGACCTACCTGAAGCCTTAGGAGCCCACTTGCGCTCGTTGCCCATGCGCACCCTGGCACTAGAGGACAGAGTCCCATTAGGGGGCCCGGTGACACCAGAAGAAGTTAGGACAGCCATCACACAGCTGGCAGCGGGTAAGACACCGGGCACGGACGGACTCCCTATGGAGTTTTATAGGACTTACTCGGATATCCTGTTGCCCATGTTAGTTGAGCTCTACGCAGAGGTACTGTGGCTGGGTATGCTCCCCAGGACAATGAGAGAGGCGCTGGTGGTTCCCCTGCCCAAGACAGAGACGCGCGAGGCACCAGTGACCGCCTTTAGACCACTTTCAATCCTGAATTGCAACTTTAAGATACTGAGTAAGATTCTGGCCAGTAAACTGGTTCAACATATCCCTTCCCTAATCCAGGAGGACCAAAATGGTTTCATACTGGCATGATCCACATCCCTCAATCTTAGTCATTTGTGTGCCCTCCTACATATGCCGTGTACCGGGAAACCGCCCGGAGCTGTGTGTCTCTCTGTGGACTTGGAGAAGGCATTTGATTCGGTGCGATGGGACTACCTTAGGGTGGTGATGCTTCGAGTGGGCCTGTGTGAGGGGTGGGTGCGATGGGTTGATCTATTGTACAGTGGACTAATGGTGCAAGTGAGTATGGGCCGAATGGTGTCAGCTGCCTATTTTATATTCAGAGGTACCAGACAGGGCTATCCGTTGTCCCTTCTGCTATTTGCACTGTCCGTAAAGCCCCTGCCAGCTAGGTTTCGGGTGGAGGGCAGAGGTAGAGGGGTGATGTGGGGCCACACAGAGCATAACAATTCACTCTATGCGGATGACATATTAATATACTTGAGGGAGGGTGAGTCTGGGATCCCATGGGCACTTGCGTTGCTGGAGCAGTTTGGCGGTCACTCAGGCCTTAGACTCAATAGAAATAAGACGCACGTCTTCCCGTGGGGAGGCGCTGACCCGAGGCCGCTATCCTGACCGGAGGATATCAGATGGGAGCCCAGTACTTTTAAATATCTGGGGGGTTCAAGTGTTCCATGACTTAGGGGACCTTCGTGATGGTAATTTGGGCAGGGCTCTTTGATCTTTGAGGTCCTCAGTGGCATTTTGGCACTCCCTCAAATTGTCCACAATGGCGTGGATATCCCTCTCTAAAATTATTATGTTGCCCGTCTGCTCTATTATTTCTCCAACATCCCGGTAACGGTCCCGGTGAGTTGGTTCAGGGAATTGAACACATTGCTCCGAGAGCTTATATGGGATGAGGTCCATACACGAACTGCCCAGTCTGTCCTATGTCGACCTGTGGAAGAGGGCGGACTTGGGGTTCTGGACTTCAAGCTTTATTATTTATCGTACCAACTACAATGGATGGGCAGATGGTTTGCAGGGGAAGGACGTCTGGACTGGGTAACTTCTGGTGGAGAGATTGGGGGGGGGACCTGATATTAGTGCGAATGCTCATTAACTCTGTACCGTTGCAGGCATGGAATACCCTGTTGATGGTGGCCTTCTCCTGCTGGAGGAGGTGTCTGATACGCATGGGAACGAAGTCAGCTTACTCACCAGTGTTCCCTTTGGTGGCGTTGCCCCGGGGCACCCCATGGAAGGTATTACCAAGAACTCAAATTGGGGCCTGAACTCGGGCAGGAGTAGAGACATTAGGAGATTTCTTCCGGGACGGGGTGATGCAATCCTTCACCAACATGGAGGAGGAGAGTGGAGTTCCGAGAGGTCATTTCCTCCTTTACCAAGCTCTGACACATTCCATACGGGAACATTGGCACACAGTGAATGCGGAACCAGAGGTTCACACAATTCTCCACCTCTTACTGACCATGGGGGGCGACACTCATCTCATCATTAAGATGTATAAGGCCCATAACGAGGGTATACTGGAATCCCTTCAGGGACCTAGGGCAAGATGGGAGAAGATGATGGGCAGAAGCATGACTGACGCAGAGTGGCAGAATGCAATGGCGCATCTACGTAGGATATCACGTAACAATCGTCTTCGGTACATCCAGTACAATTATGTACATAGAACATACCTTACACCGCACAGGATGCAGGTGATATACGGCGGGATCCCCGGTCATGTCCCAGATGTGGTACTGCAGATGCGGACACTTAGATCACATGTTGTGGCATTGTCCTGAGATACAGAATGGCTGGCTGCGTGTCCTGAGTGACATGGAAGGGGTGTAGGGAGTGAGTGTGAAAATGGACCCCTCTATTTGTCTGTTAGGTCTGAGTCCGGGTACTGCCTCCCAGAAGACTGGTGGTAGATTCTTGGATCTGGCACTGGCGTTATTTAAATGCCGAATTGCTTTGCACTGGAAGTCCCCTGGTGGTCCTTCAGTGTTGGCCTGGAGATGTGATGTGTCAAACTGGGCACAAGCGGAACTGCAGGCACTGCGACGAGAGGAGGCCAGAGGAATCCGTCAGCGCCCAATTGCCCCACTCTGGGCTGAATTACTGGAAAACTGGGAGGGGCTGATATTAGAGGGAGGAAATGGATTAGAGAATGGAGAGGAATCGGTAAACACGACCCACATAGGATCCGGCACAGATAATACATAGGGCCGAATTGGAATATGGGGAAAAGAGAGGATGTTCACTGTTAGCGAGGACTCTAAAAGAGAACAATGTGACACTAAGTAGAGAGCACCTTTGACCCACTGTATGACATACTGGAAAACCAGCTGTTACGTATTGTGATGAAACCCCAGTGAGGGCGCTTAGCGGTGGGGCAGTGATGGATGGGTGCCTACTCCTGGGCAGTGGCCCTGTTACCCCTGACTCCATGTCAGCACCAGAATTGTCTCACCAGCACAAAGTTAAATTTACTAGAGTGGGAATATGATGAGAACTGCTGCAGCAGAGGACAGGAGAGTTAACACAATGTGTAAATTAAGTATACTAACATATAATTAATGGCCTGTGTTGCATATTCAATGTAGTGAATATTGATATGATTGCATTGAGATTTGGATACTCTGCAACATAATTTGTTAATCCTATGAGGACATAATTTATTGGAAAACTGTCAATAAATACATCTTTAAAAAAATAATGGAGAAATGTTATCCTGTGTAATCTCCCCCCCGGATCCCTCTTGTGAGTGAAAAGGGAGCAAAACATTGACATCATGTATCAATGTATTCATGTCTTTACTTTGAATTTAGTGTTTCGTACAGCGTAAACGTGGCCTCCAAGCTATATCAAAACTCTTGTTTGCGAAGAGGGCCTCTGCATAGATGGGAAAATAGGTGGAATAAAGTTTTTTGTTGTAAGCTTGTCTCTCAAATCAGGGTGATAGCGTCTGTCCAGCTCGCTAAGCATAATAGGCCCAGTCTGTGTTGTCACACATGAGGAGTTGGGTAAGCCCGGGGGCAGGAGATACTCCCTTTATTCAGTGCAGCAAGAAGCTCGGCATTTTACATTTTTCAAGTGGTGTACATGGGCAACATCAGGCCTTTGCTACTGAGGTCCATAACCATGACTGCTGTGGCAGGTGAAGGGAGCAGTCAGCTTGTCTGATTTTGTCTGGCCTTGCCCTGACTGGCCTGGCGTGGCCCGGCCTAGTCTAGGGCTAGGGATTGGTGTTTGGCTAAAAACACTGCATTCTCAGTAGACTACGAAGCAAGCCCACGAAGGCTTGACTCTGTCGGTAGCAGTTTGAAGAACACCCTCCAATCCCATGAACCTCCTAATTCTATATAGAGGGAGACTCCATGCCCTTAACGATCATGCTAAATGAAGGTAGTTCCACTATCACTGAAGGACATTATCTGCATAGGAGTTCTGTTTCCTCATTCCCTTTTTTATGTGGCAGTTGTCTTGTAGCATTACAAGAGGTTAGCTGCATCTGTAGGAAGATAAGAGCAATAAGAGCACAGAAAAGCACTAAATCTGCAGGCAGACATACCACTTCTTCATGTTGGGTTTACCTGGCCTACAGAGTTGGGTACTGCTGTGCCAGAGAGAATGAGAAATGAGTAGAGACTGACCTATATGTGTGGTGAAAGGGGCATTAAGAAAGCAAGCGAAAAGCATTGAAGCATAAGAGTTTGCTGAGTGATTGCATAAGTGTCCAATCTGTTTCTTAGAATGGACATGTGAGACAGGAGTAGAAGCTCCACAATACTCAGATGGGAAGGGTAGCAGAGAAGAACATTTCCCCAAAAAGGTAAAGACCTACAATTGCCATGTCTGGTGGACAAATGTGCAAAGTTAGGCCCATATTTATACTTTTTTAACTCCGCTTTTGCACTGCTTTTTGATGCAAAAGCGGCGCAAACTTACATAATACAAGTGTATTTTATAAGTTTGCGCCGCTTTTGCATCAAAAAATGACACAAATGCGGCGCTAAAAAAGTATAAATTTGGGCCTTAGTGAGGCTAACCCTTTACTGCCTGTAGCACACCTTTGGGAATATCATTAATCCGGAAATGTCTGGCGCTATGTTTAGGGCAATGAGTCCGAGGTAAACTGTTGTAAGCTTGCTGCGGTCATCTGCAGGATAGAAGGATGATGGAGAAAGAAACAGAGAGGGAGCATGTCCAATCATGTGCATCTGTGTTTTTTGGAGGGGGTACCACATAGATTTTTACTCACCCTACTTTCTAGGGGTACCCCAAAATGGGAATTGGGCAAGAGTGGGAGGGTGTTTGAGAGGGACACAGGTTACTGACTGGTTTTATTACCTGCCCTATGGGGACACTACACATGCCAACTGCGGTTTTGATTTGGAACGAGCCAAGGAGCATACAATGAGAGTTTCGGGGTGGGGTGCCAAACCATGATTTGATTGCACCCCTGTCGGGCACGTATAACTGTCTCCTGGGATGGCTGAAGCAAAAGCAATTGTTTGTGACACTCAAATAGTAGGAGCGTGGGAAAGTGTGCCCCTCTCCCTAAAATGTCTTGCCTCCTCACCAAGGGTTAACCAAAGTAGGGCCATACAATTCACACTGTTCAAACGGGTGCTATGAGGATGAAAAGAAGTGTGTATGTGGGACGCTTTCTTGGGCAGACCCTCATTTCTTATTGGAGCACTGGGTGTGGGCTAGGAGGGGTTGTACGGCACGGCAAGTGCCTGGATCACCAAGCAAAGCTTAGCCAGCATGTCACTGGAGTGTGAACAGAGGCAATAGCATCTCCGGTACTGAGAAGATTAAAATCTACCTCAGAGAGGAAAGACTTCTGTGTTCACGTGAGGGATGAAATTGAGTTGGACAGTACCACCGGTGTGATAATAAGAGGGAGCATTTGAAGGGCAATGAGATAGGGGGTGACAGGAGGTCAAAAAAGGTGTCCAAGGTGCACAGACATAAGGCACCTGGTCCCACAGACACTGCTGGAGTTAACTGTACGAACTTGACTGTCGTTTGTGCAAACTGGCTCCCTCTCTGTTTCTTTCTCCATCATCCTTCTATCCTGCAGATGACCGCAGCAAGCTTACAACAGTTTACCTCTGACTCATTGCCCTAAACATGGCGCCAGACATTTCTGGATTAATGATATTACCAAAGGTGTGCTACAGGCAGTCAAGGGTTAGCCTCCCTAAGGCCCAAATTTATACTTTTTTAGTGCCGCATTTGCGTCATTTTTTTAGGCAAAAGCGGCACAAACTTACAAAATACACTTGTATTATGTAAGTTTACGCCACTTTTGCATCAAAAAGCTTCTCAAAAGAGGAGTTAAAAAAGTATAAATATTGGCCTAACTTTGCCCATTTGTGCACCAGACATGGCAATTGTGGGTCTTTACCTTTTTGGGGAAATTTTCTTCTCTGCTCCCCTTCACATCTGAGTATTGTGGAGCTACTATTCCTGTCTCACATGTCCATTCAAAGAAACAGATCGGACACTTATGCAATCACTTAGCAAACTCCGATGCTTCTACACTTTTTTCTTGCTGTCTTAATGCCCCTTGCGCCACACATATAGGTTGGTCACTTCTCATTTCTCATTCTCTCTGGCACAGCAGTATCCAACTCTGTAGGCCAGGTAAACCCAACATGAAGAAGTGGTATGTCTGCCTGCAGATTTAGTGCTTTTCTGTGCTCTTATTGCTCTTACCTTCATGCAGATGCAGCTATCCTCTTGAAATGCTTCAAGACAATTGCCACATAATAAAGGGATTGAGGAAACCGAACTCCTATGCAGATAATGTCCTTCAGTGCTAGTGGAACTACCTTCATTTAGCAGGATCGTTAAGGGTATGGAGTCTCCCTATTTACAGAACTAGGAGGTTCATAGGATTGGAGGACGTTCTTCAAACGGCTACCGACAGAGTCAAGCCTTCGTTGGCTTGCTTTATATTCCACTGAGAATGCGGTGTTTTTAGCCAAACACCAGTCCCCAGCACTAGGCTAGGCAAGGCCACGCCAGGCCAGTTAGGGCAAGGCCAGACAAAATCAGAAAAGCGGACTGCTCCCTTTACCTGCCACAGCAGGCATGTTTATGGACCTCAGTAGCAAACGCCTGATGTTGCCCATGTATACCTCTTGAAAAATGTAACATGCCTAGCTTCTTGCTGCACTGAATAAAGGGAGTATCTCCTGCCCCTGGGATTACCTAACTCCTCATGTGTGACAACACCGACTGGGCCTGTTATGCTGAGCGAGCTGCACAGCCGCTATCACCCCGATTTGAGAGACAAGCTTACAACAACAAAAAACTTTATTCCACCTATTTTCCCATCTATGCAGAGGCCCTCTTGGCAAACAAGTATTTCGATATAGCTTGGAGGCGACGTTTGCGCTGTACGAAACATTAAATTCAAAGTAAATACATGAATACATTGATAAATGATGTCAATGTTTTGCCTCCCTTTTCACTCACAAGAGGTATCTGGGGGAGGAAGGTTTACACAGGGCAACATTTCTCCATATGAAATACTTGTGCAAAAAGTATGTTTTGGAGAACACAAATAAGACCTAAGGAGGGGCAAAACTAAGCTGCATTATGTGAGGAGGGTGCCATCTATATAATAAAATAGGTTGAATGATGTTGATTTTTTCATTTGGTATTAGTCTAGTTCTAAGATTGGGTGGATGATGCTTGCCCTGTTGCCTGGGCATAAATGCAGAGTATGAGACGTTGCTCATGAAATCCTGGGTAAAGTTGAGTGCAGGTGGAAGAGACTTTATTAGCCACATTGTGAAAGTGATAGAAAAGGGCAAAGTCGGGCCTTTGGTTGACTATGTCTTGAAGATGCATGATGCAGCAGGTGTGGGGATGGAGCAGCTGGCTTGGCGCACAGTGCTTTGCTTTGCCATGCCCTGCTGTGTTGTGCAGCCAGGCCAGGGCTTTGGAACATGGATTTTAAACATCTGATTCTTCGTCTGCAGCTTTTACCATAAGCGCACGAACACCCAAGTTCTGTATAGAGGATTACTGCAGGTAATTCTGGACACTGCTAAATGAGGGTGGGGTCCTTATATGTAGGCCTTCGAGTGGAAAAATCCTTACCTAAGACAGTTTGGCAACTTCGGAAATCTGCTGAAGACCATATGTTGAAGGTCGTATCACAATATCACAGAGGAAGCTCAGCAAAGTAATTATGGGAGAACATTATTTGCATAGGACAGCCCCTTTCTCAATCCTATTATTATGCTGCAGTTGCCATGTAGCATTACTAGAGGGCAGCAGTTTGAAGATACATCTACAGAGAGACTTTAAATCTGTTTGCTGAACTACTTCTTGTTCTTGTTGTATTTTTTATCAGCCTATAGAGTGGAGGACCTGAATGACAGAGTGAATGAGTATTGAGGAATGATGGGCCTGTATTTGTGGTGAAGGGGGTGCAGGATTTGGAAGGAAAACTGCAAGATAAAAGTGTCAAAGCATAGGTGCTTGCAGAGAGATAGAGAGTGAGTGTGCCTTCTGCCTCTTTGAAGGGACATGTGAAAGAAGAACAACAGATCCACAGTCTTCAGTTGGGAGAAGCATGGAAGAGTATTCACCCCAAAATGGATATACTCACACCATCTCAAAGCTTCCGTGTGTGATATGATGCTTTGCAGGATGAAGGATTTGCCATGTTTGGTGCATAGATGTGCACAGTTGCTGAGGGTCTTCCCAGAATCGCCATAGCATACGCTTTAGAAGTGTCCTTATAGCCAAAATGCCAAACACTCTTTTGGGGGTATGAGGCCTGAAAAAACCATTCCAGGAACACCTTATAGCATGTCCAGCAACAGGCCAATGAAATCATGGGATTCCATCCCCCAAGAATCCTAACACATGTTCCTTGTTTCCCCTCTCAATACCATAACCACAGTAGGCATGTGAGAATCACCCTTTTGGGTAGTAATAGAAACTGCCGGACCCATGATCCCCAAGTCCTCCTCTTCCACATTGACCCAAACTTTTGGGGGTGCCCCGCCACCCCTAGAAAGGGTGCAATAAGTAAGAGTGTGGGTAGTACCCCCAAAAAACACAGACTGCTTCATTAAGTGCCTCCTAGCACCCCTTTAATAATGCACCCCAATACCCCTTTTGACACTGCTCCCCAAAATTTGACCCCTTCCGAGAGTGAGGGGGGCATAAAAAGATGATGTCCACCACCAAATCCCCTTCCTTTGTAATCACCGCATTTGCGTGCTAGGGGGAGGGCTCTGCTTGCTTGCCAGCAGAGACCCCACTCCACTATGCTTCCTGTCCTGCAGTCACTCTTGCTCTCTGGCCTACACCGCTTCTTCTCCTGCATCAGGGCTCTGCCTTTCCTCTGTGACTCCACCCACTCTTGCTCTCCCCCCATGCTCTCACATGTCCCCCTCCCTTCTTTAAGTTCTACCAACCACCTCTGCTATTCTCTGTCTATAACTCTTCTATGTGGGCCTCTCTCTGCTTATCCTTCTTGCTCCACCCATCCTACCTCACTCACCCTCTCTTTCTATTCCACCCCTCTGATATAACCTGGACTTGACTTGACTTGACTATGCTATGCTATGCTATGCTATGCTATGCTATGCTATGCTATGCTATGCTATGCTATGCAGTCTTAGCATACAGCCTTTACATTAGGCACACGAACACCCACATTCTGTACGGAGGATTACTGCAGGTAATTCAGGACCCTGCTAAGTGAGGGTGGGGTACTTATCGGAAGGCCTTCAAGTGGAACAACTTAGCCTAAGACAATTTGATAACTTTACAAATCTGCTGAAGACCCTATGTTGAAGGTCCTATCATCATATCACAACGGAAGCTCAGAGTAGTAAGCATGGGAGGAGATTATTTGCATAGGACTGCCCCTTTCTCAATCCAGTGATTAAGCTGCAGTTGCCATGTAGCACTACTAGAGGGAGCAGTATGAACATAAATCCACAGAGAGGCTTTGGGCCATATTTATACTTTTTGACGCACAACTGCGCCAACGCAGTTGTGCGTCAACATTTTTAACGCTGGCTAACGCCATTCCAAAGCGCCATGCGGGTGCCTTATTTATTGAATGACGTTAGCCGGCGCTGCGGACTGGTGTGCATCAAAAAAAATGACTCACACCAGGCAGCGCCGGCGTAGGGGAAAATGGAGCTTGGGCGTCAAAAAATAGGGCAAGTCGGTCTGAGGCAAAATTTTGGCCTCAACCTGATTTGCGCCATTTTATTTTACTACCAACCCCCATTGAAATGACTCCTGTCTTAGCACAGACAGGAGTCATGCCCCCTTGCCCAATGGCCATCCCCAGGGGACTTCTGTCCCCTGGGCATGGTCATTGGGCATAGTGGCATGTAGGGGGGCACAAATCAGGCCCCCCTATGCCACAAAAAAAAAATATATATATACTTACCTGAACTTACCTTAAGTTCCCTGGGATGGGTCCCTCCATCCTTGGGCGTCCTCCTGGGGTGGGCAAGGGTGGCAGGGGGTGTCCCTGGGGGCATGGGAGGGCACCTCTGGGCTCCTTCCGAGCCCACATGTCCCTTAACGCCTGCCCTGACCAGGCGTTAAAAAATTACACAAAAGTGGTTGGACGTCATTTTTTTTGACCCACCCACTCCTGTGCGTCATTTTTGCACTGGAGTTTAAGGCCCATATTTATACTTTTTGACGCTAAACTGCGCTAACGCAGTTTAGCGTCAAAAAATTTAGCGCCGTCTAACGCCATTCTGAAGCGCCATGCGGGCGCCGTATTTATGGAATGGCGTTAGCCGGCGCAAGCAGACCGGCGCTGCCTGGTTTGCGTGGAAAAAAAACACGTACACCAGACAGCGCCGGCGTAGGGGGAAAATGGCGTATGGGCGTCTTAAAATGGGGCAAGTCAGGTTACGTCGAAAAAATCGTCGTAACCCGACTTGCGCCATTTTTTTTCGACGCCCATCCCCCATCAACATGACTCCTATCATTGTAAAGATAGGAGTCATGCCCCCTTGCCCAATGGCCATGCCCAGGGGACTTCTGTCCCCTGGGCATGGTCATTGGGCATAGTGGCATGTAGGGGGGCACAAATCAGGCCCCCCTATGCCACAAAAAATAAAAATAAAAATACTTACCTGAACTTACCTTAATGTCCATGGGATGGGTCCCTCCGTCCTTGGGTGTCCTCCTGGGGTGGGCAAGGGTGGCAGGGGGGGTCCCTGGGGGCAGGGGAGGGCACTCTGGGCTCATTTTGAGCCCACTTGTCCCTTAACGCCATGCCTGACCCAGGCGTTAAAAAGCGGCGCAAATGCGCCGTTTTTGGCCACGCCCACTCCCGGGCGTCATTTTTGCCTGGGAGTATAAATACCACGTAAAGGCCTGGGAGTCATTTTTTAAGACGGGAACGCCTCCCTTGCATATCATTAACGCAAGGAAGGGGTTCACGCTAAAAAATGACGCACACTCCGGGCACTTTGGCGCCCGAAGCGTCTAACGCCATAGTATAAATATGGCGTTAGTTGGCGTTAGTTTAGCGTCGAATTTGCGTCGAAAAAAACGACGCAAATTCGGCGCAACCAGAGTATAAATACGGCCCTAAATACGGCGCACATGCCTTAGAGTCATTTTTTAGAAGGGAACGCCTACCTTGCATATCATTAACGCAAGGTAGGTGTCCACGCAAAAAAATTACGCAAACTCCAAGATCTTTGGCGCTAGACGGGTCTAACGCCAAAGTATAAATATGGAGTTAGCTTTGCATCGGATTTGCGTAAAAAAAAACGACGCAAATCCGGAAAAACAGAGTATAAATATGCCCCTTTAAATCTACTTTCTGAACTACCTGTTGTTCTTGTTGGTTTTTGATGAGCCTATAGAATGGAGGACTGGAATGACTGAGTGAATAAGGATTGAGAAATAATTGGACTGTATTTGTGGTGAAGGGGTTGCGTGATTTGGAAGGAAAACTGCAAGAGAAAAGTTGTAAAGCACAGATGCTTCCTGAGAGATTAAGGTCTATATTTATACTTTTTTAGCGCCGCATTTGTGTCTTTTTTTGACGCAAATGCGGCACAAACTTGCAAAATACAATTGCATTTTGCAAGTTTGCGCCGTTTTTGCATCAAAAAGCGGTGCAATTGCAGCGCTAAAAAAGTATAAATATGGGCCTAAGTGAGTGTGTCATCTGTCTCTTTGAAGGGACATGTGAATGAAGAACAACAGGTCCACAGTCCTAAGATGGGAGAAACATGGACGAATATTCACCCCAAAATGAATACAATTACACCATCTCAAAGTTTCCATTTGCAATATGACGCTTTGCAGGATGAAGGATTTGCCATGTTTGGTGCATAAATGTGCACAGTTGCTGACGGTCTTCCCAGAATCGCCATAGCATACGCTTTAGAAGTGTCCTTATAGCCAAACTGCCAAACACTCTTTTGGGGTTATGAGGCCTCGAAAAACCATTCCAGGAACACCTTATAGCATGTCCAGCAACAGGGCAATGAAATCATGGGGAGACCATCCCCCAAGAATCCTAGCACATGTTCCTTGTTTCCCCTCTCAGTACCATAACCACAGTAGGCCTGTGAGAAGCACCATTTTGGGTAGTAATAGAAACTGCCAGACCCATGATCCCCAAGTCCTCCTCTTCCTAATTGACCCAAACTTTTGGGGGTGCCCCCGCTACTCCAAGAAAGGGTGCAATAAGTAAGAGTGTGGTTAGTACCCCCAAAATACACAGACTGCTTCATTATGTGCCTCCAAGCACCCCTTTAAAAATGCACCCCAATACTCCTTTGACACTGCTCCCCAAAATTTGACCCCTTCCGAGAGTGAGGGGGGCATAAAAAGATGATGTCCACCACCAAATCCCCTTCCTTTGTAATCACCTCATTTGCGTGCTAGGGGTAGGGCTCTGCTTGCTTGCCAGCAGTGACCCCACTCCACTTGGCTTCCTGTCCTGCAGTCACTCTTCCTCTCTGGCCTACATCGCTTCTTCTCCTGCTACCTGGCACTGCCTTTCCTCTGTGGCTCCACCCACTCTTGCTCTCCCCCCATGCTCCGTCCATGTCCCCCTCCCTTCTTTAAATTCTTCCAACCACCCCTGCTATTCTCAGCCTGTCCTTCTTGCTCCACCCCTTCTACCTCACTCACCCTCTCTTCTTATTCTACCCCTCCCATATAATCTCAATTTAGCCCTGCTATGCTATGCTATGCTATGCATCCCAGTCTTAGCATACAGTCTTTACAGTAGGCCCATGAACACCCATGTTCTCTATAGAGGATTACTGCAGGTAATTCAGGACCCTGCTAAGTGAGGGTGGGGTACTTATCGGAAGGCCTTCAAGTGGAACAACTTAGGGGGTGATTCTAACCCCGGCGGTCTTAGACCGCCGGGGCCAGGGTCGGCGGGAGCACCGCCGACAGACCGGCGGTGCCCCGCAGGGCATTCTGACCGCAGCGCTTTGGCCGCGGTCAGTGCAGGAAAACCGGCGGTCTCCCGCCGGTTTTCCGCTGCCCCTTGGAATCCTCCAAGGCGGCGCAGCTTGCTGCGCCGCCGAGGGGATTCCGAGCCCCCCTACCGCCATCCAGTTCCCGGCGGTCCGCCCGCCGGGAACCGGATGGCGGTAGGGGGGGGGTCGCGGGGCCCCTTGGGGCCCCTACAGTGCCCATGCCACTGGCATGGGCACTGCAGGGGCCCCCGTAAGAGGGCCCCTAAATGTATTTCACTAACTGCTGCGCAGACAGTGAAATACGCGACGGGTGCAACTGCACCCGTCGCACAGCTTCCACTCCGCCGGCTCGATTCCGAGCCGGCTTCATCGTGGAAGCCTCTTTCCCGCTGGGTTGGCGGGGGGCCTGAAGGCGGCCGCCCGCCAGCCCAGCGGGAATGTCAGAATTACCGCCGCGGTCTTTCGACCGCGGAACGGTAACCTGACGGCGGGACTTTGGCGGGCGGCCTCCGCCGCCCGCCAAGGTCAGGATGAGGGCCTTAATCTAAGACAATTTGATTACTTTACAAATCTGCTGAAGACCATATGTTGAAGGTCCTATCATCATATCACAACGGAAGCTCAGAGTAGTAAGCATGGGAGGAGATTATTTGCATAGGACTGCCCCTTTCTCAATCCAGTGATTAAGCTGCAGTTGCCATGTAGCACTACTAGAGGGAGCAGTATGAACATAAATCTAGAGAGAGGCTTTAAATCTACTTTCTGAACTACCTGTTGTTCTTGTTGGTTTTTGATGAGCCTATAGAATGGAGGACTGGAATGACTGAGTGAATGAGGATTGAGAAATAATTGGACTGTATTTGTGGTGAAGGGGTTCCGTGATTTGGAAGGAAAACTGCAAGAGAAAAGTTGTAAAGCACAGATGCTTCCTGAGATATTAAGGTCTATATTTATACTTTTTTAGCGCCGCATTTGTGTCTTTTTTTGACGCATAAGCAGCACAAACTTGCAAAATACAATTGTATTTTGCAAGTTTGTGCCGTTTTTGCATCAAAAAGCGGCGCAAATGCAGCGCTAAAAAAGTATAAATATGGGCCTAATTGAGTGTGTCATCTGTCTCTTTGAAGGGACATGTGAATGAAGAACAGCAGGTCCACAGTCCTCAGGTGGGAGAAACATGGACGAATATTCACCCCAAAATGAATACAATTACACCATCTCAAAGTTTCCATTTGCAATATGACACTTTGCAGGATGAAGGATTTGCCATGTTTGGTGCATAAATGTGCACAGTTGCTGACGGTCTTCCCAGAATCGCCATAGCATACGCTTTAGAAGTGTCCTTATAGCCAAACTGCCAAACACTTTTTTGGGGTTATGAGGCCTGGAAAAACCATTCCAGGAACATCTTATAGCATGTCCAGCAACACGGCAATGAAATCATGGGGAGACAATCCCCCAAGAATCCTAACACATGTTCCTTGTTTCCCCTCTCACTACCATAACCACAGTAGGCCTGTGAGAAGCACCATTTTGGGTAGTAATAGAAACTGCCAGACCCATGATCCCCAAGTCCTCCTCTTCCTCATTGACCCAAACTTTTGGGGGTGCCCCCGCCACCCCAAGAAAGGGTGCAATAAGTAAGAGTGTGGGTAGTACCCCCAAAAAACACAGACTGCTTCATTATGTGCCTCCAAGCACCCCTTTAATAATGCACCCCAATACCCCTTTGACACTGCTCCCCAAAATTTGACCCCTTCCGAGAGTGAGGGGGGCATAAAAAGATGATGTCCACCACCAAATCCCCTTCCTTTGTAATCACCCCATTTGCGTGCTAGGGGGAGGGCTCTGCTTGCTTGCCAGCAGTGACCCCACTCCACTATGCTTCCTGTCCTGCAGTCACTCTTACTCTCTGGCCTACACCGCTTCTTCTCCTGCATCCTGGCACTGCCTTTCCTCTGTGACTCCACCCACTCTTGCTCTCCCCCCATGCTCCCTCCATGTCCCCCTCCCTTATTTAAATTCTTCCAACCACCCCTGCTATTCTCTCTCTGCCTCTCCTTCCTGCTCCTCCCCTTCTACCTCACTCACATTCTCTTCTTATTCTACCCCTCCGATATAACCTGGACTTAGTCCTGCTATGCTATGCAATGCAATTTTAAACATCCCAATCTTAGCATTCAGCCTTTACAGTAGGCCAACGAACACCCATGTTCTGTATAGAGGATTACTGCAGGTAATTCAGGACCCTGCTAAGTGAGGGTGGTGTACTTATCGGAAGACCTTCAAGTGGAACAACTTAGCCTAAGACAATTTGATAACTTTACAAATCTGCTGAAGACCATATGTTGAAGGTCCTATCATCATATCACAACGGAAGCTCAGAGTAGTAAGCATGGGAGGAGATTATTTGCATAGGACTGCCCCTTTCTCAATCCAGTGATTAAGCTGCAGTTGCCATGTAGCACTACTAGAGGGAGCAGTATGAACATAAATCCACAGAGAGGCTTTAAATCTACTTTCTGAACTACCTGTTGTTCTTGTTGGTTTTTGATGAGCCTGTAGAATGGAGGACTGGAATGACTGAGTGAATGAGGATTGAGAAATAATTGGACTGTATTTGTGGTGAAGGGGTTGCATGATTTGGAATGAAAACTGCAAGAGAAAAGTTGTAAAGCACAGATGCTTCCTGAGAGATTAAGGTCCATAGTTATACTTTTTTAGCGCCGCATTTGCATCTTTTTTTGACGCAAAAGCGGCACAAACTTGAAAAATACAATTGCATTTTGCAAGTTTGCGCCGTTTTTGCATCAAAAAGCGGTGTAATTGCAGCGCTAAAAAAGTATAAATATGGGCCTAAGTGAGTGTGTCATCTGTCTCTTTGAAGGGACATGTGAATGAAGAACAACAGGTCCACAGTCCTCAGGTGGGAAAAACATGGACGAATTTTCACCCCAAAATGAATACAAATACACCATCTCAAAGTTTCCATGTGCAATATGACGCTTTGCAGGATGAAGGATTTGCCATGTTTGGTGCATAAATGTGCACAGTTGCTGAGGGTCTTCCCAGAATCGTCATAGCATACGCTTTAGAAGTGTCCTTATAGCCAAACTGCCAAACACTATTTTGGGGTTATGAGGCCTAGAAAAACCATTCCAGGAACACCTTATAGCATGTCCAGCAACAGGGCAATGAAATCATGGGGAGACCATCCCCCAAGAATCCTAAAACATGTTCCTTGTTTCCCCTCTCAGTACCATAACCACAGTAGGCCTGTGAGAAGCACCATTTTGGGTAGTAATAGAAACTGCCAGACCCATGATCCCCAAGTCCTCCTCTTCCTCATTGACCCAAACTTTTGGGGGTGCCCCCGCCACCCCAAGAAAGGGTGCAATAAGTAAGAGTGTGGGTAGTACCCCCAAAAAACACAGACTGCTTCATTATGTGCCTCCAAGCACCCCTTTAATAATGCACCCCAATACCCCTTTAACACTGCTCCACAAAATTTGACCCCTTCCGAGAGTGAGGGGGGCATAAAAAGATGATGTCCACCACCAAATTCACTTCCTTTGTAATCACCCCATTTGCGTGCTAGGGGGAGTGCTCTGCTTGCTTGCCAGCAGTGACCCCACTCCACTATGCTTCCTGTCCTGCAGTAACTCTTGCTCTCTGGCCTACACTGCTTCTTCTCCTGCATCCTGGCACTGCCTTTCCTCTGTGACTCCACCCATTCTTGCTCTCCCCCCATGCTCCCTCCATGTCCCCCTCCCTTCTTTAAATTCTACCAACCACCCCTGCTATTCTCTGTCTGCTCCTCCTCTATGTGGGCCTCTCTCTGCCTGTCCTTCTTGCTTCACCCCTTCTACCTCACTCACCCTCTCTTCTTATTCTACCCCTCCCATATAATCTCATTTCAGCCCTGCTATGCTATGCTATGCTATGCTATGCTATGCTATGCTATGCTATGCTATGCAAAACATCCCAGTCTTAGCATGCAGCCTTTACAGTAGGCCCACAAACACCCATGTCCTTTATAGAGGATTACTGCAGGTATTTCAGGACCCTGCTAAGGGAGGGTGGGGTACTTATCGGAAGGCCTTCAAGTGGAACAACTTAGCCTAAGACAATTTGATAACTTTACAAATATGCTGAAGACCATATGTTGAAGGTCCTATCATCATATCACAACGGAAGCTCAGAGTAGTAAGCATGGGAGGAGATTATTTGCATAGGACTGCCCCTTTCTCAATCCAGTGATTAAGCTGCAGTTGCCATGTAGCACTACTAGAGGGAGCAGTTTGAACATAAATCCACAGAGAGGCTTTAAATCTACTTTCTTAACTACCTGTTGTTCTTGTTGGTTTTTGATGAGCCTATAGAATGGAGGACTGGAATGACTGAGTGAATGAGTATTGAGAAATAATTGGACTGTATTTGTGGTGAAGGGGTTGCGTGATTTGGAAGGAAAACTGCAAGAGAAAAGTTGTAAAGCACAGATGCTTCCTGAGAGATTGAGGTCCATATTTATACTTTTTTAGCACCGCATTTGCGTCTTTTCTTGACGCAAAAGCGGCACAAACTTGCAAAATACAATTGTATTTTGCAAGTTTGCGCTGTTTTTGCATCAAAAAGTAGCGCAAATGCAGCGCTAAAAAAGTATAAAGATGGGCCTAAGTGAGAGTGTCATCTGTCTCTTTGTAGGGACATGTGAATGAAGAACAACAGGTCCACAGTCCTCAGGTGGGAGAAACATGGACGAATATTCACCCCAAAATGAATACAATTACACCATCTCAAAGTTTCCATGTGCAATATGACGCTTTGCAGGATGAAGGATTTGCCATGTTTGGTGCATAAATGTGCACAGTTGCTAAGGGTCTTCCAAGAATCTCCATAGCATACGCTTTAGAAGTGTCCTTATAGCCAAACTGCCAAACACTCTTTTGGGGTTATGAGGCCTAGAAAAACCATTCCAGGAACACCTTATAGCATGTCCAGCAACAGGGCAATGAAATCATGGGGCGACCATCCCCCAAGAATCCTAACACATGTTCCTTGTTTCCCCTCTTACTACCATAACCACAGTAGGCCTGTGAGCAGCACCCTTTTGGGTAGTAATAGAAACTGCCAGACCCATGATCCCCAAGTCCTCCTCTTCCTCATTTACCCAAACTTTTGGGGGTGCCCCCGCCACCCCAAGAAAGCGTTCAATAAGTAAGAGTGTGCGTAGTACCCCCTAAAAACACAGACTGCTTCATTATGTGTCTCCAAGCACCCCTTTAATAATGCACCCCAATACCCCTTTTGACACTACTCCCCAAAATTTGACCCCTTCCGAGAGTGAGGTGGGCATAAAAAGATGATGTCCACCACCAAATCCCCTTCCTTTGTAAACACCCCATTTGCGTGCTAGGGGGAGGGTTCTGCTTGCTTGCCAGCAGTGGCCCGACTCCACTATGCTTCCTGTCCTGCAGTCACTCTTCCTCTCTGGCCTACACCGCTTCTTCCCCTGCATCCTGGCACTGCCTTTCCTCTGTGACTCCACCCACTCTTGCTCTCCCCCCATGCTCCCTATCCCTTCTTTAAATTCTACCAACCACTCCTGTTATTCTCTGTCTGCTCCTCCTCTATATGGACCTCTCTCTGCCTGTTCTTCTTGCTCAATCCCTTCTAACCCACTCACCCTCTCTTCTTACTCTACCCCTCCAATATAACCTGGACTTAGCCATGCTATGCTATGCTATGCTATGCTATGCTATGCTATGCTATGCTATGCTATGCATCCCAGTCTCAGCATACAGCCTTTACAGTAGGTCTACGAACGCCCATGTTCTGTATAGAGGATTACTGCAGGTAATTCAGGACCCTGCTAAGTGAGGATGCTGTACTTATCGGAAGGCCTTCAAGTGAAACAACTTAGCCTAAGACAATTTGATAACTTTACAAATATGCTGAAGACCATATGTTGAAGATCCTATCATTATATCACAACGGAAGCTCAGAGTAGGAAACATGGGAGGAGATTATTTGCATAGGACTGCCCCTTTCTCAATCCAGTGATTAAGCTGCAGTTGCCATGTAGCACTACTAGAGGGAGCAGTTTGAACATAAATCCACAGAGAGGCTTTAAATCTACTTTCTTAACTACCTGTTGTTCTTGTTGGTTTTTGATGAGCCTATAGAATGGAGGACTGGAATGACTGAGTGAATGAGGATTGAGAAATAATTGGACTGTATTTGTGGTGAAGGGGTTGCGTGATTTGGAAGGAAAACTGCAAGAGAAAAGTTGTAAAGCACAGATGCTTCCTGAGAGATTGAGGTCCATATTTATACTTTTTTAGCACCGCATTTGCGTCTTTTGTTGACACAAAAGCGGCACAAACTTGCAAAATACAATTGTATTTTGCAAGTTTGTGCTGTTTTTGCATCAAAAAG
The DNA here is from genome assembly GCF_031143425.1 of Pleurodeles waltl. Classification (NCBI taxonomy): domain Eukaryota; kingdom Metazoa; phylum Chordata; class Amphibia; order Caudata; family Salamandridae; genus Pleurodeles; species Pleurodeles waltl. The sequence continues at coordinate 868,721,753 of NC_090445.1, read as the reverse complement.
TAGCGCAAATGCAGCGCTAAAAAAGTATAAATATGGGCCTAAGTGAGAGTGTCATCTGTCTCTTTGAAGGGACATGTGAATGAAGAACAACAGGTCCACAGTCCTCAGGTGGGAGAAACATGGACGAATATTCACCCCAAAATGAATACAATTACACCATCTCAAAGTTTCCATGTGCAATATGACGCTTTGCAGGATGAAGGATTTGCCATGTTTGGTGCATAAATGTGCACAGTTGCTGAGGGTCTCCCAGAATCGCCATAGCATACGCTTTAGAAGTGTCCTTATAGCCAAAATGCCATACACTCTTTTGGGGTTATGAGGCCTAGAAAAACCATTCCAGGAACATCTTGTAGAATGTCCAGCAACAGGGCAATGAATTTATAGGGAGGCCATCCCCCAAGAATCCTAACACATGTTCCTTGTTTCCCCTCTCAATACCATAACCACAGTAGGCCTGTGAGAAGCATCATTTTGGTTAGTAATAGAAGCTGCCAGACCCATGATCCCCAAGTCCTCCCCTTCCTCATTGACCCATACTATTAGGGGTGCCCCGCCACCCCAAGAAAGGGTGCAATAAATAAGAGTGTGGGTAGTACCACCCAAAAACACAGACTGCTTCATTATGTGCCTCCTAGCACTCCTTTAATAATGCACCCCAATACCCCTTTTGACACTGCTCCCCAAAATTTGACCCTTTCCGAGAGTGAGGGGGGGCATAAAAAGATGATCTCCACCACCAAATCCCCTTCCTTTGTAATCACCCCATTTGCGTGGTGGGGGTGGGCTCTGCTTGCTTGCCAGCAGTGACCCCACTCCACTATGCTTCTTGTCCTGCAGTCAATCTTGCTCTCTGGTCTACACCGCTTCTTCTCCTGCACCCTGGCACTGCCTTTCCACTGTGACTCCACCCAGTCTTGCTCCCCCTCCCTTCTTTAAATTCTACCAACCACCCCTGCTATTCTCTGTCTGCTCCTCCTCTATGTGGGCCTCTCTCTGCCTGTCCTTCTTGCTCCACCCCTTTTACCTCACTCACCCTTTTTTCTTATACTACCCCTCCGATATATCCTGGACTTAGCCCTGCTATGCTATGCTATGCTATGCTATGCAATTTTAAACATCCCAGTCTTAGCATTCAGCCTTTACAGTAGGCCAACGAACACCCATGTTCTGTATAGAGGATTACTGCAGGTAATTCAGGACCCTGCTAAGTGAGGGTGGTGTACTTATCGGAAGACCTTCAAGTGGAACAACTTAGCCTAAGTCAATTTGATAACTTTACAAATCTGCTGAGGACCATATGTTGAAGGTCCTATCATCATATCACAACGGAAGCTCAGAGTAGTAAGCATGGGAGGAGATTATTTGCACAGGACTGCCCCTTTCTCAATCCAGCGATTAAGTGGCAGTTGCCATGTAGCACTACTAGAGGGAGCAGTATGACATAAATCCACAGAGAGGCTTTAAATCTACTTTTTGAACGACCTGTTGTTCTTGTTTGTTTTTGATAAGCCTATAGAATGGAGGACTGGAATGACTGAGTGAATGAGGATTGAGAAATAATTGGACTGTATTTGTGGTGAAGGAGTTGCGTGATTTGGAAGGAAAACTGCAAGAGAAAAGTTGTAAACCACAGATGCTTCCTGAGAGATTAAGGTCCATATTTATACTTTTTTAGCGCAGCATTTGCGTCTTTTTTTGACGCAAAAGTGACACAAACTTGCAAAATACAATTGTATTTTGCAAGTTTGCGCCGTTTTTGCATCAAAAAGCGGCGCAAATGCAGGGCTAAAAAAGTATAAATATGGGCCTAAGTGAGTGTGTCATCTGTCTCTTTGAAGGGACATGTGAATGAAGAACAACAGGTCCACAGTCCTCAGGTGGGAGAAACATGGACGAATATTCACCCCAAAATGAATACAATTACACCATCTCAAAGTTTCCATGTGCAATATGACGCTTTGCAGGATGAAGGATTTGACATGTTTGGTGCATAAATGTGCAGTTGCTGAGCGTCTCCCAGAATCGCCATAGCATACGCTTTAGAAGTGTCCTTATAGCCAAAATGCCAAACACTCCTTTGGGGTTATGAGGCCTAGTAAAACCATTCCAGGAACACCTTATAGCATGTCCAGCAACAGGGCAATGAAATCATGGGGAGACCATCCCCCAAGAATCCTAACACATGTATCTTGTTTCCAATCTCAAAACCATAACCACAGTAGGCCTGTGAGAAGCACCCTTTTGGGTAGTAATAGAAACTGCCAGATCCATGATCCCCAAGTCCTCCTCTTCCTCATTGACCCAAACTTTTGGGGGAGGCCCTGCCACCCCAAGAAAGGGTGCAATAAGTAAGAGTGTGGGTAGTACCCCCCAAAAACACAGACTGCTTCATTATGTGCCTCCAAGCACCCCTTTAATAATGCACCCCAATACCCTTTTTGACACTGCTCCCCAAAATTTGACCCCTTCCGAGAGTGAGGGGGTGCATAAAAAGATGATGTCCACCACCAAGTCCCCTTCCTTTGTAATCACCCTATTTGCGTGCTAGGGGGAGGGCTCTGCTTGCTTGCCAGCAGTGACCCCACTCCACTATGCTTCCTGTCCTGTAGTCACTCTTGCTCTCTGGCCTACACCGCTTCTTCTCCTGCATCCTGGCACTGCCTTTCCTCTGTGACTCCACCCACTCTTACTCTCCCCCCATGCTCCCTCCATGTCCCCCTCCCTTCTTTAAATTCTACCAACCACCCCTGCTATTCTCTGTCTGCTCCTCCTCTAGGTGAGCCTCTTTCGGCCTGTCCTTCTTGCTCCACCCCTTCTACCTCACTCACCCTCTCTTGTTATTCTACACATCTGATATAACCTGGACTACACTATGCTATGCTATGCTATGCTATGCTATGCTATTTTATACATCCCAGTCTTAGCATACAGCCCTTACAGCAGGCCCACAAACACCCATGTTCTGTAAAGAGGATTACTGCAGGTAATTCAGGACCCTGCTAAGTGAGGGTGGGGTACTTATTGGAAGGCCTTGAAGTGGAACAACTTAGCCTAAGACAATTTGATAACTTTACAAATGTGCTGAAGACCATATGTTGAAGGTCCTATCATCATATCACAACGGAAGCTCAGAGTAGTAAGCATGGGAGGCGATTATTTGCATAGGACTGCCCCTTTTTCAATCCAGTGATTAAGCTGCAGTTGCCATGTAGCACTACTAGAGGGAGCAGTATGAACGTAAATCCACAGAGAGGCTTTCAATCTACTTTCTGAACTACCTGTTGTTCTTGTTGGTTTTTGATGAGCCTATAGAATGGAGAACTGGAAGGACTGAGTGAATGAGGATTGAGAAATAATTGGACTGTATTTGTGGTGAAGGGGTTGCGTGGTTTGGAAGGAAAACTGCAAGAGAAAAGTTGTAAAGAACAGATGCTTCCTGAGAGATTAAGGTCCATATTTATACTTTTTTAGTGCCGCATTTGGTCTTTTTTTGATGCAAAAGCGGCACAAACTTGCAAAATTTAAATTGTATTTTGCAAGTTTAAGCCGTTTTTGCATCAAAAAGTGGCGCAAATGCAGCGCTGAAAAAGTATAAATATGGGCCTAAGTGAGTGTGTCATCTGTCTCTTTGAAGGGACATGTGAATGAAGAACAACAGGTCCACAGTCCTCAGGTTGAAGAAACATGGACGAATATTCACCCCAAAATCAATACAATTACACCATCTCAAAGTTTCCATTTGCAATATGACACTTTGCAGGATGAAGGATTTGCCATGTTTGGTGCATAAATGTGCACAGTTGCTGACGGTCTTCCCAGAATCGCCATAGCATACGCTTTAGAAGTGTCCTTATAGCCAAACTGCCAAACACTTTTTTGGGGTTATGAGGCCTGGAAAAACCATTCCAGGAACATCTTATAGCATGTCCAGCAACACGGCAATGAAATCATGGGGAGACAATCCCCCAAGAATCCTAACACATGTTCCATGTTTCCCCTCTCACTACCATAACCACAGTAGGCCTGTGAGAAGCAGCATTTTGGGTAGTAATAGAAACTGCCAGACCCATGATCCCCAAGTCCTCCTCTTCCTCATTGACCCAAACTTTTGGGGGTGCCCCCGCCACCCCAAGAAAGGGTGCAATAAGTAAGAGTGTGGGTAGTACCCCCAAAAAACACAAACTGCTTCATTATGTGCCTCCAAGCACCCCTTTAATAATGCACCCCAATACCCCTTTGACACTGCTCCCCAAAATTTGACCCCTTCCGAGAGTGAGGGGGGCATAAAAAGATGATGTCCACCACCAAATCCCCTTCCTTTGTAATCACCCCATTTGCGTGCTAGGGGGAGGGCTCTGCTTGCTTGCCAGCAGTGACCCCACTCCACTATGCTTCCTGTCCTGCAGTCACTCTTACTCTCTGGCCTACACCGCTTCTTCTCCTGCATCCTGGCACTGCCTTTCCTCTGTGACTCCACCCACTCTTGCTCTCCCCCCATGCTCCCTCCATGTCCCCCTCCCTTCTTTAAATTCTTCCAACCACCCCTGCTATTCTCTCTCTGCCTCTCCTTCCTGCTCCTCCCCTTCTACCTCACTCACATTCTCTTCTTATTCTACCCCTCCGATATAACCTGGACTTAGTCCTGCTATGCTATGCAATGCAATTTTAAACATCCCAATCTTAGCATTCAGCCTTTACAGTAGGCCAACGAACACCCATGTTCTGTATAGAGGATTACTGCAGGTAATTCAGGACCCTGCTAAGTGAGGGTGGTGTACTTATCGGAAGACCTTCAAGTGGAACAACTTAGCCTAAGACAATTTGATAACTTTACAAATCTGCTGAAGACCATATGTTGAAGGTCCTATCATCATATCACAACGGAAGCTCAGAGTAGTAAGCATGGGAGGAGATTATTTGCATAGGACTGCCCCTTTCTCAATCCAGTGATTAAGCTGCAGTTGCCATGTAGCACTACTAGAGGGAGCAGTATGAACATAAATCCACAGAGAGGCTTTAAATCTACTTTCTGAACTACCTGTTGTTCTTGTTGGTTTTTGATGAGCCTGTAGAATGGAGGACTGGAATGACTGAGTGAATGAGGATTGAGAAATAATTGGACTGTATTTGTGGTGAAGGGGTTGCATGATTTGGAATGAAAACTGCAAGAGAAAAGTTGTAAAGCACAGATGCTTCCTGAGAGATTAAGGTCCATAGTTATACTTTTTTAGCGCCGCATTTGCATCTTTTTTTGACGCAAAAGCGGCACAAACTTGAAAAATACAATTGCATTTTGCAAGTTTGCGCCGTTTTTGCATCAAAAAGCGGTGTAATTGCAGCGCTAAAAAAGTATAAATATGGGCCTAAGTGAGTGTGTCATCAGTCTCTTTGAAGGGACATGTGAATGAAGAACAACAGGTCCACAGTCCTCAGGTGGGAAAAACATGGACGAATTTTCACCCCAAAATGAATACAAATACACCATCTCAAAGTTTCCATGTGCAATATGACGCTTTGCAGGATGAAGGATTTGCCATGTTTGGTGCATAAATGTGCACAGTTGCTGAGGGTCTTCCCAGAATCGTCATAGCATACGCTTTAGAAGTATCCTTATAGCCAAACTGCCAAACACTATTTTGGGGTTATGAGGCCTAGAAAAACCATTCCAGGAACACCTTATAGCATGTCCAGCAACAGGGCAATGAAATCATGGGGAGACCATCCCCCAAGAATCCTAAAACATGTTCCTTGTTTCCCCTCTCAGTACCATAACCACAGTAGGCCTGTGAGAAGCACCATTTTGGGTAGTAATAGAAACTGCCAGACCCATGATCCCCAAGTCCTCCTCTTCCTCATTGACCCAAACTTTTGGGGGTGCCCCCGCCACCCCAAGAAAGGGTGCAATAAGTAAGAGTGTGGGTAGTACCCCCAAAAAACACAGACTGCTTCATTATGTGCCTCCAAGCACCCCTTTAATAATGCACCCCAATACCCCTTTAACACTGCTCCACAAAATTTGACCCCTTCCGAGAGTGAGGGGGGCATAAAAAGATGATGTCCAACACCAAATTCACTTCCTTTGTAATCACCCCATTTGCGTGCTAGGGGGAGTGCTCTGCTTGCTTGCCAGCAGTGACCCCACTCCACTATGCTTCCTGTCCTGCAGTCACTCTTGCTCTCTGGCCTACACTGCTTCTTCTCCTGCATCCTGGCACTGCCTTTCCTCTGTGACTCCACCCATTCTTGCTCTCCCCCCATGCTCCCTCCATGTCCCCCTCCCTTCTTTAAATTCAACCAACCACCCCTGCTATTCTCTGTCTGCTCCTCCTCTATGTGGGCCTCTCTCTGCCTGTCCTTCTTGCTTCACCCCTTCTACCTCACTCACCCTCTCTTCTTATTCTACCCCTCCCATATAATCTCATTTCAGCCCTGCTATGCTATGCTATGCTATGCTATGCTATGCTATGCTATGCTATGCTATGCAAAACATCCCAGTCTTAGCATGCAGCCTTTACAGTAGGCCCACAAACACCCATGTCCTTTATAGAGGATTACTGCAGGTATTTCAGGACCCTGCTAAGGGAGGGTGGGGTACTTATCGGAAGGCCTTCAAGTGGAACAACTTAGCCTAAGACAATTTGATAACTTTACAAATATGCTGAAGACCATATGTTGAAGGTCCTATCATCATATCACAACGGAAGCTCAGAGTAGTAAGCATGGGAGGAGATTATTTGCATAGGACTGCCCCTTTCTCAATCCAGTGATTAAGCTGCAGTTGCCATGTAGCACTACTAGAGGGAGCAGTTTGAACATAAATCCACAGAGAGGCTTTAAATCTACTTTCTTAACTACCTGTTGTTCTTGTTGGTTTTTGATGAGCCTATAGAATGGAGGACTGGAATGACTGAGTGAATGAGTATTGAGAAATAATTGGACTGTATTTGTGGTGAAGGGGTTGCGTGATTTGGAAGGAAAACTGCAAGAGAAAAGTTGTAAAGCACAGATGCTTCCTGAGAGATTGAGGTCCATATTTATACTTTTTTAGCACCGCATTTGCGTCTTTTGTTGACGCAAAAGCGGCACAAATTTGCAAAATACAATTGTATTTTGCAAGTTTGCGCTGTTTTTGCATCAAAAAGTAGCGCAAATGCAGCGCTAAAAAAGTATAAAGATGGGCCTAAGTGAGAGTGTCATCTGTCTCTTTGTAGGGACATGTGAATGAAGAACAACAGGTCCACAGTCCTCAGGTGGGAGAAACATGGACGAATATTCACCCCAAAATGAATACAATTACACCATCTCAAAGTTTCCATGTGCAATATGACGCTTTGCAGGATGAAGGATTTGCCATGTTTGGTGCATAAATGTGCACAGTTGCTAAGGGTCTTCCAAGAATCTCCATAGCATACGCTTTAGAAGTGTCCTTATAGCCAAACTGCCAAACACTCTTTTGGGGTTATGAGGCCTAGAAAAACCATTCCAGGAACACCTTATAGCATGTCCAGCAACAGGGCAATGAAATCATGGGGCGACCATCCCCCAAGAATCCTAACACATGTTCCTTGTTTCCCCTCTTACTACCATAACCACAGTAGGCCTGTGAGCAGCACCCTTTTGGGTAGTAATAGAAACTGCCAGACCCATGATCCCCAAGTCCTCCTCTTCCTCATTTACCCAAACTTTTGGGGGTGCCCCCGCCACCCCAAGAAAGCGTTCAATAAGTAAGAGTGTGCGTAGTACCCCCTAAAAACACAGACTGCTTCATTATGTGTCTCCAAGCACCCCTTTAATAATGCACCCCAATACCCCTTTTGACACTACTCCCCAAAATTTGACCCCTTCCGAGAGTGAGGTGGGCATAAAAAGATGATGTCCACCACCAAATCCCCTTCCTTTGTAATCACCCCATTTGCGTGCTAGGGGGAGGGTTCTGCTTGCTTGCCAGCAGTGGCCCGACTCCACTATGCTTCCTGTCCTGCAGTCACTCTTCCTCTCTGGCCTACACCGCTTCTTCCCCTGCATCCTGGCACTGCCTTTCCTCTGTGACTCCACCCACTCTTGCTCTCCCCCCATGCTCCCTATCCCTTCTTTAAATTCTACCAACCACCCCTGTTATTCTCTGTCTGCTCCTCCTCTATATGGACCTCTCTCTGCCTGTTCTTCTTGCTCAATCCCTTCTAACCCACTCACCCTCTCTTCTTACTCTACCCCTCCAATATAACCTGGACTTAGCCATGCTATGCTATGCTATGCTATGCTATTTTATACATCACAGTCTCAGCATACAGCCTTTACAGTAGGTCTACGAACGCCCATGTTCTGTATAGAGGATTACTGCAGGTAATTCAGGACCCTGCTAAGTGAGGATTCTGTACTTATCGGAAGGCCTTCAAGTGAAACAACTTAGCCTAAGACAATTTGAAAACTTTACAAATATGCTGAAGACCATATGTTGAAGATCCTATCATTATATCACAACGGAAGCTCAGAGTAGGAAACATGGGAGGAGATTATTTGCATAGGACTGCCCCTTTCTCAATCCAGTGATTAAGCTGCAGTTGCCATGTAGCACTACTAGAGGGAGCAGTTTGAACATAAATCCACAGAGAGGCTTTAAATCTACTTTCTTAACTACCTGTTGTTCTTGTTGGTTTTTGATGAGCCTATAGAATGGAGGACTGGAATGACTGAGTGAATGAGGATTGAGAAATAATTGGACTGTATTTGTGGTGAAGGGGTTGCGTGATTTGGAAGGAAAACTGCAAGAGAAAAGTTGTAAAGCACAGATGCTTCCTGAGAGATTGATGTCCATATTTATACTTTTTTAGCACCGCATTTGCGTCTTTTGTTGACACAAAAGCGGCACAAACTTGCAAAATACAATTGTATTTTGCAAGTTTGTGCTGTTTTTGCATCAAAAAGTAGCGCAAATGCAGCGCTAAAAAAGTATAAATATGGGCCTAAGTGAGAGTGTCATCTGTCTCTTTGAAGGGACATGTGAATGAAGAACAACAGGTCCACAGTCCTCAGGTGGGAGAAACATGGACGAATATTCACCCCAAAATGAATACAATTACACCATCTCAAAGTTTCCATGTGCAATATGACGCTTTGCAGGATGAAGGATTTGCCATGTTTGGTGCATAAATGTGCACAGTTGCTGAGGGTCTCCCAGAATCGCCATAGCATACGCTTTAGAAGTGTCCTTATAGCCAAAATGCCATACACTCTTTTGGGGTTATGAGGCCTAGAAAAACCATTCCAGGAACATCTTGTAGAATGTCCAGCAACAGGGCAATTAAATTATGGGGAGGCCATCCCCCAAGAATCCTAACACATGTTCCTTGTTTCCCCTCTCAATACCATAACCACAGTAGGCCTGTGAGAAGCATCATTTTGGTTAGTAATAGAAGCTGCCAGACCCATGATCCCCAAGTCCTCCCCTTCCTCATTGACCCAAACTATTAGGGGTGCCCCCGCCACCCCAAGAAAGGGTGCAATAAATAAGAGTGTGGGTAGTACCACCCAAAAACACAGACTGCTTCATTATGTGCCTCCTAGCACTCCTTTAATAATGAACCCCAATACCCCTTTTGACACTGCTCCCCAAAATTTGACCCTTTCCGAGAGTGAGGGGGGGCATAAAAAGATGATCTCCACCACCAAATCCCCTTCCTTTGTAATCACCCCATTTGCGTGGTGGGGGTGGGCTCTGCTTGCTTGCCAGCAGTGACCCCACTCCACTATGCTTCTTGTCCTGCAGTCAATCTTGCTCTCTGGTCTACACCGCTTCTTCTCCTGCATCCTGGCACTGCCTTTCCACTGTGACTCCACCCAGTCTTGCTCCCCCTCCCTTCTTTAAATTCTACCAACCACCCCTGCTATTCTCTGTCTGCTCCTCCTCTATGTGGGCCTCTCTCTGCCTGTCCTTTTTGCTCCACCCCTTTTATCTCACTCATCCTTTTTTCTTATACTACCCCTCCGATATATCCTGGACTTAGTCCTGCTATGCTATGCTATGCTATGCAATTTTAAACATCCCAGTCTTAGCATTCAGCCTTTACAGTAGGCCAACGAACACCCATGTTCTGTATAGAGGATTACTGCAGGTAATTCAGGACCCTGCTAAGTGAGGGTGGTGTACTTATCGGAAGACCTTCAAGTGGAACAACTTAGCCTAAGACAATTTGATAACTTTACAAATGTGCTGAAGACCATATGTTGAAGGTCCTATCATCATATCACAACGGAAGCTCTGAGTAGTAAGCATGGGAGGAGATTATTTGCATAGGACTGCCCCTTTCTCAATCCAGTGATTAAGCTGCAGTTGCCATGTAGCACTACTAGAGGGAGCAGTATGAACATAAATCCGCAGAGAGGCTTTAAATCTACTTTCTGAACTACCTGTTGTTCTTGTTGGTTTTTGATGAGCCTGTAGAATGGAGGACTGGAATGACTGAGTGAATGAGGATTGAGAAATAATTGGACTGTATTTGTGGTGAAGGGGTTGCATGATTTGGAATGAAAACTGCAAGAGAAAAGTTGTAAAGCACAGATGCTTCCTGAGAGATTAAGGTCCATAGTTATACTTTTTTAGCGCCGCATTTGCATCTTTTTTTGACGCAAAAGCGGCACAAACTTGAAAAATACAATTGCATTTTGCAAGTTTGCGCCGTTTTTGCATCAAAAAGCGGTGCAATTGCAGCGCTAAAAAAGTATAAATATGGGCCTAAGTGAGTGTGTCATCTGTTTCTTTGAAGGGACATGTGAATGAAGAACAACAGGTCCACAGTCCTCAGGTGGGAAAAACATGGACGAATTTTCACCCCAAAATGAATACAAATACACCATCTCAAAGTTTCCATGTGCAATATGACGCTTTGCAGGATGAAGGATTTGCCATGTTTGGTGCATAAATGTGCACAGTTGCTGAGGGTCTTCCCAGAATTGTCACAGCATACGCTTTAGAAGTGTCCTTATAGCCAAACTGCCAAACACTATTTTGGGGTTATGAGGCCTAGAAAAACCATTCCAGGAACACCTTATAGCATGTCCAGCAACAGGGCAATGAAATCATGGGGAGACCATCCCCCAAGAATCCTAAAACATGTTCCTTGTTTCCCCTCTCAGTACCATAACCACAGTAGGCCTGTGAGAAGCACCATTTTGGGTAGTAATAGAAACTGCCAGACCCATGATCCCCAAGTCCTCCTCTTCCTCATTGACCCAAACTTTTGGGGGTGCCCCCGCCACCCCAAGAAAGGGTGCAATAAGTAAGAGTGTGGGTAGTACCCCCAAAAAACACAGACTGCTTCATTATGTGCCTCCAAGCACCCCTTTAATAATGCACCCCAATACCCCTTTGACACTGCTCCCCAAAATTTGACCCCTTCCGAGAGTGAGGGGGGCATAAAAAGATGATGTCCACCACCAAATCCACTTCCTTTGTAATCACCCCATTTGCGTGCTAGGGGGAGTGCTCTGCTTGCTTGCCAGCAGTGACCCCACTCCACTATGCTTCCTGTCCTGCAGTCACTCTTGCTCTCTGGCCTACACCGCTTCTTCTCCTGCATCCTGGCACTGCCTTTCCTCTGTGACTCCACCCATTCTTGCTCTCCCCCCATGCTCCCTCCATGTCCCCCTCCCTTCTTTAAATTCTGCCAACCACCCCTGCTATTCTCTGTCTGCTCCTCCTCTAGGTGGGCCTCTCTCTGCCTGTCCTTCTTGCTTCACCCCTTCTACCTCACTCACCCTCTCTTCTTATTCTACCCCTCCCATATAATCTTATTTCAGCCCTGCTATGCTATGCTATGCTATGCTATGCTATGCAAAACATCCCAGTCTTAGCATTCAGCCTTTACAGTAGGCCCACAAACACCCATGTCCTGTATAGAGGATTACTGCAGGTATTTCAGGACCCTGCTAAGGGAGGGTGGGGTACTTATCGGAAGGCCTTCAAGTGGAACAACTTAGCCTAAGACAATTTGATAACTTTACAAATATGCTGAAGACCATATGTTGAAGGTCCTATCATCATATCACAACGGAAGCTCAGAGTAGTAAGCATGGGAGGAGATTATTTGCATAGGACTGCCCCTTTCTCAATCCAGTGATTAAGCTGCAGTTGCCATGTAGCACTACTAGAGGGAACAGTTTGAACATAAATCCACAGAGAGGCTTTAAATCTACTTTCTTAACTACCTGTTGTTCTTGTTGGTTTTTGATGAGCCTATAGAATGGAGGACTGGAATGACTGAGTGAATGAGGATTGACAAATAATTGGACTGTATTTGTGGTGAAGGGGTTGCGTGATTTGGAAGGAAAACTGCAAGAGAAAAGTTGTAAAGCACAGATGCTTCCTGAGAGATTGAGGTCCATATTTATACTTTTTTAGCACCGCATTTGCGTCTTTTGTTGACGCAAAAGCGGCACAAACTTGCAAAATACAATTGTATTTTGCAAGTTTGCGCTGTTTTTGCATTAAAAAGTAGCGCAAATGCAGCGCTAAAAAAGTATAAATATGGGCCTAAGTGAGAGTGTCATCTGTCTCTTTGAAGGGACATGTGAATGAAGAACAACAGGTCCACAATCCTCAGGTGGGAGAAACATGGACGAATATTCACCCCAAAATGAATACAATTACACCATCTCAAAGTTTTCATGTGCAATATGACGCTTTGCAGGATGAAGGATTTGCCATGTTTGGTGCATAAATGTGCACAGTTGCTGAGGGTCTTCCAAGAATCTCCATAGCATACGCTTTAGAAGTGTCCTTATAGCCAAACTGCCAAACACTCTTTTGGGGTTATGAGGCCTAGAAAAACCATTCCAGGAACACCTTATAGCATGTCCAGCAACAGGGCAATGAAATCATGGGGCGACCATCCCCCAAGAATCCTAACACATGTTCCTTGTTTCCCCTCTTACTACCATAACCACAGTAGGCCTGTGAGCAGCACCCTTTTGGGTAGTAATAGAAACTGCCAGACCCATGATCCCCAAGTCCTCCTCTTCCTCATTTACCCAAACTTTTCGGGGTGCCCCCGCCACCCCAAGAAAGGGTTCAATAAGTAAGAGTGTGCGTAGTACCCCCTAAAAACACAGACTGCTTCATTATGTGTCTCCAAGCACCCCTTTAATAATGCACCCCAATACCCCTTTTGACACTACTCCCCAAAATTTGACCCCTTCCGAGAGTGAGGTGGGCATAAAAAGATGATGTCCACCACCAAATCCCCTTCCTTTGTAATCACCCCATTTGCGTGCTAGGGGGAGGGTTCTGCTTGCTTGCCAGCAGTGACCCGACTCCACTATGCTTCCTGTCCTGCAGTCACTCTTGCTCTCTGGCCTACACCGCTTCTTCCCCTGCATCCTGGCACTGCCTTTCCTCTGTGACTCCACCCACTCTTGCTCTCCCCCCATGCTCCCTATCCCTTCTTTAAATTCTACCAACCACCCCTGCTATTCTCTGTCTGCTCCTCCTCTATATGGACCTCTCTCTGCCTGTTCTTCTTGCTCAATCACTTCTAACCCACTCACCCTCTCTTCTTACTCTACCCCTCCAATATAACCTGGACTTAGCCACGCTATGCTATGCTATGCTATGCTATGCCATGCTATGCCATGCTATGCTATTTTATACATCCCAGTCTCAGCATACAGCCTTTACAGTAGGTCCACAAACGCCCATGTTCTGTATAGAGGATTACTGCAGGTAATTCAGGACCCTGCTAAGTGAGGATGCGGTACTTATCGGAAGGCCTTCAAGTGAAACAACTTAGCCTAAGACAATTTGATAACTTTACAAATATGCTGAAGACCATATGTTGAAGATCCTATCATTATATCACAACGGAAGCTCAGAGTAGGAAGCATGGGAGGAGATTATTTGCATAGGACTGCCCCTTTCTCAATCCAGTGATTAAGCTGCAGTTGCCATGTAGCACTACTAGAGGGAGCAGTATGAACATAAATCCACAGAGAGGCTTTAAATCTACTTTCTGAACTACCTGTTGTTCTTGTTGGTTTTTGATGAGCCTATAGAATGGAGGACTGGAATGACTGAGCGAATGAGGATTGAGAAATAATTGGACTGTATTTGTGGTGAAGGGGTTGCGTGACTTGGAAGGAAAACTGCAAGAGAAAAGTTGTAAAGAACAGATGCTTCCTGAGAGATTAAGGTCCATATTTATACTTTTTTAGCGCCGCATTTGAGTCTTTTTTTTACGCAAAGTGGCACAAACTTGCAAAATACAATTGTATTTTGCAAGTTTTACGCCGTTTTTGAATAAAAAAGCGCCACAAATGTAGCGCTAAAAAAGTATAAATATCGGCCTAAGTGAGTGTGTCATCTGTCTCTTTGAAGGGACATGTGAATGAAGAACAACAGATCCACAGTCCTCAGGTGGGAGAAACATGGACGAATATTCACCCCAAAATGAATACAATTACACCGTCTCAAAGTTTCCATGTGCAATATGACGCTTTGCAGGATGAAGGATTTGCCATGTTTGGTGCATAAATGTGCCCAGTTGCTCAGGGTCCTCGCAGAATCACCATAGCATACGCTTTAGAAGTGTCCTTATAGCCAAACTGCCAAACACTCTTTTGGGGTTATGAGGCCTAGAAAAACCATTCCAGGAACACCTTATAGCATGTCCAGCGACAGGGCAATGAAATCATGGGGAGACCATCCCCCAAGAATCCTATCACATGTTCCTTGTTTCCCCTATCAATACCATAACCACAGTAGGCCTGTGAGAAGCACCCTTTTGGGTAGTAATAGAAACTGCCAGACCCATGATCCCCAAGTCCTCCTCTTCCTCCTTGACCCAAACTTTTGGGGGTGCCCGCCACCCCAAGAAAGGGTGTAAAGTGTGGGTAGTACCCCCCAAAAACACAGACTGCTTCATTATGTGCCTCCTAGCACCCCTTTAATAATGCACCCCAATACCCCTTTTGACACAGCTCCCCAAAATTTGACCCGTTCCAAAAGTGAGAGGGGCATAAAAAGATGATGTCCACCACCAAATCCCCTTCCTTTGTAATCACCCCATTTGCGTGCTAGGGGGAGGGCTCTGCTTGCTTGCCAGCAGTGACCCCACTCCACTGTGCTTCCTGTCCTGCAGTCACTCTTGCTCTCTGGCCTACACCGCTTCTTCTCCTGCATCCTGGTACTGCCTTTCCTCTGTGACTCCACCCACTCTTGCTCTCTACCCATGCTCCCTCCATGTCCCCCTCCCTTCTTTAAATTCTTCCAACCACCCCTGCTTTTCTCTGTCTGCTCCTCCTCTATGTGGGCCTCTCTCTGCCTGTCCTTCTTGCTTCACCCCTCGTACCTCACTCACCCTCTCTTCTTATTCTACCCCTCCGATATTACCTGGACTTGACTTTGCCCTGCCCTGCCCTGCCCTGCCCTGCGAAACATCCCAATCTTAGCATACAGCCTTTACAGTAGGCCAACGAACAGCCATGTTCTGTAAAGAGGATTACTGCAGGTAATTCAGCACCCTGCCAATTGAGGGTGGTGTACTTATCGGAAGACCTTCAAGTGGAACAACTTAGCCTAAGACAATTTGATAACTTTACAAATCTGCTGAAGACCATATGTTGAAGGTCCTATCATCATATCACAATGGAAGCTCAGAGTAGTAAGCATGGGAGGAGATTATTTGCATAGGACTGCCCCTTTCTCAATCCAGTGATTAAGCTGCAGTTGCCATGTAGCACTACTAGAGGGAGCAGTATGAACATAAATCCACAGAGAGGCTTTAAATCTACTTTCTGAACTACCTGTTGTTCTTGTTGGTTTTTGATGAGCCTATAGAATGGAGGACTGGAATGACTGAGTGAATGAGGATTGAGAAATAATTGGACTGTATTTGTGGTGAAGGGGTTGCGTGATTTGGAAGGAAAACTGGAAGAGAAAAGTTGTAAAGCACAGATGCTTCCTGAGAAATTAAGGTCCATATTTATTCTTTTTTAGAGCCGCATTTGCGTCTTTTTTTGACGCAAAAGTGGCACGAAATTGCAAAATACTATTGCATTTTGCATATTTGTGCTGTTTTTGCATCAAAAAGCGGCGCAAATGCAGCGCTAAAAAAGTATAAATATGGGCCTAAGTGAGTGTGTCATCTGTCTCTTTGAAGGGACATCTGAATGAAGAACAACAGGTCCACAGTCCTCAGGTGGGAGAACATGGACGAATATTCACCCCAAAATGAATACAATTACACCATCTCAAAGTTTCCATGTGCAATATGACGCTTTGCAGGTTGAAGGATTTGCCATGTTTGGTGCATAAATGTGCACAGTTGCTGAGGGTCTTCCCAGAATCGCCATAGCATACGCTATAGAAGTGTCCTTATAGCCAAACTGCCAAACACTCTTTTGGGGTTATGAGGCCTAGAAAAACCATTCCAGGAACACCTTATAGCATGTTCAGCAACAGGGCAATGAAATCATGGGGAGACCATCCCCCAAAAATCCTAACACATGTTCCTTGTTTCCCCTTTCAATACCATAACCACAGTAGGCCTGTAAGAAGCACCCTTTTGGGTAGTAATAGAAACTGCCAGACCCATGATCCCCAAGTCCTCCTCTTTCTCATTGGCGCAAACTTTTGGGGGTGCCCCCGCCACCCCATGAAAGGGTGCAATAAGTAAGAGTGTGGGTAGTACCCCCCAAAAACACAGACTGCTTCATTATGTGCCTCCTAGCACCCCATTAATAATGCACCCCAATACCCCTTTTGACACAGCTCCCCAAAATATGACCCCTTCCGAGAGTGAGGGTGGGCATAAAAAGATGATGTCCACCACCAAATCCCCTTCCTTTGTAATCACCCCATTTGCGTGTTAGGGGGAGGGCTCTGCTTGCTTGCCAGGAGTGACCCCACTCCACTATGCTTCCTGTCCTGCAGTCACTCTTGCTCTCTGGCCTACACCGCTTCTTCTCCTGCATCCTGGCACTGCCTTTCCTCTGTGACTCCACCCACTTTTGCTCTTCCCCCATGCTAACTCCATGTCCCCCTCCCTTCTTTAAATTCTTCCAACCACCCCTGCTATTCTCTGTCTACTCCTCCTCTATGTGGGCCTTTCTCCGCCTGTCCTTCTTGCTCCATCCCTTCTACCTCACTCACCCTTTTTTTCTATTCTACCCTTCTAATATAACATGGAATTAGCCTTGCTATGCTATGCTATGCCATACTATGCTGTGCTGTGCTATGCTGTGCTGTGCTGTGCTGTGCTGTTTTGTACATCCCAGTCTTAACATACAGCCTTTACCGTAGGCCCACGAACACCCATGTTCTGTATAGAGGATTACTGCAGGTAATTCAGGACCCTGCTAAGTGAGGGTGGGGTACTTATCGGAAGGCATTCAAGTGGAACAACTTAGCCTAAGACAATTTGATAACTTTACAAATCTGCTGAAGACCATATGTTGAAGGTCCTATCATCATATCACAACGGAAGCTCAGAGTAGTAAGCATGGGAGGAGATTATTTGCATAGGACTGCCCCTTTCTCAATCCAGCGATTAAGTGGCAGTTGCCATGTAGCACTACTAGAGGGAGCAGTATGACATAAATCCACAGAGAGGCTTTAAATCTACTTTTTGAACTACCTGTTGTTCTTGTTTGTTTTTGATAAGCCTATAGAATGGAGGACTGGAATGACTGAGTGAATGAGGATTGAGAAATAATTGGACTGTATTTGTGGTGAAGGAGTTGCGTGATTTGGAAGGAAAACTGCAAGAGAAAAGTTGTAAACCACAGCTGCTTCCTGAGAGATTAAGGTCCATATTTATACTTTTTTAGCGCAGCATTTGCGTCTTTTTTTGACGCAAAAGTGACACAAACTTGCAAAATACAATTGTATACATCTCAAAGTTTCCATGTGCAATATGACGCTTTGCAGGATGAAGGATTTGACATGTTTGGTGCATAAATGTGCAGTTGCTGAGCGTCTCCCAGAATCGCCATAGCATACGCTTTAGAAGTGTCCTTATAGCCAAAATGCCAAACACTCCTTTGGGGTTATGAGGCCTAGAAAAACCATTCCAGGAACACCTTATAGCATGTCCAGCAACAGGGCAATGAAATCATGGGGAGACCATCCCCCAAGAATCCTAACACATGTATCTTGTTTCCAATCTCAAAACCATAACCACAGTAGGCCTGTGAGAAGCACCCTTTTGGGTAGTAATAGAAACTGCCAGATCCATGATCCCCAAGTCCTCCTCTTCCTCATTGACCCAAACTTTTGGGGGTGGCCCTGCCACCCCAAGAAAGGGTGCAATAAGTAAGAGTGTGGGTAGTACCCCCCAAAAACACAGACTGCTTCATTATGTGCCTCCAAGCACCCCTTTAATAATGCACCCCAATACCCTTTTTGACACTGCTCCCCAAAATTTGACCCCTTCTGAGAGTGAGGGGGTGCATAAAAAGATGATGTCCACCACCAAATCCCCTTCCTTTGTAATCACCCTATTTGCGTGCTAGGGGGAGGGCTCTGCTTGCTTGCCAGCAGTGACCCCACTCCACTATGCTTCCTGTCCTGTAGTCACTCTTGCTCTCTGGCCTACACCGCTTCTTCTCCTGCATCCTGGCACTGCCTTTCCTCTGTGACTCCACCCATTCTTACTCTCCCCCCATGCTCCCTCCATGTCCCCCTCCCTTCTTTAAATTCTACCAACCACCCCTGCTATTCTCTGTCTGCTCCTACTCTAGGTGGGCCTCTTTCTGCCTGTCCTTTTTGCTCCACCCCTTCTACCTCACTCACCCTCTCTTCTTATTCTACACCTCTGATATAACCTGGACTACACTATGCTATGCTATGCTATGCTATGCTATGCTATGCTATGCTATGCTATGCTATTTTATACATCCCAGTCTTAGCATACAGCCCTTATAGCAGGCCCACAAACGCCCATGTTCTGTAAAGAGGATTACTGCAGGTAATTCAGGACCCTGCTAAGTGAGGGTGGGGTACTTATTGGAAGGCCTTGAAGTGGAACAACTTAGCCTAAGACAATTTGATAACTTTACAAATCTGCTGAAGACCGTATGTTGAAGGTCCTATCATCATATCACAACGGAAGCTCAGAGTAGTAAGCATGGGAGGCGATTAATTGCATAGGACTGCCCCTTTTTCAATCCAGTGATTAAGCTGCAGTTGCCATGTAGCACTACTAGAGGGAGCAGTATGAACGTAAATCCACAGAGAGGCTTTCAATCTACTTTCTTAACTACCTGTTGTTCTTGTTGGTTTTTGATGAGCCTATAGAATGGAGGACTGGAATGACTGAGTGAATGAGGATTGAGAAATAATTGGACTGTATTTGTGGTGAAGGGGTTGCGTGATTTGGAAGGAAAACTGCAAGAGAAAAGTTGTAAAGCACAGATGCTTCCTGAGAGATTGAGGTCCATATTTATACTTTTTTAGCACCGCATTTGCGTCTTTTGTTGACGCAAAAGCGGCACAAACTTGGAAAATACAATTGTATTTTGCAAGTTTGCGTTGTTTTTGCATCAAAAAGTAGCGCAAATGCAGCGCTAAAAAAGTATAAATATGGGCTTAAGTGAGAGTGTCATCTGTCTCTTTGAAGGGACATGTGAATGAAGAACAACAGGTCCACAATCCTCAGGTGGGAGAAACATGGACGAATATTCACCCCAAAATGAATACAATTACACCATCTCAAAGTTTCCATGTGCAATATGACGCTTTGCAGGATGATGGATTTGCCATGTTTGGTGCATAAATGTGCACAGTTGCTGAGGGTCTTCCAAGAATCGCCATAGCATACGCTTTAGAAGTGTCCTTATAGCCAAACTGCCAAACTCTCTTTTGGAGTTATGAGGCCTAGAAAAACCATTCCAGGAACACCTTATAGCATGTCCAGCAACAGGGCAATGAAATCATGGGGCGACCATCCCCCAAGAATCCTAACACATGTTCCTTGTTTCCCCTCTCACTACCATAACCACAGTAGGCCTGTGAGCAGCACCCTTTTGAGTAGTAATAGAAACTGCCAGACCCATGATCCCCAAGTCCTCCTCTTCCTCATTTACCCAAACTTTTCGGGGTGCCCCCGCCACCCCAAGAAAGGGTTCAACAAGTAAGAGTGTGCGTAGTACCCCCTAAAAACACAGACTGCTTCATTATGTGTCTCCAAGCACCCCTTTAATAATGCACCCCAATACCCCTTTTACACTACTCCCCAAAATTTGACCCCTTCCGAGAGTGAGGTGGGCATAAAAAGATGATGTCCACCACCAAATCCCCTTCCTTTGTAATCACCCCATTTGCGTGCTAGGGGGAGGGTTCTGCTTGCTTGCCAGCAGTGACCCGACTCCACTATGCTTCCTGTCCTGCAGTCACTCTTGCTCTCTGGCCTACACCGCTTCTTCCCCTGCATCCTGGCACTGCCTTTCCTCTGTGACTCCACCCACTCTTGCTCTCCCCCCATGCTCCCTATCCCTTCTTTAAATTCTACCAACCACCCCTGCTATTCTCTGTCTGCTCCTCCTCTATATGGACCTCTCTCTGCCTGTTCTTCTTGCTCAATCCCTTCTAACCCACTCACCCTCTCTTCTTACTCTACCCCTCCAATATAACCTGGACTTAGCCATGCTATGCTATGCTATGCTATGCTATGCTATGCTATGCTATGCTATGCTATTTTATACATCCCAGTCTCAGCATACAGCCTTTACAGTAGGTCTACGAACGCCCATGTTCTGTATAGAGGATTACTGCAGGTAATTCAGGACCCTGCTAAGTGAGGATGCTGTACTTATCGGAAGGCCTTCAAGTGAAACAACTTAGCCTAAGACAATTTGATAACTTTACAAATATGCTGAAGACCATATGTTGAAGATCCTATCATTATATCACAACGGAAGCTCAGAGTAGGAAGCATGGGAGGAGATTATTTGCATAGGACTGCCCCTTTCTCAATCCAGTGATTAAGCTGCAGTTGCCATGTAGCACTACTAGAGGGAGCAGTTTGAACATAAATCCACAGAGAGGCTTTAAATCTACTTTCTTAACTACCTGTTGTTCTTGTTGGTTTTTGATGAGCCTATAGAATGGAGGACTGGAATGACTGAGTGAATGAGGATTGAGAAATAATTGGACTGTATTTGTGGTGAAGGGGTTGCGTGATTTGGAAGGAAAACTGCAAGAGAAAAGTTGTAAAGCACAGATGCTTCCTGAGACATTGAGGTCCATATTTATACTTTTTTAGCACCGCATTTGCGTCTTTTGTTGACGCAAAAGCGGCACAAACTTGGAAAATACAATTGTATTTTGCAAGTTTGCGCTGTTTTTGCATCAAAAAGTAGCGCAAATGCAGCGCTAAAAAAGTATAAATATGGGCTTAAGTGAGAGTGTCATCTGTCTCTTTGAAGGGACATGTGAATGAAGAACAACAGGTCCACAATCCTCAGGTGGGAGAAACATGGACGAATATTCACCCCAAAATGAATACAATTACACCATCTCAAAGTTTCCATGTGCAATATGACGCTTTGCAGGATGATGGATTTGCCATGTTTGGTGCATAAATGTGCACAGTTGCTGAGGGTCTTCCAAGAATCGCCATAGCATACGCTTTAGAAGTGTCCTTATAGCCAAACTGCCAAACACTCTTTTGGAGTTATGAGGCCTAGAAAAACCATTCCAGGAACACCTTATAGCATGTCCAGCAACAGGGCAATGAAATCATGGGGCGACCATCCCCCAAGAATCCTAACACATGTTCCTTGTTTCCCCTCTCACTACCATAACCACAGTAGGCCTGTG
Source organism: Pleurodeles waltl (assembly GCF_031143425.1). Taxonomy (NCBI): domain Eukaryota; kingdom Metazoa; phylum Chordata; class Amphibia; order Caudata; family Salamandridae; genus Pleurodeles; species Pleurodeles waltl. The sequence continues at coordinate 868,699,939 of NC_090445.1, read as the reverse complement.
AGCAGCACCCTTTTGAGTAGTAATAGAAACTGCCAGACCCATGATCCCCAAGTCCTCCTCTTCCTCATTGACCCAAACTTTTGGGGGTGCCCCCGCCACCCCAAGAAAGGGTTCAATAAGTAAGAGTGTGCGTAGTACCCCCTAAAAACACAGACTGCTTCATTATGTGTCTCCAAGCACCCCTTTAATAATGCACCCCAATACCCCTTTTGACACTACTCCCCAATATTTGACCCCTTCCGAGAGTGAGGGGGGCATAAAAAGATGATGTCCACCACCAAATCCCCTTCCTTTGTAATCACCCCATTTGCGTGCTAGGGGGAGGGTTCTGCTTGCTTGCCAGCAGTGACCCCACTCCACTATGCTTCCTGTCCTGCAGTCACTCTTGCTCTCTGGCCTACACCGCTTCTTCTCCTGCATCCTGGCACTGCCTTTCCTCTGTGACTCCACCCACTCTTGCTCTCCCCCCATGCTCCCTATCCCTTCTTTAAATTCTACCAACCACCCCTGCTATTCTCTGTCTGCTCCTCCTCTATATGGACCTCTCTCTGCCTGTTCTTCTTGCTCAATCACTTCTAACCCACTCACCCTCTCTTCTTACTCTACCCCTCCAATATAACCTGGACTTAGCCACGCTATGCTATGCCATGCTATGCTATGCTATTTTATACATCCCAGTCTCAGCATACAGCCTTTACAGTAGGTCCACAAACGCCCACGTTCTGTATAGAGGATTACTGCAGGTAATTCAGGACCCTGCTAAGTGAGGATGCGGTACTTATCGGAAGGCCTTCAAGTGAAACAACTTAGCCTAAGACAATTTGATAACTTTACAAATATGCTGAAGACCATATGTTGAAGATCCTATCATTATATCACAACGGAAGCTCAGAGTAGGAAGCATGGGAGGAGATTATTTGCATAGGACTGCCCCTTTCTCAATCCAGTGATTAAGCTGCAGTTGCCATGTAGCACTACTAGAGGGAGCAGTATGAACATAAATCCACAGAGAGGCTTTAAATCTACTTTCTGAACTACCTGTTGTTCTTGTTGGTTTTTGATGAGCCTATAGAATGGAGGACTGGAATGACTGAGCGAATGAGGATTGAGAAATAATTGGACTGTATTTGTGGTGAAGGGGTTGCGTGACTTGGAAGGAAAACTGCAAGAGAAAAGTTGTAAAGAACAGATGCTTCCTGAGAGATTAAGGTCCATATTTATACTTTTTTAGCGCCGCATTTGAGTCTTTTTTTTACGCAAAGTGGCACAAACTTGCAAAATACAATTGTATTTTGCAAGTTTACGCCGTTTTTGAATAAAAAAGCGCCACAAATGTAGCGCTAAAAAAGTATAAATATGGGCCTAAGTGAGTGTGTCATCTGTCTCTTTGAAGGGACATGTGAATGAAGAACAACAGGTCCACAGTCCTCAGGTGGGAGAAACATGGACGAATATTCACCCCAAAATGAATACAATTACACCATCTCAAAGTTTCCATGTGCAATATGACGCTTTGCAGGATGAAGGATTTGCCATGTTTGGTGCATAAATGTGCCCAGTTGCTGAGGGTCTTCGCAGAATCGCCATAGCATACGCTTTAGAAGTGTCCTTATAGCCAAACTGCCAAACACTCTTTTGGGGTTATGAGGCCTAGAAAAACCATTCCAGGAACCCCTTATAGCATGTCCAGCAACAGGGCAATGAAATCATGGGGAGACCATCCCCCAAGAATCCTATCACATGTTCCTTGTTTCCCCTATCAATACCATAACCACAGTAGGCCTGTGAGAAGCACCCTTTTGGGTAGTAATAGAAACTGCCAGACCCATGATCCCCAAGTCCTCCTCTTCCTCCTTGACCCAAACTTTTGGGGGTGCCCCGCCACCCCAAGAAAGGGTGTAAAGTGTGGGTAGTACCCCCCAAAAACACAGACTGCTTCATTATGTGCCTCCTAGCACCCCTTTAATAATGCACCCCAATACCCCTTTTGACACAGCTCCCCAAAATTTGACCCGTTCCAAAAGTGAGAGGGGCATAAAAAGATGATGTCCACCACCAAATCCCCTTCCTTTGTAATCACCCCATTTGCGTGCTAGGGGGAGGGCTCTGCTTGCTTGCCAGCAGTGACCCCACTCCACTGTGCTTCCTGTCCTGCAGTCACTCTTGCTCTCTGGCCTACACCGCTTCTTCTCCTGCATCCTGGTACTGCCTTTCCTCTGTGACTCCACCCACTCTTGCTCTCTACCCATGCTCCCTCCATGTCCCCCTCCCTTCTTTAAATTCTTCCAACCACCCCTGCTTTTCTCTGTCTGCTCCTCCTCTATGTGGGCCTCTCTCTGCCTGTCCTTCTTGCTTCACCCCTCGTACCTCACTCACCCTCTCTTCTTATTCTACCCCTCCGATATAACCTGGACTTGACTTTGCCCTGCCCTGCCCTGCCCTGCCCTGCCCTGCCCTGCCCTGCGAAACATCCCAATCTTAGCATACAGCCTTTACAGTAGGCCAACGAACAGCCATGTTCTGTAAAGAGGATTACTGCAGGTAATTCAGCACCCTGCCAATTGAGGGTGGTGTACTTATCGGAAGACCTTCAAGTGGAACAACTTAGCCTAAGACAATTTGATAACTTTACAAATCTGCTGAAGACCATATGTTGAAGGTCCTATCATCATATCACAATGGAAGCTCAGAGTAGTAAGCATGGGAGGAGATTATTTGCATAGGACTGCCCCTTTCTCAATCCAGTGATTAAGCTGCAGTTGCCATGTAGCACTACTAGAGGGAGCAGTATGAACATAAATCCACAGAGAGGCTTTAAATCTACTTTCTGAACTACCTGTTGTTCTTGTTGGTTTTTGATGAGCCTATAGAATGGAGGACTGGAATGACTGAGTGAATGAGGATTGAGAAATAATTGGACTGTATTTGTGGTGAAGGGGTTGCGTGATTTGGAAGGAAAACTGGAAGAGAAAAGTTGTAAAGCACAGATGCTTCCTGAGAAATTAAGGTCCATATTTATTCTTTTTTAGAGCCGCATTTGCGTCTTTTTTTGACGCAAAAGTGGCACGAAATTGCAAAATACTATTGCATTTTGCATATTTGTCCTGTTTTTGCATCAAAAAGCGGCGCAAATGCAGCGCTAAAAAAGTATAAATATGGGCCTAAGTGAGTGTGTCATCTGTCTCTTTGAAGGGACATCTGAATGAAGAACAACAGGTCCACAGTCCTCAGGTGGGAGAACATGGACGAATATTCACCCCAAAATGAATACAATTACACCATCTCAAAGTTTCCATGTGCAATATGACGCTTTGCAGGTTGAAGGATTTGCCATGTTTGGTGCATAAATGTGCACAGTTGCTGAGGGTCTTCCCAGAATCGCCATAGCATACGCTATAGAAGTGTCCTTATAGCCAAACTGCCAAACACTCTTTTGGGGTTATGAGGCCTAGAAAAACCATTCCAGGAACACCTTATAGCATGTTCAGCAACATGGCAATGAAATCATGGGGAGACCATCCCCCAAAAATCCTAACACATGTTCCTTGTTTCCCCTTTCAATACCATAACCACAGTAGGCCTGTAAGAAGCACCCTTTTGGGTAGTAATAGAAACTGCCAGACCCATGATCCCCAAGTCCTCCTCTTTCTCATTGGCGCAAACTTTTGGGGGTGCCCCCGCCACCCCATGAAAGGGTGCAATAAGTAAGAGTGTGGGTAGTACCCCCCAAAAACACAGACTGCTTCATTATGTGCCTCCTAGCACCCCATTAATAATGCACCCCAATACCCCTTTTGACACAGCTCCCCAAAATATGACCCCTTCCGAGAGTGAGGGTGGGCATAAAAAGATGATGTCCACCACCAAATCCCCTTCCTTTGTAATCACCCCATTTGCGTGTTAGGGGGAGGGCTCTGCTTGCTTGCCAGGAGTGACCCCACTCCACTATGCTTCCTGTCCTGCAGTCACTCTTGCTCTCTGGCCTACACCGCTTCTTCTCCTGCATCCTGGCACTGCCTTTCCTCTGTGACTCCACCCACTTTTGCTCTTCCCCCATGCTAACTCCATGTCCCCCTCCCTTCTTTAAATTCTTCCAACCACCCCTGCTATTCTCTGTCTACTCCTCCTCTATGTGGGCCTTTCTCCGCCTGTCCTTCTTGCTCCATCCCTTCTACCTCACTCACCCTTTTTTTCTATTCTACCCTTCTAATATAACATGGAATTAGCCTTGCTATGCTATGCTATGCCATACTATGCTCTGCTATGCTGTGCTGTGCTGTGCTGTGCTGTTTTGTACATCCCAGTCTTAACATACAGCCTTTACCGTAGGCCCACGAACACCCATGTTCTGTATAGAGGATTACTGCAGGTAATTCAGGACCCTGCTAAGTGAGGGTGGGGTACTTATCGGAAGGCATTCAAGTGGAACAACTTAGCCTAAGACAATTTGATAACTTTACAAATCTGCTGAAGACCATATGTTGAAGGTCCTATCATCATATCACAACGGAAGCTCAGAGTAGTAAGCATGGGAGGAGATTATTTGCATAGGACTGCCCCTTTCTCAATCCAGCGATTAAGTGGCAGTTGCCATGTAGCACTACTAGAGGGAGCAGTATGACATAAATCCACAGAGAGGCTTTAAATCTACTTTTTGAACTACCTGTTGTTCTTGTTTGTTTTTGATAAGCCTATAGAATGGAGGACTGGAATGACTGAGTGAATGAGGATTGAGAAATAATTGGACTGTATTTGTGGTGAAGGAGTTGCGTGATTTGGAAGGAAAACTGCAAGAGAAAAGTTGTAAACCACAGCTGCTTCCTGAGAGATTAAGGTCCATATTTATACTTTTTTAGCGCAGCATTTGCGTCTTTTTTTGACGCAAAAGTGACACAAACTTGCAAAATACAATTGTATACATCTCAAAGTTTCCATGTGCAATATGACGCTTTGCAGGATGAAGGATTTGACATGTTTGGTGCATAAATGTGCAGTTGCTGAGCGTCTCCCAGAATCGCCATAGCATACGCTTTAGAAGTGTCCTTATAGCCAAAATGCCAAACACTCCTTTGGGGTTATGAGGCCTAGAAAAACCATTCCAGGAACACCTTATAGCATGTCCAGCAACAGGGCAATGAAATCATGGGGAGACCATCCCCCAAGAATCCTAACACATGTATCTTGTTTCCAATCTCAAAACCATAACCACAGTAGGCCTGTGAGAAGCACCCTTTTGGGTAGTAATAGAAACTGCCAGATCCATGATCCCCAAGTCCTCCTCTTCCTCATTGACCCAAACTTTTGGGGGTGGCCCTGCCACCCCAAGAAAGGGTGCAATAAGTAAGAGTGTGGGTAGTACCCCCCAAAAACACAGACTGCTTCATTATGTGCCTCCAAGCACCCCTTTAATAATGCACCCCAATACCCTTTTTGACACTGCTCCCCAAAATTTGACCCCTTCTGAGAGTGAGGGGGTGCATAAAAAGATGATGTCCACCACCAAATCCCCTTCCTTTGTAATCACCCTATTTGCGTGCTAGGGGGAGGGCTCTGCTTGCTTGCCAGCAGTGACCCCACTCCACTATGCTTCCTGTCCTGTAGTCACTCTTGCTCTCTGGCCTACACCGCTTCTTCTCCTGCATCCTGGCACTGCCTTTCCTCTGTGACTCCACCCATTCTTACTCTCCCCCCATGCTCCCTCCATGTCCCCCTCCCTTCTTTAAATTCTACCAACCACCCCTGCTATTCTCTGTCTGCTCCTCCTCTAGGTGGGCCTCTTTCTGCCTGTCCTTCTTGCTCCACCCCTTCTACCTCACTCACCCTCTCTTCTTATTCTACACCTCTGATATAACCTGGACTACACTATGCTATGCTATGCTATGCTATGCTATGCTATGCTATTTTATACATCCCAGTCTTAGCATACAGCCCTTATAGCAGGCCCACAAACGCCCATGTTCTGTAAAGAGGATTACTGCAGGTAATTCAGGACCCTGCTAAGTGAGGGTGGGGTACTTATTGGAAGGCCTTGAAGTGGAACAACTTAGCCTAAGACAATTTGATAACTTTACAAATCTGCTGAAGACCGTATGTTGAAGGTCCTATCATCATATCACAACGGAAGCTCAGAGTAGTAAGCAGGGGAGGCGATTATTTGCATAGGACTGCCCCTTTTTCAATCCAGTGATTAAGCTGCAGTTGCCATGTAGCACTACTAGAGGGAGCAGTATGAACGTAAATCCACAGAGAGGCTTTCAATCTACTTTCTTAACTACCTGTTGTTCTTGTTGGTTTTTGATGAGCCTATAGAATGGAGGACTGGAATGACTGAGTGAATGAGGATTGAGAAATAATTGGACTGTATTTGTGGTGAAGGGGTTGCGTGATTTGGAAGGAAAACTGCAAGAGAAAAGTTGTAAAGCACAGATGCTTCCTGAGAGATTGAGGTCCATATTTATACTTTTTTAGCACCACATTTGCGTCTTTTGTTGACGCAAAAGCGGCACAAACTTGGAAAATACAATTGTATTTTGCAAGTTTGCGCTGTTTTTGCATCAAAAAGTAGCGCAAATGCAGCGCTAAAAAAGTATAAATATGGGCTTAAGTGAGAGTGTCATCTGTCTCTTTGAAGGGACATGTGAATGAAGAACAACAGGTCCACAATCCTCAGGTGGGAGAAACATGGACGAATATTCACCCCAAAATGAATACAATTACACCATCTCAAAGTTTCCATGTGCAATATGACGCTTTGCAGGATGATGGATTTGCCATGTTTGGTGCATAAATGTGCACAGTTGCTGAGGGTCTTCCAAGAATCGCCATAGCATACGCTTTAGAAGTGTCCTTATAGCCAAACTGCCAAACACTCTTTTGGAGTTATGAGGCCTAGAAAAACCATTCCAGGAACACCTTATAGCATGTCCAGCAACAGGGCAATGAAATCATGGGGCGACCATCCCCCAAGAATCCTAACACATGTTCCTTGTTTCCCCTCTCACTACCATAACCACAGTAGGCCTGTGAGCAGCACCCTTTTGAGTAGTAATAGAAACTGCCAGACCCATGATCCCCAAGTCCTCCTCTTCCACATTGACCCAAACTTTTGGGGGTGCCCCCGCCACCCCAAGAAAGGGTTCAATAAGTAAGAGTGTGCGTAGTACCCCCTAAAAACACAGACTGCTTCATTATGTGTCTCCAAGCACCCCTTTAATAATGCACCCCAATACCCCTTTTGACACTACTCCCCAATATTTGACCCCTTCCGAGAGTGAGGGGGGCATAAAAAGATGATGTCCACCACCAAATCCCCTTCCTTTGTAATCACCCCATTTGCGTGCTAGGGGGAGGGTTCTGCTTGCTTGCCAGCAGTGACCCCACTCCACTATGCTTCCTGTCCTGCAGTCACTCTTGCTCTCTGGCCTACACTGCTTCTTCTCCTGCATCCTGGCACTGCCTTTCCTCTGTGACTCCACCCACTCTTGCTCTCCCCCCATGCTCCCTATCCCTTCTTTAAATTCTACCAACCACCCCTGCTATTCTCTGTCTGCTCCTCCTCTATATGGACCTCTCTCTGCCTGTTCTTCTTGCTCAATCACTTCTAACCCACTCACCCTCTCTTCTTACTCTACCCCTCCAATATAACCTGGACTTAGCCACGCTATGCTATGCTATGCTATGCCATGCTATGCCATGCTATGCTATTTTATACATCCCAGTCTCAGCATACAGCCTTTACAGTAGGTCCACAAACGCCCATGTTCTGTATAGAGGATTACTGCAGGTAATTCAGGACCCTGCTAAGTGAGGATGCGGTACTTATCGGAAGGCCTTCAAGTGAAACAACTTAGCCTAAGACAATTTGATAACTTTACAAATATGCTGAAGACCATATGTTGAAGATCCTATCATTATATCACAACGGAAGCTCAGAGTAGGAAGCATGGGAGGAGATTATTTGCATAGGACTGCCCCTTTCTCAATCCAGTGATTAAGCTGCAGTTGCCATGTAGCACTACTAGAGGGAGCAGTATGAACATAAATCCACAGAGAGGCTTTAAATCTACTTTCTGAACTACCTGTTGTTCTTGTTGGTTTTTGATGAGCCTATAGAATGGAGGACTGGAATGACTGAGCGAATGAGGATTGAGAAATAATTGGACTGTATTTGTGGTGAAGGGGTTGCGTGACTTGGAAGGAAAACTGCAAGAGAAAAGTTGTAAAGAACAGATGCTTCCTGAGAGATTAAGGTCCATATTTATACTTTTTTAGCGCCGCATTTGAGTCTTTTTTTTACGCAAAGTGGCACAAACTTGCAAAATACAATTGTATTTTGCAAGTTTTACGCCGTTTTTGAATAAAAAAGCGCCACAAATGTAGCGCTAAAAAAGTATAAATATCGGCCTAAGTGAGTGTGTCATCTGTCTCTTTGAAGGGACATGTGAATGAAGAACAACAGATCCACAGTCCTCAGGTGGGAGAAACATGGACGAATATTCACCCCAAAATGAATACAATTACACCGTCTCAAAGTTTCCATGTGCAATATGACGCTTTGCAGGATGAAGGATTTGCCATGTTTGGTGCATAAATGTGCCCAGTTGCTCAGGGTCCTCGCAGAATCACCATAGCATACGCTTTAGAAGTGTCCTTATAGCCAAACTGCCAAACACTCTTTTGGGGTTATGAGGCCTAGAAAAACCATTCCAGGAACACCTTATAGCATGTCCAGCGACAGGGCAATGAAATCATGGGGAGACCATCCCCCAAGAATCCTATCACATGTTCCTTGTTTCCCCTATCAATACCATAACCACAGTAGGCCTGTGAGAAGCACCCTTTTGGGTAGTAATAGAAACTGCCAGACCCATGATCCCCAAGTCCTCCTCTTCCTCCTTGACCCAAACTTTTGGGGGTGCCCGCCACCCCAAGAAAGGGTGTAAAGTGTGGGTAGTACCCCCCAAAAACACAGACTGCTTCATTATGTGCCTCCTAGCACCCCTTTAATAATGCACCCCAATACCCCTTTTGACACAGCTCCCCAAAATTTGACCCGTTCCAAAAGTGAGAGGGGCATAAAAAGATGATGTCCACCACCAAATCCCCTTCCTTTGTAATCACCCCATTTGCGTGCTAGGGGGAGGGCTCTGCTTGCTTGCCAGCAGTGACCCCACTCCACTGTGCTTCCTGTCCTGCAGTCACTCTTGCTCTCTGGCCTACACCGCTTCTTCTCCTGCATCCTGTTACTGCCTTCCCTCTGTGGCTCCACCCACTCTTGCTCTCTACCCATGCTCCCTCCATGTCCCCCTCCCTTCTTTAAATTCTTCCAACCACCCCTGCTTTTCTCTGTCTGCTCCTCCTCTATGTGGGCCTCTCTCTGCCTGTCCTTCTTGCTTCACCCCTCGTACCTCAAACCTGGACTTTACTTTGCCCTGCCCTGCCCTGCCCTGCCCTGCCCTGCGAAACATCCCAATCTTAGCATACAGCCTTTACAGTAGGCCAACGAACAGCCATGTTCTGTAAAGAGGATTACTGCAGGTAATTCAGCACCCTGCTAAGTGAGGGTGGTGTACTTATCGGAAGACCTTCAAGTGGAACAACTTAGCCTAAGGCAATTTGATAACTTTACAAATCTGCTGAAGACCATATGTTGAAGGTCCTATCATCATATCACAATGGAAGCTCAGAGTAGTAAGCATGGGAGGAGATTATTTGCATAGGACTGCCCCTTTCTCAATCCAGTGATTAAGCTGCAGTTGCCATGTAGCACTACTAGAGGGAGCAGTATGAACATAAATCCACAGAGAGGCTTTAAATCTACTTTCTGAACTACCTGTTGTTCTTGTTGGTTTTTGATGAGCCTATAGAATGGAGGACTAGAATGACTGAGTGAATGAGGATTGAGAAATAATTGGACTGTATTTGTGGTGAAGGGGTTGCGTGATTTGGAAGGAAAACTGGAAGAGAAAAGTTGTAAAGCACAGATGCTTCCTGAGAAATTAAGGTCCATATTTATACTTTTTTAGAGCCGCATTTGCGTCTTTTTTTGATGCAAAAGTGGCACGAAATTGCAAAATACTATTGTATTTTGCATATTTGTGCTGTTTTTGCATCAAAAAGCGGCGCAAATGCAGCGCTAAAAAAGTATAAATATGGGCCTAAGTGAGTGTGTCATCTGTCTCTTTGAAGGGACATCTGAATGAAGAACAACAGGTCCACAGTCCTCAGGTGGGAGAACATGGACGAATATTCACCCCAAAATGAATACAATTACACCATCTCAAAGTTTCCATGTGCAATATGACGCTTTGCAGGTTGAAGGATTTGCCATGTTTGGTGCATAAATGTGCACAGTTGCTGAGGGTCTTCCCAGAATCGCCATAGCATACGCTATAGAAGTGTCCTTATAGCCAAACTGCCAAACACTCTTTTGGGGTTATGAGGCCTAGAAAAACCATTCCAGGAACACCTTATAGCATGTTCAGCAACAGGGCAATGAAATCATGGGGAGACCATCCCCCAAGAATCCTAACACATGTTCCTTGTTTCCCCTTTCAATACCATAACCACAGTAGGCCTGTAAGAAGCACCCTTTTGGGTAGTAATAGAAACTGCCAGACCCATGATCCCCAAGTCCTCCTCTTTCTCATTGGCGCAAACTTTTGGGGGTGCCCCCGCCACCCCATGAAAGGGTGAAATAAGTAAGAGTGTGTTTAGTACCCCCCAAAAACACAGACTGCTTCATTATGTGCCTCCTAGCACCCCATTAATAATGCACCCCAATACCCCTTTTGACACAGCTCCCCAAAATTTGACCCCTTCCGAGAGTGAGGGTGGGCATAAAAAGATGATGTCCACCACCAAATCCCCTTCCTTTGTAATCACCCCATTTGCGTGTTAGGGGGAGGGCTCTGCTTGCTTGCCAGGAGTGACCCCACTCCACTATGCTTCCTGTCCTGCAGTCACTCTTGCTCTCTGGCCTACACCGCTTCTTCTCCTGCATCCTGGCACTGCCTTTCCTCTGTGACTCCACCCACTTTTGCTCTCCCCCCATGCTAACTCCATGTCCCCCTCCCTTCTTTAAATTCTTCCAACCACCCCTGCTATTCTCTGTCTACTCCTCCTCTATGTGGGCCTTTCTCCGCCTGTCCTTCTTGCTCCATCCCTTCTACCTCACTCACCCTTTTTTTATATTCTACCCTTCTAATATAACATGGAATTAGCCTTGCTATGCTATGCTATGCTATGCTATGCTATGCTGTGCTATGCTGTGCTATGCTGTGCTGTGCTGTGCTGTTTTGTTTTGTACATCCCAGTCTTAACATACAGCCTTTACCGTAGGCCCACGAACACCCATGTTCTGTATAGAGGATTACTGCAGGTAATTCAGGACCCTGCTAAGTGAGGGTGGGGTACTTATCGGAAGGCATTCAAGTGGAACAACTTAGCCTAAGACAATTTGATAACTTTACAAATCTGCTGAAGACCATATGTTGAAGGTCCTATCATCATATCACAACGGAAGCTCAGAGTAGTAAGCATGGGAGGAGATTATTTGCACAGGACTGCCCCTTTCTCAATCCAGCGATTAAGTGGCAGTTGCCATGTAGCACTACTAGAGGGAGCAGTATGACATAAATCCACAGAGAGGCTTTAAATCTACTTTTTGAACTACCTGTTGTTCTTGTTTGTTTTTGATAAGCCTATAGAATGGAGGACTGGAATGACTGAGTGAATGAGGATTGAGAAATAATTGGACTGTATTTGTGGTGAAGGAGTTGCGTGATTTGGAAGGAAAACTGCAAGAGAAAAGTTGTAAACCACAGCTGCTTCCTGAGAGATTAAGGTCCATATTTATACTTTTTTAGCGCAGCATTTGCGTCTTTTTTTGACGCAAAAGTGACACAAACTTGCAAAATACAATTGTATTTTGCAAGTTTGCGCCGTTTTTGCATCAAAAAGCGGCGCAAATGCAGCGCTAAAAAAGTATAAATATGGGCCTAAGTGAGTGTGTCATCTGTCTCTTTGAAGGGACATGTGAATGAAGAACAACAGGTCCACAGTCCTCAGGTGGGAGAAACATGGACGAATATTCACCCCAAAATGAATACAATTACACCATCTCAAAGTTTCCATGTGCAATATGACGCTTTGCAGGATGAAGGATTTGACATGTTTGGTGCATAAATGTGCAGTTGCTGAGCGTCTCCCAGAATCGCCATAGCATACGCTTTAGAAGTGTCCTTATAGCCAAAATGCCAAACACTCCTTTGGGGTTATGAGGCCTAGAAAAACCATTCCAGGAACACCTTATAGCATGTCCAGCAACAGGGCAATGAAATCATGGGGAGACCATCCCCCAAGAATCCTAACACATGTATCTTGTTTCCAATCTCAAAACCATAACCACAGTAGGCCTGTGAGAAGCACCCTTTTGGGTAGTAATAGAAACTGCCAGATCCATGATCCCCAAGTCCTCCTCTTCCTCATTGACCCAAACTTTTGGGGGTGGCCCTGCCACCCCAAGAAAGGGTGCAATAAGTAAGAGTGTGGGTAGTACCCCCCAAAAACACAGACTGCTTCATTATGTGCCTCCAAGCACCCCTATAATAATGCACCCCAATACCCTTTTTGACACTGCTCCCCAAAATTTGACCCCTTCCGAGAGTGAGGGGGTGCATAAAAAGATGATGTCCACCACCAAATCCCCTTCCTTTGTAATCACCCTATTTGCGTGCTAGGGGGAGGGCTCTGCTTGCTTGCCAGCAGTGACCCCACTCCACTATGCTTCCTGTCCTGTAGTCACTCTTGCTCTCTGGCCTACACCGCTTCTTCTCCTGCATCCTGGCACTGCCTTTCCTCTGTGACTCCACCCATTCTTACTCTCCCCCCATGCTCCCTCCATGTCCCCCTCCCTTCTTTAAATTCTACCAACCACCCCTGCTATTCTCTGTCTGCTCCTCCTCTAGGTGGGCCTCTTTCTGCCTGTCCTTCTTGCTCCACCCATTCTACCTCACTCACCCTCTCTTCTTATTCTACACCTCTGATATAACCTGGACTACACTATGCTATGCTATGCTATGCTATGCTATGCTATGCTATGCTATTTTATACATCCCAGTCTTAGCATACAGCCCTTATAGCAGGCCCACAAACACCCATGTTCTGTAAAGAGGATTACTGCAGGTAATTCAGGACCCTGCTAAGTGAGGGTGGGGTACTTATTGGAAGGCCTTGAAGTGGAACAACTTAGCCTAAGACAATTTGATAACTTTACAAATCTGCTGAAGACCGTATGTTGAAGGTCCTATCATCATATCACAACGGAAGCTCAGAGTAGTAAGCATGGGAGGCGATTATTTGCATAGGACTGCCCCTTTTTCAATCCAGTGATTAAGCTGCAGTTGCCATGTAGCACTACTAGAGGGAGCAGTATGAACGTAAATCCACAGAGAGGCTTTCAATCTACTTTCTGAACTACCTGTTGTTCTTGTTGGTTTTTGATGAGCCTATAGAATGGAGAACTGGAAGGACTGAGTGAATGAGGATTGAGAAATAATTGGACTGTATTTGTGGTGAAGGGGTTGCGTGGTTTGGAAGGAAAACTGCAAGAGAAAAGTTGTAAAGAACAGATGCTTCCTGAGAGATTAAGGTCCATATTTATACTTTTTTAGTGCCGCATTTGGTCTTTTTTTGATGCAAAAGCGGCACAAACTTGCAAAATACAATTGTATTTTGCAAGTTTAAGCCGTTTTTGCATCAAAAAGTGGCGCAAATGCAGCGCTGAAAAAGTATAAATATGGGCCTAAGTGAGTGTGTCATCTGTCTCTTTGAAGGGACATGTGAATGAAGAACAACAGGTCCACAGTCCTCAGGTTGAAGAAACATGGACGAATATTCACCCCAAAATGAATACAATTACACCATCTCAAAGTTTCCATGTGCAATATGACGCTTTGCAGGATGAAGGATTTGCCATGTTTGGTGCATAAATGTGCACACTTGCTGAGGGTCTCCCAGAATCGCCATAGCATACGCTTTAGAAGTGTCCTTATAGCCAAAATGCCAAACACTCTTTTGGGGTTATGAGGCCTAGAAAAAACATTCCAGGAACACCTTATAGCATGTCCAGCAACAGGGCAATGAAATCATGGGGAGACCATCCCCCAAGAATCCTAACACATGTTCCTTGTTTCCCCTCTCAATACCATAACCACAGTAGGCCTGTGAGAAGCACCCTTTTGGGTAGAAATAGAAGCTGCCAGACCCATGATCCCCAAGTCCTCCTCTTCCTCATTGACCCAAACTTTTGGGGGTGCCCCCGCCACCCCATGAAAGGGTGCAATAAGTAAGAGTGTGGGTAGTACCCCCCAAAAACACAGACTGCTTCATTATGTGCTTCCTAGCACCCCTTTAATAATGCATCCCAATACCCCTTTTGACACTGCTCCCCAAAATTTGACCCCTTCCGAGAGTGAGGAGGGGCATAAAAAGATGATCTCCACCACCAAATCCCCTTCCTTTGTAATCACCCCATTTGCGTGCTGGGGGAGGGCTCTGCTTCCTTGCCAGCAGTGACCCCACTCCACTATGCTTCCTGTCCTGCAGTCACTCTTGCTCCCTGGCCTACACCGCTTCTTCTCCTGCATCCTGGCACTGCCTTTCCACTGTGACTCCACCCAGTCTTGCTCTCCCCCCATGCTCCATTCTTGTCCCCCCCCCTTCTTTAAATTCTACCAACCACCCCTACTATTCTCTGTCTGTTCCTCCTCTATGTGGGCCTCTCTCTGCCTGTCCTTTACGCTCCACCCCTTCGTCCTCATTCATCCTCTCTTCTTATTCTACCCCTCTGATATAACCTGGAATATGCTATGCTATGCTATGCTATGCTATGCTATGCTATGCTATGCTATGCATCCCAGTCTTAGCATATAGCCTTTACAGGAGACCCAGGAACGCCCTTGTTCTGTATAGAGGATTACTGCAGGTAATTCAGGACCCTGCTAAGTGAGGGTGGGGTACTTATCGGAAGGCCTTCAAGTGGAACAACTTAGTCTAAGACAATTTGATAACTTTACAAATCTGCTGAAGACCATATGTTGAAAGTCCTATAATCATATCACAACGGATGCTCAGAGTAGGAAGCATGGGAGGAGATTATTTGCATAGGACTGCCCCTTTCTCAATCCAGTGATTAAGCTGCAGTTGCCATGTAGCACTACTAGAGGGAGCAGTATGAACATAAATCCACAGAGAGGCTTTAAATCTACTTTCTGAACTACCTGTTGTTCTTGTTGGTTTTTGATGAGCCTATAGAATGGAGGACTGGAATGACTGAGCGAATGAGGATTGAGAAATAATTGGACTGTATTTGTGGTGAAGGGGTTGCGTGACTTGGAAGGAAAACTGCAAGAGAAAAGTTGTAAAGAACAGATGCTTCCTGAGAGATTAAGGTCCATATTTATACTTTTTTAGTGCCGCATTTGAGTCTTTTTTTTACGCAAAGTGGCACAAACTTGCAAAATACAATTGTATTTTGCAAGTTTACGCCGTTTTTGAATAAAAAAGCGCCACAAATGTAGCGCTAAAAAAGTATAAATATCGGCCTAAGTGAGTGTGTCATCTGTCTCTTTGAAGGGACATGTGAATGAAGAACAACAGGTCCACAGTCCTCAGGTGGGAGAAACATGGACGAATATTCACCCCAAAATGAATACAATTACACCATCTCAAAGTTTCCATGTGCAATATGACGCTTTGCAGGATGAAGGATTTGCCATGTTTGGTGCATAAATGTGCCCAGTTGCTCAGGGTCCTCGCAGAATCACCATAGCATACGCTTTAGAAGTGTCCTTATAGCCAAACTGCCAAACACTCTTTTGGGGTTATGAGGCCTAGAAAAACCATTCCAGGAACACCTTATAGCATGTCCAGCGACAGGGCAATGAAATCATGGGGAGACCATCCCCCAAGAATCCTATCACATGTTCCTTGTTTCCCCTATCAATACCATAACCACAGTAGGCCTGTGAGAAGCACCCTTTTGGGTAGTAATAGAAACTGCCAGACCCATGATCCCCAAGTCCTCCTCTTCCTCCTTGACCCAAACTTCTGGGGGTGCCCCGCCACCCCAAGAAAGGGTGTAAAGTGTGGGTAGTACCCCCCAAAAACACAGACTGCTTCATTATGTGCCTCCTAGCACCCCTTTAATAATGCACCCCAATACCCCTTTTGACACAGCTCCCCAAAATTTGACCCGTTCCAAAAGTGAGAGGGGCATAAAAAGATGATGTCCACCACCAAATCCCCTTCCTTTGTAATCACCCCATTTGCGTGCTAGGGGGAGGGCTCTGCTTGCTTGCCAGCAGTGACCCCACTCCACTGTGCTTCCTGTCCTGCAGTCACTCTTGCTCTCTGGCCTACACCGCTTCTTCTCCTGCATCCTGGTACTGCCTTTCCTCTGTGGCTCCACCCACTCTTGCTCTCTACCCATGCTCCCTCCATGTCCCCCTCCCTTCTTTAAATTCTTCCAACCACCCCTGCTTTTCTCTGTCTGCTCCTCCTCTATGATGGGCCTCTCTCTGCCTGTCCTTCTTGCTTCACCCCTCGTACCTCAAACCTGGACTTTACTTTGCCCTGCCCTGCCCTGCCCTGCCCTGCGAAACATCCCAATCTTAGCATACAGCCTTTACAGTAGGCCAACGAACAGCCATGTTCTGTAAAGAGGATTACTGCAGGTAATTCAGCACCCTGCTAAGTGAGGGTGGTGTACTTATCGGAAGACCTTCAAGTGGAACAACTTAGCCTAAGGCAATTTGATAACTTTACAAATCTGCTGAAGACCATATGTTGAAGGTCCTATCATCATATCACAATGGAAGCTCAGAGTAGTAAGCATGGGAGGAGATTATTTGCATAGGACTGCCCCTTTCTCAATCCAGTGATTAAGCTGCAGTTGCCATGTAGCACTACTAGAGGGAGCAGTATGAACATAAATCCACAGAGAGGCTTTAAATCTACTTTCTGAACTACCTGTTGTTCTTGTTGGTTTTTGATGAGCCTATAGAATGGAGGACTAGAATGACTGAGTGAATGAGGATTGAGAAATAATTGGACTGTATTTGTGGTGAAGGGGTTGCGTGATTTGGAAGGAAAACTGGAAGAGAAAAGTTGTAAAGCACAGATGCTTCCTGAGAAATTAAGGTCCATATTTATACTTTTTTAGAGCCGCATTTGCGTCTTTTTTTGATGCAAAAGTGGCACGAAATTGCAAAATACTATTGTATTTTGCATATTTGTGCTGTTTTTGCATCAAAAAGCGGCGCAAATGCAGCGCTAAAAAAGTATAAATATGGGCCTAAGTGAGTGTGTCATCTGTCTCTTTGAAGGGACATCTGAATGAAGATCAACAGGTCCACAGTCCTCAGGTGGGAGAACATGGACGAATATTCACCCCAAAATGAATACAATTACACCATCTCAAAGTTTCCATGTGCAATATGACGCTTTGCAGGTTGAAGGATTTGCCATGTTTGGTGCATAAATGTGCACAGTTGCTGAGGGTCTTCCCAGAATCGCCATAGCATACGCTATAGAAGTGTCCTTATAGCCAAACTGCCAAACACTCTTTTGGGGTTATGAGGCCTAGAAAAACCATTCCAGGAACACCTTATAGCATGTTCAGCAACAGGGCAATGAAATCATGGGGAGACCATCCCCCAAGAATCCTAACACATGTTCCTTGTTTCCCCTTTCAATACCATAACCACAGTAGGCCTGTAAGAAGCACCCTTTTGGGTAGTAATAGAAACTGCCAGACCCATGATCCCCAAGTCCTCCTCTTTCTCATTGGCGCAAACTTTTGGGGGTGCCCCCGCCACCCCATGAAAGGGTGCAATAAGTAAGAGTGTGGGTAGTACCCCCCAAAAACACAGACTGCTTCATTAGGTGCCTCCTAGCACCCCATTAATAATGCACCCCAATACCCCTTTTGACACAGCTCCCCAAAATTTGACCCCTTCCGAGAGTGAGGGTGGGCATAAAAAGATGATGTCCACCACCAAATCCCCTTCCTTTGTAATCACCCCATTTGCGTGTTAGGGGGAGGGCTCTGCTTGCTTGCCAGGAGTGACCCCACTCCACTATGCTTCCTGTCCTGCAGTCACTCTTGCTCTCTGGCCTACACCGCTTCTTCTCCTGCATCCTGGCACTGCCTTTCCTCTGTGACTCCACCCACTTTTGCTCTCCCCCCATGCTAACTCCATGTCCCCCTCCCTTCTTTAAATTCTTCCAACCACCCCTGCTATTCTCTGTCTACTCCTCCTCTATGTGGGCCTTTCTCCGCCTGTCCTTCTTGCTCCATCCCTTCTACCTCACTCACCCTTTTTTTCTATTCTACCCTTCTAATATAACATGGAATTAGCCTTGCTATGCTATGCTATGCTATGCTGTGCTATGCTGTGCTGTGCTGTGCTGTTTTGTTTTGTACATCCCAGTCTTAACATACAGCCTTTACCGTAGGCCCACGAACACCCATGTTCTGTATAGAGGATTACTGCAGGTAATTCAGGACCCTGCTAAGTGAGGGTGGGGTACTTATCGGAAGGCATTCAAGTGGAACAACTTAGTCTAAGACAATTTGATAACTTTACAAATCTGCTGAAGACCATATGTTGAAGGTCCTATCATCATATCACAACGGAAGCTCAGAGTAGTAAGCATGGGAGGAGATTATTTGCACAGGACTGCCCCTTTCTCAATCCAGCGATTAAGTGGCAGTTGCCATGTAGCACTACTAGAGGGAGCAGTATGACATAAATCCACAGAGAGGCTTTAAATCTACTTTTTGAACTACCTGTTGTTCTTGTTTGTTTTTGATAAGCCTATAGAATGGAGGACTGGAATGACTGAGTGAATGAGGATTGAGAAATAATTGGACTGTATTTGTGGTGAAGGAGTTGCGTGATTTGGAAGGAAAACTGCAAGAGAAAAGTTGTAAACCACAGATGCTTCCTGAGAGATTAAGGTCCATATTTATACTTTTTTAGCGCAGCATTTGCGTCTTTTTTTGACGCAAAAGTGACACAAACTTGCAAAATACAATTGTATTTTGCAAGTTTGCGCCGTTTTTGCATCAAAAAGCGGCGCAAATGCAGCGCTAAAAAAGTATAAATATGGGCCTAAGTGAGTGTGTCATCTGTCTCTTTGAAGGGACATGTGAATGAAGAACAACAGGTCCACAGTCCTCAGGTGGGAGAAACATGGACGAATATTCACCCCAAAATGAATACAATTACACCATCTCAAAGTTTCCATGTGCAATATGACGCTTTGCAGGATGAAGGATTTGCCATGTTTGGTGCATAAATGTGCAGTTGCTGAGCGTCTCCCAGAATCGCCATAGCATACGCTTTAGAAGTGTCCTTACAGCCAAAATGCCAAACACTCCTTTGGGGTTATGAGGCCTAGAAAAACCATTCCAGGAACACCTTATAGCATGTCCAGCAACAGGGCAATGAAATCATGGGGAGACCATCCCCCAAGAATCCTAACACATGTATCTTGTTTCCAATCTCAAAACCATAACCACAGTAGGCCTGTGAGAAGCACCCTTTTGGGTAGTAATAGAAACTGCCAGATCCATGATCCCCAAGTCCTCCTCTTCCTCATTGACCCAAACTTTTGGGGGTGGCCCTGCCACCCCAAGAAAGGGTGCAATAAGTAAGAGTGTGGGTAGTACCCCCCAAAAACACAGACTGCTTCATTATGTGCCTCCAAGCACCCCTTTAATAATGCACCCCAATACCCTTTTTGACACTGCTCCCCAAAATTTGACCCCTTCCGAGAGTGAGGGGGTGCATAAAAAGATGATGTCCACCACCAAATCCCCTTCCTTTGTAATCACCCTATTTGCGTGCTAGGGGGAGGGCTCTGCTTGCTTGCCAGCAGTGACCCCACTCCACTATGCTTCCTGTCCTGTAGTCACTCTTGCTCTCTGGCCTACACCGCTTCTTCTCCTGCATCCTGGCACTGCCTTTCCTCTGTGACTCCACCCATTCTTACTCTCCCCCCATGCTCCCTCCATGTCCCCCTCCCTTCTTTAAATTCTACCAACCACCCCTGCTATTCTCTGTCTGCTCCTCCTCTAGGTGGGCCTCTTTCTGCCTGTCCTTCTTGCTCCACCCATTCTACCTCACTCACCCTCTCTTCTTATTCTACACCTCTGATATAACCTGGACTACACTATGCTATGCTATGCTATGCTATGCTATTTTATACATCCCAGTCTTAGCATACAGCCCTTATAGCAGGCCCACAAACACCCATGTTCTGTAAAGAGGATTACTGCAGGTAATTCAGGACCCTGCTAAGTGAGGGTGGGGTACTTATTGGAAGGCCTTGAAGTGGAACAACTTAGCCTAAGACAATTTGATAACTTTACAAATCTGCTGAAGACCGTATGTTGAAGGTCCTATCATCATATCACAACGGAAGCTCAGAGTAGTAAGCATGGGAGGCGATTATTTGCATAGGACTGCCCCTTTTTCAATCCAGTGATTAAGCTGCAGTTGCCATGTAGCACTACTAGAGGGAGCAGTATGAACGTAAATCCACAGAGAGGCTTTCAATCTACTTTCTGAACTACCTGTTGTTCTTGTTGGTTTTTGATGAGCCTATAGAATGGAGAACTGGAAGGACTGAGTGAATGAGGATTGAGAAATAATTGGACTGTATTTGTGGTGAAGGGGTTGCGTGGTTTGGAAGGAAAACTGCAAGAGAAAAGTTGTAAAGAACAGATGCTTCCTGAGAGATTAAGGTCCATATTTATACTTTTTTAGTGCCGCATTTGGTCTTTTTTTGATGCAAAAGCGGCACAAACTTGCAAAATACAATTGTATTTTGCAAGTTTAAGCCGTTTTTGCATCAAAAAGTGGCGCAAATGCAGCGCTGAAAAAGTATAAATATGGGCCTAAGTGAGTGTGTCATCTGTCTCTTTGAAGGGACATGTGAATGAAGAACAACAGGTCCACAGTCCTCAGGTTGAAGAAACATGGACGAATATTCACCCCAAAATGAATACAATTACACCATCTCAAAGTTTCCATGTGCAATATGACGCTTTGCAGGATGAAGGATTTGCCATGTTTGGTGCATAAATGTGCACACTTGCTGAGGGTCTCCCAGATTCGCCATAGCATACGCTTTAGAAGTGTCCTTATAGCCAAAATGCCAAACACTCTTTTGGGGTTATGAGGCCTAGAAAAAACATTCCAGGAACACCTTATAGCATGTCCAGCAACAGGGCAATGAAATCATGGGGAGACCATCCCCCAAGAATCCTAACACATGTTCCTTGTTTCCCCTCTCAATACCATAACCACAGTAGGCCTGTGAGAAGCACCCTTTTGGGTAGAAATAGAAGCTGCCAGACCCATGATCCCCAAGTCCTCCTCTTCCTCATTGACCCAAACTTTTGGGGGTGCCCCCGCCACCCCATGAAAGGGTGCAATAAGTAAGAGTGTGGGTAGTACCCCCCAAAAACACAGACTGCTTCATTATGTGCTTCCTAGCACCCCTTTAATAATGCATCCCAATACCCCTTTTGACACTGCTCCCCAAAATTTGACCCCTTCCGAGAGTGAGGAGGGGCATAAAAAGATGATCTCCACCACCAAATCCCCTTCCTTTGTAATCACCCCATTTGCGTGCTGGGGGAGGGCTCTGCTTCCTTGCCAGCAGTGACCCCACTCCACTATGCTTCCTGTCCTGCAGTCACTCTTGCTCCCTGGCCTACACCGCTTCTTCTCCTGCATCCTGGCACTGCCTTTCCACTGTGACTCCACCCAGTCTTGCTCTCCCCCCATGCTCCCTCCATGTCCCCCCCCCTTCTTTAAATTCTACCAACCACCCCTACTATTCTCTGTCTGCTCCTCCTCTATGTGGGCCTCTCTCTGCCTGTCCTTTACGCTCCACCCCTTCGTCCTCACTCATCCTCTCTTCTTATTCTACCCCTCTGATATAACCTGGAATATGCTATGCTATGCTATGCTATGCTATGCTATGCTATGCTATGCATCCCAGTCTTAGCATACAGCCTTTACAGGAGACCCAGGAACGCCCTTGTTCTGTATAGAGGATTACTGCAGGTAATTCAGGACCCTGCTAAGTGAGGTTGGGGTACTTATCGGAAGGCCTTCAAGTGGAACAACTTAGTCTAAGACAATTTGATAACTTTACAAATCTGCTGAAGACCATATGTTGAAAGTCCTATAATCATATCACAACGGATGCTCAGAGTAGTAAGCATGGAAGGAGATTATTTGCATAGGACTGCCCCTTTCTCAATCCATTGATTAAGCTGCAGTTGCCATGTAGCACTACTAGAGGGAGCAGTATGAACATAAATCCACAGAGAGGCTTTAAATCTACTTTCTGAACTACCTGTTGTTCCTGTTGGTTTTTGATGAGCCTATAAAATGGAGGACTGGAATGACTGAGTGAATGAGGATTGAGAAATAATTGGACTGTATTTGTGGTGAAGGGGTTCCGTGATTTGGAAGGAAAACTGCAAGAGAAAAGTTGTAAAGCACAGATGCTTCCTGAGAGAATAAGGTCCATATTTATACTTTTTTAACGCCGCATTTGTGTCTTTTTTTTATGAAAAAGCGGCACAAACTTGCAAAATACAATTGTATTTTGCAAGTTTGCGCCGTTTTTGCATCAAAAAGTGGCGCAAATGCAGCGCTGAAAAAGTATAAATATGGGCCTTAGTGAGTATGTCATCTGTCTCTTTGAAGGGACATGTGAATGAAGAACAACAGGTCCACAGTCCTCAGGTGGGAGAAACATGGACGAATATTCACCCCAAAATGAATACAATTACACCATCTCAAAGTTTCCATGTGCAATATGACGCTTAGCAGGATGAAGGATTTGCCATGTTTGGTGCATAAATGTGCACAGTTGCTGAGGGTCTCCCAGAATCGCCATAGCATACGCTTTAGAAGTGTCCTTATAGCCAAAATGCCATACACTCTTTTGGGGTTATGAGGCCTAGAAAAACCATTTCAGGAACACCTGGTAGAATGTCCAGCAACAGGGCAATTAAATTATGGGGAGGCCATCCCCCAAGAATCCTAACACATGTTCCTTGTTTCCCCTCTCAATACCATAACCACAGTAGGCCTGTGAGAAGCATCATTTTGGTTAGTAATAGAAGCTGCCAGACCCATGATCCCCAAGTCCTCCCCTTCCTCATTGACCCAAACTATTAGGGGTGCCCCCGCCACCCCAAGAAAGGGTGCAATAAATAAGAGTGTGGGTAGTACCACCCAAAAACACAGACTGCTTCATTATGTGCCTCCTAGCACTCCTTTAATAGTGCACCCCAATACCCCTTTTGACACTGCTCCCCAAAATTTGACCCTTTCCGAGAGTGAGGGGGGGCATAAAAAGATGATCTCCACCACCAAATCCCCTTCCTTTGTAATCACCCCATTTGTGTGGTGGGTGTGGGCTCTGCTTGCTTGCCAGCAGTGACCCCACTCCACTATGCTTCTTGTCCTGCAGTCAATCTTGCTCTCTGGTCTACACCGCTTCTTCTCCTGCATCCTGGCACTGCCTTTCCACTGTGACTCCACCCAGTCTTGCTCCCCCTCCCTTCTTTAAATTCTACCAACCACCCCTGCTATTCTCTGTCTGCTCCTCCTCTATGTGGGCCTCTCTCTGCCTGTCCTTCTTGCTCCACCCCTTTTACCTCACTCACCCTTTTTTCTTATACTACCCCTCCGATATATCCTGGATTTAGCCCTGCTATGCTATGCTATGCTATGCTATGCTATGCTATGCTATGCTATGCTTTGCTATGCTATGCTATGCTATGCTATGCTATGCTATACATCCCAGTCTTAGCATACAGCCTTTACAGTAGGCCCACGAACGCCCATGGTCTGTATAGAGGATTACTGCAGGTAATTCAGGACCCTGCTAAGTGAGGGTGGGGTACTTATCGGAAGGCCTTCAAGTGGAACAACTTAGCCTAAGACAATTTGATAACTTTACAAATCTGCTGAAGACCATATGTTGAAGGTCCTATCATCATATCACAACGGATGCTCAGAGTAGTAAGCATGGGAGGAGATTATTTGCATAGGACTGCCCCTTTCTCAATCCATTGATTAAGCTGCAGTTGCCATGTAGCACTACTAGAGGGAGCAGTATGAACATAAATCCACAGAGAGGCTTTAAATCTACTTTCTGAACTACCTGTTGTTCTTGTTGGTTTTTGATGAGCCTATAGAATGGAGGACTGGAATGACTGAGTGAATGAGGATTGAGAAATAATTGGACTGTATTTGTGGTGAAGGGGTTGGGTGATTTGGAAGGAAAACTGCAAGAGAAAAGTTGTAAAGCACAGATGCTGCCTGAGAGAATAATGTCCATATTTATACTTTTTTAGCACCACATTTGTGTCTTTTTTTGACGCAAAAGTGGCACAAACTTGCAAAATACAATTGTATTTTGCAAATTTGGGCCGTTTTTGCATCAAAAAGCTGCGCAAATGCAGCGCTAAAAAAGTATAAATATGGGCCTAAGTGAGTGTGTCATCTGTCTTTTTGAAGGGACATGTGAATGAAGAACAACAGGTCCACAGTCCTCAGGTAGGAGAAACATGGACGAATATTCACCCCAAAATGAATACAATTACACCATCTCAAAGTTTCCATGTGCAATATGACGCTTTGCAGGATGAAGGATTTGCCATGTTTGGTGCATAAATGTGCACAGTTGCTGAGGGTCTCCCAGAATCGCCATAGCATACGCTTTAGAAGTGTCCTTATAGCCAAAATGCCAAACACTCTTTTGGGGTTATGAGGCCTAGAAAAACCATTCGAGGAACACCTTATAGCATGTCCAGCAACAGGGCAATGAAATCATGGGAAGACCATCCCCCAAGAATCCTAACACATGTTCCTTGTTTCCCCTCTCAATACCATAACCACAGTAGGCCTGTGAGAAGCACCCTTTTGGGTAGTAATAGAAGCTGCCAGACCCATGATCCCCAAGTCCTCCTCTTCCTCATTGACCCAAACTTTTAGGGGTGCCCCCGCCACCCCAAGAAAGGGTGCAATAAGTAAGAGTGTGGGTAGTACCCCCCAAAAACACAGACTGCTTCATTATGTGCCTCCTAGCACCCCTTTAATAATGCACCCCAATACCCCTTTTGACACTGCTCCCCAAAATTTGACCCCTTCCGAGAGTGAGGGGGGGCATAAAAAGATGATCTCCACCACCAAATCCCCTTCCTTTGTAATCACCCCATTTGCGTGCTTGGGGGAGGGCTCTCCTTGCTTGCCAGCAGTGACCCCACTCCACTATGCTTCCTGTCCTGCAGTCACTCTTGCTCTCTGGCCTACACCGCTTCTTCTCCTGCATCCTGGCACTGCCTTTCCACTGTGACTCCACCCAGTCTTGCTCTCCCCCCCCATGCTCCATCCATGTTCCCCCCCCTTCTTTAAATTCTACCAACCACCCCTACTATTCTCTGTCTGCTCCTCCTCTATGTGGGCCTCTCTCTGCCTGTCCTTTACGCTCCACCCCTTCGTCCTCACTCATCCTCTCTTCTTATTCTACCCCTCTGATATAACCTGGAATATGCTATGCTATGCTATGCTATGCTATGCTATGCTATGCTATGCTATGCATCCCAGTCTTAGCATACAGCCTTTACAGGAGACCCAGGAACGCCCATGTTCTGTATAGAGGATTACTGCAGGTAATTCAGGACCCTGCTAAGTGAGGGTGGGGTACTTATCGGAAGGCCTTCAAGTGGAACAACTTAGTCTAAGACAATTTGATAACTTTACAAATCTGCTGAAGACCATATGTTGAAAGTCCTATAATCATATCACAACGGATGCTCAGAGTAGTAAGCATGGAAGGAGATTATTTGCATAGGACTGCCCCTTTCTCAATCCATTGATTAAGCTGCAGTTGCCATGTAGCACTACTAGAGGGAGCAGTATGAACATAAATCCACAGAGAGGCTTTAAATCTACTTTCTGAACTACCTGTTGTTCCTGTTGGTTTTTGATGAGCCTATAAAATGGAGGACTGGAATGACTGAGTGAATGAGGATTGAGAAATAATTGGACTGTATTTGTGGTGAAGGGGTTCCGTGATTTGGAAGGAAAACTGCAAGAGAAAAGTTGTAAAGCACAGATGCTTCCTGAGAGAATAAGGTCCATATTTATACTTTTTTAACGCCGCATTTGTGTCTTTTTTTTATGAAAAAGCGGCACAAACTTGCAAAATACAATTGTATTTTGCAAGTTTGCGCCGTTTTTGCATCAAAAAGTGGCGCAAATGCAGCGCTGAAAAAGTATAAATATGGGCCTTAGTGAGTATGTCATCTGTCTCTTTGAAGGGACATGTGAATGAAGAACAACAGGTCCACAGTCCTCAGGTGGGAGAAACATGGACGAATATTCACCCCAAAATGAATACAATTACACCATCTCAAAGTTTCCATGTGCAATATGACGCTTTGCAGGATGAAGGATTTGACATGTTTGGTGCATAAATGTGCAGTTGCTGAGCGTCTCCCAGAATCGCCATAGCATACGCTTTAGAAGTGTCCTTATAGCCAAAATGCCAAACACTCCTTTGGGGTTATGAGGCCTAGAAAAACCATTCCAGGAACACCTTATAGCATGTCCAGCAACAGGGCAATGAAATCATGGGGAGACCATCCCCCAAGAATCCTAACACATGTATCTTGTTTCCAATCTCAAAACCATAACCACAGTAGGCCTGTGAGAAGCACCCTTTTGGGTAGTAATAGAAACTGCCAGATCCATGATCCCCAAGTCCTCCTCTTCCTCATTGACCCAAACTTTTGGGGGTGGCCCTGCCACCCCAAGAAAGGGTGCAATAAGTAAGAGTGTGGGTAGTACCCCCCAAAAACACAGACTGCTTCATTATGTGCCTCCAAGCACCCCTTTAATAATGCACCCCAATACCCTTTTTGACACTGCTCCCCAAAATTTGACCCCTTCCGAGAGTGAGGGGGTGCATAAAAAGATGATCTCCACCACCAAATCCCCTTCCTTTGTAATCACCCCATTTGCGTGCTAGGGGGAGGGCTCTGCTTGCTTGCCAGCAGTGACCCCACTCCACTATGCTTCCTGTCCTGTAGTCACTCTTGCTCTCTGGCCTACACCGCTTCTTCTCCTGCATCCTGGCACTGCCTTTCCTCTGTGACTCCACCCACTCTTACTCTCCCCCCATGCTCCCTCCATGTCCCCCTCCCTTCTTTAAATTCTACCAACCACCCCTGCTATTCTCTGTCTGCTCCTCCTCTAGGTGGGCCTCTTTCTGCCTGTCCTTCTTGCTCCACCCCTTCTACCTCACTCACCCTCTCTTCTTATTCTACACCTCTGATATAACCTGGACTAAACTATGCTATGCTATGCTATTTTATACATCCCACTCTTAGCAAACAGCCCTTACAGCAGGCCTACAAACGCCCATGTTCTGCAAAGAGGATTACTGCAGGTAATTCAGGACCCCGCTAAGTGAGGGTGGGGTACTTATTGGAAGGCCTTGAAGTGGAACAACTTAGCCTAAGACAATTTGATAACTTTACAAATCTGCTGAAGACCATATGTTGAAGGTCCTATCATCATATCACAACGGAAGCTCAGAGTAGTAAGCATGGGAGGCGATTATTTGCATAGGACTGCCCCTTTTTCAATCCAGTGATTAAGCTGCAGTTGCCATGTAGCACTACTAGAGGGAGCAGTATGAACGTAAATCCACAGAGAGGCTTTCAATCTACTTTCTGAACTACCTGTTGTTCTTGTTGGTTTTTGATGAGCCTATAGAATGGAGAACTGGAAGGACTGAGTGAATGAGGATTGAGAAATAATTGGACTGTATTTGTGGTGAAGGGGTTGCGTGGTTTGGAAGGAAAACTGCAAGAGAAAAGTTGTAAAGAACAGATGCTTCCTGAGAGATTAAGGTCCATATTTATACTTTTTTAGTGCCGCATTTGGTCTTTTTTTGATGCAAAAGCGGCACAAACTTGCAAAATACAATTGTATTTTGCAAGTTTAAGCCGTTTTTGCATCAAAAAGTGGCGCAAATGCAGCGCTGAAAAAGTATAAATATGGGCCTAAGTGAGTGTGTCATCTGTCTCTTTGAAGGGACATGTGAATGAAGAACAACAGGTCCACAGTCCTCAGGTTGAAGAAACATGGACGAATATTCACCCCAAAATGAATACAATTACACCATCTCAAAGTTTCCATGTGCAATATGACGCTTTGCAGGATGAAGGATTTGCCATGTTTGGTGCATAAATGTGCACACTTGCTGAGGGTCTCACAGAATCGCCATAGCATACGCTTTAGAAGTGTCCTTATAGCCAAAATGCCAAACACTCTTTTGGGGTTATGAGGCCTAGAAAAAACATTCCAGGAACACCTCATAGCATGTCCAGCAACAGGGCAATGAAATCATGGGGAGACCATCCCCCAAGAATCCTAACACATGTTCCTTGTTTCCCCTCTCAATACCATAACCACAGTAGGCCTGTGAGAAGCACCCTTTTGGGTAGAAATAGAAGCTGCCAGACCCATGATCCCCAAGTCCTCCTCTTCCTCATTGACCCAAACTTTTGGGGGTGCCCCCGCCACCCCATGAAAGGGTGCAATAAGTAAGAGTGTGGGTAGTACCCCCCAAAAACACAACTGCTTCATTATGTGCTTCCTAGCACCCCTTTAATAATGCACCCCAATACCCCTTTTGACACTGCTCCCCAAAATTTGACCCCTTCCGAGTGTGAGGAGGGGCATAAAAAGATGATCTCCACCACCAAATCCCCTTCCTTTGTAATCACCCCATTTGCGTGCTGGGGGAGGGCTCTGCTTCCTTGCCAGCAGTGACCCCACTCCACTATGCTTCCTGTCCTGCAGTCACTCTTGCTCCCTGGCCTACACCGCTTCTTCTCCTGCATCCTGGCACTGCCTTTCCACTGTGACTCCACCCAGTCTTGCTCTCCCCCCATGCTCCATCCATGTTCCCCCCCCTTCTTTAAATTCTACCAACCACCCCTACTATTCTCTGTCTGCTCCTCCTCTATGTGGGCCTCTCTCTGCCTGTCCTTTACGCTCCACCCCTTCGTCCTCACTCATCCTCTCTTCTTATTTTACCCCTCTGATATAACCTGGACTATGCCCTACTATGCTATGCCATGCTATGCTATGCCATGCCATGCTATGCTATGCTATGCTATGCTATGCCATGCATCCCAGTCTTAGCATACAGCGTTTACAGTAGGCCCACAAACGCCCATGGTCTGTATAGAGGATTACTGTAGGTAATTCAGGACCCTGCTAAGTGAGGGTGGGGTACTTATCGGAAGGCCTTCAAGTGGAACAACTTAGCCTAAGACAATTTGATAACTTTACAAATCTGCTGAAGACCATATGTTGAAGGTCCTATCATCATATCACAACGGATGCTCAGAGTAGTAAGCATGGGAGGAGATTATTTGCATAGGACTGCCCCTTTTTCTATCCAGTGATTAAGCTGCAGTTGCCATGTAGCACTACTAGAGGGAGCAGTATGAACATAAATCCACAGAGAGGCTTTAAATCTACTTTCTGAACTACCTGTTGTTCTTATTGGTTTTTGATGAGCCTATAGAATGGAGGACTAGAATGACTGAGTGAATGAGGATTGAGAAACAATTGGACTATTTGTGGTGAAGGGGTTGCGTGATTTGGAAATAAAACTGGAAGAGAAAAGTTGTAAAGCACAGATGCTTCGTGAGAGATTAAGGTCCATATTTACACTTTTTTAGCGCAGCATTTGCGTCTTTTTTTTACCCAAAAGCGGCACAAACTTGCAAAATACAATTGTATTTTTCAAGTTTAAGCCGTTTTTGCATCAAAAAGCGGCGCAAATGCAGCGATGAAAAAGTATAAATATGGGCCTAAGTGAGTGTGTCATCTGTCTCTTTGAAGGGACATGTGAATGAAGAACAACAGGTCCACAGTCCTCAGGTTGGAGAAACATGGACGAATATTCACCCCAAAATGAATACAATTACACCATCTCAAAGTTTCCATGTGCAATGTGACGCTTTGCAGGATGAAGGATTTGCCATGTTTGGTGCATAAATGTGCACAGTTGCTGAGGGTCTCCCAGAATGGCCATAGCATATGCTTTAGAAGTGTCCTTATAGCCAAAATGCCAAACACTCTTTTGGGGTTATGAGGCCTAGAAAAACCATTCCAGGAACACCTTATAGCATGTCCAGCAACAGGGCAATGAAATCATGGGGAGACCATCCCCCAAGAATCCCAACACATGTTCCTTGTTTCCCCTCTCAATACCATAACCACAGTAGGCCTGTGAGAAGCACCCTTTTGGGTAGTAATAGAAGCTGCCAGACCCATGTTCCCCAAGTCCTCCTCTTCCTCATTGACCCAAACTTTTGGGGGTGCCCCCGCCACCCCATGAAAGGGTGCAATAAGTAAGAGTGTGGGTAGTACCCCCCAAAAACACAGACTGCTTCATTATGTGCTTCCTAGCACCTCTTTAATAATGCACCCCAATACCCCTTTTGACACTGCTCCATAAAATTTGACCCCTTCCGAGAGTGAGGGGGGGGCATAAAAAGATGATCTCCACCACCAAATCCCCTTCCTTTGTAATCACCCCATTTGCGTGCTGGGGGAGGGCTCTGCTTCCTTGCCAGCAGTGACCCCACTCCACTATTCTTCCTGTCCTGCAGTCACTCTTGCTCTCTGGCCTACACTGCTTCTTCTCCTGCATCCTGGCACTGCCTTTCCACTGTGACTTCACCCAGTCTTGCTCTCCCCCCATGCTCCATCCATGTCCCCCTCCCTTCTTTAAATTCTACCAATCACCCCTGCTATTCTCTGTCTGCTCCTCGTCTATGTGGGCCTCTCTCTGCCTGTCCTTCATGCTCCACCCCTTCGTCCTCACTCACCCTCTCTTCTTATTCTACCCCTCTGATTTAACCTGGACTATGCTATGCTATGCTATGCTATGCTATGCTATGCTATGCTATGCTATGCATCCCAGTCTTAGGATACAGCCTTTACAGGAGACCCAGGAACGCCCATGTTCTGTATAGAGGATTACTGCAGGTAATTCAGGACCCTGCTAAGTGAGGGTGGGGTACTTATCGGAAGGCCTTCAAGTAGAACAACTTAGTCTAAGACAATTTTATAACTTTACAAATCTGCTGAAGACCATATGTTGAAAGTCCTATAATCATATCACAACGGATGCTCAGAGTAGTAAGCATGGGAGGAGATTATTTGCATAGGACTGCCCCTTTCTCAATCCAGTGATTAAGCTGCAGTTGCCATGTAGCACTGATAGAGAGAGCATTATGAACATAAATCCACAGAGAGGCTTTAAATCTACTTTCTGAACTACCTGTTGTTCCTGTTGGTTTTTGATGAGCCTATAGAATGGAGGACTGGAATGACTGAGTGAATGAGGATTGAGAAATAATTGGACTGTATTTGTGGTGAAGGGGTTCCGTGATTTGGAAGGAAAACTGCAAGAGAAAAGTTGTAAAGCACAGATGCTTCCTGAGAGAATAAGGTCCATATTTACACTTTTTTAACGCCGCATATGTGTCTTTTTTTTATGCAAAAGCGGCACAAACTTGCAAAATACAATTGTATTTTGCAAGTTTGCGCCGTTTTTGCATCAAAAAGTGGCGCAAATGCAGCGCTGAAAAAGTATAAATATGGGCCTAAGTGAGTGTGTCATCTGTCTCTTTGAAGGGACATGTGAATGAAGAACAACAGGTCCACAGTCCTCAGGTGGGAGAAACATGGACGAATATTCACCCCAAAATGAATACAATTACACCATCTCAAAGTTTCCATGTGCAATATGACGCTTTGCAGGATGAAGGATTTGCCATGTTTGGTGCATAAATGTGCACAGTTTCTGAGGGTCTCCCAGAATCGCCATAGCATACGCTTTAGCAGTGTCCTTATAGCCAAAATGCCAAACACTCTTTTGGGGTTATGAGGCCTAGAAAAACCATTCTAGGAACACCTTATAGCATGTCCAGCAACAGGGCAATGAAATCATGGGGAGGCCATCCCCCAAGAATCCTAACACATGTTCCTTGTTTCCCCTCTCAATACCATAACCACAGTAGGCCTGTGAGAAGCACCCTTTTGGGTAGTAATAGAAGCTGCCAGACCCATGATCCCCAAGTCCTCCTCTTCCTCATTGACCCAAACTTTTGGGGGTGCCCCCGCCACCCCAATAAAGGGTGCAATAAGTAAGAGTGTGGGTAGTACCCCCCAAAAACACAGACTGCTTCATTATGTGCCTCCTACCACCACTTTAATAATGCACCCCAATACCCCTTTTGACACTGCTCCCCAAAATTTGACCCCTTCCCAGAGTGAGGGGGGGCATAAAAAGATGATCTCCACCACCAAATCCCCTTCCTTTGTAATCACCCCATTTGCGTGCTTGGGGGAGGGCTCTGCTTGCTTGCCAGCAGTGACCCCACTCCACTATGCTTCCTGTCCTGCAGTCACTCTTGCTCTCTGGCCTACACCGCTTCTTCTCCTGCATCCTGGCACTGCCTTTCCACTGTGACTCCACCCAGCCTTGCTCTCCCTTCATGCTCCCTCCATGTCCCCCTCCCTTCTTTAAATTCTACCAACCACCCCTGCTATTCTCTCTCTGCCTGTCCTTCTTGCTCCAACCCTTCTACCTCACTAACCCTCTCTTCTTATTCTACCTCTTTGATATAACCTGGACTTAGCCCTGCTATGCTATGCTATGCTATGCTATGCACCCCCAGTCTTAGTATATAGCCTTTAAAGTAAGCCCACAAACGCCCATGTTCTGTATAGAGGATTACTGCAGGTAATTCAGGACCCTGCTAAGTGAGGGTGGGGTACTTATCGGAAGGCCTTCAAGTGGAACAACTTAGCATAAGACAATTTGATAACTTTACAAATCTGCTGAAGACCATATGTTGAAGGCCCTATCATCATTTCACAATGGATGCTCAGAGTAGTAAGCATGGGAGGAGATTTGTGGCAGGCGGTCTCACGAGCGTATCAAGCAGAGGCAAAAGACTGGGTTTCTTTATGTGTGATATTTTATTCTCTCTTTATTCACAGGTTATTCTCTTAATCATTGTTTGAAGGGGTTTGGGTAAGTCTTGGGGTTTCTGCTTTCCTCTCTTCCTTTCTTTTCTCTCCTGGGTTTCCTCGTTCCCTGGGCTCTTCCGGTCTGTGAGAGGATGTGGCCGTCTCCCTCGAATCCCGGCAGAAATGAAAATTAACAGAAAAGGAACAGGTAAGTATTTCGGAGGTACTGGGTGGGGTCTTGTGCTCATGAGGGGAGAAGGCAGCAAGCGGGAAAGTTCGTGAGGGAATGATCAGTGGTGGGGTTTAGGGTTCCTGGGGTCCACAACGTGCCTGGTTCCCTTCGTGCCCCTTCCCTTGTCTCTTACTCACCCTCCCCGCCCTTCCTCCCACTTCCCTGGTGCCTTTCCCCGTGCCTGAGACTGCCCGTGACCCTTCCTGTCCCTAGGAGGGACCGTACCTTGTCAAGCCACGACCCTTCCTATGATATAACCCAGATAGGAGATTTCAGTGTTTCCTAGTAAACACTTCTTAGGGTTGGCAGTTAAACCGGCTTCCGTTAAGGCGGAGAAGACCGTATCTAGATGTTTTAAGTGATCTTGCCAGGATTCGCTAAAAATGACTATGTCATCTAGGTAGGCGGCTGTAAAAGCCTGGAAGGGTTTTAAGATTCGATCCATCAGACGCTGGAAAGTCGCGGGAGCGCCATGAAGACCAAAAGGTAAAACCGTAAATTGGTAAAGGCCGGAAGAGGTTGAAAAGGCTGTCTTTTCCTTGGCATCGGGGTGGAGGGGTATTTGCCAATATCCCTTGGTTAAGTCCAGGGTGGATAAATAACGAGCTTTTCCTAATTTCTCTAAGATGTCATCCACTCTGGGGATAGGGTATGTGTCAAAAAGGGAAACCTCATTAAGCTTGCGAAAATCAATGCAAAATCTTATTGATCCGTCTGGTTTAGGAACCAACACTACGGGGGAATTCCAGGGACTATTGGAGGGTTCAATAATCCCTAAGTCTAACATAGCCTCGACTTCGGCTTCAATGATAGGTCTTCGTGCCTCAGGGATGCGATAAGGACGAAGATGTACTACGTGTCCTATAGGAGTGTTAATGTGATGATAGGTTAATGAAGTTCTTCCTGGTGTTTTGGAGAAAAAATGGGGATGTTGCTGGATTAGGGTGTTTAATCAGTCAGCTTTTGATTAATACTGGGTTTTTCTTCTGGATGTGTTATCCTTATAGGACATATTTCTAGTTCTCGTTCTTTGGTATAAGAGACCAAACATCCGATACCCGTCTGGTCTTTAGTTTCTTCTGCAGACTTCCATTGTTTTAACAAATTTATGTGGTAAATTTGGGTTTTCCTTGGGTTGGTACTCATCTCTAATAGATAGGTAACAGGGGAGACTGATCTAATGATCCTATAGGGTCCCTGCCATTTAGCAATCAGCTTATGGTCAGATGTAGGTCGCATAATGAGGACCTGTTCATTAGGGAGAAAGGAACGTATTTTGCTTCCCTTGTCATAGTGTGATTTTTGTTGATTCTGAGCCGTGACTAAATGACTATGAACGTCTTCCCAGAGGGTTTGTAACTGACTTCTAAGTTGATGGATATAGTCCATCAGGGGTTTCCCTTCTTCCTGTTCTTCCTCCCATGTCTCGGCAGCCATATCCAGGAGACTACGAGGCTGCCTCCCGAAAACCAATTCAAAGGGACTATGTCCCGTAGAGGACTGTTCGTGGGTTCTTATCGCATATAGGACCAAGGGAAGCTTCTGATCCCAGTTGCGACCGGATTCATCCACGGTTTTCCTTAACAGTGTCTTTATTGTACGGTTATATCGTTCCACCAGCCCATCTGTCTGCGGGTGATAGACCGAGGTGCGTAGCTGGGTGATCCCCAATAACTGACATACCTGTTTCATGAGTTTTGACATAAAGGGTGTACCTTGATCCGTCAAGATTTCCTGGGGAAAACCTATTCGGGAAAAGATTGTTATCATGGCTTCGGCTATTGTTTTAGTGGTCATGTTGGAGAGGGGTATGGCTTCTGGGTATCTAGTCGCATAGTCAACTATGACTAAGATGTAGGTGTGTCCTTTAGAAGAGGGAAGGAGGGGTCCTACCAGGTCCATGCCCACCCGTTTAAAGGGGATATCAATGATGGGTAAAGGGTATAATGGTGCTTTCCTGGGCATTCCTGGTTCAGTTAATTGGCATCTAGGGCATTGGGAACAGTACCTGCGTATCTGAGCATATTCTCCTGGCCAGTAGAATTTTCGCATCAGATATTCTTCCGTTTTTTCCCGACCATAATGGCCTCCCCCGGGTTGATTATGGGCTAAAAACAGTACATGAGCTCGAAATGGTTCTGGAACTACTAATTGTTGCTTGGTTTCCCCTTTTACCGTTCTAGTTATTCGGTATAGGAGGTGTTTCTTGATAAGAAAATAAGGACCCACCTCATTAGTGATCTCTGTTTTTGCCGAGCTCCAGGCATGGGAAAGGGTGGGATCTTCTCTCTGGCTGTTTGGGAAGGAGATGGGCCTGCTACTAATCTCTGCTACTAGTTGAGGAATATCCTTTGTCTTTCGGGTTTCCTGATATTGTCTTTTCTCCTGTCTTTTCTCGTTTCGTGTAAGTTTCTTTCGGTGCGGTGGTATTTCTATGGGGACATTGAAAAAAGGGGCTTCGGTCCACCACTCGGGAGTCTCAGCGGATCCACGGATTTGATCTAATAGGTCATAGAATCGGTTATAATCAGTCCTGATAATACAGTCCTCGATTAGTCGATCCATAACCCCTATCGAAACCATGTCCTGAAAGGGACCCCATTCTATCTGAACCGTGGTGAGGGGATAAGTTCCTTTGTCTCCATGTATACAACATATGGATACCCAGCGATTAGTGACTGTGGTATCCCCAGAGATTAGATCCTTCCGGATTACAGATTGGCTGCATCCTGAATCAATTAGTGCTGAAATGACCCGTCCATTTATGGTGATCAGGTATCTAATTTTCTCATTCCCTTTTCCTGTACATAGAACTCTACGTCGTGTGACCCCAATTTCCGTGGGTTCCGGTCCTTCGGATTTCCGGGGACATATTCTGGCAATATGTCCCCATTCTCCACAGTGGAAACATTGTGGGGACTGCATAGGGTGATGTTCTACGGGTTTAGGGAACCGCGTTTCTTCGAGGAAATACCTGCGAACTGGTCTTGGTGGAGGGACGGTTTTTTTTGGAAAGGTCTCGGGGCCACGGGTTTAAGTTCTGTGGAGCGATGGAAAGCACAAGCCAAATCAATAGCAATCTCAGTGTCCACCTTTGGATGTTGTCGGATCCAATTCTTAGTGCTCAGGGGCAGGGAATCCAAATACTGTTCTAAAGTAATTGTTTTGATGACATCCTCCCGGGTTGTTCCTATGGGTCCCAACCATTTTATAGCCAAGTCTTTCACCCTAAAGTAGAAGGAGCGAGGATCCTCATTCGTACTCCATTTTATTTTTCTAAATCGTAAACGATAATATTCCGTATCATGCCCGACTCGCCCCAGGATAATTTTTTTTATATCTTTATAGGGGGTACAACCATCAGGGTTTGCGGATTGGTAGGCAGCCTGCAGGAGTCCCGTAAGCAAGGGGGCCACATACTGACCCCAGCGGTCCTCTGGCCATTGAGCAGATGAAGCTACCCTCTCAAAATTCGTAAAAAATTAGTCTGGGTCCTCCCCTTCTTAGTACTTCTGGAGGACCGAACTGGGAACGTTTGGATGTACCATACTGGTCGCGATCGTATCGGTTAACTTTTGTAATGCAGTCTCGTGTACTAGTTGGTTATTGGCTAGGATTGTAGCCTGACTTTTTAAAGCTGATTGTAAGGCCTCCCGGTCTTCCTTGGCCTCTCTTTGGTGTGCTTCCCACACCAACTGTAAATGCCTCTGTCCTTCTGCGAGTTGTTTTATCATATCCTCAAGGGATGGAGCTTCACTCATGATTGAACGCTCGTAAGACCACCTGAGGACTAAATCCCACTTCTGACACCACTGTGGCAGGCGGTCTCACGAGCGTATCAAGCAGAGGCAAAAGACTGGGGTTCTTTATGTGTGATATTTTATTCTCTCTTTATTCACAGGTTATTCTCTTAATCATTGTTTGAAGGGGTTTGGGTAAGTCTTGGGGTTTCTGCTTAACTCTCTTCCTTTCTTTTCTCTCCTGAGTTTCCTCGTTCCCTGGGCTCTTCAGGTCTGTGAGAGGATTTGGCCGTCTCCCTCGAATCCCGGCAGAAATGAAAATTAACAGAAAAGGAACAGGTAAGTATTTCGGAGGTACTGGGTGGGGTCTTGTGCTCGTGAGGGGAGAAGGCAGCAAGCGGGAAAGTTCGTGAGGGAATGATCAGTGGTGGGGTTTAGGGTTCCTGGGGTCCACAACGTGCCTGGTTCCCTTTGTGCCCCTTCCCTTGTCTCTTACTCACCCTCCCCGCCCTTCCTCCCACTTCCCTGGTGCCTTTCCCCGTGCCTGAGACTGCCCGTGACCCTTCCTGTCCCTAGGAGGGACCGTACCTTGTCAAGCCACGACCCTCTGGGGTCGTGGCGGCTTTCTAGTTTCTCCGACGTCGCTTGCTTCCCCGGTTCTCGCGTCTCGGCGCCTCTCCTGTGGACCTCGTCCTGGTTCCTCGCCGGGGCTGCCAAAGGTTCTGTCCTCTTCTCTCCTTCTTGGTTTCTCGTCGTGCTCCTCTCTTCTCTTCTCTGGTTGTCCGTCGCGCGCCTCTCTTGCGGATCCGCCCCCTTCTTCAATCCCCTTGACCGGAAGTTGTCGATGCTGTAACGACGTGGCGTCTCCCCGTTGCCAGGGGAACGCTGCGCCGTTTCCGTGGAGTCAGCCGAAAGATGGCGGATACGAGGTGAGTTAGACGAGGTCTCCGGGACCCGTCTACAAGATTATTTGCATAGGACTGCCCCTTTTTCAATCCAGTGATTAAGCTGCAGCTGCCATGTAGCACTACTAGAGGGAGCAGTATGAACATAAATCCACAGAGAGGCTTTAAATCTACTTTCTGAACTACCTGTTGTTCTTGTTGGTTTTTGATGAGCCTCTAGAATGGAGGACTGGAATGACTGAGTGAATGAGGATTGAGAAATAATTGGACTGTATTTGTGGTGAAGGGGTTGGGTGATTTGGAAGGAAAACTGCAAGAGAAAAGTTGTAAAGCATAGATGCTTTCTGAGAGATTAAGTTCCATATTTATACTTTTTTAGTGCCACATTTGCGTATTTTTTTTATGCAAAAGTGGCACAAACTTGCAAAATACAATTGTATTTAGCAAGTTTGCACCGTTTTTGCATCAAAAAGCTGCGCAAATGCAGCGCTAAAAAAGTATAAATATGGGCCTAAGTGAGTGTGTCATCTGTCTATTTGAAGGGACATGTGAATGAAGAACAACAGGTCCACAGTCCTCAGGTTGGAGAAACATGGACGAATATTCACCACAAAATTAATACAATTACACCATTGCAAAGTTTCCATGTGCAATTTGACGCTTTGCAGGATGAAGGATTTGCCATGTTTGGTGCATAAATGTGCACAGTTGCTGAGGGTCTCCCAGAATCGCCATAGCATACGCTTTAGAAGTGTCCTTATAGCCAAAATGCCAAACACTCTTTTGGGGTTATGAGGCCTAGAAAAACCATTCCAGGAACACCTTATAGCATGTCCAGCAACAGGGCAATGAAATCATGGGGAGACCATCCCCCAAGAATCCTAACACATGTTCCTTGTTTCCCCTCTCAATACCATAACCACAGTAGGCCTGTGAGAAGCATCCTTTTGGGTAGTAATAGAAGCTGCCAGACCCATGATCCCCAAGTCCTCCTCTTCCTCATTGACCCAAACTTTTGGGGGTGCCCCCGCCACCCCATGAAAGGGTGCAATAAGTAAGAGTGTGGGTAGTACGCCCCAAAAACACAGACTGCTTCATTATGTGCTTCCTAGCACCCCTTTAATAATGCACCCCAATACCCCTTTTGACACTGCTCCCCAAACTTTGACCCCTTCTGAGAGTGAGGGGGGGGCATAAAAAGATGATCTCCACCACGAAATCCCCTTCCTTTGTAATCACCCCATTTGCGTGCTGGGGGAGGGCTCTGCTTCCTTGCCAGCAGTGACCCCACTCCACTATGCTTCCTGTCCTGCAGTCACTCTTGCTCTCTGGCCTACACCGCTTCTTCTCCTGCATCCTGGCACTGCCTTTCCACTGTGACTCCACTCAGTCTTGCTCTCCCCCCATGCTCCATCCATGTCCCCCTCCCTTCTTTAAATTCTACCAACCATCCCTGCTATTCTCTGTCTGCTCCTCCTCTATGTGGGCCTCTCTCTGCCTGTCCTTCATGCTCCACCCCTTCGTCCTCACTCATTCTCTCTTCTTATTCTACCCCTCTGATATAACCTGGACTATGCTATGCTATGCCATGCTATGCTATGCTATGCTATGCTATGCTATGCTATACCAT
The DNA here is from genome assembly GCF_031143425.1 of Pleurodeles waltl. Classification (NCBI taxonomy): domain Eukaryota; kingdom Metazoa; phylum Chordata; class Amphibia; order Caudata; family Salamandridae; genus Pleurodeles; species Pleurodeles waltl. Next base: position 868,660,259 of record NC_090445.1, on the reverse strand, counting down.
GCCATGCCATGCCATGCCATGCTATGCTATGCTATACATCCCAGTCTTAGCATACAGCCTTTACAGTAGGCCCAAGAACGCCCATGACTGTATAGAGGATTACTGCAGATAATTCAGGACCCTGCTAAGTGAGGGTGGGGTACTTATCGGAAGGCCTTCAAGTGGAACACCGTAGCCTAAGACAATTTGATAACTTTACAAATCTGCTGAAGACCATATGTTGAAGGTCCTATCATCATATCACAACGGATGCTCAGAGTAGTAAGCATGGGAGGAGATTAATTGCATAGGACTTCCCCTTTCTCAATCCAGTGATCAAGCTGCAGTTGCAATGTAGCACTACTAGAGGGAGCAGTATGAACATAAATCCACAGAGAGGCTTTAAATCTACGTTCTGAACTACATGTTGTTCTTGTTGGTTTTTGATGAGCCTATAGAATGGAGGACTGGAATGACTGAGTGAATGAGGATTGAGAAATAATTGGACTGTATTTGTGGTGAAGGGGTTGCGTGATTTGGAAGGAAAACTGCAAGAGAAAAGTTGTAAAGCACAGATGCTTCCTGAGAGAATAAGGTCCATATTTCTACTTTTTTACCGCCGCATTTGTGTCTTTTTTTGACGCAAAAGCGGCACAAACTTGCAAAATACAATTGTATTTGGCAAATTTGGGCCGTTTTTGCATCAAAAAGCGGCGCAAATGCAGCGCTAAAAAAGTATAAATATGGGCCTAAGTGAGTGTGTCATCTGTCTCTTTGAAGGGACATGTGAATGAAGAACAACAGGTCCACAGTCCTCAGGTGGGAGAAACATGGACGAATATTCACCCCAAAATTAATACAATTACACCATCTCAACGTTTCCATGTGCAATATGACGCTTTGCAGGATGAAGGATTTGCCATGTTTGGTGCATAAATGTGCACAGTTGCTGAGGGTCTCCCAGAATCGCCATAGAATACGCTTTAGAAGTGTCCTTATAGCCAAAATACCAAACACTCTTTTGGCGTTATGAGACCTAGAAAAACCATTCCAGGAACACCTTATAGCATATCCAGCAACAGGGCAATGAAATCATGAGGAGACCATCCCCCAAGAATCCTAACACATGTTCCTTGTTTCCCCTCTCAATACCATAACCACAGTAGGCCTGTGAGAAACACCCTTTTGGGTAGTAATAGAAGCTGCCAGACCCATGATCCACAAGTCCTCCTCTTCCTCATTGACCCAAACTTTTAGGGGTGCCCCCGCCACCCCATGAAAGGGTGCAATAAGTAAGAGTGTGGGTAGTACCCCCCAAAAACACAGACTGCTTCATTATGTGCTTCCTAGCACCCCTTTAATAATGCACACCCATTACCTCTTTTGACACTGCTCCCCAAAATTTGACCCCTTCTGAGAGTGAGGGGGGGCATAAAAAGATGATCTCCACCACCAAATCCCCTTCCTTTGTAATCACCCCATTTGCGTGCTGGGGGAGGGCTCTGCTTCCTTGCCAGCAGTGACCCCACTCCACTATTCTTCCTGTCCTGCAGTCACTCTAGCTTTCTGGCCTACACCGCTTCTTCTCCTGCATCCTGGCGCTGCCTTTCCACTGTGACTTCACCCAGTCTTGCTCTCCCCCCATGCTCCATCCATGTCCCCCTCCCTTCTTTAAATTCTACCAACCACCCCTGCTATTCTCTGTCTGCTCCTCCTCTATGTGGGCCTCTCTCTGCCTGTCCTTCATGCTCCACCCCTTCGTCCTCACTCATCCTCTCTTCTTATTCTACCCCTCTGATATAACCTGGACTATGCTATGCTATGCTATGCTATGCTATGCTATGCTATGCTATTTTGTACATCCCAATCTTAGCATACAGCCTTTACAGTAGGCCCACAAATTCCCATGTTCTGTATAGAGGATTTCTGCAGGTAATTCAGGGCCCTGCTAAGTGAGGGTGGGGTACTTATCAGAAGGCCTTCAAGTGGAACAGCTTAGCCTAAGACAATTTGATAACTTTACAAATCTGCTGAAGACCATATGTTGAAGGTCCTATCATCATATCACAACGGATGCTCTGAGTAGTAAGCATGGGAGGAGATTATTTGCATAGGACTGCCCCTTTCTCAATCCAGTGATTAAGCTGCAGTTGCCATGTAGCACTACTAGAGGGAGCAGTATGAACATAAATCCACAAAGAGGCTTTAAATCTACTTTCTGAACTACCTGTTGTTCTTGTTGGTTTTTGATTAGCCTATAGAATGGAGGACTGGAATGAATGAGTGAATGAGGACTGAGAAATAATTGGACTGTATTTGTGGTGAAGGAATTGCGTGATTTGGAAGGAAAACTGCAAGAGAAAAGTTGTAAAGCACAGATGCTTCCTGAGAGATTAAGGTCCATATTTATACTTTTTTAGCGCTGCATTTGTGTCTTTTTTTTACGCAAAAGCGGCACAAACTTGCAAAATACAACTGTATTTTGCAAGTTTGCGCCGTTTTTGCATCAAAAAGCGGCGCAAATGCAGCGCTAAAAAAGTATAAATATGGGCCTAAGTGAGTGTGTCATCTGTCTCTTTGAAGGGACATGTGAATGAAGAACAACAGGTCCACAGTCCTCAGGTGGGAGAAACATGGACGAATATTCACCACAAAATGAATACAATTACATCATCTCAAAGATTCCATGTGCAATATGACACTTTGCAGGATGAAGGATTTGCCATGTTTGGTGCATAAATGTGCACAGTTGCTGAGGGTCTCCCAGAATTGCCATACCATACGCTTTAGAAGTGTCCTTATAGCCAAAATGCCAAACACTCTTTTGGGGTTATGAGGCCTAGAAAAACCATTCCAGGAACACCTTATAGCATGTCCAGCAACAGGGCAATGAAATCATGGGGAGACCATCCCCCAAGAATCCTAACACATTTTCCTTGTTTCCCCTCTCAATACCATAACCACAGTAGGCCTGTGAGAAGCACCCTTTTGGGTAGTAATAGAAGCTGCCAGACCCATGATCCCCAAGTCCTCCTCTTCCTCATTGACCCAAACTTTTGGGGGTGCCCCGCCACCCCATGAAAGGGTGCAATAAGTAAGAGTGTGGGTAGTACCCCACAAAAACACAGACTGCTTCATTATGTGCTTCCTAGCACCCCTTTAATAATGCACCCCAATACCCCTTTTGACACTGCTCCCCAAAATGTGACCCCTTCCGAGAGTGAGGGGGGGCATAAAAAGATGATCTCCACCACCAAATCCCCTTCCTTTGTAATCACCCCATTTGCGTGCTGGGGAGGGCTCTGCTTCCTTGCCAGCAGTGACCCCACTCCACTATGCTCCCTGTCCTGCAGTCACTCTTGCTCTCTGGCCTCCACCGCTTCTTCTCCTGCATCCTGGCACTGCCTTTCCACTTTGACTCCACCCAGCCTTGCTCTCCCCTCATGCTCCCGCCATGTCCCCCTCCCTTCTTTAAATTCTACCAACCACCCCTGCTATTCTCTGTCTGCTCCTCCTCTATGTGGGCCTCTCTCTGCCTGTCCTTCTTGCTCCACCCTTTTTACCTCACTCACCCTTTCTTCTTATTCTACCCCTCTGATATATCCTGGACTTAGCCCTGCTATGCTATGCTATGCTATGCTATGCTATGCTATGCATCCCAGTCTTAGCATACAGCCTTTAAAGTAAGCCCACAAACGCCCATGTTCTGTATAGAGGATTACTGCAGGTAATTCAGGACCCTGCTAAGTGAGGGTGGGGTACTTATTGGAAGGCCTTCAAGTGGAACAATTTAGCCTAAGACAATTTGATAACTTTACAAATCTGCTGAAGACCATATGTTGAAGGTCCTATCATCATATCACAACGGATGCTCTGAGTAGTAAGCATGGGAGGAGATTATTTGCATAGGACTGCCCCTTTCTCAATCCAGTGATTAAGCTGCAGTTGCCATGTAGCACTACTAGAGGGAGCAGTATGAACATAAATCCACAAAGAGGCTTTAAATCTACTTTCTGAACTACCTGTTGTTCTTGTTGGTTTTTGATTAGCCTATAGAATGGAGGACTGGAATGAATGAGTGAATGAGGACTGAGAAATAATTGGACTGTATTTGTGGTGAAGGAATTGCGTGATTTGGAAGGAAAACTGCAAGAGAAAAGTTGTAAAGCACAGATGCTTCCTGAGAGATTAAGGTCCATATTTATACTTTTTTAGCGCTGCATTTGTGTCTTTTTTTTACGCAAAAGCGCCACAAACTTGCAAAATACAACTGTTTTTTGCAAGTTTGCGCCGTTTTTGCATCAAAAAGCGGCGCAAATGCAGCGCTAAAAAAGTATAAATATGGGCCTAAGTGAGTGTGTCATCTGTCTCTTTGAAGGGACATGTGAATGAAGAACAACAGGTCCACAGTCCTCAGGTGGGAGAAACATGGACGAATATTCACCACAAAATGAATACAATTACATCATCTCAAAGATTCCATGTGCAATATGACACTTTGCAGGATGAAGGATTTGCCATGTTTGGTGCATAAATGTGCACAGTTGCTGAGGGTCTCCCAGAATTGCCATACCATACGCTTTAGAAGTGTCCTTATAGCCAAAATGCCAAACACTCTTTTGGGGTTATGAGGCCTAGAAAAACCATTCCAGGAACACCTTATAGCATGTCCAGCAACAGGGCAATGAAATCATGGGGAGACCATCCCCCAAGAATCCTAACACATTTTCCTTGTTTCCCCTCTCAATACCATAACCACAGTAGGCCTGTGAGAAGCACCCTTTTGGGTAGTAATAGAAGCTGCCAGACCCATGATCCCCAAGTCCTCCTCTTCCTCATTGACCCAAACTTTTGGGGGTGCCCCGCCACCCCATGAAAGGGTGCAATAAGTAAGAGTGTGGGTAGTACCCCACAAAAACACAGACTGCTTCATTATGTGCTTCCTAGCACCCCTTTAATAATGCACCCCAATACCCCTTTTGACACTGCTCCCCAAAATGTGACCCCTTCCGAGAGTGAGGGGGGGCATAAAAAGATGATCTCCACCACCAAATCCCCTTCCTTTGTAATCACCCCATTTGCGTGCTGGGGAGGGCTCTGCTTCCTTGCCAGCAGTGACCCCACTCCACTATGCTCCCTGTCCTGCAGTCACTCTTGCTCTCTGGCCTCCACCGCTTCTTCTCCTGCATCCTGGCACTGCCTTTCCACTTTGACTCCACCCAGCCTTGCTCTCCCCTCATGCTCCCGCCATGTCCCCCTCCCTTCTTTAAATTCTACCAACCACCCCTGCTATTCTCTGTCTGCTCCTCCTCTATGTGGGCCTCTCTCTGCCTGTCCTTCTTGCTCCACCCTTTTTACCTCACTCACCCTTTCTTCTTATTCTACCCCTCTGATATATCCTGGACTTAGCCCTGCTATGCTATGCTATGCTATGCTATGCTATGCTATGCATCCCAGTCTTAGCATACAGCCTTTAAAGTAAGCCCACAAACGCCCATGTTCTGTATAGAGGATTACTGCAGGTAATTCAGGACCCTGCTAAGTGAGGGTGGGGTACTTATTGGAAGGCCTTCAAGTGGAACAATTTAGCCTAAGACAATTTGATAACTTTACAAATCTGCTGAAGACCATATGTTGAAGGTCCTATCATCATATCACAACGGATGCTCTGAGTAGTAAGCATGGGAGGAGATTATTTGCATAGGACTGCCCCTTTCTCAATCCAGTGATTAAGCTGCAGTTGCCATGTAGCACTACTAGAGGGAGCAGTATGAACATAAATCCACAAAGAGGCTTTAAATCTACTTTCTGAACTACCTGTTGTTCTTGTTGGTTTTTGATTAGCCTATAGAATGGAGGACTGGAATGAATGAGTGAATGAGGACTGAGAAATAATTGGACTGTATTTGTGGTGAAGGAATTGCGTGATTTGGAAGGAAAACTGCAAGAGAAAAGTTGTAAAGCACAGATGCTTCCTGAGAGATTAAGGTCCATATTTATACTTTTTTAGCGCTGCATTTGTGTCTTTTTTTTACGCAAAAGCGCCACAAACTTGCAAAATACAACTGTTTTTTGCAAGTTTGCGCCGTTTTTGCATCAAAAAGCGGCGCAAATGCAGCGCTAAAAAAGTATAAATATGGGCCTAAGTGAGTGTGTCATCTGTCTCTTTGAAGGGACATGTGAATGAAGAACAACAGGTCCACAGTCCTCAGGTGGGAGAAACATGGACGAATATTCACCACAAAATGAATACAATTACATCATCTCAAAGATTCCATGTGCAATATGACACTTTGCAGGATGAAGGATTTGCCATGTTTGGTGCATAAATGTGCACAGTTGCTGAGGGTCTCCCAGAATTGCCATACCATACGCTTTAGAAGTGTCCTTATAGCCAAAATGCCAAACACTCTTTTGGGGTTATGAGGCCTAGAAAAACCATTCCAGGAACACCTTATAGCATGTCCAGCAACAGGGCAATGAAATCATGGGGAGACCATCCCCCAAGAATCCTAACACATTTTCCTTGTTTCCCCTCTCAATACCATAACCACAGTAGGCCTGTGAGAAGCACCCTTTTGGGTAGTAATAGAAGCTGCCAGACCCATGATCCCCAAGTCCTCCTCTTCCTCATTGACCCAAACTTTTGGGGGTGCCCCGCCACCCCATGAAAGGGTGCAATAAGTAAGAGTGTGGGTAGTACCCCACAAAAACACAGACTGCTTCATTATGTGCTTCCTAGCACCCCTTTAATAATGCACCCCAATACCCCTTTTGACACTGCTCCCCAAAATGTGACCCCTTCCGAGAGTGAGGGGGGGCATAAAAAGATGATCTCCACCACCAAATCCCCTTCCTTTGTAATCACCCCATTTGCGTGCTGGGGAGGGCTCTGCTTCCTTGCCAGCAGTGACCCCACTCCACTATGCTCCCTGTCCTGCAGTCACTCTTGCTCTCTGGCCTATACCGCTTCTTCTCCTGCATCCTGGCACTGCCTTTCCACTGTGACTCCACCCAGACTTGCTCTCCCCCCATGCTCCATCCATGTCCCCCTCCCTTCTTTAAATTCTATCAACCACCCCTGCTATTCTCTGTCTGCTCCTCGTCTATGTGGGCCTCTCTCTGCCTGTCCTTCTTGCTCCACCCCTTTTACCTCACTCACCCTTTTTCTTATTCTACCCCTCTGATATATCCTGGACTTAGCCCTGCTATGCTATGCTACGCTATGCTATGCAATGCAATGCAATGCAATTTTATACATCCCAGTCTTAGCATGCAGCCTTTACAGTAGGCCCACGAACGCCCATGGTTTGTATAGAGGATTACTGCAGGTAATTCAGGACCCTGCTAAGTGAGGGTGGGGTACTTATCGGAAGGCTTTCAAGTGGAGCAACTTAGCCTAAGACAATTTGATAACTTTACAAATGTGCTGAAGACCATATGTTGAAGGTCCTATCATCATATCACAACGGAAGCTCAGAGTAGTAAGCATCGGAGGAGATTATTTGCATAGGACTGCCCCTTTCTCAATCCAGTGATTAAGCTGCAGTTGCCATGTAGCACTACTAGAGGGAGCAGTATGAACATACATCCACAGAGAGGCTTTAAATCTACTTTCTGAACTACCTGTTGTTCTTGTTGGTTTTTGATGATCCTATAGAATGGAGGACTGGAATGACTGAGTGAATGAGGATTGAGAAATAATTGGACTGTATTTGTGGTGAAGGGGTTGCGTGATTTGGAAGGAAAACTGCAAGAGAAAAGTTGTAAAACACAGATGCTTCCTGAGAGATTAAGGTCCATATTTATACTTTTTTAGCGCTGCATTTGCGTCTTTTTTTGACGCAAAAGTGGCACAAACTTGCAAAATACAATTGTATTTTGCAAGTTTGTGCAGTTTTTGCATCAAAAAGCGGCGCAAATGCAGCGCTAAAAAAGTATAAATATGGGACTAGGTGAGTGTGTCATCTGTGTCTTTGAAGGGACATGTGAATGAAGAACAACAGGTCCACAGTCCTCAGGTGGGAGAAACATGGACGAATATTCACTCCAAAATGAATACAATTACACCATCTCAAAGTTTCCATGTGCAATATGGCGCTTTGCAGGATCAAGGATTTGCCATGTTTGGTGCATAAATGTGCACAGTTGCTGAGGGTCTCCCAGAATCGCCATAGCATACGCTTTAGAAGTGTCCTTATAGCCAGAATGCCAAAGACTCTTTTGGGGTTATGAGGCCTAGAAAAACCATTCCAGGAACACCTTATAGCATGTCCAGCAACAGGGCAATGAAATCATGAGGAGACCATCCCCCAAGAATCCTAACACATGTTCCTTGTTTCCCCTCTCAATACCATAACCACAGTAGGCCTGTGAGAAGCACCCTTTTGGGTAGTAATAGAAGCTGCCAGACCCATGATCCCCAAGTCCTCCTCTTTCTCATTGACCCAAACTTTTGGGGGTGCCCCGCCACCCCAAGAAAGGGTGCAATAAGTAAGAGTGTGGTTAGTACCCCCCAAAAAACACAGACTGCTTCATAATGTGCCTCCTAGCACCCCTTTAATATTGCACCCCAATACCCCTTTTGACACTGTTCCCCAAAATTTGACCCCTTCCGAGAGTGAGGGGGGGCATAAAAAGATGATCTCCACCACCCAATCCTTTTCCTTTGTAATCACCCCATTTGCGTGCTAGGGGGAGGGCACTGCTTGCTTGCCATCAGTGACCCCACTCCACTATGCTTCCTGTCCTGCAGTCACTCTTGCTCTATGGCCTACACTGCTTCTTCTCTTGCATCCTGGCACTGCCTTTCCACTGTGACTCCACCCAGTCTTGCTCTCCCCCCATGGTGCCTCCATGTTCCCCTCCCTTCTTTAAATTCTACCAACCACCCCTGCTATTCTCTGTCTGCTCCTACTCTATGTGGGCCTCTCTCTGCCTTTCCTTCTTGCTCCTCCCCTTCGTCCTCACTCACCTTCTCCTCTTATCCTACCCCTCTGATATAACTTGGACTATGCTATGCTATGCTATGCTATGCATCCCAGTCTAAGCATACAACCTTTACAATAGCCCACGAACGCCCATGTTCTGTATAGACGATTACTGCAGGTAATTCAGGACCCTGCTAAGTGAGGGTGGGGTACTTATCGGAAGGCCTTCAAATGGAACAACTTAGCCTAAGACAATTTGATAACTTTACAAATCTGCTGAAGACCATATGTTGAAGGTCCTATCATCATATCACAACGGAAGCTCAGAGTAGTAAGCATCGGAGGAGATTATTTGCATAGGACTGCCCCTTTCTCAATCCAGTGATTAAGCTGCAATTGCCATGTAGCACTACTAGAGGGAGCAGTATGAACATAAATCCACAGAGAGGCTTTAAATCTACTTTCTGAACTACCTGTTATTCTTGTTGGTTTTTGATGAGCCTATAGAATGGAGGACTGGAATGACTGAGTGAATGAGGATTGAGAAATAATTGGACTGTATTTGTGGTGAAGGGGTTGCGCGGAAGGAAAACTGCATGAGAAAAGTTGTAAAGGACAGATGCTTCCTGAGAGATTGAGGTCCATATTTATACTTTTTTAGCGCCGCATTTGCGTCTTTTTTTACGCAAAAGCGGCACAAACTTGCAAAATACAATTGTATTTTGCAAGTTTGCGCCGTTTTTCCATAAAAAAGCGGCGCAAATGCAGCGCTAAAAAAGTATAAATATGAGCCTAAGTGAGTGTGTCATCTGTCTCTTTGAAGGGACATGTGAATAAAGAACAACAGGTCCACAGTCCTCAAGTGGGAGAAACGTGGACGAATATTCACCCCAAAATGAATACAATTACACCATCTCAAAGTTTCCATGTGCAATATGACGCTTTGCAGGATGAAGGATTTGCCATGTTTGGTGCATAGATGTGCGCAGTTTGGGAGGCGCTTGCCAGAATATCAAAAGCACACTCTTTAGAAGTGTCCTTACAGCCGAAATGTCAGGCACTCTTTTGGGATTATGAGGTCTAGAAAAACCACCACAAGACACCTTATAACATGTCCTGCACCGGGGCAAAGAAATCATGGGCAGACCATCTCCCAAGAATCCTAACACAGGTTCCTTGTTTCCCCTCTCAATACCATAACCGCAGTAGGCCTGTGTGCGAGGTTCCCTTTTGGCTGGTAATAGAAAGTGCCTGAAACCTGAACCCCAAGTCCTCCACTCCCCCCTTTGCCCCTAGCCTTTCGTGGTACCCCCGCTCGAAAGAAAGGGCGCAATAAACAAGACAGTACATAGCACTCCCGAAAAAACACATGCTGCATCATTCTGCGCCTCCTAGCACCCCTGTAATAATGAACCCCAGCACCCCTTTTGACACTGCACCCCCAAATTTGCTCCCCCCTTCCCCTTTACTACCAACACACTGGAGCTTGGAAGGGGGGGGGCATAAAAATGATGGGGTCCATCACCAAATCCCCCCCTCCATTGTAATCACCCCGTTTGTGGGTGGGGGGGCACTCTGCTTGTTTGCCAGCATGGGCTGCACTGCCCTATGCTTCCTCTCCTGCACCGCCTCTTGCTCACTGGCCTAGACTCCCCCTCCACCCCTTCTTCTCCTGAATCACTGCCACACCACTGCCTCGTGCTCTCTCCCCCTGCTCCATCTACATCCCCCTTTCTCCTCTAACTCCCACCACCTACCTCTGCTATTCCCCTACTCCCCTTCTCACTCTTCTCCTCAACCACCCCTGCTATCCTCCTAGACTTCGCCTACTCCCCCTTCTATCCGCACCTCTCTTAGCCTGCTCCGCCCTCCACCTCATGTGCTCCCTCTATTCCCGCCCTCTGACACAGCCTGCACCTATCCTTGCTCTCTCTGCACATACACACTTACCAACCACTTTGCAATCCACCATTCACAAGTCCAGCCATGCTCTATACACAGACAGACAGACAGATGTACTACTTACCAATTTACCAGCCATCTCCGACTTACCTCTTCTTTGCCGCCATCAGTCACCTGGTGCCAAGCCCGGGATTTGAACCCTGGTTGTCTGGGTGGAAGTCAGGAACTTACCCACTGGGCCACACTGGCTTCCATGTCTTTAGCTTGTCAAAACTTCCCTATATCATGGATATGAAGTGTCCTGTGCAGTGGAAGCCATAAGCAATGACATCACAACCTTTATGTTGCTGATAGGTTCTGTGGCACAGTCAAAACCCATCCAGGAGCTATGGCTCAGTGGCAAGGTCTAGTGCCTCTAGTGCAGTAGGCTATCTCTATATAGGGGTTCGAATCCAGCCAGCGCCTCCAAAGTACTTTTAGGTGGAAAAAAATAAGTCATTTGATTTTTTTTATTTCGAAAGGTTATTTTTACTTTAACAATTTCAGGAATAATGTAAGTATTTTTGTTTGCATTGTTAGCCCACATTTAGAAATCTTGCCCCCTCCACCCCACCTTCCCTCTCCTTCCTTTTGCTCAAGTAGCTACAATAGGAGCAAAGCCTTATCTTCATTAATCAATGTATTGGTTTTTTCCTCAAATTGGTGTTTTGGAGAAGAGAAATAAGGCCCAAAGAGGGGCAAAACTAAGCTGTATTGTGTGAGGTGGGTGCCATCCGTTTGCTTTGCTGTGCTGTGCAGCCAGGCCAGGGCTTTGGGACTGGGATTTTAAACACCCCATTCATAGTCTGCAGCTTTTACCATAAGCCCACGAACGCCCAAGTTCTGTATAGAGGATTACTGCAGGTAATTCTGGACCCTGCTAAATGAGGGTGGGGTCCTTATATGTAGGCCTTTGAGTGGAAAACCCCTTAGCCTAAGACAGTTTGGCAACTTTGGAAATCTGCTGAAGCCCATGTTTTGAAGGCCGTATCACAACATCACAGAGGAAGCTCAGCAAAGTAATCATGGGAGAACATTATTTGCATAGGACAGGCCCTTTCTCAATCCTATTATTATGCTGCAGTTGCCATGTAGCATTACTAGAGGGCAGCAGTTTGAAGATAAATCTACAGAGAGACTTTAAATCTGTTTGCTGAACTACTTCTTGTTCTTGTTGTTTTTTTATCAGCCTATAGAGTGGCGGACTGGAATGACAAGAGCGAATGAGCATTGAGGAATGGTTGGCCTGTATTTGTGGTGAAGGGGGTGCGGGCTTTGGAAGGAAAACTGCAAGATAAAAGTGTCAAAGCATAGATGCTTGCAGAGAGATAGAGTGAGTGTGCCTTCTGTCTCTTTGAAGGGACATGTGAAAGAAGAACAACAGATCCACAGTCCTCAGGTGGGAGAAGCATGGAAGAGTATTCACCCCAAAATGAATATACTCACGCCATCTCAAAGCTTCTGAGTATGATATGATGCTTTGCAGGATGAAGGATTTGCCATGTTTGGTGCATAGATGTGCACAGTTGGGGAGGCGCTTGCCAGAATATCAAAAGCACACTCTTTAGAAGTGTCCTTACAGCCGAAATGTCAGGCACTCTTTTGGGATTATGAGGTCTAGAAAAACCACCACAAGACACCTTATAACATGTCCTTCACCGGGGCAAAGAAATCATGGGCAGACCATCTCCCAAGAATCCTAACACAGGTTCCTTGTTTCCCCTCTCAATACCATAACCACAGTAGGCCTGTGTGCGAGGTTCCCTTTTGGCTGGTAATAGAAAGTGCCTGAAACCTGAACCCCAAGTCCTCCACTCCCCCTTTTGCCCCTAGCCTTTCGTGGTACCTCCGCTCGAAAGAAAGGGCGCAATAAACAAGAAAGTACATAGCACTCCCGAAAAAACACATGCTGCATCATTCTGCGCCTCCTAGCACCCCTGTAATAATGCACCCCAACACCCCTTTTGACACTGCACCCCCAAATTTACTCCCCCCCTTCCCCTTTACTACCACCACACTGGAGCTTGGGGGGGGGGGTGGCATAAAAATGATGGGGTCCGTCACCAAAACCCCCCTCCTTTGTAATCACCCCGTTTGTGGGTGGGGCACTCTGCTTGTTTGCCAGCATGGGCTGCGCTGCGCTGCCCTATGCTTCCTCTCCTGCACCCCCTCTTGCGCACTGGCCTAGACTCCTCCTACACCCCTTCTTCTCCTGAATCACTGCCACACCACCCCCTCTTGCTCTCTCCCCCATCTACGTCCCCCTTTCTCCTCTAACTCCCACCACCTACCTCTGCTATCCCCCTACTCCCCCTCTATCTGCACCTCTCTTAGCCTGCTCTTCTTGCTCCGCCCTCCACCTCATGTGCTCCCTCTATTCCCGCCCTCTGACACAGCCTGCACCTATCCTTGCTCTCTCTGCACATACACACTTACCAACCACTTTGCAATCCACCATTCACAAGTCCAGCCATGCTCTATACACAGACAGACAGATGTACTACTTACCAATTTACCAGCCATCTCCGACTTACCTCTTACTTTGCCGCCATCAGTCACCTGGTGCCGAGCCCGGGATTCGAACCCTGGTTGTCTGGGTGGAAGTCAGGAACTTACCCACTGGACCACACTGGCTTCCATGTCTTTAGCTTGTCAAAACTTCCCTATATCATGGATATGAAGTGTCCTATGCAGTGGAAGCCATAAGCAATGACATCACAACCTTTATGTTGCTGATAGGTTCTGTGGCACAGTCAAACCCCATCCAGGAGCTATGGCTCAGTGGCAAGGTCTAGTGCCTCTAGTGCAGTAGGCTATCCCTATATAGGGGTTTGAATCCAGCCAGCGCCTCCAAAGTACTTTTAGGTGGAAAAAAATAAGTCATTTGATTTTTTTTATTTCGAAAGGTTATTTTTACTTTAACAATTTCAGGAATAATGTAAGTATTTTTGTTTGCATTGTTAGCCCACATTTAGAAATCTTGCCCCCTCCACCCCACCTTCCCTCTCCCTCCTTTTGCTCAAGTAGCTACAATAGGAGCAAAGCCTTATCTTCATTAATCAATGTATTGGTTTTTTCCTCAAATTGGTGTTTTGGAGAAGAGAAATAAGGCCCAAAGAGGGGCAAAACTAAGCTGTATTGTGTGAGGTGGGTGCCATCCGTTTGCTTTGCTGTGCTGTGCAGCCAGGCCAGGGCTTTGGGAATGGGATTTTAAACACCCCATTCATAGTCTGCAGCTTTTACCATAAACCCACGAACGCCCAAGTTCTGTATAGAGGATTACTGCAGGTAATTCTGGACCCTGCTAAATGAGGGTGGGGTCCTTATATGTAGGCCATTGAGTGGAAAACCCCTTAGCCTAAGACAGTTTGGCAACTTTGGAAATCTGCTGAAGCCCATGTTTTGAAGGCCGTATCACAACATCACAGAGGAAGCTCAGCAAAGTAATCATGGGAGAACATTATTTGCATAGGACAGCCCCTTTCTCAATCCTATTATTCTGCTGCAGTTGCCATGTAGCATTACTAGAGGGCAGCAGTTTGAAGATAAATCTACAGAGAGACTTTAAATCTGTTTGCTGAACTACTTCTTGTTCTTGTTGTTTTTTTATCAGCCTATAGAGTGGCGGACTGGAATGACAAGAGTGAATGAGCATTGAGGAATGGTTGGCCTCTATTTGTGGTGAAGGGGGTGCGGGCTTTGGAAGGAAAACTGCAAGATAAAAGTGTCAAAGCATAGATGCTTGCAGAGAGATAGAGTGAGTGTGCCTTCTGTCTCTTTGAAGGGACATGTGAAAGAAGAACAGATCCACAGTCCTCAGGTGGGAGAAGCATGGAAGAGTATTCACCCCAAAATGAATATACTCACGCCATCTCAAAGCTTCTGAGTATGATATGATGCTTTGCAGGATGAAGGATTTGCCATGTTTGGTGCATAGATGTGCACAGTTGGGGAGGCGCTTGCCAGAATATCAAAAGCACACTCTTTAGAAGTGTCCTTACAGCCGAAATGTCAGGCACTCTTTTGGGATTATGAGGTCTAGAAAAACCACCACAAGACACCTTATAACATGTCCTGCACCGGGGCAAAGAAATCATGGGCAGACCATCTCCCAAGAATCCTAACACAGGTTCCTTGTTTCCCCTCTCAATACCATAACCACAGTAGGCCTGTGTGCGAGGTTCCCTTTTGGCTGGTAATAGAAAGTGCCTGAAACCTGAACCCCAAGTCCTCCACTCCCCCCTTTGCCCCTAGCCTTTCGTGGTACCCCCGCTCGAAAGAAAGGGCGCAATAAACAAGAAAGTACATAGCACTCCCGAAAAAACACATGTTGCATCATTCTGCGCCTCCTAGCACCCCTGTAATAATGCACCCCAACACCCCTTTTGACACTTCACCCCCAAATTTACTCCCCCCCTTCCCCTTTACTACCACCACACTGGAGCTTGGGGGGGGGGGGGGGGTGGCATAAAAATGATGGGGTCCGTCACCAAAACCCCCCTCCTTTGTAATCACCCCGTTTGTGGGTGGGGCACTCTGCTTGTTTGCCAGCATGGGCTGCGCTGCCCTATGCTTCCTCTCCTGCGCACTGGCCTAGACTCCTCCTACACCCCTTCTTCTCCTGAATCACTGCCACACCACCCCCTCTTCCTCTCTCCCCCTGCTCCATCTACGTCCCCCTTTCTCCTCTAACTCCCACCACCTACCTCTGCTATCCCCCTACTCCCCCTTCCCTTCTTACTCTTCTCCTCAACCACCCCTGATATCCTCCTAGGATCCGCCTACTCCCCCTCTATCTGCACCTCTCTTAGCCTGCTCTTCTTGCTCCGCCCTCCACCTCATGTGCTCCCTCTATTCCCGCCCTCTGACACAGCCTGCACCTATCCTTGCTCTCTCTGCACATACACACTTACCAACCACTTTGCAATCCACCATTCACAAGTCCAGCCATGCTCTATACACAGACAGACAGACAGATGTACTACTTACCAATTTACCAGCCATCTCCGACTTACCTCTTCTTTGCCGCCATCAGTCACCTGGTGCCGAGCCCGGGATTCGAACCCTGGTTGTCTGGGTGGAAGTCAGGAACTTACCCACTGGACCACACTGGCTTCCATGTCTTTAGCTTGTCAAAACTTCCCTATATCATCGATATGAAGTGTCCTGTGCAGTGGAAGCCATAAGCAATGACATCACAACCTTTATGTTGCTGATAGGTTCTGTGGCACAATCAAAACCCATCCAGGAGCTATGGCTCAGTGGCAAGGTCTAGTGCCTCTGGTGCAGTAGGCTATCCCTATATAGGGGTTCGAATCCAGCCAGCGCCTCCAAAGTACTTTTAGGTGGAAAAAAATAAGTCATTTGATTTTTTTTATTTCGAAAGGTTATTTTTACTTTAACAATTTCAGGAATAATGTAAGTATTTTTGTTTGCATTGTTAGCCCACATTTAGAAATCTTGCCCCCTCCACCCCACCTTCCCTCTCCCTCCTTTTGCTCAAGTAGCTACAATAGGAGCAAAGCCTTATCTTCATTAATCAATGTATTGGTTTTTTCCTCAAATTGGTGTTTTGGAGAAGAGAAATAAGGCCCAAAGAGGGGCAAAACTAAGCTGTATTGTGTGAGGTGGGTGCCATCCGTTTGCTTTGCTGTGCTGTGCTGTGCTGTGCTGTGTTGTGCAGCCAGGCCAGGGCTTTGGGAATGGGATTTTAAACACCCCATTCATAGTCTGCAGCTTTTACCATAAACCCACGAACGCCCAAGTTCTGTATAGAGGATTACTGCAGGTAATTCTGGACCCTGCTAAATGAGGGTGGGGTCCTTATATGTAGGCCTTTGAGTGGAAAACCCCTTAGCCTAAGACAGTTTGGCAACTTTGGAAATCTGCTGAAGCCCATGTTTTGAAGGCCGTATCACAACATCACAGAGGAAGCTCAGCAAAGTAATCATGGGAGAACATTATTTGCATAGGACAGCCCCTTTCTCAATCCTATTATTATGCTGCAGTTGCCATGTAGCATTACTAGAGGGCAGCAGTTTGAAGATAAATCTACAGAGAGACTTTAAATCTGTTTGCTGAACTACTTCTTGTTCTTGTTGTTTTTTTATCAGCCTATGGAGTGGCGGACTGGAATGACAAGAGTGAATGAGCATTGAGGAATGGTTGGCCTGTATTTGTGGTGAAGGGGGTGCGGGCTTTGGAAGGAAAACTGCAAGATAAAAGTGTCAAAGCATAGATGCTTGCAGAGAGATAGAGTGAGTGTGCCTTCTGTCTCTTTGAAGGGACATGTGAAAGAAGAACAACAGATCCACAGTCCTCAGGTGGGAGAAGCATGGAAGAGTATTCACCCCAAAATGAATATACTCACGCCATCTCAAAGCTTCTGAGTATGATATGATGCTTTGCAGGATGAAGGATTTGCCATGTTTGGTGCATAGATGTGCACAGTTGGGGAGGCGCTTGCCAGAATATCAAAAGCACACTCTTTAGAAGTGTCCTTACAGCCGAAATGTCAGGCACTCTTTTGGGATTATGAGGTCTGGAAAACCACCACAAGACACCTTATAACATGTCCTGCACCGGGGCAAAGAAATCATGGGCAGACCATCTCCCAAGAATCCTAACACAGGTTCCTTGTTTCCCCTCTCAATACCATAACCACAGTAGGCCTGTGTGCGAGGTTCCCTCTTGGCTGGTAATAGAAAGTGCCTGAAACCTGAACCCCAAGTCCTCCACTCCCCCCTTTGCCCCTAGCCTTTCGTGGTACCCCCGCTCGAAAGAAAGGGCGCAATAAACAAGAAAGTACATAGCACTCCCGAAAAAACACATGCTGCATCATTCTGCGCCTCCTAGCACCCCTGTAATAATGCACCCCAACACCCCTTTTGACACTGCACCCCCAAATTTACTCCCCCCCTTCCCCTTTACTACCACCACACTGGAGCTTGGGGGGGGGGGGGGTGGCATAAAAATGATGGGGTCCGTCACCAAAACCCCCCTCCTTTGTAATCACCCCGTTTGTGGGTGGGGCACTCTGCTTGTTTGCCAGCATGGGCTGCGCTGCCCTATGCTTCCTCTCCTGCGCACTGGCCTAGACTCCTCCTACACCCCTTCTTCTCCTGAATCACTGCCACACCACCCCCTCTTGCTCTCTCCCCCTTCTCCATCTACGTCCCCCTTTCTCCTCTAACTCCCACCACCTACCTCTGCTATCCCCCTACTCCCCCTCTTCCCTTCTTACTCTTCTCCTCAACCACCCCTGCTATCCTCCTAGGCTCCGCCTACTCCCCCTCTATCTGCACCTCTCTTAGCCTGCTCTTCTTGCTCCGCCCTCCACCTCATGTGCTCCCTCTATTCCCGCCCTCTGACACAGCCTGCACCTATCCTTGCTCTCTCTGCACATACACACTTACCAACCACTTTGCAATCCACCATTCACAAGTCCAGCCATGCTCTATACACAGACAGACAGACAGATGCACTACTTACCAATTTACCAGCCATCTCCAACTTACCTCTTCTTTGCCGCCATCAGTCACCTGGTGCCGAGCCCGGGATTCGAACCCTGGTTGTCTGGGTGGAAGTCAGGAACTTACCCACTGGACCACACTGGCTTCCATATCTTTAGCTTGTCAAAACTTCCCTATATCATGGATATGAAGTGTCCTGTGCAGTGGAAGCCATAAGCAATGACATCACAACCTTTATGTTGCTGATAGGTTCTGTGGCACAGTCAAAACCCATCCAGGAGCTATGGCTCAGTGGCAAGGTCTAGTGCCTCTGGTCCAGTAGGCTATCCCTATATAGGGGTTCGAATCCAGCCAGCGCCTCCAAAGTACTTGTGGTGGAAAAAAATAAGTCATTTGATTTTTTTTATTTCGAAAGGTTATTTTTACTTTAACAATTTCAGGAATAATGTAAGTATTTTTGTTTGCATTGTTAGCCCACATTTAGAAATCTTGCCCCCTCCACCCCACCTTCCCTCTCCCTCCTTTTGCTCAAGTAGCTACAATAGGAGCAAAGCCTTATCTTCATTAATCAATGTATTGTTTTTTTCCTCAAATTGGTGTTTTGGAGAAGAGAAATAAGGCCCAAAGAGGGGCAAAACTAAGCTGTATTTTTTGAGGTGGGTGCCATCCGTTTGCTTTGCTGTGCTGTGCTGTGCTGTGCTGTGCTGTGCTGTGCTGTGCAGCCAGGCCAGGGCTTTGGGACTGGGATTTTAAACACCCCATTCATAGTCTGCAGCTTTTACCATAAGCCCACGAACGCCCAAGTTCTGTATAGAGGATTACTGCAGGTAATTCTGGACCCTGCTAAATGAGGGTGGGGTCCTTATATGTAGGCCTTTGAGTGGAAAACCCCTTAGCCTAAGACAGTTTGGCAACTTTGGAAATCTGCTGAAGCCTATGTTTTGAAGGCCGTATCACAACATCACAGAGGAAGCTCAGCAAAGTAATCATGGGAGAACATTATTTGCATAGGACAGCCCCTTTCTCAATCCTATTATTATGCTGCAGTTGCCATGTAGCATTACTAGAGGGCAGCAGTTTGAAGATAAATCTACAGAGAGACTTTAAATCTGTTTGCTGAACTACTTCTTGTTCTTGTTGTTTTTTTATCAGCCTATAGAGTGGCGGACTGGAATGACAAGAGTGAATGAGCATTGAGGAATGGTTGGCCTGTATTTGTGGTGAAGGGGGTGCGGGCTTTGGAAGGAAAACTGCAAGATAAAAGTGTCAAAGCATAGATGCTTGCAGAGAGATAGAGTGAGTGTGCCTTCTGTCTCTTTGAAGGGACATGTGAAAGAAGAACAACAGATCCACAGTCCTCGGGTGGGAGAAGCATGGAAGAGTATTCACCCCAAAATGAATATACTCACGCCATCTCAAAGCTTCTGAGTATGATATGATGCTTTGCAGGATGAAGGATTTGCCATGTTTGGTGCATAGATGTGCACAGTTGGGGAGGCGCTTGCCAGAATATCAAAAGCACACTCTTTAGAAGTGTCCTTACAGCCGAAATGTCAGGCACTCTTTTGGGATTATGAGGTCTAGAAAAACCACCACAAGACACCTTATAACATGTCCTGCACTGGGGCAAAGAAATCATGGGCAGACCATCTCCCAAGAATCCTAACACAGGTTCCTTGTTTCCCCTCTCAATACCATAACCACAGTAGGCCTGTGTGCGAGGTTCCCTTTTGGCTGGTAATAGAAAGTGCCTGAAACCTGAACCCCAAGTCCTCCACTCCCCCCTTTGCCCCTAGCCTTTCGTGGTACCCCCGCTCGAAAGAAAGGGCGCAATAAACAAGAAAGTACATAGCACTCCCGAAAAAACACATGCTGCATCATTCTGCGCCTCCTAGCACCCCTGTAATAATGCACCCCAACACCCCTTTTGACCCTGCACCCCCAAATTTACTCCCCCCCTTCCCCTTTACTACCACCACACTGGAGCTTGGGGTGGTGGCATAAAAATGATGGGGTCCGTCACCAAAACCCCCCTCCTTTGTAATCACCCCGTTTGTGGGTGGGGCACTCTGCTTGTTTGCCAGCATGGGCTGCGCTTCCCTATGCTTCCTCTCCTGCACCCCCTCTTGCGCACTGGCCTAGACTCCTCCTACACCCCTTCTTCTCCTGAATCACTGCCACACCACCCCCTCTTGCTCTCTCCCCCTGCTCCATCTACGTCCCCCTTTCTCCTCTAACTCCCACCACCTACCTCTGCTATCCCCCTACTCCCCCTCTCTCACCCTTCCCTTCTTACTCTTCTCCTCAACCACCCCTGCTATCCTCCTAGGCTCCGCCTACTCCCCCTCTATCTGCACCTCTCTTAGCCTGCTCTTCTTGCTCCGCCCTCCACCTCATGTGCTCCCTCTATTCCCGCCCTCTGACACAGCCTGCACCTATCCTTGCTCTCTCTGCACATACACACTTACCAACCACTTTGCAATCCACCATTCACAAGTCCAGCCATGCTCTATACTCAGACAGACAGATGTACTACTTACCAATTTACCAGCCATCTCCGACTTACCTCTTCTTTGCCGCCATCAGTCACCTGGTGCCGAGCCCGGGATTCGAACCCTGGTTGTCTGGGTGGAAGTCAGGAACTTACCCACTGGACCACACTGGCTTCCATGTCTTTAGCTTGTCAAAACTTCCCTATATCATGGATATGAAGTGTCCTGTGCAGTGGAAGCCATAAGCAATGATATCACAACCTTTATGTTGCTGATAGGTTCTGTGGCACAGTAAAAAACCCATCCAGGAGCTATGGCTCAGTGGCAACGTCTAGTGCCTCTGGTGCAGTAGGCTATCCTTAAATAGGGGTTCGAATCCAGCCGGCGCCTCCAAAGTACTTTTAGGTGGAAAAAAATAAGTCATTTGATTTATTTTATTTCGAAAGGTTATTTTTACTTTAACAATTTCAGGAATAATGTAAGTATTTATGTTTGCATTGTTAGCCCACATTTAGAAATCTTGCCCCCTCCACCCCACCTTCCCTCTCCCTCCTTTTGCTCAAGTAGCTACAATAGGAGCAAAGCCTTATCTTCATTAATCAATGTATTGGTTTTTTCCTCAAATTGGTGTTTTGGAGAAGAGAAATAAGGCCCAAAGAGGGGCAAAACTAAGCTGTATTGTGTGAGGTGGGTGCCATCCGTTTGCTTTGCTGTGCTGTGCTGTGCTGTGCTGTGCAGCCAGGCCAGGACTTTGGGATTTTAAACACCCCATTCATAGTCTGCAGCTTTTACCATAAGCCCACAAACGCCCAAGTTCTGTATAGAGGATTACTGCAGGTAATTCTGGACCCTGCTAAATGAGGGTGGGGTCCTTATATGTAGGCCTTTGAGTGGAAAACCCCTTAGCCTAAGACAGTTTGGCAACTTTGGAAATCTGCTGAAGCCCATGTTTTGAAGGCCGTATCACAACATCACAGAGGAAGCTCAGCAAAGTAATCATGGGAGAACATTATTTGCATAGGACAGCCCCTTTCTCAATCCTATTATTATGCTGCAGTTGCCATGTAGCATTACTAGAGGGCAGCAGTTTGAAGATAAATCTACAGAGAGACTTTAAATCTGTTTGCTGAACTACTTCTTGTTCTTGTTGTTTTTTTATCAGCCTATAGAGTGGCGGACTGGAATGACAAGAGTGAATGAGCATTGAGGAATGGTTGGCCTGTATTTGTGGTGAAGGGGGTGCGGGCTTTGGAAGGAAAACTGCAAGATAAAAGTGTCAAAGCATAGATGCTTGCAGAGAGATAGAGTGAGTGTGCCTTCTGTCTCTTTGAAGGGACATGTGAAAGAAGAACAACAGATCCACAGTCCTCAGGTGGGAGAAGCATGGAAGAGTATTCACCCCAAAATGAATATACTCACGCCATCTCAAAGCTTCTGAGTATGATATGATGCTTTGCAGGATGAAGGATTTGCCATGTTTGGTGCATAGATGTGCACAGTTGGGGATGCGCTTGCCAGAATATCAAAAGCACGCTCTTTAGAAGTGTCCTTACAGCCGAAATGTCAGGCACTCTTTTGGGATTATGAGGTCTAGAAAAACCACCACAAGACACCTTATAACATGTCCTGCACCGGGGCAAAGAAATCATGGGCAGACCATCTCCCAAGAATCCTAACACAGGTTCCTTGTTTCCCCTCTCAATACCATAACCACAGTAGGCCTGTGTGCGAGGTTCCCTTTTGGCTGGTAATAGAAAGTGCCTGAAACCTGAACCCCAAGTCCTCCACTCCCCCCTTTGCCTCTAGCCTTTCGTGGTACCCCCGCTCGAAAGAAAGGGCGCAATAAACAAGAAAGTACATAGCACTCCCGAAAAAACACATGCTGCATCATTCTGCGCCTCCTAGCACCCCTGTAATAATGCACCCCAACACCCCTTTTGACACTGCACCCCCAAATTTACTCCCCCCCTTCCCCTTTACTACCACCACACTGGAGCTTGGGGGGGGTGGCATAAAAATGATGGGGTCCGTCACCAAAACCCCCCTCCTTTGTAATCACCCCGTTTGTGGATGGGGCACTCTGCTTGTTTGCCAGCATGGGCTGCGCTGCCCTATGCTTCCTCTCCTGCACCCCCTCTTGCGCACTGGCCTAGACTCCTCCTACACCCCTTCTTCTCCTGAATCACTGCCACACCACCCCCTCTTGCTCTCTCCCCCTGCTCCATCTACGTCCCCCTTTCTCCTCTAACTCCCACCACCTACCTCTGCTATCCCCCTACTCCCCCTCTCTTCTTACTCTTCTCCTCAACCACCCCTGCTATCCTCCTAGGCTCCGCCTACTCCCCCTCTATCTGCACCTCTCTTAGCCTGCTCTTCTTGCTCCGCCCTCCACCTCATGTGCTCCCTCTAACACAGACTGCACCTATCCTTGGTCTCTCTGCACATACACACTTACCAACCACTTTGCAATACACCATTCACAAGTCCAGCCATGCTCTATACACAGACAGACAGACAGATGTACTACTTACCAATTTACCAGCCATCTCCGACTTACCTCTTCTTTGCCGCCATCAGTCACCTGGTGCCGAGCCCGGGATTCGAACCCTGGTTGTCTGGGTGGAAGTCAGGAACTTACACACTGGACCACACTGGCTTCCATGTCTTTAGCTTGTCAAAACTTCCCTAAATCATGGATATGAAGTGTCCTGTGCAGTGGAAGCCATAAGCAATGACATCACAACCTTTATGTTGCTGATAGGTTCTGTGGCACAATCAAAACCCATCCAGGAGCTATGGCTCAGTGGCAAGGTCTAGTGCCTCTGGTGCAGTAGGCTATCCCTATATAGGGGTTCGAATCCAGCCAGCGCCTCCAAAGTACTTTTAGGTGGAAAAAAATAAGTCATTTGATTTTTTTTATTTCGAAAGGTTATTTTTACTTTAACAATTTCAGGAATAATGTAAGTATTTTTGTTTGCATTGTTAGCCCACATTTAGAAATCTTGCCCCCTCCACCCCACCTTCCCTCTCCCTCCTTTTGCTCAAGTAGCTACAATAGGAGCAAAGCCTTATCTTCATTAATCAATGTATTGTTTTTTTCCTCAAATTGGTGTTTTGGAGAAGAGAAATAAGGCCCAAAGAGGGGCAAAACTAAGCTGTATTGTGTGAGGTGGGTGCCATCCGTTTGCTTTGCTGTGCTGTGCTGTGCTGTGCTGTGCTGTGCTGTGCTGTGCAGCCAGGCCAGGGCTTTGGGACTGGGATTTTAAACACCCCATTCATAGTCTGCAGCTTTTACCATAAGCCCACGAACGCCCAAGTTCTGTATAGAGGATTACTGCAGGTAATTCTGGACCCTGCTAAATGAGGGTGGGGTCCTTATATGTAGGCCTTTGAGTGGAAAACCCCTTAGCCTAAGACAGTTTGGCAACTTTGGAAATCTGCTGAAGCCCATGTTTTGAAGGCCGTATCACAACATCACAGAGGAAGCTCAGCAAAGTAATCATGGGAGAACATTATTTGCATAGGACAGCCCCTTTCTCAATCCTATTATTATGCTGCAGTTGCCATGTAGCATTACTAGAGGGCAGCAGTTTGAAGATAAATCTACAGAGAGACTTTAAATCTGTTTGCTGAACTACTTCTTGTTCTTGTTGTTTTTTTATCAGCCTATAGAGTGGCGTACTGGAATGACAAGAGTGAATGAGCATTGAGGAATGGTTGGCCTCTATTTGTGGTGAAGGGGGTGCGGGCTTTGGAAGGAAAACTGCAAGATAAAAGTGTCAAAGCATAGATGCTTGCAGAGAGATAGAGTGAGTGTGCCTTCTGTCTCTTTCAAGGGACATGTGAAAGAAGAACAACAGATCCACAGTCCTCAGGTGGGAGAAGCATGGAAGAGTATTCACCCCAAAATGAATATACTCACGCCATCTCAAAGCTTCTGAGTATGATATGATGCTTTGCAGGATGAAGGATTTGCCATGTTTGGTGCATAGATGTGCACAGTTGGGGAGGCGCTTGCCAGAATATCAAAAGCACACTCTTTAGAAGTGTCCTTACAGCCGAAATGTCAGGCACTCTTTTGGGATTATGAGGTCTAGAAAAACCACCACAAGACACCTTATAACATGTCCTGCACCGGGGCAAAGAAATCATGGGCAGACCATCTCCCAAGAATCCTAACACAGGTTCCTTGTTTCCCCTCTCAATACCATAACCACAGTAGGCCTGTGTGCGAGGTTCCCTTTTGGCTGGTAATAGAAAGTGCCTGAAACCTGAACCCCAAGTCCTCCACTCCCCCCTTTGCCCCTAGCCTTTCGTGGTACCCCCGCTCGAAAGAAAGGGCGCAATAAACAAGAAAGTACATAGCACTCCCGAAAAAACACATGCTGCATCATTCTGCGCCTCCTAGCACCCCTGTAATAATGCACCCCAACACCCCTTTTGACACTGCACCCCCAAATTTACTCCCCCCCTTCCCCTTTACTACCACCACACTGGAGCTTGGGTGGGCGGTGGCATAAAAATGATGGGGTCCGTCACCAAAACCCCCCTCCTTTGTAATCACCCCGTTTGTGGGTGGGGCACTCTGCTTGTTTGCCAGCATGGGCTGCGCTGCCCTATGCTTCCTCTCCTGCACCCCCTCTTGCGCACTGGCCTAGACTCCTCCTACACCCCTTCTTCTCCTGACTCACTGCCACACCACCCCCTCTTGCTCTCTCCCACTGCTCCATCTACGTCCCCCTTTCTCCTCTAACTCCCACCACCTTCCTCTGCTATCCCCCTACTCCCCCTACCTTCTCTTTTCCTCAACCACCCCTGCTATCCTCCTAGGCTCCGCCTACTCCCCCTCTATCTGCACCTCTCTTAGCCTGCTCTTCTTGCTCCGCCCTCCACCTCATGTGCTCCCTCTATTCCCGCCCTCTGACACAGACTCCACCTATCCTTGCTCTCTCTGCTCATACACAGTTACCAACCACTTTGCAATCCACCATTCACAAGTCCAGCCATGCTCTATACACAGACAGACAGACAGATGTACTACTTACCAATTTACCAGCCATCTCCGACTTACCTCTTCTTTGCCGCCATCAGTCACCTGGTGCCGAGCCCGGGATTCGAACCCTGGTTGTCTGGGTGGAAGTCAGGAACTTACCCACTGGACCACACTGGCTTCCATGTCTTTAGCTTGTCAAAACTTCCCTATATCATGGATATGAAGTGTCCTGTGCAGTGGAAGCCATAAGCAATGACATCACAACCTTTATGTTGCTGATAGGTTCTGTGGCACAGTCAAAACCCATCCAGGAGCTATGGCTCAGTGGCAAGGTCTAGTGCCTCTGGTGCAGTAGGCTATCCCTATATAGGGGTTCGAATCCAGCCAGCACCTCCAAAGTACTTTTAGGTGGAAAAAAATAAGTCATTTGATTTTTTTTATTTCGAAAGGTTATTTTTACTTTAACAATTTCAGGAATAATGTAAGTATTTTTGTTTGCATTGTTAGCCCACATTTAGAAATCTTGCCCCCTCCACCCCACCTTCCCTCTCCCTCCTTTTGCTCAAGTAGCTACAATAGGAGCAAAGCCTTATCTTCATTAATCAATGTATTGTTTTTTTCCTCAAATTGGTGTTTTGGAGAAGAGAAATAAGGCCCAAAGAGGGGCAAAACTAAGCTGTATTGTGTGAGGTGAGTGCCATCCGTTTGCTGTGCTGTGCTGTGCTGTGCTGTGCAGCCAGGCCAGGGCTTTGGGACTGGGATTTTAAACACCCCATTCATAGTCTGCAGCTTTTACCATAAGCCCACGAACGCCCAAGTTCTGTATAGAGGATTACTGCAGGTAATTCTGGACCCTGCTAAATGAGGGTGGGGTCCTTATATGTAGGCCTTTGAGTGGAAAACCCCTTAGCCTAAGACAGTTTGGCAACTTTGGAAATCTGCTGAAGCCCATGTTTTGAAGGCCGTATCACAACATCACAGAGGAAGCTCAGCAAAGTAATCATGGGAGAACATTATTTGCATAGGACAGCCCCTTTCTCAATCCTATTATTATGCTGCAGTTGCCATGTAGCATTACTAGAGGGCAGCAGTTTGAAGATAAATCTACAGAGAGACTTTAAATCTGTTTGCTGAACTACTTCTTGTTCTTGTTGTTTTTTTATCAGCCTATAGAGTGGCGGACTGGAATGACAAGAGTGAATGAGCATTGAGGAATGGTTGGCCTGTATTTGTGGTGAAGGGGGTGCAGGCTTTGGAAGGAAAACTGCAAGATAAAAGTGTCAAAGCATAGATGCTTGCAGAGAGATAGAGTGAGTGTGCCTTCTGTCTCTTTGAAGGGACATGTGAAAGAAGAACAACAGATCCACAGTCCTCAGGTGGGACAAGCATGGAAGAGTATTCACCCCAAAATGAATATACTCACGCCATCTCAAAGCTTCTGAGTATGATATGATGCTTTGCAGGATGAAGGATTTGCCATGTTTGGTGCATAGATGTGCACAGTTGGGGAGGCGCTTGCCAGAATATCAAAAGCACACTCTTTAGAAGTGTCCTTACAGCCGAAATGTCAGGCACTCTTTTGGGATTATGAGGTCTAGAAAAACCACCACAAGACACCTTATAACATGTCCTGCACCGGGGCAAAGAAATCATGGGCAGACCATCTCCCAAGAATCCTAACACAGGTTCCTTGTTTCCCCTCTCAATACCATAACCACAGTAGGCCTGTGTGCGAGGTTCCCTTTTGGCTGGTAATAGAAAGTGCCTGAAACCTGAACCCCAAGTCCTCCACTCCCCCCTTTGCCCCTAGCCTTTCGTGGTACCCCCGCTCGAAAGAAAGGGCGCAATAAACAAGAAAGTACATAGCACTCCCGAAAAAACACATGCTGCATCATTCTGCGCCTCCTAGCACCCCTGTAATAATGCACCCCAACACCCCTTTTGACACTGCACCCCCAAATTTACTCCCCCCCTTCCCCTTTACTACCACCACACTGGAGCTTGGGGGGGGGGTGGCATAAAAATGATGGGGTCCGTCACCAAAACCCCCCTCCTTTGTAATCACCCCGTTTGTGGGTGGGGCACTCTGCTTGTTTGCCAGCATGGGCTGCGCTGCCCTATGCTTCCTCTCCTGCACCCCCTCTTGCGCACTGGCCTAGACTCCTCCTACACCCCTTCTTCTCCTGAATCACTGCCACACCACCCCCTCTTGCTCTCTCCCCCTGCTCCATCTACGTCCCCGTTTCTCCTCTAACTCCCACCACCTTCCTCTGCTATCCCCCTACTCCCCCTCTCTCACCCTTCTCCTCAACCACCCCTGCTATCCTCCTAGGCTCCGCCTACTCCCCCTCTATCTGCACCTCTCTTAGCCTGCTCTTCTTGCTCCGCCCTCCACCTCATGTGCTCCCTCTATTCCTGCCCTCTGGCACAGCCTGCACCTATCCTTGCTCTCTCTGCACATACACACTTACCAACCACTTTGCAATCCACCATTCACAAGTCCAGCCATGCTCTATACACAGACAGACAGACAGATGTACTACTTACCAATTTACCAGCCATCTCCGATTTACCTCTTCTTTGCCGCCATCAGTCACCTGGTGCCGAGCCCGGGATTCGAAACCTGGTTGTCTGGGTGGAAGTCAGGAACTTACCCACTGGACCACACTGGCTTCCATGTCTTTAGCTTGTCAAAACTTCCCTATATCATGGATATGAAGTGTCCTGTGCAGTGGAAGCCATAAGCAATGACATCACAACCTTTATGTTGCTGATAGGTTCTGTGGCACAGTCAAAACCCATCCAGGAGCTATGGCTCAGTGGCAAGGTCTAGTGCCTCTGGTGCAGTAGTCTATCCCTATATAGGGGTTCGAATCCAGCCAGCGCCTCCAAAGTACTTTTAGGTGGAAAAAAATAAGTCATTTGATTTTTTTTATTTCGAAAGGTTATTTTTACTTTAACAATTTCAGGAATAATGTAAGTATTTTTGTTTGCATTGTTAGCCCACATTTAGAAATCTTGCCCCCTCCACCCCACCTTCCCTCTCCCTCCTTTTGCTCAAGTAGCTACAATAGGAGCAAAGCCTTATCTTCATTAATCAATGTATTGTTTTTTTCCTCAAATTGGTGTTTTGGAGAAGAGAAATAAGGCCCAAAGAGGGGCAAAACTAAGCTGTATTGTGTGAGGTGGGTGCCATCCGTTTGCTTTGCTGTGCTGTGCTGTGCTGTGCTGTGCTGTGCTGTGCAGCCAGGCCAGGGCTTTGGGACTGGGATTTTAAACACCCCATTCATAGTCTGCAGCTTTTACCATAAGCCCACGAACGCCCAAGTTCTGTATAGAGGATTACTGCAGGTAATTCTGGACCCTGCTAAATGAGGGTGGGGTCCTTATATGTAGGCCTTTGAGTGGAAAACCCCTTAGCCTAAGACAGTTTGGCAACTTTGGAAATCTGCTGAAGCCCATGTTTTGAAGGCCGTATCACAACATCACAGAGGAAGCTCAGCAAAGTAATCATGGGAGAACATTATTTGCATAGGACAGCCCCTTTCTCAATCCTATTATTATGCTGCAGTTGCCATGTAGCATTACTAGAGGGCAGCAGTTTGAAGATAAATCTACAGAGAGACTTTAAATCTGTTTGCTGAACTACTTCTTGTTCTTGTTGTTTTTTTATCAGCCTATAGAGTGGCGTACTGGAATGACAAGAGTGAATGAGCATTGAGGAATGGTTGGCCTCTATTTGTGGTGAAGGGGGTGCGGGCTTTGGAAGGAAAACTGCAAGATAAAAGTGTCAAAGCATAGATGCTTGCAGAGAGATAGAGTGAGTGTGCCTTCTGTCTCTTTCAAGGGACATGTGAAAGAAGAACAACAGATCCACAGTCCTCAGGTGGGAGAAGCATGGAAGAGTATTCACCCCAAAATGAATATACTCACGCCATCTCAAAGCTTCTGAGTATGATATGATGCTTTGCAGGATGAAGGATTTGCCATGTTTGGTGCATAGATGTGCACAGTTGGGGAGGCGCTTGCCAGAATATCAAAAGCACACTCTTTAGAAGTGTCCTTACAGCCGAAATGTCAGGCACTCTTTTGGGATTATGAGGTCTAGAAAAACCACCACAAGACACCTTATAACATGTCCTGCACCGGGGCAAAGAAATCATGGGCAGACCATCTCCCAAGAATCCTAACACAGGTTCCTTGTTTCCCCTCTCAATACCATAACCACAGTAGGCCTGTGTGCGAGGTTCCCTTTTGGCTGGTAATAGAAAGTGCCTGAAACCTGAACCCCAAGTCCTCCACTCCCCCCTTTGCCCCTAGCCTTTCGTGGTACCCCCGCTCGAAAGAAAGGGCGCAATAAACAAGAAAGTACATAGCACTCCCGAAAAAACACATGCTGCATCATTCTGCGCCTCCTAGCACCCCTGTAATAATGCACCCCAACACCCCTTTTGACACTGCACCCCCAAATTTACTCCCCCCCTTCCCCTTTACTACCACCACACTGGAGCTTGGGTGGGCGGTGGCATAAAAATGATGGGGTCCGTCACCAAAACCCCCCTCCTTTGTAATCACCCCGTTTGTGGGTGGGGCACTCTGCTTGTTTGCCAGCATGGGCTGCGCTGCCCTATGCTTCCTCTCCTGCACCCCCTCTTGCGCACTGGCCTAGACTCCTCCTACACCCCTTCTTCTCCTGACTCACTGCCACACCACCCCCTCTTGCTTTCTCCCACTGCTCCATCTACGTCCCCCTTTCTCCTCTAACTCCCACCACCTTCCTCTGCTATCCCCCTACTCCCCCTACCTTCTCTTTTCCTCAACCCCCCCTGCTATCCTCCTAGGCTCCGCCTACTCCCCCTCTATCTGCACCTCTCTTAGCCTGCTCTTCTTGCTCCGCCCTCCACCTCATGTGCTCCCTCTATTCCCGCCCTCTGACACAGACTCCACCTATCCTTGCTCTCTCTGCTCATACACAGTTACCAACCACTTTGCAATCCACCATTCACAAGTCCAGCCATGCTCTATACACAGACAGACAGACAGATGTACTACTTACCAATTTACCAGCCATCTCCGACTTACCTCTTCTTTGCCGCCATCAGTCACCTGGTGCCGAGCCCGGGATTCGAACCCTGGTTGTCTGGGTGGAAGTCAGGAACTTACCCACTGGACCACACTGGCTTCCATGTCTTTAGCTTGTCAAAACTTCCCTATATCATGGATATGAAGTGTCCTGTGCAGTGGAAGCCATAAGCAATGACATCACAACCTTTATGTTGCTGATAGGTTCTGTGGCACAGTCAAAACCCATCCAGGAGCTATGGCTCAGTGGCAAGGTCTAGTGCCTCTGGTGCAGTAGGCTATCCCTATATAGGGGTTCGAATCCAGCCAGCACCTCCAAAGTACTTTTAGGTGGAAAAAAATAAGTCATTTGATTTTTTTTATTTCGAAAGGTTATTTTTACTTTAACAATTTCAGGAATAATGTAAGTATTTTTGTTTGCATTGTTAGCCCACATTTAGAAATCTTGCCCCCTCCACCCCACCTTCCCTCTCCCTCCTTTTGCTCAAGTAGCTACAATAGGAGCAAAGCCTTATCTTCATTAATCAATGTATTGTTTTTTTCCTCAAATTGGTGTTTTGGAGAAGAGAAATAAGGCCCAAAGAGGGGCAAAACTAAGCTGTATTGTGTGAGGTGAGTGCCATCCGTTTGCTGTGCTGTGCTGTGCTGTGCTGTGCAGCCAGGCCAGGGCTTTGGGACTGGGATTTTAAACACCCCATTCATAGTCTGCAGCTTTTACCATAAGCCCACGAACGCCCAAGTTCTGTATAGAGGATTACTGCAGGTAATTCTGGACCCTGCTAAATGAGGGTGGGGTCCTTATATGTAGGCCTTTGAGTGGAAAACCCCTTAGCCTAAGACAGTTTGGCAACTTTGGAAATCTGCTGAAGCCCATGTTTTGAAGGCCGTATCACAACATCACAGAGGAAGCTCAGCAAAGTAATCATGGGAGAACATTATTTGCATAGGACAGCCCCTTTCTCAATCCTATTATTATGCTGCAGTTGCCATGTAGCATTACTAGAGGGCAGCAGTTTGAAGATAAATCTACAGAGAGACTTTAAATCTGTTTGCTGAACTACTTCTTGTTCTTGTTGTTTTTTTATCAGCCTATAGAGTGGCGGACTGGAATGACAAGAGTGAATGAGCATTGAGGAATGGTTGGCCTGTATTTGTGGTGAAGGGGGTGCAGGCTTTGGAAGGAAAACTGCAAGATAAAAGTGTCAAAGCATAGATGCTTGCAGAGAGATAGAGTGAGTGTGCCTTCTGTCTCTTTGAAGGGACATGTGAAAGAAGAACAACAGATCCACAGTCCTCAGGTGGGACAAGCATGGAAGAGTATTCACCCCAAAATGAATATACTCACGCCATCTCAAAGCTTCTGAGTATGATATGATGCTTTGCAGGATGAAGGATTTGCCATGTTTGGTGCATAGATGTGCACAGTTGGGGAGGCGCTTGCCAGAATATCAAAAGCACACTCTTTAGAAGTGTCCTTACAGCCGAAATGTCAGGCACTCTTTTGGGATTATGAGGTCTAGAAAAACCACCACAAGACACCTTATAACATGTCCTGCACCGGGGCAAAGAAATCATGGGCAGACCATCTCCCAAGAATCCTAACACAGGTTCCTTGTTTCCCCTCTCAATACCATAACCACAGTAGGCCTGTGTGCGAGGTTCCCTTTTGGCTGGTAATAGAAAGTGCCTGAAACCTGAACCCCAAGTCCTCCACTCCCCCCTTTGCCCCTAGCCTTTCGTGGTACCCCCGCTCGAAAGAAAGGGCGCAATAAACAAGAAAGTACATAGCACTCCCGAAAAAACACATGCTGCATCATTCTGCGCCTCCTAGCACCCCTGTAATAATGCACCCCAACACCCCTTTTGACACTGCACCCCCAAATTTACTCCCCCCCTTCCCCTTTACTACCACCACACTGGAGCTTGGGGGGGGGGTGGCATAAAAATGATGGGGTCCGTCACCAAAACCCCCCTCCTTTGTAATCACCCCGTTTGTGGGTGGGGCACTCTGCTTGTTTGCCAGCATGGGCTGCGCTGCCCTATGCTTCCTCTCCTGCACCCCCTCTTGCGCACTGGCCTAGACTCCTCCTACACCCCTTCTTCTCCTGAATCACTGCCACACCACCCCCTCTTGCTCTCTCCCCCTGCTCCATCTACGTCCCCCTTTCTCCTCTAACTCCCACCACCTTCCTCTGCTATCCCCCTACTCCCCCTCTCTCACCCTTCTCCTCAACCACCCCTGCTATCCTCCTAGGCTCCGCCTACTCCCCCTCTATCTGCACCTCTCTTAGCCTGCTCTTCTTGCTCCGCCCTCCACCTCATGTGCTCCCTCTATTCCTGCCCTCTGGCACAGCCTGCACCTATCCTTGCTCTCTCTGCACATACACACTTACCAACCACTTTGCAATCCACCATTCACAAGTCCAGCCATGCTCTATACACAGACAGACAGACAGATGTACTACTTACCAATTTACCAGCCATCTCCGATTTACCTCTTCTTTGCCGCCATCAGTCACCTGGTGCCGAGCCCGGGATTCGAAACCTGGTTGTCTGGGTGGAAGTCAGGAACTTACCCACTGGACCACACTGGCTTCCATGTCTTTAGCTTGTCAAAACTTCCCTATATCATGGATATGAAGTGTCCTGTGCAGTGGAAGCCATAAGCAATGACATCACAACCTTTATGTTGCTGATAGGTTCTGTGGCACAGTCAAAACCCATCCAGGAGCTATGGCTCAGTGGCAAGGTCTAGTGCCTCTGGTGCAGTAGTCTATCCCTATATAGGGGTTCGAATCCAGCCAGCGCCTCCAAAGTACTTTTAGGTGGAAAAAAATAAGTCATTTGATTTTTTTTATTTCGAAAGGTTATTTTTACTTTAACAATTTCAGGAATAATGTAAGTATTTTTGTTTGCATTGTTAGCCCACATTTAGAAATCTTGCCCCCTCCACCCCACCTTCCCTCTCCCTCCTTTTGCTCAAGTAGCTACAATAGGAGCAAAGCCTTATCTTCATTAATCAATGTATTGTTTTTTTCCTCAAATTGGTGTTTTGGAGAAGAGAAATAAGGCCCAAAGAGGGGCAAAACTAAGCTGTATTGTGTGAGGTGGGTGCCATCCGTTTGCTTTGCTGTGCTGTGCTGTGCTGTGCTGTGCAGCCAGGCCAGGACTTTGGGACTTTAAACACCCCATTCATAGTCTGCAGCTTTTACCATAAGCCCACGAACGCCCAAGTTCTGTATAGAGGATTACTGCAGGTAATTCTGGACCCTGCTAAATGAGGGTGGGGTCCTTATATGTAGGCCTTTGAGTGGAAAACCCCTTAGCCTAAGACAGTTTGGCAACTTTGGAAATCTGCTGAAGCCCAGGTTTTGAAGGCCGTATCACAACATCACAGAGGAAGCTCAGCAAAGTAATCATGGGAGAACATTATTTGCATAGGACAGCCCCTTTCTCAATCCTATTATTATGCTGCAGTTGCCATGTAGCATTACTAGAGGGCAGCAGTTTGAAGATAAATCTACAGAGAGACTTTAAATCTGTTTGCTGAACTACTTCTTGTTCTTGTTGTTTTTTTATCAGCCTATAGAGTGGCGGACTGGAATGACAAGAGTGAATGAGCATTGAGGAATGGTTGGCCTGTATTTGTGGTGAAGGGGGTGCGGGCTTTGGAAGGAAAACTGCAAGATAAAAGTGTCAAAGCATAGATGCTTGCAGAGAGATAGAGTGAGTGTGCCTTCTGTCTCTTTGAAGGGACATGTGAAAGAAGAACAACAGATCCACAGTCCTCAGGTGGGAGAAGCATGGAAGAGTATTCACCCCAAAATGAATATACTCACGCCATCTCAAAGCTTCTGAGTATGATATGATGCTTTGCAGGATGAAGGATTTGCCATGTTTGGTGCATAGATGTGCACAGTTGGGGATGCGCTTGCCAGAATATCAAAAGCACACTCTTTAGAAGTGTCCTTACAGCCGAAATGTCAGGCACTCTTTTGGGATTATGAGGTCTAGAAAAACCACCACAAGACACCTTATAACATGTCCTGCACCGGGGCAAAGAAATCATGGGCAGACCATCTCCCAAGAATCCTAACACAGGTTCCTTGTTTCCCCTCTCAATACCATAACCACAGTAGGCCTGTGTGCGAGGTTCCCTTTTGGCTGGTAATAGAAAGTGCCTGAAACCTGAACCCCAAGTCCTCCACTCCCCCCTTTGCCCCTAGCCTTTCGTGGTACCCCCGCTCGAAAGAAAGGGCGCAATAAACAAGAAAGTACATAGCACTCCCGAAAAAACACATGCTGCATCATTCTGCGCCTCCTAGCACCCCTGTAATAATGCACCCCAACACCCCTTTTGACACTGCACCCCCAAATTTACTCCCCCCCTTCCCCTTTACTACCACCACACTGGAGCTTGGGGGGGGGGGGGTGGCATAAAAATGATGGGGTCCGTCACCAAAATCCCCCTCCTTTGTAATCACCCCGTTTGTGGGTGGGGCACTCTGCTTGTTTGCCAGCATGGGCTGCGCTGCCCTATGCTTCCTCTCCTGCACCCCCTCTTGCGCACTGGCCTAGACTCCTCCTACACCCCTTCTTCTCCTGAATCACTGCCACACCACCCCCTCTTGCTCTCTCCCCCTGCTCCATCTACGTCCCCCTTTCTCCTCTAACTCCCACCACCTACCTCTGCTATCCCCCTACTCCCCCTCTCTCACCCTTCCCTTCTCCTCAACCAACCCTGCTATCCTCTTCGGCTTAGCCTACTCCCCCTCTATCTGCACCTCTCTTAGCCTGCTCTTCTTGCTCCGCCCTCCACCTCATGTGCTCCCTCTATTCCCGCCTTCTGACACAGCCTGCACCTATCCTTGCTCTTTCTGCACATACACACTTACCAACCACTTTGCAATCCACCATTCACAAGTCCAGCCATGCTCTATACACAGACAGACAGACAGATGTTCTACTTACCAATTTACCAGCCATCTCCGACTTACCTCTTCTTTGCCGCCATCAGTCACCTGGTGCCGAGCCCGGGATTCGAACCCTGGTTGTCTGGGTGGAAGTCAGGAACTTACCCACTGGACCACACTGGCTTCCATGTCTTTAGCTTGTCAAAACTTCCCTATATCATGGATATGAAGTGTCCTGTGCAGTGGAAGCCATAAGCAATGACATCA
Source organism: Pleurodeles waltl (assembly GCF_031143425.1). Classification (NCBI taxonomy): domain Eukaryota; kingdom Metazoa; phylum Chordata; class Amphibia; order Caudata; family Salamandridae; genus Pleurodeles; species Pleurodeles waltl. Next base: position 868,624,190 of record NC_090445.1, on the reverse strand, counting down.
CAACCTTTATGTTGCTGATAGGTTCTGTGGCACAGTTAAAACTCATCCAGGAGCTATGGCTCAGTGGCAAGGTCTAGTACCTCTGGTGCAGTAGGCTATCCCTATATAGGGGTTGGAATCCAGCCAGCGCCTCCAAAGTACTTTTAGGTGGAAAAAAATAAGTCATTTGATTTTTTTTATTTCGAAAGGTTATTTTTACTTTAACAATTTCAGGAATAATGTAAGTATTTTTGTTTGCATTGTTAGCCCACATTTAGAAATCTTGCCCCCTCCACCCCACCTTCCCTCTCCCTCCTTTTGCTCAAGTAGCTACAATAGGAGCAAAGCCTTATCTTCATTAATCAATGTATTGGTTTTTTCCTCAAATTGGTGTTTTGGAGAAGAGAAATAAGGCCCAAAGAGGGGCAAAACTAAGCTGTATTGTGTGAGGTGGGTGCCATCCGTTTGCTTTGCTGTGCTGTGCTGTGCTGTGCTGTGCAGCCAGGCCAGGGCTTTGGGACTGGGATTTTAAACACCCCATTCATAGTCTGCAGCTTTTACCATAAGCCCACGAACGCCCAAGTTCTGTATAGAGGATTACTGCAGGTAATTCTGGACCCTGCTAAATGAGGGTGGGGTCCTTATATGTAGGCCTTTGAGTGGAAAACCCCTTAGCCTAAGACAGTTTGGCAACTTTGGAAATCTGCTGAAGCCCATGTTTTGAAGGCCGTATCACAACATCACAGAGGAAGCTCAGCAAAGTAATCATGGGAGAACATTATTTGCATAGGACAGCCCCTTTCTCAATCCTATTATTATGCTGCAGTTGCCATGTAGCATTACTAGAGGGCAGCAGTTTGAAGATAAATCTACAGAGAGACTTTAAATCTGTTTGCTGAATTACTTCTTGTTCTTGTTGTTTTTTTATCAGCCTATAGAGTGGCGGACTGGAATGACAAGAGTGAATGAGCATTGAGGAATGGTTGGCCTGTATTTGTGGTGAAGGGGGTGCGGGCTTTGGAAGGAAAACTGCAAGATAAAAGTGTCAAAGCATAGATGCTTGCAGAGAGATAGAATGAGTGTGCCTTCTGTCTCTTTGAAGGGACATGTGAAAGAAGAACAACAGATCCACAGTCCTCAGGTGGGAGAAGCATGGAAGAGTATTCACCCCAAAATGAATATACTCACGCCATCTCAAAGCTTCTGAGTATGATATGATGCTTTGCAGGATGAAGGATTTGCCATGTTTGGTGCATAGATGTGCACAGTTGGGGAGGCGCTTGCCAGAATATCAAAAGCACACTCTTTAGAAGTGTCCTTACAGCCGAAATGTCAGGCACTCTTTTGGGATTATGAGGTCTAGAAAAACCACCACAAGACACCTTATAACATGTCCTGCACCGGGGCAAAGAAATCATGGGCAGACCATCTCCCAAGAATCCTAACACAGGTTCCTTGTTTCCCCTCTCAATACCATAACCACAGTAGGCCTGTGTGCGAGGTTCCCTTTTGGCTGGTCATAGAAAGTGCCTGAAACCTGAACCCCAAGTCCTCCACTCCCCCCTTTGCCCCTAGCCTTTCGTGGTACCCCCGCTCGAAAGAAAGGGCGCAATAAACAAGAAAGTACATAGCACTCCCGAAAAAACACATGCTGCATCATTCTGCGCCTCCTAGCACCCCTGTAATAATGCACCCCAACACCCCTTTTGACACTGCACCCCCAAATTTACTCCCCCCCTTCCCCTTTACTACCACCACACTGGAGCTTGGGGGGGGGTGGCATAAAAATGATGGGGTCCGTCACCAAAACCCCCCTCCTTTGTAATCACCCCGTTTGTGGGTGGGGCCCTCTGCTTGTTTGCCAGCATGGGCTGCGCTATGCTTCCTCTCCTGCACCCCCTCTTGCGCACTGGCCTAGACTCCTCCTACACCCCTTCTTCTCTTGAATCAATGCCACACCCCCCCCTCTTGCTCTCTCCCCCTGCTCCATCTACGTCCCCCTTTCTCCTCTAACTCCCACCACCTACCTCTGCTATCCCCCTACTCCCCCTCTCTCACCCTTCCCACTCTTCTCCTCAACCACCCCTGCTATCCTCCTAGGCTCCGCCTACTCCCCCTCTATCTGCACCTCTCTTAGCCTGCTCTTCTTGCTCCGCCCTCCACCTCATGTGCTCCCTCTATTCCCGCCCTCTGACACAGACTCCACCTATCCTTGCTCTCTCTGCTCATACACAGTTACCAACCACTTTGCAATCCACCATTCACAAGTCCAGCCATGCTCTATACACAGACAGACAGACAGATGTACTACTTACCAATTTACCAGCCATCTCCGACTTACCTCTTCTTTGCCGCCATCAGTCACCTGGTGCCGAGCCCGGGATTCGAACCCTGGTTGTCTGGGTGGAAGTCAGGAACTTACCCACTGGACCACACTGGCTTCCATGTCTTTAGCTTGTCAAAACTTCCCTATATCATGGATATGAAGTGTCCTGTGCAGTGGAAGCCATAAGCAATGACATCACAACCTTTATGTTGCTGATAGGTTCTGTGGCACAGTCAAAACCCATCCAGGAGCTATGGCTCAGTGGCAAGGTCTAGTGCCTCTGGTGCAGTAGGCTATCCCTATATAGGGGTTCGAATCCAGCCAGCACCTCCAAAGTACTTTTAGGTGGAAAAAAATAAGTCATTTGATTTTTTTTATTTCGAAAGGTTATTTTTACTTTAACAATTTCAGGAATAATGTAAGTATTTTTGTTTGCATTGTTAGCCCACATTTAGAAATCTTGCCCCCTCCACCCCACCTTCCCTCTCCCTCCTTTTGCTCAAGTAGCTACAATAGGAGCAAAGCCTTATCTTCATTAATCAATGTATTGTTTTTTTCCTCAAATTGGTGTTTTGGAGAAGAGAAATAAGGCCCAAAGAGGGGCAAAACTAAGCTGTATTGTGTGAGGTGAGTGCCATCCGTTTGCTGTGCTGTGCTGTGCTGTGCTGTGCTGTGCAGCCAGGCCAGGGCTTTGGGACTGGGATTTTAAACACCCCATTCATAGTCTGCAGCTTTTACCATAAGCCCACGAACGCCCAAGTTCTGTATAGAGGATTACTGCAGGTAATTCTGGACCCTGCTAAATGAGGGTGGGGTCCTTATATGTAGGCCTTTGAGTGGAAAACCCCTTAGCCTAAGACAGTTTGGCAACTTTGGAAATCTGCTGAAGCCCATGTTTTGAAGGCCGTATCACAACATCACAGAGGAAGCTCAGCAAAGTAATCATGGGAGAACATTATTTGCATAGGACAGCCCCTTTCTCAATCCTATTATTATGCTGCAGTTGCCATGTAGCATTACTAGAGGGCAGCAGTTTGAAGATAAATCTACAGAGAGACTTTAAATCTGTTTGCTGAACTACTTCTTGTTCTTGTTGTTTTTTTATCAGCCTATAGAGTGGCGGACTGGAATGACAAGAGTGAATGAGCATTGAGGAATGGTTGGCCTGTATTTGTGGTGAAGGGGGTGCAGGCTTTGGAAGGAAAACTGCAAGATAAAAGTGTCAAAGCATAGATGCTTGCAGAGAGATAGAGTGAGTGTGCCTTCTGTCTCTTTGAAGGGACATGTGAAAGAAGAACAACAGATCCACAGTCCTCAGGTGGGACAAGCATGGAAGAGTATTCACCCCAAAATGAATATACTCACGCCATCTCAAAGCTTCTGAGTATGATATGATGCTTTGCAGGATGAAGGATTTGCCATGTTTGGTGCATAGATGTGCACAGTTGGGGAGGCGCTTGCCAGAATATCAAAAGCACACTCTTTAGAAGTGTCCTTACAGCCGAAATGTCAGGCACTCTTTTGGGATTATGAGGTCTAGAAAAACCACCACAAGACACCTTATAACATGTCCTGCACCGGGGCAAAGAAATCATGGGCAGACCATCTCCCAAGAATCCTAACACAGGTTCCTTGTTTCCCCTCTCAATACCATAACCACAGTAGGCCTGTGTGCGAGGTTCCCTTTTGGCTGGTAATAGAAAGTGCCTGAAACCTGAACCCCAAGTCCTCCACTCCCCCCTTTGCCCCTAGCCTTTCGTGGTACCCCCGCTCGAAAGAAAGGGCGCAATAAACAAGAAAGTACATAGCACTCCCGAAAAAACACATGCTGCATCATTCTGCGCCTCCTAGCACCCCTGTAATAATGCACCCCAACACCCCTTTTGACACTGCACCCCCAAATTTACTCCCCCCCTTCCCCTTTACTACCACCACACTGGAGCTTGGGGGGGGGGTGGCATAAAAATGATGGGGTCCGTCACCAAAACCCCCCTCCTTTGTAATCACCCCGTTTGTGGGTGGGGCACTCTGCTTGTTTGCCAGCATGGGCTGCGCTGCCCTATGCTTCCTCTCCTGCACCCCCTCTTGCGCACTGGCCTAGACTCCTCCTACACCCCTTCTTCTCCTGAATCACTGCCACACCACCCCCTCTTGCTCTCTCCCCCTGCTCCATCTACGTCCCCCTTTCTCCTCTAACTCCCACCACCTTCCTCTGCTATCCCCCTACTCCCCCTCTCTCACCCTTCTCCTCAACCACCCCTGCTATCCTCCTAGGCTCCGCCTACTCCCCCTCTATCTGCACCTCTCTTAGCCTGCTCTTCTTGCTCCGCCCTCCACCTCATGTGCTCCCTCTATTCCTGCCCTCTGGCACAGCCTGCACCTATCCTTGCTCTCTCTGCACATACACACTTACCAACCACTTTGCAATCCACCATTCACAAGTCCAGCCATGCTCTATACACAGACAGACAGACAGATGTACTACTTACCAATTTACCAGCCATCTCCGATTTACCTCTTCTTTGCCGCCATCAGTCACCTGGTGCCGAGCCCGGGATTCGAAACCTGGTTGTCTGGGTGGAAGTCAGGAACTTACCCACTGGACCACACTGGCTTCCATGTCTTTAGCTTGTCAAAACTTCCCTATATCATGGATATGAAGTGTCCTGTGCAGTGGAAGCCATAAGCAATGACATCACAACCTTTATGTTGCTGATAGGTTCTGTGGCACAGTCAAAACCCATCCAGGAGCTATGGCTCAGTGGCAAGGTCTAGTGCCTCTGGTGCAGTAGTCTATTCCTATATAGGGGTTCGAATCCAGCCAGCGCCTCCAAAGTACTTTTAGGTGGAAAAAAATAAGTCATTTGATTTTTTTTATTTCGAAAGGTTATTTTTACTTTAACAATTTCAGGAATAATGTAAGTATTTTTGTTTGCATTGTTAGCCCACATTTAGAAATCTTGCCCCCTCCACCCCACCTTCCCTCTCCCTCCTTTTGCTCAAGTAGCTACAATAGGAGCAAAGCCTTATCTTCATTAATCAATGTATTGTTTTTTTCCTCAAATTGGTGTTTTGGAGAAGAGAAATAAGGCCCAAAGAGGGGCAAAACTAAGCTGTATTGTGTGAGGTGGGTGCCATCCGTTTGCTTTGCTGTGCTGTGCTGTGCTGTGCTGTGCAGCCAGGCCAGGACTTTGGGACTTTAAACACCCCATTCATAGTCTGCAGCTTTTACCATAAGCCCACGAACGCCCAAGTTCTGTATAGAGGATTACTGCAGGTAATTCTGGACCCTGCTAAATGAGGGTGGGGTCCTTATATGTAGGCCTTTGAGTGGAAAACCCCTTAGCCTAAGACAGTTTGGCAACTTTGGAAATCTGCTGAAGCCCAGGTTTTGAAGGCCGTATCACAACATCACAGAGGAAGCTCAGCAAAGTAATCATGGGAGAACATTATTTGCATAGGACAGCCCCTTTCTCAATCCTATTATTATGCTGCAGTTGCCATGTAGCATTACTAGAGGGCAGCAGTTTGAAGATAAATCTACAGAGAGACTTTAAATCTGTTTGCTGAACTACTTCTTGTTCTTGTTGTTTTTTTATCAGCCTATAGAGTGGCGGACTGGAATGACAAGAGTGAATGAGCATTGAGGAATGGTTGGCCTGTATTTGTGGTGAAGGGGGTGCGGGCTTTGGAAGGAAAACTGCAAGATAAAAGTGTCAAAGCATAGATGCTTGCAGAGAGATAGAGTGAGTGTGCCTTCTGTCTCTTTGAAGGGACATGTGAAAGAAGAACAACAGATCCACAGTCCTCAGGTGGGAGAAGCATGGAAGAGTATTCACCCCAAAATGAATATACTCACGCCATCTCAAAGCTTCTGAGTATGATATGATGCTTTGCAGGATGAAGGATTTGCCATGTTTGGTGCATAGATGTGCACAGTTGGGGATGCGCTTGCCAGAATATCAAAAGCACACTCTTTAGAAGTGTCCTTACAGCCGAAATGTCAGGCACTCTTTTGGGATTATGAGGTCTAGAAAAACCACCACAAGACACCTTATAACATGTCCTGCACCGGGGCAAAGAAATCATGGGCAGACCATCTCCCAAGAATCCTAACACAGGTTCCTTGTTTCCCCTCTCAATACCATAACCACAGTAGGCCTGTGTGCGAGGTTCCCTTTTGGCTGGTAATAGAAAGTGCCTGAAACCTGAACCCCAAGTCCTCCACTCCCCCCTTTGCCCCTAGCCTTTCGTGGTACCCCCGCTCGAAAGAAAGGGCGCAATAAACAAGAAAGTACATAGCACTCCCGAAAAAACACATGCTGCATCATTCTGCGCCTCCTAGCACCCCTGTAATAATGCACCCCAACACCCCTTTTGACACTGCACCCCCAAATTTACTCCCCCCCTTCCCCTTTACTACCACCACACTGGAGCTTGGGGGGGGGGGGGGGTGGCATAAAAATGATGGGGTCCGTCACCAAAATCCCCCTCCTTTGTAATCACCCCGTTTGTGGGTGGGGCACTCTGCTTGTTTGCCAGCATGGGCTGCGCTGCCCTATGCTTCCTCTCCTGCACCCCCTCTTGCGCACTGGCCTAGACTCCTCCTACACCCCTTCTTCTCCTGAATCACTGCCACACCACCCCCTCTTGCTCTCTCCCCCTGCTCCATCTACGTCCCCCTTTCTCCTCTAACTCCCACCACCTACCTCTGCTATCCCCCTACTCCCCCTCTCTCACCCTTCCCTTCTCCTCAACCAACCCTGCTATCCTCTTCGGCTTAGCCTACTCCCCCTCTATCTGCACCTCTCTTAGCCTGCTCTTCTTGCTCCGCCCTCCACCTCATGTGCTCCCTCTATTCCCGCCTTCTGACACAGCCTGCACCTATCCTTGCTCTTTCTGCACATACACACTTACCAACCACTTTGCAATCCACCATTCACAAGTCCAGCCATGCTCTATACACAGACAGACAGACAGATGTTCTACTTACCAATTTACCAGCCATCTCCGACTTACCTCTTCTTTGCCGCCATCAGTCACCTGGTGCCGAGCCCGGGATTCGAACCCTGGTTGTCTGGGTGGAAGTCAGGAACTTACCCACTGGACCACACTGGCTTCCATGTCTTTAGCTTGTCAAAACTTCCCTATATCATGGATATGAAGTGTCCTGTGCAGTGGAAGCCATAAGCAATGACATCACAACCTTTATGTTGCTGATAGGTTCTGTGGCACAGTTAAAACTCATCCAGGAGCTATGGCTCAGTGGCAAGGTCTAGTACCTCTGGTGCAGTAGGCTATCCCTATATAGGGGTTGGAATCCAGCCAGCGCCTCCAAAGTACTTTTAGGTGGAAAAAAATAAGTCATTTGATTTTTTTTATTTCGAAAGGTTATTTTTACTTTAACAATTTCAGGAATAATGTAAGTATTTTTGTTTGCATTGTTAGCCCACATTTAGAAATCTTGCCCCCTCCACCCCACCTTCCCTCTCCCTCCTTTTGCTCAAGTAGCTACAATAGGAGCAAAGCCTTATCTTCATTAATCAATGTATTGGTTTTTTCCTCAAATTGGTGTTTTGGAGAAGAGAAATAAGGCCCAAAGAGGGGCAAAACTAAGCTGTATTGTGTGAGGTGGGTGCCATCCGTTTGCTTTGCTGTGCTGTGCTGTGCTGTGCTGTGCAGCCAGGCCAGGGCTTTGGGACTGGGATTTTAAACACCCCATTCATAGTCTGCAGCTTTTACCATAAGCCCACGAACGCCCAAGTTCTGTATAGAGGATTACTGCAGGTAATTCTGGACCCTGCTAAATGAGGGTGGGGTCCTTATATGTAGGCCTTTGAGTGGAAAACCCCTTAGCCTAAGACAGTTTGGCAACTTTGGAAATCTGCTGAAGCCCATGTTTTGAAGGCCGTATCACAACATCACAGAGGAAGCTCAGCAAAGTAATCATGGGAGAACATTATTTGCATAGGACAGCCCCTTTCTCAATCCTATTATTATGCTGCAGTTGCCATGTAGCATTACTAGAGGGCAGCAGTTTGAAGATAAATCTACAGAGAGACTTTAAATCTGTTTGCTGAATTACTTCTTGTTCTTGTTGTTTTTTTATCAGCCTATAGAGTGGCGGACTGGAATGACAAGAGTGAATGAGCATTGAGGAATGGTTGGCCTGTATTTGTGGTGAAGGGGGTGCGGGCTTTGGAAGGAAAACTGCAAGATAAAAGTGTCAAAGCATAGATGCTTGCAGAGAGATAGAATGAGTGTGCCTTCTGTCTCTTTGAAGGGACATGTGAAAGAAGAACAACAGATCCACAGTCCTCAGGTGGGAGAAGCATGGAAGAGTATTCACCCCAAAATGAATATACTCACGCCATCTCAAAGCTTCTGAGTATGATATGATGCTTTGCAGGATGAAGGATTTGCCATGTTTGGTGCATAGATGTGCACAGTTGGGGAGGCGCTTGCCAGAATATCAAAAGCACACTCTTTAGAAGTGTCCTTACAGCCGAAATGTCAGGCACTCTTTTGGGATTATGAGGTCTAGAAAAACCACCACAAGACACCTTATAACATGTCCTGCACCGGGGCAAAGAAATCATGGGCAGACCATCTCCCAAGAATCCTAACACAGGTTCCTTGTTTCCCCTCTCAATACCATAACCACAGTAGGCCTGTGTGCGAGGTTCCCTTTTGGCTGGTCATAGAAAGTGCCTGAAACCTGAACCCCAAGTCCTCCACTCCCCCCTTTGCCCCTAGCCTTTCGTGGTACCCCCGCTCGAAAGAAAGGGCGCAATAAACAAGAAAGTACATAGCACTCCCGAAAAAACACATGCTGCATCATTCTGCGCCTCCTAGCACCCCTGTAATAATGCACCCCAACACCCCTTTTGACACTGCACCCCCAAATTTACTCCCCCCCTTCCCCTTTACTACCACCACACTGGAGCTTGGGGGGGGGGTGGCATAAAAATGATGGGGTCCGTCACCAAAACCCCCCTCCTTTGTAATCACCCCGTTTGTGGGTGGGGCCCTCTGCTTGTTTGCCAGCATGGGCTGCGCTATGCTTCCTCTCCTGCACCCCCTCTTGCGCACTGGCCTAGACTCCTCCTACACCCCTTCTTCTCTTGAATCAATGCCACACCCCCCCCTCTTGCTCTCTCCCCCTGCTCCATCTACGTCCCCCTTTCTCCTCTAACTCCCACCACCTACCTCTGCTATCCCCCTACTCCCCCTCTCTCACCCTTCCCACTCTTCTCCTCAACCACCCCTGCTATCCTCCTAGGCTCCGCCTACTCCCCCTCTATCTGCACCTCTCTTAGCCTGCTCTTCTTGCTCCGCCCTCCACCTCATGTGCTCCCTCTATTCCCGCCCTCTGACACAGCCTGCACCTATCCTTGCTCTTTCTGCACATACACACTTACCAACCACTTTGCAATCCACCATTCACAAGTCCAGCCATGCTCTATACACAGACAGACAGACAGATGTACTACTTACCAATTTACCAGCCATCTCCGACTTACCTCTTCTTTGCCGCCATCAGTCACCTGGTGCCGAGCCCGGGATTCGAACCCTGGTTGTCTGGGTGGAAGTCAGGAACTTACCCACTGGACCACACTGGCTTCCATGTCTTTAGCTTGTCAAAACTTCCCTATATCATCGATATGAAGTGTCCTGTGCAGTGGAAGCCATAAGCAATGACATCACAACCTTTATGTTGCTGATAGGTTCTGTGGCACAGTCAAAACCCATCCAGGAGCTATGGCTCAGTGGCAAGGTCTAGTACCTCTGGTGCAGTAGGCTATCCCTATATAGGGGTTCGAATCCAGCCAGCGCCTCCAAAGTACTTTTAGGTGGAAAAAAATAAGTCATTTGATTTTTTTTATTTCGAAAGGTTATTTTTCCTTTAACAATTTCAGGAATAATGTAAGTATTTTTGTTTGCATTGTTAGCCCACATTTAGAAATCTTGCCCCCTCCACCCCACCTTCCCTCTCCCTCCTTTTGCTCAAGTAGCTACAATAGGAGCAAAGCCTTATCTTCATTAATCAATGTATTGGTTTTTTCCTCAAATTGGTGTTTTGGAGAAGAGAAATAAGGCCCAAAGAGGGCCAAAACTAAGCTGTATTGTGTGAGGTGGGTGCCATCCGTTTGCTTTGCTGTGCTGTGCTGTGCAGTCAGGCCAGGGCTTTGGGACTGGGATTTTAAACACCCCATTCATAGTCTGCAGCTTTTTCCGTAAGCCCACGAACGCCCAAGTTCTGTATAGAGGATTACTGCAGGTAATTCTGGACCCTGCTAAATGAGGGTGGGGTCCTTATATGTAGGCCTTTGAGTGGAAAACCCCTTAGCCTAAGACAGTTTGGCAACTTTGGAAATCTGCTGAAGCCCATGTTTTGAAGGCCGTATCACAACATCACAGAGGAAGCTCAGCAAAGTAATCATGGGAGAACATTATTTGCATAGGACAGACCCTTTTTCAATCCTATTATTATGCTGCAGTTGCCATGTAGCATTACTAGAGGGCAGCAGTTTGAAGATAAATCTACAGAGAGACTTTAAATCTGTTTGCTGAACTACTTCTTGTTCTTGTTGTTTTTTTATCAGCCTATAGAGTGGCGGACTGGAATGACAAGAGTGAATGAGCATTGAGGAATGGTTGGCCTGTATTTGTGGTGAAGGGGGTGCGGGCTTTGGAAGGAAAACTGCAAGATGAAAGTGTCAAAGCATAGATGCTTGCAGAGAGATAGAGTGAGTGTGCCTTCTGTCTCTTTGAAGGGACATGTGAAAGAAGAACAACAGATCCACAGTCCTCAGGTGGGAGAAGCATGGAAGAGTATTCACCCCAAAATGAATATACTCACGCCATCTCAAAGCTTCTGAGTATGATATGATGCTTTGCAGGATGAAGGATTTGCCATGTTTGGTGCATAGATGTGCACAGTTGGGGAGGCGCTTGCCAGAATATCAAAAGCACACTCTTTAGAAGTGTCCTTACAGCCGAAATGTCAGGCACTCTTTTGGGATTATGAGGTCTAGAAAAACCACCACAAGACACCTTATAACATGTCCTGCACCGGGGAAAAGAAATCATGGGCAGACCATCTCCCAAGAATCCTAACACAGGTTCCTTGTTTCCCCTCTCAAAACAATAACCACAGTAGGCCTGTGTGCGAGGTTCCCTTTTGGCTGGTAATAGAAAGTGCCTGAAACCTGAACCCCAAGTCCTCCATTCCCCCTTTTGCCCCTAGCCTTTCGTGGTACCCCCGCTCGAAAGAAAGGGCGCTACAAACAAGAAAGTACATAGCACTCCCGAAAAAACACATGCTGCATCATTCTGCGCCTCCTAGCACCCCTGTAATAATGCACCCCAACACCCCTTTTGACACTGCACCCCCAAATTTACTCCCCCCCTTCCCCTTTACTACCACCACACTGGAGCTTGGGGGGGCGGTGGCATAAAAATGATGGGGTCCGTCACCAAAACCCCCCTCCTTTGTAATCATCCCGTTTGTGGGTGGGGCACTCTGCTTGTTTGCCAGCATGGGCTGCGCTGCCCTATGCTTCCTCTCCTGCACCCCCTCTTGCGCACTGGCCTAGACTCCTCCTACACCCCTTCTTCTCCTGAATCACTGCCACACCACCCCCTCTTGCTCTCTCCCCCTGCTCCATCTACATCCCCCTTTCTCCTCTAACACCCACCACATACCTCTGCTATTCCCCTACTCCCCCTCTCTCACCCTTCCCTCTCTTCTCCTCAACCACCCCTGCTATCCTCCTAGGCTCCGCCTACTCCCCCACTATCTGCACCTATCTTAGCCTGCTCTTCTTGCTCCGCCCTCCACCTCATGTGCTCCCTCTATTACCGCCCTCTGACACAGCCTGCACCTATCCTTGCTCTCTCTGCACCTACACACTTACCAACCACTTTGCAATCCACCATTCACAAGTCCAGCCATGCTCTATACACAGACAGACAGACAGATGTACTACTTACCAATTTACCAGCCATCTCCGACTTACCTCTTCTTTGCCGCCATCAGTCACCTGGTGCCGAGCCCGGGATTCGAACCCTGGTTGTCTGGGTGGAAGTCAGGAACTTACCCACTGGACCACACTGGCTTCCATGTCTTTAGCTTGTCAAAACTTCCCTATATCATGGATATGAAGTGTCCTGTGCAGTGGAAGCCATAAGCAATGACATCACAACCTTTATGTTGCTGATAGGTTCTGTGGCACAGTCAAAACCCATCCAGGAGCTATGGCTCAGTGGCAAGGTCTAGTGCCTCTGGTGCAGTAGGCTATCCTTATATAGGGGTTCGAATCTAGCCAGCGCCTCCAACGTACTTTTAGGTGGAAAAAAATAAGTCATTTGATTTTTTTTATTTCGAAAGGTTATTTTTACTTTAACAATTTCAGGAATAATGTAAGTATTTTTGTTTGCATTGTTAGCCCACATTTAGAAATCTTGCCCCCTCCATCCCACCTTCCCTCTCCCTCCTTTTGCTCAAGTAGCTACAATAGGACCAAAGCCTTATCTTCATTAATCAATGTATTGGTTTTTTCCTCAAATTGGTGTTTTGGAGAAGAGAAATAAGGCCCAAAGAGGGGCAAAACTAAGCTGTATTGTGTGAGGTGGGTGCCATCCGTTTGCTGTGCTGTGCTGTGCTGTGCTGTGCAGCCAGGCCAGGGCTTTGGGACTGGGATTTTAAACACCCCATTCATAGTCTGCAGCTTTTACCATAAGCCCAAGAACACCCAAGTTCTGTAAGGAGTATTACTGCAGGTAATTCTGGACCCTGCTAAATGAGGGTGGGGTCCTTATATGTAGGCCTTTGAGTGGAAAACCCCTTAGCCTAAGACAGTTTGGCAACTTTGGAAATCTGCTGAAGCCCATGTTTTGAAGGCCGTATCACAACATCACAGAGGAAGCTCAGCAAAGTAATCATGGGAGAACATTATTTGCATAGGACAGACCATTTTTCAATCCTATTATTATGCTGCAGTTGCCATGTAGCATTACTAGAGGGCAGCAGTTTGAAGATAAATCTACAGAGAGACTTTAAATCTGTTTGCTGAACTACTTCTTGTTCTTGTTGTTTTTTTATCAGCCTATAGAGTGGCGGACTGGAATGACAAGAGTGAATGAGCATTGAGGAATGGTTGGCCTGTATTTGTGGTGAAGGGGGTGCGGGCTTTGGAAAGAAAACTGCAAGATAAAAGTGTCAAAGCATAGATGCTTGCAGAGAGATAGAGTGAGTGTGCCTTCTGTCTCTTTGAAGGGACATGTGAAAGAAGAACAACAGATCCACAGTCCTCAGGTGGGAGAAGCATGGAAGAGTATTCACCCCAAAATGAATATACTCACGCCATCTCAAAGCTTCTGAGTATGATATGATGCTTTGCAGGATGAAGGATTTGCCATGTTTGGTGCATAGATGTGCACAGTTGGGGAGGCGCTTGCCAGAATATCAAAAGCACACTCTTTAGAAGTGTCCTTACAGCCGAAATGTCAGGCACTCTTTTGGGATTATGAGGTCTAGAAAAACCACCACAAGACACCTTATAACATGTCCTGCACCGGGGCAAAGAAATCATGGGCAGACCATCTCCCAAGAATCCTAACACAGGTTCCTTGTTTCCCCTCTCAATACCATAACCACAGTAGGCCTGTGTGCGAGGTTCCCTTTTGGCTGGTAATAGAAAGTGCCTGAAACCTGAACCCCAAGTCCTCCACTCCCCCCTTTGCCCCTAGCCTTTCGTGGTACCCCCGCTCGAAAGAAAGGCCGCAATAAACAAGAAAGTACATAGCACTCCCGAAAAAACACATGCTGCATCATTCTGCGCCTCCTAGCACCCCTGTAATAATGCACCCCAACACCCCTTTTGACACTGCACCCCCAAATTTACTCCCCCCCCCTTCCCCTTTACTACCACCACACTGGAGCTTGGGGGGGGTGGCATAAAAATGATGGGGTCCGTCACCAAAACCCCCCTCCTTTGTAATCACCCCGCTTGTGGGTGGGGCACTCTGCTTTTTTGCCAGCATGGGCTGCGCTGGCCTATGCTTCCTCTCCTGCACCCCGGCCTAGACTCCTCCTACACCCCTTCTTCTCCTGAATCACTGCCACACCACCCCCTCTTGCTCTCTCCCCCTGCTCGATCTACGTCCCCCTTTCCCCTCTAACTCCCACCACCTACCGTTGCTATCCCCCTACTCCCCCTCTCTCACCCTTCCCTTCTTACTCTTCTCCTCAACCACCCCTGCTATCCTCCTAGGCTCCGCCTACTCCCCCTCTATCTGCACCTCTCTTAGCCTGCTCTTCTTGCTCCGCCCTCCACCTCATGTGCTCCCTCTATTCCCGCCCTCTGACACATCCTGCACCTATCCTTGCTCTCTCTGCACCTACACACTTACCAACCACTTTGCAATCCACCATTCACAAGTCCAGCCATGCTCTATACACAGACAGACATACAGACAGATGTACTACTTACCAATTTACCAGCCATCTCCGACTTACCTCTTCTTTGCCGCCATCAGTCACCTGGTGCCCAGCCCGGGATTCGAACCCTGGTTGTCTGGGTGGAAGTCAGGAACTTACCCACTGGACCACACTGGCTTCCATGTCTTTAGCTTGTCAAAACTTCCCTATATCATGGATGTGAAGTGTCCTGTGCAGTGGAAGCCATAAGCAATGACATCACAACCTTTATGTTGCTGATAGGTTCTGTGGCACAGTCAAAACCCATCCAGGAGCTATGGCTCAGTGGCAAGGTCTAGTGCCTCTGGTGCAGTATGCTATCCTTATATAGGGGTTCGAATCCAGCCAGCGCCTCCAAAGTACTTTTAGGTGGAAAAAAATAAGTCATTTGATTTTTTTTTATTTCGAAAGGTTATTTTTCCTTTAACAATTTCAGGAATAATGTAAGTATTTTTGTTTGCATTGTTAGCCCACATTTAGAAATCTTGCCCCCTCCACCCCACCTTCCCTCTCCCTCCTTTTGCTCAAGTAGCTACAATAGGAGCAAAGCCTTATCTTCATTAATCAATGTATTGTTTTTTTCCTCAAATTGGTGTTTTGGAGAAGAGAAATAAGGCCCAAAGAGGGGCAAAACTAAGCTGTATTGTGTGAGGTGGGTGCCATCCATTTGCTTTGCTGTGCTGTGCTGTGTTGTGTTGTGCTGTGCTGTGCAGCCAGGCCAGGGCTTTGGGACTGGGATTTTAAACACCCCATTCATAGTCTGCAGCTTTTACCATAAGCCCACGAACGCCCAAGTTCTGTATAGAGGATTACTGCAGGTAATTCTGGACCCTGCTAAATGAGGGTGGGGTCCTTATATGTAGGCCTTTGAGTGGAAAACCCCTTAGCCTAAGACAGTTTGGCAACTTTGGAAATCTGCTGAAGCCCATGTTTTGAAGGCCGTATCACAACATCACAGAGGAAGCTCAGCAAAGTAATCATGGGAGAACATTATTTGCATAGGACAGCCCCTTTTTCAATCCTATTATTATGCTGCAGTTGCCATGTAGCATTACTAGAGGGCAGCAGTTTGAAGATAAATCTACAGAGAAACTTTAAATCTGTTTGCTGAACTACTTCTTGTTCTTGTTGTTTTTTTATCAGCCTATAGAGTGGCGGACTGGAATGACAAGAGTGAATGAGCATTGAGGAATGGTTGGCCTGTATTTGTGGTGAAGGGGGTGCGGGCTTTGGAAGGAAAACTGCAAGATAAAAGTGTCAAAGCATAGATGCTTGCAGAGAGATAGAGTGAGTGTGCCTTCTGTCTCTTTGAAGGGACATGTGAAAGAAGAACAACAGATCCACAGTCCTCAGGTGGGAGAAGCATGGAAGAGTATTCACCCCAAAATGAATATACTCACGCCATCTCAAAGCTTCTGAGTATGATATGATGCTTTGCAGGATGAAGGATTTGCCATGTTTGGTGCATAGATGTGCACAGTTGGGGAGGCGCTTGCCAGAATATCAAAAGCACACTCTTTAGAAGTGTCCTTACAGCCGAAATGTCAGGCACTCTTTTGGGATTATGAGGTCTAGAAAAACCGCCACAAGACACCTTATAACATGTCCTGCACCGGGGCAAAGAAATCATGGGCAGACCATCTCCCAAGAATCCTAACACAGGTTCCTTGTTTCCCCTCTCAATACCATAACCACAGTAGGCCTGTGTGCGAGGTTCCCTTTTGGCTGGTAATAGAAAGTGCCTGAAACCTGAACCCCAAGTCCTCCACTCCCCCCTTTGCCCCTAGCCTTTCGTGGTACCCCCGCTCGAAAGAAAGGGCGCAATAAACAAGAAAGTACATAGCACTCCCGAAAAAACACATGCTGCATCATTCTGCGCCTCCTAGCACCCCTGTAATAATGCACCCCAACACCCCTTTTGACACTGCACCCCCAAATTTACTCCCCCCCTTCCCCTTTACTACCACCACACTGGAGCTTGGGTGGGCGGTGGCATAAAAATGATGGGGTCCGTCACCAAAAACCCCCTCCTTTGTAATCACCCCGTTTGTGGGTGGGGCACTCTGCTTGTTTGCCAGCATGGGCTGCGCTGCCCTATGCTTCCTCTCCTGCACCCCCTCTTGCGCACTGGCCTAGACTCCTCCTACACCCCTTCTTCTCCTGAATCACTGCCACACCACCCCCTCTTGCTCTCTCCCACTGCTCCATCTACGTCCCCCTTTCTCCTCTAACTCCCACCACCTTCCTCTGATATCCCCCTACTCCCCCTACCTTCTCTTCTCCTCAACCACCCCTGCTATCCTCCTAGGCTCCGCCTCCTCCCCCTCTATCTGCACCTCTCTTAGCCTGCTCTTCTTGCTCCGCCCTCCACCTCATGTGCTCCCTCTATTCCCGCCCTCTGACACAGACTGCACCTATCCTTGCTCTCTCTGCACATACACACTTTCCAACCACTTTGCAATCCACCATTCACAAGTCCAGCCATGCTCTATACACAGACAGACAGACAGATGTACTACTTACCAATTTACCAGCCATCTCCGACTTACCTCTTCTTTGCCGCCATCAGTCACCTGGTGCCGAGCCCGGGATTCGAACCCTGGTTGTCTGGGTGGAAGTCAGGAACTTACCCACTGGACCACACTGGCTTCCATGTCTTTAGCTTGTCAAAACTTCCCTATATTATGGATATGAAGTGTCCTATGCAGTGGAAGCCATAAGCAATGACATCACAACCTTTATGTTGCTGATAGGTTCTGTGGCACAGTCAAAACCCATCCAGGAGCTATGGCTCAGTGGCAAGGTCTAGTGCCTCTAGTGCAGTAGGCTATCCCTATATAGGGGTTCGAATCCAGACAGCGCCTCCAAAGTACTTTTAGGTGGAAAAAAATAAGTCATTTAATTTTTTTTATTTCGAAAGGTTATTTTTACTTTAACAATTTCAGGAATAATGTAAGTATTTTTGTTTGCATTGTTAGCCCACATTTAGAAATCTTGCCCCCTCCACCCCACCTTCCCTCTCCCTCCTTTTGCTCAAGTAGCTACAATAGGAGCAAAGCCTTATCTTCATTAATCAATGTATTGGTTTTTTCCTCAAATTGGTGTTTTGGAGAAGAGAAATAAGGCCCAAAGAGGGGCAAAACTAAGCTGTATTGTGTGAGGTGGGTGCCATCCGTTTGCTTTGCTGTGCTGTGCAGCCAGGCCAGGGCTTTGGGAATGGGATTTTAAACACCCCATTCATAGTCTGCAGCTTTTACCATAAACCCACGAACGCCCAAGTTCTGTATAGAGGATTACTGCAGGTAATTCTGGACCCTGCTAAATGAGGGTGGGGTCCTTATATGTAGGCCTTTGAGTGGAAAACCCCTTAGCCTAAGACAGTTTGGCAACTTTGGAAATCTGCTGAAGCCCATGTTTTGAAGGCCGTATCACAACATCACAGAGGAAGCTCAGCAAAGTAATCATGGGAGAACATTATTTGCATAGGACAGCCCCTTTCTCAATCCTATTATTCTGCTGCAGTTGCCATGTAGCATTACTAGAGGGCAGCAGTTTGAAGATAAATCTACAGAGAGACTTTAAATCTGTTTGCTGAACTACTTCTTGTTCTTGTTGTTTTTTTATCAGCCTATAGAGTGGCGGACTGGAATGACAAGAGTGAATGAGCATTGAGGAATGGTTGGCCTGTATTTGTGGTGAAGGGGGTGCGGGCTTTGGAAGGAAAACTGCAAGATAAAAGTGTCAAAGCATAGATGCTTGCAGAGAGATAGAGTGAGTGTGCCTTCTGTCTCTTTGAAGGGACATGTGAAAGAAGAACAACAGATCCACAGTCCTCAGGTGGGAGAAGCATGGAAGAGTATTCACCCCAAAATGAATATACTCACGCCATCTCAAAGCTTCTGAGTATGATATGATGCTTTGCAGGATGAAGGATTTGCCATGTTTGGTGCATAGATGTGCACAGTTGGGGAGGCGCTTGCCAGAATATCAAAAGCACACTCTTTAGAAGTGTCCTTACAGCCGAAATGTCAGGCACTCTTTTGGGATTATGAGGTCTAGAAAAACCACCACAAGACACCTTATAACATGTCCTGCACCGGGGCAAAGAAATCATGGGCAGACCATCTCCCAAGAATCCTAACACAGGTTCCTTGTTTCCCCTCTCAATACCATAACCACAGTAGGCCTGTGTGCGAGGTTCCCTTTTGGCTGGTAATAGAAAGTGCCTGAAACCTGAACCCCAAGTCCTCCACTCCCCCCTAGCCTTTCGTGGTACCCCCGCTCGAAAGAAAGGGCGCAATAAACAAGAAAGTACATAGCACTCCCGAAAAAACACATGTTGCATCATTCTGCGCCTCCTAGCACCCCTGTAATAATGCACCCCAACACCCCTTTTGACACTTCACCCCCAAATTTACTCCCCCCCTTCCCCTTTACTACCACCACACTGGAGCTTGGGGGGGGGGTGGCATAAAAATGATGGGGTCCGTCACCAAAACCCCCCTCCTTTGTAATCACCCCGTTTGTGGGTGGGGCACTCTGCTTGTTTGCCAGCATGGGCTGCGCTGCCCTATGCTTCCTCTCCTGCACCCCCTCTTGCGCACTGGCCTAGACTCCTCGTTCACCCCTTCTTCTCCTGAATCACTGCCACACCACCCCCCCTTGCTCTCTCCCCCTGCTCCATCTACGTCCCCCTTTCTCCTCTAACTCACACCACCTACCTCTGCTATCCCCCTACTCCCCCTCTCTCACCCTTCCCACTCTTCTCCTCAACCACCCCTGCTATCCTCCTAGGCTCCGCCTACTCCCCCTCTATCTGCACCTCTCTTAGCCTGCTCTTCCTGCTCCGCCTTCCACCTCATGTGCTCCCTCTATTCCCGCCCTCTGACACAGCCTGCACCTATCCTTGCTCTCTCTGCACATACACACTTACCAACCACTTTGCAATCCACCATTCACAAGTCCAGCCATGCTCTATACACAGACAGACAGATGTACTACTTACCAATTTACCAGCCATATCCGACTTACCTCTTCTTTGCCGCCATCAGTCACCTGGTGCCGAGCCCGGGATTCGAACCCTGGTTGTCTGGGTGGAAGTCAGGAACTTACCCACTGGACCACACTGGCTTCCATGTCTTTAGCTTGTCAAAACTTCCCTATATCATGGATATGAAGTGTCCTGTGCAGTGGAAGCCATAAGCAATGACATCACAACCTTTATGTTGCTGATAGGTTCTGTGGCACAGTCAAAACCCATCCAGGAGCTATGGCTCAGTGGCAAGGTCTAGTGCCTCTGGTGCAGTAGGCTATCCCTATATAGGGGTTCGAATCCAGCCAGTGCTTCCAAAGTACTTTTAGGTGGAAAAAAAGAAGTCATTTGATTTTTTTTATTTCGAAAGGTTATTTTTACTTTGACAATTTCAGGAATAATGTAAGTATTTTTGTTTGCATTGTTAGCCCACAATTAGAAATCTTGCCCCCTCCACCCCACCTTCCCTCTCCCTCCTTTTGCTCAAGTAGCTACAATAGGAGCAAAGCCTTATCTTCATTAATCAATGTATTGGTTTTTTCCTCAAATTGGTGTTTTGGAGAAGAGAAATAAGGCCCAAAGAGGGGCAAAACTAAGCTGTATTGTGTGAGGTGGGTGCCATCCGTTTGCTTTGCTGTGCTGTGCTGTGCAGCCAGGCCAGGGCTTTGGGACTGGGATTTTAAACACCCCATTCATAGTCTGCAGCTTTTACCATAAGCCCACGAACGCCCAAGTTCTGTATAGAGGATTACTGCAGGTAATTCTGGACCCTGCTAAATGAGGGTGGGGTCCTTATATGTAGGCCTTTGAGTGGAAAACCCCTTAGCCTAAGACAGTTTGGCAACTTTGGAAATCTGCTGAAGCCCATGTTTTGAAGGCCGTATCACAACATCACAGAGGAAGCTCAGCAAAGTAATCATGGGAGAACATTATTTGCATAGGACAGCCCCTTTCTCAATCCTATTATTATGCTGCAGTTGCCATGTAGCATTACTAGAGGGCAGCAGTTTGAAGATAAATCTACAGAGAGACTTTAAATCTGTTTGCTGAACTACTTCTTGTTCTTGTTGTTTTTTTATCAGCCTTTAGAGTGGCGGACTGGAATGACAAGAGTGAATGAGCATTGAGGAATGGTTGGCCTGTATTTGTGGTGAAGGGGGTGCGGGCTTTGGAAGGAAAACTGCAAGATAAAAGTGTCAAAGCATAGATGCTTGCAGAGAGATAGAGTGAGTGTGCCTTCTGTCTCTTTGAAGGGAGATGTGAAAGAAGAACAACAGATCCACAGTCCTCAGGTGGGAGAAGCATGGAAGAGTATTCACCCCAAAATGAATATACTCACGCCATCTCAAAGCTTCTGAGTATGATATGATGCTTTGCAGGATGAAGGATTTGCCATGTTTGGTGCATAGATGTGCACAGTTGGGGAGGCGCTTGCCAGAATATCAAAAGCACACTCTTTAGAAGTTGTCCTTACAGCCGAAATGTCAGGCACTCTTTTGGGATTATGAGGTCTAGAAAAACCACCACAAGACACCTTATAACATGTCCTGCACCGGGGCAAAGAAATCATGGGCAGACCATCTCCCAAGAATCCTAACACAGGTTCCTTGTTTCCCCTCTCAATACCATAACCACAGTAGGCCTGTGTGCGAGGTTCCCTTTTGGCTGGTAATAGAAAGTGCCTGAAACCTGAACCCCAAGTCCTCCACTCCCCCCTTTGCCCCTAGCCTTTCGTGGTACCCCCGCTCGAAAGAAAGGGCGCAATAAACAAGAAAGTACATAGCACTCCCGAAAAAACACATGCTGCATCATTCTGCGCCTCCTAGCACCCCTGTAATAATGCACCCCAACACCCCTTTTGACACTGCACCCCCAAATTTACTCCCCCCCTTCCCCTTTACTACCACCACACTGGAGCTTGGGGGGGGGTGGCATAAAAATGATGGGGTCCGTCACCAAAACCCCCTTCCTTTGTAATCACCCCGTTTGTGGGTGGGGCACTCTGCTTGTTTGCCAGCATGGGCTGCGCTGCCCTATGCTTCCTCTCCTGCACCCCCTCTTGCGCACTGGCCTAGACCCCTCCTACACCTGAATCACTGCCACACCACCCCCTCTTGCTCTCTCCCCCTGCTCCATCTATGTCCCCCTTTCTCCTCTAACTCCCACCACCTACCTCTGCTATCCCCCTACTCCCCCTCTCTCACCCTTCCCTTCTTACTCTTCTCCTCAACCACCCCTGCTATCCTCCTAGGCTCCACCTACTCCCCCTCTATCTGCACCTCTCTTAGCCTGCTCTTCTTGCTCCGCCCTCCACCTCATGTGCTCCCTCTATTCCCGCCCTCTGACACAGCCTGCACCTATCCTTGCTCTCTCTGCACATACACACTTACCAACCACTTTGCAATCCACCATTCACAACTCCAGCCATGCTCTATACACAGACAGACAGATGTACTACTTACCAATTTACCAGCCATATCCGACTTACCTCTTCTTTGCCGCCATCAGTCACCTGGTGCCGAGCCTGGGATTCGAACCCTGGTTGTCTGGGTGGAAGTCAGGAACTTACCCACTGGACCACACCAGCTTCCATGTCTTTAGCTTGTCAAAACTTTCCTATATCATGGATATGAAGTGTCCTGTGCAGTGGAAGCCATAAGCAATGACATCACAACCTTTATGTTGCTGATAGGTTCTGTGGCACAGTCAAAACCCATCCAGGAGCTATGGCTCAGTGGCAAGGTCTAGTGCCTCTGGTGCAGTAGGCTATCCCTATATAGGGGTTCGAATCCAGCCAGCGCCTCCAAAGTACTTTTAGGTGGAACAAAATAAGTCATTTGATTTTTTTTATTTCGAAAGGTTATTTTTACTTTAACAATTTCAGGAATAATGTAAGTATTTTTGATTGCATTGTTAGCCCACATTTAGAAATTTTGCCCCCTCCACCCCACCTTCCCTCTCCCTCCTTTTGCTCAAGTAGCTACAATAGGAGCAAAGCCTTATCTTCATTAATCAATGTATTGGTTTTTTCCTCAAATTGGTGTTTTGGAGAAGAGAAATAAGGCCCAAAGAGGGGCAAAACTAAGCTGTATTGTGTGAGGTGGGTGCCATCCGTTTGCTTTGCTGTGCTGTGCTGTGCTGTGCAGCCAGGCCAGGGCTTTGGGACTGGGATTTTAAACACCCCATTCATAGTCTGCAGCTTTTACCATAAGCCCACGAACGCCCAAGTTCTGTATAGAGGATTACTGCAGGTAATTCTGGACCCTGCTAAATGAGGGTGGGGTCCTTATATGTAGGCCTTTGAGTGGAAAACCCCTTAGCCTAAGACAGTTTGGCAACTTTGGAAATCTGCTGAAGCCCATGTTTTGAAGGCCGTATAACAACATCACAGAGGAAGCTCAGCAAAGTAATCATGGGAGAACATTATTTGCATAGGACAGCCCCTTTCTCAATCCTATTATTATGCTGCAGTTGCCATGTAGCATTACTAGAGGGCAGCAGTTTGAAGATAAATCTACAGAGAGACTTTAAATCTGTTTGCTGAACTACTTCTTGTTGTTTTTTTATCAGCCTATAGAGTGGCGGACTGGAATGACAAGAGTGAATGAGCATTGAGGAATGGTTGGCCTGTATTTGTGGTGAAGGGGGTGCGGGCTTTGGAAGGAAAACTGCAAGATAAAAGTGTCAAAGCATAGATGCTTGCAGAGAGATAGAGTGAGTGTGCCTTCTGTCTCTTTGAAGGGACATGTGAAAGAAGAACAACAGATCCACAGTCCTCAGGTGGGAGAAGCATGGAAGAGTATTCACCCCAAAATGAATATACTCACGCCATCTCAAAGCTTCTGAGTATGATATGATGCTTTGCAGGATGAAGGATTTGCCATGTTTGGTGCATAGATGTGCACAGTTGGGGAGGCGCTTGCCAGAATATCAAAAGCACACTCTTTAGAAGTGTCCTTACAGCCGAAATGTCAGGCACTCTTTTGGGATTATGAGGTCTAGAAAAACCACCACAAGACACCTTATAACATGTCCTGCACCAGGGCAAAGAAATCATGGGCAGACCATCTCCCAAGAATCCTAACACAGGTTCCTTGTTTCCCCTCTCAATACCATAACCACAGTAGGCCTGTGTGCGAGGTTCCCTTTTGGCTGGTAATAGAAAGTGCCTGAAACCTGAACCCCAAGTCCTCCACTCCCCCCTTTGCCCCTAGCCTTTCGTGGTACCCCCGCTCGAAAGAAAGGGCGCAATAAACAAGAAAGTACATAGCACTCCCGAAAAAACACATGCTGCATCATTCTGCGCCTCCTTGCACCCCTGTAATAATGCACCCCAACACCCCTTTTGACACTGCACCCCCAAATTTACTCCCCCCCTTCCCCTTTACTACCACCACACTGGAGCTTGGGGGGGGGGGGTGGCATAAAAATGATGGGGTCCGTCACCAAAATCCCCCTCCTTTGTAATCACCCCGTTTGTGGGTGGGGCACTCTGCTTGTTTGCCAGCATGGGCTGCGCTGCCCTATGCTTCCTCTCCTGCACCCCCTCTTGCGCACTGGCCTAGACTCCTCCTACACCCCTTCTTCTCCTGAATCACTGCCACACCACCCCCTCTTGCTCTCTCCCCCTGCTCCATCTACGTCCCCCTTTCTCCTCTAACTCCCACCACCTACCTCTGCGATCCCCCTACTCCCCCTCTCTCACCCTTCCCTTCTTACTCTTCTCCTCAACCAACCCTGCTATCCTCTTCGGCTTAGCCTACTCCCCCTCTATCTGCACCTCTCTTAGCCTGCTCTTCTTGCTCCGCCCTCCACCTCATGTGCTCCCTCTATTCCCGCCCTCTGACACAGCCTGCACCTATCCTTGCTCTCTCTGCACATACACACTTACCAACCACTTTGCAATCCACCATTCACAAGTCCAGCCATGCTCTATACACAGACAGACAGACAGATGTACTACTTACCAATTTACCAGCCATCTCCGACTTACCTCTTCTTTGCCGCCATCAGTCACCTGGTGCCGAGCCCGGGATTCGAACCCTGGTTGTCTGGGTGGAAGTCAGGAACTTACCCACTGGACCACACTGGCTTCCATGTCTTTAGCTTGTCAAAACTTCCCTATATCATGGATATGAAGTGTCCTGTGCAGTGGAAGCCATAAGCAATGACATCACAACCTTTATGTTGCTGATAGGTTCTGTGGCACAGTTAAAACCCATCCAGGAGCTATGGCTCAGTGGCAAGGTCTAGTACCTCTGGTGCAGTAGGCTATCCCTATATAGGGGTTCGAATCCAGCCAGCGCCTCCAAAGTACTTTTAGGTGGAAAAAAATAAGTCATTTTTTTTTTTTTTTTTTGGAAAGGTTATTTTTACTTTAACAATTTCAGGAATAATGTAAGTATTTTTGTTTGCATTGTTAGCCCACATTTAGAAATCTTGCCCCCTCCACCCCACCTTCCCTCTCCCTCCTTTTGCTCAAGTAGCTACAATAGGAGCAAAGCCTTATCTTCATTAATCAATGTATTGTTTTTTTCCACAAATTGGTGTTTTGGAGAAGAGAAATAAGGCCCAAAGAGGGGCAAAACTAAGCTGTATTGTGTGAGGTGGGTGCCATCCGTTTGCTTTGCTGTGCTGTGCTGTGCAGCCAGGCCAGGGCTTTGGGACTGGGATTTTAAACACCCCATTCATAGTCTGCAGCTTTTACCATAAGCCCACGAACGCCCAAGTTCTGTATAGAGGATTACTGCAGGTAATTCTGGACCCTGCTAAATGAGGGTGGGGTCCTTATATGTAGGCCTTTGAGTGGAAAACCCCTTAGCCTAAGACAGTTTGGCAACTTTGGAAATCTGCTGAAGCCCATGTTTTGAAGGCCGTATCACAACATCACAGAGGAAGCTCAGCAAAGTAATCATGGGAGAACATTATTTGCATAGGACAGCCCCTTTCTCAATCCTATTATTATGCTGCAGTTGCCATGTAGCATTACTAGAGGGCAGCAGTTTGAAGATAAATCTACAGAGAGACTTTAAATCTGTTTGCTGAACTACTTCTTGTTGTTTTTTTATCAGCCTATAGAGTGGCGGACTGGAATGACAAGAGTGAATGAGCATTGAGGAATGGTTGGCCTGTATTTGTGGTGAAGGGGGTGCGGGCTTTGGAAGGAAAACTGCAAGATAAAAGTGTCAAAGCATAGATGCTTGCAGAGAGATAGAGTGAGTGTGCCTTCTGTCTCTTTGAAGGGACATGTGAAAGAAGAACAACAGATCCACAGTCCTCAGGTGGGAGAAGCATGAAGAGTATTCACCCCAAAATGAATATACTCACGCCATCTCAAAGCTTCTGAGTATGATATGATGCTTTGCAGGATGAAGGATTTGCCATGTTTGGTGCATAGATGTGCACAGTTGGGGAGGCGCTTGCCAGAATATCAAAAGCACACTCTTTAGAAGTGTCCTTACAGCCGAAATGTCAGGCACTCTTTTGGGATTATGAGGTCTAGAAAAACCACCACAAGACACCTTATAACATGTCCTGCACTGGGGCAAAGAAATCATGGGCAGACCATCTCCCAAGAATCCTAACACAGGTTCCTTGTTTCCCCTCTCAATACCATAACCACAGTAGGCCTGTGTGCGAGGTTCCCTTTTGGCTGGTCATAGAAAGTGCCTGAAACCTGAACCCCAAGTCCTCCACTCCCCCCTTTGCCCCTAGCCTTTCGTGGTACCTCCGCTCGAAAGAAAGGGCGCAATAAACAAGAAAGTACATAGCACTCCCGAAAAAACACATGCTGCATCATTCTGCGCCTCCTAGCACCCCTGTAATAATGCACCCCAACACCCCTTTTGACACTGCACCCCCAAATTTACTCCCCCCCTTCCCCTTTACTACCACCACACTGGAGCTTGGGGGGGGGGGGGTGGCATAAAAATGATGGGGTCCGTCACCAAAACCCCCCTCCTTTGTAATCACCCCGTTTGTGGGTGGGGCACTCTGCTTGTTTGCCAGCATGGGCTGCGCTATGCTTCCTCTCCTGCACCCCCTCTTGCGCACTGGCCTAGACTCCTCCTACACCCCTTCTTCTCTTGAATCAATGCCACACCACCCCCTCTTGCTCTCTCCCCCTGCTCCATCTACGTCCCCCTTTCTCCTCTAACTCCCACCACCTACCTCTGCTATCCCCCTACTCCCCCTCTTCCCTTCTTACTCTTCTCCTCAACCACCCCTGCTATCCTCCTAGGCTCCGCCTACTCCCCCTCTATCTGCACCTCTCTTAGCCTGCTCTTCTTGCTCTGCCCTCCACCTCATGTGCTCCCTCTATTCCCACCCTCTGACACAGCCTGCACCTATCCTTGCGCTCTCTGCACATACACACTTACCAACCACTTTGCAATCCACCATTCACAAGTCCAGCCATGCTCTATACACAGACAGACAGATGTACTACTTACCAATTTACCAGCCATCTCCGACTTACCTCTTCTTTGCCGCCATCAGTCACCTGGTGCCGAGGCCGGGATTCGAACCCTGGTTGTCTGGGTGGAAGTCAGGAACTTACCCACTGGACCACACTGGCTTCCATGTCTTTAGCTTGTCAAAACTTCCCTATATCATGGATATGAAGTGTCCTGTGCAGTGGAAGCCATAAGCAATGACATCACAACCTTTATGTTGCTGATAGGTTCTGTGGCACAGTCAAAACCCATCCAGGAGCTATGGTCAGTGGCAAGGTCTAGTGCCTCTGGTGCAGTAGGCTATCCATATATAGGGGTTCGAATCCAGCCAGCGCCTCCAAAGTACTTTTAGGTGGAAAAAAATAAGTCATTTGATTTTTTTTATTTCGAAAGGTTATTTTTACTTTAACAATTTCAGGAATAATGTAAGTATTTTTGTTTGCATTGTTAGCCCACATTTAGAAATCTTGCCCCCTCCACCCCACCTTCCCTCTCCCTCCTTTTGCTCAAGTAGCTACAATAGGAGCAAAGCCTTATCTTCATTAATCAATGTATTGTTTTTTTCCTCAAATTGGTGTTTTGGAGAAGAGAAATAAGGCCCAAAGAGGGGCAAAACTAAGCTGTATTGTGTGAGGTGGGTGCCATCCGTTTGCTTTGCTGTGCTGTGCTGTGCAGCCAGGCCAGGGCTTTGGGACTGGGATTTTAAACACCCCATTCATAGTCTGCAGCTTTTACCATAAGCCCACGAACGCCCAAGTTCTGTATAGAGGATTACTGCAGGTAATTCTGGACCCTGCTAAATGAGGGTGGGGTCCTTATATGTAGGCCTTTGAGTGGAAAACCCCTTAGCCTAAGACAGTTTGGCAACTTTGGAAATCTGCTGAAGCCCATGTTTTGAAGGCCGTATCACAACATCACAGAGGAAGCTCAGCAAAGTAATCATGGGAGAACATTATTTGCATAGGACAGCCCCTTTCTCAATCCTATTATTATGCTGCAGTTGCCATGTAGCATTACTAGAGGGCAGCAGTTTGAAGATAAATCTACAGAGAGACTTTAAATCTGTTTGCTGAACTACTTCTTGTTGTTTTTTTATCAGCCTATAGAGTGGCGGACTGGAATGACAAGAGTGAATGAGCATTGAGGAATGGTTGGCCTGTATTTGTGGTGAAGGGGGTGCGGGCTTTGGAAGGAAAACTGCAAGATAAAAGTGTCAAAGCATAGATGCTTGCAGAGAGATAGAGTGAGTGTGCCTTCTGTCTCTTTGAAGGGACATGTGAAAGAAGAACAACAGATACACAGTCCTCAGGTGGGAGAAGCATGAAGAGTATTCACCCCAAAATGAATATACTCACGCCATCTCAAAGCTTCTGAGTATGATATGATGCTTTGCAGGATGAAGGATTTGCCATGTTTGGTGCATAGATGTGCACAGTTGGGGAGGCGCTTGCCAGAATATCAAAAGCACACTCTTTAGAAGTGTCCTTACAGCCGAAATGTCAGGCACTCTTTTGGGATTATGAGGTCTAGAAAAACCACCACAAGACACCTTATAACATGTCCTGCACCGGGGCAAAGAAATCATGGGCAGACCATCTCCCAAGAATCCTAACACAGGTTCCTTGTTTCCCCTCTCAATACCATAACCACAGTAGGCCTGTGTGCGAGGTTCCCTTTTGGCTGGTCATAGAAAGTGCCTGAAACCTGAACCCCAAGTCCTCCACTCCCCCCTTTGCCCCTAGCCTTTCGTGGTACCCCCGCTCGAAAGAAAGGGCGCAATAAACAAGAAAGTACATAGCACTCCCGAAAAAACACATGCTGCATCATTCTGCGCCTCCTAGCACCCCTGTAATAATGCACCCCAACACCCCTTTTGACACTGCACCCCCAAATTTACTCCCCCCCTTCCCCTTTACTACCACCACACTGGAGCTTGGGGGGGGGTGGCATAAAAATGATGGGGTCCGTCACCAAAACCCCCCTCCTTTGTAATCACCCCGTTTGTGGGTGGGGCACTCTGCTTGTTTGCCAGCATGGGCTGCGCTGCCCTATGCTTCCTCTCCTGCACCCCCTCTTGCGCACTGGCCTAGACTCCTCCTACACCCCTTCTTCTCTTGAATCAATGCCACACCACCCCCTCTTGCTCTCTCCCCATGCTCCATCTACGTCCCCCTTTCTCCTCTAACTCCCACCACCTACCTCTGCTATCCCCCTACTCCCCCTCTCTCACCCTTCCCACTCTTCTCCTCAACCACCCCTGCTATCCTCCTAGGCTCCGCCTACTCCCCCTCTATCTGCACCTCTCTTAGCCTGCTCTTCTTGCTCCGCCCTCCACCTCATGTGCTCCCTCTATTCCCGCCCTCTGACACAGCCTGTACCTATCCTTGCGCTCTCTGCACATACACACTTACCAACCACTTTGCAATCCACCATTCACAAGTCCAGCCATGCTCTATACACAGACAGACAGACAGATGTACTACTTACCAATTTACCAGCCATCTCCGACTTACCTCTTCTTTGCCGCCATCAGTCACCTGGTGCCGAGCCCGTGATTCAAACCCTGGTTGTATGGGTGGAAGTCAGGAACTTACCCACTGGACCACACCGGCTTCCATGTCTTTAGCTTGTCAAAACTTCCCTATATCATGGATATGAAGTGTCCTGTGCAGTGGAAGCCATAAGCAATGACATCACAACCTTTATGTTGCTGATAGGTTCTGTGGCACAGTCAAAACCCATCCAGGAGCTATGGCTCAGTGGCAAGGTCTAGTGCCTCTGGTGCAGTAGGCTATCCCTATATAGGGGTTCGAATCCAGCCAGCGACTCCAAAGTACTTTTAGGTGGAAAAAAATAAGTCATTTGTTTGTTTTTTATTTCGAAAGGTTATTTTTACTTTAACAATTTCAGGAATAATGTAAGTATTTTTGTTTGCATTGTTAGCCCACTTTTAGAAATCTTGCCCCCTCCTCCCCACCTTCCCTCTCCCTCATTTTGCTCAAGTAGCTACAATAGGAGCAAAGCCTTATCTTCATTAATCAATGTATTGTTTTTTTCCTCAAATTGGTGTTTTGGAGAAGAGAAATAAGGCCCAAAGAGGGGCAAAACTAAGCTGTATTGTGTGAGGTGGGTGCCATCCGTTTGCTTTGCTGTGCTGTGCTGTGCTGTGCAGCCAGGCCAGGGCTTTGGGACTGAGATTTTAAACACCCCATTCATAGTCTGCAGCTTTTACCATAAGCCCACGAACGCCCAAGTTCTGTATAGAGGATTACTGCAGGTAATTCTGGACCCTGCTAAATGAGGGTGGGGTCCTTATATGTAGGCCTTTGAGTGGAAAACCCCTTAGCCTAAGACAGTTTGGCAACTTTGGAAATCTGCTGAAGCCCATGTTTTGAAGGCCGTATCACAACATCACAGAGGAAGCTCAGCAAAGTAATCATGGGAGAACATTATTTGCATAGGACAGCCCCTTTCTCAATCCTATTATTATGCTGCAGTTGCCATGTAGCATTACTAGAGGGCAGCAGTTTGAAGATAAATCTACAGAGAGACTTTAAATCTGTTTGCTGAACTACTTCTTGTTCTTGTTGTTTTTTTATCAGCCTATAGAGTGGCGGACTGGAATGACAAGAGTGAATGAGCATTGAGGAATGGTTGGCCTGTATTTGTGGTGAAGGGGGTGCGGGCTTTGGAAGGAAAACTGCAAGATAAAAGTGTCAAAGCATACATGCTTGCAGAGAGATAGAGTGAGTGTGCCTTCTGTCTCTTTGAAGGGACATGTGAAAGAAGAACAACAGATCCACAGTCCTCAGGTAGGAGAAGCATGGAAGAGTATTCACCTCAAAATGAATATACTCACGCCATCTCAAAGCTTCTGAGTATGATATGATGCTTTCCAGGATGAAGGATTTGCCATGTTTGGTGCATAGATGTGCACAGTTGGGGAGGCGCTTGCCAGAATATCAAAAGCACACTCTTTAGAAGTGTCCTTACAGCTGAAATGTCAGGCACTCTTTTGGGATTATGAGGTCTAGAAAAACCACCACAAGACACCTTATAACATGTCCTGCACCGGGGAAAGAAATCATGGGCAGACCATCTCCCAAGAATCCTAACACAGGTTCCTTGTTTCCCCTCTCAATACCATAACCACAGTAGGCCTGTGTGCGAGGTTCCCTTTTGGCTGGTAATAGAAAGTGCCTGAAACCTGAACCCCAAGTCCTCCACTCCCCCCTTTGCCCCTAGCCTTTCGTAGTACCCCCGCTCGAAAGAAAGGGCGCAATAAACAAGAAAGTACATAGCACTCCCGAAAAAAACACATGCTGCATCATTCTGCGCCTCCTAGTACCCCTGCAATAATGCACCCCAACACCCCTTTTGACACTGCACCCCCAAATTTACTCCCCCCCCTTCCCCTTTACTACCACCACACTGGAGCTTGGGGGGGGTGGCATAAAAATGATGGGGTCCGTCACCAAAACCCCCCTCCTTTGTAATCACCCCGTTTGTGGGTGGGGCACTCTGCTTGTTTGCCAGCATGGGCTGCGCTGCCCTATGCTTCCTCTCCTGCACCCCATCTTGCGCACTGGCCTAGACTCCTCCTACACCCCTTCTTCTCCTGAATCACTGCCACACCACCCCCTCTTGCTCTCTCCCCCTGCTCGATCTACGTCCCCCTTTCCCCTCTAACTCCCACCACCTACCTTTGCTATCCCCCTACTCCCCCTTCCCACTCTTCTCCTCAACCACCCCTGCTATCCTCCTAGGCTCCGCCTACTCCCCCTCTATCTGCACCTCTCTTAGCCTGCTCTTCTTGCTCAGCCCTCCACCTCATGTGCTCCCTCTATTCCCGCCCTCTGACATATCCTGCACCTATCCTTGCTCTCTCTGCACCTACACACTTACCAACCACTTTGCAATCCACCATTCACAAGTCCAGCCATGCTCTATACACAGTCAGACAGACAGATGTACTACTTACCAATTTACCAGCCATCTCCGACTTACCTCTTCTTTGCCGCCATCAGTCACCTGGTGCCCAGCCCGGGATTCGAACCCTGGTTGTCTGGGTGGAAGTCAGGAACTTACCCACTGGACCACACTGGCTTCCATGTCTTTAGCTTGTCAAAACTTCCCTATATCATGGATATGAAGTGTCCTGTGCAGTGGAAGCCATAAGCAATGACATCACAACCTTTATGTTGCTGATAGGTTCTGTGGCACAGTCAAAACCCATCCAGGAGCTATGGCTCAGTGGCAAGGTCTAGTGCCTCTGGTGCAGTAGGCTATCCTTATATAGGGGTTCGAATCCAGCCAGCGCCTCCAAAGTACTTTTAGGTGGAAAAAAATAAGTCATTTGATTTTTTTTTATTTCGAAAGGTTATTTTTCCTTTAACAATTTCAGGAATAATGTAAGTATTTTTGTTTGCATTGTTAGCCCACATTTAGAAATCTTGCCCCCTCCACCCCACCTTCCCTCTCCCTCCTTTTGCTCAAGTAGCTACAATAGGAGCAAAGCCTTATCTTCATTAATCAATGTATTGTTTTTTTCCTCAAATTGGTGTTTTGGAGAAGAGAAATAAGGCCCAAAGAGGGGCAAAACTAAGCTGTATTGTGTGAGGTGGGTGCCATCCATTTGCTTTGCTGTGCTGTGCTGTGTTGTGTTGTGCTGTGCTGTGCAGCCAGGCCAGGGCTTTGGGACTGGGATTTTAAACACCCCATTCATAGTCTGCAGCTTTTACCATAAGCCCACGAACGCCCAAGTTCTGTATAGAGGATTACTGCAGGTAATTCTGGACCCTGCTAAATGAGGGTGGGGTCCTTATATGTAGGCCTTTGAGTGGAAA
Organism: Pleurodeles waltl; assembly: GCF_031143425.1. Taxonomy (NCBI): domain Eukaryota; kingdom Metazoa; phylum Chordata; class Amphibia; order Caudata; family Salamandridae; genus Pleurodeles; species Pleurodeles waltl. The sequence continues at coordinate 868,591,069 of NC_090445.1, read as the reverse complement.
ACCCCTTAGCCTAAGACAGTTTGGCAACTTTGGAAATCTGCTGAAGCCCATGTTTTGAAGGCCGTATCACAACATCACAGAGGAAGCTCAGCAAAGTAATCATGGGAGAACATTATTTGCATAGGACAGCCCCTTTTTCAATCCTATTATTATGCTGCAGTTGCCATGTAGCATTACTAGAGGGCAGCAGTTTGAAGATAAATCTACAGAGAGACTTTAAATCTGTTTGCTGAACTACTTCTTGTTCTTGTTGTTTTTTTATCAGCCTATAGAGTGGCGGACTGGAATGACAAGAGTGAATGAGCATTGAGGAATGGTTGGCCTGTATTTGTGGTGAAGGGGGTGCGGGCTTTGGAAGGAAAACTGCAAGATAAAAGTGTCAAAGCATAGATGCTTGCAGAGAGATAGAGTGAGTGTGCCTTCTGTCTCTTTGAAGGGACATGTGAAAGAAGAACAACAGATCCACAGTCCTCAGGTGGGAGAAGCATGGAAGAGTATTCACCCCAAAATGAATATACTCACGCCATCTCAAAGCTTCGGAGTATGATATGATGCTTTGCAGGATGAAGGATTTGCCATGTTTGGTGCATAGATGTGCACAGTTGGGGAGGCGCTTGCCAGAATATCAAAAGCACACTCTTTAGAAGTGTCCTTACAGCCGAAATGTCAGGCACTCTTTTGGGATTATGAGGTCTAGAAAAACCGCCACAAGACACCTTATAACATGTCCTGCACCGGGGCAAAGAAATCATGGGCAGACCATCTCCCAAGAATCCTAACACAGGTTCCTTGTTTCCCCTCTCAATACCATAACCACAGTAGGCCTGTGTGCGAGGTTCCCTTTTGGCTGGTAATAGAAAGTGCCTGAAACCTGAACCCCAAGTCCTCCACTCCCCCCTTTGCCCCTAGCCTTTCGTGGTACCCCCGCTCGAAAGAAAGGGCGCAATAAACAAGAAAGTACATAGCACTCCCGAAAAAACACATGCTGCATCATTCTGCGCCTCCTAGCACCCCTGTAATAATGCACCCCAACACCCCTTTTGACACTGCACCCCCAAATTTACTCCCCCCCTTCCCCTTTACTACCACCACACTGGAGCTTGGGTGGGCGGTGGCATAAAAATGATGGGGTCCGTCACCAAAACCCCCCTCCTTTGTAATCACCCCGTTTGTGGGTGGGGCACTCTGCTTGTTTGCCAGCATGGGCTGCGCTGCCCTATGCTTCCTCTCCTGCACCCCCTCTTGCACACTGGCCTAGACTCCTCCTACACCCCTTCTTCTCCTGAATCACTGCCACACCACCCCCTCTTGCTCTCTCCCACTGCTCCATCTACGTCCCCCTTTCTCCTCTAACTCCCACCACCTTCCTCTGCTATCCCCCTACTCACCCTACCTTCTCTTCTCCTCAACCACCCCTGCTATCCTCCTAGGCTCCGCCTACTCCCCCTCTATCTGCACCTCTCTTAGCCTGCTCTTCTTGCTCCGCCCTCCACCTCATGTGCTCCCTCTATTCCCGCCCTCTGACACAGCCTGCACCTATCCTTGCTCTCTCTGCACCTACACACTTACCAACCACTTTGCAATCCACCATTCACAAGTCCAGCCATGCTCTATACACAGACAGACAGACAGATGTACTACTTACCAATTTACCAGCCATCTCCGACTTACCTCTTCTTTGCCGCCATCAGTCACCTGGTGGCGAGCCCGGGATTCGAACCCTGGTTGTCTGGGTGGAAGTCAGGAACTTACCCACTGGACCACACTGGCTTCCATGTCTTTAGCTTGTCAAAACTTCCCTATATCATGGATATGAAGTGTCCTGTGCAGTGGAAGCCATAAGCAATGACATCACAACCTTTATGTTGCTGATAGGTTCTGTGGCACAGTCAAAACCCATCCAGGAGCTATGGCTCAGTGGCAAGGTCTAGTGCCTCTGGTGCAGTAGGCTATCCTTATATAGGGGTTCAAATCCAGCCAGCGCCCCCAAAGTACTTTTAGGTGGAAAAAAATAAGTCATTTGATTTTTTTTATTTCGAAAGGTTATTTTTACTTTAACAATTTCAGGAATAATGTAAGTATTTTTGTTTGCATTGTTAGCCCACATTTAGAAATCTTGCCCCCTCCACCCCACCTTCCCTCTCCCTCCTTTTGCTCAAGTAGCTACAATAGGAGCAAAGCCTTATCTTCATTAATCAATGTATTGGTTTTTTCCTCAAATTGGTGTTTTGGAGAAGAGAAATAAGGCCCAAAGAGGGGCAAAACTAAGCTGTATTGTGTGAGGTGGGTGCCATCCGTTTGCTTTGCTGTGCTGTGCTGTGCAGCCAGGCCAGGGCTTTGGGACTGGGATTTTAAACACCCCATTCATAGTCTGCAGCTTTTACCATAAGCCCACGAACGCCCAAGTTCTGTATAGAGGATTACAGCAGGTAATTCTGGACCCTGCTAAATGAGGGTGGGGTCCTTATATGTAGGCCTTTGAGTGGAAAACCCCTTAGCCTCAGACAGTTTGACAACTTTGGAAATCTGCTGAAGCCCATGTTTTGAAGGCCGTATCACAACATCACAGAGGAAGCTCAGCAAAGTAATCATGGGAGAACATTATTTGCATAGGACAGCCCCTTTCTCAATCCTATTATTATGCTGCAGTTGCCATGTAGCATTACTAGAGGGCAGCAGTTTGAAGATAAATCTACAGAGAGACTTTAAATCTGTTTGCTGAACTACTTCTTGTTCTTGTTGTTTTTTTATCAGCCTATAGAGTGGCGGACTGGAATGACAAGAGTGAATGAGCATTGAGGAATGGTTGGCCTGTATTTGTGGTGAAGGGGGTGCGGGCTTTGGAAGGAAAACTGCAAGATAAAAGTGTCAAAGCATAGATGCTTGTAGAGAGATAGAGTGAGTGTGCCTTCTGTCTCTTTGAAGGGACATGTGAAAGAAGAACAACAGATCCACAGTCCACAGGTGGGAGAAGCATGGAAGAGTATTCACCCCAAAATGAATATACTCACGCCATCTCAAAGCTTCTGAGTATGATATGATGCTTTGCAGGATGAAGGATTTGCCATGTTTGGTGCATAGATGTGCACAGTTGGGGAGGCGCTTGCCAGAATATCAAAAGCACACTCTTTAGAAGTGTCCTTACAGCCGAAATGTCAGGCACTCTTTTGGGATTATGAGGTCTAGAAAAACCACCACAAGACACCTTATAACATGTCCTGCACCGGGGCAAAGAAATCATGGGCAGACCATCTCCCAAGAATCCTAACACAGGTTCCTTGTTTCCCCTCTCAATACCATAACCACAGTAGGCCTGTGTGCGAGGTTCCCTTTTGGCTGGTAATAGAAAGTGCCTGAAACCTGAACCCCAAGTCCTCCACTCCCCCCTTTGCCCCTAGCCTATCGTGGTACCCCCGCTCGAAAGAAAGAGCGCAATAAACAAGAAAGTACATAGCACTCCTGAAAAAACACATGCTGCATCATTCTGCGCCTTCTAGCACCCCTGTAATAATGCACCCCAACACCCCTTTTGACACTGCACCCCCAAATTTACTCCCCCCCTTCCCCTTTACTACCACCACACTGGAGCTTGGGGGGGGGGGTGGCATAAAAATGATGGGGTCCGTCACCAAAACCCCCCTCCTTTGTAATCACCCCGCTTGTGGGTGGGGCACTCTGCTTGTTTGCCAGCATGGGCTGCGCTGCCCTATGCTTCCTCTCCTGCACCCCGGCCTAGACTCCTCCTACACCCCTTCTTCTCCTGAATCACTGCCACACCACCCCCTCTTGCTCTCTCCCCCTGCTCCATCTACGTCCCCCTTTCCCCTCTAACTCCCACCACCTACCTTTGCTATCCCCCTACTCCCCCTCTCTCACCCTTCCCTTCTTACTCTTCTCCTCAACCACCCCTGCTATCCTCCTAGGCTCCGCCTACTCCCCCTCTATCTGCACCTCTCTTAGCCTGCTCTTCTTGCTCCGCCCTCCACCTCATGTGCTCCCTCTATTCCCGCCCTCTGACACATCCTGCACCTATCCTTGCTCTCTCTGCACCTACACACTTACCAACCACTTTGCAATCCACCATTCACAAGTCCAGCCATGCTCTATACACAGACAGACAGACAGATGTACTACTTACCAATTTACCAGCCATCTCCGACTTTCCTCTTCTTTGCCGCCATCAGTCACCTGGTGCCCAGCCCGGGATTCGAACCCTGGTTGTCTGGGTGGAAGTCAGGAACTTACCCACTGGACCACACTGGCTTCCATGTCTTTAGCTTGTCAAAACTTCCCTATATCATGGATATGAAGTGTCCTGTGCAGTGGAAGCCATAAGCAATGACATCACAACCTTTATGTTGCTGATAGGTTCTGTGGCACAGTCAAAACCCATCCAGGAGCTATGGCTCAGTGGCAAGGTCTAGTGCCTCTGGTGCAGTAGGCTATCCTTATATAGGGGTTCGAATCCAGCCAGCGCCTCCGAAGTACTTTTAGGTGGAAAAAAATAAGTCATTTGATTTTTTTTATTTCGAAATGTTATTTTTCCTTCAACAATTTCAGGAATAATGTAAGTATTTTTGTTTGCATTGTTAGCCCACATTTAGAAATCTTGCCCCCTCCACCCCACCTTCCCTCTCCCTCCTTTTGCTCAAGTAGCTACAATAGGAGCAAAGCCTTATCTTCATTAATCAATGTATTGTTTTTTTCCTCAAATTGGTGTTTTGGAGAAGACAAATAAGGCCCAAAGAGGGGCAAAACTAAGCTGTATTGTGTGAGGTGGGTGCCATCCATTTGCTTTGCTGTGCTGTGCTGTGTTGTGATGTGCTGTGCTGTGCAGCCAGGCCAGGGCTTTGGGACTGGGATTTTAAACACCCCATTCATAGTCTGCAGCTTTTACCATAAGCCCACGAACGCCCAAGTTCTGTATAGAGGATTACTGCAGGTAATTCTGGACCCTGCTAAATGAGGGTGGGGTCCTTATATGTAGGCCTTTGAGTGGAAAACCCCTTAGCCTAAGACAGTTTGGCAACTTTGGAAATCTGCTGAAGCCCATGTTTTGAAGGCCGTATCACAACATCACAGAGGAAGCTCAGCAAAGTAATCATGGGAGAACATTATTTGCATAGGACAGCCCCTTTTTCAATCCTATTATTATGCTGCAGTTGCCATGTAGCATTACTAGAGGGCAGCAGTTTGAAGATAAATCTACAGAGAGACTTTAAATCTGTTTGCTGAACTACTTCTTGTTCTTGTTGTTTTTTTATCAGCCTATAGAGTGGCGGACTGGAATGACAAGAGTGAATGAGCATTGAGGAATGGTTGGCCTGTATTTGTGGTGAAGGGGGTGCGGGCTTTGGAAGGAAAACTGCAAGATAAAAGTGTCAAAGCATAGATGCTTGCAGAGAGATAGAGTGAGTGTGCCTTCTGTCTCTTTGAAGGGACATGTGAAAGAAGAACAACAGATCCACAGTCCTCAGGTGGGAGAAGCATGGAAGAGTATTCACCCCAAAATGAATATACTCACGCCATCTCAAAGCTTCGGAGTATGATATGATGCTTTGCAGGATGAAGGATTTGCCATGTTTGGTGCATAGATGTGCACAGTTGGGGAGGCGCTTGCCAGAATATCAAAAGCACACTCTTTAGAAGTGTCCTTACAGCCGAAATGTCAGGCACTCTTTTGGGATTATGAGGTCTAGAAAAACCGCCACAAGACACCTTATAACATGTCCTGCACCGGGGCAAAGAAATCATGGGCAGACCATCTCCCAAGAATCCTAACACAGGTTCCTTGTTTCCCCTCTCAATACCATAACCACAGTAGGCCTGTGTGCGAGGTTCCCTTTTGGCTGGTAATAGAAAGTGCCTGAAACCTGAACCCCAAGTCCTCCACTCCCCCCTTTGCCCCTAGCCTTTCGTGGTACCCCCGCTCGAAAGAAAGGGCGCAATAAACAAGAAAGTACATAGCACTCCCGAAAAAACACATGCTGCATCATTCTGCGCCTCCTAGCACCCCTGTAATAATGCACCCCAACACCCCTTTTGACACTGCACCCCCAAATTTACTCCCCCCCTTCCCCTTTACTACCACCACACTGGAGCTTGGGTGGGCGGTGGCATAAAAATGATGGGGTCCGTCACCAAAACCCCCCTCCTTTGTAATCACCCCGTTTGTGGGTGGGGCACTCTGCTTGTTTGCCAGCATGGGCTGCGCTGCCCTATGCTTCCTCTCCTGCACCCCCTCTTGCACACTGGCCTAGACTCCTCCTACACCCCTTCTTCTCCTGAATCACTGCCACACCACCCCCTCTTGCTCTCTCCCACTGCTCCATCTACGTCCCCCTTTCTCCTCTAACTCCCACCACCTTCCTCTGCTATCCCCCTACTCCCCCTACCTTCTCTTCTCCTCAACCACCCCTGCTATCCTCCTAGGCTCCGCCTACTCCCCCTCTATCTGCACCTCTCTTAGCCTGCTCTTCTTGCTCCGCCCTCCACCTCATGTGCTCCCTCTATTCCCGCCCTCTGACACAGCCTGCACCTATCCTTGCTCTCTCTGCACCTACACACTTACCAACCACTTTGCAATCCACCATTCACAAGTCCAGCCATGCTCTATACACAGACAGACAGACAGATGTACTACTTACCAATTTACCAGCCATCTCCGACTTACCTCTTCTTTGCCGCCATCAGTCACCTGGTGGCGAGCCCGGGATTCGAACCCTGGTTGTCTGGGTGGAAGTCAGGAACTTACCCACTGGACCACACTGGCTTCCATGTCTTTAGCTTGTCAAAACTTCCCTATATCATGGATATGAAGTGTCCTGTGCAGTGGAAGCCATAAGCAATGACATCACAACCTTTATGTTGCTGATAGGTTCTGTGGCACAGTCAAAACCCATCCAGGAGCTATGGCTCAGTGGCAAGGTCTAGTGCCTCTGGTGCAGTAGGCTATCCTTATATAGGGGTTCAAATCCAGCCAGCGCCCCCAAAGTACTTTTAGGTGGAAAAAAATAAGTCATTTGATTTTTTTTATTTCGAAAGGTTATTTTTACTTTAACAATTTCAGGAATAATGTAAGTATTTTTGTTTGCATTGTTAGCCCACATTTAGAAATCTTGCCCCCTCCACCCCACCTTCCCTCTCCCTCCTTTTGCTCAAGTAGCTACAATAGGAGCAAAGCCTTATCTTCATTAATCAATGTATTGTTTTTTTCCTCAAATTGGTGTTTTGGAGAAGAGAAATAAGGCCCAAAGAGGGGCAAAACTAAGCTGTATTGTGTGAGGTGGGTGCCATCCATTTGCTTTGCTGTGCTGTGCTGTGTTGTGTTGTGCTGTGCTGTGCAGCCAGGCCAGGGCTTTGGGACTGGGATTTTAAACACCCCATTCATAGTCTGCAGCTTTTACCATAAGCCCACGAACGCCCAAGTTCTGTATAGAGGATTACTGCAGGTAATTCTGGACCCTGCTAAATGAGGGTGGGGTCCTTATATGTAGGCCTTTGAGTGGAAAACCCCTTAGCCTAAGACAGTTTGGCAACTTTGGAAATCTGCTGAAGCCCATGTTTTGAAGGCCGTATCACAACATCACAGAGGAAGCTCAGCAAAGTAATCATGGGAGAACATTATTTGCATAGGACAGCCCCTTTTTCAATCCTATTATTATGCTGCAGTTGCCATGTAGCATTACTAGAGGGCAGCAGTTTGAAGATAAATCTACAGAGAGACTTTAAATCTGTTTGCCGAACTACTTCTTGTTCTTGTTGTTTTTTTATCAGCCTATAGAGTGGCGGACTGGAATGACAAGAGTGAATGAGCATTGAGGAATGGTTGGCCTGTATTTGTGGTGAAGGGGGTGCGGGCTTTGGAAGGAAAACTGCAAGATAAAAGTGTCAAAGCATAGATGCTTGCAGAGAGATAGAGTGAGTGTGCCTTCTGTCTCTTTGAAGGGACATGTGAAAGAAGAACAACAGATCCACAGTCCTCAGGTGGGAGAAGCATGGAAGAGTATTCACCCCAAAATGAATATACTCACGCCATCTCAAAGCTTCTGAGTATGATATGATGCTTTGCAGGATGAAGGATTTGCCATGTTTGGTGCATAGATGTGCACAGTTGGGGAGGCGCTTGCCAGAATATCAAAAGCACACTCTTTAGAAGTGTCCTTACAGCCGAAATGTCAGGCACTCTTTTGGGATTATGAGGTCTAGAAAAACCGCCACAAGACACCTTATAACATGTCCTGCACCGTGGCAAAGAAATCATGGGCAGACCATCTCCCAAGAATCCTAACACAGGTTCCTTGTTTCCCCTCTCAATACCATAACCACAGTAGGCCTGTGTGCGAGGTTCCCTTTTGGCTGGTAATAGAAAGTGCCTGAAACCTGAACCCCAAGTCCTCCACTCCCCCCTTTGCGCCTAGCCTTTCGTGGTACCCCAGCTCGAAAGAAAGGGCGCAATAAACAAGAAAGTACATAGCACTCCCGAAAAAACACATGCTGCATCATTCTGCGCCTCCTAGCACCCCTGTAATAATGCACCCCAACACCCCTTTTGACACTGCACCCCCAAATTTACTCCCCCCCTTCCCCTTTACTACCACCACACTGGAGCTTGGGTGGGCGGTGGCATAAAAATGATGGGGTCCGTCACCAAAACCCCCCTCCTTTGTAATCACCCCGTTTGTGGGTGGGGCACTCTGCTTGTTTGCCAGCATGGGCTGCGCTGCCCTATGCTTCCTCTCCTGCACCCCCTCTTGCGCACTGGCCTAGACTCCTCCTACACCCCTTCTTCTCCTGAATCACTGCCACACCACCCCCTCTTGCTCTCTCCCACTGCTCCATCTACGTCCCCCTTTCTCCTCTAACTCCCACCACCTTCCTCTGCTATCCCCCTACTCCCCCTACCTTCTCTTCTCCTCAACCACCCCTGCTATCCTCCTAGGCTCCGCCTACTCCCCCTCTATCTGCACCTCTCTTAGCCTGCTCTTCTTGCTCCGCCCTCCACCTCATGTGCTCCCTCTATTCCCGCCCTCTGACACAGCCTGCACCTATCCTTGCTCTCTCTGCACCTACACACTTACCAACCACTTTGCAATCCACCATTCACAAGTCCAGCCATGCTCTATACACAGACAGACAGACAGATGTACTACTTACCAATTTACCAGCCATCTCCGACTTACCTCTTCTTTGCCGCCATCAGTCACCTGGTGCCGAGCCTGGGATTCGAACCCTGGTTGTCTGGGTGGAAGTCAGGAACTTACCCACTGGACCACACTGGCTTCCATGTCTTTAGCTTGTCAAAACTTCCCTATATCATGGATATGAAGTGTCCTGTGCAGTGGAAGCCATAAGCAATGACATCACAACCTTTATGTTGCTGATAGGTTCTGTGGCACAGTCAAAACCCATCCAGGAGCTATGGCTCAGTGGCAAGGTCTAGTGCCTCTGGTGCAGTAGGCTATCCCTATATAGGGGTTCGAATCCAGCCAGCGCCTCCAAAGTACTTTTAGGTGGAAAAAAATAAGTCATTTGATTTTTTTTATTTCGAAAGGTTATTTTTCCTTTAACAATTTCAGGAATAATGTAAGTATTTTTGTTTGCATTGTTAGCCCACATTTAGAAATCTTGCCCCCTCCACCCCACCTTCCCTCTCCCTCCTTTTGCTCAAGTAGCTACAATAGGAGCAAAGCCTTATCTTCATTAATCAATGTATTGTTTTTTTCCTCAAATTGGTGTTTTGGAGAAGAGAAATAAGGCCCAAAGAGGGGCAAAACTAAGCTGTATTGTGTGAGGTGGGTGCCATCCATTTGCTTTGCTGTGCTGTGCTGTGTTGTGTTGTGCTGTGCTGTGCAGCCAGGCCAGGGCTTTGGGACTGGGATTTTAAACACCCCATTCATAGTCTGCAGCTTTTACCATAAGCCCACGAACGCCCAAGTTCTGTATAGAGGATTACTGCAGGTAATTCTGGACCCTGCTAAATGAGGGTGGGGTCCTTATATGTAGGCCTTTGAGTGGAAAACCCCTTAGCCTAAGACAGTTTGGCAACTTTGGAAATCTGCTGAAGCCCATGTTTTGAAGGCCGTATCACAACATCACAGAGGAAGCTCAGCAAAGTAATCATGGGAGAACATTATTTGCATAGGACAGCCCCTTTTTCAATCCTATTATTATGCTGCAGTTGCCATGTAGCATTACTAGAGGGCAGCAGTTTGAAGATAAATCTACAGAGAGACTTTAAATCTGTTTGCCGAACTACTTCTTGTTCTTGTTGTTTTTTTATCAGCCTATAGAGTGGCGGACTGGAATGACAAGAGTGAATGAGCATTGAGGAATGGTTGGCCTGTATTTGTGGTGAAGGGGGTGCGGGCTTTGGAAGGAAAACTGCAAGATAAAAGTGTCAAAGCATAGATGCTTGCAGAGAGATAGAGTGAGTGTGCCTTCTGTCTCTTTGAAGGGACATGTGAAAGAAGAACAACAGATCCACAGTCCTCAGGTGGGAGAAGCATGGAAGAGTATTCACCCCAAAATGAATATACTCACGCCATCTCAAAGCTTCTGAGTATGATATGATGCTTTGCAGGATGAAGGATTTGCCATGTTTGGTGCATAGATGTGCACAGTTGGGGAGGCGCTTGCCAGAATATCAAAAGCACACTCTTTAGAAGTGTCCTTACAGCCGAAATGTCAGGCACTCTTTTGGGATTATGAGGTCTAGAAAAACCGCCACAAGACACCTTATAACATGTCCTGCACCGGGGCAAAGAAATCATGGGCAGACCATCTCCCAAGAATCCTAACACAGGTTCCTTGTTTCCCCTCTCAATACCATAACCACAGTAGGCCTGTGTGCGAGGTTCCCTTTTGGCTGGTAATAGAAAGTGCCTGAAACCTGAACCCCAAGTCCTCCACTCCCCCCTTTGCGCCTAGCCTTTCGTGGTACCCCAGCTCGAAAGAAAGGGCGCAATAAACAAGAAAGTACATAGCACTCCCGAAAAAACACATGCTGCATCATTCTGCGCCTCCTAGCACCCCTGTAATAATGCACCCCAACACCCCTTTTGACACTGCACCCCCAAATTTACTCCCCCCCTTCCCCTTTACTACCACCACACTGGAGCTTGGGTGGGCGGTGGCATAAAAATGATGGGGTCCGTCACCAAAACCCCCCTCCTTTGTAATCACCCCGTTTGTGGGTGGGGCACTCTGCTTGTTTGCCAGCATGGGCTGCGCTGCCCTATGCTTCCTCTCCTGCACCCCCTCTTGCGCACTGGCCTAGACTCCTCCTACACCCCTTCTTCTCCTGAATCACTGCCACACCACCCCCTCTTGCTCTCTCCCACTGCTCCATCTACGTCCCCCTTTCTCCTCTAACTCCCACCACCTTCCTCTGCTATCCCCCTACTCCCCCTACCTTCTCTTCTCCTCAACCACCCCTGCTATCCTCCTAGGCTCCGCCTACTCCCCCTCTATCTGCACCTCTCTTAGCCTGCTCTTCTTGCTCCGCCCTCCACCTCATGTGCTCCCTCTATTCCCGCCCTCTGACACAGCCTGCACCTATCCTTGCTCTCTCTGCACCTACACACTTACCAACCACTTTGCAATCCACCATTCACAAGTCCAGCCATGCTCTATACACAGACAGACAGACAGATGTACTACTTACCAATTTACCAGCCATCTCCGACTTACCTCTTCTTTGCCGCCATCAGTCACCTGGTGCCGAGCCTGGGATTCGAACCCTGGTTGTCTGGGTGGAAGTCAGGAACTTACCCACTGGACCACACTGGCTTCCATGTCTTTAGCTTGTCAAAACTTCCCTATATCATGGATATGAAGTGTCCTGTGCAGTGGAAGCCATAAGCAATGACATCACAACCTTTATGTTGCTGATAGGTTCTGTGGCACAGTCAAAACCCATCCAGGAGCTATGGCTCAGTGGCAAGGTCTAGTGCCTCTGGTGCAGTAGGCTATCCCTATATAGGGGTTCGAATCCAGCCAGCGCCTCCAAAGTACTTTTAGGTGGAAAAAAATAAGTCATTTGATTTTTTTTATTTCGAAAGGTTATTTTTACTTTAACAATTTCAGGAATAATGTAAGTATTTTTGTTTGCATTGTTAGCCCACATTTAGAAATATTGCCCCCTCCATCCCACCTTCCCTCTCCCTCCTTTTGCTGAAGTAGCTACAATAGGACCAAAGCCTTATCTTCATTAATCAATGTATTGGTTTTTTCCTCAAATTGGTGTTTTGGAGAAGAGAAATAAGGCCCAAAGAGGGGCAAAACTAAGCTGTATTGTGTGAGGTGGGTGCCATCCGTTTGCTTTGCTGTGCTGTGCTGTGCTGTGCTGTGCAGCCAGGCCAGGGCTTTGGGACTGGGATTTTAAACACCCCATTCATAGTCTGCAGCTTTTACCATAAGCCCAAGAACGCCCAAGTTCTGTATAGAGGATTACTGCAGGTAATTCTGGACGTTGCTAAATGAGGGTGGGGTCCTTATATGTAGGCCTTTGAGTGGAAAACCCCTTAGCCTAAGACAGTTTGGCAACTTTGGAAATCTGCTGAAGCCCATGTTTTGAAGGCCGTATCACAACATCACAGAGGAAGCTCAGCAAAGTAATCATGGGAGAACATTATTTGCATAGGACAGACCATTTTTCAATCCTATTATTATGCTGCAGTTTGCTTGTAGCATTACTAGAGGGCAGCAGTTTGAAGATAAATCTACAGAGAGACTTTAAATCTGTTTGCTGAACTACTTCTTGTTCTTGTTGTTTTTTTATCAGCCTATAGAGTTGCGGACTGGAATGACAAGAGTGAATGAGCATTGAGGAATGGTTGGCCTGTATTTGTGGTGAAGGGGGTGCGGGCTTTGGAAGGAAAACTGCAAGATAAAAGTGTCAAAGCATAGATGCTTGCAGAGAGATAGAGTGAGTGTGCCTTCTGTCTCTTTGAAGGGACATGTGAAAGAAGAACAGATCCACAGTCCTCAGGTGGGAGAAGCATGGAAGAGTATTCACCCCAAAATGAATATACTCACGCCATCTCAAAGCTTCTGAGTATGATATGATGCTTTGCAGGATGAAGGATTTGCCATGTTTGGTGCATAGATGTGCACAGTTGGGGAGGCGCTTGCCAGAATATCAAAAGCACACTCTTTAGAAGTGTCCTTACAGCCGAAATGTCAGGCACTCTTTTGGGATTATGAGGTCTAGAAAAACCACCACAAGACACCTTATAACATGTCCTGCACCGGGGCAAAGAAATCATGGGCAGACCATCTCCCAAGAATCCTAACACAGGTTCCTTGTTTCCCCTCTCAATACCATAACCACAGTAGGCCTGTGTGCGAGGTTCCCTTTTGGCTGGCAATAGAAAGTGCCTGAAACCTGAACCCCAAGTCCTCCACTCCCCCCTTTGCCCCTAGCCTTTCGTGGTACCCCCGCTCGAAAGAAAGGGCGCAATAAACAAGAAAGTACATAGCACTCCCGAAAAAACACATGCTGCATCATTCTGCGCCTCCTAGCACCCCTGTAATAATGCACCCCAACACCCCTTTTGACACTGCACCCCCAAATTTACTCCCCCCTTCCCCTTTACTACCACCACACTGGAGCTTGGGGGGGGGGTGGCATAAAAATGATGGGGTCCGTCACCAAAACCCCCCTCCTTTGTAATCACCCCGTTTGTGGGTGGGGCACTCTGCTTGTTTGCCAGCATGGGCTGCGCTGCCCTATGCTTCCTCTCCTGCACCCCCTCTTGCGCACTGGCCTAGACTCCTCCTACACCCCTTCTTCTCCTGAATCACTGCCACACCACCCCCTCTTGCTCTCTCCCCCTGCTCCATCTACGTCCACCTTTCTCCTCTAACTCCCACCACCTACCTCTGCTATCCCCCTACTCCCCCTCTCTCACCCTTCCCTTCCCACTCTTCTCCTCAACCACCCCTGCTATCCTCCTAGGCTCCGCCTACTCCCCCTCTATCTGCACCTCTCTTAGCCTGCTCTTCTTGCTCCGCCCTCCACCTCATGTGCTCCCTCTATTCCCGCCATCTGACACAGCCTGCACCTATCCTTGCTCTCTCTGCACCTACACACTTTCCAACCACTTTGCAATCCACCATTCACAAGTCCAGCCATGCTCTATACACAGACAGACAGACAGATGTACTACTTACCAATTTACCAGCCATCTCCGACTTACCTCTTCTTTGCCGCCATCAGTCACCTGGTGCCAAGCCCGGGATTCGAACCCTGGTTGTCTGGGTGGAAGTCAGGAACTTACCCACTGGACCACACTGGCTTCCATGTCTTTAGCTTGTCAAAACTTCCCTATATCATGGATATGAAGTGTCCTGTGCAGTGGATGCCATAAGCAATGACATCACAACCTTTATGTTGCTGATAGGTTCTGTGGCACAGTCAAAACCCATCCAGGAGCTATGGCTCAGTGGCAAGGTCTAGTGCCTCTGGTGCAGTAGGCTATCCTTATATAGGGGTTCGAATCCAGCCAGCGCCTCCAAAGTACTTTTAGGTGGAAAAAAATAAGTCATTTGATTTTTTTTATTTCGAAAGGTTATTTTTACTTTAACAATTTCAGGAATAATGTAAGTATTTTTGTTTGCATTGTTAGCCCACATTTAGAAATCTTGCCCCCTCCATCCCACCTTCCCTCTCCCTCCTTTTGCTCAAGTAGCTACAATAGGACCAAAGCCTTATCTTCATTAATCAATGTATTGGTTTTTTCCTCAAATTGGTGTTTTGGAGAAGAGAAATAAGGCCCAAAGAGGGGCAAAACTAAGCTGTATTGTGTGAGGTGGGTGCCATCCGTTTGCTTTGTTGTGCTGTGCTGTGCTGTGCTGTGCAGCCAGGCCAGGGCTTTGGGACTGGGATTTTAAACACCCCATTCATAGTCTGCAGCTTTTACCATAAGCCCAAGAACGCCCAAGTTCTGTATAGAGGATTACTGCAGGTAATTCTGGACCCTGCTAAATGAGGGTGGGGTCCTTATATGTAGGCCTTTGAGTGGAAAACCCCTTAGCCTAAGACAGTTTGGCAACTTTGGAAATCTGCTGAAGCCCATGTTTTGAAGGCCGTATCACAACATCACAGAGAAAGCTCAGCAAAGTAATCATGGGAGAACATTATTTGCATAGGACAGACCATTTTTCAATCCTATTATTATGCTGCAGTTGCCATGTAGCATTACTAGAGGGCAGCAGTTTGAAGATAAATCTACAGAGAGACTTTAAATCTGTTTGCTGAACTACTTCTTGTTCTTGTTGTTTTTTTATCAGCCTATAGAGTGGCGGACTGGAATGACAAGAGTGAATGAGCATTGAGGAATGGTTGGCCTGTATTTGTGGTGAAGGGGGTGCGGGCTTTGGAAGGAAAACTGCAAGATAAAAGTGTCAAAGCATAGATGCTTGCAGAGAGATAGAGTGAGTGTGCCTTCTGTCTCTTTGAAGGGACATGTGAAAGAAGAACAGATCCACAGTCCTCAGGTGGGAGAAGCATGGAAGAGTATTCACCCCAAAATGAATATACTCACGCCATCTCAAAGCTTCTGAGTATGATATGATGCTTTGCAGGATGAAGGATTTGCCATGTTTGGTACATAGATGTGCACAGTTGGGGAGGCGCTTGCCAGAATATCAAAAGCACACTCTTTAGAAGTGTCCTTACAGCCGAAATGTCAGGCACTCTTTTGGGATTATGAGGTCTAGAAAAACCACCACAAGACACCTTATAACATGTCCTGCACCGGGGCAAAGAAATCATGGGCAGACCATCTCCCAAGAATCCTAACACAGGTTCCTTGTTTCCCCTCTCAATACCATAACCACAGTAGGCCTGTGTGCGAGGTTCCCTTTTGGCTGGCAATAGAAAGTGCCTGAAACCTGAACCCCAAGTCCTCCACTCCCCCCTTTGCCCCTAGCCTTTCGTGGTACCCCCGCTCGAAAGAAAGGGCGCAATAAACAAGAAAGTACATAGCACTCCCGAAAAAACACATGCTGCATCATTCTGCGGCTCCTAGCACCCCTGTAATAATGCACCCCAACACCCCTTTTGACACTGCACCCCCAAATTTACTCCCCCCCTTCCCCTTTACTACCACCACACTGGAGCTTGGGTGGGCGGTGGCATAAAAATGATGGGGTCCGTCACCAAAACCCCCCTCCTTTGTAATCACCCCGTTTGTGGGTGGGGCACTCTGCTTGTTTGCCAGCATGGGCTGCGCTATGCTTCCTCTCCTGCACCCCCTCTTGCGCACTGGCCTAGACTCCTCCTACACCCCTTCTTCTCCTGAATCACTGCCACACCCCCTCTTGCTCTCTCCCCCTGCTCCATCTACATCCCCCTTTCTCCTCTAACACCCACCACCTACCTCTGCTATCCCCCTACTCCCCCTCTCTCACCCTTCCCTTCCCACTCTTCTCCTCAACCACCCCTGCTATCCTCCTAGGCTCCGCCTACTCCCCCTCTATCTGCACCTCATTAGCCTGCTCTTCTTGCTCCACCCTCCACCTCATGTGCTCCCTCTATTCCCGCCATCTGACACAGCCTGCACCTATCCTTGCTCTCTCTGCACCTACACACTTACCAACCACTTTGCAATCCACCATTCACAAGTCCAGCCATGCTCTATACACAGACAGACAGATGTACTACTTACCAATTTACCAGCCATCTCCGACTTACCTCTTCTTTGCCGCCATCAGTCACCTGGTGCCGAGCCCGGGATTCGAACCCTGGTTGTCTGGGTGGAAGTCAGGAACTTACCCACTGGACCACACTGGCTTCCATGTCTTTAGCTTGTCAAAACTTCCCTATATCATGGATATGAAGTGTCCTGTGCAGTGGATGCCATAAGCAATGACATCACAACCTTTATGTTGCTGATAGGTTCTGTGGCACAGTCAAAACCCATCCAGGAGCTATGGCTCAGTGGCAAGGTCTAGTGCCTCTGGTGCAGTAGGCTATCCTTATATAGGGGTTCGAATCCAGCCAGCGCCTCCAAAGTACTTTTAGGTGGAAAAAAATAAGTCATTTGATTTTTTTTATTTCGAAAGGTTATTTTTACTTTAACAATTTCAGGAATAATGTAAGTATTTTTGTTTGCATTGTTAGCCCACATTTAGAAATCTTGCCCCCTCCATCCCACCTTCCCTCTCCCTCCTTTTGCTGAAGTAGCTACAATAGGACCAAAGCCTTATCTTCATTAATCAATGTATTGGTTTTTTCCTCAAATTGGTGTTTTGGAGAAGAGAAATAAGGCCCAAAGAGGGGCAAAACTAAGCTGTATTGTGTGAGGTGGGTGCCATCCGTTTGCTTTGCTGTGCTGTGCTGTGCTGTGCTGTGCAGCCAGGCCAGGGCTTTGGGACTGGGATTTTAAACACCCCATTCATAGTCTGCAGCTTTTACCATAAGCCCAAGAACGCCCAAGTTCTGTATAGAGGATTACTGCAGGTAATTCTGGACCCTGCTAAATGAGGGTGGGGTCCTTATATGTAGGCCTTTGAGTGGAAAACCCCTTAGCCTAAGACAGTTTGGCAACTTTGGAAATCTGCTGAAGCCCATGTTTTGAAGGCCGTATCACAACATCACAGAGGAAGCTCAGCAAAGTAATCATGGGAGAACATTATTTGCATAGGACAGACCATTTTTCAATCCTATTATTATGCTGCAGTTGCCATGTAGCATTACTAGAGGGCAGCAGTTTGAAGATAAATCTACAGAGAGACTTTAAATCTGTTTGCTGAACTACTTCTTGTTCTTGTTGTTTTTTTATCAGCCTATAGAGTGGCGGACTGGAATGACAAGAGTGAATGAGCATTGAGGAATGGTTGGCCTGTATTTGTGGTGAAGGGGGTGCGGGCTTTGGAAGGAAAACTGCAAGATAAAAGTGTCAAAGCATAGATGCTTGCAGAGAGATAGAGTGAGTGTGCCTTCTGTCTCTTTGAAGGGACATGTGAAAGAAGAACAACAGATCCACAGTCCTCAGGTGGGAGAAGCATGGAAGAGTATTCACCCCAAAATTAATATACTCACGCCATCTCAAAGCTTCTGAGTATGATATGATGCTTTGCAGGATGAAGGATTTGCCATGTTTGGTGCATAGATGTGCACAGTTGGGGAGGCGCTTACCAGAATATCAAAAGCACACTCTTTAGAAGTGTCCTTACAGCCGAAATGTCAGGCACTCTTTTGGGATTATGAGGTCTAGAAAAACCACCACAAGACACCTTATAACATGTCCTGCACCGGGGCAAAGAAATCATGGGCAGACCATCTCCCAAGAATCCTAACACAGGTTCCTTGTTTCCCCTCTCAATACCATAACCACAGTAGGCCTGTGTGCGAGGTTCCCTTTTGGCTGGCAATAGAAAGTGCCTGAAACCTGAACCCCAAGTCCTCCACTCCCCCCTTTGCCCCTAGCCTTTCGTGGTACCCCCGCTCGAAAGAAAGGGCGCAATAAACAAGAAAGTACATAGCACTCCCGAAAAAACACATGCTGCATCATTCTGCGCCTCCTAGCACCCCTGTAATAATGCACCCCAACACCCCTTTTGACACTGCACCCCCAAATTTACTCCCCCCCTTCCCCTTTACTACCACCACACTGGAGCTTGGGGGGGGGGTGGCATAAAAATGATGGGGTCCGTCACCAAAACCCCCCTCCTTTGTTATCACCCCGTTTGTGGGTAGGGCACTCTGCTTGTTTGCCAGCATGGGCTGCGCTGCCCTATGCTTCCTCTCCTGCACCCCCTCTTGCGCACTGGCCTAGACTCCTCCTACACCCCTTCTTCTCCTGAATCACTGCCACACCACCCCCTCTTGCTCTCTCCCCCTGCTCCATCTACGTCCCCCTTTCTCCTCTAACTCCCACCACCTACCTCTGCTATCCCCCTACTCCCCCTCTCTCACCCTTCCCTTCTTACTCTTCTCCTCAACCACCCCTGCTATCCTCCTAGGCTCCGCCTACTCCCCCTCTATCTGCACCTCTCTTAGCCTGCTCTTCTTGCTCCGCCCTCCACCTCATGTGCTCCCTCTATTCCTGCCATCTGACTCAGCCTGCACCTATCCTTGCTCTCTCTGCACCTACACACTTACCAACCACTTTGCAATCCACCATTCACAAGTCCAGCCATGCTCTATACACAGACAGACAGACAGATGTACTACTTACCAATTTACCAGCCATCTCCGACTTACCTCTTCTTTGCCGCCATCAGTCACCTGGTGCCGAGCCCGGGATTCGAACCCTGGTTGTCTGGGTGGAAGTCAGGAACTTACCCACTGGACCACACTGGCTTCCATGTCTTTAGCTTGTCAAAACTTCCCTATATCATGGATATGAAGTGTCCTGTGCAGTGGAAGCCATAAGCAATGACATCACAACCTTTATGTTGCTGATAGGTTCTGTGGCACAGTCAAAACCCATCCAGGAGCTATGGCTCAGTGGCAAGGTCTAGTGCCTCTGGTGCAGTAGGCTATCCTTATATAGGGGTTCGAATCCAGCCAGCGCCTCCAAAGTACTTTTAGGTGGAAAAAAATAAGTCATTTGATTTTTTTTATTTCGAAAGGTTATTTTTACTTTAACAATTTCAGGAATAATGTAAGTATTTTTGTTTGCATTGTTAGCCCACATTTAGAAATCTTGCCCCCTCCATCCCACCTTCCCTCTCCCTCCTTTTGCTCAAGTAGCTACAATAGGACCAAAGCCTTATCTTCATTAATCAATGTATTGTTTTTTTCCTCAAATTGGTGTTTTGGAGAAGAGAAATAAGGCCCAAACAGGGGCAAAACTAAGCTGTATTGTGTGAGGTGGGTGCCATCCGTTTGCTTTGCTGTGCTGTGCTGTGCTGTGCAGCCAGGCCAGGGCTTTGGGACTGGGATTTTAAACACCCCATTCATAGTCTGAAGCTTTTACCATAAGCCCAAGAACGCCCAAGTTCTGTATAGAGGATTACTGCAGGTAATTCTGGACCCTGCTAAATGAGGGTGGGGTCCTTATATGTAGGCCTTTGAGTGGAAAACCCCTTAGCCTAAGACAGTTTGGCAACTTTGGAAATCTGCTGAAGCCCATGTTTTGAAGGCCGTATCACAACATCACAGAGGAAGCTCAGCAAAGTAATCATGGGAGAACATTATTTGCATAGGACAGACCATTTTTCAATCCTATTATTATGCTGCAGTTGCCATGTAGCATTACTAGAGGGCAGCAGTTTGAAGATAAATCTACAGAGAGACTTTAAATCTGTTTGCTGAACTACTTCTTGTTCTTGTTGTTTTTTTATCAGCCTATAGAGTGGCGGACTGGAATGACAAGAGTGAATGAGCATTGAGGAATGGTTGGCCTGTATTTGTGGTGAAGGGGGTGCGGGCTTTGGAAGGAAAACTGCAAGATAAAAGTGTCAAAGCATAGATGCTTGCAGAGAGATAGAGTGAGTGTGCCTTCTGTCTCTTTGAAGGGACATGTGAAAGAAGAACAACAGATCCACAGTCCTCAGGTGGGAGAAGCATGGAAGAGTATTCACCCCAAAATGAATATACTCACACCATCTCAAAGCTTCTGAGTATGATATGATGCTTTGCAGGATGAAGGATTTGCCGTGTTTGGTGCATAGATGTGCACAGTTGGGGAGGCGCTTGCCAGAATATCAAAAGCACACTCTTTAGAAGTGTCCTTACAGCCGAAATGTCAGGCACTCTTTTGGGATTATGAGGTCTAGAAAAACCACCACAAG
The DNA here is from genome assembly GCF_031143425.1 of Pleurodeles waltl. NCBI lineage: Eukaryota > Metazoa > Chordata > Amphibia > Caudata > Salamandridae > Pleurodeles > Pleurodeles waltl. The sequence continues at coordinate 868,570,321 of NC_090445.1, read as the reverse complement.
ACACCTTATAACATGTCCTGCACCGGGGCAAAGAAATCATGGGCAGACCATCTCCCAAGAATCCTAACACAGGTTCCTTGTTTCCCCTCTCAATACCATAACCACAGTAGGCCTGTGTGCGAGGTTCCCTTTTGGCTGGTAATAGAAAGTGCCTGAAACCTGAACCCCAAGTCCTCCACTCCCCCCTTTGCCCCTAGCCTTTCGTGGTACCCCCGCTCGAAAGAAAGGGCGCAATAAACAAGAAAGTACATAGCACTCCCGAAAAAACACATGCTGCATCATTCTGCGCCTCCTAGCACCCCTGTAATAATGCACCCCAACACCCCTTTTGACCCTGCACCCCCAAATTTACTCCCCCCCCCTTCCCCTTTACTACCACCACACTGGAGCTTGGGGGGGGGTGGCATAAAAATGATGGGGTCCGTCACCAAAACCCCCCTCCTTTGTAATCACCCCGTTTGTGGGTGGGGCACTCTGCTTGTTTGCCAGCATGGGCTGCGCTGCCCTATGCTTCCTCTCCTGCACCCCCTCTTGCGCACTGGCCTAGACTCCTCCTACACCCCTTCTTCTCCTGAATCACTGCCACACCACCCCCTCTTGCTCTCTCCCCCTGCTCCATCTACATCCCCCTTTCTCCTCTAACACCCCCACATACCTCTGCTATCCCCCTACTCCCCCTCTCTCACCCTTCCCTCTCTTCTCCTCAACCACCCCTGCTATCCTCCTAGGCTCCGCCTACTCCCCCTCTATCTGCACCTATCTTAGCCTGCTCTTCTTGCTCCGCCCTCCACCTCATGTGCTCCCTCTATTCCCGCCCTCTGACACAGCCTGCACCTATCCTTGCTCTCTCTGCACCTACACACTTACCAACCACTTTGCAATCCACCATTCACAAGTCCAGCCATGCTCTATACACAGACAGATGTACTACTTACCAATTTACCAGCCATCTCCGACTTACCTCTTCTTTGCCGCCATCAGTCACCTGGTGCCGAGCCCGGGATTCGAACCCTGGTTGTCTGGGTGGAAGTCAGGAACTTACCCACTGGACCACACTGGCTTCCATGTCTTTAGCTTGTCAAAACTTCCCTATATCATGGATATGAAGTGTCCTGTGCAGTGGAAGCCATAAGCAATGACATCACAACCTTTATGTTGCTGATAGGTTCTGTGGCACAGTCAAAACCCATCCAGGAGCTATGGCTCAGTGGCAAGGTCTAGTGCCTCTGGTGCAGTAGGCTATCCTTATATAGGGGTTCAAATCCAGCCAGCGCCTCCAAAGTACTTTTAGGTGGAAAAAAATAAGTCATTTGATTTTTTTTATTTCGAAAGGTTATTTTTACTTTAACAATTTCAGGAATAATGTAAGTATTTTTGTTTGCATTGTTAGCCCACTTTTAGAAATCTTGCCCCCTCCACCCCACCTTCCCTCTCCCTCCTTTTGCTCAAGTAGCTACAATAGGAGCAAAGCCTTATCTTCATTAATCAATGTATTGTTTTTTTCCTCAAATTGGTGTTTTGGAGAAGAGAAATAAGGCCCAAAGAGGGGCAAAACTAAGCTGTATTGTGTGAGGTGGGTGCCATCCGTTTGCTTTGCTGTGCTGTGCTGTGCTGTGCAGCCAGGCCAGGGCTTTGGGACTGAGATTTTAAACACCCCATTCATAGTCTGCAGCTTTTACCATAAGCCCACGAACGCCCAAGTTCTGTTTAGAGGATTACTGCAGGTAATTCTGGACCCTGCTAAATGAGGGTGGGGTCCTTCTATGTAGGCCTTTGAGTGGAAAACCCCTTAGCCTAAGACAGTTTGGCAACTTTGGAAATCTGCTGAAGCCCATGTTTTGAAGGCCGTATCACAACATCACAGAGGAAGCTCAGCAAAGTAATCATGGGAGAACATTATTTGCATAGGACAGCCCCTTTCTCAATCCTATTATTATGCTGCAGTTGCCATGTAGCATTACTAGAGGGCAGCAGTTTGAAGATAAATCTACAGAGAGACTTTAAATCTGTTTGCTGAACTACTTCTTGTTCTTGTTGTTTTTTTATCAGCCTATAGAGTGGCGGACTGGAATGACAAGAGTGAATGAGCATTGAGGAATGGTTGGCCTGTATTTGTGGTGAAGGGGGTGCGGGCTTTGGAAGGAAAACTGCAAGATAAAAGTGTCAAAGCCTACATGCTTGCAGAGAGATAGAGTGAGTGTGCCTTCTGTCTCTTTGAAGGGACATGTGAAAGAAGAACAACAGATCCACAGTCCTCAGGTGGGAGAAGCATGGAAGAGTATTCACCTCAAAATGAAAATACTCACGCCATCTCAAAGCTTCTGAGTATGATATGATGCTTTCCAGGATGAAGGATTTGCCATGTTTGGTGCATAGATGTGCACAGTTGGGGAGGCGCTTGCCAGAATATCAAAAGCACACTCTTTAGAAGTGTCCTTACAGCCGAAATGTCAGGCACTCTTTTGGGATTATGAGGTCTAGAAAAACCACCACAAGACACCTTATAACATGTCCTGCACCGGGGAAAGAAATCATGGGCAGACCATCTCCCAAGAATCCTAACACAGGTTCCTTGTTTCCCCTCTCAATACCATAAACACAGTAGGCCTGTGTGCGAGGTTCCCTTTTGGCTGGTAATAGAAAGTGCCTGAAACCTGAACCCCAAGTCCTCCACTCCCCCCTTTGCCCCTAGCCTTTCGTGGTACCCCCGCTCGAAAGAAAGGGCGCAATAAACAAGAAAGTACATAGCACTCCTGAAAAAAACACATGCTGCATCATTCTGCGCCTCCTAGTACCCCTGCAATAATGCACCCCAACACCCCTTTTGACACTGCACCCCCAAATTTACTCCCCCCCCCTTCCCCTTTACTACCACCACACTGGAGCTTGGGGGGGGTGGCATAAAAATGATGGGGTCCGTCACCAAAACCCCCTCCTTTGTAATCACCCCGTTTGTGGGTGGGGCACTCTGCTTGTTTGCCAGCATGGGCTGCGCTGCCCTATGCTTCCTCTCCTGCACCCCCTCTTGCGCACTGGCCTAGACTCCTCCTACACCCCTTCTTCTCCTGAATCACTGCCACACCACCCCCTCTTGCTCTCTCCCCCTGCTCTATCTACGTCCCCCTTTCTCCTCTAACTCCCACCACCTACCTCTTCTATCCCCCTATCTCACCCTTCCCTTCTTACTCTTCTCCTCAACCACCCCTGCTATCCTCCTAGGCTCCGCCTACTCCCCCTCTATCTGCACCTCTCTTAGCCTGCTCTTCTTGCTCTGCCCTCCACCTCATGTGCTCCCTCTATTCCCGCCATCTGACACAGCCTGCACCTATCCTTGCTCTCTCTGCACCTACACACTTACCAACCACTTTGCAATCCACCATTCACAAGTCCAGCCATGTTCTATACACAGACAGACAGATGTACTACTTACCAATTTACCAGCCATCTCCGACTTACCTCTTCTTTGCCGCCATCAGTCTCCTGGTGCCGAGCCCGGGATTCGAACCCTGGTTGTCTGGGTGGAAGTCAGGAACTTACCCACTGGACCACACTGGCTTCCATGTCTTTAGCTTGTCAAAACTTCCCTATATCATGGATATGAAGTGTCCTGTGCAGTGGAAGCCATAAGCAATGACATCACAACCTTTATGTTGCTGATAGGTTCTGTGGCACAATCAAAACCCATCCAGGAGCTATGGCTCAGTGGCAAGGTCTAGTACCTCTGGTGCAGTAGGCTGTCCTTATATAGGGGTTCGAATCCAGCCAGCGCCTCCAAAGTACTTTTAGGTGGAAAAAAATAAGTCATTTGATTTTTTTTATTTCGAAAGGTTATTTTTACTTTAACAATTTCAGGAATAATGTAAGTATTTTTGTTTGCATTGTTAGCCCACATTTAGAAATCTTGCCCCCTCCATCCCACCTTCCCTCTCCCTCCTTTTGCTGAAGTAGCTACAATAGGACCAAAGCCTTATCTTCATTAATCAATGTATTGGTTTTTTCCTCAAATTGGTGTTTTGGAGAAGAGAAATAAGGCCCAAAGAGGGGCAAAACTAAGCTGTATTGTGTGAGGTGGGTGCCATCCGTTTGCTTTGCTGTGCTGTGCTGTGCAGCCAGGCCAGGGCTTTGGGACTGGGATTTTAAACACCCCATTCATAGTCTGCAGCTTTTACCATAAGCCCAAGAACGCCCAAGTTCTGTAAGGAGTATTACTGCAGGTAATTCTGGACCCTGCTAAATGAGGGTGGGGTCCTTATATGTAGGCCTTTGAGTGGAAAACCCCTTAGCCTAAGACAGTTTGGCAACTTTGGAAATCTGCTGAAGCCCATGTTTTGAAGGCCGTATCACAACATCACAGAGGAAGCTCAGCAAAGTAATCATGGGAGAACATTATTTGCATAGGACAGCCCCTTTCTCAATCCTATTATTATGCTGCAGTTGCCATGTAGCATTACTAGATGGCAGCAGTTTGAAGATAAATCTACAGAGAGACTTTAAATCTGTTTGCTGAACTACTTCTTGTTCTTGTTGTTTTTTTATCAGCCTATAGAGTGGCGGACTGGAATGACAAGAGTGAATGAGCATTGAGGAATGGTTGGCCTGTATTTGTGGTGAAGGGGGTGCGGGCTTTGGAAGGAAAACTGCAAGATAAAAGTGTCAAAGCATAGATGCTTGCAGAGAGATAGAGTGAGTGTGCCTTCTGTCTCTTTGAAGGGACATGTGATTGAAGAACAACAGATCCACAGTCCTCAGGTGGGAGAAGCATGGAAGAGTATTCACCCCAAAATTAATATACTCACGCCATCTCAAAGCTTCTGAGTATGATATGATGCTTTGCAGGATGAAGGATTTGCCATGTTTGGTGCATAGATGTGCACAGTTAGGGAGGCGCTTGCCAGAATATCAAAAGCACACTCTTTAGAAGTGTCCTTACAGCCGAAATGTCAGGCACTCTTTTGGGATTATGAGGTCTAGAAAAACCACCACAAGACACCTTATAAAATGTCCTGCACCGGGGCAAAGAAATCATGGGCAGACCATCTCCCAAGAATCCTAACACAGGTTCCTTGTTTCCCCTCTCAATACCATAACCACAGTAGGCCTGTGTGCGAGGTTCCCTTTTGGCTGGTAATAGAAAGTGCCTGAAACCTGAACCCCAAGTCCTCCACTCCCCCCTTTGCCCCTAGCCTTTCGTGGTACCCCCGCTCGAAAGAAAGGGCGCAATAAACAAGAAAGTACATAGCACTCTCGAAAAAACACATGCTGCATCATTCTGCGCCTCCTAGCACCCCTGTAATAATGCACCCCAACATCCCTTTTGACACTGCACCCCCAAATGTACTCCCCCCCTTCCCCTTTACTACCACCACACTGGAGCTTGGGGGGGTGGCATAAAAATGATGGGGTCCGTCACCAAAACCCCCCTCCTTTGTAATCACCCCGTTTGTGGGTGGGGCACTCTGCTTGTTTGCCAGCATGGGCTGCGCTGCCCTATGCTTCCTCTCCTGCACCCCCTCTTGCGCACTGGCCTAGACTCCTCCTACACCCCTTCTTCTCCTGAATCACTGCCACACCACCCCCTCTTGCTCTCTCCCCCTGCTCCATCTACGTCCCCCTTTCTCCTCTAACTCCCACCACATACCTCTGCTATCCCCCTACTCCCCCTCTCTCACCCTTCCCTTCTTACTCTTCTCCTCAACCACCCCTGCTATCCTCCTAGGCTCTGCCTACTCCCCCTCTATCTGCACCTCTCTTAGCCTGCTCTTCTTGCTCTGCCCTCCACCTCATGTGCTCCCTCTATTCCCGCCCTCTGACACAGCCTGCACCTATCCTTGCTCTCTCCGCACATACACACTTACCAACCACTTTGAAATCCACCATTCACAAGTCCAGCCATGCTCTATACACAGACAGACAGATGTACTACTTACCAATTTTCCAGCCATCTCCGACTTACCTCTTCTTTGCCGCCATCAGTCACCTGGTGCCGAGCCCGAACCCTGGTTGTCTGGGTGGAAGTCAGGAACTTACCCACTGGACCACACTGGCTTCCATGTCTTTAGCTTGTCAAAACTTCCCTATATCATGGATATGAAGTGTCCTGTGCAGTGGAAGCCATAAGCAATGACATCACAACCTTTATGTTGCTGATAGGTTCTGTGGCACAGTCAAAACCCATCCAGGAGCTATGGCTCAGTGGCAAGGTCTAGTGCCTCTGGTGCAGTAGGCTATCCCTATATAGGGGTTCGAATCCAGCCAGCACCTCCAAAGTACTTTTAGGTGGAAAAAAATAAGTCATTTGATTTTTTTTATTTCGAAAGGTTATTTTTACTTTAACAATTTCAGGAATAATGTAAGTATTTTTGTTTGCATTGTTAGCCCACATTTAGAAATCTTGCCCCCTCCACCCCACCTTCCCTCTCCCTCCTTTTGCTCAAGTAGCTACAATAGGAGCAAAGCCTTATCTTCATTAATCAATGTCTTGGTTTTTTCCTCAAATTGGTGTTTTGGAGAAGAGAAATAAGGCCCAAAGAGGGGCAAAACTAAGCTGTATTGTGTGAGGTGGGTGCCATCTGTTTGCTTTGCTGTGCTGTGCAGCCAGGCCAGGGCTTTGGGACTGGGATTTTAAACACCCCATTCATAGTCTGCAGCTTTTACCATAAGCCCACGAACGCCCAAGTTCTGTATAGAGGATTACTGCAGGTAATTCTGGACCCTGCTAAATGAGGGTGGGGTCCTTATATGTAGGCCTTTGAGTGGAAAACCCCTTAGCCTAAGACATTTTGGCAACTTTGGAAATCTGCTGAAGCCCATGTTTTGAAGGCCGTATCACAACATCACAGAGGAAGCTCAGCAAAGTAATCATGGGAGAACATTATTTGCATAGGACAGCCCCTTTCTCAATCCTATCATTATGCTGCAGTTGCCATGTAGCATTACTAGAGGGCAGCAGTTTGAAGATAAATCTACAGAGAGACTTTAAATCTGTTTGCTGAACTACTTCTTGTTCTTGTTGTTTTTTTATCAGCCTATAGAGTGGCGGACTGGAATGACAAGAGTGAATGAGCATTGAGGAATGGTTGGCCTGTATTTGTGGTGAAGGGGGTGCGGGCTTTGGAAGGAAAACTGCAAGATAAAAGTGTCAAAGCATAGATGCTTGCAGAGAGATAGAGTGAGTGTGCCTTCTGTCTCTTTGAAGGGACATGTGAAAGAAGAACAACAGATCCACAGTCCTCAGGTGGGAGAAGCATGGAAGAGTATTCACCCCAAAATGAATATACTCACGCCATCTCAAAGCTTCTGAGTATGATATGATGCTTTGCAGGATGAAGGATTTGCCATGTTTGGTGCATAGATGTGCACAGTTAGGGAGGCGCTTGCCAGAATATCAAAAGCACACTCTTTAGAAGTGTCCTTACAGCCAAATGTCAGGCACTCTTTTGGGATTATGAGGTCTAGAAAAACCACCACAAGACACCTTATAACATGTCCTTCACCGGGGCAAAGAAATCATGGGCAGACCATCTCCCAAGAATCCTAACACAGGTTCCTTGTTTCCCCTCTCAATACCATAACCACAGTAGGCCTGTGTGCGAGGTTCCCTTTTGGCTGGTAATAGAAAGTGCCTGAAACCTGAACCCCAAGTCCTCCACTCCCCCCTTTGCCCCTAGCCTTTCGTGGTACCCCCGCTCGAAAGAAAGGGCGCAATAAACAAGAAAGTACATAGCACTCCCGAAAAAACACATGCTTCATCATTCTGCGCCTCCTAGCACCCCTGTAATAATGCACCCCAACACCCCTTTTGACACTGCACCCCCAAATGTACTCCCCCCCTTCCCCTTTACTACCACCACACTGGAGCTTGGGGGGGGGTGGCATAAAAATGATGGGGTCCGTCACCAAAACCCCCCTCCTTTGTAATCACCCCGTTTGTGGGTGGGGCACTCTGCTTGTTTGCCAGCATGGGCTGCGCTGCCCTATGCTTCCTCTCCTGCACCCCCTCTTGCGCACTGGCCTAGACTCCTCCTACACCCCTTCTTCTCCTGAATCACTGCCACACCACCCCCTCTTGCTCTCTCCCCCTGCTCCATCTACGTCCCCCTTTCTCCTCTAACTCCCACCACCTACCTCTGCTATCCCCCTACTCCCCCTCTCTCACCCTTCCCTTCTTACTCTTCTCCTCAACCACCCCTGCTATCCTCCTAGGCTCCGCCTACTCCCCCTCTATCTGCACCTCTCTTAGCCTGCTCTTCTTGCTCCGCCCTCCACCTCATGTGCTCCCTCTATTCCCGCCCTCTGACACAGCCTGCACCTATCCTTGCTCTCTCTGCACATACACACTTACCAACCACTTTGAAATCCACCATTCACAAGTCCAGCCATGCTCTATACACAGACAGACAGACAGATGTACTACTTACCAATTTACCAGCCATCTCCGACTTACCTCTTCTTTGCCGCCATCAGTCACCTGGTGCCGAGCCCGGGATTCTAACCCTGGTTGTCTGGGTGGAAGTCAGGAACTTACCCACTGGACCACACTGGCTTCCATGTCTTTAGCTTGTCAAAACTTCCCTATATCATGGATATGAAGTGTCCTGTGCAGTGGAAGCCATAAGCAATGACGTCACAACCTTTATGTTGCTGATAGGTTCTGTGGCACAGTCAACACCCATCCAGGAGCTATGGCTCAGGGGCAAGGTCTAGTGCCTCTGGTGCAGTAGGCTATCCCTATATAGGGGTTCAAACCCAGCCAGCGCCTCCAAAGTACTTTTAGGTGGAAAAAAATAAGTCATTTGATTTTTTTTTATTTCGAAAGGTTATTTTTACTTTAACAATTTCAGGAATAATGTAAGTATTTTTGTTTGCATTGTTAGCCCACATTTAGAAATCTTGCCCCCTCCACTCCACCTTCCCTCTCCCTCCTTTTGCTCAAGTAGCTACAATAGGAGCAAAGCCTTATCTTCATCAATCAATGTATTGTTTTTTTCCTCAAATTGGTGTTTTGGAGAAGAGAAATAAGGCCCAAAGAGGGGCAAAACTAAGCTGTATTGTGTGAGGTGGGTGCCATCCGTTTGCTTTGCTGTGCTGTGCTGTGCTGTGCAGCCAGGCCAGGGCTTTGGGACTGGGATTTTAAACACCCCATTCATAGTCTGCAGCTTTTACCATAAGCCCACGAACGCCCAAGTTCTGTATAGAGGATTACTGCAGGTAATTCTGGACCCTGCTAAATGAGGGTGGGGTCCTTATATGTAGGCCTTTGAGTGGAAAACCCCTTAGCCTAAGACAGTTTGGCAACTTTGGAAATCTGCTGAAGCCCATGTTTTGAAGGCCGTATCACAACATCACAGAGGAAGCTCAGCAAAGTAATCATGGGAGAACATTATTTGCATAGGACAGCCCCTTTCTCAATCCTATTATTATGCTGCAGTTGCCATGTAGCATTACTAGATGGCAGCAGTTTGAAGATAAATCTACAGAGAGACTTTAAATCTGTTTGCTGAACTACTTCTTGTTCTTGTTGTTTTTTTATCAGCCTATAGAGTGGCGGACTGGAATGACAAGAGTGAATGAGCATTGAGGAATGGTTGGCCTGTATTTGTGGTGAAGGGGGTGCGGGCTTTGGAAGGAAAACTGCAAGATAAAAGTGTCAAAGCATAGATGCTTGCAGAGAGATAGAGTGAGTGTGCCTTCTGTCTCTTTGAAGGGACATGTGAAAGAAGAACAACAGATCCACAGTCCTCAGGTGGGAGAAGCATGGAAGAGTATTCACCCCAAAATGAATATACTCACGCCATCTCAAAGCTTCTGAGTATGATATGATGCTTTGCAGGATGAAGGATTTGCCATGTTTGGTGCATAGATGTGCACAGTTGGGGAGGCGCTTGCCAGAATATCAAAAGCACACTCTTTAGAAGTGTCCTTACAGCCGAAATGTCAGGCACTCTTTTGGGATTATGAGGTCTAGAAAAACCACCACAAGACACCTTATAACATGTCCTGCACCGGGGCAAAGAAATCATGGGCAGACCATCTCCCAAGAATCCTAACACAGGTTCCTTGTTTCCCCTCTCAATACCATAACCACAGTAGGCCTGTGTGCGAGGTTCCCTTTTGGCTGGTAATAGAAAGTGCCTGAAACCTGAACCCCAAGTCCTCCACTCCCCCCTTTGCCCCTAGCCTTTCGTGGTACCCCCGCTCGAAAGAAAGGGCGCAATAAACAAGAAAGTACATAGCACTCCCGAAAAAACACATGCTGCATCATTCTGCGCCTCCTAGCACCCCTGTAATAATGCACCCCAACACCCCTTTTGACACTGCACCCCCAAATTTACTCCCCCCTTCCCCTTTACTACCACCACACTGGAGCTTGGGTGGGCGGTGGCATAAAAATGATGGGGTCCGTCACCAAAACCCCCCTCCTTTGTAATCACCCCGTTTGTGGGTGGGGCACTCTGCTTGTTTGCCAGCATGGGCTGCGCTGCCCTATGCTTCCTCTCCTGCACCCCCTATTGCGCACTGGCCTAGACTCCTCCTACACCCCTTCTTCTCCTGAATCACTGCCACACCACCCCCTCTTGCTCTCTCCCACTGCTCCATCTACGTCCCCCTTTCTCCTCTAACTCCCACCACCTACCTCTGCTATCCCCCTACTCCCCCTACCTCCTCAACCACCCCTGCTATCCTCCTAGGCTCCGCCTACTCCCCCTCTATCTGCACCTCTCTTAGCCTGCTCTTCTTGCTCCGCCCTCCACCTCATGTGCTCCCTCTATTCCCGCCCTCTGACACAGCCTGCACCTATCCTTGCTCTCTCTGCACCTACACACTTACCAACCACTTTGCAATCCACCATTCACAAGTCCAGCCATGCTCTATACACAGACAGACAGACAGATGTACTACTTACCAATTTACCAGCCATCTCCGACTTACCTCTTCTTTGCCGCCATCAGTCACCTGGTGCCGAGCCCGGGATTCGAACCCTGGTTGTCTGGGTGGAAGTCAGGAACTTACCCACTGGACCACACTGGCTTCCATGTCTTTAGCTTGTCAAAACTTCCCTATATCATGGATATGAAGTGTCCTGTGCAGTGGAAGCCATAAGCAATGACATCACAACCTTTATGTTGCTGATAGGTTCTGTGGCACAGTCAAAACCCATCCAGGAGCTATGGCTCAGTGGCAAGGTCTAGTGCCTCTGGTGCAGTAGGCTATCCCTATATAGGGGTTCGAATCCAGCCAGCGCCTCCAAAGTACTTTTAGGTGGAAAAAAATAAGTCATTTGATTTTTTTTATTTCGAAAGGTTATTTTTACTTTAACAATTTCAGGAATAATGTAAGTATTTTTGTTTGCATTGTTAGCCCACATTTAGAAATATTGCCCCCTCCATCCCACCTTCCCTCTCCCTCCTTTTGCTCAAGTAGCTACAATAGGACCAAAGCCTTATCTTCATTAATCAATGTATTGGTTTTTTCCTCAAATTGGTGTTTTGGAGAAGAGAAATAAGGTCCAAAGAGGGGCAAAACTAAGCTGTATTGTGTGAGGTGGGTGCCATCCGTTTGCTTTGCTGTGCTGTGCTGTGCTGTGCTGTGCAGCCAGGCCAGGGCTTTGGGACTGGGATTTTAAACACCCCATTCATAGTCTGCAGCTTTTACCATAAGCCCAAGAACGCCCAAGTTCTGTAAGGAGTATTACTGCAGGTAATTCTGGACCCTGCTAAATGAGGGTGGGGTCCTTATATGTAGGCCTTTGAGTGGAAAACCCCTTAGCCTAAGACAGTTTGGCAACTTTGGAAATCTGCTGAAGCCCATGTTTTGAAGGCCGTATCACAACATCACAGAGGAAGCTCAGCAAAGTAATCATGGGAGAACATTATTTGCATAGGACAGACCATTTTTCAATCCTATTATTATGCTGCAGTTGCCATGTAGCATTACTAGAGGGCAGCAGATTGAAGATAAATATACAGAGAGACTTTAAATCTGTTTGCTGAACTACTTCTTGTTCTTGTTGTTTTTTTATCAGCCTATAGAGTGGCGGACTGGAATGACAAGAGTGAATGAGCATTGAGGAATGGTTGGCCTGTATTTGTGGGGAAGGGGGTGCGGGCTTTGGAAGGAAAACTGCAAGATAAAAGTGTCAAAGCATAGATGCTTGCAGAGAGATAGAGTGAGTGTGCCTTCTGTCTCTTTGAAGGGACATGTGAAAGAAGAACAACAGATCCACAGTCCTCAGGTGGGAGAAGCATGGAAGAGTATTCACCCCAAAATGAATATACTCACGCCATCTCAAAGCTTCTGAGTATGATATGATGCTTTGCAGGATGAAGGATTTGCCATGTTTGGTGCATAGATGTGCACAGTTGGGGAGGCGCTTGCCAGAATATCAAAAGCACACTCTTTAGAAGTGTCCTTACAGCCGAAATGTCAGGCACTCTTTTGGGATTATGAGGTCTAGAAAAACCACCACAAGACACCTTATAACATGTCCTGCACCGGGGCAAAGAAATCATGGGCAGACCATCTCCCAGGAATCCTAACACAGGTTCCTTGTTTCCCCTCTCAATACCATAACCACAGTAGGCCTGTGTGCGAGGTTCCCTTTTGGCTGGTAATAGAAAGTGCCTGAAACCTGAACCCCAAGTCCTCCACTCCCTCCTTTGCCCCTAGCCTTTCGTGGTACCCCCGCTCGAAAGAAAGGGCGCAATAAACAAGAAAGTACATAGCACTCCCGAAAAAACACATGCTGCATCATTCTGCGCCTCCTAGCACCCCTGTAATAATGCACCCCAACACCCCTTTTGACACTGCACCCCCAAATTTACTCCCCCCTTCCCCTTTACTACCACCACACTGGAGCTTGGGTGGGCGGTGGCATAAAAATGATGGGGTCCGTCACCAAAACCCCCCTCCTTTGTAATCACCCCGTTTGTGGGTGGGGCACTCTGCTTGTTTGCCAGCATGGGCTGCGCTGCCCTATGCTTCCTCTCCTGCACCCCCTCTTGCGCACTGGCCTAGACTCCTCCTACACCCCTTCTTCTCCTGAATCACTGCCACACCACCCCCTCTTGCTCTCTCCCACTGCTCCATCTACGTCCCCCTTTCTCCTCTAACTCCCACCACCTACCTCTGCTATCCCCCTACTCCCCCTACCTCCTCAACCACCCCTGCTATCCTCCTAGGCTCCGCCTACTCCCCCTCTATCTGCACTTCTCTTAGCCTGCTCTTCTTGCTCCGCCCTCCACCTCATGTGCTCCCTCTATTCCCGCCCTCTGACACAGCCTGCACCTATCCTTGCTCTCTCTGCACCTACACACTTACCAACCACTTTGCAATCCACCATTCACAAGTCCAGCCATGCTCTATACACAGACAGACAGACAGACAGATGTACTACTTACCAATTTACCAGCCATCTCCGACTTACCTCTTCTTTGCCGCCATCAGTCACCTGGTGCCGAGCCCGGGATTCGAACCCTGGTTGTCTGGGTGGAAGTCAGGAACTTACCCACTGGACCACACTGGCTTCCATGTCTTTAGCTTGTCAAAACTTCCCTATATCATGGATATGAAGTGTCCTGTGCAGTGGAAGCCATAAGCAATGACATCACAACCTTTATGTTGCTGATAGGTTCTGTGGCACAGTCAAAACCCATCCAGGAGCTATGGCTCAGTGGCAAGGTCTAGTGCCTCTGGTGCAGTAGGCTATCCCTATATAGGGGTTCGAATCCAGCCAGCGCCTCCAAAGTACTTTTAGGTGGAAAAAAATAAGTCATTTGATTTTTTTTATTTCGAAAGGTTATTTTTACTTTAACAATTTCAGGAATAATGTAAGTATTTTTGTTTGCATTGTTAGCCCACATTTAGAAATCTTGCCCCCTCCATCCCACCTTCCCTCTCCCTCCTTTTGCTCAAGTAGCTACAATAGGACCAAAGCCTTATCTTCATTAATCAATGTATTGGTTTTTTCCTCAAATTGGTGTTTTAGAGAAGAGAAATAAGGCCCAAAGAGGGGCAAAACTAAGCTGTATTGTGTGAGGTGGGTGCCATCCGTTTGCTTTGCTGTGCTGTGCTGTGCAGCCAGGCCAGGGCTTTGGGACTGGGATTTTAAACACCCCATTCATAGTCTGCAGCTTTTACCATAAGCCCAAGAACGCCCAAGTTCTGTAAGGAGTATTACTGCAGGTAATTCTGGACCCTGCTAAATGAGGGTGGGGTCCTTATATGTAGGCCTTTGAGTGGAAAACCCCTTAGCCTAAGACAGTTTGGCAACTTTGGAAATCTGCAGAAGCCCATGTTTTGAAGGCCGTATCACAACATCACAGAGGAAGCTCAGCAAAGTAATCATGGGAGAACATTATTTGCCTAGGACAGACCATTTTTCAATCCTATTATTATGCTGCAGTTGCCATGTAGCATTACTAGAGGGCAGCAGATTGAAGATAAATATACAGAGAGACTTTAAATCTGTTTGCTGAACTACTTCTTGTTCTTGTTGTTTTTTTATCAGCCTATAGAGTGGCGGACTGGAATGACAAGAGTGAATGAGCATTGAGGAATGGTTGGCCTGTATTTGTGGTGAAGGGGGTGCGGGCTTTGGAAGGAAAACTGCAAGATAAAAGTGTCAAAGCATAGATGCTTGCAGAGAGATAGAGTGAGTGTGCCTTCTGTCTCTTTGAAGGGACATGTGAAAGAAGAACAACAGATCCACAGTCCTCAGGTGGGAGAAGCATGGAAGAGTATTCACCCCAAAATGAATATACTCACGCCATCTCAAAGCTTCTGAGTATGATATGATGCTTTGCAGGATGAAGGATTTGCCATGTTTGGTGCATAGATGTGCACAGTTGGGGAGGCGCTTGCCAGAATATCAAAAGCACACTCTTTAGAAGTGTCCTTACAGCCGAAATGTCAGGCACTCTTTTGGGATTATGAGGTCTAGAAAAACCACCACAAGACACCTTATAACATGTCCTGCACCGGGGCCAAGAAATCATGGGCAGACCATCTCCCAAGAATCCTAACACAGGTTCCTTGTTTCCCCTCTCAATACCATAACCACAGTAGGCCTGTGTGCAAGGTTCCCTTTTGGCTGGTAATAGAAAGTGCCTGAAACCTGAACCCCAAGTCCTCCACTCCCCCCTTTGCCCCTAGCCTTTCGTGGTACCCCCGCTCGAAAGAAAGGGCGCAATAAACAAGAAAGTACATAGCACTCCCGAAAAAACACATGCTGCATCATTCTGCGCCTCCTAGCACCCCTGTAATAATGCACCCCAACACCCCTTTTGACACTGCACCCCCAAATTTACTCTCCCCCCTTCCCCTTTACTACCACCACACTGGAGCTTGGGGGGGGGGGGTGGCATAAAAATGATGGGGTCCGTCACCAAAACCCCCCTCCTTTGTAATCACCCCGTTTGTGGGTGGGGCACTCTGCTTGTTTGCCAGCATGGGCTGCGCTGCCCTATGCTTCCTCTCCTCCATCCCCTCTTGCGCACTGGCCTAGACTCCTCCTACACCCCTTCTTCTCCTGAATCACTGCCACACCACCCCCTCTTGCTCTCTCCCCCTGCTCCATCTACATCCCCCTTTCTCCTCTAACACCCACCACCTACCTCTGCTATCCCCCTACTCCCCCTCTCTCACCCTTCCCTCTCTTCTCCTCAACCACCCCTGCTATCCTCCTAGGCTCCGCCTACTCCCCCTCTATCTGCACCTATCTTAGCCTGCTCTTCTTGCTCCGCCCTCCACCTCATGTGCTCCCTCTATTCCCGCCCTCTGACACAGCCTGCACCTATCCTTGCTCTCTCTGCACCTACACACTTACCAACCACTTTGCAATCCACCATTCACAAGTCCAGCCATGCTCTATACACAGACAGACAGATGTACTACTTACCAATTTACCAGCCATCTCCGACTTACCTCTTCTTTGCCGCCATCAGTCACCTGGTGCCGAGCCCGGGATTCGAACCCTGGTTGTCTGGGTGGAAGTCAGGAACTTACCCACTGGACCACTCTGGCTTCCATGTCTTTAGCTTGTCAAAACTTCCCTATATCATGGATATGAAGTGTCCTGTGCAGTGGAAGCCATAAGCAATGACATCACAACCTTTATGTTGCTGATAGGTTCTGTGGCACAGTCAAAACCCATCTAGGAGCTATGGCTCAGTGGCAAGGTCTAGTGCCTCTGGTGCAGTAGGCTATCCTTATATAGGGGTTCGAATCCAGCCAGCGCCTCCAAAGTACTTTTAGGTGGAAAAAAATAAGTCATTTGATTTTTTTTATTTCGAAAGGTTATTTTTACTTTAACAATTTCAGGAATAATGTAAGTATTTTTGTTTGCATTGTTAGCCCACATTTAGAAATCTTGCCCCCTCCATCCCACCTTCCCTCTCCCTCCTTTTGCTCAAGTAGCTACAATAGGACCAAAGCCTTATCTTCATTAATCAATGTATTGTTTTTTTCCTCAAATTGGTGTTTTGGAGAAGAGAAATAAGGCCCAAAGAGGGGCAAAACTAAGCTGTATTGTGTGAGGTGGGTGCCATCCGTTTGCTTTGCTGTGCTGTGCTGTGCTGTGCTGTGCTGTGCAGCCAGGCCAGGGCTTTGGGACTGGGATTTTAAACACCCCATTCATAGTCTGCAGCTTTTACCATAAGCCCAAGAACGCCCAAGTTCTGTATAGAGGATTACTGCAGGTAATTCTGGACCCTGCTAAATGAGGGTGGGGTCCTTATATGTAGGCCTTTGAGTGGAAAACCCCTTACCCTAAGACAGTTTGGCAACTTTGGAAATCTGCTGAAGCCCATGTTTTGAAGGCCGTATCACAACATCACAGAGGAAGCTCAGCAAAGTAATCATGGGAGAACATTATTTGCATAGGACAGACCATTTTTCAATCCTATTATTATGCTGCAGTTGCCATGTAGCATTACTAGAGGGCACCAGTTTGAAGATAAATCTACAGAGAGACTTTAAATCTGTTTGCTGAACTACTTCTTGTTCTTGTTGTTTTTTTATCAGCCTATAGAGTGGCGGACTGGAATGACAAGAGTGAATGAGCATTGAGGAATGGTTGGCCTGTATTTGTGGTGAAGGGGGTGCGGGCTTTGGAAGGAAAACTGCAAGATAAAAGTGTCAAAGCATAGATGCTTGCAGAGAGATAGAGTGAGTGTGCCTTCTGTCTCTTTGAAGGGACATGTGAAAGAAGAACAACAGATCCACAGTCCTCAGGTGGGAGAAGCATGGAAGAGTATTCACCCCAAAATGAATATACTCACGCCATCTCAAAGCTTCTGAGTATGATATGATGCTTTGCAGGATGAAGGATTTGCCATGTTTGGTGCATAGATGTGCACAGTTGGGAGGCGCTTGCCAGAATATCAAAAGCACACTCTTTAGAAGTGTCCTTACAGCCGAAATGTCAGGCACTCTTTTGGGATTATGAGGTCTAGAAAAACCACCACAAGACACCTTATAACATGTCCTGCACCGGGGCCAAGAAATCATGGGCAGACCATCTCCCAAGAATCCTAACACAGGTTCCTTGTTTCCCCTCTCAATACCATAACCACAGTAGGCCTGTGTGCGAGGTTCCCTTTTGGCTGGCAATAGAAAGTGCCTGAAACCTGAACCCCAAGTCCTCCACTCCCCCCTTTGCCCCTAGCCTTTCGTGGTACCCCCGCTCGAAAGAAAGGGCGCAATAAACAAGAAAGTACATAGCACTCCCGAAAAAACACATGCTGCATCATTCTGCGCCTCCTAGCACCCCTGTAATAATGCACCCCAACACCCCTTTTGACACTGCACCCCCAAATTTACTCCCCCCCTTCCCCTTTACTACCACCACACTGGAGCTTGGGGGGGGGGTGGCATAAAAATGATGGGGTCCGTCACCAAAACCCCCCTCCTTTGTAATCACCCCGTTTGTGGGTGGGGCACTCTGCTTGTTTGCCAGCATGGGCTGCGCTGCCCTATGCTTCCTCTCCTGCACCCCCTCTTGCGCACTGGCCTAGACTCCTCCTACACCCCTTCTTCTCCTGAATCACTGCCACACCACCCCCTCTTGCTCTCTCCCCCTGCTCCATCTACGTCCCCCTTTCTCCTCTAACTCCCACCACCTACCTCTGCTATCCCCCTACTCCCCCTCTCTCACCCTTCCCCTCTTACTCTTCTCCTCAACCACCCCTGCTATCCTCCTAGGCTCCGCCTACTCCCCCTCTATCTGCACCTCTCTTAGCCTGCTCTTCTTGCTCCGCCCTCCACCTCATGTGCTCCCTCTATTCCCGCCATCTGACACAACCTGCACCTATCCTTGCTCTCTCTGCACCTACACACTTACCAACCACTTTGCAATCCACCATTCACAAGTCCAGCCATGCTCTATACACAGACAGACAGACAGATGTACTACTTACCAATTTACCAGCCATCTCCGACTTACCTCTTCTTTGCCGCCATCAGTCACCTGGTGCCAAGCCCGGGATTCGAACCCTGGTTGTCTGGGTGGAAGTCAGGAACTTACCCACTGGACCACACTGGCTTCCATGTCTTTAGCTTGTCAAAACTTCCCTATATCATGGATATGAAGTGTCCTGTGCAGTGGAAGCCATAAGCAATGACATCACAACCTTTATGTTGCTGATAGGTTCTGTGGCACAGTCAAAACCCATCCAGGAGCTATGGCTCAGTGGCAAGGTCTAGTGCCTCTGGTGCAGTAGGCTGTCCTTATATAGGGGTTCGAATCCAGCCAGCGCCTCCAAAGTACTTTTAGGTGGAAAAAAATAAGTCATTTGATTTTTTTTATTTCGAAAGGTTATTTTTACTTTAACAATTTCAGGAATAATGTAAGTATTTTTGTTTGCATTGTTAGCCCACTTTTAGAAATCTTGCCCCCTCCACCCCACCTTCCCTCTCCCTCCTTTTGCTCAAGTAGCTACAATAGGAGCAAAGCCTTATCTTCATTGGAGAAGAGAAATAAGGCCCAAAGAGGGGCAAAACTAAGCTGTATTGTGTGAGGTGGGTGCCATCCGTTTGCTTTGCTGTGCTGTGCTGTGCTGTGCAGCCAGGCCAGGGCTTTGGGACTGGGATTTTAAACACCCCATTCATAGTCTGCAGCTTTTACCATAAGCCCACGAACGCCCAAGTTCTGTAGAGAGGATTACTGCAGGTAATTCTGGACCCTGCTAAATGAGGGTGGGGTCCTTATATGTAGGCCTTTGAGTGGAAAACCCCTTAGCCTAAGACAGTTTGGCAACTTTGGAAATCTGCTGAAGCCCATGTTTTGAAGGCCGTATCACAACATCACAGAGGAAGCTCAGCAAAGTAATCATGGGAGAACATTATTTGCATAGGACAGCCCCTTTTTCAATCCTATTATTATGCTGCAGTTGCCATGTAGCATTACTAGAGGGCAGCAGTTTGAAGATAAATCTACAGAGAGACTTTAAATCTGTTTGCTGAACTACTTCTTGTTCTTGTTGTTTTTTTATCAGCCTATAGAGTGGCGGACTGGAATGACAAGAGTGAATGAGCATTGAGGAATGGTTGGCCTGTATTTGTGGTGAAGGGGGTGCGGGCTTTGGAAGGAAAACTGCAAGATAAAAGTGTCAAAGCATAGATGCTTGCAGAGAGATAGAGTGAGTGTGCCTTCTGTCTCTTTGAAGGGACATGTGAAAGAAGAACAACAGATCCACAGTCCTCAGGTGGGAGAAGCATGGAAGAGTATTCACCCCAAAATGAATATACTCACGCCATCTCAAAGCTTCTGAGTATGATATGATGCTTTGCAGGATGAAGGATTTGCCATGTTTGGTGCATAGATGTGCACAGTTGGGGAGGCGCTTGCCAGAATATCAAAAGCACACTCTTTAGAAGTGTCCTTACAGCCGAAATGTCACGCACTCTTTTGGGATTATGAGGTCTAGAAAAACCACCACAAGACACCTTATAACATGTCCTGCACCGGGGCAAAGAAATCATGGGCAGACCATCTCCCAAGAATCCTAACACAGGTTCCTTGTTTCCCCTCTCAATACCATAACCACAGTAGGCCTGTGTGCGAGGTTCCCTTTTGGCTGGTAATAGAAAGTGCCTGAAACCTGAACCCCAAGTCCTCCACTCCCCCCTTTGCCCCTAGCCTTTTCGTGGTACCCCCGCTCGAAAGAAAGGGCGCAATAAACAAGAAAGTACATAGCACTCCAGAAAAACACATGCTGCATCATTCTGCTCCTCCTAGCACCCCTGTAATAATGCACCCCAACACCCCTTTTGACACTGCACCCCCAAATTTACTCCCCCCCTTCCCCTTTACTACCACCACACTGGAGCTTGGGGGGGCGGTGGCATAAAAATGATGGGGTCCGTCACCAAAACCCCCCTCCTTTGTAATCACCCCGTTTGTGGGTGGGGCACTCTGCTTGTTTGCCAGCATGGGCTGCGCTGCCCTATGCTTCCTCTCCTGCACCCCCTCTTGAGCACTGGCCTAGACTCCTCCTACACCCCTTCTTCTCCTGAATCACTGCCACACCACCCCCTCTTGCTCTCTCCCACTGCTCCATCTACGTCCCCCTTTCTCCTCTAACTCCCACAACCTACCTCTGCTATCCCCCTACTCCCCCTCTTTCACCCTTCCCACTCTTCTCCTCCACCACCCATGCTATCCTCCTAGGCTCCGCCTACTCCGCCTCTATCTGCACCTCTCTTAGCCTGCTCTTCTTGCTCCGCCCTCCACCTCATGTGCTCCCTCTATTCCCGCCCTCTGACACAGCCTGCACCTATCCTTGCTCTATCTGCACATACACACTTACCAACCACTTTGCAATCCACCATTCACAAGTCCAGCCATGCTCTATACACAGACAGACAGACAGATGTACTACTTACCAATTTACCAGCCATCTCCGACTTACCTCTTCTTTGCCGCCATCAGTCACCTGGTGCCGAGCCCGGGATTCGAACCCTGGTTGTCTGGGTGGAAGTCAGGAACTTACCCACTGGACCACACTGGCTTCCATGTCTTTAGCTTGTCAAAACTTCCCTATATCATGGATATGAAGTGTCCTGTGCAGTGGAAGCCATAAGCAATGACATCACAACCTTTATGTTGCTGATAGGTTCTGTGGCACAGTCAAAATCCATCCAGGAGCTATGGCTCAGTGGCAAGGTCTAGTGCCTCTGGTGCAGTAGGCTATCCCTATATAGGGGTTCGAATCCAGCCAGCGCCTCCAAAGTACTTTTAGGTGGAAAAAAATAAGTCATTTGATTTTTTTTATTTCGAAAGGTTATTTTTACTTTAACAATTTCAGGAATAATGTAAGTATTTTTGTTTGCATTGTTAGCCCACATTTAGAAATCTTGCCCCCTCCACCCCACCTTCCCTCTCCCTCCTTTTGCTCAAGTAGCTACAATAGGAGCAAAGCCTTATCTTCATTAATCAATGTATTGGTTTTTTCCTCAAATTGGTGTTTTGGAGAAGAGAAATAAGGCCCAAAGAGGGGCAAAACTAAGCTGTATTGTGTGAGGTGGGTGCCATCAGTTTGCTTTGCTGTGCTGTGCTGTGCTGTGCAGCCAGGCCAGGGCTTTGGGACTGGGATTTTAAACACCCCATTCATAGTCTGCAGCTTTTACCATAAGCTCACGAACGCCCAAGTGCTGTAGAGAGGATTACTGCAGGTAATTCTGGACCCTGCTAAATGAGGGTGGGGTCCTTATATGTAGGCCTTTGAGTGGAAAACCCCTTAGCCTAAGACAGTTTGGCAACTTTGGAAATCTGCTGAAGCCCATGTTTTGAAGGCCGTATCACAACATCACAGAGGAAGCTCAGCAAAGTAATCATGGGAGAACATTATTTGCATAGGACAGCCCCTTTTTCAATCCTATTATTATGCTGCAGTTGCCATGTAGCATTACTAGAGGGCAGCAGTTTGAAGATAAATCTACAGAGAGACTTTAAATCTGTTTGCTGAACTACTTCTTGTTCTTGTTGTTTTTTTATCAGCCTATAGAGTGGCGGACTGGAATGACAAGAGTGAATGAGCATTGAGGAATGGTTGGCCTGTATTTGTGGTGAAGGGGGTGCGGGCTTTGGAAGGAAAACTGCAAGATAAAAGTGTCAAAGCATAGATGCTTGCAGAGAGATAGAGTGAGTGTGCCTTCTGTCTCTTTGAAGGGACATGTGAAAGAAGAACAACAGATCCACAGTCCTCAGGTGGGAGAAGCATGGAAGAGTATTCACCCCAAAATGAATATACTCACGCCATCTCAAAGCTTCTGAGTATGATATGATGCTTTGCAGGATGAAGGATTTGCCATGTTTGGTGCATAGATGTGCACAGTTGGGGAGGCGCTTGCCAGAATATCAAAAGCACACTCTTTAGAAGTGTCCTTACAGCCGAAATGTCAGGCACTCTTTTGGGATTATGAGGTCTAGAAAAACCACCACAAGACACCTTATAACATGTCCTGCACCGGGGCAAAGAAATCATGGGCAGACCATCTCCCAAGAATCCTAACACAGGTTCCTTGTTTCCCCTCTCAATACCATAACCACAGTAGGCCTGTGTGCGAGGTTCCCTTTTGGCTGGTAATAGAAAGTGCCTGAAACCTGAACCCCA
Organism: Pleurodeles waltl; assembly: GCF_031143425.1. Taxonomy (NCBI): domain Eukaryota; kingdom Metazoa; phylum Chordata; class Amphibia; order Caudata; family Salamandridae; genus Pleurodeles; species Pleurodeles waltl. The sequence goes on along the minus strand of NC_090445.1, from coordinate 868,547,711 downwards.
AGTCCTCCACTCCCCCCTTTGCCCCTAGCCTTTCGTGGTACCCCCGCTCGAAAGAAAGGGCGCAATAAACAAGAAAGTACATAGCACTCCCGAAAAAACACATGCTGCATCATTCTGCGCCTCCTAGCACCCCTGTAATAATGCACCCCAACACCCCTTTTGACACTGCACCCCCAAATTTACTCCCCCCCTTCCCCTTTACTACCACCACACTGGAGCTTGGGTGGGCGGTGGCATAAAAATGATGGGGTCCGTCACCAAAACCCCCCTCCTTTGTAATCACCCCGTTTGTGGGTGGGGCACTCTGCTTGTTTGCCAGCATTGGCTGCGCTGCCCTATGCTTCCTCTCCTGCACCCCCTCTTGAGCACTGGCCTAGACTCCTCCTACACCCCTTCTTCTCCTGAATCACTGCCACACCACCCCCTCTTGCTCTCTCCCACTGCTCCATCTACGTCCCCCTTTCTCCTCTAACTCCCACCACCTACCTCTGCTATCCCCCTACCTCCTCTTCTCCTCAACCACCCCTGCTATCCTCCTAGGCTCCGCCTACTCCCCCTCTATCTGCACCTCTCTTAGCCTGCTCTTCTTGCTCCGCCCTCCACCTCATGTGCTCTCTCTATTCCCGCCCTCTGACACAGCCTGCACCTATCCTTGCTCTCTCTGCACCTACACACTTACCAACCACTTTGCAATCCACCATTCACAAGTCCAGCCATGCTCTATACACAGACAGACAGACAGATGTACTACTTACCAATTTACCAGCCATCTCCGACTTACCTCTTCTTTGCCGCCATCAGTCACCTGGTGCCGAGCCCGGGATTCGAACCCTGGTTGTCTGGGTGGAAGTCAGGAACTTACCCACTGGACCACACTGGCTTCCATGTCTTTAGCTTGTCAAAACTTCCCTATATCATGGATATGAAGTGTCCTGTGCAGTGGAAGCCATAAGCAATGACATCACAACCTTTATGTTGCTGATAGGTTCTGTGGCACAGTCAAAACCCATCCAGGAGCTATGGTCAGTGGCAAGGTCTAGTGCCTCTGGTGCAGTAGACTATCCTTATATAGGGGTTCGAATCCAGCCAGCGCCTCCAAAGTACTTTTAGGTGGAAAAAAATAAGTCATTAGATTTTTTTTATTTCGAAAGGTTATTTTTACTTTAACAATTTCAGGAATAATGTAAGTATTTTTGTTTGCATTGTTAGCCCACATTTAGAAATCTTGCCCCCTCCACCCCACCTTCCCTCTCCCTCCTTTTGCTCAAGTAGCTACAATAGGAGCAAAGCCTTATCTTCATTAATCAATGTATTGGTTTTTTCCTCAAATTGGTGTTTTGGAGAAGAGAAATAAGGCCCAAAGAGGGGCAAAACTAAGCTGTATTGTGTGAGGTGGGTGCCATCCGTTTGCTTTGCTGTGCTGTGCTGTGCTGTGCAGCCAGGCCAGGGCTTTGGGACTGGGATTTTAAACACCCCATTCATAGTCTGCAGCTTTTACCATAAGCCCACGAACCCCCAAGTTCTGTATAGAGGATTACTGCAGGTAATTCTGGACCCTGCTAAATGAGGGTGGGGTCCTTATATGTAGGCCTTTGAGTGGAAAACCCCTTAGCCTAAGACAGTTTGGCAACTTTGGAAATCTGCTGAAGCCCATGTTTTGAAGGCCGTATCACAACATCACAGAGGAAGCTCAGCAAAGTAATCATGGGAGAACATTATTTGCATAGGACAGCCCCTTTCTCAATCCTATTATTATGCTGCAGTTGCCATGTAGCATTACTAGAGGGCAGCAGTTTGAAGATAAATCTACAGAGAGACTTTAAATCTGTTTGCTGAACTACTTCTTGTTCTTGTTGTTTTTTTATCAGCCTATAGAGTGGCGGACTGGAATGACAAGAGTGAATGAGCATTGAGGAATGGTTGGCCTGTATTTGTGGTGAAGGGGGTGCGGGCTTTGGAAGGAAAACTGCAAGATAAAAGTGTCAAAGCATAGATGCTTGTAGAGAGATAGAGTGAGTGTGCCTTCTGTCTCTTTGAAGGGACATGTGAAAGAAGAACAACAGATCCACAGTCCTCAGGTGGGAGAAGCATGGAAGAGTATTCACCCCAAAATGAATATACTCACGCCATCTCAAAGCTTCTGAGTATGATATGATGCTTTGCAGGATGAAGGATTTGCCATGTTTGGTGCATAGATGTGCACAGTTGGGGAGGCGCTTGCCAGAATATCAAAAGCACACTCTTTAGAAGTGTCCTTACAGCCGAAATGTCAGGCACTCTTTTGGGATTATGAGGTCTAGAAAAACCACCACAAGACACCTTATAACATGTCCTGCACCGGGGCAAAGAAATCATGGGCAGACCATCTCCCAAGAATCCTAACACAGGTTCCTTGTTTCCCCTCTCAATACCATAACCACAGTAGGCCTGTGTGCGAGGTTCCCTTTTGGCTGGTAATAGAAAGTGCCTGAAACCTGAACCCCAAGTCCTCCACTCCCCCCTTTGCCCCTAGCCTTTCGTGGTACCCCCGCTCGAAAGAAAGGGCGCAATAAACAAGAAAGTACATAGCACTCCCGAAAAAACACATGCTGCATCATTCTGCGCCTCCTAGCACCCCTGTAATAATGCACCCCAACACCCCTTTTGACACTGCACCCCCAAATTTACTCCCCCCCTTCCCCTTTACTACCACCACACTGGAGCTTGGGGGGGCGGTGGCATAAAAATGATGGGGTCCGTCACCAAAACCCCCCTCCTTTGTAATCACCCCGTTTGTGGGTGGGGCACTCTGCTTGTTTGCCAGCATGGGCTGCGCTGCCCTATGCTTCCTCTCCTGCACCCCCTCTTGCGCACTGGCCTAGACTCCTCCTACACCCCTTCTTCTCCTGAATCACTGCCACACCACCCCCTCTTGCTCTCTCCCCCTGCTCCATCTACGTCCCCCTTTCTCCTCTAACTCCCACCACCTACCTCTGCTATCCCCCTACTCCCCCTCTTTCACCCTTCCCTTCTTACTCTTCTCCTCCACCACCCATGCTATCCTCCTAGGCTCCGCCTACTCCCCCTCTATCTGCACCTCTCTTAGCCTGCTCTTCTTGCTCCGCCCTCCACCTCATGTGCTCCCTCTATTCCTGCCCTCTGACACAGCCTGCACCTATCCTTGCTCTCTCTGCACATACACACTTACCAACCACTTTGCAATCCACCATTCACAAGTCCAGCCATGCTCTATACACAGACAGACAGACAGATGTACTACTTACCAATTTACCAGCCATCTCCGACTTACCTCTTCTTTGCCGCCATCAGTCACCTGGTGCCGAGCCCGGGATTCGAACCCTGGTTGTCTGGGTGTAAGTCAGGAACTTACCCACTGGACCACACTGGCTTCCATGTCTTTAGCTTGTCAAAACTTCCCTATATCATGGATATGAAGTGTCCTGTGCAGAGGAAGCCATAAGCAATGACATCACAACCTTTATGTTGCTGATAGGCTCTGTGGCACAGTCAAAACCCACCCAGGAGCTATGGCTCAGTGGCATGGTCTAGTGCCTCTGGTGCAGTAGGCTATCCCTATATAGGGGTTCGAATCCAGCCAGCACCTCCAAAGTACTTTTAGGTGGAAAAAAATAAGTCATTTGATTTTTTTTTATTTCGAAAGGTTATTTTTACTTTAACAATTTCAGGAATAATGTAAGTATTTTAATCAATGTATTGTTTTTTTCCTCAAATTGGTGTTTTGGAGAAGAGAAATAAGGCCCAAAGAGGGGCAAAACTAAGCTGTATTGTGTGAGGTGGGTGCCATCCGTTTGCTTTGCTGTGCTGTGCTGTGCTGTGCAGCCAGGGCAGGGCTTTGGGACTGGGATTTTAAACACCCCATTCATAGTCTGCAACTTTTACCATAAGCCCACAAACGCCCAAGTTCTGTATAGAGGATTACTGCAGGTAATTCTGGACCCTGCTAAATGAGGGTGGGGTCCTTATATGTAGGCCTTTGAGTGGAAAACCCCTTAGCCTAAGACAGTTTGGCAACTTTGGAAATCTGCTGAAGCCCATGTTTTGAAGGCCGTATCACAACATCACAGGGGAAGCTCAGCAAAGTAATCATGGGAGAACATTATTTGCATAGGACAGCCTCTTTTTCAATCCTATTATTATGCTGCAGTTGCCATGTAGCATTACTAGAGGGCAGCAGTTTGAAGATAAATCTACAGAGAGACTTTAAATCTGTTTGCTGAACTACTTCTTGTTCTTGTTGTTTTTTTATCAGCCTATAGAGTGGCGGACTGGAATGACAAGAGTGAATGAGCATTGAGGAATGGTTGGCCTGTATTTGTGGTGAAGGGGGTGCGGGGTTTGGAAAGAAAACTGCAAGATAAAAGTGTCAAAGCATAGATGCTTGCAGAGAGATAGAGTGAGTGTGCCTTCTGTCTCTTTGAAGGGACATGTGAAAGAAGAACAACAGATCCACAGTCCTCAGGTGGAAGAAGCATGGAAGAGTATTCACCCCAAAATGAATATACTCACGCCATCTCAAAGCTTCTGAGTATGATATGATGCTTTGCAGGATGAAGGATTTGCCATGTTTGGTGCATAGATGTGCACAGTTGGGGAGGCGCTTGCCAGAATATCAAAAGCACACTCTTTAGAAGTGTCCTTACAGCCGAAATGTCAGGCACTCTTTTGGGATTATGAGGTCTAGAAAAACCACCACAAGACACCTTATAACATGTCCTGCACCGGGGCAAAGAAATCATGGGCAGACCATCTCCCAAGAATCCTAACACAGGTTCCTTGTTTCCCCTCTCAATACCATAACCACAGTAGGCCTGTGTGCGAGGTTCCCTTTTGGCTGGTAATAGAAAGTGACTGAAACCTGAACCCCAAGTCCTCCACTCCCCCCTTTGCCCCTAGCCTTTCGTGGTACCCCCGCTCGAAAGAAAGGGCGCAATAAACAAGAAAGTACATAGCACTCCCGAAAAAACACATGCTGCATCATTCTGCGCCTCCTAGCACCCCTGTAATAATGCACCCCAACACCCCTTTTGATACTGCACCCCCAAATTTACTCCCCCCCTTCCCCTTTACTACCACCACACTGGAGCTTGGGGGGGGGGTGGCATAAAAATGATGGGGTCCGTCATCAAAACCCCCCTCCTTTGTAATCACCCCGTTTGTGGGTGGGGCACTCTGCTTGTTTGCCAGCATGGGCTGCGCTGCCCTATGCTTCCTCTCCTGCACCCCCTCTTGCGCACTGGCCTAGACTCCTCCAACGCCCCTTCTTCTCCTGAATCACTGCCACACCACCCCCTCTTGCTCTCTCCCCCTGCTCCATCTACGTCCCCCTTTCTCCTCTAACTCCCACAACCTACCTCTGCTATCCCCCTACTCCCCCTCTCTCATCCTTCCCTTCTTACTCTTCTCCTCAACCACCCCTGCTATCCTCCTAGGCTCCGCCTACTCCCCCTCTCTTAGCCTGCTCTTCTTGCTCCGCCCTCCACCTCATGTGCTCCCTCTATTCCCGCCCTCTGACACAGCCTGCACCTATCCTTTCTCTCTCTGCACCTACACACTTACCAACCACTTTGCAATCCACCATTCACAAGTCCAGCCATGCTCTATACACAGACAAACAGACAGATGTACTACTTACCAATTTACCAGCCATCTCCGACTTACCTCTTCTTTGCCGCCATCAGTCACCTGGTGCCGAGCCCGGGATTCGAACCCTGATTGTCTGGGTGGAAGTCAGGAACTTACCCACTGGACCACACTGGCTTCCATGTCTTTAGCTTGTCAAAACTTCCCTATATCATGGATATGAAGTGTCCTGTGCAGTGGAAGCCATAAGCAATGACATCACAACCTTTATGTTGCTGATAGGTTCTGTGGCACAGTCAAAACCCATCCAGGAGCTATGGCTCAGTGGCAAGGTCTAGTGCCTCTGGTGCAGTAGGCTATCCTTATATAGGGGTTCGAATCCAGCCAGCGCCTCCAAAGTACTTTTAGGTGGAAAAAAATAAGTAATTTGATTTTTTTTATTTCGAAAGGTTATTTTTACTTTAACAATTTCAGGAATAATGTAAGTATTTTTGTTTGCATTGTTAGCCCACATTTAGAAATCTTGCCCCCTCCACCCCACCTTCCCTCTCCCTCCTTTTGCTCAAGTAGCTACAATAGGAGCAAAGCCTTATCTTCATCAATCAATGTATTGGTTTTTTCCTCAAATTGGTGTTTTGGAGAAGAGAAATAAGGCCCAAAGAGGGGCAAAACTAAGCTGTATTGTGTGAGGTGGGTGCCATCCGTTTGCTTTGCTGTGCTGTGCTGTGCTGTGCTGTGCTGTGCTGTGCAGCCAGGCCAGGGCTTTGGGACTGGGATTTTAAACACCCCATTCATAGTCTGCAGCTTTTACCATAAGCCCACGAACGCCCAAGTTCTGTATAGAGGATTACTGCAGGTAATTCTGGACCCTGCTAAATGAGGGTGGGGTCCTTATATGTAGGCCTTTGAGTGGAAAACCCCTTAGCCTAAGACAGTTTGGCAACTTTGGAAATCTGCTGAAGCCCATGTTTTGAAGGCCGTATCACAACATCACAGAGGAAGCTCAGCAAAGTAATCATGGGAGAACATTATTTGCATAGGACAGCCCCTTTCTCAATCCTATTATTATGCTGCAGTTGCCATGTAGCATTACTAGAGGGCAGCATTTTGAAGATAAATCTACAGAGAGACTTTAAATCTGTTTGCTGAACTACTTCTTGTTCTTGTTGTTTTTTTATCAGCCTATAGAGTGGCGGACTGGAATGACAAGAGTGAATGAGCATTGAGGAATGGTTGGCCTGTATTTGTGGTGAAGGGGGTGCGGGGTTTGGAAAGAAAACTGCAAGATAAAAGTGTCAAAGCATAGATGCTTGCAGAGAGATAGAGTGAGTGTGCCTTCTGTCTCTTTGAAGGGACATGTGAAAGAAGAACAACAGATCCACAGTCCTCAGGTGGGAGAAGCATGGAAGAGTATTCACCCCAAAATGAATATACTCACGCCATCTCAAAGCTTCTGAGTATGATATGATGCTTTGCAGGATGAAGGATTTGCCATGTTTGGTGCATAGATGTGCACAGTTGGGGAGGCGCTTGCCAGAATATCAAAAGCACACTCTTTAGAAGTGTCCTTACAGCCGAAATGTCAGGCACTCTTTTGGGATTATGAGGTCTAGAAAAACCACCACAAGACACCTTATAACATGTCCTGCACCGGGGCAAAGAAATCATGGGCAGACCATCTCCCAAGAATCCTAACACAGGTTCCTTGTTTCCCCTCTCAATACCATAACCACAGTAGGCCTGTGTGCGAGGTTCCCTTTTGGCTGGTAATAGAAAGTGACTGAAACCTGAACCCCAAGTCCTCCACTCCCCCCTTTGCCCCTAGCCTTTCGTGGTACCCCCGCTCGAAAGAAAGGGCGCAATAAACAAGAAAGTACATAGCACTCCCGAAAAAACACATGCTGCATCATTCTGCGCCTCCTAGCACCCCTGTAATAATGCACCCCAACACCCCTTTTGATACTGCACCCCCAAATTTACTCCCCCCCTTCCCCTTTACTACCACCACACTGGAGCTTGGGGGGGGGGTGGCATAAAAATGATGGGGTCCGTCATCAAAACCCCCCTCCTTTGTAATCACCCCGTTTGTGGGTGGGGCACTCTGCTTGTTTGCCAGCATGGGCTGCGCTGCCCTATGCTTCCTCTCCTGCACCCCCTCTTGCGCACTGGCCTAGACTCCTCCAACGCCCCTTCTTCTCCTGAATCACTGCCACACCACCCCCTCTTGCTCTCTCCCCCTGCTCCATCTACGTCCCCCTTTCTCCTCTAACTCCCACAACCTACCTCTGCTATCCCCCTACTCCCCCTCTCTCATCCTTCCCTTCTTACTCTTCTCCTCAACCACCCCTGCTATCCTCCTAGGCTCCGCCTACTCCCCCTCTCTTAGCCTGCTCTTCTTGCTCCGCCCTCCACCTCATGTGCTCCCTCTATTCCCGCCCTCTGACACAGCCTGCACCTATCCTTTCTCTCTCTGCACCTACACACTTACCAACCACTTTGCAATCCACCATTCACAAGTCCAGCCATGCTCTATACACAGACAAACAGACAGATGTACTACTTACCAATTTACCAGCCATCTCCGACTTACCTCTTCTTTGCCGCCATCAGTCACCTGGTGCCGAGCCCGGGATTCGAACCCTGATTGTCTGGGTGGAAGTCAGGAACTTACCCACTGGACCACACTGGCTTCCATGTCTTTAGCTTGTCAAAACTTCCCTATATCATGGATATGAAGTGTCCTGTGCAGTGGAAGCCATAAGCAATGACATCACAACCTTTATGTTGCTGATAGGTTCTGTGGCACAGTCAAAACCCATCCAGGAGCTATGGCTCAGTGGCAAGGTCTAGTGCCTCTGGTGCAGTAGGCTATCCTTATATAGGGGTTCGAATCCAGCCAGCGCCTCCAAAGTACTTTTAGGTGGAAAAAAATAAGTAATTTGATTTTTTTTATTTCGAAAGGTTATTTTTACTTTAACAATTTCAGGAATAATGTAAGTATTTTTGTTTGCATTGTTAGCCCACATTTAGAAATCTTGCCCCCTCCACCCCACCTTCCCTCTCCCTCCTTTTGCTCAAGTAGCTACAATAGGAGCAAAGCCTTATCTTCATCAATCAATGTATTGGTTTTTTCCTCAAATTGGTGTTTTGGAGAAGAGAAATAAGGCCCAAAGAGGGGCAAAACTAAGCTGTATTGTGTGAGGTGGGTGCCATCCGTTTGCTTTGCTGTGCTGTGCTGTGCTGTGCTGTGCTGTGCTGTGCAGCCAGGCCAGGGCTTTGGGACTGGGATTTTAAACACCCCATTCATAGTCTGCAGCTTTTACCATAAGCCCACGAACGCCCAAGTTCTGTATAGAGGATTACTGCAGGTAATTCTGGACCCTGCTAAATGAGGGTGGGGTCCTTATATGTAGGCCTTTGAGTGGAAAACCCCTTAGCCTAAGACAGTTTGGCAACTTTGGAAATCTGCTGAAGCCCATGTTTTGAAGGCCGTATCACAACATCACAGAGGAAGCTCAGCAAAGTAATCATGGGAGAACATTATTTGCATAGGACAGCCCCTTTCTCAATCCTATTATTATGCTGCAGTTGCCATGTAGCATTACTAGAGGGCAGCATTTTGAAGATAAATCTACAGAGAGACTTTAAATCTGTTTGCTGAACTACTTCTTGTTCTTGTTGTTTTTTTATCAGCCTATAGAGTGGCGGACTGGAATGACAAGAGTGAATGAGCATTGAGGAATGGTTGGCCTGTATTTGTGGTGAAGGGGGTGCGGGCTTTGGAAGGAAAACTGCAAGATAAAAGTGTCAAAGCATAGATGCTTGCAGAGAGATAGAGTGAGTGTGCCTTCTGTCTCTTTGAAGGGACATGTGAAAGAAGAACAACAGATCCACAGTCCTCAGGTGGGAGAAGCATGGAAGAGTATTCACCCCAAAATGAATATACTCACGCCATCTCAAAGCTTCTGAGTATGATATGATGCTTTGCAGGATGAAGGATTTGCCATGTTTGGTGCATAGATGTGCACAGTTGGGGAGGCGCTTGCCAGAATATCAAAAGCACACTCTTTAGAAGTGTCCTTACAGCCGAAATGTCAGGCACTCTTTTGGGATTATGAGGTCTAGAAAAACCACCACAAGACACCTTATAACATGTCCTGCACCGGGGCAAAGAAATCATGGGCAGACCATCTCCCAAGAATCCTAACACAGGTTCCTTGTTTCCCCTCTCAATACCATAACACAGTAGGCCTGTGTGCGAGGTTCCCTTTTGGCTGGTAATAGAAAGTGCCTGAAACCTGAACCCCAAGTCCTCCACTCCCCCCTTTGCCCCTAGCCTTTCGTGGTACCCCCGCTCGAAAGAAAGGGCGCAATAAACAAGAAAGTACATAGCACTCCCGAAAAAACACATGCTGCATCATTCTGCGCCTCCTAGCACCCCTGTAATAATGCACCCCAACACCCCTTTTGACACTGCACCCCCAAATTTACTCCCCCCCTTCCCCTTTACTACCACCACACTGGAGCTTGGGGGGGGGTGGCATAAAAATGATGGGGTCCGCAACCAAAACCCCCCTCCTTTGTAATCACCCCGTTTGTGGGTGGGGCACTCTGCTTGTTTGCCAGCATGGGCTGCGCTGCCCTATGCTTCCTCTCCTGCACCCCCTCTTGCGCAGTGGCCTAGACTCCTCCTACACCCCTTCTTCTCCTGAATCACTGCCACACCACCCCCTCTTGCTCTCTCCCCCTGCTCCTTCTACGTCCCCCTTTCTCCTCTAACTCCCACCACCTACCTCTCCTGTCCCCCTACTCCCCCTCAACCACCCCTGCTATCCTCCTAGGCTCCGCCTACTCCCCCTGTATCTGCACCTCTCTTAGCCTGCTCTTCTTGCTCCGCCCTCCACCTCATGTGCTCCCTCTATTCCCGCCCTCTGACACAGCCTGCACCTATCCTTGCTCTCTCTGCACATACACACTTACCAACCACTTTGCAATCCACCATTCACTAGTCCAGCCATGCTCTATACACAGACAGACAGAAGTACTACTTACCAATTTACCAGCCATCTCCGACTTACCTCTTCTTTGCCGCCATCAGTCACCTGGTGCCGAGCCCGGGATTCGAACCCTGGTTGTCTGGGTGGAAGTCAGGAACTTACCCACTGGACCACACTGGCTTCCATGTCTTTAGCTTGTCAAAACTTCCCTATATCATGGATATGAAGTGTCCTGTGCAGTGGAAGCCATAAGCAATGACATCACAACCTTTATGTTGCTGATAGGTTCTGTGGCACAGTTAAAACCCATCCACGAGCTATGGCTCAGTGGCAAGGTCTAGTTCCTCTGGTGCAGTAGGCTATCCCTATATAGGGGTTCGAATCCAGCCAGCGCCTCCAAAGTACTTTTAGGTGGAAAAAAATAAGTCATTTGATTTTTTTTATTTCGAAAGGTTATTTTTACTTTAACAATTTCAGGAATAATGTAAGTATTTTTGTTTGCATTGTTAGCCCACATTTAGAAATCTTGCCCCCTCCACCCCACCTTCCCTCTCGCTCCTTTTGCTCAAGTAGCTACAATAGGAGCAAAGCCTTATCTTCATTATTCAATGTATTGTTTTTTTCCTCAAATTGGTGTTTTGGAGAAGAGAAATAAGGCCCAAAGAGGGGCAAAACTAAGCTGTATTGTGTGAGGTGGGTGCCATCCGTTTGCTTTGCTGTGCTGTGCTGTGCTGTGCAGCCAGGCCAGGGCTTTGGGACTGGGATTTTAAACACCCCATTCATAGTCTGCAGCTTTTACCATAAGCCCACAAACGCCCAAGTTCTGTATAGAGGATTACTGCAGGTAATTCTGGACCCTGCTAAATGAGGGTGGGGTCCTTATATGTAGGCCTTTGAGTGGAAAACCCCTTAGCCTAAGACATTTTGGCAACTTTGGAAATCTGCTGAAGCCCATGTTTTGAAGGCCGTATCACAACATCACAGAGGAAGCTCAGCAAAGTAATCATGGGAGAACATTATTTGCATAGGACAGCCCCTTTCTCAATCCTATCATTATGCTGCAGTTGCCATGTAGCATTACTAGAGGGCAGCAGTTTGAAGATAAATCTACAGAGAGACTTTAAATCTGTTTGCTGAACTACTTCTTGTTCTTGTTGTTTTTTTATCAGCCTATAGAGTGGCGGACTGGAATGACAAGAGTGAATGAGCATTGAGGAATGGTTGGCCTGTATTTGTGGTGAAGGGGGTGCGGGCTTTGGAAGGAAAACTGCAAGATAAAAGTGTCAAAGCATAGATGCTTGCAGAGAGATAGAGTGAGTGTGCCTTCTGTCTCTTTGAAGGGACATGTGAAAGAAGAACAACAGATCCACAGTCCTCAGGTGGGAGAAGCATGGAAGAGTATTCACCCCAAAATGAATATACTCACGCCATCTCAAAGCTTCTGAGTATGATATGATGCTTTGCAGGATGAAGGATTTGCCATGTTTGGTGCATAGATGTGCACAGTTAGGGAGGCGCTTGCCAGAATATCAAAAGCACACTCTTTAGAAGTGTCCTTACAGCCGAAATGTCAGGCACTCTTTTGGGATTATGAGGTCTAGAAAAACCACCACAAGACACCTTATAACATGTCCTTCACCGGGGCAAAGAAATCATGGGCAGACCATCTCCCAAGAATCCTAACACAGGTTCCTTGTTTCCCCTCTCAATACCATAACCACAGTAGGCCTGTGTGCGAGGTTCCCTTTTGGCTGGTAATAGAAAGTGCCTGAAACCTGAACCCCAAGTCCTCCACTCCCCCCTTTGCCCCTAGCCTTTCGTGGTACCCCCGCTCGAAAGAAAGGGCGCAATAAACAAGAAAGTACATAGCACTCCCGAAAAAACACATGCTGCATCATTCTGCGCCTCCTAGCACCCCTGTAATAATGCACCCCAACACCCCTTTTGACACTGCACCCCCAAATGTACTCCCCCCCTTCCCCTTTACTACCACCACACTGGAGCTTGGGGGGGGGGTGGCATAAAAATGATGGGGTCCGTCACCAAAACCCCCCTCCTTTGTAATCACCCCGTTTGTGGGTGGGGCACTCTGCTTGTTTGCCAGAATGGGCTGCGCTGCCCTATGCTTCCTCTCCTGCACCCCCTCTTGCGCACTGGCTTAGACTCCTCCTACACCCCTTCTTCTCCTGAATCACTGCCACACCACCCCCTCTTGCTCTCTCCCCCTGCTCCATCTACATCCCCCTTTCTCCTCTAACTCCCACCACCTACCTCTGCTATCCCCCTACTCCCCCTCTCTCACCCTTCCCTTCTTACTCTTCTCCTCAACCACCCCTGCTATCCTCCTAGGCTCTGCCTACTCCCCCTCTATCTGCACCTCTCTTAGCCTGCTCTTCTTGCTCCGCCCTCCACCTCATGTGCTCCCTCTATTCCGGCCCTCTGACACAGCCTGCACCTATCCTTGCTCTCTCTGCACATACACACTTACCAACCACTTTGAAATCCACCATTCACAAGTCCAGCCATGCTCTATACACAGACAGACAGACAGATGTACTACTTACCAATTTACCACCCATCTCCGACTTACCTCTTCTTTGCCGCCATCAGTCACCTGGTGCCGAGCCCGGGATTCTAACCCTGGTTGTCTGGGTGGAAGTCAGGAACTTACCCACTGGACCACACTGGCTTCCATGTCTTTAGCTTGTCAAAACTTCCCTATATCATGGATATGAAGTGTCCTGTGCAGTGGAAGCCATAAGCAATGACGTCACAACCTTTATGTTGCTGATAGGTTCTGTGGCACAGTCAACACCCATCCAGGAGCTATGGCTCAGTGGCAAGGTCTAGTGCCTCTGGTGCAGTAGGCTATCCCTATATAGGGGTTCGAATCCAGCCAGCGCCTCCAAAGTACTTTTAGGTGGAAAAAAATAAGTCATTTGATTTTTTTTATTTCGAAAGGTTATTTTTACTTTAACAATTTCAGGAATAATGTAAGTATTTTTGTTTGCATTGTTAGCCCACATTTAGAAATCTTGCCCCCTCCACCCCACCTTCCCTCTCCCTCCTTTTGCTCAAGTAGCTACAATAGGAGCAAAGCCTTATCTTCATCAATCAATGTATTGTTTTTTTCCTCAAATTGGTGTTTTGGAGAAGAGAAATAAGGCCCAAAGAGGGGCAAAACTAAGCTGTATTGTGTGAGGTGGGTGCCATCCGTTTGCTTTGCTGTGCTGTGCTGTGCTGTGCTGTGCTGTGCTGTGCAGCCAGGCTAGGGCTTTGGGACTGGGATTTTAAACACCCCATTCATAGTCTGCAGCTTTTACCATAAGCCCACGAACGCCCAAGTTCTGTATAGAGGATTACTGCAGGTAATTCTGGACCCTGCTAAATGAGGGTGGGGTCCTTATATGTAGGCCTTTGAGTGGAAAACCCCTTAGCCTAAGACAGTTTGGCAACTTTGGAAATCTGCTGAAGCCCATGTTTTGAAGGCCGTATCACAACATCACAGAGGAAGCTCAGCAAAGTAATCATGGGAGAACATTATTTGCATAGGACAGCCCCTTTCTCAATCCTATTATTATGCTGCAGTTGCCATGTAGCATTACTAGAGGGCAGCATTTTGAAGATAAATCTACAGAGAGACTTTAAATCTGTTTGCTGAACTACTTCTTGTTCTTGTTGTTTTTTTATCAGCCTATAGAGTGGCGGACTGGAATGACAAGAGTGAATGAGCATTGAGGAATGGGTGGCCTGTATTTGTGGTGAAGGGGGTGCGGGCTTTGGAAGGAAAACTGCAAGATAAAAGTGTCAAAGCATAGATGCTTGCAGAGAGATAGAGTGAGTGTGCCTTCTGTCTCTTTGAAGGGACATGTGAAAGAAGAACAACAGATCCACAGTCCTCAGGTGGGAGAAGCATGGAAGAGTATTCACCCCAAAATGAATTTACTCACGCCATCTCAAAGCTTCTGAGTATGATATGATGCTTTGCAGGATGAAGGATTTGCCATGTTTGGTGCATAGATGTGCACAGTTGGGGAGGCGCTTGCCAGAATATCAAAAGCACACTCTTTAGAAGTGTCCTTACAGCCGAAATGTCAGGCACTCTTTTGGGATTATGAGGTCTAGAAAAACCACCACAAGACACCTTATAACATGTCCTGCACCGGGGCAAAGAAATCATGGGCAGACCATCTCCCAAGAATCCTAACACAGGTTCCTTGTTTCCCCTCTCAATACCATAACCACAGTAGGCCTGTGTGCGAGGTTCCCTTTTGGCTGGTAATAGAAAGTGCCTGAAACCTGAACCCCAAGTCCTCCACTCCCCCCTTTGCCCCTAGCCTTTCGTGGTACCCCCGCTCGAAAGAAAGGGCGCAATAAACAAGAAAGTACATAGCACTCCCGAAAAAACACATGCTGCATCATTCTGCGCCTCCTAGCACCCCTGTAATAATGCACCCCAACACCCCTTTTGACACTGCACCCCCAAATTTACTCCCCCCCTTCCCCTTTACTACCACCACACTGGAGCTTGGGGGGGCGGTGGCATAAAAATGATGGGGTCCGTCACCAAAACCCCCCTCCTTTGTAATCACCCCGTTTGTGGGTGGGGCACTCTGCTTGTTTGCTAGCAGGGGCTGCGCTGCCCTATGCTTCCTCTCCTGCACCCCCTCTTGCGCACTGGCCTAGACTCCTCCTACACCCCTTCTTCTCCTGAATCACTGCCACACCACCCCCTCTTGCTCTCTCCCCCTGCTCCATCTACGTCCCCCTTTCTCCTCTAACTCCCACAACCTACCTCTGCTATCCCCCTACTCCCCCTCTCTCACCCTTCCCTTCTTACTCTTCTCCTCCACCACCCCTGCTATCCTCCTAGGCTCCGCCTACTCCCCCTCTATCTGCACCTCTCTTAGCCTGCTCTTCTTGCTCCGCCCTCCACCTCATGTGCTCCCTCTATTCCCGCCCTCTGACACAGCCTGCACCTATCCTTGCTCTCTCTGCACATACACACTTACCAACCACTTTGCAATCCACCATTCACAAGTCCAGCCATGCTCTATACACAGACAGACAGACAGATGTACTACTTACCAATTTACCAGCTATCTCCGACTTACCTCTTCTTTGCCGCCATCAGTCACCTGGTGCCGAGCCCGGGATTCGAACCCTGGTTGTCTGGGTGGAAGTCAGGAACTTACCCACTGGACCACACTGGCTTCCATGTCTTTAACTTGTCAAAACTTCCCTATATCATGGATATGAAGTGTCCTGTGCAGTGGAACCATAAGCAATGACATCACAACCTTTATGTTGCTGACAGGTTCTGTGGCACAGTCAAAACCCATCCAGGAGCTATGGCTCAGTGGCAAGGTCTAGTTCCTCTGGTGCAGTAGGCTATCCCTATATAGGGGTTCGAATCCAGCCAGCGCCTCCAAAGTACTTTTAGGTGGAAAAAAATAAGTCATTTGATTTTTTTTATTTCGAAAGGTTATTTTTACTTTAACAATTTCAGGAATAATGTAAGTATTTTTGTTTGCATTGTTAGCCCACATTTAGAAATCTTGCCCCCTCCAGCCCACCTTCCCTCTCCCTCCTTTTGCTCAAGTAGCTACAACAGGAGCAAAGCCTTATCTTCATTAATCAATGTATTGGTTTTTTCCTCAAATTGGTGTTTTGGAGAAGAGAAATAAGGCCCAAAGAGGGGCAAAACTAAGCTGTATTGTGTGAGGTGGGTACCATCCGTTTGCTTTGCTGTGCTGTGCAGCCAGGCCAGGGCTTTGGGACTGGGATTTTAAACACCCCATTCATAGTCTGCAGCTTTTACCATAAGCCCACGAACGCCCAAGTTCTGTATAGAGGATTACTGCAGGTAATTCTGGACCCTGCTAAATGAGGGTGGGGTCCTTATATGTAGGCCTTTGAGTGGAAAACCCCTTAGCCTAAGACAGTTTGGCAACTTTGGAAATCTGCTGAAGCCCATGTTTTGAAGGCCGTATCACAACATCACAGAGGAAGCTCAGCAAAGTAATCATGGGAGAACATTATTTGCATAGGACAGCCCCTTTCTCAATCCTATTATTATGCTGCAGTTGCCATGTAGCATTACTAGAGGGCAGCAGTTTGAAGATAAATCTACAGAGAGACTTTAAATCTGTTTGCTGAACTACTTCTTGTTCTTGTTGTTTTTTTATCAGCCTATAGAGTGGCGGACTGGAATGACAAGAGTGAATGAGCATTGAGGAATGGTTGGCCTGTATTTGTGGTGAAGGGGGTGCGGGCTTTGGAAGGAAAACTGCAAGATAAAAGTGTCAAAGCATAGATGCTTGCAGAGAGATAGAGTGAGTGTGCCTTCTGTCTCTTTGAAGGGACATGTGATTGAAGAACAACAGATCCACAGTCCTCAGGTGGGAGAAGCATGGAAGAGTATTCACCCCAAAATGAATATACTCACGCCATCTCAAAGCTTCTGAGTATGATATGATGCTTTGCAGGATGAAGGATTTGCCATGTTTGGTGCATAGATGTGCACAGTTAGGGAGGCGCTTGCCAGAATATCAAAAGCACACTCTTTAGAAGTGTCCTTACAGCCGAAATGTCAGGCACTCTTTTGGGATTATGAGGTCTAGAAAAACCACCACAAGACACCTTATAAAATGTCCTGCACCGGGGCAAAGAAATCATGGGCAGACCATCTCCCAAGAATCCTAACACAGGTTCCTTGTTTCCCCTCTCAATACCATAACCACAGTAGGCCTGTGTGCGAGGTTCCCTTTTGGCTGGTAATAGAAAGTGCCTGAAACCTGAACCCCAAGTCCTCCACTCCCCCCTTTGCCCCTAGCCTTTCGTGGTACCCCCGCTCGAAAGAAAGGGCGCAATAAACAAGAAAGTACATAGCACTCCCGAAAAAACACATGCTGCATCATTCTGCGCCTCCTAGCACCCCTGTAATAATGCACCCCAACACCCCTTTTGACACTGCACCCCCAAATGTACTCCCCCCCTTCCCCTTTACTACCACCACACTGGAGCTTGGGGGGGTGGCATAAAAATGATGGGGTCCGTCACCAAAACCCCCCTCCTTTGTAATCACCCCGTTTGTGGGTGGGGCACTCTGCTTGTTTGCCAGCATGGGCTGCGCTGCCCTATGCTTCCTCTCCTGCACCCCCTCTTGCGCACTGGCCTAGACTCCTCCTACACCCCTTCTTCTCCTGAATCACTGCCACACCACCCCCTCTTGCTCTCTCCCCCTGCTCCATCTACGTCCCCCTTTCTCCTCTAACTCCCACCACCTACCTCTGCTATCCCCCTACTCCCCCTCTCTCACCCTTCCCTTCAACCACCCCTGCTATCCTCCTAGGCTCTGCCTACTCCCCCTCTATCTGCACCTCTCTTAGCCTGCTCTTCTTGCTCCGCCCTCCACCTCATGTGCTCCCTCTATTCCCGCCCTCTGACACAGCCTGCACCTATCCTTGCTCTCTCCGCACATATACACTTACCAACCACTTTGAAATCCACCATTCACAAGTCCAGCCATGCTCTATACACAGACAGACAGACAGATGTACTACTTACCAATTTTCCAGCCATCTCCGACTTACCTCTTCTTTGCCGCCATCAGTCACCTGGTGCCGAGCCCGGGATTCGAACCCTGGTTGTCTGGGTGGAAGTCAGGAACTTACCCACTGGACCACACTGGCTTCCATGTCTTTAGCTTGTCAAAACTTCCCTATATCATGGATATGAAGTGTCCTGTGCAGTGGAACCATAAGCAATGACATCACAACCTTTATGTTGCTGACAGGTTCTGTGGCACAGTCAAAACCCATCCAGGAGCTATGGCTCAGTGGCAAGGTCTAGTGCCTCTGGTGCAGTAGGCTATCCCTATAGAGGGGTTCGAATCCAGCCAGCGCCTCCAAAGTACTTTTAGGTGGAAAAAAATAAGT
This sequence comes from Pleurodeles waltl, assembly GCF_031143425.1. NCBI lineage: Eukaryota > Metazoa > Chordata > Amphibia > Caudata > Salamandridae > Pleurodeles > Pleurodeles waltl. The sequence goes on along the minus strand of NC_090445.1, from coordinate 868,529,173 downwards.
CATTTGATTTTTTTTATTTCGAAAGGTTATTTTTACTTTAACAATTTCAGGAATAATGTAAGTATTTTTGTTTGCATTGTTAGCCCACATTTAGAAATCTTGCCCCCTCCACCCCACCTTCCCTCTCCCTCCTTTTGCTCAAGTAGCTACAATAGGAGCAAAGCCTTATCTTCATTAATCAATGTATTGGTTTTTTCCTCAAATTGGTGTTTTGGAGAAGAGAAATAAGGCCCAAAGAGGGGCAAAACTAAGCTGTATTGTGTGAGGTGGGTGCCATCCGTTTGCTTTGCTGTGCTGTGCAGCCAGGCCAGGGCTTTGGGACTGGGATTTTAAACACCCCATTCATAGTCTGCAGCTTTTACCATAAGCCCACAAACGCCCAAGTTCTGTATAGAGGATTACTGCAGGTAATTCTGGACCCTGCTAAATGAGGGTGGGGTCCTTATATGTAGGCCTTTGAGTGGAAAACCCCTTAGCCTAAGACAGTTTGGCAACTTTGGAAATCTGCTGAAGCCCATGTTTTGAAGGCCGTATCACAACATCACAGAGGAAGCTCAGCAAAGTAATCATGGGAGAACATTATTTGCATAGGACAGCCCCTTTCTCAATCCTATTATTATGCTGCAGTTGCCATGTAGCATTACTAGAGGGCAGCAGTTTGAAGATAAATCTACAGAGAGACTTTAAATCTGTTTGCTGAACTACTTCTTGTTCTTGTTGTTTTTTTATCAGCCTATAGAGTGGCGGACTGGAATGACAAGAGTGAATGAGCATTGAGGAATGGTTGGCCTGTATTTGTGGTGAAGGGGGTGCGGGCTTTGGAAGGAAAACTGCAAGATAAAAGTGTCAAAGCATAGATGCTTGTAGAGAGATAGAGTGAGTGTGCCTTCTGTCTCTTTGAAGGGACATGTGAAAGAAGAACAACAGATCCACAGTCCTCAGGTGGGAGAAGCATGGAAGAGTATTCACCCCAAAATGAATATACTCACGCCATCTCAAAGCTTCTGAGTATGATATGATGCTTTGCAGGATGAAGGATTTGCCATGTTTGGTGCATAGATGTGCACAGTTGGGGAGGCGCTTGCCAGAATATCAAAAGCACACTCTTTAGAAGTGTCCTTACAGCCGAAATGTCAGGCACTCTTTTGGGATTATGAGGTCTAGAAAAACCACCACAAGACACCTTATAACATGTCCTGCACCGGGGCAAAGAAATCATGGGCAGACCATCTCCCAAGAATCCTAACACAGGTTCCTTGTTTCCCCTCTCAATACCATAACCACAGTAAGCCTGTGTGCGAGGTTCCCTTTTGGCTGGTAATAGAAAGTGCCTGAAACCTGAACCCCAAGTCCTCCACTCCCCCCTTTGCCCCTAGCCTTTCGTGGTACCCCCGCTCGAAAGAAAGGGCGCAATAAACAAGAAAGTACATAGCACTCCCGAAAAAACACATGCTGCATCATTCTGCGCCTCCTAGCACCCCTGTAATAATGCACCCCAACACCCCTTTTGACACTGCACCCCCAAATTTACTCCCCCCCTTCCCCTTTACTACCACCACACTGGAGCTTGGGGGGGCGGTGGCATAAAAATGATGGGGTCCGTCACCAAAACCCCCCTCCTTTGTAATCACCCCGTTTGTGGGTGGGGCACTCTGCTTGTTTGCCAGCATGGGCTGCGCTATGCTTCCTCTCCTGCACCCCCTCTTGCGCACTGGCCTAGACTCCTCCTACACCCCTTCTTCTCCTGAATCACTGCCACACCACCCCCTCTTGCTCTCTCCTCCTGCTCCATCTAAGTCCCCCTTTCTCCTCTAACTCCCACAACCTACCTCTGCTATCCCCCTACTCCCCCTCTTTCACCCTTCCCTTCTTACTCTTCTCCTCCCCCACCCCTGCTATCCTCCTAGGCTCCGCCTACTCCCCCTCTATCTGCACCTCTCTTAGCCTGCTCTTCTTGCTCCGCCCTCCACCTCATGTGCTCCCTCTATTCCCGCCCTCTGACACAGCCTGCACCTATCCTTGCTCTCTCTGCACATACACACTTACCAACCACTTTGCAATCCACCATTCACAAGTCCAGCCATGCTCTATACACAGACAGACAGATGTACTACTTACCAATTTACCAGCCATCTCCGACTTACCTCTTCTTTGCCGCCATCAGTCACCTGGTGCCGAGCCCGGGATTCGAACCCTGGTTGTCTGGGTGGAAGTCAGGAACTTACCCACTGGACCACACTGGCTTCCATGTCTTTAGCTTGTCAAAACTTCCCTATATCATGGATATGAAGTGTCCTGTGCAGTGGAAGCCATAAGCAATGACATCACAACCTTTATGTTGCTGATAGGTTCTGTGGCACAGTCAAAATCCATCCAGGAGCTGTGGCTCAGTGGCAAGGTCTAGTGCCTCTGGTGCAGTAGGCTATCCCTATATAGGGGTTCGAATCCAGCCAGCGCCTCCAAAGTACTTTTAGGTGGAAAAAAATAAGTCATTTGATTTTTTTTATTTCGAAAGGTTATTTTTACTTTAACAATTTCAGGAATAATGTAAGTATTTTTGTTTGCATTGTTAGCCCACATTTAGAAATCTTGCCCCCTCCACCCCACCTTCCCTCTCCCTCCTTTTGCTCAAGTAGCTACAATAGGAGCAAAGCCTTATCTTCATTAATCAATGTATTGGTTTTTTCCTCAAATTGGTGTTTTGGAGAAGAGAAATAAGGCCCAAAGAGGGGCAAAACTAAGCTGTATTGTGTGAGGTGGGTGCCATCCGTTTGCTTTGCTGTGCTGTGCTGTGCTGTGCAGCCAGGCCAGGGCTTTGGGACTGGGATTTTAAACACCCCATTCATAGTCTGCAGCTTTTACCATAAGCCCACGAACGCCCAAGTTCTGTAGAGAGGATTACTGCAGGTAATTCTGGACCCTGCTAAATGAGGGTGGGGTCCTTATATGTAGGCCTTTGAGTGGAAAACCCCTTAGCCTAAGACAGTTTGGCAACTTTGGAAATCTGCTGAAGCCCATGTTTTGAAGGCCGTATCACAACATCACAGAGGAAGCTCAGCAAAGTAATCATGGGAGAACATTATTTGCATAGGACAGCCCCTTTTTCAATCCTATTATTATGCTGCAGTTGCCATGTAGCATTACTAGAGGGCAGCAGTTTGAAGATAAATCTACAGAGAGACTTTAAATCTGTTTGCTGAACTACTTCTTGTTCTTGTTGTTTTTTTATCAGCCTATAGAGTGGCGGACTGGAATGACAAGAGTGAATGAGCATTGAGGAATGGTTGGCCTGTATTTGTGGTGAAGGGGGTGCGGGCTTTGGAAGGAAAACTGCAAGATAAAAGTGTCAAAGCATAGATGCTTGCAGAGAGATAGAGTGAGTGTGCCTTCTGTCTCTTTGAAGGGACATGTGAAAGAAGAACAACAGATCCACAGTCCTCAGGTGGGAGAAGCATGGAAGAGTATTCACCCCAAAATGAATATACTCACGCCATCTCAAAGCTTCTGAGTATGATATGATGCTTTGCAGGATGAAGGATTTGCCATGTTTGGTGCATAGATGTGCACAGTTGGGGAGGCGCTTGCCAGAATATCAAAAGCACACTCTTTAGAAGTGTCCTTACAGCCGAAATGTCAGGCACTCTTTTGGGATTATGAGGTCTAGAAAAACCACCACAAGACACCTTATAACATGTCCTGCACCGGGGCAAAGAAATCATGGGCAGACCATCTCCCAAGAATCCTAACACAGGTTCCTTGTTTCCCCTCTCAATACCATAACCACAGTAGGCCTGTGTGCGAGGTTCCCTTTTGGCTGGTAATAGAAAGTGCCTGAAACCTGAACCCCAAGTCCTCCACTCCCCCCTTTGCCCCTAGCCTTTCGTGGTACCCCCGCTCGAAAGAAAGGGCGCAATAAACAAGAAAGTACATAGCACTCCAGAAAAACACATGCTGCATCATTCTGCTCCTCCTAGCACCCCTGTAATAATGCACCCCAACACCCCTTTTGACACTGCACCCCCAAATTTACTCCCCCCCTTCCCCTTTACTACCACCACACTGGAGCTTGGGGGGGCGGTGGCATAAAAATGATGGGGTCCGTCACCAAAACCCCCCTCCTTTGTAATCACCCCGTTTGTGGGTGGGGCACTCTGCTTGTTTGCCAGCATGGGCTGCGCTATGCTTCCTCTCCTGCACCCCCTCTTGCGCACTGGCCTAGACTCCTCCTACACCCCTTCTTCTCCTGAATCACTGCTACACCACCCCCTCTTGCTCTCTCCCCCTGCTCCATCCCCCCTTCTCCTCTAACTCCCACCACCTCCCTCTGCTATCCCCCCTCTCTCACCCTTCCCTTCTTACTCTTCTCCTCAACCACCCCTGCTATCCTCCTAGGCTCCGCCTACTCCTCCTCTATCTGCACCTCTCTTAGCCTGCTCTTCTTGCTCCGCCCTCCACCTCATGTGCTCCCTCTATTCCCGCCCTCTGACACAGCCTGCACCTATCCTTGCTCTCTCTGCACATACACACTTACCAACCACTTTGCAATCCACCATTCACAAGTCCAGCCATGCTCTATACACAGACAGACAGACAGACGTACTACTTACCAATTTACCAGCCATCTCCGACTTACCTCTTCTTTGCCGCCATCAGTCACCTGGTGCCGAGCCCGGGATTACGAACCCTGGTTGTCTGGGTGGAAGTCAGGAACTTTCCCACTGGACCACACTGGCTTCCATGTCTTTAGCTTGTCAAAACTTCCCTATATCATGGATATGAAGTGTCCTGTGCAGTGGAAGCCATAAGCAATGACCTCACAACCTTTATGTTGCTGATAGGTTCTGTGGCACAGTCAAAACCCATCCAGGAGCTATGGCTCAGTGGCAAGGTCTAGTGCCTCTGGTGCAGTAGGCTATCCTTATATAGGGGTTCGAATCCAGCCAGCGCCTCCAAAGTACTTTTAGGTGGAAAAAAATAAGTCATTTGATTTTTTTTATTTCGAAAGGTTATTTTTACTTTAACAATTTCAGGAATAATGTAAGTATTTTTGTTTGCATTGTTAGCCCACATTTAGAAATCTTGCCCCCTCCATCCCACCTTCCCTCTCCCTCCTTTTGCTCAAGTAGCTACAATAGGACTAAAGCCTTATCTTCATTAATCAATGTATTGGTTTTTTCCTCAAATTGGTGTTTTGGAGAAGAGAAATAAGGCCCAAAGAGGGGCAAAACTAAGCTGTATTGTGTGAGGTGGGTGCCATCCGTTTGCTTTGCTGTGCTGTGCTGTGCTGTGCAGCCAGGCCAGGGCTTTGGGACTGGGATTTTAAACACCCCATTCATAGTCTGCAGCTTTTACCATAAGCCCACGAACGCCCAAGTTCTGTATAGAGGATTACTGCAGGTAATTCTGGACCCTGCTAAATGAGGGTGGGGTCCTTATATGTAGCCCTTTGAGTGGAAAACCCCTTAGCCTAAGACAGTTTGGCAACTTTGGAAATCTGCTGAAGCCCATGTTTTGAAGGCCGTATCACAACATCACAGAGGAAGCTCAGCAAAGTAATCATGGGAGAACATTATTTGCATAGGACAGACTCTTTTTCAATCCTATTATTATGCTGCAGTTGCCATGTAGCATTACTAGAGGGCAGCAGTTTGAAGATAAATCTACAGAGAGACTTTAAATCTGTTTGCTGAACTACTTCTTGTTCTTGTTGTTTTTTTATCAGCCTATAGAGTGGCGGACTGGAATGACAAGAGTGAATGAGCATTGAGGAATGGTTGGCCTGTATTTGTGGTGAAGGGGGTGCGGGCTTTGGAAGGAAAACTGCAAGATAAAAGTGTCAAAGCATAGATGCTTGCAGAGAGATAGAGTGAGTGTGCCTTCTGTCTCTTTGAAGGGACATGTGAAAGAAGAACAACAGATCCACAGTCCTCAGGTGGGAGAAGCATGGAAGAGTATTCACCCCAAAATGAATATACTCACGCCATCTCAAAGCTTCTGAATATGATATGATGGTTTGCAGAATGAAGGATTTGCCATGTTTGGTGCATAGATGTGCACAGTTGGGGAGGCGCTTGCCAGAATATCAAAAGCACACTCTTTAGAAGTGTCCTTACAGCCGAAATGTCAGGCACTCTTTTGGGATTATGAGGTCTAGAAAAACCACCACAAGACACCTTATAACATGTCCTGCACCGGGGCAAAGAAATCATGGGCGGACCATCTCCCAAGAATCCTAACACAGGTTCCTTGTTTCCCCTCTCAATATCATAACCACAGTAGGCCTGTGTGTGAGGTTCCCTTTTTGCTGGTAATAGAAAGTGCCTGAAACCTGAACCCCAAGTCCTCCACTCCCCCCTTTAGCCCTAGCCTTTCGTGGTACCCCCGCTCGAAAGAAAGGGCGCAATAAACAAGAAAGTACATAGCACTCCCGAAAAAACACATGCTGCATCATTCTGCGCCTCCTAGCACCCCTGTAATAATGAACCCCAACACCCCTTTTGACACTGCACCCCCAAATTTACTCCCCCCCTTCCCCTTTACTACCACCACACTGGAGCTTGGGGGGGCGGTGGCATAAAAATGATGGGGTCCGTCACCAAAACCCCCCTCCTTTGTAATCACCCCGTTTGTGGGTGGGGCACTCTGCTTGTTTGCCAGCATGGGCTGCGCTGCCCTATGCTTCCTCTCCTGCACCCCCTCTTGCGCACTGGCCTAGACTCCTCCTACACCCCTTCTTCTCCTGAATCACTGCCACACCACCCCCTTTTGCTCTCTCCCCCTGCTCCATCTACATCCCCCTTTCTCCTCTAACTCCCACCACCTACCTCTGCTATCCCCCTACTCCCCCTCTCTCACCCTTCCCTCTCTTCTCCTCAACCACCCCTGCTATCCTCCTAGGCTCCGCCTACTCCCCCTCTATCTGCACCTCTCATAGCCTGCTCTTCTTGCTCCGCCCTCCACCTCATGTGCTCCCTCTATTCCTGCCCTCTGACACAGCCTGCACCTATCCTTGCTCTCTCTGCACCTACACACTTACCAACCACTTTGCAATCCACCATTCACAAGTCCAGCCATGCTCTATACACAGACAGACAGACAGATGTACTACTTACCAATTTACCAGCCATCTCCGACTTACCTCTTCTTTGCCGCCATCAGTCACCTGGTGCCGAGCCCGGGATTCGAACCCTGGTTGTCTGGGTGGAAGTCAGGAACTTACCCACTGGACCACACTGGCTTCCATGTCTTTAGCTTGTCAAAACTTCCCTATATCATGGATATGAAGTGTCCTGTGCAGTGGAAGCCATAAGCAATGACATCACAACCTTTATGTTGCTGATAGGCTCTGTGGCACAGTCAAAACCCATCCAGGAGCTATGGCTCAGTGGCATGGTCTAGTGCCTCTGGTGCAGTAGGCTATCCCTATATAGGGGTTCGAATCCAACCAGCACCTCCAAAGTACTTTTAGGTGGAAAAAAATAAGTCATTTGATTTTTTTTTATTTCAAAAGGTTATTTTTACTTTAACAATTTCAGGAATAATGTAAGTATTTTTGTTTGCATTGTTAGCCCACATTTAGAAATCTTGCCCCCTCCACCCCACCTTCCCTCTCCCTCCTTTTGCTCAAGTAGCTACAATAGGAGCAAAGCCTTATCTTCATTAATCAATGTATTGTTTTTTTCCTCAAATTGGTGTTTTGGAGAAGAGAAATAAGGCCCAAAGAGGGGCAAAACTAAGCTGTATTGTGTGAGGTGGGTGCCATCCGTTTGCTTTGCTGTGCTGTGCTGTGCTGTGCTGTGCAGCCAGGGCAGGGCTTTGGGACTGGGATTTTAAACACCCCATTCATAGTCTGCAGCTTTTTCCATAAGCCCACGAACGCCCAAGTTCTGTATAGAGGATTACTGCAGGTAATTCTGGACCCTGCTAAATGAGGGTGGGGTCCTTATATGTAGGCCTTTGAGTGGAAAACCCCTTAGCCTAAGACAGTTTGGCAACTTTGGAAATCTGCTGAAGCCCATGTTTTGAAGGCCGTATCACAACATCACAGAGGAAGCTCAGCAAAGTAATCATGGGAGAACATTATTTGCATAGGACAGCCCCTTTTTCAATCCTATTATTATGCTGCAGTTGCCATGTAGCATTACTAGAGGGCAGCAGTTTGAAGATAAATCTACAGAGAGACTTTAAATCTGTTTGCTGAACTACTTCTTGTTCTTGTTGTTTTTTTATCAGCCTATAGAGTGGCGGACTGGAATGACAAGAGTGAATGAGCATTGAGGAATGGTTGGCCTGTATTTGTGGTGAAGGGGGTGCGGGCTTTGGAAGGAAAACTGCAAGATAAAAGTGTCAAAGCATAGATGCTTGCAGAGAGATAGAGTGAGTGTGCCTTCTGTCTCTTTGAAGGGACATGTGAAAGAAGAAAAACAGATCCACAGTCCTCAGGTGGGAGAAGCATGGAAGAGTATTCACCCCAAAATGAATATACTCACGCCATCTCAAAGCTTCTGAGTATGATATGATGCTTTGCAGGATGAAGGATTTGCCATGTTTGGTGCATAGATGTGCACAGTTGGGGAGGCGCTTGCCAGAATATCAAAAGCACACTCTTTAGAAGTGTCCTTACAGCCGAAATGTCAGGCACTCTTTTGGGATTATGAGGTCTAGAAAAACCACCACAAGACACCTTATAACATGTCCTGCACCGGGGCAAAGAAATCATGGGCAGACCATCTCCCAAGAATCCTAACACAGGTTCCTTGTTTCCCCTCTCAATACCATAACCACAGTAGGCCTGTGTGCGAGGTTCCCTTTTGGCTGGTAATAGAAAGTGCCTGAAACCTGAACCCCAAGTCCTCCACTCCCCCCTTTGCCCCTAGCCTTTCGTGGTACCCCCGCTCGAAAGAAAGGGCGCAATAAACAAGAAAGTACATAGCACTCCCGAAAAAACACATGCTGCATCATTCTGCGCCTCCTTGCACCCCTGTAATAATGCACCCCAACACCCCTTTTGACACTGCACCCCCAAATTTACTCCCCCCCTTCCCCTTTACTACCACCACACTGGAGCTTGGGTGGGCGGTGGCATAAAAATGATGGGGTTCGTCACCAAAACCCCCCTCCTTTGTAATCACCCCGTTTGTGGGTGGGGCACTCTGCTTGTTTGCCAGCATGGGCTGCGCTGCCCTATGCTTCCTCTCCTGCACCCCCTCTTGCGCACTGGCCTAGACTCCTCCTACACCCCTTCTTCTCCTGAATCACTGCCACACCACCCCCTCTTGCTCTCTCCCACTGCTCCATCTACGTCCCCCTTTCTCCTCTAACTCCCACAACCTACCTCTGCTATCCCCCTACTCCCCCTAACTCCTCTTCTCCTCAACCACCCCTGCTATCCTCCTAGGCTCCGCCTACTCCCCCTCTATCTGCACCTCTCTTAGCCTGCTCTTCTTGCTCCGCCCTCCACCTCATGTGCTCCCTCTATTCCTGCCCTCTGACACAGCCTGCACCTATCCTTGCTCTCTCTGCACCTACACACTTACCAACCACTTTGCAATCCACCATTCACAAGTCCAGCCATGCTCTATACACAGACAGACAGACAGATGTACTACTTACCAATTTACCAGCCATCTCCGACTTACCTCTTCTTTGCCGCCATCAGTCACCTGGTGCCGAGCCCGGGATTCGAACCCTGGTTGTCTGGGTGGAAGTCAGGAACTTACCCACTGGACCACACTGGCTTCCATGTCTTTAGCTTGTCAAAACTTCCCTATATCATGGATATGAAGTGTCCTGTGCAGTGGAAGCCATAAGCAATGACATCACAACCTTTATGTTGCTGATAGGTTCTGTGGCACAGTCAAAACCCATCCAGGAGCTATGGCTCAGTGGCAAGGTCTAGTGCCTCTGGTGCAGTAGGCTATCCCTATATAGGGGTTCGAATCCAGCCAGCGCCTCCAAAGTACTTTTAGGTGGAAAAAAATAAGTCATTTGATTTTTTTTATTTCGAAAGGTTATTTTTACTTTAACAATTTCAGGAATAATGTAAGTATTTTTGTTTGCATTGTTAGCCCACATTTAGAAATCTTGCCCCCTCCACCCCACCTTCCCTCTCCCTCCTTTTGCTCAAGTAGCTACAATAGGAGCAAAGCCTTATCTTCATTAATCAATGTATTGGTTTTTTCCTCAAATTGGTGTTTTGGAGAAGAGAAATAAGGCCCAAAGAGGGGCAAAACTAAGCTGTATTGTGTGAGGTGGGTGCCATCCGTTTGCTTTGCTGTGCTGCTGTGCTGCTGTGCTGTGCTGTGCTGTGCTGTGCAGCCAGGGCAGGGCTTTGGGACTGGGATTTTAAACACCCCATTCATAGTCTGCACCTTTTACCATAAGCCCACGAACGCCCAAGTTCTGTATAGAGGATTACTGCAGGTAATTCTGGACCCTGCTAAATGAGGGTGGGGTCCTTATATGTAGGCCTTTGAGTGGAAAACCCCTTAGCCTAAGACAGTTTGGCAACTTTGGAAATCTGCTGAAGCCCATGTTTTGAAGGCCGTATCACAACATCACAGAGGAAGCTCAGCAAAGTAATCATGGGAGAACATTATTTGCATAGGACAGCCCCTTTTTCAATCCTATTATTATGCTGCAGTTGCCATGTAGCATTACTAGAGGGCAGCAGTTTGAAGATAAATCTACAGAGAGACTTTAAATCTGTTTGCTGAACTACTTCTTGTTCTTGTTGTTTTTTTATCAGCCTATAGAGTGGCGGACTGGAATGACAAGAGTGAATGAGCATTGAGGAATGGTTGGCCTGTATTTGTGGTGAAGGGGGTGCGGGCTTTGGAAGGAAAACTGCAAGATAAAAGTGTCAACGCATAGATGCTTGCAGAGAGATAGAGTGAGTGTGCCTTCTGTCTCTTTGAAGGGACATGTGAAAGAAGAACAACAGATCCACAGTCCTCAGGTGGGAGAAGCATGGAAGAGTATTCACCCCAAAATGAATATACTCACGCCATCTCAAAGCTTCTGAGTATGATATGATGCTTTGCAGGATGAAGGATTTGCCATGTTTGGTGCATAGATGTGCACAGTTGGGGAGGCGCTTGCCAGAATATCAAAAGCACACTCTTTAGAAGTGTCCTTACAGCCGAAATGTCAGGCACTCTTTTGGGATTATGAGGTCTAGAAAAACCACCACAAGACACCTTATAACATGTCCTGCACCGGGGCAAAGAAATCATGGGCAGACCATCTCCCAAGAATCCTAACACAGGTTCCTTGTTTCCCCTCTCAATACCATAACCACAGTAGGCCTGTGTGCGAGGTTCCCTTTTGGCTGGTAATAGAAAGTGCCTGAAACCTGAACCCCAAGTCCTCCACTCCCCCCTTTGCCCCTAGCCTTTCGTGGTACCCCCGCTCGAAAGAAAGGGCGCAATAAACAAGAAAGTACATAGCACTCCAGAAAAACACATGCTGCATCATTCTGCTCCTCCTAGCACCCCTGTAATAATGCACCCCAACACCCCTTTTGACACTGCACCCCCAAATTTACTCCCCCCCTTCCCCTTTACTACCACCACACTGGAGCTTGGGGGGGCGGTGGCATAAAAATGATGGGGTCCGTCACCAAAACCCCCCTCCTTTGTAATCACCCCGTTTGTGGGTGGGGCACTCTGCTTGTTTGCCAGCATGGGCTGCGCTGCCCTATGCTTCCTCTCCTGCACTGGCCTAGACTCCTCCTACACCCCTTCTTCTCCTGAATCACTGCCACACCACCCCCTCTTGCTCTCTCCCCCTGCTCCATCTACGTCCCCCTTTCTCCTCTAACTCCCACCACCTACCTCTGCTATCCCCCTACTCCCCCTCTCCTTCTTACTCTTCTCCTCAACCACCCCTGCTATCCTCCTAGGCTCCGCCTACTCCCCCTCTATCTGCACCTCTCTTAGCCTGCTCTTCTTGCTCCGCCCTCCACCTCATGTGCTCCCTCTATTCCCGCCCTCTGACACAGACTGCACCTATCCTTGCTCTCTCTGCACATACACACTTACCAACCACTTTGCAATCCACCATTCACAAGTCCAGCCATGCTCTATACACAGACAGACAGACAGACAGATGTACTACTTACCAATTTACCAGCCATCTCCGACTTACCTCTTCTTTGCCGCCATCAGTCACCTGGTGCGGAGTCCGGGATTCGAACCCTGGTTGTCTGGGTGGAAGTCAGGAACTTACCCACTGGACCACACTGGCTTCCATGTCTTTAGCTTGTCAAAACTTCCCTATATCATGGATATGAAGTGTCCTGTGCAGTGGAAGCCATAAGCAATGACATCACAACCTTTATGTTGCTGATAGGTTCTGTGGCACAGTCAAAACCCATCCAGGAGCTATGGCTCAGTGGCAAGGTCTAGTGCCTCTGGTGCAGTAGGCTATCCCTATATAGGGGTTCGAATCCAGCCAGCGCCTCCAAAGTACTTTTAGGTGGAAAAAAATAAGTCATTTGATTTTTTTTATTTCGAAAGGTTATTTTTACTTTAACAATTTCAGGAATAATGTAAGCATTTTTGTTTGCATTGTTAGCCCACATTTAGAAATCTTGCCCCCTCCACCCCACCTTCCCTCTCCCTCCTTTTGCTCAAGTAGCTACAATAGGAGCAAAGCCTTATCTTCATTAATCAATGTATTGTTTTTTTCCTCAAATTGGTGTTTTGGAGAAGAGAAATAAGGCCCAAAGAGGGGCAAAACTAAGCTGTATTGTGTGAGGTGGGTGCCATCCGTTTGCTTTGCTGTGCAGCCAGGCCAGGGCTTTGGGACTGGGATTTTAAACACCCCATTCATAGTCTGCAGCTTTTACCATAAGCCCACAAACGCCCAAGTTCTGTATAGAGGATTACTGCAGGTAATTCTGGACCCTGCTAAATGAGGGTGGGGTCCTTATATGTAGGCCTTTGAGTGGAAAACCCCTTAGCCTAAGACAGTTTGGCAACTTTGGAAATCTGCTGAAGCCCATGTTTTGAAGGCCGTATCACAACATCACAGAGGAAGCTCAGCAAAGTAATCATGGGAGAACATTATTTGCATAGGACAGCCCCTTTCTCAATCCTATTATTATGCTGCAGTTGCCATGTAGCATTACTAGAGGGCAGCAGTTTGAAGATAAATCTACAGAGAGACTTTAAATCTGTTTGCTGAACTACTTCTTGTTCTTGTTGTTTTTTTATCAGCCTATAGAGTGGCGGACTGGAATGACAAGAGTGAATGAGCATTGAGGAATGGTTGGCCTGTATTTGTGGTGAAGGGGGTGCGGGCTTTGGAAGGAAAACTGCAAGATAAAAGTGTCAAAGCATAGATGCTTGCAGAGAGATAGAGTGAGTGTGCCTTCTGTCTCTTTGAAGGGACATGTGAAAGAAGAACAACAGATCCACAGTCCTCAGGTGGGAGAAGCATGGAAGAGTATTCACCCCAAAATGAATATAATCACGCCATCTCAAAGCTTCTGAGTATGATATGATGCTTTGCAGGATGAAGGATTTGCCATGTTTGGTGCATAGATGTGCACAGTTGGGGATGCGCTTGCCAGAATATCAAAAGCACACTCTTTAGAAGTGTCCTTACAGCCGAAATTTCAGGCACTCTTTTGGGATTATGAGGTCTAGAAAAACCACCACAAGACACCTTATAACATGTCCTGCACCGGGGCAAAGAAATCATGGGCAGACCATCTCCCAAGAATCCTAACACAGGTTCCTTGTTTCCCCTCTCAATACCATAACCACAGTAGGCCTGTGTGCGAGGTTCCCTTTTGGCTGGTAATAGAAAGTGCCTGAAACCTGAACCCCAAGTCCTCCACTCCCCCCTTTGCCCCTAGCCTTTCGTGGTACCCCCGCTCGAAAGAAAGGGCGCAATAAACAAGAAAGTACATAGCACTCCCGAAAAAACACATGCTGCATCATTCTGCGCCTCCTAGCACCCCTGTAATAATGCACCCCAACACCCCTTTTGACACTGCACCCCCAAATTTACTCCCCCCCTTCCCCTTTACTACCACCACACTGGAGCTTGGGGGGGGGTGGCATAAAAATGATGGGGTCCGTCACCAAAACCCCCCTCCTTTGTAATCACCCCGTTTGTGGGTGGGGCACTCTGCTTGTTTGCCAGCATGGGCTGCGCTGCCCTATGCTTCCTCTCCTGCACTGGCCTAGACTCCTCCTACACCCCTTCTTCTCCTGAATCACTGCCACACCACCCTCTCTTGCTCTCTCCCCCTGCTCCATCTACGTCCCCCTTTCTCCTCTAACTCCCACCACCTACCTCTGCTATCCCCCTACTCCCCCTCTCTCACCCTTCCCACTCTTCTCCTCAACCACCCCTGCTATCCTCCTAGGCTCCGCCTACTCCCCCTCTATCTGCACCTCTCTTAGCCTGCTCCGCCCTCCACCTCATGTGCTCCCTCTATTCCCGCCCTCTGACACAGACTGCACCTATCCTTGCTCTCTCTGCACATACACACTTACCAACCACTTTGCAATCCACCATTCACAAGTCCAGCCATGCTCTATACACAGACAGACAGACAGACAGATGTACTACTTACCAATTTACCAGCCATCTCCGACTTACCTCTTCTTTGCCGCCATCAGTCACCTGGTGCGGAGCCCGGGATTCGAACCCTGGTTGTCTGGGTGGAAGTCAGGAACTTACCCACTGGACCACACTGGCTTCCATGTCTTTAGCTTGTCAAAACTTCCCTATATCATGGATATGAAGTGTCCTGTGCAGTGGAAGCCATAAGCAATGACATCACAACCTTTATGTTGCTGATAGGTTCTGTGGCACAGTCAAAACCCATCCAGGAGCTATGGCTCAGTGGCAAGGTCTAGTGCCTCTGGTGCAGTAGGCTATCCCTATATAGGGGTTCGAATCCAGCCAGCGCCTCCAAAGTACTTTTAGGTGGAAAAAAATAAGTCATTTGATTTTTTTTATTTCGAAAGGTTATTTTTACTTTAACAATTTCAGGAATAATGTAAGTATTTTTGTTTGCATTGTTAGCCCACATTTAGAAATCTTGCCCCCTCCACCCCACCTTCCCTCTCCCTCCTTTTGCTCAAGTAGCTACAATAGGAGCAAAGCCTTATCTTCATTAATCAATGTATTGGTTTTTTCCTCAAATTGGTGTTTTGGAGAAGAGAAATAAGGCCCAAAGAGGGGCAAAACTAAGCTGTATTGTGTGAGGTGGGTGCCATCCGTTTGCTTTGCTTTGCTGTGCTGTGCTGTGCTGTGCTGTGCTGTGCTGTGCTGTGCAGCCAGGCCAGGGCTTTGGGACTGGGATTTTAAACACCCCATTCATAGTCTGCAGCTTTTACCATAAGCCCACAAACGCCCAAGTTCTGTATAGAGGATTACTGCAGGTAATTCTGGACCCTGCTAAATGAGGGTGGGGTCCTTATATGTAGGCCTTTGAGTGGAAAACCCCTTAGCCTAAGACAGTTTGGCAACTTTGGAAATCTGCTGAAGCCCATGTTTTGAAGGCCGTATCACAACATCACAGAGGAAGCTCAGCAAAGTAATCATGGGAGAACATTATTTGCATAGGACAGCCCCTTTCTCAATCCTATTATTATGCTGCAGTTGCCATGTAGCATTACTAGAGGGCAGCAGTTTGAAGATAAATCTACAGAGAGACTTTAAATCTGTTTGCTGAACTACTTCTTGTTCTTGTTGTTTTTTTATCAGCCTATAGAGTGGCGGACTGGAATGACAAGAGTGAATGAGCATTGAGGAATGGTTGGCCTGTATTTGTGGTGAAGGGGGTGCGGGCTTTGGAAGGAAAACTGCAAGATAAAAGTGTCAAAGCATAGATGCTTGCAGAGAGATAGAGTGAGTGTGCCTTCTGTCTCTTTGAAGGGACATGTGAAAGAAGAACAACAGATCCACAGTCCTCAGGTGGGAGAAGCATGGAAGAGTATTCACCCCAAAATGAATATACTCATGCCATCTCAAAGCTTCTGAGTATGATATGATGCTTTGCAGGATGAAGGATTTGCCATGTTTGGTGCATAGATGTGCCAAGTTGGGGATGCGCTTGCCAGAATATCAAAAGCACACTCTTTAGAAGTGTCCTTACAGCCGAAATGTCAGGCACTCTTTTGGGATTATGAGGTCTAGAAAAACCACCACAAGACACCTTATAACATGTCCTGCACCGGGGCAAAGAAATCATGGGCAGACCATCTCCCAAGAATCCTAACACAGGTTCCTTGTTTCCCCTCTCAATACCATAACAACAGTAGGCCTGTGTGCGAGGTTCCCTTTTGGCTGGTAGTAGAAAGTGCCTGAAACCTGAACCCCAAGTCCTCCACTCCCCCCTTTGCCCCTAGCCTTTCGTGGTACCCCCGCTCGAAAGAAAGGGCGCAATAAACAAGAAAGTACATAGCACTCCCGAAAAAACACATGCTGCATCATTCTGCGCCTCCTAGCACCCCTGTAATAATGCACCCCAACACCCCTTTTGACACTGCACCCCCAAATTTACTCCCCCCCTTCCCCTTTACTACCACCACACTGGAGCTTGGGGGGGTGGGTGGCATAAAAATGATGGGGTCCGTCACCAAAACCCCCCTCCTTTGTAATCACCCCGTTTGTGGGTGGGGCACTCTGCTTGTTTGCCAGCATGGGCTGGGCTGCCCTATGCTTCCTCTCCTGCACTGGCCTAGACTCCTCCTACACCCCTTCTTCTCCTGAATCACTGCCACACCACCCCCTCTTGCTCTCTCCCCCTGCTCCATCTACGTCCCCCTTTCTCCTCTAACTCCCACCACCTACCTCTGTTATCCCCCTACTCCCCCCCCCTTCTTACTCTTCTCCTCAACCACCCCTGCTATCCTCCTAGGCTCCGCCTACTCCCCCTCTATCTGCACCTCTCTTAGCCTGCTCTTCTTGCTCCACCCTCCACCTCATGTGCTCCCTCTATTCCCGCCCTCTGACACAGACTGCACCTATCCTTGCTCTCTCTGCACATACACACTTACCAACCACTTTGCAATCCACCATTCACAAGTCCAGCCATGCTCTATACACAGACAGACAGACAGACAGATGTACTACTTACCAATTTACCAGCCATCTCCGACTTACCTCTTCTTTGCCGCCATCAGTCACCTGGTGCGGAGCCCGGGATTCGAACCCTGGTTGTCTGGGTGGAAGTCAGGAACTTACCCACTGGACCACACTGGCTTCCATGTCTTTAGCTTGTCAAAACTTCCCTATATCATGGATATGAAGTGTCCTGTGCAGTGGAAGCCATAAGCAATGACATCACAACCTTTATGTTGCTGATAGGTTCTGTGGCACAGTCAAAACCCATCCAGGAGCTATGGCTCAGTGGCAAGGTCTAGTGCCTCTGGTGCAGTAGGCTATCCCTATATAGGGGTTCGAATCCAGCCAGCGCCTCCAAAGTACTTTTAGGTGGAAAAAAATAAGTCATTTGATTTTTTTTATTTCGAAAGGTTATTTTTACTTTAACAATTTCAGGAATAATGTAAGTATTTTTGTTTGCATTGTTAGCCCACATTTAGAAATCTTGCCCCCTCCACCCCACCTTCCCTCTCCCTCCTTTTGCTCAAGTAGCTACAATAGGAGCAAAGCCTTATCTTCATTAATCAATGTATTGGTTTTTTCCTCAAATTGGTGTTTTGGAGAAGAGAAATAAGGCCCAAAGAGGGGCAAAACTAAGCTGTATTTTGTGAGGTGGGTGCCATCCGTTTGCTTTGCTGTGCTGTGCTGTGCTGTGCTGTGCAGCCAGGCCAGGGCTTTGGGACTGGGATTTTAAACACCCCATTCATAGTCTGCAGCTTTTACCATAAGCCCACGAACGCCCAAGTTCTGTATAGAGGATTACTGCAGGTAATTCTGGACCCTGCTAAATGAGGGTGGGGTCCTTATATGTAGGCCTTTGAGTGGAAAACCCCTTAGCCTAAGACAGTTTGGCAACTTTGGAAATCTGCTGAAGCCCATGTTTTGAAGGCCGTATCACAACATCACAGAGGAAGCTCAGCAAAGTAATCATGGGAGAACATTATTTGCATAGGACAGCCCCTTTCTCAATCCTATTATTATGCTGCAGTTGCCATGTAGCATTACTAGAGGGCAGCAGTTTGAAGATAAATCTACAGAGAGACTTTAAATCTGTTTGCTGAACTACTTCTTGTTCTTGTTGTTTTTTTATCAGCCTATAGAGTGGCGGACTGGAATGACAAGAGTGAATGAGCATTGAGGAATGGTTGGCCTGTATTTGTGGTGAAGGGGGTGCGGGCTTTGGAAGGAAAACTGCAAGATAAAAGTGTCAAAGCATAGATGCTTGCAGAGAGATAGAGTGAGTGTGCCTTCTGTCTCTTTGAAGGGACATGTGAAAGAAGAACAACAGATCCACAGTCCTCAGGTGGGAGAAGCATGGAAGAGTATTCACCCCAAAATGAATATACTCACGCCATCTCAAAGCTTCTGAGTATGATATGATGCTTTGCAGGATGAAGGATTTGCCATGTTTGGTGCATAGATGTGCACAGTTGGGGATGCGCTTGCCAGAATATCAAAAGCACACTCTTTAGAAGTGTCCTTACAGCCGAAATGTCAGGCACTCTTTTGGGATTATGAGGTCTAGAAAAACCACCACAAGACACCTTATAACATGTCCTGCACCGGGGCAAAGAAATCATGGGCAGACCATCTCCCAAGAATCCTAACACAGGTTCCTTGTTTCCCCTCTCAATACCATAACCACAGTAGGCCTGTGTGCGAGGTTCCCTTTTGGCTGGTAATAGAAAGTGCCTGAAACCTGAACCCCAAGTCCTCCACTCCCCCCTTTGCCCCTAGCCTTTCGTGGTACCCCCGCTCGAAAGAAAGGGCGCAATAAACAAGAAAGTACATAGCACTCCCGAAAAAACACATGCTGCATCATTCTGCGCCTCCTAGCACCCCTGTAATAATGCACCCCAACACCCCTTTTGACACTGCACCCCCAAATTTACTCCCCCCCTTCCCCTTTACTACCACCACACTGGAGCTTGGGGGGGGGGGTGGCATAAAAATGATGGGGTCCGTCACCAAAACCCCCCTCCTTTGTAATCACCCCGTTTGTGGGTGGGGCACTCTGCTTGTTTGCCAGCATGGGCTGCGCTGCCCTATGCTTCCTCTCCTGCACTGGCCTAGACTCCTCCTACACCCCTTCTTCTCCTGAATCACTGCCACACCACCCCCTCTTGCTCTCTCCCCCTGCTCCATCTACGTCCCCCTTTCTCCTCTAACTCCCACCACCTACCTCTGCTATCCCCCTACTCCCCCTCTCTCACCCTTCCCTTCTTACTCTTCTCCTCAACCACCCCTGCTATCCTCCTAGGCTCCGCCTACTCCCCCTCTATCTGCACCTCTCTTAGCCTGCTCTTCTTGCTCCGCCCTCCACCTCATGTGCTCCCTCTATTCCCGCCCTCTGACACAGACTGCACCTATCCTTGCTCTCTCTGCACATACACACTTACCAACCACTTTGCAATCCCCCATTCACAAGTCCAGCCATGCTCTATACACAGACAGACAGACAGATGTACTACTTACCAATTTACCAGCCATCTCCGACTTACCTCTTCTTTGCCGCCATCAGTCACCTGGTGCGGAGCCCGGGATTCGAACCCTGGTTGTCTGGGTGGAAGTCAGGAACTTACCCACTGGACCACACTGGCTTCCATGTCTTTAGCTTGTCAAAACTTCCCTATATCATGGATATTAAGTGTCCTGTGCAGTGGAAGCCATAAGCAATGACATCACAACCTTTATGTTGCTGATAGGTTCTGTGGCACAGTCAAAACCCATCCAGGAGCTATGGCTCAGTGGCAAGGTCTAGTGCCTCTGGTGCAGTAGGCTATCCCTATATAGGGGTTCGAATCCAGCCAGCGCCTCCAAAGTACTTTTAGGTGGAAAAAAATAAGTCATTTGATTTTTTTTATTTCGAAAGGTTATTTTTACTTTAACAATTTCAGGAATAATGTAAGTATTTTTGTTTGCATTGTTAGCCCACATTTAGAAATCTTGCCCCCTCCACCCCAGCTTCCCTCTCCCTCCTTTTGCTCAAGTAGCTACAATAGGAGCAAAGCCTTATCTTCATTAATCAATGTATTGGTTTTTTCCACAAATTGGTGTTTTGGAGAAGAGAAATAAGGCCCAAAGAGGGGCAAAACTAAGCTGTATTGTGTGAGGTGGGTGCCATCCGTTTGCTTTGCTGTGCTGTGCTGTGCTGTGCTGTGCTGTGCTGTGCAGCCAGGCCAGGGCTTTGGGACTGGGATTTTAAACACCCCATTCATAGTCTGCAGCTTTTACCATAAGCCCACAAACGCCCAAGTTCTGTATAGAGGATTACTGCAGGTAATTCTGGACCCTGCTAAATGAGGGTGGGGTCCTTATATGTAGGCCTTTGAGTGGAAAACCCCTTAGCCTAAGACAGTTTGGCAACTTTGGAAATCTGCTGAAGCCCATGTTTTGAAGGCCGTATCACAACATCACAGAGGAAGCTCAGCAAAGTAATCATGGGAGAACATTATTTGCATAGGACAGCCCCTTTCTCAATCCTATTATTATGCTGCAGTTGCCATGTAGCATTACTAGAGGGCAGCAGTTTGAAGATAAATCTACAGAGAGACTTTAAATCTGTTTGCTGAACTACTTCTTGTTCTTGTTGTTTTTTTATCAGCCTATAGAGTGGCGGACTGGAATGACAAGAGTGAATGAGCATTGAGGAATGGTTGGCCTGTATTTGTGGTGAAGGGGGTGCGGGCTTTGGAAGGAAAACTGCAAGATAAAAGTGTCAAAGCATAGATGCTTGCAGAGAGATAGAGTGAGTGTGCCTTCTGTCTCTTTGAAGGGACATGTGAAAGAAGAACAACAGATCCACAGTCCTCAGGTGGGAGAAGCATGGAAGAGTATTCACCCCAAAATGAATATACTCATGCCATCTCAAAGCTTCTGAGTATGATATGATGCTTTGCAGGATGAAGGATTTGCCATGTTTGGTGCATAGATGTGCCAAGTTGGGGATGCGCTTGCCAGAATATCAAAAGCACACTCTTTAGAAGTGTCCTTACAGCCGAAATGTCAGGCACTCTTTTGGGATTATGAGGTCTAGAAAAACCACCACAAGACACCTTATAACATGTCCTGCACCGGGGCAAAGAAATCATGGGCAGACCATCTCCCAAGAATCCTAACACAGGTTCCTTGTTTCCCCTCTCAATACCATAACAACAGTAGGCCTGTGTGCGAGGTTCCCTTTTGGCTGGTAATAGAAAGTGCCTGAAACCTGAACCCCAAGTCCTCCACTCCCCCCTTTGCCCCTAGCCTTTCGTGGTACCCCCGCTCGAAAGAAAGGGCGCAATAAACAAGAAAGTACATAGCACTCCCGAAAAAACACATGCTGCATCATTCTGCGCCTCCTAGCACCCCTGTAATAATGCACCCCAACACCCCTTTTGACACTGCACCCCCAAATTTACTCCCCCCCTTCCCCTTTACTACCACCACACTGGAGCTTGGGGGGGTGGGTGGCATAAAAATGATGGGGTCCGTCACCAAAACCCCCCTCCTTTGTAATCACCCCGTTTGTGGGTGGGGCACTCTGCTTGTTTGCCAGCATGGGCTGGGCTGCCCTATGCTTCCTCTCCTGCACTGGCCTAGACTCCTCCTCCACCCCTTCTTCTCCTGAATCACTGCCACACCACCCCCTCTTGCTCTCTCCCCCTGCTCCATCTACGTCCCCCTTTCTCCTCTAACTCCCACCACCTACCTCTGTTATCCCCCTACTCCCCCTCTCTCACCCTTCCCTTCTTACTCTTCTCCTCAACCACCCCTGCTATCCTCCTAGGCTCCGCCTACTCCCCCTCTATCTGCACCTCTCTTAGCCTGCTCTTCTTGCTCCACCCTCCACCTCATGTGCTCCCTCTATTCCCGCCCTCTGACACAGACTGCACCTATCCTTGCTCTCTCTGCACATACACACTTACCAACCACTTTGCAATCCACCATTCACAAGTCCAGCCATGCTCTATACACAGACAGACAGACAGACAGATGTACTACTTACCAATTTACCAGCCATCTCCGACTTACCTCTTCTTTGCCGCCATCAGTCACCTGGTGCGGAGCCCGGGATTCGAACCCTGGTTGTCTGGGTGGAAGTCAGGAACTTACCCACTGGACCACACTGGCTTCCATGTCTTTAGCTTGTCAAAACTTCCCTATATCATGGATATGAAGTGTCCTGTGCAGTGGAAGCCATAAGCAATGACATCACAACCTTTATGTTGCTGATAGGTTCTGTGGCACAGTCAACACCCATCCAGGAGCTATGGCTCAGTGGCAAGGTCTAGTGCCTCTGGTGCAGTAGGCTATCCCTATATAGGGGTTCGAATCCAGCCAGCGCCTCCAAAGTACTTTTAGGTGGAAAAAAATAAGTCATTTGATTTTTTTTATTTCGAAAGGTTATTTTTACTTTAACAATTTCAGGAATAATGTAAGTATTTTTGTTTGCATTGTTAGCCCACATTTAGAAATCTTGCCCCCTCCACCCCACCTTCCCTCTCCCTCCTTTTGCTCAAGTAGCTACAAAAGGAGCAAAGCCTTATCTTCATTAATCAATGTATTGGTTTTTTCCTCAAATTGGTGTTTTGGAGAAGAGAAATAAGGCCCAAAGAGGGGCAAAACTAAGCTGTATTTTGTGAGGTGGGTGCCATCCGTTTGCTTTGCTGTGCTGTGCTGTGCTGTGCAGCCAGGCCAGGGCTTTGGGACTGGGATTTTAAACACCCCATTCATAGTCTGCAGCTTTTACCATAAGCCCACGAACGCCCAAGTTCTGTATAGAGGATTACTGCAGGTAATTCTGGACCCTGCTAAATGAGGGTGGGGTCCTTATATGTAGGCCTTTGAGTGGAAAACCCCTTAGCCTAAGACAGTTTGGCAACTTTGGAAATCTGCTGAAGCCCATGTTTTGAAGGCCGTATCACAACATCACAGAGGAAGCTCAGCAAAGTAATCATGGGAGAACATTATTTGCATAGGACAGCCCCTTTCTCAATCCTATTATTATGCTGCAGTTGCCATGTAGCATTACTAGAGGGCAGCAGTTTGAAGATAAATCTACAGAGAGACTTTAAATCTGTTTGCTGAACTACTTCTTGTTCTTGTTGTTTTTTTATCAGCCTATAGAGTGGCGGACTGGAATGACAAGAGTGAATGAGCATTGAGGAATGGTTGGCCTGTATTTGTGGTGAAGGGGGTGCGGGCTTTGGAAGGAAAACTGCAAGATAAAAGTGTCAAAGCATAGATGCTTGCAGAGAGATAGAGTGAGTGTGCCTTCTGTCTCTTTGAAGGGACATGTGAAAGAAGAACAACAGATCCACAGTCCTCAGGTGGGAGAAGCATGGAAGAGTATTCACCCCAAAATGAATATACTCACGCCATCTCAAAGCTTCTGAGTATGATATGATGCTTTGCAGGATGAAGGATTTGCCATGTTTGGTGCATAGATGTGCACAGTTGGGGATGCGCTTGCCAGAATATCAAAAGCACACTCTTTAGAAGTGTCCTTACAGCCGAAATGTCAGGCACTCTTTTGGGATTATGAGGTCTAGAAAAACCACCACAAGACACCTTATAACATGTCCTGCACCGGGGCAAAGAAATCATGGGCAGACCATCTCCCAAGAATCCTAACACAGGTTCCTTGTTTCCCCTCTCAATACCATAACCACAGTAGGCCTGTGTGCGAGGTTCCCTTTTGGCTGGTAATAGAAAGTGCCTGAAACCTGAACCCCAAGTCCTCCACTCCCCCCTTTGCCCCTAGCCTTTCGTGGTACCCCCGCTCGAAAGAAAGGGCGCAATAAACAAGAAAGTACATAGCACTCCCGAAAAAACACATGCTGCATCATTCTGCGCCTCCTAGCACCCCTGTAATAATGCACCCCAACACCCCTTTTGACACTGCACCCCCAAATTTACTCCCCCCCTTCCCCTTTACTACCACCACACTGGAGCTTGGGGGGGGGGGGGTGGCATAAAAATGATGGGGTCCGTCACCAAAACCCCCCTCCTTTGTAATCACCCCGTTTGTGGGTGGGGCACTCTGCTTGTTTGCCAGCATGGGCTGCGCTGCCCTATGCTTCCTCTCCTGCACTGGCCTAGACTCCTCCTACACCCCTTCTTCTCCTGAATCACTGCCACACCACCCCCTCTTGCTCTCTCCCCCTGCTCCATCTACGTCCCCCTTTCTCCTCTAACTCCCACCACCTACCTCTGCTATCCCCCTACTCCCCCTCTCTCACCCTTCCCTTCTTACTCTTCTCCTCAACCACCCCTGCTATCCTCCTAGGCTCCGCCTACTCCCCCTCTATCTGCACCTCTCTTAGCCTGCTCTTCTTGCTCCGCCCTCCACCTCATGTGCTCCCTCTATTCCCGCCCTCTGACACAGACTGCACCTATCCTTGCTCTCTCTGCACATACACACTTACCAACCACTTTGCAATCCACCATTCACAAGTCCAGCCATGCTCTATACACAGACAGACAGACAGATGTACTACTTACCAATTTACCAGCCATCTCCGACTTACCTCTTCTTTGCCGCCATCAGTCACCTGGTGCGGAGCGCGGGATTCGAACCCTGGTTGTCTGGGTGGAAGTCAGGAACTTACCCACTGGACCACACTGGCTTCCATGTCTTTAGCTTGTCAAAACTTCCCTATATCATGGATATGAAGTGTCCTGTGCAGTGGAAGCCATAAGCAATGACATCACAACCTTTATGTTGCTGATAGGTTCTGTGGCACAGTCAAAACCCATCCAGGAGCTATGGCTCAGTGGCAAGG
The DNA here is from genome assembly GCF_031143425.1 of Pleurodeles waltl. Lineage (NCBI taxonomy): Eukaryota > Metazoa > Chordata > Amphibia > Caudata > Salamandridae > Pleurodeles > Pleurodeles waltl. Next base: position 868,504,274 of record NC_090445.1, on the reverse strand, counting down.
TCTAGTGCCTCTGGTGCAGTAGGCTATCCCTATATAGGGGTTCGAATCCAGCCAGCGCCTCCAAAGTACTTTTAGGTGGAAAAAAATAAGTCATTTGATTTTTTTTATTTCGAAAGGTTATTTTTACTTTAACAATTTCAGGAATAATGTAAGTATTTTTGTTTGCATTGTTAGCCCACATTTAGAAATCTTGCCCCCTCCACCCCACCTTCCCTCTCCCTCCTTTTGCTCAAGTAGCTACAATAGGAGCAAAGCCTTATCTTCATTAATCAATGTATTGGTTTTTTCCTCAAATTGGTGTTTTGGAGAAGAGAAATAAGGCCCAAAGAGGGGCAAAACTAAGCTGTATTGTGTGAGGTGGGTGCCATCCGTTTGCTTTGCTGTGCTGCTGTGCTGCTGTGCTGTGCTGTGCTGTGCTGTGCAGCCAGGGCAGGGCTTTGGGACTGGGATTTTAAACACCCCATTCATAGTCTGCACCTTTTACCATAAGCCCACGAACGCCCAAGTTCTGTATAGAGGATTACTGCAGGTAATTCTGGACCCTGCTAAATGAGGGTGGGGTCCTTATATGTAGGCCTTTGAGTGGAAAACCCCTTAGCCTAAGACAGTTTGGCAACTTTGGAAATCTGCTGAAGCCCATGTTTTGAAGGCCGTATCACAACATCACAGAGGAAGCTCAGCAAAGTAATCATGGGAGAACATTATTTGCATAGGACAGCCCCTTTTTCAATCCTATTATTATGCTGCAGTTGCCATGTAGCATTACTAGAGGGCAGCAGTTTGAAGATAAATCTACAGAGAGACTTTAAATCTGTTTGCTGAACTACTTCTTGTTCTTGTTGTTTTTTTATCAGCCTATAGAGTGGCGGACTGGAATGACAAGAGTGAATGAGCATTGAGGAATGGTTGGCCTGTATTTGTGGTGAAGGGGGTGCGGGCTTTGGAAGGAAAACTGCAAGATAAAAGTGTCAAAGCATAGATGCTTGCAGAGAGATAGAGTGAGTGTGCCTTCTGTCTCTTTGAAGGGACATGTGAAAGAAGAACAACAGATCCACAGTCCTCAGGTGGGAGAAGCATGGAAGAGTATTCACCCCAAAATGAATATACTCACGCCATCTCAAAGCTTCTGAGTATGATATGATGCTTTGCAGGATGAAGGATTTGCCATGTTTGGTGCATAGATGTGCACAGTTGGGGATGCGCTTGCCAGAATATCAAAAGCACACTCTTTAGAAGTGTCCTTACAGCCGAAATGTCAGGCACTCTTTTGGGATTATGAGGTCTAGAAAAACCACCACAAGACACCTTATAACATGTCCTGCACCGGGGCAAAGAAATCATGGGCAGACCATCTCCCAAGAATCCTAACACAGGTTCCTTGTTTCCCCTCTCAATACCATAACCACAGTAGGCCTGTGTGCGAGGTTCCCTTTTGGCTGGTAATAGAAAGTGCCTGAAACCTGAACCCCAAGTCCTCCACTCCCCCCTTTGCCCCTAGCCTTTCGTGGTACCCCCGCTCGAAAGAAAGGGCGCAATAAACAAGAAAGTACATAGCACTCCCGAAAAAACACATGCTGCATCATTCTGCGCCTCCTAGCACCCCTGTAATAATGCACCCCAACACCCCTTTTGACACTGCACCCCCAAATTTACTCCCCCCCTTCCCCTTTACTACCACCACACTGGAGCTTGGGGGGGGGTGGCATAAAAATGATGGGGTCCGTCACCAAAACCCCCCTCCTTTGTAATCACCCCGTTTGTGGGTGGGGCACTCTGCTTGTTTGCCAGCATGGGCTGCGCTGCCCTATGCTTCCTCTCCTGCACTGGCCTAGACTCCTCCTACACCCCTTCTTCTCCTGAATCACTGCCACACCACCCCCTCTTGCTCTCTCCCCCTGCTCCATCTACGTCCCCCTTTCTCCTCTAACTCCCACCACCTACCTCTGCTATCCCCCTACTCCCCCTCTCTCACCCTTCCCACTCTTCTCCTCAACCACCCCTGCTATCCTCCTAGGCTCCGCCTACTCCCCCTCTCTTAGCCTGCTCTTCTTGCTCCGCCCTCCACCTCATGTGCTCCCTCTATTCCCGCCCTCTGACACAGACTGCACCTATCCTTGCTCTCTCTGCACATACACACTTACCAACCACTTTGCAATCCACCATTCACAAGTCCAGCCATGCTCTATACACAGACAGACAGACAGATGTACTACTTACCAATTTACCAGCCATCTCCGACTTACCTCTTCTTTGCCGCCATCAGTCACCTGGTGCGGAGCCCGGGATTCGAACCCTGGTTGTCTGGGTGGAAGTCAGGAACTTACCCACTGGACCACACTGGCTTCCATGTCTTTAGCTTGTCAAAACTTCCCTATATCATGGATATGAAGTGTCCTGTGCAGTGGAAGCCATAAGCAATGACATCACAACCTTTATGTTGCTGATAGGTTCTGTGGCACAGTCAAAACCCATCCAGGAGCTATGGCTCAGTGGCAAGGTCTAGTGCCTCTGGTGCAGTAGGCTATCCCTATATAGGGGTTCGAATCCAGCCAGCGCCTCCAAAGTACTTTTAGGTGGAAAAAAATAAGTCATTTGATTTTTTTTATTTCGAAAGGTTATTTTTACTTTAACAATTTCAGGAATAATGTAAGTATTTTTGTTTGCATTGTTAGCCCACATTTAGAAATCTTGCCCCCTCCACCCCACCTTCCCTCTCCCTCCTTTTGCTCAAGTAGCTACAATAGGAGCAAAGCCTTATCTTCATTAATCAATGTATTGTTTTTTTCCTCAAATTGGTGTTTTGGAGAAGAGAAATAAGGCCCAAAGAGGGGCAAAACTAAGCTGTATTGTGTGAGGTGGGTGCCATCCGTTTGCTTTGCTTTGCTGTGCTGTGCTGTGCTGTGCTGTGCTGTGCTGTGCTGTGCTGTGCTGTGCAGCCAGGCCAGGGCTTTGGGACTGGGATTTTAAACACCCCATTCATAGTCTGCAGCTTTTACCATAAGCCCACAAACGCCCAAGTTCTGTATAGAGGATTACTGCAGGTAATTCTGGACCCTGCTAAATGAGGGTGGGGTCCTTATATGTAGGCCTTTGAGTGGAAAACCCCTTAGCCTAAGACAGTTTGGCAACTTTGGAAATCTGCTGAAGCCCATGTTTTGAAGGCCGTATCACAACATCACAGAGGAAGCTCAGCAAAGTAATCATGGGAGAACATTATTTGCATAGGACAGCCCCTTTCTCAATCCTATTATTATGCTGCAGTTGCCATGTAGCATTACTAGAGGGCAGCAGTTTGAAGATAAATCTACAGAGAGACTTTAAATCTGTTTGCTGAACTACTTCTTGTTCTTGTTGTTTTTTTATCAGCCTATAGAGTGGCGGACTGGAATGACAAGAGTGAATGAGCATTGAGGAATGGTTGGCCTGTATTTGTGGTGAAGGGGGTGCGGGCTTTGGAAGGAAAACTGCAAGATAAAAGTGTCAAAGCATAGATGCTTGCAGAGAGATATAGTGAGTGTACCTTCTGTCTCTTTGAAGGGACATGTGAAAGAAGAACAACAGATCCACAGTCCTCAGGTGGGAGAAGCATGGAAGAGTATTCACCCCAAAATGAATATACTCACGCCATCTCAAAGCTTCTGAGTATGATATGATGCTTTGCAGGATGAAGGATTTGCCATGTTTGGTGCATAGATGTGCACAGTTGGGGATGCGCTTGCCAGAATATCAAAAGCACACTCTTTAGAAGTGTCCTTACAGCCGAAATGTCAGGCACTCTTTTGGGATTATGAGGTCTAGAAAAACCACCACAAGACACCTTATAACATGTCCTGCACCGGGGCAAAGAAATCATGGGCAGACCATCTCCCAAGAATCCTAACACAGGTTCCTTGTTTCCCCTCTCAATACCATAACCACAGTAGGCCTGTGTGCGAGGTTCCCTTTTGGCTGGTAATAGAAAGTGCCTGAAACCTGAACCCCAAGTCCTCCACTCCCCCCTTTGCCCCTAGCCTTTCGTGGTACCCCCGCTCGAAAGAAAGGGCGCAATAAACAAGAAAGTACATAGCACTCCCGAAAAAACACATGCTGCATCATTCTGCGCCTCCTAGCACCCCTGTAATAATGCACCCCAACACCCCTTTTGACACTGCACCCCCAAATTTACTCCCCCCCTTCCCCTTTACTACCACCACACTGGAGCTTGGGGGGGGGGGGGTGGCATAAAAATGATGGGGTCCGTCACCAAAACCCCCCTCCTTTGTAATCACCCCGTTTGTGGGTGGGGCACTCTGCTTGTTTGCCAGCATGGGCTGCGCTGCCCTATGCTTCCTCTCCTGCACTGGCCTAGACTCCTCCTACACCCCTTCTTCTCCTGAATCACTGCCACACCACCCCCTCTTGCTCTCTCCCCCTGCTCCATCTACGTCCCCCTTTCTCCCACCACCTACCTCTGCTATCCCCCTACTCCCCCTCTCTCACCCTTCCCTTCTTACTCTTCTCCTCAACCACCCCTGCTATCCTCCTAGGCTCCGCCTACTCCCCCTCTATCTGCACCTCTCTTAGCCTGCTCTTCTTGCTCCGCCCTCCACCTCATGTGCTCCCTCTATTCCCGCCCTCTGACACAGACTGCACCTATCCTTGCTCTCTCTGCACATACACACTTACCAACCACTTTGCAATCCACCATTCACAAGTCCAGCCATGCTCTATACACAGACAGACAGACAGATGTACTACTTACCAATTTACCAGCCATCTCCAACTTACCTCTTCTTTGCCGCCATCAGTCACCTGGTGCGGAGCGCGGGATTCGAACCCTGGTAGTCTGGGTGGAAGTCAGGAACTTACCCACTGGACCACACTGGCTTCCATGTCTTTAGCTTGTCAAAACTTCCCTATATCATGGATATGAAGTGTCCTGTGCAGTGGAAGCCATAAGCAATGACATCACAACCTTTATGTTGCTGATAGGTTCTGTGGCACAGTCAAAACCCATCCAGGAGCTATGGCTCAGTGGCAAGGTCTAGTGCCTCTGGTGCAGTAGGCTATCCCTATATAGGGGTTCGAATCCAGCCAGCGCCTCCAAAGTACTTTTAGGTGGAAAAAAATAAGTCATTTGATTTTTTTTATTTCGAAAGGTTATTTTTACTTTAACAATTTCAGGAATAATGTAAGCATTTTTGTTTGCATTGTTAGCCCACATTTAGAAATCTTGCCCCCTCCACCCCACCTTCCCTCTCCCTCCTTTTGCTCAAGTAGCTACAATAGGAGCAAAGCCTTATCTTCATTAATCAATGTATTGGTTTTTTCCTCAAATTGGTGTTTTGGAGAAGAGAAATAAGGCCCAAAGAGGGGCAAAACTAAGCTGTATTGTGTGAGGTGGGTGCCATCCGTTTGCTTTGCTTTGCTGTGCTGTGCTGTGCTGTGCTGTGCTGTGCAGCCAGGCCAGGGCTTTGGGACTGGGATTTTAAACACCCCATTCATAGTCTGCAGCTTTTACCATAAGCCCACAAACGCCCAAGTTCTGTATAGAGGATTACTGCAGGTAATTCTGGACCCTGCTAAATGAGGGTGGGGTCCTTATATGTAGGCCTTTGAGTGGAAAACCCCTTAGCCTAAGACAGTTTGGCAACTTTGGAAATCTGCTGAAGCCCATGTTTTGAAGGCCGTATCACAACATCACAGAGGAAGCTCAGCAAAGTAATCATGGGAGAACATTATTTGCATAGGACAGCCCCTTTCTCAATCCTATTATTATGCTGCAGTTGCCATGTAGCATTACTAGAGGGCAGCAGTTTGAAGATAAATCTACAGAGAGACTTTAAATCTGTTTGCTGAACTACTTCTTGTTCTTGTTGTTTTTTTATCAGCCTATAGAGTGGCGGACTGGAATGACAAGAGTGAATGAGCATTGAGGAATGGTTGGCCTGTATTTGTGGTGAAGGGGGTGCGGGCTTTGGAAGGAAAACTGCAAGATAAAAGTGTCAAAGCATAGATGCTTGCAGAGAGATAGAGTGAGTGTGCCTTCTGTCTCTTTGAAGGGACATGTGAAAGAAGAACAACAGATCCACAGTCCTCAGGTGGGAGAAGCATGGAAGAGTATTCACCCCAAAATGAATATACTCACGCCATCTCAAAGCTTCTGAGTATGATATGATGCTTTGCAGGATGAAGGATTTGCCATGTTTGGTGCATAGATGTGCACAGTTGGGGAGGCGCTTGCCAGAATATCAAAAGCACACTCTTTAGAAGTGTCCTTACAGCCGAAATGTCAGGCACTCTTTGGGGATTATGAGGTCTAGAAAAACCACCACAAGACACCTTATAACATGTCCTGCACCGGGGCAAAGAAATCATGGGCAGACCATCTCCCAAGAATCCTAACAGAGGTTCCTTGTTTCCCCTCTCAATACCATAACCACAGTAGGCCTGTGTGCGAGGTTCCCTTTTGGCTGGTAATAGAAAGTGCCTGAAACCTGAACCCCAAGTCCTCCACTCCCCCCTTTGCCCCTAGCCTTTCGTGGTACCCCCGCTCGAAAGAAAGGGCGCAATAAACAAGAAAGTACATAGCACTCCCGAAAAAACACATGCTGCATCATTCTGCGCCTCCTAGCACCCCTGTAATAATGCACCCCAACACCCCTTTTGACACTGCACCCCCAAATTTACTCCCCCCCTTCCCCTTTACTACCACCACACTGGAGCTTGGGGGGGGGGTGGCATAAAAATGATGGGGTCCGTCACCAAAACCCCCCTCCTTTGTAATCACCCCGTTTGTGGGTGGGGCACTCTGCTTGTTTGCCAGCATGGGCTGTGCTGCCCTATGCTTCCTCTCCTGCACTGGCCTAGACTCCTCCTACACCCCTTCTTCTCCTGAATCACTGCCACACCACCCCCTCTTGCTCTCTCCCCCTGCTCCATCTACGTCCCCCTTTCTCCTCTAACTCCCACCACCTACCTCTGCTATCCCCCTACTCCCCCTCTCTCACCCTTCCCACTCTTCTCCTCAACCACCCCTGCTATCCTCCTAGGCTCCGCCTACTCCCCCTCTATCTGCACCTCTCTTAGCCTGCTCTTCTTGCTCCGCCCTCCACCTCATGTGCTCCCTCTATTCCCGCCCTCTGACACAGACTGCACCTATCCTTGCTCTCTCTGCACATACACACTTACCAACCACTTTGCAATCCCCCATTCACAAGTCCAGCCATGCTCTATACACAGACAGACAGACAGACAGATGTACTACTTACCAATTTACCAGCCATCTCCGACTTACCTCTTCTTTGCCGCCATCAGTCACCTGGTGCGGAGCCCGGGATTCGAACCCTGGTTGTCTGGGTGGAAGTCAGGAACTTACCCACTGGACCACACTGGCTTCCATGTCTTTAGCTTGTCAAAACTTCCCTATATCATGGATATGAAGTGTCCTGTGCAGTGGAAGCCATAAGCAATGACATCACAACCTTTATGTTGCTGATAGGTTCTGTGGCACAGTCAAAACCCATCCAGGAGCTATGGCTCAGTGGCAAGGTCTAGTGCCTCTGGTGCAGTAGGCTATCCCTATATAGGGGTTCGAATCCAGCCAGCGCCTCCAAAGTACTTTTAGGTGGAAAAAAATAAGTCATTTGATTTTTTTTATTTCGAAAGGTTATTTTTACTTTAACAATTTCAGGAATAATGTAAGTATTTTTGTTTGCATTGTTAGCCCACATTTAGAAATCTTGCCCCCTCCACCCCACCTTCCCTCTCCCTCCTTTTGCTCAAGTAGCTACAATAGGAGCAAAGCCTTATCTTCATTAATCAATGTATTGTTTTTTTCCTCAAATTGGTGTTTTGGAGAAGAGAAATAAGGCCCAAAGAGGGGCAAAACTAAGCTGTATTGTGTGAGGTGGGTGCCATCCGTTTGCTTTGCTGTGCTGTGCTGTGCTGTGCTGTGCTGTGCTGTGCTGTGCAGCCAGGCCAGGGCTTTGGGACTGGGATTTTAAACACCCCATTCATAGTCTGCAGCTTTTACCATAAGCCCACAAACGCCCAAGTTCTGTATAGAGGATTACTGCAGGTAATTCTGGACCCTGCTAAATGAGGGTGGGGTCCTTATATGTAGGCCTTTGAGTGGAAAACCCCTTAGCCTAAGACAGTTTGGCAACTTTGGAAATCTGCTGAAGCCCATGTTTTGAAGGCCGTATCACAACATCACAGAGGAAGCTCAGCAAAGTAATCATGGGAGAACATTATTTGCATAGGACAGCCCCTTTCTCAATCCTATTATTATGCTGCAGTTGCCATGTAGCATTACTAGAGGGCAGCAGTTTGAAGATAAATCTACAGAGAGACTTTAAATCTGTTTGCTGAACTACTTCTTGTTCTTGTTGTTTTTTTATCAGCCTATAGAGTGGCGGACTGGAATGACAAGAGTGAATGAGCATTGAGGAATGGTTGGCCTGTATTTGTGGTGAAGGGGGTGCGGGCTTTGGAAGGAAAACTGCAAGATAAAAGTGTCAAAGCATAGATGCTTGCAGAGAGATAGAGTGAGTGTGCCTTCTGTCTCTTTGAAGGGACATGTGAAAGAAGAACAACAGATCCACAGTCCTCAGGTGGGAGAAGCATGGAAGAGTATTCACCCCAAAATGAATATACTCACGCCATCTCAAAGCTTCTGAGTATGATATGATGCTTTGCAGGATGAAGGATTTGCCATGTTTGGTGCATAGATGTGCACAGTTGGGGATGCGCTTGCCAGAATATCAAAAGCACACTCTTTAGAAGTGTCCTTACAGCCGAAATGTCAGGCACTCTTTTGGGATTATGAGGTCTAGAAAAACCACCACAAGACACCTTATAACATGTCCTGCACCGGGGCAAAGAAATCATGGGCAGACCATCTCCCAAGAATCCTAACACAGGTTCCTTGTTTCCCCTCTCAATACCATAACCACAGTAGGCCTGTGTGCGAGGTTCCCTTTTGGCTGGTAATAGAAAGTGCCTGAAACCTGAACCCCAAGTCCTCCACTCCCCCCTTTGCCCCTAGCCTTTCGTGGTACCCCCGCTCGAAAGAAAGGGCGCAATAAACAAGAAAGTACATAGCACTCCCGAAAAAACACATGCTGCATCATTCTGCGCCTCCTAGCACCCCTGTAATAATGCACCCCAACACCCCTTTTGACACTGCACCCCCAAATTTACTCCCCCCCTTCCCCTTTACTACCACCACACTGGAGCTTGGGGGGGGGGGGTGGCATAAAAATGATGGGGTCCGTCACCAAAACCCCCCTCCTTTGTAATCACCCCGTTTGTGGGTGGGGCACTCTGCTTGTTTGCCAGCATGGGCTGCGCTGCCCTATGCTTCCTCTCCTGCACTGGCCTAGACTCCTCCTACACCCCTTCTTCTCCTGAATCACTGCCACACCACCCCCTCTTGCTCTCTCCCCCTGCTCCATCTACGTCCCCCTTTCTCCTCTAACTCCCACCACCTACCTCTGCTATCCCCCTACTCCCCCTCTCTCACCCTTCCCTTCTTACTCTTCTCCTCAACCACCCCTGCTATCCTCCTAGGCTCCGCCTACTCCCCCTCTATCTGCACCTCTCTTAGCCTGCTCTTCTTGCTCCGCCCTCCACCTCATGTGCTCCCTCTATTCCCGCCCTCTGACACAGACTGCACCTATCCTTGCTCTCTCTGCACATACACACTTACCAACCACTTTGCAATCCACCATTCACAAGTCCAGCCATGCTCTATACACAGACAGACAGACAGATGTACTACTTACCAATTTACCAGCCATCTCCGACTTACCTCTTCTTTGCCGCCATCAGTCACCTGGTGCGGAGCGCGGGATTCGAACCCTGGTTGTCTGGGTGGAAGTCAGGAACTTACCCACTGGACCACACTGGCTTCCATGTCTTTAGCTTGTCAAAACTTCCCTATATCATGGATATGAAGTGTCCTGTGCAGTGGAAGCCATAAGCAATGACATCACAACCTTTATGTTGCTGATAGGTTCTGTGGCACAGTCAAAACCCATCCAGGAGCTATGGCTCAGTGGCAAGGTCTAGTGCCTCTGGTGCAGTAGGCTATCCCTATATAGGGGTTCGAATCCAGCCAGCGCCTCCAAAGTACTTTTAGGTGGAAAAAAATAAGTCATTTGATTTTTTTTATTTCGAAAGGTTATTTTTACTTTAACAATTTCAGGAATAATGTAAGCATTTTTGTTTGCATTGTTAGCCCACATTTAGAAATCTTGCCCCCTCCACCCCACCTTCCCTCTCCCTCCTTTTGCTCAAGTAGCTACAATAGGAGCAAAGCCTTATCTTCATTAATCAATGTATTGGTTTTTTCCTCAAATTGGTGTTTTGGAGAAGAGAAATAAGGCCCAAAGAGGGGCAAAACTAAGCTGTATTGTTTGAGGTGGGTGCCATCCGTTTGCTTTGCTGTGCTGTGCTGTGCAGCCAGGCCAGGGCTTTGGGACTGGGATTTTAAACACCCCATTCACAGTCTGCATCTTTTACCATAAGCCCACGAACGCCCAAGTTCTGTATAGAGGATTACTGCAGGTAATTCTGGACCCTGCTAAATGAGGGTGGGGTCCTTATATGTAGGCCTTTGAGTGGAAAACCCCTTAGCCTAAGACAGTTTGGCAACTTTGGAAATCTGCTGAAGCCCATGTTTTGAAGGCCGTATCACAACATCACAGAGGAAGCTCAGCAAAGTAATCATGGGAGAACATTATTTGCATAGGACAGCCCCTTTCTCAATCCTATTATTATGCTGCAGTTGCCATGTAGCATTACTAGAGGGCAGCAGTTTGAAGATAAATCTACAGAGAGACTTTAAATCTGTTTGCTGAACTACTTCTTGTTCTTGTTGTTTTTTTATCAGCCTATAGAGTGGCGGACTGGAATGACAAGAGTGAATGAGCATTGAGGAATGGTTGGCCTGTATTTGTGGTGAAGGGGGTGCGGGCTTTGGAAGGAAAACTGCAAGATAAAAGTGTCAAAGCATAGATGCTTGCAGAGAGATAGAGTGAGTGTGCCTTCTGTCTCTTTGAAGGGACATGTGAAAGAAGAACAACAGATCCACAGTCCTCAGGTGGGAGAAGCATGGAAGAGTATTCACCCCAAAATGAATATACTCATGCCATCTCAAAGCTTCTGAGTATGATATGATGCTTTGCAGGATGAAGGATTTGCCATGTTTGGTGCATAGATGTGCACAGTTGGGGATGCGCTTGCCAGAATATCAAAAGCACACTCTTTAGAAGTGTCCTTACAGCCGAAATGTCAGGCACTCTTTTGGGATTATGAGGTCTAGAAAAACCACCACAAGACACCTTATAACATGTCCTGCACCGGGGCAAAGAAATCATGGGCAGACCATCTCCCAAGAATCCTAACACAGGTTCCTTGTTTCCCCTCTCAATACCATAACAACAGTAGGCCTGTGTGCGAGGTTCCCTTTTGGCTGGTAATAGAAAGTGCCTGAAACCTGAACCCCAAGTCCTCCACTCCCCCCTTTGCCCCTAGCCTTTCGTGGTACCCCCGCTCGAAAGAAAGGGCGCAATAAACAAGAAAGTACATAGCACTCCCGAAAAAACACATGCTGCATCATTCTGCGCCTCCTAGCACCCCTGTAATAATGCACCCCAACACCCCTTTTGACACTGCACCCCCAAATTTACTCCCCCCCCTTCCCCTTTACTACCACCACACTGGAGCTTGGGGGGGGGGGTGGCATAAAAATGATGGGTCCGTCACCAAAACCCCCCTCCTTTGTAATCACCCCGTTTGTGGGTGGGGCACTCTGCTTGTTTGCCAGCATGGGCTGCGCTGCCCTATGCTTCCTCTCCTGCACTGGCCTAGACTCCTCCTACACCCCTTCTTCTCCTGAATCACTGCCACACCACCCCCTCTTGCTCTCTCCCCCTGCTCCATCTACGTCCCCCTTTCTCCTCTAACTCCCTCCGCTATCCCCCTACTCCCCCTCTCTCACCCTTCCCTTCTTACTCTTCTCCTCAACCACCCCAGCTATCCTCCTAGGCTCCGCCTACTCCCCCTCTATCTGCACCTCTCTTAGCCTGCTCTTCTTGCTCCACCCTCCACCTCATGTGCTCCCTCTATTCCCGCCCTCTGACACAGACTGCACCTATCCTTGCTCTCTCTGCACATACACACTTACCAACCACTTTGCAATCCACCATTCACAAGTCCAGCCATGCTCTATACACAGACAGACAGACAGATGTACTACTTACCAATTTACCAGCCATCTCCGACTTACCTCTTCTTTGCCGCCATCAGTCACCTGGTGCGGAGCCCGGGATTCGAACCCTGGTTGTCTGGGTGGAAGTCAGGAACTTACCCACTGGACCACACTGGCTTCCATGTCTTTAGCTTGTCAAAACTTCCCTATATCATGGATATGAAGTGTCCTGTGCAGTGGAAGCCATAAGCAATGACATCACAACCTTTATGTTGCTGATAGGTTCTGTGGCACAGTTAAAACCCATCCAGGAGCTATGGCTCAGTGGCAAGGTCTAGTGCCTCTGGTGCAGTAGGCTATCCCTATATAGGGGTTCGAATCCAGCCCGCGCCTCCAAAGTACTTTTAGGTGGAAAAAAATAAGTCATTTGATTTTTTTTATTTCGAAAGGTTATTTTTACTTTAACAATTTCAGGAATAATGTAAGTATTTTTGTTTGCATTGTTAGCCCACATTTAGAAATCTTGCCCCCTCCACCCCACCTTCCCTCTCCCTCCTTTTGCTCAAGTAGCTACAATAGGAGCAAAGCCTTATCTTCATTAATCAATGTATTGGTTTTTTCCTCAAATTGGTGTTTTGGAGAAGAGAAATAAGGCCCAAAGAGGAGCAAAACTAAGCTGTATTGTGTGAGGTGGGTGCCATCCGTTTGCTTTGCTGTGCTGTGCTGTGCTGTGCTGTGCTGTGCTGTGCTGTGCTGTGTAGCCAGGCCAGGGCTTTGGGACTGGGATTTTAAACACCCCATTCATAGTCTGCAGCTTTTACCATAAGCCCACGAACGCCCAAATTCTGTATAGAGGATTACTGCAGGTAATTCTGGACCCTGCTAAATGAGGGTGGGGTCCTTATATGTAGGCCTTTGAGTGGAAAACCCCTTAGCCTAAGACAGATTGGCAACTTTGGAAATCTGCTGAAGCCCATGTTTTGAAGGCCGTATCACAACATCACAGAGGAAGCTCAGCAAAGTAATCATGGGAGAACATTATTTGCATAGGACAGCCCCTTTCTCAATCCTATTATTATGCTGCAGATGCCATGTAGCATTACTAGAGGGCAGCAGTTTGAAGATAAATCTACAGAGAGACTTTAAATCTGTTTGCTGAACTACTTCTTGTTCTTGTTGTTTTTTTATCAGCCTATAGAGTGGCGGACTGGAATGACAAGAGTGAATGAGCATTGAGGAATGGTTGGCCTGTATTTGTGGTGAAGGGGGTGCGGGCTTTGGAAGGAAAACTGCAAGATAAAAGTGTCAAAGCATAGATGCTTGCAGAGAGATAGAGTGAGTGTGCCTTCTGTCTCTTTGAAGGGACATGTGAAAGAAGAACAACAGATCCACAGTCCTCAGGTGGGAGAAGCATGGAAGAGTATTCACCCCAAAATGAATATACTCACGCCATCTCAAAGCTTCTGAGTATGATATGATGCTTTGCAGGATGAAGGATTTGCCATGTTTGGTGCATAGATGTGCACAGTTGGGGATGCGCTTGCCAGAATATCAAAAGCACACTCTTTAGAAGTGTCCTTACAGCCGAAATGTCAGGCACTCTTTTGGGATTATGAGGGAGCACATGAGGTGGAGGGCGGAGCAAGAAGAGCAGGCTAAGAGAGGTGCAGATAGAGGGGGAGTAGGCGGAGCCTAGGAGGATAGCAGGGGTGGTTGAGGAGAAGTGTAAGAAGGGAAGGGTGAGAGAGGGGGAGTAGGGGGATAGCAGAGGTAGGTGGTGGGAGTTAGAGGAGAAAGGGGGACGTAGATGGAGCAGGGGGAGAGAGCAAGAGGGGGTGGTGTGGCAGTGATTCAGGAGAAGAAGGGGTGTAGGAGGAGTCTAGGCCAGTGCGCAAGAGGGGGTGCAGGAGAGGAAGCATAGGGCAGCTGGCAAACAAGCAGAGAGCCCCACCCACAAACGGGGTGATTACAAAGGAGGGGGGTTTTGGTGACGGACCCCATCATTTTTATGCCACCCCCCCCCCAAGCTCCAGTGTGGTGGTAGTAAAGGGGAAGGGGGGGAGTAAATTTCGGGGTGCAGTGTCAAAAGGGGTGTTGGGGTGCATTATTACAGGGGTGCTAGGAGGCGCAGAATGATGCAGCATGTGTTTTTTCGGGAGTGCTATGTACTTTCTTGTTTATTGCGCCCTTTCTTTCGAGCGGGGGTACCACGAAAGGCTAGGGGCAAAGGGGGGAGTGGAGGACTTGGGGTTCAGGTTTCAGGCACTTTCTATTACCAGCCAAAAGGGAACCTCGCACACAGGCCTACTGTGGTTATGGTATTGAGAGGGGAAACAAGGAACCTGTGTTAGGATTCTTGGGAGATGGTCTGCCCATGATTTCTTTGCCCCGGTGCAGGACATGTTATAAGGTGTCTTGTGGTGGTTTTTCTAAACCTCATAATCCCAAAAGAGTGCCTGACATTTCGGCTGTAAGGACACTTCTAAAGAGTGTGCTTTTGATATTCTGGCAAGCGCATCCCCAACTGTGCACATCTATGCACCAAACATGGCAAATCCTTCATCCTGCAAAGCATCATATCATACTCAGAAGCTTTGAGATGGCGTGAGTATATTCATTTTGGGGTGAATACTCTTCACATGCTTCTCCCACCTGAGGACTGTGGATCTGTTGTTCTTCTTTCACATGTCCCTTCAAAGAGACAGAAGGCACACTCACTCTATCTCTCTGCAAGCATCTATGCTTTGACACTTTTATCTTGCAGTTTTCCTTCCAAAGCCCGCACCCCCTTCACCACAAATACAGGCCAACCATTCCTCAATGCTCATTCACTCTTGTCATTCCAGTCCGCCACTCTATAGGCTGATAAAAAACAACAAGAACAAGAAGTAGTTCAGCAAACAGATTTAAAGTATCTCTGTAGATTTATCTTCAAACTGCTGCCCTCTAGTAATGCTACATGGCAACTGCAGCATAATAATAGGATTGAGAAAGGGGCTGTCCTATGCAAATAATGTTCTCCCATGATTACTTTGCTGAGATTCCTCTGTGATGTTGTGATACGGCCTTCAAAACATGGGCTTCAGCAGATTTCCAAAGTTGCCAAACTGTCTTAGGCTAAGGGGTTTTCCACTCAAAGGCCTACATATAAGGACCCCACCCTCATTTAACAGGGTCCAGAATTACCTGCAGTAATCCTCTATACAGAATTTGGGCGTTCGTGGGCTTATGGTAAAAGCTGCAGACTATGAATGGGGTGTTTAAAATCCCAGTCCCAAAGCCCTGGCCTGGCTGCACAGCACAGCACAGCACAGCACAGCACAGCACAGCAAAGCAAAGCAAACGGATGGCACCCACCTCACACAATACAGCTTAGTTTTGCCCCTCTTTGGGCCTTATTTCTCTTCTCCAAAACACCAATTTGAGGAAAAAACCAATACATTGATTAATGAAGATAAGGCTTTGCTCCTATTGTAGCTACTTGAGCAAAAGGAGGGAGAGGGAAGGTGGGGTGGAGGGGGCAAGATTTCTAAATGTGGGCTAACAATGCAAACAAAAATACTTACATTATTCCTGAAATTGTTAAAGTAAAAATAACCTTTCTAAATTAAAAAAATCAAATGACTTATTTTTTTCCACCTAAAAGTACTTTGGAGGCGCTGGCTGGATTCGAACCCCTATATAGGGATAGCCTACTGCACCAGAGGCACTAGACCGTGCCACTGAGCCATAGCTCCTGGATGGGTTTTGACTGTGCCACAGAACCTATCAGCAACATAAAGGTTGTGATGTCATTGCTTATGGCTTCCACTGCACAGGACACTTCATATCCATGATATAGGGAAGTTTTGACAAGCTAAAGACATGGAAGCCAGTGTGGTCCAGTGGGTAAGTTCCTGACTTCCACCCAGACAACCAGGGTTCGAATCCCGGGCTCGGCACCAGGTGACTGATGGCGGCAAAGAAGAGGTAAGTCGGAGATGGCTGGTAAATTGGTAAGTAGTACATCTGTCTGTTTGTGTATAGAGCATGGCTGGACTTGTGAATGGTGGATTGCAAAGTGGTTGGTAAGTGTGTATGTGCAGAGAGAGCAAGGATAGGTGCAGTCTGTGTCAGAGGGCGGGAATAGAGGGAGCACATGAGGTGGAGGGCGGAGCAAGAAGAGCAGGTTAAGAGAGGTGCAGATAGAGGGGGAGTAGGCGGAGCCTAGGAGGATAGCAGGGGTGGTTGAGGAGAAAGGTGAGAGAGGGGGAGAAGGGGGATAGCAGAGGTAGGTGGTGGAAGTTAGAGGAGAAAGGGGGACGTAGATGGAGCAGTGGGAGAGAGCAAGAGGGGGTGGTGTGGCAGTGATTCAGGAGAAGAAGGGGTGTAGGAGGAGTCTAGGCCAGTGCAGGAGAGGAAGCATAGGGCAGCGCAGCCCATGCTGGCAAACAAGCAGAGTGCCCCACCCACAAACGGGGTGATTACAAAGGAGGGGGGTTTTGGTGACGGACCCCATCATTTTTATGCCACCCCCCCCCCAAGCTCCAGTGTGGTGGTAGTAAAGTGGAAGGGGGGGAGTAAATTTGGGGGTGCAGTGTCAAAAGGGGTGTTGGGGTGCATTATTACAGGGGTGCTAGGAGGCGCAGAATGATGCAGCATGTGTTTTTTCGGGAGTGCTATGTACTTTCTTGTTTATTGCGCCCTTTCTTTCGAGCGGGGGTACCACGAAAGGCTAGGGGCAAAGGGGGGAGTGGAGGACTTGGGGTTCAGGTTTCAGGCACTTTCTATTACCAGCCAAAAGGGAACCTCGCACACAGGCCTACTGTGGTTATGGTATTGAGAGGGGAAACAAGGAACCTGTGTTAGGATTCTTGGGAGATGGTCTGCCCATGATTTCTTTGCCCCGGTGCAGGACATGTTATAAGGTGTCTTGTGGTGGTTTTTCTAGACCTCATAATCCCAAAAGAGTGCCTGACATTTCGGCTGTAAGGACACTTCTAAAGAGTGTGCTTTTGATATTCTGGCAAGCGCATCCCCAACTGTGCACATCTATGCACCAAACATGGCAAATCCTTCATCCTGCAAAGCATCATATCATACTCAGAAGCTTTGAGATGGCGTGAGTATATTCATTTTGGGGTGAATACTCTTCCATGCTTCTCCCACCTGAGGACTGTGGATCTGTTGTTCTTCTTTCACATGTCCCTTCAAAGAGACAGAAGGCACACTCACTCTATCTCTCTGCAAGCATCTATGCTTTGACACTTTTATCTTGCAGTTTTCCTTCCAAAGCCCGCACCCCCTTCACCACAAATACAGGCCAACCATTCCTCAATGCTCATTCACTCTTGTCATTCCAGTCCGCCACTCTAGGCTGATAAAAAAACAACAAGAACAAGAAGTAGTTCAGCAAACAGATTTAAAGTCTCTCTGTAGATTTATCTTCAAACTGCTGCCCTCTAGTAATGCTACATGGCAACTGCAGCATAATAATAGGATTGAGAAAGGGGCTGTCCTATGCAAATAATGTTCTCCCATGATTACTTTGCTGAGCTTCCTCTGTGATGTTGTGATACGGCCTTCAAAACATGGGCTTCAGCAGATTTCCAAAGTTGCCAAACTGTCTTAGGCTAAGGGGTTTTCCACTCAAAGGCCTACATATAAGGACCCCACCCTCATTTAGCAGGGTCCAGAATTACCTGCAGTAATCCTCTATACAGAACTTGGGCGTTCGTGGGCTTATGGTAAAAGCTGCAGACTATGAATGGGGTGTTTAAAATCCCAGTCCCAAAGCCCTGGCCTGGCTGCACAGCACAGCACAGCACAGCACAGCAAAGCAAACGGATGGCACCCACCTCACACAATACAGCTTAGTTTTGCCCCTCTTTGGGCCTTATTTCTCTTCTCCAAAACACCAATTTGAGGAAAAAACCAATACATTGATTAATGAAGATAAGGCTTTGCTCCTATTGTAGCTACTTGAGCAAAAGGAGGGAGAGGGAAGCTGGGGTGGAGGGGGCAAGATTTCTAAATGTGGTCTAACAATGCAAACAAAAATACTTACATTATTCCTGAAATTGTTAAAGTAAAAATAACCTTTCGAAAGTACTTTGGAGGCGCTGGCTGGATTCGAACCCCTATATAGCCTACTGCACCAGAGGCACTAGACCTTGCCACTGAGCCATAGCTCCTGGATGGGTTTTGACTGTGCCACAGAACCTATCAGCAACATAAAGGTTGTGATGTCATTGCTTATGGCTTCCACTGCACAGGACACTTCATATCCATGATATAGGGAAGTTTTGACAAGCTAAAGACATGGAAGCCAGTGTGGTCCAGTGGGTAAGTTCCTGACTTCCACCCAGACAACCAGGGTTCGAATCCCGGGCTCGGCACCAGGTGACTGATGGCGGCAAAGAAGAGGTAAGTCGGAGATGGCTGGTAAATTGGTAAGTAGTACATCTGTCTGTCTGTCTGTGTATAGAGCATGGCTGGACTTGTGAATGGTGGATTGCAAAGTGGTTGGTAAGTGTGTATGTGCAGAGAGAGCAAGGATAGGTGCAGTCTGTGTCAGAGGGCGGGAATAGAGGGAGCACATGAGGTGGAGGGCGGAGCAAGAAGAGCAGGCTAAGAGAGGTGCAGATAGAGGGGGAGTAGGTGGAGCCTAGGAGGATAGCAGGGGTGGTTGAGGAGAAGAGTAAGAAGGGAAGGGTGAGAGAGGGGGAGTAGGGGGATAGCAGAGGTAGGTGGTGGGAGTTAGAGGAGAAAGGGGGACGTAGATGGAGCAGGGGGAGAGAGCAAGAGGGGGTGGTGTGGCAGTGATTCAGGAGAAGAAGGGGTGTAGGAGGAGTCTAGGCCAGTGCAGGAGAGGAAGCATAGGGCAGCGCAGCCCATGCTGGCAAACAAGCAGAGTGCCCCACCCACAAACGGGGTGATTACAAAGGAGGGGGGTTTTGGTGACGGACCCCATCATTTTTATGCCACCCCCCCCCAAGCTCCAGTGTGGTGGTAGTAAAGGGGAAGGGGGGGAGTAAATTTGGGGGTGCAGTGTCAAATGGGGTGTTGGGGTGCATTATTACAGGGGTGCTAGGAGGCGCAGAATGATGCAGCATGTGTTTTTTCGGGAGTGCTATGTACTTTCTTGTTTATTGCGCCCTTTCTTTCGAGCGGGGGTACCACAAAAGGCTAGGGGCAAAGGGGGGAGTGGAGGACTTGGGGTTCAGGTTTCAGGCACTTTCTATTACCAGCCAAAAGGGAACCTCGCACACAGGCCTACTGTGGTTATGGTATTGAGAGGGGAAACAAGGAACCTGTGTTAGGATTCTTGGGAGATGGTCTGCCCATGATTTCTTTGCCCCGGTGCAGGACATGTTATAAGGTGTCTTGTGGTGGTTTTTCTAGACCTCATAATCCCAAAAGAGTGCCTGACATTTCGGCTGTAAGGACACTTCTAAAGAGTGTGCTTTTGATATTCTGGCAAGCGCATCCCCAACTGTGCACATCTATGCACCAAACATGGCAAATCCTTCATCCTGCAAAGCATCATATCATACTCAGAAGCTTTGAGATGGCGTGAGTATATTCATTTTGGGGTGAATACTCTTCCATGCTTCTCCCACCTGAGGACTGTGGATCTGTTGTTCTTCTTTCACATGTCCCTTCAAAGAGACAGAAGGCACACTCACTCTATCTCTCTGCAAGCATCTATGCTTTGACACTTTTATCTTGCAGTTTTCCTTCCAAAGCCCGCACCCCCTTCACCACAAATACAGGCCACCCATTCCTCAATGCTCATTCACTCTTGTCATTCCAGTCCGCCACTCTATAGGCTGATAAAAAAACAACAAGAACAAGAAGTAGTTCAGCAAACAGATTTAAAGTCTCTCTGTAGATTTATCTTCAAACTGCTGCCCTCTAGTAATGCTACATGGCAACTGCAGCATAATAATAGGATTGAGAAAGGGGCTGTCCTATGCAAATAATGTTCTCCCATGATTACTTTGCTGAGCTTCCTCTGTGATGTTGTGATACGGCCTTCAAAACATGGTCTTCAGCAGATTTCCAAAGTTGCCAAACTGTCTTAGGCTAAGGGGTTTTCCACTCAAAGGCCTACATATAAGGACCCCACCCTCATTTAGCAGGGTCCAGAATTTCCTGCAGTAATCCTCTGTACAGAACTTGGGCGTTCGTGGGCTTATGGTAAAAGCTGCAGACTATGAATGGGGTGTTTAAAATCCCAGTCCCCAGTCCCAAAGCCCTGGCCTGGCTGCACAGCACAGCACAGCACAGCACAGCAAAGCAAACGGATGGCACCCACCTCACACAATACAGCTTAGTTTTGCCCCTCTTTGGGCCTTATTTCTCTTCTCCAAAACACCAATTTGAGGAAAAAACCAATCCATTGATTAATGAAGATAAGGCTTTGCTCCTATTGTAGCTACTTGAGCAAAAGGAGGGAGAGGGAAGGTGGGGTGGAGGGGGCAAGATTTCTAAATGTGGGCTAACAATGCAAACAAAAATACTTACATTATTCCTGAAATTGTTAAAGTAAAAATAACCTTTCGAAATAAAAAAAATCAAATGACTTATTTTTTTCCACCTAAAAGTACTAAGTACTTTGGAGGCGCTGGCTGGATTCGAACCCCTATATAGCCTACTGCACCAGAGGCACTAGACCTTGCCACTGAGCCATAGCTCCTGGATGGGTTTTGACTGTGCCACAGAACCTATCAGCAACATAAAGGTTGTGATGTCATTGCTTATGGCTTCCACTGCACAGGACACTTCATATCCATGATATAGGGAAGTTTTGACAAGCTAAAGACATGGAAGCCAGTGTGGTCCAGTGGGTAAGTTCCTGACTTCCACCCAGACAACCAGAGTTCGAATCCCGGGCTCGGCACCAGGTGACTGATGGCGGCAAAGAAGAGGTAAGTCGGAGATGGCTGGTAAATTGGTAAGTAGAACATCTGTCTGTCTGTCTGTCTGTGTATAGAGCATGGCTGGACTTGTGAATGGTGGATTGCAAAGTGGTTGGTAAGTGTGTATGTGCAGAGAGAGCAATTATAGGTGCAGTCTGTGTCAGAGGGCGGGAATAGAGGGAGCACATGAGGTGGAGGGCGGAGCAAGAAGAGCAGGCTAAGAGAGGTGCAGATAGAGGGGGAGTAGGCAGAGCCTAGGAGGATAGCAGGGGTGGTTGAGGAGAAGGGTGAGAGAGGGGGAGTAGGGGGATAGCAGAGGTAGGTGGTGGGAGTTAGAGGAGAAAGGGGGACGTAGATGGAGCAGGGGGAGAGAGCAAGAGGGGGTGGTGTGGCAGTGATTCAGGAGAAGAAGGGGTGTAGGAGGAGTCTAGGCCAGTGCAGGAGAGGAAGCATAGGGCAGCGCAGCCCATGCTGGCAAACAAGCAGAGAGCCCCACCCACAAACGGGGTGATTACAAAGGAGGGGGGTTTTGGTGACGGACCCCATCATTTTTATGCCACCCCCCCCAAGCTCCAGTGTGGTGGAAGTAAAGGGGAAGGGGGGGGGAGTAAATTTGGGGGTGCACTGTCAAAAGGGGTGTTGGGGTGCATTATTACAGGGGTGCTAGGAGGCGCAGAATGATGCAGCATGTGTTTTTTCGGGAGTGCTATGTACTTTCTTGTTTATTGCGCCCTTTCTTTCGAGCGGGGGTACCACGAAAGGCTAGGGGCAAAGGGGGGAGTGGAGGACTTGGGGTTCAGGTTTCAGGCACTTTCTATTATCAGCCAAAAGGGAACCTCGCACACAGGCCTACTGTGGTTATGGTATTGAGAGGGGAAACAAGGAACCTGTGTTAGGATTCTTGGGAGATGGTCTGCCCATGATTTCTTTGCCCCGGTGCAGTACATGTTATAAGGTGTCTTGTGGTGGTTTTTCTAGACCTCATAATCCCAAAAGAGTGCCTGACATTTCGGCTGTAAGGACACTTCTAAAGAGTGTGCTTTTGATATTCTGGCAAGCGCATCCCCAACTGTGCACATCTATGCACCAAACATGGCAAATCCTTCATCCTGCAAAGCATCATATCATACTCAGAAGCTTTGAGATGGCGTGAGTATATTCATTTTGGGGTGAATACTCTTCCATGCTTCTCCCACCTGAGGACTGTGGATCTGTTGTTCTTCTTTCACATGTCCCTTCAAAGAGACAGAAGGCACACTCACTCTATCTCTCTGCAAGCATCTATGCTTTGACACTTTTATCTTGCAGTTTTCCTTCCAAAGCCCGCACCCCCTTCACCACAAATACAGGCCAACCATTCCTCAATGCTCATTCACTCTTGTCATTCCAGTCCGCCACTCTATAGGCTGATAAAAAAACAACAAGAACAAGAAGTAGTTCAGCAAACAGATTTAAAGTCTCTCTGTAGATTTATCTTCAAACTGCTGCCCTCTAGTAATGCTACATGGCAACTGCAGCATAATAATAGGATTGAGAAAGGGGCTGTCCTATGCAAATAATGTTCTCCCATGATTACTTTGCTGAGCTTCCTCTGTGATGTTGTGATACGGCCTTCAAAACATGGGCTTCAGCAGATTTCCAAAGTTGCCAAACTGTCTTAGGCTAAGGGGTTTTCCACTCAAAGGCCTACATATAAGGACCCCACCCTCATTTAGCAGGGTCCAGAATTACCTGCAGTAATCCTCTATACAGAACTTGGGCGTTCGTGGGCTTATGGTAAAAGCTGCAGACTATGAATGGGGTGTTTAAAATCCCAGTCCCAAAGCCCTGGCCTGGCTGCACAGCACAGCACAGCACAGCAAAGCAAACGGATGGCACCCACCTCACACAATACAGCTTAGTTTTGCCCCTCTTTGGGCCTTATTTCTCTTCTCCAAAACACCAATTTGAGGAAAAAAACAGTACATTGATTAATGAAGATAAGGCTTTGCTCCTATTGTAGCTACTTGAGCAAAAGGAGGGAGAGGGAAGGTGGGGTGAAGGGGGCAAGATTTCTAAATGTGGGCTAACAATGCAAACAAAAATACTTACATTATTCCTGAAATTGTTAAAGTAAAAATAACCTTTCGAACCCCTATATAGCCTACTGCACCAGAGGCACTAGACCTTGCCACTGAGCCATAGCTCCTGGATGGGTTTTGACTGTGCCACAGAACCTATCAGCAACATAAAGGTTGTGATGTCATTGCTTATGGCTTCCACTGCACAGGACACTTCATATCCATGATATAGGGAAGTTTTGACAAACTAAAGACATGGAAGCCAGTGTGGTCCAGTGGGTAAGTTCCTGACTTCCACCCAGACAACCAGGGTTCGAATCCCGGGCTCGGCACCAGGTGACTGATGGCGGCAAAGAAGAGGTAAGTCGGAGATGGCTGGTAAATTGGTAAGTAGTACATCTGTCTGTCTGTCTGTCTGTGTATAGAGCATGGCTGGACTTGTGAATGGTGGATTGCAAAGTGGTTGGTAAGTGTGTATGTGCAGAGAGAGCAAGGATAGGTGCAGTCTGTGTCAGAGGGCGGGAATAGAGGGAGCACATGAGGTGGAGGGCGGAGCAAGAAGAGCAGGCTAAGAGAGGTGCAGATAGAGGGGGAGTAGGCGGAGCCTAGGAGGATAGCAGGGGTGGTTGAGGGGAGGGGGAGTAGGGGGATAGCAGAGGTAGGTGGTGGGAGTTAGAGGATAAAGGGGGACGTAGATGGAGCAGGGGGAGAGAGCAAGAGGGGGTGGTGTGGCAGTGATTCAGGAGAAGAAGGGGTGTAGGAGAAGTCTAGGCCAGTGCAGGAGAGGAAGCATAGGGCAGCGCAGCCCATGCTGGCAAACAAGCAGAGTGCCCCACCCACAAACGGGGTGATTACAAAGGAGGGGGGTTTTGGTGACGGACCCCATCATTTTTATGCCACCCCCTCCCAAGCTCCAGTGTGGTGGTAGTAAAGGGGAAGGGGGGGAGTAAATTTGGGGGTGCAGTGTCAAAAGGGGTGTTGGGGTGCATTATTACAGGGGTGCTAGGAGGCGCAGAATGATGCAGCATGTGTTTTTTCGGGAGTGCTATGTACTTTCTTGTTTATTGCGCCCTTTCTTTCGAGCGGGGGTACCACGAAAGGCTAGGGGCAAAGGGGGGAGTGGAGGACTTGGGGTTCAGGTTTCAGGCACTTTCTATTACCAGCCAAAAGGGAACCTCGCACACAGGCCTACTGTGGTTATGGTATTGAGAGGGGAAACAAGGAACCTGTGTTAGGATTCTTGGGAGATGGTCTGCCCATGATTTCTTTGCCCCGGTGCAGGACATGTTATAAGGTGTCTTGTGGTGGTTTTTCTAGACCTCATAATCCCAAAAGAGTGCCTGACATTTCGGCTGTAAGGACACTTCTAAAGAGTGTGCTTTTGATATTCTGGCAAGCGCATCCCCAACTGTGCACATCTATGCACCAAACATGGCAAATCCTTCATCCTGCAAAGCATCATATCATACTCAGAAGCTTTGAGATGGCGTGAGTATATTCATTTTGGGGTGAATACTCTTCCATGCTTCTCCCACCTGAGGACTGTGGATCTGTTGTTCTTCTTTCACATGTCCCTTCAAAGAGACAGAAGGCACACTCACTCTATCTCTCTGCAAGCATCTATGCTTTGACACTTTTATCTTGCAGTTTTCCTTCCAAAGCCCGCACCCCCTTCACCACAAATACAGGCCAACCATTCCTCAATGCTCATTCACTCTTGTCATTCCAGTCCGCCACTCTATAGGCTGATAAAAAAACAACAAGAACAAGAAGTAGTTCAGCAAACAGATTTAAAGTCTCTCTGTAGATTTATCTTCAAACTGCTGCCCTCTAGTAATGCTACATGGCAACTGCAGCATAATAATAGGATTGAGAAAGGGGCTGTCCTATGCAAATAATGTTCTCCCATGATTACTTTGCTGAGCTTCCTCTGTGATGTTGTGATACGGCCTTCAAAACATGGGCTTCAGCAGATTTCCAAAGTTGCCAAACTGTCTTAGGCTAAGGGGTTTTCCACTCAAAGGCCTACATATAAGGACCCCACCCTCATTTAGCAGGGTCCAGAATTACCTGCAGTAATCCTCTATACAGAACTTGGGCGTTCGTGGGCTTATGGTAAAAGCTGCAGACTATGAATGGGGTGTTTAAAATCCCAGTCCCAAAGCCCTGGCCTGGCTGCACAGCACAGCACAGCAAAGCAAACGGATGGCACCCACCTCACACAATACAGCTTAGTTTTGCCCCTCTTTGGGCCTTATTTCTCTTCTCCAAAACACCAATTTGAGGAAAAAACCAATACATTGATTAATGAAGATAAGGCTTTGCTCCTATTGTAGCTACTTGAGCAAAAGGAGGGAGAGGGAAGGTGGGGTGGAGGGGGCAAGATTTCTAAATGTGGGCTAACAATGCAAACAAAAATACTTACATTATTCCTGAAATTGTTAAAGTAAAAATAACCTTTCGAAATAAAAAAAATCAAATGACTTATTTTTTTCCACCTAAAAGTACTTTGGAGGCGCTGGCTGGATTCGAACCCCTATATAGGGATAGCCTACTGCACCAGAGGCAGTAGACCTTGCCACTGAGCCATAGCTCCTGGATGGGTTTTGACTGTGCCACAGAACCTATCAGCAACATAAAGGTTGTGATGTCATTGCTTATGGCTTCCACTGCACAGGACACTTCATATCCATGATATAGGGAAGTTTTGACAAGCTGAAGACATGGAAGCCAGTTTGGTCCAGTGGGTAAGTTCCTGACTTCCACTCAGACAACCAGGGTTCGAATCCCGGGCTCCGCACCAGGTGACTGATGGCGGCAAAGAAGAGGTAAGTCGGAGATGGCTGGTAAATTGGTAAATAGTACATCTGTCTGTCTGTGTATAGAGCATGGCTGGACTTGTGAATGGTGGATTGCAAAGTGGTTGGTAAGTGTGTATGTGCAGAGAGAGCAAGGATAGGTGCAGTCTGTGTCAGAGGGCGGGAATAGAGGGAGCACATGAGGTGGAGGGCGGAGCAAGAAGAGCAGGCTAAGAGAGGTGCAGATAGAGGGGGAGTAGGCGGAGCCTAGGAGGATAGCAGGGGTGGTTGAGGAGAAGAGTAAGAAGGGTAGGGTGAGAGAGGGGGAGTAGGGGGATAGCAGAGGTAGGTGGTGGGAGTTTGAGGAGAAAGGGGGACGTAGATGGAGCAGGGGGAGAGAGCAAGAGGGGGTGGTGTGGCAGTGATTCAGGAGAAGAAGGGGTGTAGGAGGAGTCTAGGCCAGTGCAGGAGAGGAAGCATAGGGCAGCGCAGCCCATGCTGGCAAACAAGCAGAGTGCCCCACCCACAAACGGGGTGATTACAAAGGAAGGGGGTTTTGGTGACGGACCCCATCATTTTTATGCCACCCCCCCAAGCTCCAGTGTGGTGGTAGTAAAGGGGAAGGGGGGGAGTAAATTTGGGGGTGCAGTGTCAAAAGGGGTGTTGGGGTGCATTATTACAGGGGTGCTAGGAGGCGCAGAATGATGCAGCATGTGTTTTTTCGGGAGTGCTATGTACTTTCTTGTTTATTGCGCCCTTTCTTTCGAGCGGGGGTACCACGAAAGGCTAGGGGCAAAGGGGGGAGTGGAGGACTTGGGGTTCAGGTTTCAGGCACTTTCTATTACCAGCCAAAAGGGAACCTCGCACACAGGCCTACTGTGGTTATGGTATTGAGAGGGGAAACAAGGAACCTGTGTTAGGATTCTTGGGAGATGGTCTGCCCATGATTTCTTTGCCCCGGTGCAGGACATGTTATAAGGTGTCTTGTGGTGGTTTTTCTAGACCTCATAATCCCAAAAGAGTGCCTGACATTTCGGCTGTAAGGACACTTCTAAAGAGTGTGCTTTTGATATTCTGGCAAGCGCATCCCCAACTGTGCACATCTATGCACCAAACATGGCAAATCCTTCATCCTGCAAAGCATCATATCATACTCAGAAGCTTTGAGATGGCGTGAGTATATTCATTTTGGGGTGAATACTCTTCCATGCTTCTCCCACCTGAGGACTGTGGATCTGTTGTTCTTCTTTCACATGTCCCTTCAAAGAGACAGAAGGCACACTCACTCTATCTCTCTGCAAGCATCTATGCTTTGACACTTTTATCTTGCAGTTTTCCTTCCAAAGCCCGCACCCCCTTCACCACAAATACAGGCCAACCATTCCTCAATGCTCATTCACTCTTGTCATTCCAGTCCGCCACTCTATAGGCTGATAAAAAAACAACAAGAACAAGAAGTAGTTCAGCAAACAGATTTACAGTCTCTCTGTAGATTTATCTTCAAACTGCTGCCCTCTAGTAATGCTACATGGCAACTGCAGCATAATAATAGGATTGAGAAAGGGGCTGTCCTATGCAAATAATGTTCTCCCATGATTACTTTGCTGAGCTTCCTCTGTGATGTTGTGATACGGCCTTCAAAACATGGGCTTCAGCAGATTTCCAAAGTTGCCAAACTGTCTTAGGCTAAGGGGTTTTCCACTCAAAGGCCTACATATAAGGACCCCACCCTCATTTAGCAGGGTCCAGAATTACCTGCAGTAATCCTCTATACAGAACTTGGGCGTTCGTGGGCTTATGGTAAAAGCTGCAGACTATGAATGGGGTGTTTAAAATCCAAGTCCCAAAGCCCTGGCCTGGCTGCACAGCACAGCACAGCAAAGCAAACGGATGGCACCCACCTCACACAATACAGCTTAGTTTTGCCCCTCTTTGGGCCTTATTTCTCTTCTCCAAAACACCAATTTGAGGAAAAAAACAATACATTGATTAATGAAGATACGGCTTTGCTCCTATTGTAGCTACTTGAGCAAAAGGAGGGAGAGGGAAGGTGGGGTGGAGGGGGCAAGATTTCTAAATGTGGGCTAACAATGCAAACAAAAATACTTACATTATTCCTGAAATTGTTAAAGTAAAAATAACCTTTCGAAATAAAAAAAATCAAATGACTTATTTTTTTCCACCTAAAAGTACTTTGGAGGCGCTGGCTGGATTCGAACCCCTATATAGGGATAGCCTACTGCACCAGAGGCACTAGACCTTGCCACTGAGCCATAGCTCCTGGATGGGCTTTGACTGTGCCACAGAACCTATCAGCAGCATAAAGGTTGTGATGTCATTGCTTATGGCTTCCACTGCACAGGACAATTCATATCCATGATATAGGGAAGTTTTGACAAGCTAAACACATGGAAGCCAGTGTGGTCCAGTGGGTAAGTTCCTGACTTCCACCCAGACAACCAGGGTTCGAATCCCGGGCTCGGCACCAGGTGACTGATGGCGGCAAAGAAGAGGTAAGTCGGAGATGGCTGGTAAATTGGTAAGTAGTACATCTGTCTGTCTGTCTGTGTATAGAGCATGGCTGGACTTGTGAATGGTGGATTGCAAAGTGGTTGGTAAGTGTGTATGTGCAGAGAGAGCAAGGATAGATGCAGGCTGTGTCAGAGGGCGGGAATAGAGGGAGCACATGAGGTGGAGGGCGGAGCAAGAAGAGCAGGCTAAGAGAGGTGCAGATAGAGGGGGAGTAGGCGGAGCCTAGGAGGATAGCAGGGGTGGTTGAGGAGAAGAGTAGGGAGGGGGAGTAAGGGGATAGCAGAGGTAGGTGGTGGGAGTTAGAGGAGAAAGGGGGACGTAAATGGAGCAGGGGGAGAGAGCAAGAGGGGGTGGTGTGGCAGTGATTCAGGAGAAGAAGGGGTGTAGGAGGAGTCTAGGCTAGTGCGCAGGAGAGGAAGCATAGGGCAGCGCAGCGCAGCCCATGTTGGCAAACAAACAGAGTGCCCCACCCACAAACGGGGTGATTACAAAGGAGGGGGGTTTTGGTGACGGACCCCATCATTTTTATGCCACCCCCCCCCCCCCAAGCTCCAGTGTGGTGGTAGTAAAGGGGAAGGGGGGGAGTAAATTTGGGGGTGCAGTGTCAAAAGGGGTGTTGGGGTGCATTATTACAGGGGTGCTAGGAGGCGCAGAATGATGCAGCATGTGTTTTTTCGGGAGTGCTATGTACTTTCTTGTTTATTGCGCCCTTTCTTTCGAGCGGGGGTACCACGAAAGGCTAGGGGCAAAGGGGGGAGTGGAGGACTTGGGGTTCAGGTTTCAGGCACTTTCTATTACCAGCCAAAAGGGAACCTCGCACACAGGCCTACTGTGGTTATGGTATTGAGAGGGGAAACAAGGAACCTGTGTTAGGATTCTTGGGAGATGGTCTGCCCATGATTTCTTTGCCCCGGTGCAGGACATGTTATAAGGTGTCTTGTGGTGGTTTTTCTAGACCTCATAATCTCAAAAGAGTGCCTGACATTTCGGCTGTAAGGACACTTCTAAAGAGTGTGCTTTTGATATTCTGGCAAGCGCATACCCAACTGTGCACATCTATGCACCAAACATGGCAAATCCTTCATCCTGCAAAGCATCATATCATACTCAGAAGCTTTGAGATGGCGTGAGTATATTCATTTTGGGGTGAATACTCTTCCATGCTTCTCCCACCTGAGGACTGTGGATCTGTTGTTCTTCTTTCACATGTCCCTTCAAAGAGACAGAAGGCACACTCACTCTATCTCTCTGCAAGCATCTATGCTTTGACACTTTTATCTTGCAGTTTTCCTTCCAAAGCCCGCACCCCCTTCACCACAAATACAGGCCAACCATTCCTCAATGCTCATTCACTCTTGTCATTCCAGTCCGCCACTCTATAGGCTGATAAAAAAACAACAAGAACAAGAAGTAGTTCAGCAAACAGATTTAAAGTCTCTCTGTAGATTTATCTTCAAACTGCTGCCCTCTAGTAATGCTACATGGCAACTGCAGCATAATAATAGGATTGAGAAAGGGGCTGTCCTATGCAAATAATGTTCTCCCATGATTACTTTGCTGAGCTTCCTCTGTGATGTTGTGATACGGCCTTCAAAACATGGGCTTCAGCAGATTTCCAAAGTTGCCAAACTGTCTTAGGCTAAGGGGTTTTCCACTCAAAGGCCTACATATAAGGACCCCACCCTCATTTAGCAGGGTCCAGAATTACCTGCAGTAATCCTCTATACAGAACTTGGGTGTTCGTGGGCTTATGGTAAAAGCTGCAGACTATGAATGGGGTGTTTAAAATCCCAGTCCCAAAGCTCTGGCCTGGCTGCACAGCACAGCACAGCAAAGCAAACGGATGGCACCCACCTCACACAATACAGCTTAGTTTTGCCCCTCTTTGGGCCTTATTTCTCTTCTCCAAAACACCAATTTGAGGAAAAAAACAATACATTGATTAATGAAGATAAGGCTTTGCTCCTATTGTAGCTACTTGAGCAAAAGGAGGGAGAGGGAAGGTGGGGTGGAGGGGGCAAGATTTCTAAATGTGGGCTAACAATGCAAACAAAAATACTTACATTATTCCTGAAATTGTTAAAGTAAAAATAACCTTTCGAAATAAAAAAAATCAAATGACTTATTTTTTTCCACCTAAAAGTATTTTGGAGGCGCTGGCTGGATTCGAACCCCTATATAGGGATAGCCTACTGCACCAGAGGCACTAGACCTTGCCACTGAGCCATAGCTACTGGATGGGTTTTGACTGTGCCACAGAACCTATCAGCAACATAAAGGTTGTGATGTCATTGCTTATGGCTTCCACTGCACAGGACACTTCATATCCATGATATAGGGAAGTTTTGACAAGCTAAAGACATGGAAGCCAGTGTGGTCCAGTGGGTAAGTTCCTGACTTCCACCCAGACAACCAGGGTTCGAATCCCGGGCTCCGCACCAGGTGACTGATGGCGGCAAAGAAGAGGTAAGTCGGAGATGGCTGGTAAATTGGTAAGTAGTACATCTGTCTGTCTGTGTATAGAGCATGGCTGGACTTGTGAATGGTGGATTGCAAAGTGGTTGGTAAGTGTGTATGTGCAGAGAGAGCAAGGATAGGTGCAGTCTGTGTCAGAGGGCGGGAATAGAGGGAGCACATGAGGTGGAGGGCGGAGCAAGAAGAGCAGGCTAAGAGAGGTGCAGATAGAGGGGGAGTAGGCGGAGCCTAGGAGGATAGCAGGGGTGGTTGAGGAGAAGAGTAAGAAGGGAAGGGTGAGAGAGGGGGAGTAGGGGGATAGCAGAGGTAGGTGGTGGGAGTTAGAGGAGAAAGGGGGACGTAGATGGAGCAGGGGGAGAGAGCAAGAGGGGGTGGTGTGGCAGTGATTCAGGAGAAGAAGGGGTGTAGGAGGAGTCTAGGCCAGTGCGCAAGAGGGGGTGCAGGAGAGGAAGCATAGGGCAGCGCAGCCCATGCTGGCAAACAAGCAGAGTGCCCCCCCACAAACGGGGTGATTACAAAGGAGGGGGGTTTTGGTGACGGACCCCATCATTTTTATGCCACCCCCCCCCCAAGCTCCAGTGTGGTGGTAGTAAAGGGGAAGGGGGGGAGTAAATTTGGGGGTGCAGTGTCAAAAGGGGTGTTGGGGTGCATTATTACAGGGGAGGTAGGAGGCGCAGAATGATGCAGCATGTGTTTTTTCGGGAGTGCTATGTACTTTCTTGTTTATTGCGCCCTTTCTTTCGAGCGGGGGTACCACGAAAGGCTAGGGGCAAAGGGGGGAGTGGAGGACTTGGGGTTCAGGTTTCAGGCACTTTCTATTACCAGCCAAAAGGGAACCTCGCACACAGGCCTACTGTGGTTATGGTATTGAGAGAGGAAACAAGGAACCTGTGTTAGGATTCTTGGGAGATGGTCTGCCCATGATTTCTTTGCCCCGGTGCAGGACATGTTATAAGGTGTCTTGTGGTGGTTTTTCTAGACCTCATAATCCCAAAAGAGTGCCTGACATTTCGGCTGTAAGGACACTTCTAAAGAGTGTGCTTTTGATATTCTGGCAAGCGCATCCCCAACTGTGCACATCTATGCACCAAACATGGCAAATCCTTCATCCTGCAAAGCATCATATCATACTCAGAAGCTTTGAGATGGCGTGAGTATATTCATTTTGGGGTGAATACTCTTCCATGCTTCTCCCACCTGAGGACTGTGGATCTGTTGTTCTTCTTTCACATGTCCCTTCAAAGAGACAGAAGGCACACTCACTCTATCTCTCTGCAAGCATCTATGCTTTGACACTTTTATCTTGCAGTTTTCCTTCCAAAGCCCGCACCCCCTTCACCACAAATACAGGCCAACCATTCCTCAATGCTCATTCACTCTTGTCATTCCAGTCCGCCACTCTATAGGCTGATAAATAAACAACAAGAACAAGAAGTAGTTCAGCAAACAGATTTAAAGTCTCTCTGTAGATTTATCTTCAAACTGCTGCCCTCTAGTAATGCTACATGGCAACTGCAGCATAATAATAGGATTGAGAAAGGGGCTGTCCTATGCAAATAATGTTCTCCCATGATTACTTTGCTGAGATTCCTCTGTGATGTTGTGATACGGCCTTCAAAACATGGGCTTCAGCAGATTTCCAAAGTTGCCAAACTGTCTTAGGCTAAGGGGTTTTCCACTCAAAGGCCTACATATAAGGACCCCACCCTCATTTAGCAGGGTCCAGAATTACCTGCAGTAATCCTCTATACAGAACTTGGGCGTTCGTGGGCTTATGGTAAAAGCTGCAGACTATGAACGGGGTGTTTAAAATCCCAGTCCCAAAGCCCTGGCCTGGCTGCACAGCACAGCACAGCACAGCACAGCACAGCAAAGCAAAGCAAACGGATGGCACCCACCTCACACAATACAGCTTAGTTTTGCCCCTCTTTGGGCCTTATTTCTCTTCTCCAAAACACCAATTTGAGGAAAAAAACAATACATTGATTAATGAAGATAAGGCTTTCCTCCTATTGTAGCTACTTGAGCAAAAGGAGGGAGAGGGAAGGTGGGGTGGAGGGGGCAAGATTTCTAAATGTGGGCTAACAATGCAAAAAAAAATACTTACATTATTCCTGAAATTGTTTAAGTAAAAATAACCTTTCGAAATAAAAAAAATCAAATGACTTATTTTTTTCCACCTAAAAGTACTTTGGAGGCGCTGGCTGGATTTGAACCCCTATATAGGGATAGCCTACTGCACCAGAGGCACTAGACCTTGCCACTGAGCCATAGCTCCTCGATGGGTTTTGACTGTGCCACAGAACCTATCAGCAACATAAAGGTTGTGATGTCATTGCTTATGGCTTCCACTGCACAGGACACTTCATATCCATGATATAGGGAAGTTTTGACAAGCTAAAGACATGGAAGCCAGTGTGGTCCAGTGGGTAAGTTCCTGACTTCCACCCAGACAACCAGTGTTCGAATCCCGGGCTCCGCACCAGGTGACTGATGGCGGCAAAGAAGAGGTAAGTCGGAGATGGCTGGTAAATTGGTAAGTAGTACATCTGTCTGTCTGTCTGTCTGTGTATAGAGCATGGCTGGACTTGTGAATGGTGGATTGCAAAGTGGTTGGTAAGTGTGTATGTGCAGAGAGAGCAAGGATAGGTGCAGTCTGTGTCAGAGGGCGGGAATAGAGGGAGCACATGAGGTGGAGGGCGGAGCAAGAAGAGCAGGCTAAGAGAGGTGCAGATAGAGGGGGAGTAGGCGGAGCCTAGGAGGATAGCAGGGGTGGTTGAGGAGAAGAGTAAGAAGGGAAGGGTGAGAGAGCGGGAGTAGGAAGATAGCAGAGGTAGGTGGTGGGAGTTAGAGGAGAAAGGGGGACGTAGATGGAGCAGGGGGAGAGAGCAAGAGGGGGTGGTGTGGCAGTGATTCAGGAGAAGAAGGGGTGTTGGAGGAGTCTAGGCCAGTGCAGGAGAGGAAGCATAGGGCAGCGCAGCCCATGCTGGCAAACAAGCAGAGTGCCCCACCCACAAACGGGGTGATTACAAAGGAGGGGGGTTTTGGTGACGGACCCCATCATTTTTATGCCACCCCCCCCCCAAGCTCCAGTGTGGTGGTAGTAAAGGGGAAGGGGGGGAGTAAATTTGGGGGTGCAGTGTCAAAAGGGGTGTTGGGGTGCATTATTACAGGGGTGCTAGGAGGCGCAGAATGATGCAGCATGTGTTTTTTCGGGAGTGCTATGTACTTTCTTGTTTATTGCGCCCTTTCTTTCGAGCGGGGGTACCACGAAAGGCTAGGGGCAAAGGGGGGAGTGGAGGACTTGGGGTTCAGGTTTCAGGCCTTTCTATTACCAGCCAAAAGGGAACCTCGCACACAGGCCTACTGTGGTTATGGTATTGAGAGGGGAAACAAGGAACCTGTGTTAGGATTCTTGGGAGATGGTCTGCCCATGATTTCTTTGCCCCGGTGCAGGACATGTTATAAGGTGTCTTGTGGTGGTTTTTCTAGACCTCATAATCCCAAAAGAGTGCCTGACATTTCGGCTGTAAGGACACTTCTAAAGAGTGTGCTTTTGATATTCTGGCAAGCGCATCCCCAACTGTGCACATCTATGCACCAAACATGGCAAATCCTTCATCCTGCAAAGCATCATATCATACTCAGAAGCTTTGAGATGGCGTGAGTATATTCATTTTGGGGTGAATACTCTTCCATGCTTCTCCCACCTGAGGACTGTGGATCTGTTGTTCTTCTTTCACATGTCCCTTCAAAGAGACAGAAGGCACACTCACTCTATCTCTCTGCAAGCATCTATGCTTTGACACTTTTATCTTGCAGTTTTCCTTCCAAAGCCCGCACCCCCTTCACCACAAATACAGGCCAACCATTCCTCAATGCTCATTCACTCTTGTCATTCCAGTCCGCCACTCTATAGGCTGATAAAAAAACAACAAGAACAAGAAGTAGTTCAGCAAACAGATTTAAAGTCTCTCTGTAGATTTATCTTCAAACTGCTGCCCTCTAGTAATGCTACATGGCAACTGCAGCATAATAATAGGATTGAGAAAGGGGCTGTCCTATGCAAATAATGTTCTCCCATGATTACTTTGCTGAGCTTCCTCTGTGATGTTGTGATACGGCCTTCAAAACATGGGCTTCAGCAGATTTCCAAAGTTGCCAAACTGTCTTAGGCTAAGGGGTTTTCCACTCAAAGGCCTACATATAAGGACCCCACCCTCATTTAGCAGGGTCCAGAATTACCTGCAGTAATCCTCTATACAGAACTTGGGCGTTCGTGGGCTTATGGTAAAAGCTGCAGACTATGAATGGGGTGTTTAAAATCCCAGTCCCAAAGCCCTGGCCTGGCTGCACAGCACAGCACAGCAAAGCAAACGGATGGCACCCACCTCACACAATACAGCTTAGTTTTGCCCCTCTTTGGGCCTTATTTCTCTTCTCCAAAACACCAATTTGAGGAAAAAACCAATACATTGATTAATGAAGATAAGGCTTTGCTCCTATTGTAGCTACTTGAGCAAAAGGAGGGAGAGGGAAGGTGGGGTGGAGGGGGCAAGATTTCTAAATGTGGGCTAACAATGCAAACAAAAATACTTACATTATTCCTGAAATTGTTAAAATAAAAATAACCTTTCGAAATAAAAAAAATCAAATGACTTATTTTTTTCCACCTAAAAGTACTTTGGAGGCGCTGGCTGGATTCGAACCCCTATATAGGGATAGCCTACTGCACCAGAGGCACTAGACCTTGCCACTAAGCCATAGCTCCTGGATGGGTTTTGACTGTGCCACAGAACCTATCAGCAACATAAAGGTTGTGATGTCATTGCTTATGGCTTCCACTGCACAGGACACTTCATATCCATGATATAGGGAAGTTTTGACAAGCTAAAGACATGGAAGCCAGTGTGGTCCAGTGGGTAAGTTCCTGACTTCCACCCAGACAACCAGGGTTCGAATCCCG
The DNA here is from genome assembly GCF_031143425.1 of Pleurodeles waltl. Classification (NCBI taxonomy): domain Eukaryota; kingdom Metazoa; phylum Chordata; class Amphibia; order Caudata; family Salamandridae; genus Pleurodeles; species Pleurodeles waltl. Next base: position 868,468,344 of record NC_090445.1, on the reverse strand, counting down.
GGCTCCGCACCAGGTGACTGATGGCGGCAAAGAAGAGGTAAGTCGGAGATGGCTGGTAAATTGGTAAGTAGTACATCTGTCTGTCTGTGTATAGAGCATGGCTGGACTTGTGAATGGTGGATTGCAAAGTGGTTGGTAAGTGTGTATGTGCAGAGAGAGCAAGGATAGGTGCAGTCTGTGTCAGAGGGCGGGAATAGAGGGAGCACATGAGGTGGAGGGCGGAGCAAGAAGAGCAGGCTAAGAGAGGTGCAGATAGAGGGGGAGTAGGCGGAGCCTAGGAGGATAGCAGGGGTGGTTGAGGAGAAGAGTAAGAAGGGAAGGGTGAGAGAGGGGGAGTAGGGGGATAGCAGAGGTAGGTGGTGGGAGTTAGAGGAGAAAGGGGGACGTAGATGGAGCAGGGGGAGAGAGCAAGAGGGGGTGGTGTGGCAGTGATTCAGTAGAAGAAGGGGTGTAGGAGGAGTCTAGGCCAGTGCAGGAGAGGAAGCATAGAGCAGCGCAGCCCATGCTGGCAAACAAGCAGAGTGCCCCACCCACAAACGGGGTGATTACAAAGGAGGGGGGTTTTGGTGACGGACCCCATCATTTTTATGCCACCCCCCCCCAAGCTCCAGTGTGGTGGTAGTAAAGGGGAAGGGGGGGAGTAAATTTGGGGGTGCAGTGTCAAAAGGGGTGTTGGGGTGCATTATTACAGGGGTGCTAGGAGGCGCAGAATGATGCAGCATGTGTTTTTTCGGGAGTGCTATGTACTTTCTTGTTTATTGCGCCCTTTCTTTCGAGCGGGGGTACCACGAAAGGCTAGGGGCAAAGGGGGGAGTGGAGGACTTGGGGTTCAGGTTTCAGGCACTTTCTATTACCAGCCAAAAGGGAACCTCGCACACAGGCCTACTGTGGTTATGGTATTGAGAGAGGAAACAAGGAACCTGTGTTAGTATTCTTGGGAGATGGTCTGCCCATGATTTCTTTGCCCCGGTGCAGGACATGTTATAAGGTGTCTTGTGGTGGTTTTTCTAGACCTCATAATCCCAAAAGAGTGCCTGACATTTCGGCTGTAAGGACACTTCTAAAGAGTGTGCTTTTGATATTCTGGCAAGCGCATCCCCAACTGTGCACATCTATGCACCAAACATGGCAAATCCTTCATCCTGCAAAGCATCATATCATACTCAGAAGCTTTGAGATGGCGTGAGTATATTCATTTTGGGGTGAATACTCTTCCATGCTTCTCCCACCTGAGGACTGTGGATCTGTTGTTCTTCTTTCACATGTCCCTTCAAAGAGACAGAAGGCACACTCACTCTATCTCTCTGCAAGCATCTATGCTTTGACACTTTTATCTTGCAGTTTTCCTTCCAAAGCCCGCACCCCCTTCACCACAAATACAGGCCAACCATTCCTCAATGCTCATTCACTCTTGTCATTCCAGTCCGCCACTCTATAGGCTGATAAATAAACAACAAGAACAAGAAGTAGTTCAGCAAACAGATTTAAAGTCTCTCTGTAGATTTATCTTCAAACTGCTGCCCTCTAGTAATGCTACATGGCAACTGCAGCATAATAATAGGATTGAGAAAGGGGCTGTCCTATGCAAATAATGTTCTCCCATGATTACTTTGCTGAGCTTCCTCTGTGATGTTGTGATACGGCCTTCAAAACATGGGCTTCAGCAGATTTCCAAAGTTGCCAAACTGTCTTAGGCTAAGGGGTTTTCCACTCAAAGGCCTACATATAAGGACCCCACCCTCATTTAGCAGGGTCCAGAATTACCTGCAGTAATCCTCTATACAGAACTTGGGCGTTCGTGGGCTTATGGTAAAAGCTGCAGACTATGAATGGGGTGTTTAAAATCCCAGTCCCAAAGCCCTGGCCTGGCTGCACAGCACAGCACAGCACAGCACAGCACAGCAAAGCAAAGCAAACGGATGGCACCCACCTCACACAATACAGCTTAGTTTTGCCCCTCTTTGGGCCTTATTTCTCTTCTCCAAAACACCAATTTGAGGAAAAAAACAATACATTGATTAATGAAGATAAGGCTTTGCTCCTATTGTAGCTACTTGAGCAAAAGGAGGGAGAGTGAAGGTGGGGTGGAGGGGGCAAGATTTCTAAATGTGGGCTAACAATGCAAACAAAAATACTTACATTATTCCTGAAATTGTTAAAGTAAAAATAACCTTTCGAAATAAAAAAAATTCGAACCCCTATATAGGGATAGCCTACTGCACCAGAGGCACTAGACCTTGCCACTGAGCCATAGCTCCTGGATGGGTTTTGACTGTGCCACAGAACCTATCAGCAACATAAAGGTTGTGATGTCATTGCTTATGGCTTCCACTGCACAGGACACTTCATATCCATGATATAGGGAAGTTTTGACAAGCTAAAGACATGGAAGCCAGTGTGGTCCAGTGGGTAAGTTCCTGACTTCCACCCAGACAACCAGGGTTCGAATCCCGGGCTCCGCACCAGGTGACTGATGGCGGCAAAGAAGAGGTAAGTCGGAGATGGCTGGTAAATTGGTAAGTAGTACATCTGTCTGTCTGTGTATTGAGCATGGCTGGACTTGTGAATGGTGGATTGCAAAGTGGTTGGTAAGTGTGTATGTGTAGAGAGAGCAAGGATAGGTGCAGTCTGTGTCAGAGGGCGGGAATAGAGGGAGCACATGAGGTGGAGGGCGGAGCAAGAAGAGCAGGCTAAGAGAGGTGCAGATAGAGGGGGAGTAGGCGGAGCCTAGGAGGATAGCAGGGGTGGTTGAGGAGAAGAGTAAGAAGGGGAGAGGGGGAGTAGGGGGATAGCAGAGGTAGGTGGTGGGAGTTAGAGGAGAAAGGGGGACGTAGATGGAGCAGGGGGAGAGAGCAAGAGGGGGTGGTGTGGCAGTGATTCAGGAGAAGAAGGGGTGTAGGAGGAGTCTAGGCCAGTGCGCAAGAGGGGGTGCAGGAGAGGAAGCATAGGGCAGCGCAGCCCATGCTGGCAAACAAGCAGAGTGCCCCACCCACAAACGGGGTGATTACAAAGGAGGGGGGTTTTGGTGACGGACCCCATCATTTTTATGCCACCCCCCCCCAAGCTCCAGTGTGGTGGTAGTAAAGGGGAAGGGGGGGAGTAAATTTGGGGGTGCAGTGTCAAAAGGGGTGTTGGGGTGCATTATTACAGGGGTGTTAGGAGGCGCAGAATGATGCAGCATGTGTTTTTTCGGGAGTGCTATGTACTTTCTTGTTTATTGCGCCCTTTCTTTCGAGCGGGGGTACCACGAAAGGCTAGGGGCAAAGGGGGGAGTGGAGGACTTGGGGTTCAGGTTTCACGCACTTTCTATTACCAGCCAAAAGGGAACCTCGCACACAGGCCTACTGTGGTTATGGTATTGAGAGGGGAAACAAGGAACCTGTGTTAGGATTCTTGGGAGATGGTCTGCCCATGATTTCTTTGCCCCGGTGCAGGACATGTTATAAGGTGTCTTGTGGTGGTTTTTCTAGACCTCATAATCCCAAAAGAGTGCCTGACATTTCGGCTGTAAGGACACTTCTAAAGAGTATGCTTTTGATATTCTGGCAAGCGCATCCCCAACTGTGCACATCTATGCACCAAACATGGCAAATCCTTCATCCTGCAAAGCATCATATCATACTCAGAAGCTTTGAGATGGCGTGAGTATATTCATTTTGGGGTGAATACTCTTCCATGCTTCTCCCACCTGAGGACTGTGGATCTGTTGTTCTTCTTTCACATGTCCCTTCAAAGAGACAGAAGGCACACTCACTCTATCTCTCTGCAAGCATCTATGCTTTGACACTTTTATCTTGCAGTTTTCCTTCCAAAGCCCGCACCCCCTTCACCACAAATACAGGCCAACCATTCCTCAATGCTCATTCACTCTTGTCATTCCAGTCCGCCACTCTATAGGCTGATAAATAAACAACAAGAACAAGAAGTAGTTCAGCAAACAGATTTAAAGTCTCTCTGTAGATTTATCTTCAAACTGCTGCCCTCTAGTAATGCTACATGGCAACTGCAGCATAATAATAGGATTGAGAAAGGGGCTGTCCTATGCAAATAATGTTCTCCCATGATTACTTTGCTGAGCTTCCTCTGTGATGTTGTGATATGGCCTTCAAAACATGGGCTTCAGCAGATTTCCAAAGTTGCCAAACTGTCTTAGGCTAAGGGGTTTTCCACTCAAAGGCCTACATATAAGGACCCCACCCTCATTTAGCAGGGTCCAGAATTACCTGCAGTAATCCTCTATACAGAACTTGGGCGTTCGTGGGCTTATGGTAAAAGCTTCAGACTATGAATGGGGTGTTTAAAATCCCAGTCCCAAAGCCCTGGCCTGGCTGCACAGCACAGCACAGCAAAGCAAACGGATGGCACCCACCTCACACAATACAGCTTAGTTTTGCCCCTCTTTGGGCCTTATTTCTCTTCTCCAAAACACCAATTTGAGGAAAAAACCAATACATTGATTAATGAAGATAAGGCTTTGCTCCTATTGTAGCTACTTGAGCAAAAGGAGGGAGAGGGAAGGTGGGGTGGAGGGGGCAAGATTTCTAAATGTGGGCTAACAATGCAAACAAAAATACTTACATTATTCCTGAAATTGTTAAAGTAAAAATAACCTTTCGAAATAAAAAAAATCAAATGACTTATTTTTTTCCACCTAAAAGTACTTTGGAGGCGCTGGCTGGATTCGAACCCCTATATAGGGATAGCCTACTGCACCAGAGGCACTAGACCTAGCCACTGAGCCATAGCTCCTGGATGGGTTTTGACTGTGCCACAGAACCTATCAGCAACATAAAGGTTGTGATGTCATTGCTTAGGGCTTCCACTGCACAGGACACTTCATATCCATGATATAGGGAAGTTTTGACAAGCTAAAGACATGGAAGCCAGTGTGGTCCAGTGGGTAAGTTCCTGACTTCCACCCAGACAACCAGGGTTCGAATCCCGGGCTCCGCACCAGGTGACTGATGGCGGCAAAGAAGAGGTAAGTCGGAGATGGCTGGTAAATTGGTAAGAAGTACATCTGTCTGTCTGTGTATGGAGCATGGCTGGACTTGTGAATGGTGGATTGCAAAGTGGTTGGTAAGTGTGTATGTGCAGAGAGAGCAAGGATAGGTGCAGTCTGTGTCAGAGGGCGGGAATAGAGGGAGCACATGAGGTGGAGGGCGGAGCAAGAAGAGCAGGCTAAGAGAGGTGCAGATAGAGGGGGAGTAGGCGGAGCCTAGGAGGATAGCAGGGGTGGTTGAGGAGAAGAGTAAGAATGGAAGGGTGAGGTAGGGGAATAGCAGAGGTAGGTGGTTGAAGTTAGAGGAGAAAGGGGGACGTAGATGGAGCAGGGGGAGAGAGCAAGAGGGGGTGGTGTGGCAGTGATTCAGGAGAAGAAGGGGTGTAGGAGGAGTCTAGGCCAGTGCAGGAGAGGAAGCATAGGGCAGCGCAGCCCATGCTGGCAAACAAGCAGAGTGCCCCACCCACAAACGGGGTGATTACAAAGGAGGGGGGTTTTGGTGACGGACCCCATAATTTTTATGCCACCCCCCCCCAAGCTCCAGTGTGGTGGTAGTAAAGGGGAAGGGGGGGGAGTAAATTTGGGGGTGCAGTGTCAAAAGGGGTGTTGGGGTGCATTATTTCAGGGGTGCTAGGAGGCGCAGAATGATGCAGCATGTGTTTTTTCGGGAGTGCTATGTACTTTCTTGTTTATTGCGCCCTTTCTTTCGAGCGGGGGTACCACGAAAGGCTAGGGGCAAAGGGGGGAGTGGAGGACTTGGGGTTCAGGTTTCAGGCCTTTCTATTACCAGCCAAAAGGGAACCTCGCACACAGGCCTACTGTGGTTATGGTATTGAGAGGGGAAACAAGGAACCTGTGTTAGGATTCTTGGGAGATGGTCTGCCCATGATTTCTTTGCCCCGGTGCAGGACATGTTATAAGGTGTCTTGTGGTGGTTTTTCTAGACCTCATAATCCCAAAAGAGTGCCTGACATTTCGGCTGTAAGGACACTTCTAAAGAGTGTGCTTTTGATATTCTGGCAAGCGCATCCCCAACTGTGCACATCTATGCACCAAACATGGCAAATCCTTCATCCTGCAAAGCATCATATCATACTCAGAAGCTTTGAGATGGCGTGAGTATATTCATTTTGGGGTGAATACTCTTCCATGCTTCTCCCACCTGAGGACTGTGGATCTGTTGTTCTTCTTTCACATGTCCCTTCAAAGAGACAGAAGGCACACTCACTCTATCTCTCTGCAAGCATCTATGCTTTGACACTTTTATCTTGCAGTTTTCCTTCCAAAGCCCGCACCCCCTTCACCACAAATACAGGCCAACCATTCCTCAATGCTCATTCACTCTTGTCATTCCAGTCCGCCACTCTATAGGCTGATAAAAAAACAACAAGAACAAGAAGTAGTTCAGCAAACAGATTTACAGTCTCTCTGTAGATTTATCTTCAAACTGCTGCCCTCTAGTAATGCTACATGGCAACTGCAGCATAATAATAGGATTGAGAAAGGGGCTGTCCTATGCAAATAATGTTCTCCCATGATTACTTTGCTGAGCTTCCTCTGTGATGTTGTGATACGGCCTTCAAAACATGGGCTTCAGCAGATTTCCAAAGTTGCCAAACTGTTTTAGGCTAAGGGGTTTTCCACTCAAAGGCCTACATATAAGGACCCCACCCTCATTTAGCAGGGTCCAGAATTACCTGCAGTAATCCTCTATACAGAACTTGGGCGTTCGTGGGCTTATGGTAAAAGCTGCAGACTATGAATGGGGTGTTTAAAATCCCAGTCCCAAAGCCCTGGCCTGGCTGCACAGCACAGCACAGCACAGCACAGCAAAGCAAATGGATGGCACCCACCTCACACAATACAGCTTAGTTTTGCCCCTCTTTGGGCCTTATTTCTCTTCTCCAAAACACCAATTTGAGGAAAAAACCAATACATTGATTAATGAAGATAAGGCTTTGCTCCTATTGTAGCTACTTGAGCAAAAGGAGGGAGAGGGAAGGTGGGGTGGAGGGGGCAAGATTTCTAAATGTGGGCTAACAATGCAAACAAAAATACTTACATTATTCCTGAAATTGTTAAAGTCAAAATAACCTTTCGAAATAAAAAAAATCAAATGACTTATCTTTTTCCACCTAAAAGTACTTTGGAGGCGCTGGCTGGATTCAAACCCCTATATAGGGATAGCCTACTGCAGCAGAGGCACTAGACCTTGCCACTGAGCCATAGCTCCTGGATGGGTTTTGACTGTGCCACAGAACCTATCAGCAACATAAAGGTTGTGATGTCATTGCTTATGGCTTCCACTGCACAGGACACTTCATATCCATGATATAGGGAAGTTTTGACAAGCTAAAGACATGGAAGCCAGTGTGGTCCAGTGGGTAAGTTCCTGACTTCCACCCAGACAACCAGGGTTCGAATCCCGGGCTCCGCACCAGGTGACTGATGGCGGCAAAGAAGAGGTAAGTCGGAGATGGATGGTAAATTGGTAAGTAGTACATCTGTCTGTCTGTCTGTGTATAGAGCATGGCTGGACTTGTGAATGGTGGATTGCAAAGTGGTTGGTAAGTGTGTATGTGCAGAGAGAGCAAGGATAGGTGTAGTCTGTGTCAGAGTGCGGGAATAGAGGGAGCACATGAGGTGGAGGGTGGAGCAAGAAGAGCAGGCTAAGAGAGGTGCAGATAGAGGGGGAGTAGGCGGAGCCTAGGAGGATAGCAGGGGTGGTTGAGGAGAAGAGTAAGAAGGGGAGGGGGAGTAGGGGGATAGCAGAGGTAGGTGGTGGGAGTTAGAGGAGAAAGGGGGACGTAGATGGAGCAGGGGGAGAGAGCAAGAGGGGGTGGTGTGGCAGTGATTCAGGAGAAGAAGGGGTGTAGGAGGAGTCTAGGCCAGTGCAGGAGAGGAAGCATAGGGCAGCGCAGCCCATGCTGGCAAACAAGCAGAGTGCCCCACCCACAAACGGGGTGATTACAAAGGAGGGGGGTTTTGGTGACGGACCCCATCATTTTTATGCCACCCCCCCCAAGCTCCAGTGTGGTGGTAGTAAAGGGGAAGGGGGGGAGTAAATTTGGGGGTGCAGTGTCAAAAGGGGTGTTGGGGTGCATTATTACAGGGGTGCTAGGAGGCGCAGAATGATGCAGCATGTGTTTTTTCGGGAGTGCTATGTACTTTCTTGTTTATTGCGCCGATTCTTATGACCGGGGGTACCACGAAAGGCTAGGGGCAAAGGGGGGAGTGGAGGACTTGGGGTTCAGGTTTCAGGCACTTTCTATTACCAGCCAAAAGGGAACCTCGCACACAGGCCTACTGTCGTTATGGTATTGAGAGGGGAAACAAGGAACCTGTGTTAGGATTCTTGGGAGATGGTCTGCCCATGATTTCTTTGCCCCGGTGCAGGACATGTTATAAGGTGTCTTGTGGTGGTTTTTCTAGACCTCATAATCCCAAAAGAGTGCCTGACATTTCGGCTGTAAGGACACTTCTAAAGAGTGTGCTTTTGATATTCTGGCAAGCGCATCCCCAACTGTGCACATCTATGCACCAAACATGGCAAATCCTTCATCCTGCAAAGCATCATATCATACTCAGAAGCTTTGAGATGGCGTGAGTATATTCATTTTGGGGTGAATACTCTTCCATGCTTCTCCCACCTGAGGACTGTGGATCTGTTGTTCTTCTTTCACATGTCCCTTCAAAGAGACAGAAGGCACACTCACTCTATCTCTCTGCAAGCATCTATGCTTTGACACTTTTATCTTGCAGTTTTCCTTCCAAAGCCCGCACCCCCTTCACCACAAATACAGGCCAACCATTCCTCAATGCTCATTCACTCTTGTCATTCCAGTCCGCCACTCTATAGGCTGATAAAAAAACAACAAGAACAAGAAGTAGTTCAGCAAACAGATTTAAAGTCTCTCTGTAGATTTATCTTCAAACTGCTGCCCTCTAGTAATGCTACATGGCAACTGCAGCATAATAATAGGATTGAGAAAGGGGCTGTCCTATGCAAATAATGTTCTCCCATGATTACTTTGCTGAGCTTCCTCTGTGATGTTGTGATACGGCCTTCAAAACATGGGCTTCAGCAGATTTCCAAAGTTGCCAAACTGTCTTAGGCTAAGGGGTTTTCCACTCAAAGGCCTACATATAAGGACCCCACCCTCATTTAGCAGGGTCCAGAATTGCCTGCAGTAATCCTCTATACAGAACTTGGGCGTTCGTGGGCTTATGGTAAAAGCTGCAGACTATGAATGGGGTGTTTAAAATCCCAGTCCCAAAGCCCTGGCCTGGCTGCACAGCACAGCACAGCACAGCAAAGCAAACGGATGGCACCCACCTCACACAATACAGCTTAGTTTTGCCCCTCTTTGGGCCTTTTTTCTCTTCTCCAAAACACCAATTTGAGGAAAAAACCAATACATTGATTAATGAAGATAAGGCTTTGCTCCTATTGTAGCTACTTGAGCAAAAGGAGGGAGAGGGAAGGTGGGGTGGAGGGGGCAAGATTTCGAAATGTGGGCTAACAATGCAAACAAAAATACTTACATTATTCCTGAAATTGTTAAAGTAAAAATAACCTTTCGAAATAAAAAAAATCAAATGACTTATTTTTTTCCACCTAAAAGTACTTTGGAGGCGCTGGCTGGATTCGAACCCCTATATAGGGATAGCCTACTGCACCAGAGGCACTAGACCTTGCCACTGAGCCATAGCTCCTGGATGGGTTTTGACTGTGCCACAGAACCTATCAGCAACATAAAGGTTGTGATGTCATTGCTTATGGCTTCCACTGCACAGGACACTTCATATCCATGATATAGGGAAGTTTTGACAAGCTAAAGACATGGAAGCCAGTGTGGTCCAGTGGGTAAGTTCCTGACTTCCACCCAGACAACCAGGGTTCGAATCCCGGGCTCCGCACCAGGTGACTGATGGCGGCAAAGAAGAGGTAAGTCGGAGATGGCTGGTAAATTGGTAAGTAGTACATCTGTCTGTCTGTCTGTGTATAGAGCATGGCTGGACTTGTGAATGGTGGATTGCAAAGTGGTTGGTAAGTGTGTATGTGCAGAGAGAGCAAGGATAGGTGCAGTCTGTGTCAGAGGGCGGGAATAGAGGGAGCACATGAGGTGGAGGGCGGAGCAAGAAGAGCAGGCTAAGAGAGGTGCAGATAGAGGGGGAGTAGGCGGAGCCTAGGAGGATAGCAGGGGTGGTTGAGGAGAAGAGTAAGAAGGGGAGGGGGAGTAGGGGGATAGCAGAGGTAGGTGGTGGGAGTTAGAGGAGAAAGGTGGACGTAGATGGAGCAGGGGGAGAGAGCAAGAGGGGGTGGTGTGGCAGTGATTCAGGAGAAGAAGGGGTGTAGGAGGAGTCTAGGCCAGTGCAGGAGAGGAAGCATAGGGCAGTGCAGCCCATGCTGGCAAACAAGCAGAGTGCCCCACCCACAAACGGGGTGATTACAAAGGAGGGGGGTTTTGGTGACGGACCCCATCATTTTTATGCCACCCCCCCCCCAAGCTCCAGTGTGGTGGTAGTAAAGGGGAAGGGGGGGGAGTAAATTTGGGGGTGCAGTGTCAAAAGGGGTGTTGGGGTGCATTATTACAGGGGTGCTAGGAGGCGCAGAATGATGCAGCATGTGTTTTTTCGGGAGTGCTATGTACTTTCTTGTTTATTGCGCCCTTTCTTTCGAGCGGGGGTACCACGAAAGGCTAGGGGCAAAGGGGGGAGTGGAGGACTTGGGGTTCAGGTTTCAGGCACTTTCTATTACCAGCCAAAAGGGAACCTCGCACACAGGCCTACTGTGGTTATGGTATTGAGAGGGGAAACAAGGAACCTGTGTTAGGATTCTTGGGAGATGGTCTGCCCATGATTTCTTTGCCCCGGTGCAGGACATGTTATAAGGTGTCTTGTGGTGGTTTTTCTAGACCTCATAATCCCAAAAGAGTGCCTGACATTTCGGCTGTAAGGACACTTCTAAAGAGTGTGCTTTTGATATTCTGGCAAGCGCATCCCCAACTGTGCACATCTATGCACCAAACATGGCAAATCCTTCATCCTGCAAAGCATCATATCATACTCAGAAGCTTTGAGATGGCGTGAGTATATTCATTTTGGGGTGAATACTCTTCCATGCTTCTCCCACCTGAGGACTGTGGATCTGTTGTTCTTCTTTCACATGTCCCTTCAAAGAGACAGAAGGCACACTCACTCTATCTCTCTGCAAGCATCTATGCTTTGACACTTTTATCTTGCAGTTTTCCTTCCAAAGCCCGCACCCCCTTCACCACAAATACAGGCCAACCATTCCTCAATGCTCATTCACTCTTGTCATTCCAGTCCGCCACTCTATAGGCTGATAAAAAAACAACAAGAACAAGAAGTAGTTCAGCAAACAGATTTAAAGTCTCTCTGTAGATTTATCTTCAAACTGCTGCCCTCTAGTAATGCTACATGGCAACTGCAGCATAATAATAGGATTGAGAAAGGGGCTGTCCTATGCAAATAATGTTCTCCCATGATTACTTTGCTGAGCTTCCTCTGTGATGTTGTGATACGGCCTTCAAAACATGGGCTTCAGCAGATTTCCAAAGTTGCCAAACTGTCTTAGGCTAAGGGGTTTTCCACTCAAAGGCCTACATATAAGGACCCCACCCTCATTTAGCAGGGTCCAGAATTACCTGCAGTAATCCTCTATACAGAACTTGGGCGTTCGTGGGCTTATGGTAAAAGCTGCAGACTATGAATGGGGTGTTTAAAATCCCAGTCCCAAAGCCCTGGCCTGGCTGCACAGCACAGCACAGCAAAGCAAACGGATGGCACCCACCTCACACAATACAGCTTAGTTTTGCCCCTCTTTGGGCCTTATTTCTCTTCTCCAAAACACCAATTTGAGGAAAAAACCAATACATTGATTAATGAAGATAAGGCTTTGCTCCTATTGTAGCTACTTGAGCAAAAGGAGGGAGAGGGAAGGTGGGGTGGAGGGGGCAAGATTTCGAAATGTGGGCTAACAATGCAAACAAAAATACTTACATTATTCCTGAAATTGTTAAAGTAAAAATAACCTTTCGAAATAAAAAAAATCAAATGACTTATTTTTTTCCACCTAAAAGTACTTTGGAGGCGCTGGCTGGATTCGAACCCCTATATAGGGATAGCCTACTGCAGCAGAGGCACTAGACCTTGCCACTGAGCCATAGCTCCTGGATGGGTTTTGACTGTGCCACAGAACCTATCAGCAACATAAAGGTTGTGATGTCATTGCTTATGGCTTCCACTGCACAGGACACTTCATATCCATGATATAGGGAAGTTTTGACAAGCTAAAGACATGGAAGCCAGTGTGGTCCAGTGGGTAAGTTCCTGACTTCCACCCAGACAACCAGGGTTCGAATCCCGGGCTCCGCACCAGGTGACTGATGGCGGCAAAGAAGAGGTAAGTCGGAGATGGCTGGTAAATTGGTAAGTAGTACATCTGTCTGTCTGTCTGTGTATAGAGCATGGCTGGACTTGTGAATGGTGGATTGCAAAGTGGTTGGTAAGTGTGTATGTGCAGAGAGAGCAAGGATAGGTGCAGTCTGTGTCAGAGGGCGGGAATAGCGGGAGCACATGAGGTGGAGGGCGGAGCAAGAAGAGCAGGCTAAGAGAGGTGCAGATAGAGGGGGAGTAGGCGGAGCCTAGGAGGATAGCAGGGGTGGTTGAGGAGAAGAGTAAGAAGGGAAGGGTGAGAGAGGGGGAGTAGGGGGATAGCAGAGGTAGGTGGTGGGAGTTAGAGGAGAAAGGGGGACGTAGATGGAGCAGGGGGAGAGAGCAAGAGGGGGTGGTGTGGCAGTGATTCAGGAGAAGAAGGGGTGTAGGAGGAGTCTAGTCCAGGAGAGGAAGCATAGGGCAGCGCAGCCCATGCTGGCAAACAAGCAGAGTGCCCCACCCACAAACGGGGTGATTCCAAAGGAGGGGGGTTTTGGTGACGGACCCCATCATTTTTATGCCACCCCCCCCCAAGCTCCAGTGTGGTGGTAGTAAAGGGGAAGGGGGGGAGTAAATTTGGGGGTGCAGTGTCAAAAGGGGTGTTGGGGTGCATTATTACAGGGGTGCTAGGAGGCGCAGAATGATGCAGCATGTGTTTTTTCGGGAGTGCTATGTACTTTCTTGTTTATTGCGCCCTTTCTTTCGAGCGGGGGTACCACGAAAGGCTAGGGGCAAAGGGGGGAGTGGAGGACTTGGGGTTCAGGTTTCAGGCACTTTCTATTACCAGCCAAAAGGGAACCTCGCACACAGGCCTACTGTGGTTATGGTATTGAGAGGGGAAACAAGGAACCTGTGTTAGGATTCTTGGGAGATGGTCTGCCCATGATTTCTTTGCCCCGGTGCAGGACATGTTATAAGGTGTCTTGTGGTGGTTTTTCTAGACCTCATAATCCCAAAAGAGTGCCTGACATTTCGGCTGTAAGGACACTTCTAAAGAGTGTGCTTTTGATATTCTGGCAAGCGCATCCCCAACTGTGCACATCTATGCACCAAACATGGCAAATCCTTCATCCTGCAAAGCATCATATCATACTCAGAAGCTTTGAGATGGCGTGAGTATATTCATTTTGGGGTGAATACTCTTCCATGCTTCTCCCACCTGAGGACTGTGGATCTGTTGTTCTTCTTTCACATGTCCCTTCAAAGAGACAGAAGGCACACTCACTCTATCTTTCTGCAAGCATCTATGCTTTGACACTTTTATCTTGCAGTTTTCCTTCCAAAGCCCGCACCCCCTTCACCACAAATACAGGCCAACCATTCCTCAATGCTCATTCACTCTTGTCATTCCAGTCCGCCACTCTATAGGCTGATAAAAAAACAACAAGAACAAGAAGTAGTTCAGCAAACAGATTTAAAGTCTCTCTGTAGATTTATCTTCAAACTGCTGCCCTCTAGTAATGCTACATGGCAACTGCAGCATAATAATAGGATTGAGAAAGGGGCTGTCCTATGCAAATAATGTTCTCCCATGATTACTTTGCTGAGCTTCCTCTGTGATGTTGTGATACGGCCTTCAAAACATGGGCTTCAGCAGATTTCCAAAGTTGCCAAACTGTCTTAGGCTAAGGGGTTTTCCACTCAAAGGCCTACATATAAGGACCCCACCCTCATTTAGCAGGGTCCAGAATTACCTGCAGTAATCCTCTATACAGAACTTGGGCGTTCGTGGGCTTATGGTAAAAGCTTCAGACTATGAATGGGGTGTTTAAAATCCCAGTCCCAAAGCCCTGGCCTGGCTGCACAGCACAGCACAGCACAGCAAAGCAAAGCAAACGGATGGCACCCACCTCACACAATACAGCTTAGTTTTGCCCCTCTTTGGGCCTTATTTCTCTTCTCCAAAACACCAATTTGAGGAAAAAACCAATACATTGATTAATGAAGATAAGGCTTTGCTCCTATTGTAGCTACTTGAGCAAAAGGAGGGAGAGGGAAGGTGGGGTGGAGGGGGCAAGATTTCTAAATGTGGGCTAACAATGCAAACAAAAATACTTACATTATTCCTGAAATTGTTAAAGTAAAAATAACCTTTCGAAATAAAAAAAATCAAATGACTTATTTTTTTCCACCTAAAAGTATTTTGGAGGCGCTGGGTGGATTCGAACCCCTATATAGGGATAGCCTACTGCACCAGAGGCACTAGACCTTGCCACTGAGCCATAGCTCCTGGATGGGTTTTGACTGTGCCACAGAACCTATCAGCAACATAAAGGTTGTGATGTCATTGCTTATGGCTTTCACTGCACAGGACACTTCATATCCATGATATAGGGAAGTTTTGACAAGCTAAAGACATGGAAGCCAGTGTGGTCCAGTGGGTAAGTTCCTGACTTCTACCCAGACAACCAGGGTTCGAATCCCGGGCTCCGCACCAGGTGACTGATGGCGGCAAAGAAGAGGTAAGTCGGAGATGGCTGGTAAATTGGTAAGTAGTACATCTGTCTGTCTGTCTGTCTGTGTATAGAGCATGGCTGGACTTGTGAATGGTGGATTGCAAAGTGGTTGGTAAGTGTGTATGTGCAGAGAGAGCAAGGATAGGTGCAGGCTGTGTCAGAGGGCGGGAATAGAGGGAGCACATGAGGTGGAGGGGGGAGCAAGAAGAGCAGGCTAAGAGAGGTGCAGATAGAGGGGGAGTAGGCGGAGCCTAGGAGGATAGCAGGGGTGGTTGAGGAGAAGAGTAAGAAGGGAAGGGTGAGAGAGGGGGAGTAGGGGGATAGCAGAGGTAGGTGGTGGGAGTTAGAGGAGAAAGGGGGACGTAGATGGAGCAGGGGGAGAGAGCAAGAGGGGGTGGTGTGGCAGTGATTCAGGAGAAGAAGGGGTGTAGGAGGAGTCTAGGCCAGTGCACAAGAGGGGGTGCAGGAGAGGAAGCATAGGGCAGCGCAGCCCATGCTGGCAAACAAGCAGAGTGCCCCACCCACAAACAGGGTGATTACAAAGGAGGGGGGTTTTGGTGACGGACCCCATCATTTTTATGCCACCCCCCCCAAGCTCCAGTGTGGTGGTAGTAAAGGGGGAGTAAATTTGGGGGTGCAGTGTCAAAAGGGGTGTTGGGGTGCATTATTACAGGGGTGCTAGGAGTCGCAGAATGATGCAGCATGTGTTTTTTCGGGAGTGCTATGTACTTTCTTGTTTATTGCACCCTTTCTTTCGAGCGGGGGTACCACGAAAGGCTAGGGGCAAAGGGGGGAGTGGAGGACTTGGGGTTCAGGTTTCAGGCACTTTCTATTACCAGCCAAAAGGGAACCTCGCACACAGGCCTACTGTGGTTATGGTATTGAGAGGGGAAACAAGGAACCGGTGTTAGGATTCTTGGGAGATGGTCTGCCCATGATTTCTTTGCCCCGGTGCAGGACATGTTATAAGGTGTCTTGTGGTGGTTTTTCTAGACCTCATAATCCCAAAAGAGTGCCTGACATTTCGGCTGTAAGGACACTTCTAAAGAGTGTGCTTTTGATATTCTGGCAAGCGCCTCCCCAACTGTGCACATCTATGCACCAAACATGGCAAATCCTTCATCCTGCAAAGCATCATATCATACTCAGAAGCTTTGAGATGGCGTGAGTATATTCATTTTGGGGTGAATACTCTTCCATGCTTCTCCCACCTGAGGACTGTGGATCTGTTGTTCTTCTTTCACATGTCCCTTCAAAGAGACAGAAGGCACACTCACTCTATCTCTCTGCAAGCATCTATGCTTTGACACTTTTATCTTGCAGTTTTCCTTCCAAAGCCCGCACCCCCTTCACCACAAATACAGGCCAACCATTCCTCAATGCTCATTCACTCTTGTCATTCCAGTCCGCCACTCTATAGGCTGATAAAAAAACAACAAGAACAAGAAGTAGTTCAGCAAACAGATTTAAAGTCTCTCTGTAGATTTATCTTCAAACTGCTGCCCTCTAGTAATGCTACATGGCAACTGCAGCATAATAATAGGATTGAGAAAGGGGCTGTCCTATGCAAATAATGTTCTCCCATGATTACTTTGCTGAGCTTCCTCTGTGATGTTGTGATACGGCCTTCAAAACATGGGCTTCAGCAGATTTCCAAAGTTGCCAAACTGTCTTAGGCTAAGGGGTTTTCCACTCAAAGGCTTACATATAAGGACCCCACCCTCATTTAGCAGGGTCCAGAATTACCTGCAGTAATCCTCTATACAGAACTTGGGCGTTCGTGGGCTTATGGTAAAAGCTGCAGACTATGAATGGGGTGTTTAAAATCCCAGTCCCAAAGCCCTGGCCTGGCTGCACAGCACAGCACAGCAAAGCAAACGGATGGCAACCACCTCACACAATACAGCTTAGTTTTGCCCCTCTTTGGGCCTTATTTCTCTTCTCCAAAACACCAATTTGAGGAAAAAACCAATACATTGATTAATGAAGATAAGGCTTTGCTCCTATTGTAGCTACTTGAGCAAAAGGAGGGAGAGGGAAGGTGGGGTGGAGGGGGCAAGATTTCTAAATGTGGGCTAACAATGCAAACAAAAATACTTACATTATTCCTGAAATTGTTAAAGTAAAAATAACCTTTCGAAATAAAAAAAATCAAATGACTTATTTTTTTCCACCTAAAAGTACTTTGGAGGCGCTGGCTGGATTCGAACCCCTATATAGGGATAGCCTACTGCAGCAGAGGCACTAGACCTTGCCACTGAGCCATAGCTCCTGGATGGGTTTTGACTGTGCCACAGAACCTATCAGCAACATAAAGGTTGTGATGTCATTGCTTATGGCTTCCACTGCACAGGACACTTCATATCCATGATATAGGGAAGTTTTGACAAGCTAAAGACATGGAAGCCAGTGTGGTCCAGTGGGTAAGTTCCTGACTTCCACCCAGACCACCAGGGTTCGAATCCCGGGCTCCGCACCAGGTGACTGATGGCGGCAAAGAAGAGGTAAGTCGGAGATGGCTGGTAAATTGGTAAGTAGTACATCTGTCTGTCTGTCTGTCTGTCTGTGTATGGAGCATGGCTGGACTTGTGAATGGTGGATTGCAAAGTGGTTGGTAAGTGTGTATGTGCAGAGAGAGCAAGGATAGGTGCAGGCTGTGTCAGAGGGCGGGAATAGAGTGAGCACATGAGGTGGAGGGCGGAGCAAGAAGAGCAGGCTAAGAGAGGTGCAGATAGAGGGGGAGTAGGCGGAGCCTAGGAGGATAGCACGGGTGGTTGAGGAGAAGAGTAAGAAGGGAAGGGGGGGGAGTAGGGGGATAGCAGAGGTAGGTGGTGGGAGTTAGAGGAGAAAGGGGGACGTAGATGGGGGAGAGAGCAAGAGGGGGTGGTGTGGCAGTGATTCAGGAGAAGAAGGGGTGTAGGAGGAGTCTAGGCCAGTGTGCAAGAGGGGGTGCAGGAGAGGAAGCACAGGGCAGCGCAGCCCATGCTGGCAAACAAGCAGAGTGCCCCACCCACAAACAGGGTGATTACAAAGGAGGGGGGTTTTGGTGACGGACCCCATCATTTTTATGCCACCCCCCCCCCAAGCTCCAGTGTGGTGGTAGTAAAGGGGGAGTAAATTTGGGGGTGCAGTGTCAAAAGGGGTGTTGGGGTGCATTATTACAGGGGTGCTAGGAGGCGCAGAATGATGCAGCATGTGTTTTTTCGGGAGTGCTATGTACTTTCTTGTTTATTGCGCCCTTTCTTTCGAGCGGGGGTACCACGAAAGGCTAGGGGCAAAGGGGGGAGTGGAGGACTTGGGGTTCAGGTTTCAGGCACTTTCTATTACCAGCCAAAAGGGAACCTCGCACACAGGCCTACTGTGGTTATGGTATTGAGAGGGGAAACAAGGAACCTGTGTTAGGATTCTTGGGAGATGGTCTGCCCATGATTTCTTTGCCCCGGTGCAGGACATGTTATAAGGTGTCTTGTGGTGGTTTTTCTAGACCTCATAATCCCAAAAGAGTGCCTGACATTTCGGCTGTAAGGACACTTCTAAAGAGTGTGCTTTTGATATTCTGGCAAGCGCCTCCCCAACTGTGCACATCTATGCACCAAACATGGCAAATCCTTCATCCTGCAAAGCATCATATCATACTCAGAAGATTTGAGATGGCGTGAGTATATTCATTTTGGGGTGAATACTCTTCACATGCTTCTCCCACCTGAGGACTGTGGATCTGTTGTTCTTCTTTCACATGTCCCTTCAAAGAGACAGAAGGCACACTCACTCTATCTCTCTGCAAGCATCTATGCTTTGACACTTTTATCTTGCAGTTTTCCTTCCAAAGCCTGCACCCCCTTCACCACAAATACAGGCCAACCATTCCTCAATGCTCATTCACTCTTGTCATTCCAGTCCGCCACTCTATAGGCTGATAAAAAAACAACAAGAACAAGAAGTAGTTCAGCAAACAGATTTAAAGTCTCTCTGTAGATTTATCTTCAAACTGCTGCCCTCTATAATGCTACATGGCAACTGCAGCATAATAATAGGATTGAGAAAGGGGCTGTCCTATGCAAATAATGTTCTCCCATGATTACTTTGCTGAGCTTCCTCTGTGATGTTGTGATACGGCCTTCAAAACATGGGCTTCAGCAGATTTCCAAAGTTGCCAAACTGTCTTAGGCTAAGGGGTTTTCCACTCAAAGGCCTACATATAAGGACCCCACCCTCATTTAGCAGGGTCCAGAATTACCTGCAGTAATCCTCTATACAGAACTTGGGCGTTCGTGGGCTTATGGTAAAAGCTGCAGACTATGAATGGGGTGTTTAAAATCCCAGTCCCAAAGCCCTGGCCTGGCTGCACAGCACAGCAAAGCAAACGGATGGCACCCACCTCACACAATACAGCTTAGTTTTGCCCCTCTTTGGGCCTTATTTCTCTTCTCCAAAACACCAATTTGAGGAAAAAACCAATACATTGATTAATGAAGATAAGGCTTTGCTCCTATTGTAGCTACTTGAGCAAAAGGAGGGAGAGGGAAGGTGGGGTGGAGGGGGCAAGATTTCGAAATGTGGGCTAACAATGCAAACAAAAATACTTACATTATTCCTGAAATTGTTAAAGTAAAAATAACCTTTCGAAATAAAAAAAATAAAATGACTTATTTTTTTCCACCTAAAAGTACTTTGGAGGCGCTGGCTGGATTCGAACCCCTATATAGGGATAGCCTACTGCAGCAGAGGCACTAGACCTTGCCACTGAGCCATAGCTCCTGGATGGGTTTTGACTGTGCCACAGAACCTATCAGCAACATAAAGGTTGTGATGTCATTGCTTATGGCTTCCACTGCACAGGACACTTCATATCCATGATATAGGGAAGTTTTGACAAGCTAAAGACATGGAAGCCAGTGTGGTCCAGTGGGTAAGTTCCTGACTTCCACCCAGACAACCAGGGTTCGAATCCCGGGCTCCGCACCAGGTGACTGATGGCGGCAAAGAAGAGGTAAGTCGGAGATGGCTGGTAAATTGGTAAGTAGTACATCTGTCTGTCTGTCTGTGTATAGAGCATGGCTGGACTTGTGAATGGTGGATTGCAAAGTGGTTGGTAAGTGTGTATGTGCAGAGAGAGCAAGGATAGGTGCAGTCTGTGTCAGAGGGCGGGAATAGCGGGAGCACATGAGGTGGAGGGCGGAGCAAGAAGAGCAGGCTAAGAGAGGTGCAGATAGAGGGGGAGTAGGCGGAGCCTAGGAGGATAGCAGGGGTGGTTGAGGAGAAGAATAAGAAGGGAAGGGTGAGAGAGGGGGAGTAGGGGGATAGCAGAGGTAGGTGGTGGGAGTTAGAGGAGAAAGGGGGACGTAGATGGAGCAGGGGGAGAGAGCAAGAGGGGGTGGTGTGGCAGTGATTCAGGAGAAGAAGGGGTGTAGGAGGAGTCTAGTCCAGGAGAGGAAGCATAGGGCAGCGCAGCCCATGCTGGCAAACAAGCAGAGTGCCCCACCCACAAACGGGGTGATTCCAAAGGAGGGGGGTTTTGGTGACGGACCCCATCATTTTTATGCCACCCCCCCCCAAGCTCCAGTGTGGTGGTAGTAAAGGGGAAGGGGGGGAGTAAATTTGGGGGTGCAGTGTCAAAAGGGGTGTTGGGGTGCATTATTACAGGGGTGCTAGGAGGCGCAGAATGATGCAGCATGTGTTTTTTCGGGAGTGCTATGTACTTTCTTGTTTATTGCGCCCTTTCTTTCGAGCGGGGGTACCACGAAAGGCTAGGGGCAAAGGGGGGAGTGGAGGACTTGGGGTTCAGGTTTCAGGCACTTTCTATTACCAGCCAAAAGGGAACCTCGCACACAGGCCTACTGTGGTTATGGTATTGAGAGGGGAAACAAGGAACCTGTGTTAGGATTCTTGGGAGATGGTCTGCCCATGATTTCTTTGCCCCGGTGCAGGACATGTTATAAGGTGTCTTGTGGTGGTTTTTCTAGACCTCATAATCCCAAAAGAGTGCCTGACATTTCGGCTGTAAGGACACTTCTAAAGAGTGTGCTTTTGATATTCTGGCAAGCGCATCCCCAACTGTGCACATCTATGCACCAAACATGGCAAATCCTTCATCCTGCAAAGCATCATATCATACTCAGAAGCTTTGAGATGGCGTGAGTATATTCATTTTGGGGTGAATACTCTTCCATGCTTCTCCCACCTGAGGACTGTGGATCTGTTGTTCTTCTTTCACATGTCCCTTCAAAGAGACAGAAGGCACACTCACTCTATCTTTCTGCAAGCATCTATGCTTTGACACTTTTATCTTGCAGTTTTCCTTCCAAAGCCCGCACCCCCTTCACCACAAATACAGGCCAACCATTCCTCAATGCTCATTCACTCTTGTCATTCCAGTCCGCCACTCTATAGGCTGATAAAAAAACAACAAGAACAAGAAGTAGTTCAGCAAACAGATTTAAAGTCTCTCTGTAGATTTATCTTCAAACTGCTGCCCTCTAGTAATGCTACATGGCAACTGCAGCATAATAATAGGATTGAGAAAGGGGCTGTCCTATGCAAATAATGTTCTCCCATGATTACTTTGCTGAGCTTCCTCTGTGATGTTGTGATACGGCCTTCAAAACATGGGCTTCAGCAGATTTCCAAAGTTGCCAAACTGTCTTAGGCTAAGGGGTTTTCCACTCAAAGGCCTACATATAAGGACCCCACCCTCATTTAGCAGGGTCCAGAATTACCTGCAGTAATCCTCTATACAGAACTTGGGCGTTCGTGGGCTTATGGTAAAAGCTTCAGACTATGAATGGGGTGTTTAAAATCCCAGTCCCAAAGCCCTGGCCTGGCTGCACAGCACAGCACAGCACAGCAAAGCAAAGCAAACGGATGGCACCCACCTCACACAATACAGCTTAGTTTTGCCCCTCTTTGGGCCTTATTTCTCTTCTCCAAAACACCAATTTGAGGAAAAAACCAATACATTGATTAATGAAGATAAGGCTTTGCTCCTATTGTAGCTACTTGAGCAAAAGGAGGGAGAGGGAAGGTGGGGTGGAGGGGGCAAGATTTCTAAATGTGGGCTAACAATGCAAACAAAAATACTTACATTATTCCTGAAATTGTTAAAGTAAAAATAACCTTTCGAAATAAAAAAAATCAAATGACTTATTTTTTTCCACCTAAAAGTATTTTGGAGGCGCTGGGTGGATTCGAACCCCTATATAGGGATAGCCTACTGCACCAGAGGCACTAGACCTTGCCACTGAGCCATAGCTCCTGGATGGGTTTTGACTGTGCCACAGAACCTATCAGCAACATAAAGGTTGTGATGTCATTGCTTATGGCTTTCACTGCACAGGACACTTCATATCCATGATATAGGGAAGTTTTGACAAGCTAAAGACATGGAAGCCAGTGTGGTCCAGTGGGTAAGTTCCTGACTTCTACCCAGACAACCAGGGTTCGAATCCCGGGCTCCGCACCAGGTGACTGATGGCGGCAAAGAAGAGGTAAGTCGGAGATGGCTGGTAAATTGGTAAGTAGTACATCTGTCTGTCTGTCTGTCTGTGTATAGAGCATGGCTGGACTTGTGAATGGTGGATTGCAAAGTGGTTGGTAAGTGTGTATGTGCAGAGAGAGCAAGGATAGGTGCAGGCTGTGTCAGAGGGCGGGAATAGAGGGAGCACATGAGGTGGAGGGCGGAGCAAGAAGAGCAGGCTAAGAGAGGTGCAGATAGAGGGGGAGTAGGCGGAGCCTAGGAGGATAGCAGGGGTGGTTGAGGAGAAGAGTAAGAAGGGAAGGGTGAGAGAGGGGGAGTAGGGGGATAGCAGAGGTAGGTGGTGGGAGTTAGAGGAGAAAGGGGGACGTAGATGGAGCAGGGGGAGAGAGCAAGAGGGGGTGGTGTGGCAGTGATTCAGGAGAAGAAGGGGTGTAGGAGGAGTCTAGGCCAGTGCACAAGAGGGGGTGCAGGAGAGGAAGCATAGGGCAGCGCAGCCCATGCTGGCAAACAAGCAGAGTGCCCCACCCACAAACAGGGTGATTACAAAGGAGGGGGTTTTTGGTGACGGACCCCATCATTTTTATGCCACCCCCCCCAAGCTCCAGTGTGGTGGTAGTAAAGGGGGAGTAAATTTGGGGGTGCAGTGTCAAAAGGGGTGTTGGGGTGCATTATTACAGGGGTGCTAGGAGTCGCAGAATGATGCAGCATGTGTTTTTTCGGGAGTGCTATGTACTTTCTTGTTTATTGCGCCCTTTCTTTCGAGCGGGGGTACCACGAAAGGCTAGGGGCAAAGGGGGGAGTGGAGGACTTGGGGTTCAGGTTTCAGGCACTTTCTATTACCAGCCAAAAGGGAACCTCGCACACAGGCCTACTGTGGTTATGGTATTGAGAGGGGAAACAAGGAACCGGTGTTAGGATTCTTGGGAGATGGTCTGCCCATGATTTCTTTGCCCTGGTGCAGGACATGTTATAAGGTGTCTTGTGGTGGTTTTTCTAGACCTCATAATCCCAAAAGAGTGCCTGACATTTCGGCTGTAAGGACACTTCTAAAGAGTGTGCTTTTGATATTCTGGCAAGCGCCTCCCCAACTGTGCACATCTATGCACCAAACATGGCAAATCCTTCATCCTGCAAAGCATCATATCATACTCAGAAGCTTTGAGATGGCGTGAGTATATTCATTTTGGGGTGAATACTCTTCCATGCTTCTCCCACCTGAGGACTGTGGATCTGTTGTTCTTCTTTCACATGTCCCTTCAAAGAGACAGAAGGCACACTCACTCTATCTCTCTGCAAGCATCTATGCTTTGACACTTTTATCTTGCAGTTTTCCTTCCAAAGCCCGCACCCCCTTCACCACAAATACAGGCCAACCATTCCTCAATGCTCATTCACTCTTGTCATTCCAGTCCGCCACTCTATAGGCTGATAAAAAAACAACAAGAACAAGAAGTAGTTCAGCAAACAGATTTAAAGTCTCTCTGTAGATTTATCTTCAAACTGCTGCCCTCTAGTAATGCTACATGGCAACTGCAGCATAATAATAGGATTGAGAAAGGGGCTGTCCTATGCAAATAATGTTCTCCCATGATTACTTTGCTGAGCTTCCTCTGTGATGTTGTGATACGGCCTTCAAAACATGGGCTTCAGCAGATTTCCAAAGTTGCCAAACTGTCTTAGGCTAAGGGGTTTTCCACTCAAAGGCTTACATATAAGGACCCCACCCTCATTTAGCAGGGTCCAGAATTACCTGCAGTAATCCTCTATACAGAACTTGGGCGTTCGTGGGCTTATGGTAAAAGCTGCAGACTATGAATGGGGTGTTTAAAATCCCAGTCCCAAAGCCCTGGCCTGGCTGCACAGCACAGCACAGCAAAGCAAACGGATGGCAACCACCTCACACAATACAGCTTAGTTTTGCCCCTCTTTGGGCCTTATTTCTCTTCTCCAAAACACCAATTTGAGGAAAAAAACAATACATTGATTAATGAAGATAAGGCTTTGCTCCTATTGTAGCTACTTGAGCAAAAGGAGGGAGAGGGAAGGTGGGGTGGAGGGGGCAAGATTTCTAAATGTGGGCTAACAATGCAAACAAAAATACTTACATTATTCCTGAAATTGTTAAAGTAAAAATAACCTTTCGAAATAAAAAAAATCAAATGACTTATTTTTTTCCACCTAAAAGTACTTTGGAGGCGCTGGCTGGATTCGAACCCCTATATAGGGATAGCCTACTGCAGCAGAGGCACTAGACCTTGCCACTGAGCCATAGCTCCTGGATGGGTTTTGACTGTGCCACAGAACCTATCACCAACATAAAGGTTGTGATGTCATTGCTTATGGCTTCCACTGCACAGGACACTTCATATCCATGATATAGGGAAGTTTTGACAAGCTAAAGACATGGAAGCCAGTGTGGTCCAGTGGGTAAGTTCCTGACTTCCACCCAGACCACCAGGGTTCGAATCCCGGGCTCCGCACCAGGTGACTGATGGCGGCAAAGAAGAGGTAAGTCGGAGATGGCTGGTAAATTGGTAAGTAGTACATCTGTCTGTCTGTCTGTCTGTGTATGGAGCATGGCTGGACTTGTGAATGGTGGATTGCAAAGTGGTTGGTAAGTGTGTATGTGCAGAGAGAGCAAGGATAGGTGCAGGCTGTGTCAGAGGGCGGGAATAGAGTGAGCACATGAGGTGGAGGGCGGAGCAAGAAGAGCAGGCTAAGAGAGGTGCAGATAGAGGGGGAGTAGGCGGAGCCTAGGAGGATAGCACGGGTGGTTGAGGAGAAGAGTAAGAAGGGAAGGGGGGGGAGTAGGGGGATAGCAGAGGTAGGTGGTGGGAGTTAGAGGAGAAAGGGGGACGTAGATGGGGGAGAGAGCAAGAGGGGGTGGTGTGGCAGTGATTCAGGAGAAGAAGGGGTGTAGGAGGAGTCTAGGCCAGTGTGCAAGAGGGGGTGCAGGAGAGGAAGCACAGGGCAGCGCAGCCCATGCTGGCAAACAAGCAGAGTGCCCCACCCACAAACAGGGTGATTACAAAGGAGGGGGGTTTTGGTGACGGACCCCATCATTTTTATGCCACCCCCCCCCCAAGCTCCAGTGTGGTGGTAGTAAAGGGGGAGTAAATTTGGGGGTGCAGTGTCAAAAGGGGTGTTGGGGTGCATTATTACAGGGGTGCTAGGAGGCGCAGAATGATGCAGCATGTGTTTTTTCGGGAGTGCTATGTACTTTCTTGTTTATTGCGCCCTTTCTTTCGAGCGGGGGTACCACGAAAGGCTAGGGGCAAAGGGGGGAGTGGAGGACTTGGGGTTCAGGTTTCAGGCACTTTCTATTACCAGCCAAAAGGGAACCTCGCACACAGGCCTACTGTGGTTATGGTATTGAGAGGGGAAACAAGGAACCTGTGTTAGGATTCTTGGGAGATGGTCTGCCCATGATTTCTTTGCCCCGGTGCAGGACATGTTATAAGGTGTCTTGTGGTGGTTTTTCTAGACCTCATAATCCCAAAAGAGTGCCTGACATTTCGGCTGTAAGGACACTTCTAAAGAGTGTGCTTTTGATATTCTGGCAAGCGCCTCCCCAACTGTGCACATCTATGCACCAAACATGGCAAATCCTTCATCCTGCAAAGCATCATATCATACTCAGAAGATTTGAGATGGCGTGAGTATATTCATTTTGGGGTGAATACTCTTCACATGCTTCTCCCACCTGAGGACTGTGGATCTGTTGTTCTTCTTTCACATGTCCCTTCAAAGAGACAGAAGGCACACTCACTCTATCTCTCTGCAAGCATCTATGCTTTGACACTTTTATCTTGCAGTTTTCCTTCCAAAGCCTGCACCCCCTTCACCACAAATACAGGCCAACCATTCCTCAATGCTCATTCACTCTTGTCATTCCAGTCCGCCACTCTATAGGCTGATAAAAAAACAACAAGAACAAGAAGTAGTTCAGCAAACAGATTTAAAGTCTCTCTGTAGATTTATCTTCAAACTGCTGCCCTCTATAATGCTACATGGCAACTGCAGCATAATAATAGGATTGAGAAAGGGGCTGTCCTATGCAAATAATGTTCTCCCATGATTACTTTGCTGAGCTTCCTCTGTGATGTTGTGATACGGCCTTCAAAACATGGGCTTCAGCAGATTTCCAAAGTTGCCAAACTGTCTTAGGCTAAGGGGTTTTCCACTCAAAGGCCTACATATAAGGACCCCACCCTCATTTAGCAGGGTCCAGAATTACCTGCAGTAATCCTCTATACAGAACTTGGGCGTTCGTGGGCTTATGGTAAAAGCTGCAGACTATGAATGGGGTGTTTAAAATCCCAGTCCCAAAGCCCTGGCCTGGCTGCACAGCACAGCACAGCAAAGCAAACGGATGGCACCCACCTCACACAATACAGCTTAGTTTTGCCCCTCTTTGGGCCTTATTTCTCTTCTCCAAAACACCAATTTGAGGAAAAAACCAATACATTGATTAATGAAGATATACTTTGCTCCTATTGTAGCTACTTGAGCAAAAGGAGGGAGAGGGAAGGTGGGGTGGAGGGGTTAAGATTTCGAAATGTGGGCTAACAATGCAAACACAAATACTTACATTATTCCTGAAATTGTTAAAGTAAAAATAACCTTTCGAAATAAAAAAAATCAAATGACTTATTTTTTTCCACCTAAAAGTATTTTGGAGGCGCTGGCTGGATTCGAACCCCTATATAGGGATAGCCTACTGCACCAGAGGCACTAGACCTTGCCACTGAGCCATAGCTCCTGGATGGGTTTTGACTGTGCCACAGAACCTATCAGCAACATAAAGGTTGTGATGTCATTGCTTAAGGCTTCCACTGCACAGGACACTTCATATCCATGATATAGGGAAGTTTTGACAAGCTAAAGACATGGAAGCCAGTGTGGTCCAGTGGGTAAGTTCCTGACTTCCACCCAGACAACCAGGGTTCGAATCCCGGGCTCGGCACCAGGTGACTGATGGCGGCAAAGAAGAGGTAAGTCGGAGATGGCTGGTAAATTGGTAAGTAGTACATCTGTCTGTCTGTCTGTCTGTGTATAGAGCATGGCTGGACTTGTGAATGGTGGATTGCAAAGTGGTTGGTAAGTGTGTATGTGCAGAGAGAGCAAGGATAGGTGCAGGCTGTGTCAGAGGGCGGGAATAGAGGGAGCACATGAGGTGGAGGGCGGAGCAAGAAGAGCAGGCTAAGAGAGGTGCAGATAGAGGGGGAGTAGGCGGAGCCTAGGAGGATAGCAGGGGTGGTTGAGGAGAAGAGTAAGAAGGGAAGGGTGAGAGAGGGGGAGTAGGGGGATAGCAGAGGTAGGTGGTGGGAGTTAGAGGAGAAAGGGGGACGTAGATGGAGCAGGGGGAGAGAGCAAGAGGGGGTGGTGTGGCAGTGATTCAGGAGAAGAAGGGGTGTAGGAGGAGTCTAGGCCAGTGCAGGAGAGGAAGCATAGGGCAGCGCAGCCCATGCTGGCAAACAAGCAGAGTGCCCCACCCACAAACGGGGTGATTACAAAGGAGGGGGGTTTTGGTGACGGACCCCATCATTTTTATGCCACCCCCCCCCAAGTTCCAGTGTGGTGGTAGTAAAGGGGAAGGGCGGGAGTAAATTTGGGGGTGCAGTGTCAAAAGGGGTGTTGGGGTGCATTATTACAGGGGTGCTAGGAGGCGCATAATGATGCAGCATGTGTTTTTTCGGGAGTGCTATGTACTTTCTTGTTTATTGCGCCCTTTCTTTCGAGCGGGGGTACCACGAAAGGCTAGGGGCAAAGGGGGGAGTGGAGGACTTGGGGTTCAGGTTTCAGGCACTTTCTATTACCAGCCAAAAGGGAACCTCGCACACAGGCCTACTGTGGTTATGGTATTGAGAGGGGAAGCAAGGAACCTGTGTTAGGATTCTTGGGAGATGGTCTGCCCATGATTTCTTTGCCCCGGTGCAGGACATGTTATAAGGTGTCTTGTGGTGGTTTTTCTAGACCTCATAATCCCAAAAGAGTGCCTGACATTTCGGCTGTAAGGACACTTCTAAAGAGTGTGCTTTTGATATTCTGGCAAGCGCATCCCCAACTGTGCACATCTATGCACCAAACATGGCAAATCCTTCATCCTGCAAAGCATCATATCATACTCAGAAGCTTTGAGATGGCGTGAGTATATTCATTTTGGGGTGAATACTCTTCCATGCTTCTCCCACCTGAGGACTGTGGATCTGTTGTTCTTCTTTCACATGTCCCTTCAAAGAGACAGAAGGCACACTCACTCTATCTCTCTGCAAGCATCTATGCTTTGACACTTTTATCTTGCAGTTTTCCTTCCAAAGCCCGCACCCCCTTCACCACAAATACAGGCCAACCATTCCTCAATGCTCATTCACTCTTGTCATTCCAGTCCGCCACTCTATAGGCTGATAAAAAAACAACAAGAACAAGAAGTAGTTCAGCAAACAGATTTAAAGTCTCTCTGTAGATTTATCTTCAAACTGCTGCCCTCTAGTAATGCTACATGGCAACTGCAGCATAATAATAGGATTGAGAAAGGGGCTGTCCTATGCAAATAATGTTCTCCCATGATTACTTTGCTGAGCTTCCTCTGTGATGTTGTGATAAGGCCTTCAAAACATGGGCTTCAGCAGATTTCCAAAGTTGCCAAACTGTCTTAGGCTAAGGGGTTTTCCACTCAAAGGCCTACATATAAGGACCCCACCCTCATTTAGCTGTGTCCAGAATTACCTGCAGTAATCCTCTATACAGAACTTGGGCGTTCGTGGGCTTATGGTAAAAGCTGCAGACTATGAATGGGGTGTTTAAAATCCCAGTCCCAAAGCCCTGGCCTGGCTGCACAGCACAGCACAGCACAGCAAAGCAAACGGATGGCACCCACCTCACACAATACAGCTTAGTTTTGCCCCTCTTTGGGCCTTATTTCTCTTCTCCAAAACACCAATTTGAGGAAAAAACCAATACATTGATTAATGAAGATAAGGCTTTGCTCCTATTGTAGCTACTTGAGCAAAAGGAGGGAGAGGGAAGGTGGGGTGGAGGGGGCAAGATTTCTAAATGTGGGCTAACAATGCAAACAAAAATACTTACATTATTCCTGAAATTGTTAAAGTAAAAATAACCTTTCGAAATAAAAAAAATCAAATGACTTATTTTTTTCCTCCTAAAAGTACTTTGGAGGCGCTGGCTGGATTCGAACCCCTATATAGGGATAGCCTACTGCACCAGAGGCACTAGACCTTGCCACTGAGCCATAGCTCCTGGATGGGTTTTGACTGTGCCACAGAACCTATCAGCAACATAAAGGTTGTGATGTCATTGCTTATGGCTTCCACTGCACAGGACACTTCATATCCATGATATAGGGAAGTTTTGACAAGCTAAAGACATGGAAGCCAGTGTGGTCCAGTGGGTAAGTTCCTGACTTCCACCCAGACAACCAGGGTTCGAATCCCGGGCTCGGCACCAGGTGACTGATGGCGGCAAAGAAGAGGTAAGTCGGAGATGGCTGGTAAATTGGTAAGTAGTACATCTGTCTGTCTGTCTGTGTATAGAGCATGGCTGGACTTGTGAATGGTGGATTGCAAAGTGGTTGGTAAGTGTGTATGTGCAGAGAGAGCAAGGATAGGTGCAGGCTGTGTCAGAGGGCAGGAATAGAGGGAGCACATGAGGTGGAGGGCGGAGCAAGAAGAGCAGGCTAAGAGAGGTGCAGATAGAGGGGGAGTAGGCGGAGCCTAGGAGGATAGCAGGGGTGGTTGAGGAGAAGAGTAAGAAGGGAAGGGTGAGAGAGGGGGAGTAGGGGGATAGCAGAGGTAGGTGGTGGGAGAAAGGGGGACGTAGATGGAGCAGAGGGAGAGAGCAAGAGGGGGTGGTGTGGCAATGATTCAGGAGAAGAAGGGGTGTAGGAGGAGTCTAGGCCAGTGCGCAAGAGGGGGTGCAGGAGAGGAAGCATAGGGCAGCGCAGCCCATGCTGGCAAACAAGCAGAGTGCCCCACCCACAAACGGGGTGATTACAAAGGAGGGGGGTTTTGGTGACGGACCCCATCATTTTTATGCCACCCCCCCTCCCCAAGCTCCAGTGTGGTGGTAGTAAAGGGGAAGGGGGGGAGTAAATTTGGGGGTGCAGTGTCAAAAGGGGTGTTGGGGTGCATTATTACAGGGGTGCTAGGAGGCGCAGAATGATGCAGCATGTGTTTTTTCGGGAGTGCTATGTACTTTCTTGTTTATTGCGCCCTTTCTTTCGAGCGGGGGTACCACGAAAGGCTAGGGGCAAAGGGGGGAGTGGAGGACTTGGGGTTCAGGTTTCAGGCACTTTCTATTACCAGCCAAAAGGGAACCTCGCACACAGGCCTACTGTGGTTATGGTATTGAGAGGGGAAACAAGGAACCTGTGTTAGGATTCTTGGGAGATGGTCTGCCCATGATTTCTTTGCCCCGGTGCAGGACATGTTATAAGGTGTCTTGTGGTGGTTTTTCTAGACCTCATAATCCCAAAAGAGTGCCTGACATTTCGGCTGTAAGGACACTTCTAAAGAGTGTGCTTTTGATATTCTGGCAAGCGCATCCCCAACTGTGCACATCTATGCACCAAACATGGCAAATCCTTCATCCTGCAAAGCATCAGATCATACTCAGAAGCTTTGAGATGGCATGAGTATATTCATTTTGGGGTGAATACTCTTCCATGCTTTTCCCACCTGAGGACTGTGGATCTGTTGTTCTTCTTTCACATGTCCCTTCAAAGAGACAGAAGGCACACTCACTCTATCTCTCTGCAAGCATCTATGCTTTGACACTTTTATCTTGCAGTTTTCCTTCCAAAGCCCGCACCCCCTTCACCACAAATACAGGCCAACCATTCCTCAATGCTCATTCACTCTTGTCATTCCAGTCCGCCACTCTATAGGCTGATAAAAAAACAACAAGAACAAGAAGTAGTTCAGCAAACAGATTTAAAGTCTCTCTGTAGATTTATCTTCAAACTGCTGCCCTCTAGTAATGCTACATGGCAACTGCAGCATAATAATAGGATTGAGAAAGGGGCTGTCCTATGCAAATAATGTTCTCCCATGATTACTTTGCTGAGCTTCCTCTGTGATGTTGTGATACGGCCTTCAAAACATGGGCTTCAGCAGATTTCCAAAGTTGCCAAACTGTCTTAGGCTAAGGGGTTTTCCACTCAAAGGCCTACATATAAGGACCCCACCCTCATTTAGCAGGGTCCAGAATTACCTGCAGTAATCCTCTATACAGAACTTGGGCGTTCGTGGGCTTATGGTAAAAGCTGCAGACTATGAATGGGGTGTTTAAAATCCCAGTCCCAAAGCCCTGGCCTGGCTGCACAGCACAGCACAGCAAAGCAAACGGATGGCACCCACCTCACACAATACAGCTTAGTTTTGCTCCTCTTTGGGCCTTATTTCTCTTCTCCAAAACACCAATTTGAGGAAAAAACCAATACATTGATTAATGAAGATAAGGCTTTGCTCCTATTGTAGCTACTTGAGCAAAAGGAGGGAGAGGGAAGGTGGGGTGGAGGGGGCAAGATTTCTAAATGTGGGCTAACAATGCAAACAAAAATACTTACATTATTCCTGAAATTGTTAAAGTAAAAATAACCTTTCGAAATAAAAAAAATCAAATGACTTATTTTTTTCCACCTAAAAGTACCTTGGAGGCGCTGGCTGGATTCGAACCCCTATATAGGGATAGCCTACTGCACCAGAGGCACTAGACCTTGCCACTGAGCCATAGCTCCTGGATGGGTTTTGACTGTGCCACAGAACCTATCAGCAACATAAAGGTTGTGATGTCATTGCTTATGGCTTCCACTGCACAGGACACTTCATATCCATGATATAGGGAAGTTTTGACAAGCTAAAGACATGGAAGCCAGTGTGGTCCAGTGGGTAAGTTCCTGACTTCCACCCAGACAACCAGGGTTCGAATCCCGGGCTCGGCACCAGGTGACTGATGGCGGCAAAGAAGAGGTAAGTCGGAGATGGCTGGTAAATTGGTAAGTAGTACATCTGTCTGTCTGTCTGTCTGTCTGTGTATAGAGCATGGCTGGACTTGTGAATGGTGGATTGCAAAGTGGTTGGTAAGTGTGGATGTGCAGAGAGAGCAAGGATAGGTGCAGGCTGTGTCAGAGGGCGGGAATAGAGGGAGCACATGAGGTGGAGGGCGGAGCAAGAAGAGCAGGCTAAGAGAGGTGCAAATAGAGGGGGAGTAGGCGGAGCCTAGGAGGATAGCAGGGGTGGTTGAGGAGAAGAGTAAGAAGGGGAGGGGGAGTAGGGGGATAGCAGAGGTAGGTGGTGGGAGTTAGAGGAGAAAGGGGGACGTAGATGGAGCAGGGGGAGAGAGCAAGAGGGGGTGGTGTGGCAGTGATTCAGGAGAAGAAGGGGTGTAGGAGGAGTCTAGGCCAGTGCGCAAGAGGGGGTGCAGGAGAGGAAGCATAGGGCAGCGCAGCCCATGCTGGCAAACAAGCAGAGTGCCCCACCCACAAACGGGGTGACAAGAGTGAATGAGCATTGAGGAATGGTTGGCCTGTATTTGTGGTGAAGGGGGTGCGGGCTTTGGAAGGAAAACTGCAAGATAAAAGTGTCAAAGCATAGATGCTTGCAGAGAGATAGAGTGAGTGTGCCTTCTGTCTCTTTGAAGGGACATGTGAAAGAAGAACAACAGATCCACAGTCCTCAGGTGGGAGAAGCATGGAAGAGTATTCACCCCAAAATGAATATACTCACGCCATCTCAAAGCTTCTGAGTATGATATGATGCTTTGCAGGATGAAGGATTTGCCATGTTTGGTGCATAGATGTGCACAGTTGGGGAGGCGCTTGCCAGAATATCAAAAGCACACTCTTTAGAAGTGTCCTTACAGCCGAAATGTCAGGCACTCTTTTGGGATTATGAGGTCTAGAAAAACCACCACAAGACACCTTATAACATGTCCTGCACCGGGGCAAAGAAATCATGGGCAGACCATCTCCCAAGAATCCTAACACAGGTTCCTTGTTTCCCCTCTCAATACCATAACCACAGTAGGCCTGTGTGCGAGGTTCCCTTTTGGCTGGTAATAGAAAGTGCCTGAAACCTGAACCCCAAGTCCTCCACTCCCCCCTTTGCCCCTAGCCTTTCGTGGTACCCCCGCTCGAAAGAAAGGGCGCAATAAACAAGAAAGTACATAGCACTCCAGAAAAACACATGCTGCATCATTCTGCTCCTCCTAGCACCCCTGTAATAATGCACCCCAACACCCCTTTTGACACTGCACCCCCAAATTTACTCCCCCCCTTCCCCTTTACTACCACCACACTGGAGCTTGGGGGGGCGGTGGCATAAAAATGATGGGGTCCGTCACCAAAACCCCCCTCCTTTGTAATCACCCCGTTTGTGGGTGGGGCACTCTGCTTGTTTGCCAGCATGGGCTGCGCTGCCCTATGCTTCCTCTCCTGCACCCCCTCTTGCGCACTGGCCTAGACTCCTCCTACACCCCTTCTTCTCCTGAATCACTGCCACACCACCCCCTCTTGCTCTCTCCCCCTGCTCCATCTACGTCCCCCTTTCTCCTCTAACTCCCACAACCTACCTCTGCTATCCCCCTACTCCCCCTACTCCCCCTCTCTCATCCTTCCCTTCTTACTCTTCTCCTCAACCACCCCTGCTATCCTCCTAGGCTCCGCCTACTCCCCCTCTATCTGCACCTCTCTTAGCCTGCTCTTCTTGCTCCGCCCTCCACCTCATGTGCTCCCTCTATTCCCGCCCTCTGACACAGCCTGCACCTATCCTTGCTCTCTCTGCACCTACACACTTACCAACCACTTTGCAATCCTCCATTCACAAGTCCAGCCATGCTCTATACACAGACAGACAGACAGACAGATGTACTACTTACCAATTTACCAGCCATCTCCGACTTACCTCTTCTTTGCCGCCATCAGTCACCTGGTGCCGAGCCCGGGATTCGAACCCTGGTTGTCTGGGTGGAAGTCAGGAACTTACCCACTGGACCACACTGGCTTCCATGTCTTTAGCTTGTCAAAACTTCCCTATATCATGGATATGAAGTGTCCTGTGCAGTGGAAGCCATAAGCAATGACATCACAACCTTTATGTTGCTGATAGGTTCTGTGGCACAGTCAAAACCCATCCAGGAGCTATGGTCAGTGGCAAGGTCTAGTGCCTCTGGTGCAGTAGGCTATCTTTATATAGGGGTTCGAATCCAGCCAGCGCCTCCAAAGTACTTTTAGGTGGAAAAAAATAAGTCATTTGATTTGTTTTATTTCGAAAGGTTATTTTTACTTTAACAATTTCAGGAATAATGTAAGTATTTTTGTTTGCATTGTTAGCCCACATTTCGAAATCTTGCCCCCTCCACCCCACCTTCCCTCTCCCTCCTTTTGCTCAAGTAGCTACAATAGGAGCAAAGCCTTATCTTCATTAATCAATGTATTGTTTTTTTCCTCAAATTGGTGTTTTGGAGAAGAGAAATAAGGCCCAAAGAGGGGCAAAACTAAGCTGTATTGTGTGAGGTGGGTGCCATCCGTTTGCTTTGCTGTGCTGTGCTGTGCTGTGCTGTGCAGCCAGGCCAGGGCTTTGGGACTGGGATTTTAAACACCCCATTCATAGTCTGCAGCTTTTACCATAAGCCCACGAACGCCCAAGTTCTGTATAGAGGATTACTGCAGGTAATTCTGGACCCTGCTAAATGAGGGTGGGGTCCTTATATGTAGGCCTTTGAGTGGAAAACCCCTTAGCCTAAGACAGTTTGGCAACTTTGGAAATCTGCTGAAGCCCATGTTTTGAAGGCCGTATCACAACATCACAGAGGAAGCTCAGCAAAGTAATCATGGGAGAACATTATTTGCATAGGACAGCCCCTTTCTCAATCCTATTATTATGCTGCAGTTGCCATGTAGCATTACTAGAGGGCAGCAGTTTGAAGATAAATCTACAGAGAGACTTTAAATCTGTTTTCTGAACTACTTCTTGTTCTTGTTGTTTTTTTATCAGCCTATAGAGTGGCGGACTGGAATGACAAGAGTGAATGAGCATTGAGGAATGGTTGGCCTGTATTTGTGGTGAAGGGGGTGCGGGCTTTGGAAGGAAAACTGCAAGATAAAAGTGTCAAAGCATAGATGCTTGTAGAGAGATAGAGTGAGTGTGCCTTCTGTCTCTTTGAAGGGACATGTGAAAGAAGAACAACAGATCCACAGTCCTCAGGTGGGAGAAGCATGGAAGAGTATTCACCCCAAAATGAATATACTCACGCCATCTCAAAGCTTCTGAGTATGATATGATGCTTTGCAGGATGAAGGATTTGCCATGTTTGGTGCATAGATGTGCACAGTTGGGGAGGCGCTTGCCAGAATATCAAAAGCACACTCTTTAGAAGTGTCCTTACAGCCGAAATGTCAGGCACTCTTTTGGGATTATGAGGTCTAGAAAAACCACCACAAGACACCTTATAACATGTCCTGCACCGGGGCAAAGAAATCATGGGCAGACCATCTCCCAAGAATCCTAACACAGGTTCCTTGTTTCCCCTCTCAATACCATAACCACAGTAGGCCTGTGTGCGAGGTTCCCTTTTGGCTGGTAATAGAAAGTGCCTGAAACCTGAACCCCAAGTCCTCCACTCCCCCCTTTGCCCCTAGCCTTTCGTGGTACCCCCGCTCGAAAGAAAGGGCGCAATAAACAAGAAAGTACATAGCACTCCCGAAAAAACACATGCTGCATCATTCTGCGCCTCCTAGCACCCCTGTAATAATGCACCCCAACACCCCTTTTGACACTGCACCCCCAAATTTACTCCCCCCCTTCCCCTTTACTACCACCACACTGGAGCTTGGGGGGGCGGTGGCATAAAAATGATGGGGTCCGTCACCAAAACCCCCCTCCTTTGTAATCACCCCGTTTGTGGGTGGGGCACTCTGCTTGTTTGCCAGCATGGGCTGCGCTGCCCTATGCTTCCTCTCCTGCACCCCCTCTTGCGCACTGGCCTAGACTCCTCCTACACCCCTTCTTCTCCTGAATCACTGCCACACCACCCCCTCTTGCTCGCTCCCCCTGCTCCATCTACTTCCCCCTTTCTCCTCTAACTCCCACAACCTACCTCTGCTATCCCCCTACTCCCCCTCCCCTTCTTACTCTTCTCCTCCACCACCCCTGCTATCCTCCTAGGCTCCGCCTACTCCCCCTCTATCTGCACCTCTCTTAGCCTGCTCTTCTTGCTCCGCCCTCCACCTCATGTGCTCCCTCTATTCCCGCCCTCTGACACAGCCTGCACCTATCCTTGCTCTCTCTGCACATACACACTTACCAACCACTTTGCAATCCACCATTCACAAGTCCAGCCATGCTCTATACACAGACAGACAGACAGATGTACTACTTACCAATTTACCAGCCATCTCCGACTTACCTCTTCTTTGCCGCCATCAGTCACCTGGTGCCGAGCCCGGGATTCGAACCCTGGTTGTCTGGGTGGAAGTCAGGAACTTACCCACTGGACCACACTGGCTTCCATGTCTTTAGCTTGTCAAAACTTCCCTATATCATGGATATGAAGTGTCCTGTGCAGTGGAAGCCATAAGCAATGACATCACAAACTTTATGTTGCTGATAGGTTCTGTGGCACAGTCAAAATCCATCCAGGAGCTATGGCTCAGTGGCAAGGTCTAGTGCCTCTGGTGCAGTAGGCTATCCCTATATAGGGGTTCGAATCCAACCAGCGCCTCCAAAGTACTTTTAGGTGGAAAAAAATAAGTCATTTGATTTGTTTTATTTCGAAAGGTTATTTTTACTTTAACAATTTCAGGAATAATGTAAGTATTTTTGTTTGCATTGTTAGCCCACATTTCGAAATCTTGCCCCCTCCACCCCACCTTCCCTCTCCTTCCTTTTGCTCAAGTAGCTACAATAGGAGCAAAGCCTTATCTTCATTAATCAATGTATTGTTTTTTTCCTCAAATTGGTGTTTTGGAGAAGAGAAATAAGGCCCAAAGAGGGGCAAAACTAAGCTGTATTGTGTGAGGTGGGTGCCATCCGTTTGCTTTGCTGTGCTGTGCTGTGCTGTGCTGTGCAGCCAGGCCAGGGCTTTGGGACTGGGATTTTAAACACCCCATTCATAGTCTGCAGCTTTTACCATAAGCCCACGAACGCCCAAGTTCTGTAGAGAGGATTACTGCAGGTAATTCTGGACCCTGCTAAATGAGGGTGGGGTCCTTATATGTAGGCCTTTGAGTGGAAAACCCCTTAGCCTAAGACAGTTTGGCAACTTTGGAAATCTGCTGAAGCCCATGTTTTGAAGGCCGTATCACAACATCACAGAGGAAGCTCAGCAAAGTAATCATGGGAGAACATTATTTGCATAGGACAGCCCCTTTTTCAATCCTATTATTATGCTGCAGTTGCCATGTAGCATTACTAGAGGGCAGCAGTTTGAAGATAAATCTACAGAGAGACTTTAAATCTGTTTGCTGAACTACTTCTTGTTCTTGTTGTTTTTTTATCAGCCTATAGAGTGGCGGACTGGAATGACAAGAGTGAATGAGCATTGAGGAATGGTTGGCCTGTATTTGTGGTGAAGGGGGTGCGGGCTTTGGAAGGAAAACTGCAAGATAAAAGTGTCAAAGCATAGATGCTTGCAGAGAGATAGAGTGAGTGTGCCTTCTGTCTCTTTGAAGGGACATGTGAAAGAAGAACAACAGATCCACAGTCCTCAGGTGGGAGAAGCATGGAAGAGTATTCACCCCAAAATGAATATACTCACGCCATCTCAAAGCTTCTGAGTATGATATGATGCTTTGCAGGATAAAGGATTTGCCATGTTTGGTGCATAGATGTGCACAGTTGGGGAGGCGCTTGCCAGAATATCAAAAGCACACTCTTTAGAAGTGTCCTTACAGCCGAAATGTCAGGCACTCTTTTGGGATTATGAGGTCTAGAAAAACCACCACAAGACACCTTATAACATGTCCTGCACCGGGGCAAAGAAATCATGGGCAGACCATCTCCCAAGAATCCTAACACAGGTTCCTTGTTTCCCCTCTCAATACCATAACCACAGTAGGCCTGTGTGCGAGGTTCCCTTTTGGCTGGTAATAGAAAGTGCCTGAAACCTGAACCCCAAGTCCTCCACTCCCCCCTTTGCCCCTAGCCTTTCGTGGTACCCCCGCTCGAAAGAAAGGGCGCAATAAACAAGAAAGTACATAGCACTCCAGAAAAACACATGCTGCATCATTCTGCTCCTCCTAGCACCCCTGTAATAATGCACCCCAACACCCCTTTTGACACTGCACCCCCAAATTTACTCCCCCCCTTCCCCTTTACTACCAGCACACTGGAGCTTGGGGGGGCGGTGGCATAAAAATGATGGGGTCCGTCACCAAAACCCCCCTCCTTTGTAATCACCCCGTTTGTGGGTGGGGCACTCTGCTTGTTTGCCAGCATGGGCTGCGCTATGCTTCCTCTCCTGCACCCCCTCTTGCGCACTGGCCTAGACTCCTCCTACACCCCTTCTTCTCCTGAATCACTGCCACACCACCCCCTCTTGCTCTCTCCCCCTGCTCCATCTACTTCCCCCTTTCTCCTCTAACTCCCACAACCTACCTCTGCTATGCCCCTACTCCCCCTCTTTCACCCTTCCCTTCTTACTCTTCTCCTCCACCACCCCTGCTATCCTCCTTGGCTCTGCCTACTCCCCCTCTATCTGCACCTCTCTTAGCCTGCTCTTCTTGCTCCGCCCTCCCCCTCATGTGCTCCCTCTATTCCCGCCCTCTGACACAGCCTGCACCTATCCTTGCTCTCTCTGCACATACACACTTACCAACCACTTTGCAATCCACCATTCACAAGTCCAGCCATGCTCTATACACAGACAGACAGACAGATGTACTACTTACCAATTTACCAGCCATCTCCGACTTACCTCTTCTTTGCCGCCATCAGTCACCTGGTGCCGAGCCCGGGATTCGAACCCTGGTTGTCTGGGTGGAAGTCAGGAACTTACCCACTGGACCACACTGGCTTCTATGTCTTTAGCTTGTCAAAACTTCCCTATATCATGGATATGAAGTGTCCTGTGCACTGGAAGCCATAAGCAATGACATCACAACCTTTATGTTGCTGATAGGTTCTGTGGCACAGTCAAAATCCATCCAGGAGCTATGGCTCAGTGGCAAGGTCTAGTGCCTCTGGTGCAGTAGGCTATCCCTATATAGGGGTTCGAATCCAGCCAGCGCCTCCAAAGTACTTTTAGGTGGAAAAAAATAAGTCATTTGATTTGTTTTATTTCGAAAGGTTATTTTTACTTTAACAATTTCAGGAATAATGTAAGTATTTTTGTTTGCATTGTTAGCCCACATTTAGAAATCTTGCCCCCTCCACCCCACCTTCCCTCTCCCTCCTTTTGCTCAAGTAGCTACAATAGGAGCAAAGCCTTATCTTCATTAATCAATGTATTGTTTTTTTCCTCAAATTGGTGTTTTGGAGAAGAGAAATAAGGCCCAAAGAGGGGCACAACTAAGCTGTATTGTGTGAGGTGGGTGCCATCCGTTTGCTTTGCTGTGCTGTGCTGTGCTGTGCAGCCAGGCCAGGGCTTTGGGACTGGGATTTTAAACACCCCATTCATAGTCTGCAGCTTTTACCATAAGCCCACAAACGCCCAAGTTCTGTAGAGAGGATTACTGCAGGTAATTCTGGACCCTGCTAAATGAGGGTGGGGTCCTTATATGTAGGCCTTTGAGTGGAAAACCCCTTAGCCTAAGACAGTTTGGCAACTTTGGAAATCTGCTGAAGCCCATGTTTTGAAGGCCGTATCACAACATCACAGAGGAAGCTCAGCAAAGTAATCATGGGAGAACATTATTTGCATAGGACAGCCCCTTTCTCAATCCTATTATTATGCTGCAGTTGCCATGTAGCATTACTAGAGGGCAGCAGTTTGAAGATAAATCTACAGAGAGACTTTAAATCTGTTTGCTGAACTACTTCTTGTTCTTGTTGTTTTTTTATCAGCCTATAGAGTGGCGGACTGGAATGACAAGAGTGAATGAGCATTGAGGAATGGTTGGCCTGTATTTGTGGTGAAGGGGGTGCGGGCTTTGGAAGGAAAACTGCAAGATAAAAGTGTCAAAGCATAGATGCTTGCAGAGAGATAGAGTGAGTGTGCCTTCTGTCTCTTTGAAGGGACATGTGAAAGAAGAACAACAGATCCACAGTCCTCAGGTGGGAGAAGCATGGAAGAGTATTCACCCCAAAATGAATATACTCACGCCATCTCAAAGCTTCTGAGTATGATATGATGCTTTGCAGGATGAAGGATTTGCCATGTTTGGTGCATAGATGTGCACAGTTGGGGAGGCACTTGCCAGAATATCAAAAGCACACTCTTTAGAAGTGTCCTTACAGCCGAAATGTCAGGCACTCTTTTGGGATTATGAGGTCTAGAAAAACCACCACAAGACACCTTATAACATGTCCTGCACCGGGGCAAAGAAATCATGGGCAGACCATCTCCCAAGAATCCTAACACAGGTTCCTTGTTTCCCCTCTCAATACCATAACCACAGTAGGCCTGTGTGCGAGGTTCCCTTTTGGCTGGTAATAGAAAGTGCCTGAAACCTGAACCCCAAGTCCTCCACTCCCCCCTTTGCCCCTAGCCTTTCGTGGTACCCCCGCTCGAAAGAAAGGGCGCAATAAACAAGAAAGTACATAGCACTCCCGAAAAAACACATGCTGCATCATTCTGCGCCTCCTAGCACCCCTGTAATAATGCACCCCAACACCCCTTTTGACACTGCACCCCCAAATTTACTCCCCCCCTTCCCCTTTACTACCACCACACTGGAGCTTGGGGGGGCGGTGGCATAAAAATGATGGGGTCCGTCACCAAAACCCCCCTCCTTTGTAATCACCCCGTTTGTGGGTGGGGCACTCTGCTTGTTTGCCAGCATGGGCTGCGCTATGCTTCCTCTCCTGCACCCCCTCTTGCGCACTGGCCTAGACTCCTCCTACACCCCTTCTTCTCCTGAATCACTGCTACACCACCCCCTCTTGCTCTCTCCCCCTGCTCCATCTACGTCCCCCCTTCTCCTCTAACTCCCACCACCTACCTCTGCTATCCCCCTTCTCTCACCCTTCCCTTCTTACTCTTCTCCTCAACCACCCCTGCTATCCTCCTAGGCTCCGCCTACTCCCCCTCTATCTGCACCTCTCTTAGCCTGCTCTTCTTGCTCCGCCCTCCACCTCATGTGCTCCCTCTATTCCCGCCCTCTGACACAGCCTGCACCTATCCTTGCTCTCTCTGCACATACACACTTACCAACCACTTTGCAATCCACCATTCACAAGTCCAGCCATGCTCTATACACAGACAGACAGACAGATGTACTACTTACCAATTTACCAGCCATCTCCGACTTACCTCTTCTTTGCCGCCATCAGTCACCTGGTGCCGAGCCCGGGATTCGAACCCTGGTTGTCTGGGTGGAAGTCAGGAACTTACCCACTGGACCACACTGGCTTCCATGTCTTTAGCTTGTCAAAACTTCCCTATATCATGGATATGAAGTGTCCTGTGCAGTGGAAGCCATAAGCAATGACATCACAACCTTTATGTTGCTGATAGGTTCTGTGGCACAGTCAAAATCCATCCAGGAGCTATGGCTCAGTGGCAAGGTCTAGTGCCTCTGGTGCAGTAGGCTATCCCTATATAGGGGTTCGAATCCAGCCAGCGCCTCCAAAGTACTTTTAGGTGGAAAAAAATAAGTCATTTGATTTGTTTTATTTCGAAAGGTTATTTTTACTTTAACAATTTCAGGAATAATGTAAGTATTTTTGTTTGCATTGTTAGCCCACATTTCGAAATCTTGCCCCCTCCACCCCACCTTCCCTCTCCCTCCTTTTGCTCAAGTAGCTACAATAGGAGCAAAGCCTTATCTTCATTAATCAATGTATTGTTTTTTTCCTCAAATTGGTGTTTTGGAGAAGAGAAATAAGGCCCAAAGAGGGGCAAAACTAAGCTGTATTGTGTGAGGTGGGTGCCATCCGTTTGCTTTGCTGTGCTGTGCTGTGCTGTGCTGTGCAGCCAGGCCAGGGCTTTGGGACTGGGATTTTAAACACCCCATTCATAGTCTGCAGCTTTTACCATAAGCCCACGAACGCCCAAGTTCTGTAGAGAGGATTACTGCAGGTAATTCTGGACCCTGCTAAATGAGGGTGGGGTCCTTATATGTAGGCCTTTGAGTGGAAAACCCCTTAGCCTAAGACAGTTTGGCAACTTTGGAAATCTGCTGAAGCCCATGTTTTGAAGGCCGTATCACAACATCACAGAGGAAGCTCAGCAAAGTAATCATGGGAGAACATTATTTGCATAGGACAGCCCCTTTTTCAATCCTATTATTATGCTGCAGTTGCCATGTAGCATTACTAGAGGGCAGCAGTTTGAAGATAAATCTACAGAGAGACTTTAAATCTGTTTGCTGAACTACTTCTTGTTCTTGTTGTTTTTTTATCAGCCTATAGAGTGGCGGACTGGAATGACAAGAGTGAATGAGCATTGAGGAATGGTTGGCCTGTATTTGTGGTGAAGGGGGTGCGGGCTTTGGAAGGAAAACTGCAAGATAAAAGTGTCAAAGCATAGATGCTTGCAGAGAGATAGAGTGAGTGTGCCTTCTGTCTCTTTGAAGGGACATGTGAAAGAAGAACAACAGATCCACAGTCCTCAGGTGGGAGAAGCATGGAAGAGTATTCACCCCAAAATGAATATACTCACGCCATCTCAAAGCTTCTGAGTATGATATGATGCTTTGCAGGATAAAGGATTTGCCATGTTTGGTGCATAGATGTGCACAGTTGGGGAGGCGCTTGCCAGAATATCAAAAGCACACTCTTTAGAAGTGTCCTTACAGCCGAAATGTCAGGCACTCTTTTGGGATTATGAGGTCTAGAAAAACCACCACAAGACACCTTATAACATGTCCTGCACCGGGGCAAAGAAATCATGGGCAGACCATCTCCCAAGAATCCTAACACAGGTTCCTTGTTTCCCCTCTCAATACCATAACCACAGTAGGCCTGTGTGCGAGGTTCCCTTTTGGCTGGTAATAGAAAGTGCCTGAAACCTGAACCCCAAGTCCTCCACTCCCCCCTTTGCCCCTAGCCTTTCGTGGTACCCCCGCTCGAAAGAAAGGGCGCAATAAACAAGAAAGTACATAGCACTCCAGAAAAACACATGCTGCATCATTCTGCTCCTCCTAGCACCCCTGTAATAATGCACCCCAACACCCCTTTTGACACTGCACCCCCAAATTTACTCCCCCCCTTCCCCTTTACTACCAGCACACTGGAGCTTGGGGGGGCGGAGGCATAAAAATGATGGGGTCCGTCACCAAAACCCCCCTCCTTTGTAATCACCCCGTTTGTGGGTGGGGCACTCTGCTTGTTTGCCAGCATGGGCTGCGCTATGCTTCCTCTCCTGCACCCCCTCTTGCGCACTGGCCTAGACTCCTCCTACACCCCTTCTTCTCCTGAATCACTGCCA
Source organism: Pleurodeles waltl (assembly GCF_031143425.1). Lineage (NCBI taxonomy): Eukaryota > Metazoa > Chordata > Amphibia > Caudata > Salamandridae > Pleurodeles > Pleurodeles waltl. Next base: position 868,424,405 of record NC_090445.1, on the reverse strand, counting down.
CACCACCCCCTCTTGCTCTCTCCCCCTGCTCCATCTACTTCCCCCTTTCTCCTCTAACTCCCACAACCTACCTCTGCTATCCCCCTACTCCCCCTCTTTCACCCTTCCCTTCTTACTCTTCTCCTCCACCACCCCTGCTATCCTCCTAGGCTCCGCCTACTCCCCCTCTATCTGCACCTCTCTTAGCCTGCTCTTCTTGCTCCGCCCTCCACCTCATGTGCTCCCTCTATTCCCGCCCTCTGACACAGCCTGCACCTATCCTTGCTCTCTCTGCACATACACACTTACCAACCACTTTGCAATCCACCATTCACAAGTCCAGCCATGCTCTATACACAGACAGACAGACAGACAGACAGATGTACTACTTACCAATTTACCAGCCATCTCCGACTTACCTCTTCTTTGCCGCCATCAGTCACCTGGTGCCGAGCCCGGGATTCGAACCATGGTTGTCTGGGTGGAAGTCAGGAACTTTCCCACTGGACCACACTGGCTTCCATGTCTTTAGCTTGTCAAAACTTCCCTATATCATGGATATGAAGTGTCCTGTGCAGTGGAAGCCATAAGCAATGACATCACAACCTTTATGTTGCTGATAGGTTCTGTGGCACAGTCAAAACCCATCCAGGAGCTATGGCTCAGTGGCAAGGTCTAGTGCCTCTGGTACAGTAGGCTATCCTTATATAGGGGTTCGAATCCAGCCAGCGCCTCCAAAGTACTTTTAGGTGGAAAAAAATAAGTCATTTGATTTTTTTTATTTCGAAAGGTTATTTTTACTTTAACAATTTCAGGAATAATGTAAGTATTTTTGTTTGCATTGTTAGCCCACATTTAGAAATCTTGCCTCCTCCATCCCACCTTCCCTCTCCCTCCTTTTGCTCAAGTAGCTACAATAGGACCAAAGCCTTATCTTCATTAATCAATGTATTGGTTTTTTCCTCAAATTGGTGTTTTGGAGAAGAGAAATAAGGCCCAAAGAGGGGCAAAACTAAGCTGTATTGTGTGAGGTGGGTGCCATCCGTTTGCTTTGCTGTGCTGTGCTGTGCAGCCAGGCCAGGGCTTTGGGACTGGGATTTTAAACACCCCATTCATAGTCTGCAGCTTTTACCATAAGCCCACGAACGCCCAAGTTCTGTAGAGAGGATTACTGCAGGTAATTCTGGACCCTGCTAAATGAGGTTGGGGTCCTTATATGTAGGCCTTTGAGTGGAAAACCCCTTAGCCTAAGACAGTTTGGCAACTTTGGAAATCTGCTGAAGCCCATGTTTTGAAGGCTGTATCACAACATCACAGAGGAAGCTCAGCAAAGTAATCATGGGAGAACATTATTTGCATAGGACAGCCCCTTTCTCAATCCTATTATTATGCTGCAGTTGCCATGTAGCATTACCAGAGGGCAGCAGTTTGAAGATAAATCTACAGAGAGACTTTAAATCTGTTTGCTGAACTACTTCTTGTTCTTGTTGTTTTTTTATCAGCCTATAGAGTGGCGGACTGGAATGACAAGAGTGAATGAGCATTGAGGAATGGTTGGCCTGTATTTGTGGTGAAGGGGGTGCGGGCTTTGGAAGGAAAACTGCAAGATAAAAGTGTCAAAGCATAGATGCTTGTAGAGAGATAGAGTGAGTGTGCCTTCTGTCTCTTTGAAGGGACATGTGAAAGAAGAACAACAGATCCACAGTCCTCAGGTGGGAGAAGCATGGAAGAGTATTCACCCCAAAATGAATATACTCACGCCATCTCAAAGCTTCTGAGTATGATATGATGCTTTGCAGGATGAAGGATTTGCCATGTTTGGTGCATAGATGTGCACAGTTGGGGAGGCGCTTGCCAGAATATCAAAAGCACACTCTTTAGAAGTGTCCTTACAGCCGAAATGTCAGGCACTCTTTTGGGATTATGAGGTCTAGAAAAACCACCACAAGACACCTTATAACATGTCCTGCACCGGGGCAAAGAAATCATGGGCAGACCATCTCCCAAGAATCCTAACACAGGTTCCTTGTTTCCCCTCTCAATACCATAACCACAGTAGGCCTGTGTGCGAGGTTCCCTTTTGGCTGGTAATAGAAAGTGCCTGAAACCTGAACCCCAAGTCCTCCACTCCCCCCTTTGCCCCTAGCCTTTCGTGGTACCCCCGCTCGAAAGAAAGGGCGCAATAAACAAGAAAGTACATAGCACTCCCGAAAAAACACAAGCTGCATCATTCTGCGCCTCCTAGCACACCTGTAATAATGCACCCCAACACCCCTTTTGACACTGCACCCCCAAATTTACTCCCCCCCTTCCCCTTTACTACCACCACACTGGAGCTTGGGGGGGCGGTGGCATAAAAATGATGGGGTCCGTCACCAAAACCCCCCTCCTTTGTAATCACCCCCGTTTGTGGGTGGGGCACTCTGCTTGTTTGCCAGCATGGGCTGCGCTGCCCTATGCTTCCTCTCCTGCACCCCCTCTTGCGCACTGGCCTAGACTCCTCCTACACCCCTTCTTCTCCTGAATCACTGCCACACCACCCCCTCTTGCTCTCTCCCCCTGCTCCATCTACGTCCCCCTTTCTCCTCTAACTCCCACAACCTACCTCTGCTATCCCCCTACTCCCCCTCTCTCACCCTTCCCTTCTTACTCTTCTCCTCCACCACCCCTGCTATCCTCCTAGGCTCCGCCTACTCCCCCTCTATCTGCACCTCTCTTAGCCTGCTCTTCTTGCTCCGCCCTCCACCTCATGTGCTCCCTCTATTCCCGCCCTCTGACACAGCCTGCACCTATCCTTGCTCTCTCTGCACATACACACTTACCAACCACTTTGCAATCCACCATTCACAAGTCCAGCCATGCTCTATACACAGACAGACAGACAGATGTACTACTTACCAATTTACCAGCCATCTCCGACTTACCTCTTCTTTGCCGCCATCAGTCACCTGGTGCCGAGCCCGGGATTCGAACCCTGGTTGTCTGGGTGGAAGTCAGGAACTTAACCACTGGACCACACTGGCTTCCATGTCTTTAGCTCGTCAAAACTTCCCTATATCATGGATATGAAGTGTCTTGTGCAGCGGAAGCCATAAGCAATGACATCAAAACCTTTATGTTGCTGATAGGTTCTGTGGCACAGTCAAAACCCATCCAGGAGCTATGGCTCAGTGGCAAGGTCTAGTGCCTCTGGTGCAGTATGCTATCCTTATATAGGGGTTCGAATCCAGCCAGAGCCTCCAAAGTACTTTTAGGTGGAAAAAAATAAGTCATTTGATTTTTTTTATTTCGAAAGATTATTTTTACTTTAACAATTTCAGGAATAATGTAAGTATTTTTGTTTGCATTGTTAGCCCACATTTAGAAATCTTGCCCCCTCCACCCCACCTTCCCTCTCCCTCCTTTTGCTCAAGTAGCTACAATAGGAGCAAAGCCTTATCTTCATTAATCAATGTATTGGTTTTTTCCTCAAATTGGTGTTTTGGAGAAGAGAAATAAGGCCCAAAGAGGGGCAAAACTAAGCTGTATTGTGTGAGGTGGGTGCCATCCGTTTGCTTTGCTGTGCTGTGCTGTGCTGTGCTGTGCTGTGCTGTGCAGCCAGGCCAGGGCTTTGGGACTGGGATTTTAAACACCCCATTCATAGTCTGCAGCTTTTACCATAAGCCCACGAACGCCCAAGTTCTGTATAGAGGATTACTGCAGGTAATTCTGGACCCTGCTAAATGAGGGTGGGGTCCTTATATGTAGGCCTTTGAGTGGAAAACCCCTTAGCCTAAGACAGTTTGGCAACTTTGGAAATCTGCTGAAGCCCATTTTTTGAAGGCCGTATCACAACATCACAGAGGAAGCTCAGCAAAGTAATCATGGGAGAACATTATTTGCATAGGACAGCCTCTTTTTCAATCCTATTATTATTCTGCAGTTGCCATGTAGCATTACTAGAGGGCAGCAGTTTGAAGATAAATCTACAGAGAGACTTTAAATCTGTTTGCTGAACTACTTCTTGTTCTTGTTGTTTTTTTATCAGCCTATAGAGTGGCGGACTGGAATGACAAGAGTGAATGAGCATTGAGGAATGGTTGGCCTGTATTTGTGGTGAAGGGGGTGCGGGCTTTGGAAGGAAAACTGCAAGATAAAAGTGTCAAAGCATAGATGCTTGTAGAGAGATAGAGTGAGTGTGCCTTCTGTCTCTTTGAAGGGACATGTGAAAGAAGAACAACAGATCCACAGTCCTCAGGTGGGAGAAGCATGGAAGAGTATTCACCCCAAAATGAATATACTCACGCCATCTCAAAGCTTCTGGGTATGATATGATGCTTTGCAGGATGAAGGATTTGCCATGTTTGGTGCATAGATGTGCACAGTTGGGGAGGCGCTTGCCAGAATATCAAAAGCACACTCTTTAGAAGTGTCCTTACAGCCGAAATGTCAGGCACTCTTTTGGGATTATGAGGTCTAGAAAAACCACCACAAGACACCTTATAACATGTCCTGCACCGGGGCAAAGAAATCATGGGCAGACCATCTCCCAAGAATCCTAACACAGGTTACTTGTTTCCCCTCTCAATACCATAACCACAGTAGGCCTGTGTGCGAGGTTCCCTTTTGGCTGGTAATAGAAAGTGCCTGAAACCTGAACCCCAAGTCCTCCACTCCCCCCTTTGCCCCTAGCCTTTCGTGGTACCCCCGCTCGAAAGAAAGGGCGCAATAAACAAGAAAGTACATAGCACTCACGAAAAAACACATGCTGCATCATTCTGCGCCTCCTAGCACCCCTGTAATAATGCACCCCAACACCCCTTTTGACACTGCACCCCCAAATTTACTCCCCCCTTCCCCTTTACTACCACCACACTGGAGCTTGGGGGGGCGGTGGCATAAAAATGATGGGGTCCGTCACCAAAACCCCCCTCCTTTGTAATCACCCCGTTTGTGGGTGGGGCACTCTGCTTGTTTGCCAGCATGGGCTGCGCTGCCCTATGCTTCCTCTCCTGCACCCCCTCTTGCGCACTGGCCTAGACTCCTCCTACACCCCTTCTTCTCCTGAATCACTGCCACACCACCCCCTCTTGCTCTCTCCCCCTGCTCCATCTACGTCCCCCTTTCTCCTCTAACTCCCACCACCTACCTCTGCTATCCCCCTACTCCCCCTCTCTCACCCTTCCCTTGTTACTCTTCTCCTCAACCACCCCTGCTATCCTCCTAGGCTCTGCCTACTCCCCCTCTATCTGAACCTCTCTTAGCCTGCTCTTCTTGCTCCGCCCTCCACCTCATGTGCTCCCTCTATTCCCGCCCTCTGACACAGCCTGCACCTATCCTTGCTCTCTCCGCACATACACACTTACCAACCACTTTGAAATCCACCATTCACAAGTCCAGCCATGCTCTATACACAGACAGACAGACAGATGTACTACTTACCAATTTTCCAGCCATCTCCGACTTACCTCTTCTTTGCCGCCATCAGTCACCTGGTGCCGAGCCCGGGATTCGAACCCTGGTTGTCTGGGTGGAAGTCAGGAACTTACCCACTGGACCACACTGGCTTCCATGTCTTTAGCTTGTCAAAACTTCCCTATATCATGGATATGAAGTGTCCTGTGCAGTGGAAGCCATAAGCAATGACATCACAACCTTTATGTTGCTGATAGGTTCTGTGGCACAGACAAAACCCATCCAGGAGCTATGGCTCAGTGGCAAGGTCTAGTGCCTCTGGTGCAGTAGGCTATCCTTATATAGGGGTTCGAATCCAGCCAGCGCCTCCAAAGTACTTTTAGGTGGAAAAAAATAAGTCATTAGATTTTTTTTATTTCGAAAGGTTATTTTTACTTTAACAATTTCAGGAATAATGAAAGTATTTTTGTTTGCATTGTTAGCCCACATTTAGAAATCTTGCCCCCTCCACCCCACCTTCCCTCTCCCTCCTTTTGCTCAAGTAGCTACAATAGGAGCAAAGCCTTATCTTCATTAATCAATGTATTGGTTTTTTCCTCAAATTGGTGTTTTGGAGAAGAGAAATAAGGCCCAAAGAGGGGCAAAACTAAGCTGTATTGTGTGAGGTGGGTGCCATCTGTTTGCTTTGCTGTGCTGTGCTGTGCTGTGCAGCCAGGCCAGGGCTTTGGGACTGGGATTTTAAACACCCCATTCATAGTCTGCAGCTTTTACCATAAGCCCACGAACGCCCAAGTTCTGTATAGAGGATTACTGCAGGTAATTCTGGACCCTGCTAAATGAGGGTGGGGTCCTTATATGTAGGCCTTTGAGTGGAAAACCCCTTAGCCTAAGACAGTTTGGCAACTTTGGAAATCTGCTGAAGCCCATGTTTTGAAGGCCGTATCACAACATCACAGAGGAAGCTCAGCAAAGTAATCATGGGAGAACATTATTTGCATAGGACAGCCCCTTTTTCAATCCTATTATTATGCTGCAGTTGCCATGTAGCATTACTAGAGGGCAGCAGTTTGAAGATAAATCTACAGAGAGACTTTAAATCTGTTTGCTGAACTACTTCTTGTTCTTGTTGTTTTTTTATCAGCCTATAGAGTGGCGGACTGGAATGACAAGAGTGAATGAGCATTGAGGAATGGTTGGCCTGTATTTGTGGTGAAGGGGGTGCGGGCTTTGGAAGGAAAACTGCAAGATAAAAGTGTCAAAGCATAGATGCTTGCAGAGAGATAGAGTGAGTGTGCCTTCTGTCTCTTTGAAGGGACATGTGAAAGAAGAACAACAGATCCACAGTCCTCAGGTGGGAGAAGCATGGAAGAGTATTCACCCCAAAATGAATATACTCACGCCATCTCAAAGCTTCTGAGTATGATATGATGCTTTGCAGGATAAAGGATTTGCCATGTTTGGTGCATAGATGTGCACAGTTGGGGAGGCGCTTGCCAGAATATCAAAAGCACACTCTTTAGAAGTGTCCTTACAGCCGAAATGTCAGGCACTCTTTTGGGATTATGAGGTCTAGAAAAACCACCACAAGACACCTTATAACATGTCCTGCACCGGGGCAAAGAAATCATGGGCAGACCATCTCCCAAGAATCCTAACACAGGTTCCTTGTTTCCCCTCTCAATACCATAACCACAGTAGGCCTGTGTGCGAGGTTCCCTTTTGGCTGGTAATAGAAAGTGCCTGAAACCTGAACCCCAAGTCCTCCACTCCCCCCTTTGCCCCTAGCCTTTCGTGGTACCCCCGCTCGAAAGAAAGGGCGCAATAAACAAGAAAGTACATAGCACTCCAGAAAAACACATGCTGCATCATTCTGCTCCTCCTAGCACCCCTGTAATAATGCACCCCAACACCCCTTTTGACACTGCACCCCCAAATTTACTCCCCCCCTTCCCCTTTACTACCAGCACACTGGAGCTTGGGGGGGCGGAGGCATAAAAATGATGGGGTCCGTCACCAAAACCCCCCTCCTTTGTAATCACCCCGTTTGTGGGTGGGGCACTCTGCTTGTTTGCCAGCATGGGCTGCGCTATGCTTCCTCTCCTGCACCCCCTCTTGCGCACTGGCCTAGACTCCTCCTACACCCCTTCTTCTCCTGAATCACTGCCACACCACCCCCTCTTGCTCTCTCCCCCTGCTCCATCTACTTCCCCCTTTCTCCTCTAACTCCCACAACCTACCTCTGCTATCCCCCTACTCCCCCTCTTTCACCCTTCCCTTCTTACTCTTCTCCTCCACCACCCCTGCTATCCTCCTAGGCTCCGCCTACTCCCCCTCTATCTGCACCTCTCTTAGCCTGCTCTTCTTGCTCCGCCCTCCACCTCATGTGCTCCCTCTATTCCCGCCCTCTGACACAGCCTGCACCTATCCTTGCTCTCTCTGCACATACACACTTACCAACCACTTTGCAATCCACCATTCACAAGTCCAGCCATGCTCTATACACAGACAGACAGACAGACAGACAGATGTACTACTTACCAATTTACCAGCCATCTCCGACTTACCTCTTCTTTGCCGCCATCAGTCACCTGGTGCCGAGCCCGGGATTCGAACCCTGGTTGTCTGGGTGGAAGTCAGGAACTTAACCACTGGACCACACTGGCTTCCATGTCTTTAGCTCGTCAAAACTTCCCTATATCATGGATATGAAGTGTCTTGTGCAGCGGAAGCCATAAGCAATGACATCAAAACCTTTATGTTGCTGATAGGTTCTGTGGCACAGTCAAAACCCATCCAGGAGCTATGGCTCAGTGGCAAGGTCTAGTGCCTCTGGTGCAGTATGCTATCCTTATATAGGGGTTCGAATCCAGCCAGAGCCTCCAAAGTACTTTTAGGTGGAAAAAAATAAGTCATTTGATTTTTTTTATTTCGAAAGATTATTTTTACTTTAACAATTTCAGGAATAATGTAAGTATTTTTGTTTGCATTGTTAGCCCACATTTAGAAATCTTGCCCCCTCCACCCCACCTTCCCTCTCCCTCCTTTTGCTCAAGTAGCTACAATAGGAGCAAAGCCTTATCTTCATTAATCAATGTATTGGTTTTTTCCTCAAATTGGTGTTTTGGAGAAGAGAAATAAGGCCCAAAGAGGGGCAAAACTAAGCTGTATTGTGTGAGGTGGGTGCCATCCGTTTGCTTTGCTGTGCTGTGCTGTGCTGTGCTGTGCTGTGCTGTGCAGCCAGGCCAGGGCTTTGGGACTGGGATTTTAAACACCCCATTCATAGTCTGCAGCTTTTACCATAAGCCCACGAACGCCCAAGTTCTGTATAGAGGATTACTGCAGGTAATTCTGGACCCTGCTAAATGAGGGTGGGGTCCTTATATGTAGGCCTTTGAGTGGAAAACCCCTTAGCCTAAGACAGTTTGGCAACTTTGGAAATCTGCTGAAGCCCATTTTTTGAAGGCCGTATCACAACATCACAGAGGAAGCTCAGCAAAGTAATCATGGGAGAACATTATTTGCATAGGACAGCCTCTTTTTCAATCCTATTATTATTCTGCAGTTGCCATGTAGCATTACTAGAGGGCAGCAGTTTGAAGATAAATCTACAGAGAGACTTTAAATCTGTTTGCTGAACTACTTCTTGTTCTTGTTGTTTTTTTATCAGCCTATAGAGTGGCGGACTGGAATGACAAGAGTGAATGAGCATTGAGGAATGGTTGGCCTGTATTTGTGGTGAAGGGGGTGCGGGCTTTGGAAGGAAAACTGCAAGATAAAAGTGTCAAAGCATAGATGCTTGTAGAGAGATAGAGTGAGTGTGCCTTCTGTCTCTTTGAAGGGACATGTGAAAGAAGAACAACAGATCCACAGTCCTCAGGTGGGAGAAGCATGGAAGAGTATTCACCCCAAAATGAATATACTCACGCCATCTCAAAGCTTCTGGGTATGATATGATGCTTTGCAGGATGAAGGATTTGCCATGTTTGGTGCATAGATGTGCACAGTTGGGGAGGCGCTTGCCAGAATATCAAAAGCACACTCTTTAGAAGTGTCCTTACAGCCGAAATGTCAGGCACTCTTTTGGGATTATGAGGTCTAGAAAAACCACCACAAGACACCTTATAACATGTCCTGCACCGGGGCAAAGAAATCATGGGCAGACCATCTCCCAAGAATCCTAACACAGGTTACTTGTTTCCCCTCTCAATACCATAACCACAGTAGGCCTGTGTGCGAGGTTCCCTTTTGGCTGGTAATAGAAAGTGCCTGAAACCTGAACCCCAAGTCCTCCACTCCCCCCTTTGCCCCTAGCCTTTCGTGGTACCCCCGCTCGAAAGAAAGGGCGCAATAAACAAGAAAGTACATAGCACTCACGAAAAAACACATGCTGCATCATTCTGCGCCTCCTAGCACCCCTGTAATAATGCACCCCAACACCCCTTTTGACACTGCACCCCCAAATTTACTCCCCCCTTCCCCTTTACTACCACCACACTGGAGCTTGGGGGGGCGGTGGCATAAAAATGATGGGGTCCGTCACCAAAACCCCCCTCCTTTGTAATCACCCCGTTTGTGGGTGGGGCACTCTGCTTGTTTGCCAGCATGGGCTGCGCTGCCCTATGCTTCCTCTCCTGCACCCCCTCTTGCGCACTGGCCTAGACTCCTCCTACACCCCTTCTTCTCCTGAATCACTGCCACACCACCCCCTCTTGCTCTCTCCCCCTGCTCCATCTACGTCCCCCTTTCTCCTCTAACTCCCACCACCTACCTCTGCTATCCCCCTACTCCCCCTCTCTCACCCTTCCCTTGTTACTCTTCTCCTCAACCACCCCTGCTATCCTCCTAGGCTCTGCCTACTCCCCCTCTATCTGAACCTCTCTTAGCCTGCTCTTCTTGCTCCGCCCTCCACCTCATGTGCTCCCTCTATTCCCGCCCTCTGACACAGCCTGCACCTATCCTTGCTCTCTCCGCACATACACACTTACCAACCACTTTGAAATCCACCATTCACAAGTCCAGCCATGCTCTATACACAGACAGACAGACAGATGTACTACTTACCAATTTTCCAGCCATCTCCGACTTACCTCTTCTTTGCCGCCATCAGTCACCTGGTGCCGAGCCCGGGATTCGAACCCTGGTTGTCTGGGTGGAAGTCAGGAACTTACCCACTGGACCACACTGGCTTCCATGTCTTTAGCTTGTCAAAACTTCCCTATATCATGGATATGAAGTGTCCTGTGCAGTGGAAGCCATAAGCAATGACATCACAACCTTTATGTTGCTGATAGGTTCTGTGGCACAGACAAAACCCATCCAGGAGCTATGGCTCAGTGGCAAGGTCTAGTGCCTCTGGTGCAGTAGGCTATCCTTATATAGGGGTTCGAATCCAGCCAGCGCCTCCAAAGTACTTTTAGGTGGAAAAAAATAAGTCATTAGATTTTTTTTATTTCGAAAGGTTATTTTTACTTTAACAATTTCAGGAATAATGAAAGTATTTTTGTTTGCATTGTTAGCCCACATTTAGAAATCTTGCCCCCTCCACCCCACCTTCCCTCTCCCTCCTTTTGCTCAAGTAGCTACAATAGGAGCAAAGCCTTATCTTCATTAATCAATGTATTGGTTTTTTCCTCAAATTGGTGTTTTGGAGAAGAGAAATAAGGCCCAAAGAGGGGCAAAACTAAGCTGTATTGTGTGAGGTGGGTGCCATCTGTTTGCTTTGCTGTGCTGTGCTGTGCTGTGCAGCCAGGCCAGGGCTTTGGGACTGGGATTTTAAACACCCCATTCATAGTCTGCAGCTTTTACCATAAGCCCACGAACGCCCAAGTTCTGTATAGAGGATTACTGCAGGTAATTCTGGACCCTGCTAAATGAGGGTGGGGTCCTTATATGTAGGCCTTTGAGTGGAAAACCCCTTAGCCTAAGACAGTTTGGCAACTTTGGAAATCTGCTGAAGCCCATGTTTTGAAGGCTGTATCACAACATCACAGAGGAAGCTCAGCAAAGTAATCATGGGAGAACATTATTTGCATAGGACAGCCCCTTTCTCAATCCTATTATTATGCTGCAGTTGCCATGTAGCATTACTAGAGGGCAGCAGTTTGAAGATAAATCTACAGAGAGACTTTAAATCTGTTTGCTGAACTACTTCTTGTTCTTGTTGTTTTTTTATCAGCCTATAGAGTGGCGGACTGGAATGACAAGAGTGAATGAGCATTGAGGAATGGTTGGCCTGTATTTGTGGTGAAGGGGGTGCGGGCTTTGGAAGGAAAACTGCAAGATAAAAGTGTCAAAGCATAGATGCTTGCAGAGAGATAGAGTGAGTGTGCCTTCTGTCTCTTTGAAGGGACATGTGAAAGAAGAACAACAGATCCACAGTCCTCAGGTGGGAGAAGCATGGAAGAGTATTCACCCCAAAATGAATATACTCACGCCATCTCAAAGCTTCTGAGTATGATATGATGCTTTGCAGGATGAAGGATTTGCCATGTTTGGTGCATAGATGTGCACAGTTGGGGATGCGCTTGCCAGAATATCAAAAGCACACTCTTTAGAAGTGTCCTTACAGCCGAAATGTCAGGCACTCTTTTGGGATTATGAGGTCTAGAAAAACCACCACAAGACACCTTATAACATGTCCTGCACCGGGGCAAAGAAATCATGGGCAGACCATCTCCCAAGAATCCTAACACAGGTTCCTTGTTTCCCCTCTCAATACCATAACCACAGTAGGCCTGTGTGCGAGGTTCCCTTTTGGCTGGTAATTTAAAGTGCCTGAAACCTGAACCCCAAGTCCTCCACTCCCCCCTTTGCCCCTAGCCATTCGTGGTACCCCCGCTCGAAAGAAAGGGCGCAATAAACAAGAAAGTACATAGCACTCCCGAAAAAACACATGCTGCATCATTCTGCGCCTCCTAGCACCCCTGTAATAATGCACCCCAACACCCCTTTTGACACTGCACCCCCAAATTTACTCCCCCCTTCCCCTTTACTACCACCACACTGGAGCTTGGGGGGGGGGTGGCATAAAAATGATGGGGTCCATCACCAAAACCCCCCTCCTTTGTAATCACCCCGTTTGTGGGTGGGGCACTCTGCTTGTTTGCCAGCATGGGCTGCGCTGCCCTATGCTTCCTCTCCTGCACCCCCTCTTGCGCACTGACCTAGACTCCTCCTACACCCCTTCTTCTCCTGAATCACTGCCACACCACCCCCTCTTGCTCTCTCCCCCTGCTCCATCTACGTCCCCCTTTCTCCTCTAAATCCCACCCCCTACCTCTGCTATCCCCCTCTCTCACCCTTCCCTTCTTACTCTTCTCCTCAACCACCCCTGCTATCCTCCTAGGCTCCGCCTACTCCCCCTCTATCTGCACCTCTCTTAGCCTGCTCTTCTTGCTCCGCCCTCCACCTCATGTGCTCCCTCTATTCCCGCCCTCTGACACAGCCTGCACCTATCCTTGCTCTCTCTGCACATACACACTTACCAACCACTTTGCAATCCACCATTCACAAGTCCAGCCATGCTCTATACACAGACAGATGTACTACTTACCAATTTACCAGCCATCTCCGACTTACCTCTTCTTTGCCGCCATCAGTCACCTGGTGCCGAGCCCGGGATTCGAACTCTGGTTGTCTGGGTGGAAGTCAGGAACTTACCCTTTGGACCACACTGGCTTCCATGTCTTTAGCTTGTCAAAACTTCCCTATATTATGGATATGAAGTGTCCTGTGCAGTGGAAGCCATAAGCAATGACATCACAACCTTTATGTTGCTGATAGGTTCTGTGGCACAGTTAAAACCCATCCAGGAGCTATGGCTCAGTGGCAAGGTCTAGTGCTTCTGGTGCAGTAGGCTATCCCTATATAGGGGTTCGAATCCAGCCAGCGCCTCCAAAGTACTTTTAGGTGGAAAAAAATAAGTCATTTGATTTTTTTTATTTCGAAAGGTTATTTTTACTTTAACAATTTCAGGAATAATGTAAGTATTTTTGTTTGCATTGTTAGCCCACATTTAGAAATCTTGCCCCCTCCACCCCACCTTCCCTCTCCCTCCTTTTGCTCAAGTAGCTACAATAGGAGCAAAGCCTTATCTTCATTAATCAATGTATTGTTTTTTTCCTCAAATTGGTGTTTTGGAGAAGAGACATAAGGCCCAAAGAAGGGCAAAACTAAGCTGTATTGTGTGAGGTGGGTGCCATCCGTTTGCTTTGCTGTGCTGTGCTGTGCAGCCAGGCCAGGGCTTTGGGACTGGGATTTTAAACACCCCATTCATAGTCTGCAGCTTTTACCATAAGCCCACGAACGCCCAAGTTCTGTATAGAGGATTACTGCAGGTAATTCTGGACCCTGCTAAATGAGGGTGGGGTCCTTATATGTAGGCCTTTGAGTGGAAAACCCCTTAGCCTAAGACAGTTTGGCAACTTTGGAAATCTGCTGAAGCCCATGTTTTGAAGGCCGTATCACAACATCACAGAGGAAGCTCAGCAAAGTAATCATGGGAGAACATTATTTGCATAGGACAGCCCCTTTCTGAATCCTATTATTATGCTGCAGTTGCCATGTAGCATTACTAGAGGGCAGCAGTTTGAAGATAAATCTACAGAGAGACTTTAAATCTGTTTGCTGCACTACTTCTTGTTCTTGTTGTTTTTTTATCAGCCTATAGAGTGGCGGACTGGAATGACAAGAGTGAATGAGCATTGAGGAATGGTTGGCCTGTATTCTGCAAGATAAAAGTGTCAAAGCATAGATGCTTGCAGAGAGATAGAGTGAGTGTGCCTTCTGTCTCTTTGAAGGGACATGTGAAAGAAGAACAACAGATCCACAGTCCTCAGGTGGGAGAAGCATGGAAGAGTATTCACCCCAAAATTAATATACTCACGCCATCTCAAAGCTTCTGAGTATGATATGATGCTTTGCAGGATGAAGGATTTGCCATGTTTGGTGCATAGATGTGCACAGTTGGGGATGCGCTTGCCAGAATATCAAAAGCACACTCTTTAGAAGTGTCCTTACAGCCGAAATGTCAGGCACTCTTTTGGGATTATGAGGTCTAGAAAAACCACCACAAGACACCTTATAACATGTCCTGCACCGGGGCAAAGAAATCATGGGCAGACCATCTCCCAAGAATCCTAACACAGGTTCCTTGTTTCCCCTCTCAATACCATAACCACAGTAGGCCTGTGTGCGAGGTTCCCTTTTGGCTGGTAATAGAAAGTGCCTGAAACCTGAACCCCAAGTCCTCCACTCCCCCCTTTGCCCCTAGCCTTTCGTGGTACCCCCGCTAGAAAGAAAGGGCGCAATAAACAAGAAAGTACATAGCACTCCCGAAAAAACACATGCTGCATCATTCTGCGCCTCCTAGTACCCCTGCAATAATGCACCCCAACACCGCTTTTGACACTGCACCCCCAAATTTACTCCCCCCCTTCCCCTTTACTACCACCACACTGGAGCTTGGGGGGGGGGGTGGCATAAAAATGATGGGGTCCGTCACCAAAACCCCCCTCCTTTGTAATCACCCCGTTTGTGGGTGGGGCACTCTGCTTGTTTGCCAGCATGGGCTGCGCTGCCCTATGCTTTCTCTCCTGCACCCCCTCTTGCGCACTGGCCTAGACTCCTCCTACACCCCTTCTTCTCCTGAATCACTGCCACACCACCCCCTCTTGCTCTCTCCCCCTGCTCCATCTACGTCCCCCTTTCTCCTCTAACTCCCACCACCTACCTCTGCTATCCCCCTACTCCCCCTCTCTCACCCTTCCCACTCAACCACCCCTGCTATCCTCCTAGGCTCCGCCTACTCCCCCTCTATCTGCACCTCTCTTAGCCTGCTCTTCTTGCTCCGCCCTCCACCTCATGTGCTCCCTCTATTCCCGCCCTCTGACACAGCCTGCACCTATCCTTGCTCTCTCTGCACATACACACTTACCAACCACTTTGCAATCCACCATTCACAAGTCCAGCCATGCTCTATACACAGACAGACAAACAGATGTACTACTTACCAATTTACCAGCCATCTCCGACTTACCTCTTCTTTGCCGCCATCAGTCACCTGGTGCCGAGCCCGGGATTCGAACCCTGGTTGTCTGGGTGGAAGTCAGGAACTTACCCACTGGACCACACTGGCTTCCATGTCTTTAGCTTGTCAAAAATTCCCTATATCATGGATATGAAGTGTCCTGTGCAGTGGAAGCCATAAGCAATGACATCACAACCTTTATGTTGCTGATAGGTTCTGTGGCACAGTCAAAACCCATCCAGGAGCTATGGCTCAGTGGCAAGGTGTAGTGCCTCTGGTGCAGTAGGCTATCCCTATATAGGGGTTCGAATCCAGCCAGCGCCTCCAAAGTACTTTTAGGTGGAAAAAAATAAGTCATTTGATTTTTTTTTATTTCGAAAGGTTATATTTACTTTAACAATTTCATGAATAATGTTAGTATTTTTGTTTGCATTGTTAGCCCACATTTAGAAATCTTGCCCCCTCCACCCCACCTTCCCTCTCCCTCCTTTTGCTCAAGTAGCTACAATAGGAGCAAAGCCTTATCTTCATTAATCAATGTATTGTTTTTTTCCTCAAATTGGTGTTTTGGAGAAGAGAAATAAGGCCCAAAGAGGGGCAAAACTAAGCTGTATTGGGTGAGGTGGGTGCCATCCGTTTGCTTTGCTGTGCTGTGCTGTGCTGTGCTGTGCAGCCAGGCCAGGGCTTTGGGACTGGGATTTTAAACACCCCATTCATAGTCTGCAGCTTTTACCATAAGCCCACGAACGCCCAAGTTCTGTATAGAGGATTACTGCAGGTAATTCTGGACCCTGCTAAATGAGGGTGGGGTCCTTATATCTAGGCCTTTGAGTGGAAAACCCCTTAGCCTAAGACAGTTTGGCAACTTTGGAAATCTGCTGAAGCCCATGTTTTGAAGGCCGTATCACAACATCACAGAGGAAGCTCAGCAAAGTAATCATGGGAGAACATTATTTGCATAGGACAGCCCCTTTCTCAATCCTATTATTATGCTGCAGTTGCCATGTAGCATTACTAGAGGGCAGCAGTTTGAAGATAAATCTACAGAGAGACTTTAAATCTGTTTGCTGAACTACTTCTTGTTCTTGTTGTTTTTTTATCAGCCTATAGAGTGGCGGACTGGAATGACAAGAGTGAATGAGCATTGAGGAATGGTTGGCCTGTATTTGTGGTGAAGGGGGTGCGGGCTTTGGAAGGAAAACTGCAAGATAAAAGTGTCAAAGCATAGATGCTAGCAGAGAGATAGAGTGAGTGTGCCTTCTGTCTCTTTGAAGGGACATGTGAAAGAAGAACAACAGATCCACAGTCCTCAGGTGGGAGAAGCATGGAAGAGTATTCACCCCAAAATGAATATACTCACGCCATCTCAAAGCTTCTGAGTATGATATGATGCTTTGCAGGATGAAGGATTTGCCATGTTTGGTGCATAGATGTGCACAGTTGGGGAGGCGCTTGCCAGAATATCAAAAGCACACTCTTTAGAAGTGTCCTTACAGCCGAAATGTCAGGCACTCTTTTGGGATTATGAGGTCTAGAAAAACCACCACAAGACACCTTATAACATGTCCTGCACCGGGGCAAAGAAATCATGGGCAGACCATCTCCCAAGAATCCTAACACAGGTTCCTTGTTTCCCCTCTCAATACCATAACCACAGTAGGCCTGTGTGCGAGGTTCTCTTTTGGCTGGTAATAGAAAGTGCCTGAAACCTGAACCCCAAGTCTTCCACTCCCCCCTTTGCCCCTAGCCTTTCGTGGTACCCCCGCTCGAAAGAAAGGGCGCAATAAACAAGAAAGTACATAGCACTCCCGAAAAAACACATGCTGCATCATTCTGCGCCTCCTAGCACCCCTGTAATAATGCACCCCAACACCCCTTTTGACACTGCACCCCCAAATTTACTCCCCCCCTTCCCCTTTACTACCACCACACTGGAGCTTGGGGGGGGGGTGGCATAAAAATGATGGGGTCCGTCACCAAAACCCCCCTCCTTTGTAATCACCCCGTTTGTGGGTGGGGCACTCTGCTTGTTTGCCAGCATGGGCTGCGCTGCCCTATGCTTCCTCTCCTGCACCCCCTCTTGCGCACTGGCCTAGACTCCTCCTACACCCCTTCTTCTCCTGAATCACTTCCACACCACCCCATCTTGCTCTCTCCCCCTGCTCCATCTACGTCCCCCTTTCTCCTCTAACTCCCACCACCTACCTCTGCTATCCCCCTACTCCCCCTCTCTCACCCTTCCCTTCTTACTCTTCTCCTCAACCACCCCTGCTATCCTCCTCGGCTCCGCCTACTCCCCCTCTATCTGCTCCTCTCTTAGCCTGCTCTTCTTGCTCCGCCCTCCACCTCATGTGCTCCCTCTATTCCCGCCCTCTGACACAGCCTGCACCTATCCATGCTCTCTCTGCACATACACACTTACCAACCACTTTGCAATCCACCATTCACAAGTCCAGCCATGCTCTATACACAGACAGACAGACAGATGTACTACTTACCAATTTACCAGCCATCTCCGACTTACCTCTTCTTGGCCGCCATCAGTCACCTGGTGCCGAGCCCGGGATTCGAACCCTGGTTGTCTGGGTGGAAGTCAGGAACTTACCCACTGGACCACACTGGCTTCCATGTCTTTAGCTTGTCAAAACTTCCCTATATCATGGATATGAAGTGTCCTGTGCAGTGGAAGCCATAAGCAATGACATCACAACCTTTCTGTTGCTGATAGGTTCTGTGGCACAGTCAAAACCCATCCAGGAGCTATGGCTCAGTGGCAAGGTCTAGTGCCTCTGGTGCAGTAGGCTATCCCTATATAGGGGTTCGAATCCATCCAGCGCCTCCAAAGTACTTTTAGGTGGAAAAAAATAAGTCATTTGATTTTTTTTATTTCGAAAGGTTATTTTTACTTTAACAATTTCAGGAATAATGTAAGTATTTTTGTTTGCATTGTTAGCCCATATTTAGAAATCTTGCCCCCTCCACCCCACCTTCCCTCTCCCTCCTTTTGCTCAAGTAGCTACAATAGGAGCAAAGCCTTATCTTCATTAATCAATGTATTGGTTTTTTCCTCAAATTGGTGTTTTGGAGAAGAGAAATAAGGCCCAAAGAGGGGCAAAACTAAGCTGTATTGTGTGAGGTGGGTGCCATCCGTTTGCTTTGCTGTGCTGTGCTGTGCTGTGCAGCCAGGCCAGGGCTTTGGGACTGGGATTTTAAATACCCCATTCATAGTCTGAAGCTTTTACCATAAGCCCACGAACGCCCAAGTTCTGTATAGAGGATTACTGCAGGTAATTCTGGACCCTGCTAAATGAGGGTGGGGTCCTTATATGTAGGCCTTTGAGTGGAAAACCCCTTAGCCTAAGACAGTTTGGCAACTTTGGAAATCTGCTGAAGCCCATGTTTTGAAGGCCGTATCACAACATCACAGAGGAAGCTCAGCAAAGTAATCATGGGAGAACATTATTTGCATAGGACAGCCCCTTTCTCAATCCTATTATTATGCTGCAGTTGCCATGTAGCATTACTAGAGGGCAGCAGTTTGAAGATAAATCTACAGAGAGACTTTAAATCTGTTTGCTGAACTACTTCTTGTTCTTGTTGTTTTTTTATCAGCCTATAGAGTGGCGGACTGGAATGACAAGAGTGAATGAGCATTGAGGAATGGTTGGCCTGTATTTGTGGTGAAGGGGGTGCAGGCTTTGGAAGGAAAACTGCAAGATAAAAGTGTCAAAGCATAGATGCTTGCAGAGAGATAGAGTGAGTGTGCCTTCTGTCTCTTTGAAGGGACATGTGAAAGAAGAACAACAGATCCACAGTCCTCAGGTGGGAGAAGCATGGAAGAGTATTCACCCCAAAATGAATATACTCACGCCATCTCAAAGCTTCTGAGTATGATATGATGCTTTGCAGGATGAAGGATTTGCCATGTTTGGTGCATAGATGTGCACAGTTGGGGAGGCGCTTGCCAGAATATCAAAAGCACACTCTTTAGAAGTGTCCTTACAGCCGAAATGTCAGGCACTCTTTTGGGATTATGAGGTCTAGAAAAACCACCACAAGACACCTTATAACATGTCCTGCACCGGGGCAAAGAAATCATGGGCAGACCATCTCCCAAGAATCCTAACACAGGTTCCTTGTTTCCCCTCTCAATACCATAACCACAGTAGGCCTGTGTGCGAGGTTCCCTTTTGGCTGGTAATAGAAAGTGCCTGAAACCTGAACCCCAAGTCCTCCACTCCCCCCTTTGCCCCTAGCCTTTCGTAGTACCCCAGCTTGAAAGAAAGGGCGCAATAAACAAGAAAGTACATAGCACTCCCGAAAAAACACATGCTGCATCATTCTGCGCCTCCTAGCACCCCTGTAATAATCCACCCCCAACACCCCTTTTGACACTGCACCCCCAAATTTACTCCCCCCCTTCCCCTTTACTACCACCACACTGGAGCTTGGGGGGGGGTGGCATAAAAATGATGTTGTCCGTCACCAAAACCCCCCTCCTTTGTAATCACCCCGTTTGTGGGTGGGGCACTCTGCTTGTTTGCCAGCATGGGCTGCGCTGCCCTAAGCTTCCTCTCCTGCACCCCCTCTTGCACACTGGCCTAGACTCCTCCTACACCCCTTCTTCTCCTGAATCACTGCCACACCACCCCCTCTTGCTCTCTCCCCCTGCTCCATCTACGTCCCCCTTTCTCCTCTAACTCCCACCACCTACCTCTGCTATCCCCCTACTCCCCCTCTCTCACCCTTCCCTTCTTACTCTTCTCCTCAACCACCCCTGCTATCCTCCTAGGCTCCGCCTACTCCCCCTCTATCTGCACCTCTCTTAGCCTGCTCTTCTTGCTCCACCCTCCACCTCATGTGCTCCCTCTATTCCCACCCTCTGACACAGCCTGCACCTATCCTTGCTCTCTCTGCACATACACACTTACCAACCACTTTGCAATCCACCATTCACAAGTCCAGCCATGCTCTATACACAGACAGACAGACAGACAGATGTACTACTTACCAATTCACCAGCCATCTCCGACTTACCTCTTCTTTGCCGCCATCAGTCACCTGGTGACGAGCCCGGGATTCGAACCCTGGTTGTCTGGGTGGAAGTCAGGAACTTACCCACTGGACCACACTGGCTTCGATGTTTTTAGCTTGTCAAAAATTCCCTATATCATGGATATGAAGTGTCCTGTGCAGTGGAAGCCATAAGCAATCACATCACAACCTTTCTGTTGCTGATAGGTTCTGTGGCACAGTCAAAACCCATCCAGGAGCTATGGCTCAGTGGCAAGGTCTAGTGCCTCTGGTGCAGTAGGCTATCCCTATATAGGGGTTCGAATCCAGCCAGCGCCTCCAAAGTACTTTTAGGTGGAAAAAAATAAGTCATTTGATTTTTTTTATTTCGAAAGGTTATTTTTACTTTAACAATTTCAGGAATAATGTAAGTATTTTTGTTTGCATTGTTAGCCCACATTTAGAAATCTTGCCCCCTCCACCCCACCTTCCCTCTCCCTCCTTTTGCTCAAGTAGCTACAATAGGAGCAAAGCCTTATCTTCATTAATCAATGTATTGTTTTTTTCCTCAAATTGGTGTTTTGGAGAAGAGAAATAAGGCCCAAAGAGGGGCAAAACTAAGCTGTATTGTGTGAGGTGGGTGCCATCCGTTTGCTTTGCTGTGCTGTGCTGTGCTGTGCTGTGCAGCCAGGCCAGGGCTTTGGGACTGGGATTTTAAACACCCCATTCATAGTCTGCAGCTTTTACCATAAGCCCACGAACGCCCAAGTTCTGTATAGAGGATTACTGCAGGTAATTCTGGACCCTGCTAAATGAGGGTGGGGTCCTTATATGTAGGCCTTTGAGTGGAAAACCCCTTAGCCTAAGACAGTTTGGCAACTTTGGAAATCTGCTGAAGCCCATGTTTTGAAGGCCGTATCACAACATCACAGAGGAAGCTCAGCAAAGTAATCATGGGAGAACATTATTTGCATAGGACAGCCCCTTTCTCAATCCTATTATTATGCTGCAGTTGCCATGTAGCATTACTAGAGGGCAGCAGTTTGAAGATAAATCTACAGAGAGACCTTAAATCTGTTTGCTGAACTACTTCTTGTTCTTGTTGTTTTTTTATCAGCCTATAGAGTGGCGGACTGGAATGACAAGAGTGAATGAGCATTGAGGAATGGTTGGCCTGTATTTGTGGTGAAGAGGGTGCGGGCTTTGGAAGGAAAACTGCAAGATAAAAGTGTCAAAGCATAGATGCTTGCAGAGAGATAGAGTGAGTGTGCCTTCTGTCTCTTTGAAGGGACATGTGAAAGAAGAACAACAGATCCACAGTCCTCAGGTGGGAGAAGCATGGAAGAGTATTCATCCCAAAATGAATATACTCACGCCATCTCAAAGCTTCTGAGTATGATATGATGCTTTGCAGGATGAAGGATTTGCCATGTTTGGTGCATAGATGTGCACAGTTGGGGAGGCGCTTGCCAGAATATCAAAAGCACACTCTTTAGAAGTGTCCTTACAGCCGAAATGTCAGGCACTCTTTTGGGATTATGAGGTCTAGAAAAACCACCACAAGACACCTTATAACATGTCCTGCACCGGGGCAAAGAAATCATGGGCAGACCATCTCCCAAGAATCCTAACACAGGTTCCTTGTTTCCCCTCTCAATACCATAACCACAGTAGGCCTGTGTGCGAGGTTCCCTTTTGGCTGGTAATAGAAAGTGCCTGAAACCTGAACCCCAAGTCCTCCACTCCCCCCTTTGCCCCTAGCCTTTCGTGGTACCCCAGCTTGAAAGAAAGGGCGCAATAAACAAGAAAGTACATAGCACTCCCGAAAAAACACATGCTGCATCATTCTGCGCCTCCTAGCACCCCTGTAATAATGCACCCCCAACACCCCTTTTGACACTGCACCCCCAAATTTACTCCCCCCCTTCCCCTTTACTACCACCACACTGGAGCTTGGGGGGGGGTGGCATAAAAATGATGTTGTCCGTCACCAAAACCCCCCTCCTTTGTAATCACCCCGTTTGTGGGTGGGGCACTCTGCTTGTTTGCCAGCATGGGCTGCGCTGCCCTATGCTTCCTCTCCTGCACCCCCTCTTGCACACTGGCCTAGACTCCTCCTACACCCCTTCTTCTCCTGAATCACTGCCACACCACCCCCTCTTGCTCTCTCCCCCTGCTCCATCTACGTCCCCCTTTCTCCTCTAACTCCCACCACCTACCTCTGCTATCCCCCTACTCCCCCTCTCTCACCCTTCCCTTGTTACTCTTCTCCTCAACCACCCCTGCTATCCTCCTAGGCTCCGCCTACTCCCCCTCTATCTGCACCTCTCTTAGCCTGCTCTTCTTGCTCCACCCTCCACCTCATGTTCTCCCTCTATTCCCACCCTCTGACACAGCCTGCACCTATCCTTGCTCTCTCTGCACATACACACTTACCAACCACTTTGCAATCCACCATTCACAAGTCCAGCCATGCTCTATACACAGACAGACAGACAGATGTACTACTTAACAATTCACCAGCCATCTCCGACTTACCTCTTCTTTGCCGCCATCAGTCACCTGGTGACGAGCCCGGGATTCGAACCCTGGTTGTCTGGGTGGAAGTCAGGAACTTACCCACTGGACCACACTGGCTTCGATGTTTTTAGCTTGTCAAAAATTCCCTATATCATGGATATGAAGTGTCCTGTGCAGTGGAAGCCATAAGCAATGACATCACAACCTTTCTGTTGCTGATAGGTTCTGTGGCACAGTCAAAACCCATCCAGGAGCTATGGCTCAGTGGCAAGGTCTAGTGCCTCTGGTGCAGTAGGCTATCCCTATATAGGGGTTCAAATCCAGCCAGCGCCTCCAAAGTACTTTTAGGTGGAAAAAAATAAGTCATTTGATTTTTTTTATTTCGAAAGGTTATTTTCACTTTAACAATTTCAGGAATAATGTAAGTATTTTTGTTTGCATTGTTAGCCCACATTTAGAAATCTTGCCCCCTCCACCCCACCTTCCCTCTCCCTCCTTTTGCTCAAGTAGCTACAATAGGAGCAAAGCCTTATCTTCATTAATCAATGTATTGTTTTTTTCCTCAAATTGGTGTTTTGGAGAAGAGAAATAAGGCCCAAAGAGGGGCAAAACTAAGCTGTATTGTGTGAGGTGGGTGCCATCCGTTTGCTTTGCTGTGCTGTGCTGTGCTGTGCTGTGCTGTGCAGCCAGGCCAGGGCTTTGGGACTGGGATTTTAAACACCCCATTCATAGTCTGCAGCTTTTACCATAAGCCCACGAACGCCCAAGTTCTGTATGGAGGATTACTGCAGGTAATTCTGGACCCTGCTAAATGAGGGTGGGGTCCTTATATGTAGGCCTTTGAGTGGAAAAACCCTTAGCCTAAGACAGTTTGGCAACTTTGGAAATCTGCTGAAGCCCATGTTTTGAAGGCCGTATCACAACATCACAGAGGAAGCTCAGCAAAGTAATCATGGGAGAACATTATTTGCATAGGACAGCCCCTTTCTCAATCCTATTATTATGCTGCAGTTGCCATGTAGCATTACTAGAGGGCAGCAGTTTGAAGATAAATCTACAGAGAGACTTTAAATCTGTTTGCTGAACTACTTCTTGTTCTTGTTGTTTTTTTATCAGCCTATAGAGTGGCGGACTGGAATGACAAGAGTGAATGAGCATTGAGGAATGGTTGGCCTGTATTTGTGGTGAAGGGGGTGCGGGCTTTGGAAGGAAAACTGCAAGATAAAAGTGTCAAAGCATAGATGCTTGCAGAGAGATAGAGTGAGTGTGCCTTCTGTCTCTTTGAAGGGACATGTGAAAGAAGAACAACAGATCCACAGTCCTCAGGTGGGAGAAGCATGGAAGAGTATTCACCCCAAAATGAATATACTCACGCCATCTCAAAGCTTCTGAGTATCATATGATGCTTTGCAGGATGAAGGATTTGCCATGTTTGGTGCATAGATGTGCACAGTTGGGGAGGCGCTTGCCAGAATATCAAAAGCACACTCTTTAGAAGTGTCCTTACAGCCGAAATGTCAGGCACTCTTTTGGGATTATGAGGTCTAGAAAAACCACCACAAGACACCTTATAACATGTCCTGCACCGGGGCAAAGAAATCATGGGCAGACCATCTCCCAAGAATCCTAACACAGGTTCCTTGTTTCCCCTCTCAATACCATAACCACAGTAGGCCTGTGTGCGAGGTTCCCTTTTGGCTGGTAATAGAAAGTGCCTGAAACCTGAACCCCAAGTCCTCCACTCCCCCCTTTGCCCCTAGCCTTTCGTGGTACCCCAGCTCGAAAGAAAGGGCGCAATAAACAAGAAAGTACATAGCACTCCCGAAAAAACACATGCTGCATCATTCTGCGCCTCCTAGCACCCCTGTAATAATGCACCCCCAACACCCCTTTTGACACTGCACCCCCAAATTTACTCCCCCCCTTCCCCTTTACTACCACCACACTGGAGCTTGGGGGGGGGTGGCATAAAAAAGATGTTGTCCGTCACCAAAACCCCCCCTCCTTTGTAATCACCCCGTTTGTGGGTGGGGCACTCTGCTTGTTTGCCAGCATGGGCTGCGCTGCCCTATGCTTCCTCTCCTGCACCCCCTCTTGCACACTGGCCTAGACTCCTCCTACACCCCTTCTTCTCCTGAATCACTGCCACACCACCCCTCTTGCTCTCTCCCCCATCTTCGTCCCCCTTTCTCCTCTAACTCCCCCCACCTACCTCTGCTATGCCCCTACTCCCCCTCTCTTTCTTACTCTTCTCCTCAACCACCCCTGCTATCCTCCTAGGCTCCGCCTACTCCCCCTCTATCTGCAGATCTCTTAGCCTGCTCTTCTTGCTCCGCCCTCCACCTCATGTGCTCCCTCTGTTCCCGCCCTCTGACACAGCCTGCACCTATCCTTGCTCTCTCTGCACATACACACTTACCAACCACTTTGCAACCCACCATTCACAAGTCCAGCCATGCTCTATACACAGACAGACGTACTACATACCAATTTACCAGCCATCTCCGACTTACCTCTTCTTTGCCGCCATCAGTCACCTGGTGCCGAGCCCGGGATTCGAACCCTGGTTGTCTGGGTGGAAGTCAGGAACTTACCCACTGGACCACACTAGCTTCCATGTCTTTAGCTTGTCAAACCTTCCCTATATCATGGATATGAAGTGTCCTGTGCAGTGGAAGCCATAAGCAATGACATCACAACCTTTATGTTGCTGATAGGTTCTGTGGCACAGTCAAAACCCATCCAGGAGCTATGGCTCAGTGGCAAGGTCTAGTGCCTCTGGTGCAGTAGGCTATCCCTATATAGGGGTTCGAATCCAGCCAGCGCCTCCAAAGTACTTTTAGGTGGAAAAAAATAAGTCATTTGATTTTTTTTATTTCGAAAGGTTATTTTTACTTTAACAATTTCAGGAATAATGTAAGTATTTTTGTTTGCATTGTTAGCCCACATTTAGAAATCTTGCCCCCTCCACCCCACCTTCCCTCTCCCTCCTTTTGCTCAAGTAGCTACAATAGGAGCAAAGCCTTATCTTCATTAATCAATGTATTGGTTTTTTCCTCAAATTGGTGTTTTGGAGAAGAGAAATAAGGCCCAAAGAGGGGCAAAACTAAGCTGTATTGTGTGAGGTGGGTGCCATCCGTTTGCTTTGCTGTGCTGTGCTGTGCAGCCAGGCCAGGGATTTGGGACTGGGATTTTAAACACCCCATTCATAGTCTGAAGCTTTTACCATAAGCCCACGAACGCCCAAGTTCTGTATAGAGGATTACTGCAGGTAATTCTGGACCCTGCTAAATGAGGGTGGGGTCCTTATATGTAGGCCTTTGAGTGGAAAAACCCTTAGCCTAAGACAGTTTGGCAACTTTGGAAATCTGCTGAAGCCCATGTTTTGAAGGCCGTATCACAACATCACAGAGGAAGCTCAGCAAAGTAATCATGGGAGAACATTATTTGCATAGGACAGCCCCTTTCTCAATCCTATTATTATGCTGCAGTTGCCATGTAGCATTACTAGAGGGCAGCAGTTTGAAGATAAATCTACAGAGAGACTTTAAATCTGTTTGCTGAACTACTTCTTGTTCTTGTTGTTTTTTTATCAGCCTATAGAGTGGCGGACTGGAATGACAAGAGTGAATGAGCATTGAGGAATGGTTGGCCTGTATTTGTGGTGAAGGGGGTGCGGGCTTTGGAAGGAAAACTGCAAGATAAAAGTGTCAAAGCATAGATGCTTGCAGAGAGATAGAGTGAGTGTGCCTTCTGTCTCTTTGAAGGGACATGTGAAAGAAGAACAACAGATCCACAGTCCTCAGGTGGGAGAAGCATGGAAGAGTATTCACCCCAAAATGAATATACTCACGCCATCTCAAAGCTTCTGAGTATGATATGATGCTTTTCAGGATGGAGGATTTGCCATGTTTGGTGCATAGATGTGCACAGTTGGGGAGGCGCTTGCCAGAATATCAAAAGCACACTCTTTAGAAGTGTCCTTACAGCCGAAATGTCAGGCACTCTTTTGGGATTATGTGGTATAGAAAAACCACCACACACAAGACACCTTATAACATGTCCTGCACCGGGGCAATGAAATCATGGGCAGACCATCTCCCAAGAATCCTAACACAGGTTCCTTGTTTCCCCTCTCAATACCATAACCACAGTAGGCCTGTGTGCGAGGTTCCCTTTTGGCTGGTAATAGAAAGTGCCTGAAACCTGAACCCCAAGTCCTCCACTCCCCCCTTTGCCCCTAGCCTTTCGTGGTACCCCCACTCGAAAGAAAGGGCGCAATAAACAAGAAAGTACATAGCACTCCCGAAAAAACACATGCTGCATCATTCTGCGCCTCCTAGCACCCCTGTAATAATGCACCCCAACACCCCTTTTGACACTGCACCCCCAAATTTACTCCCCCCCTTCCCCTTTACTACCACCACACTGGAGATTGGGGGGGGTGGCATAAAAATGATGGGGTCCGTCACAAAACCCCCCTCCTTTGTAATCACCCCGTTTGTGGGTGGGGCACTCTGCTTGTTTGCCAGCATGGGCTGCGCTGCCCTATGCTTCCTCTCCTGCACCCCCTCTTGCACACTGGCCTAGACTCCTCCTACACCCCTTCTTCTCCTGAATCACTGCCACACCACCCCTCTTGCTCTCTCCCCCATCTTCGTCCCCCTTTCTCCTCTAACTCCCCCCACCTACCTCTGCTATGCCCCTACTCCCCCTCCCCACTCTTCTCCTCAACCACCCCTGCTATCCTCCTAGGCTCCGCCTACTCCCCCTCTATCTGCAGATCTCTTAGCCTGCTCTTCTCGCTCCGCCCTCCAACTCATGTGCTCCCTCTATTCCCGCCCTCTGACACAGCCTGCACCTAGCCTTGCTCTCTCTGCACATACACACTTACCAAGCACTTTGCAATCCACCATTCGCAAGTCCAGCCATGCTCTATACACAGACAGACGTACTACTTACCAATTTACCAGCCATCTCCGACTTACCTCTTCTTTGCCGCCATCAGTCACCTGGTGCCGAGCCCGGGATTCGAACCCTGGTTGTCTGGGTGGAAGTCAGGAACTTACCCACTGGACCACACTGGCTTCCATGTCTTTAGCTTGTCAAAACTTCCCTATATCATGGATATAAAGTGTCCTGTGCAGTGGATGCCATAAGCAATGACATCACAACCTTTATGTTGCTGATAGGTTCTGTGGCACAGTCAAAACCCATCCAGGAGCTATGGCTCAGTGGCAAGGTCTAGTGCCTCTGGTGCAGTAGGCTATCCCTATATTGGGGTTCGAATCCAGCCAGCGCCTCCAAAGTACTTTTAGGTGGAAAAAAATAAGTCATTTGATTTTTTTTATTTCGAAAGGTTATTTTTACTTTAACAATTGCAGGAATAATGTAAGTATTTTTGTTTGCATTGTTAGCCCACATTTAGAAATCTTGCCCCCTCCACCCCACCTTCCCTCTCCCTCCTTTTGCTCAAGTAGCTACAATAGGAGCAAAGCCTTATCTTCATTAATCAATGTATTGGTTTTTTCCTCAAATTGGTGTTTTGGAGAAGAGAAATAAGGCCCAAAGAGGGGCAAAACTAAGCTGTACTGTGTGAGGTGGGTGCCATCCGTATGCTTTGCTTTGCTGTGCTGTGCTGTGCTGTGCTGTGCAGCCAGGCCAGGGCTTTGGGACTGGGATTTTAAACACCCCATTCATAGTCTGCAGCTTTTACCATAAGCCCACGAACGCCCAAGTTCTGTATAGAGGATTACTGCAGGTAATTCTGGACCCTGCTAAATGAGGGTGGGGTCCTTATATGTAGGCCTTTGAGTGGAAAGCCCCTTAGCCTAAGACAGTTTGGCAACTTTGGAAATCTGCTGAAGCCCATGTTTTGAAGGCCGTATCACAACATCACAGAGGAAGCTCAGCAAAGTAATCATGGGAGAACATTATTTGCATAGGACAGCCCCTTTCTCAATCCTATTATTATGCTGCAGTTGCCATGTAGCATTACTAGAGGGCAGCAGTTTGAAGATAAATCTACAGAGAGACTTTAAATCTGTTTGCTGAACTACTTCTTGTTCTTGTTGTTTTTTTATCAGCCTATAGAGTGGCGGACTGGAATGACAAGAGTGAATGAGCATTGAGGAATGGTTGGCCTGTATTTGTGGTGAAGGGGGTGCGGGCTTTGGAAGGAAAACTGCAAGATAAAAGTGTCAAAGCATAGATGCTTGCAGAGAGATAGAGTGAGTGTGCCTTCTGTCTCTTTGAAGGGGCATGTGAAAGAAGAACAACAGATCCAAAGTCCTCAGGTGGGAGAAGCATGGAAGAGTATTCACCCCAAAATGAATATACTCACGCCATCTCAAAGCTTCTGAGTATGATATGATGCTTTGCAGGATGAAGGATTTGCCATGTTTGGTGCATAGATGTGCACAGTTGGGGAGGCGCTTGCCAGAATATCAAAAGCACACTCTTTAGAAGTGACCTTACAGCCGAAATGTCAGGCACTCTTTTGGGATTATGAGGTCTAGAAAAACCACCACAAGACACCTTATAACATGTCCTGCACCGCGGCAAAGAAATCATGGGCAGACCATCTCCCAAGAATCCTAACACAGGTTCCTTGTTTCCCCTCTCAATACCATAACCACAGTAGGCCTGTGTGCGAGGTTCCCTTTTGGCTGGTAATAGAAAGTGCCTGAAACCTGAACCCCAAGTCCTCCACTCCCCCCTTTGCCCCTAGCCTTTCGTGGTACCCCCGCTCGAAAGAAAGGGCGCAATAAACAAGAAAGTACATAGCACTCCCGAAAAAACACATGCTGCATCATTCTGCGCCTCCTAGCACCCCTGTAATAATGCACCCCAACACCCCTTTTGACACTGCACCCCCAAATTTACTCCCCCCCTTCCCCTTTACTACCACCACACTGGAGCTTGGGGGGGGGTGGCATAAAAATGATGGGGTCCGTCACCAAAACCCCCCTCCTTTGTAATCACCCCGTTTGTGGGTGGGGCACTCTGCTTGTTTGCCAGCATTGGCTGCAATGCCCTATGCTTCCTCTCCTGCACCCCCTCTTGCGCACTGGCCTAGACTCCTCCTACACCCCTTCTTCTCCTGAATCACTGCCACACCACCCCCTCTTGCTCTCTCCCCCTGCTCCATCTACGTCCCCCTTTCTCCTCTGCTATCCCCCTACTCCCCCTCTCTGACCCTTCCCTTCAACCACCCCTGCTATCCTCCTAGGCTCCGCCTACTCCCCCTCTATCTGCACCTCTCTTAGCCTGCTCTTCTTGCTCCGCCCTCCACCTCATGTGCTCCCTCTATTCCCGCCCTCTGACACAGCCTGCACCTATCCTTGCTCTCTCTGCACATACACACTTACCAACCACTTTGCAATCCACCATTCACAAGTCCAGCCATGCTCTATACACAGACAGACAGATGTACTACTTACCAATTTACCAGCCATCTCCGACTTACCTCTTCTTTGCCGCCATCAGACACCTGGTGCCGAGCCCGGGATTCGAACCCTGGTTGTCTGGGTGGAAGTCAGGAACTTACCCACTGGACCACACTGGCTTCCATGTCTTTAGCTTGACAAAACGTCCCTATATCATGGATATGAAGTGTCCTGTGCAGTGGAAGCCATAAGCAATGACATCACAACCTTTATGTTGCTGATAGGTTCTGTGGCACAGTCAAAACCCATCCAGGAGCTATGGCTCAGTGGCAAGGTCTAGTGCCTCTGGTTCAGTAGGCTATCCCTATATAGGGGTTCGAATCCAGCCAGCGCCTCCAAAGTACTTTTAGGTGGAAAAAAATAAGTCATTTGATTTTTTTTATTTCGAAAGGTTATTTTTACTTTAACAATTTCAGGAATAATGTAAGTATTTTTGTTTGCATTGTTAGCCCACATTTAGAAATCTTGCCCCCTCCACCCCACCTTCCCTCTGCCTCCTTTTGCTCAAGTAGCTACAATAGGAGCAAAGCCTTATCTTCATTAATCAATGTATTGGTTTTTTCCTCAAATTGGTGTTTTGGAGAAGAGAAATAAGGCCCAAAGAGGGGCAAAACTAAGCTGTATTGTGTGAGGTGGGTGCCATCCGTTTGCTTTGCTGTGCTGTGCTGTGCAGCCAGGCCAGGGCTTTGGGACTGGGATTTTAAACACCCCATTCATAGTCTGCAGCTTTTACCATAAACCCACGAACGCCCAAGTTCTGTATAGAGGATTACTGCAGGTAATTCTGGACCCTGCGAAATGAGGGTGGGGTCCTTATATGTAGGCCTTTGAGTGGAAAACCCCTTAGCCTAAGACAGTTTGGCAACTTTGGAAATCTGCTGAAGCCCATGTTTTGAAGGCCGTATCACAACATCACAGAGGAAGCTCAGCAAAGTAATCATGGGAGAACATTATTTGCATAGGACAGCCCCTTTCTCAATCCTATTATTATGCTGCAGTTGCCATGTAGCATTACTAGAGGGCAGCAGTTTGAAGATAAATCTACAGAGAGACTTTAAATCTGTTTGCTGAACTACTTCTTGTTCTTGTTGTTTTTTTATCAGCCTATAGAGTGGCGGACTGGAATGACAAGAGTGAATGAGCATTGAGGAATGGTTGGCCTGTATTTGTGGTGAAGGGGGTGCGGGCTTTGGAAGGATAACTGCAAGATAAAAGTGTCAAAGCATAGATGCTTGCAGAGAGATAGAGTGAGTGTGCCTTCTGTCTCTTTGAAGGGACATGTGAAAGAAGAACAACAGATCCACAGTCCTCAGGTGGGAGAAGCATGGAAGAGTATTCACCCCAAAATGAATATACTCACGCCATCTCAAAGCTTCTGAGTATGATATGATGCTTTGCAGGATGAAGGATTTGCCATGTTTGGTGCATAGATGTGCACAGTTGGGGAGGCGCTTGCCAGAATATCAAAAGCACACTCTTTAGAAGTGTCCTTACAGCCGAAATGCCAGGCACTCTTTTGGGATTATGAGGTCTAGAAAAACCACCACAAGACACCTTATAACATGACCTGCACCGGGGCAAAGAAATCATGGGCAGACCATCTCCCAAGAATCCTAACACAGGTTCCTTGTTTCCCCTCTCAATACCATAACCACAGTAGGCCTGTGTGCGAGGTTCCCTTTTGGCTGGTAATAGAAAGTGCCTGAAACCTGAACCCCAAGTCCTCCACTCCCCCCTTTGCCCCTAGCCTTTCGTGGTACCCCCGCTCGAAAGAAAGGGCGCAATAAACAAGAAAGTACATAGCACTCCCGAAAAAACACATGCTGCATCAGTCTGCGCCTCCTAGCACCCCTGTAATAATGCACCCCAACACCCCTTTTGACACTGCACCCCCAAATTTACTCCCCCCCTTCCCCTTTACTACCACCACACTGGAGCTTGGGGGGGGGGATGGCATAAAAATGATGGGGTCCGTCAACAAAACCCCCCTCCTTTGTAATCACCCCGTTTGTGGGTGGGGCACTCTGCTTGTTTGCCAGCATGGGCTGCGCTGCCCTATGCTTCCTCTCCTGCACCCCCTCTTGCGCACTGGCCTAGACTCCTCCTACACCCCTTCTTCTCCTGAATCACTGCCACACCACCCCCTCTTGCTCTCTCCCCCTGCTCCATATACGTCCCCCTTTCTCCTCTAACTCCCACCACCTACCTCTGCTATCCCCCTACTCCCCCTCTCTCACCCTTCCCTTCTTACTCTTCTCCTCAACCACCCCTGCTATCCTCCTAGGCTCCGCCTACTCCCCCTCTATCTGCACCTCTCTTAGCCTGCTCTTCTTGCTCCGCCCTCCACCTCATGTGCTCCCTCTATTCCCGCCCTCTGACACAGCCTGCACCTATCCTTGCTCTCTCTGCACATACACACTTACCAACCACTTTGCAATCCACCATTCACAAGTCCAGCCATGCTCTATACACAGACAGACAGATGTACTACTTACCAATTTACCAGCCATCTCCGACTTACCTCTTCTTTGCCGCCATCAGTCACCTGGTGCCGAGCCCGGGATTCGAACCCTGGTTGTCTGGGTGGAAGTCAGGAACTTACCCACTGGACCACACTGGATTCCATGTCTTTAGCTTGTCAAAACGTCCCTATATCATGGATATGAAGTGTCCTGTGCAGTGGAAGCCATAAGCAATGACATCACAACCTTTATGTTGCTGATAGGTTCTGTGGCACAGTCAAAACCCATCCAGGAGCTATGGCTCAGTGGCAAGGTCTAGTGCCTCTGGTGCAGTAGGCTATCCCTATATAGGGGTTCGAATCCAGCCAGCGCCTCCAAAGTACTTTTAGGTGGAAAAAAATAAGTCATTTGATTTTTTTTATTTCGAAAGGTTATTTTTACTTTAACAATTTCAGGAATAATGTAAGTATTTTTGTTTGCATTGTTAGCCCACATTTAGAAATCTTGCTCCCTCCACCCCACCTTCCCTCTCCCTCCTTTTGCTCAAGTAGCTACAATAGGAGCAAAGCCTTATCTTCATTAATCAATGTATTGGTTTTTTCCTCAAATTGGTGTTTTGGAGAAGAGAAATAAGGCCCAAAGAGGGGCAAAACTAAGCTGTATTGTGTGAGGTGGGTGCCATCCATTTGCTTTGCTGTGCTGTGCTGTGCTGTGCTGTGCAGCCAGGCCAGGGCTTTGGGACTGGGATTTTAAACACCCCATTCATAGTCTGCAGATTTTACCATAAGCCCACGAACGCCCAAGTTCTGTATAGAGGATTACTGCAGGTAATTCTGGACCCTGCTAAATGAGGGTGGGGTCCTTATATGTAGGCCTTTGAGTGGAAAACCCCTTAGCCTAAGACAGTTTGGCAACTTTGGAAATCTGCTGAAGCCCATGTTTTGAAGGCCGTATCACAACATCACAGAGGAAGCTCAGCAAAGTAATCATGGGAGAACATTATTTGCATAGGACAGCCCCTTTCTCAATCCTATTATTATGCTGCAGTTGCCATGTAGCATTACTAGAGGGCAGCAGTTTGAAGATAAATCTACAGAGAGACTTTAGATCTGTTTGCTGAACTACTTCTTGTTCTTGTTGTTTTTTTATCAGCCTATAGAGTGGCGGACTGGAATGACAAGAGTGAATGAGCATTGAGGAATGGTTGGCCTGTATTTGTGGTGAAGGGGGTGCGGGCTTTGGAAGGAAAACTGCAAGATAAAAGTGTCAAAGCATAGATGCTTGCAGAGAGATAGAGTGAGTGTGCCTTCTGTCTCTTTGAAGGGACATGTGAAAGAAGAACAACAGATCCACAGTCCTCAGGTGGGAGAAGCATGGAAGAGTATTCACCCCAAAATGAATATACTCACGCCATCTCAAAGCTTCTGAGTATGATATGATGCTTTGCAGGATGAAGGATTTGCCATGTTTGGTGCATAGATATGCACAGTTGGGGAGGCGCTTGCCAGAATATCAAAAGCACACTCTTTAGAAGTGTCCTTACAGCCGAAATGTCAGGCACTCTTTTGGGATTATGAGGTCTAGAAAAACCACCACAAGACACCTTATAACATGTCCTGCACCGGGGCAAAGAAATCATGGGCAGACCATCTCCCAAGAATCCTAACACAGGTTCCTTGTTTCCCCTCTCAATACCATAACCACAGTAGGCCTGTGTGCGAGGTTCCCTTTTGGCTGGTAATAGAAAGTGCCTGAAACCTGAACCCCAAGTCCTCCACTCCCCCCTTTGCCCCTAGCCTTTCGTGGTACCCCCGCTCGAAAGAAAGGGCGCAATAAACAAGAAAGTACATAGCACTCCCGAAAAAACACATGCTGCATCATTCTGCGCCTCCTAGCACCCCTGTAATAATGCACCCCAACACCCCTTTTGACACTGCACCCCCAAATTTACTCCCCCCCTTCCCCTTTACTACCACCACACTGGAGCTTGGGGGGGGGGTGGCATAAAAATGATGGGGTCCGTCAACAAAACCCCCCTCCTTTGTAATCACCCCGTTTGTGGGTGGGGCACTCTGCTTGTTTGCCAGCATGGGCTGCGCTATGCTTCCTCTCCTGCACCCCCTCTTGCGCACTGGCCTAGACTCCTCCTACACCCCTTCTTCTCCTGAATCACTGCCACACCACCCCCTCTTACTCTCTGCCCCTGCTCCATCTACGTCCCCCTTTCTCCTCTAACTCTCACCACCTACCTCTGCTATCCCCCTACTCCCTTTCTCTCACCCTTCCCTTCTTACTCTTCTCCTCAACCACCCCTGCTATCCTCCTAGGCTCCGCCTACTCCCCCTCTATCTGCACCTCTCTTAGCCTGCTCTTCTTGCTCCGCCCTCCACCTCATGTGCTCCCTCTATTCCCGCCCTCTGACACAGCCTGCACCTATCCTTGCTCTCTCTGCACATACACACTTACCAACCACTTTGCAATCCACCATTCACAAGTCCAGCCATGCTCTATACACAGACAGACAGATGTACTACTTACCAATTTACCAGCCATCTCCGACTTACCTCTTCTTTGCCGCCATCAGTCACCTGGTGCGGAGCCCGGGATTCGAACCCTGGTTGTCTGGGTGGAAATCAGGAACTTACCCACTGGACCACACTGGCTTCCATGTCTTTAGCTTGTCAAAACGTCCCTATATCATGGATATGAAGTGTCCTGTGCAGTGGAAGCCATAAGCAATGACATCACAACCTTTATGTTGCTGATAGGTTCTGTGGCACAGTCAAAACCCATCCAGGAGCTATGGCTCAGTGGCAAGGTCTAGTGCCTCTGGTGCAGTAGGCTATCCCTATATAGGGGTTCGAATCCAGCCAGCGCCTCCAAAGTACTTTTAGGTGGAAAAAAATAAGTCATTTGATTTTTTTTATTTCGAAAGGTTATTTTTACTTTAACAATTTCAGGAATAATGTAAGTATTTTTGTTTGCATTGTTAGCCCACATTTAGAAATCTTGCCCCCTCCACCCCACCTTCCCTCTCCCTCCTTTTGCTCAAGTAGCTACAATAGGAGCAAAGCCTTATCTTCATTAATCAATGTATTGTTTTTTTCCTCAAATTGGTGTTTTGGAGAAGAGAAATAAGGCCCAAAGAGGGGCAAAACTAAGCTGTATTGTGTGAGGTGGGTGCCATCCGTTTGCTTTGCTGTGCTGTGCTGTGCTGTGCAGCCAGGCCAGGGCTTTGGGACTGGGATTTTAAACACCCCATTCATAGTCTGCAGCTTTTACCATAAGCCCACGAACGCCCAAGTTCTGTATAGGGGATTACTGCAGGTAATTCTGGACCCTGCTAAATGAGGGTGGGGTCCTTATATGTAGGCCTTTGAGTGGAAAACCCCTTAGCCTAAGACAGTTTGGCAACTTTGGAAATCTGCTGAAGCCCATGTTTTGAAGGCCGTATCACAACATCACAGAGGAAGCTCAGCAAAGTAATCATGGGAGAACATTATTTGCATAGGACAGCCCCTTTCTCAATCCTATTATTATGCTGCAGTTGCCATGTAGCATTACTAGAGGGCAGCAGTTTGAAGATAAATCTACAGAGAGACTTTAAATCTGTTTGCTGAACTACTTCTTGTTCTTGTTGTTTTTTTATCAGCCTATAGAGTGGCGGACTGGAATGACAAGAGTGAATGAGCATTGAGGAATGGTTGGCCTGTATTTGTGGTGAAGGGGGTGCGGGCTTTGGAAGGAAAACTGCAAGATAAAAGTGTCAAAGCATAGATGCTTGCAGAGAGATAGAGTGAGTGTGCCTTCTGTCTCTTTGAAGGGACATGTGAAAGAAGAACAACAGATCCACAGTCCTCAGGTGGGAGAAGCATGGAAGAGTATTCACCCCAAAATGAATATACTCATGCCATCTCAAAGCTTCTCAGTATGATATGATGCTTTGCAGGATGAAGGATTTGCCATGTTTGGTGCATAGATGTGCACAGTTGGGGATGCGCTTGCCAGAATATCAAAAGCACACTCTTTAGAAGTGTCCTTACAGCCGAAATGTCAGGCACTCTTTTGGGATTATGAGGTCTAGAAAAACCACCACAAGACACCTTATAACATGTCCTGCACCGGGGCAAAGAAATCATGGGCAGACCATCTCCCAAGAATCCTAACACAGGTTCCTTGTTTCCCCTCTCAATACCATAACCACAGTAGGCCTGTGTGCGAGGTTCCCTTTTGGCTGGTAATAGAAAGTGCCTGAAACCTGAACCCCAAGTCCTCCACTCCCCCCTTTGCCCCTAGCCTTTCGTGGTACCCCCGCTCGAAAGAAAGGGCGCAATAAACAAGAAAGTACATAGCACTCCCGAAAAAACACATGCTGCATCATTCTGCGCCTCCTAGCACCCCTGTAATAATGCACCCCAACACCCCTTTTGACACTGCACCCCCAAATTTACTCCCCCCTTCCCCTTTACTACCACCACACTGGAGCTTGGGGGGGGGTGGCATAAAAATGATGGGGTCCGTCACCAAAACCCCCCTCCTTTGTAATCACCCCGTTTGTGGGTGGGGCACTCTGCTTGTTTGCCAGCATGGGCTGCGCTGCCCTATGCTTCCTCTCCTGCACTGGCCTAGACTCCTCCTACACCCCTTCTTCTCCTGAATCACTGCCACACCACCCCCTCTTGCTCTCTCCCCCTGCTCCATCTACGTCCCCCTTTCTCCTCTAACTCCCACCACCTACCTCTGCTATCCCCCTACTCCCCCTCTCTCACCCTTCCCTTCTTACTCTTCTCCTCAACCACCCCTGCTATCCTCCTAGGCTCCGCCTACTCCCCCTCTATCTGCACCTCTCTTAGCCTGCTCTTCTTGCTCCGCCCTCCACCTCATGTGCTCCCTCTATTCCCGCCCTCTGACACAGACTGCACCTATCCTTGCTCTCTCTGCACATACACACTTACCAACCACTTTGCAATCCACCATTCACAAGTCCAGCCATGCTCTATACACAGACAGACAGATGTACTACTTACCAATTTACCAGCCATCTCCGACTTACCTCTTCTTTGCCGCCATCAGTCACCTGGTGCGGAGCCCGGGATTCGAACCCTGGTTGTCTGGGTGGAAGTCAGGAACTTACCCACTGGACCACACTGGCTTCCATGTCTTTAGCTTGTCAAAACTTCCCTATATCATGGATATGAAGTGTCCTGTGCAGTGGAAGCCATAAGCAATGACATCACAACCTTTATGTTGCTGATAGGTTCTGTGGCACAGTCAAAACCCATCCAGGAGCTATGGCTCAGTGGCAAGGTCTAGTGCCTCTGGTGCAGTAGGCTATCCCTACATAGGGGTTCGAATCCAGCCAGCGCCTCCAAAGTACTTTTAGGTGGAAAAAAATAAGTCATTTGATTTTTTTTATTTCGAAAGGTTATTTTTACTTTAACAATTTCAGGAATAATGTAAGTATTTTTGTTTGCATTGTTAGCCCACATTTAGAAATCTTGCCCCCTCCACCCCACCTTCCCTCTCCCTCCTTTTGCTCAAGTAGCTACAATAGGAGCAAAGCCTTATCTTCATTAATCAATGTATTGGTTTTTTCCTCAAATTGGTGTTTTGGAGAAGAGAAATAGGGCCCAAAGAAGGGCAAAACTAAGCTGTATTGTGTGAGGTGGGTGCCATCCATTTGCTTTGCTGTGCTGTGCTGTGCTGTGCTGTGCTGTGCTGTGCTGTGCTGTGCAGCCAGGCCAGGGCTTTGGGACTGGGATTTTAAACACCCCATTCATAGTCTGCAGCTTTTACCATAAGCCCACGAACGCCCAAGTTCTGTATAGAGGATTACTGCAGGTAATTCTGGACCCTGCTAAATGAGGGTGGGGTCCTCATATGTAGGCCTTTGAGTGGAAAACCCCTTAGCCTAAGACAGTTTGGCAACTTTGGAAATCTGCTGAAGCCCATGTTTTGAAGGCCGTATCACAACATCACAGAGGAAGCTCAGCAAAGTAATCATGGGAGAACATTATTTGCATTGGACAGCCCCTTTCTCAATCCTATTATTATGCTGCAGTTGCCATGTAGCATTACTAGAGGGCAGCAGTTTGAAGATAAATCTACAGAGAGACTTTAAATCTGTTTGCTGAACTACTTCTTGTTCTTGTTGTTTTTTTATCAGCCTATAGAGTGGCGGACTGGAATGACAAGAGTGAATGAGCATTGAGGAATGGTTGGCCTGTATTTGTGGTGAAGGGGGTGCGGGCTTTGGAAGGAAAACTGCAAGATAAAAGTGTCAAAGCATAGATGCTTGCAGAGAGATAGAGTGAGTGTGCCTTCTCTCTCTTTGAAGGGACATGTGAAAGAAGAACAACAGATCCACAGTCCTCAGGTGGGAGAAGCATTGAAGAGTATTCACCCCAAAATGAATATACTCATGCCATCTCAAAGCTTCTGAGTATGATATGATGCTTTGCAGGATGAAGGATTTGCCATGTTTGGTGCATAGATGTGCCAAGTTGGGGATGCGCTTGCCAGAATATCAAAAGCACACTCTTTAGAAGTGTCCTTACAGCCGAAATGTCAGGCACTCTTTTGGGATTATGAGGTCTAGAAAAACCACCACAAGACACCTTATAACATGTCCTGCACCGGGGCAAAGAAATCATGGGCAGACCATCTCCCAAGAATCCTAACACAGGTTCCTTGTTTCCCCTCTCAATACCATAACAACAGTAGGCCTGTGTGCGAGGTTCCCTTTTGGCTGGTAATAGAAAGTGCCTGAAACCTGAACCCCAAGTCCTCCACTCCCCCCTTTGCCCCTAGCCTTTCGTGGTACCCCCGCTCGAAAGAAAGGGCGCAATAAACAAGAAAGTACATAGCACTCCCGAAAAAACACATGCTGCATCATTCTGCGCCTCCTAGCACCCCTGTAATAATGCACCCCAACACCCCTTTTGACACTGCACCCCCAAATTTACTCCCCCCCTTCCCCTTTACTACCACCACACTGGAGCTTGGGGGGGGGGGTGGCATAAAAATGATGGGGTCCGTCACCAAAACCCCCCTCCTTTGTAATCACCCCGTTTGTGGGTGGGGCACTCTGCTTGTTTGCCAGCATGGGCTGCGCTGCCCTATGCTTCCTCTCCTGCACTGGCCTAGACTTCTCCTACACCCCTTCTTCTCCTGAATCACTGCCACACCACCCCCTCTTGCTCTCTCCCCCTGCTCCATCTACGTCCCCCTTTCTCCTCTAACTCCCACCACCTACCTCTGCTATCCCCCTACTCCCCCTCTCTCACCCTTCCCTTCTTACTCTTCTCCTCAACCACCTCTGCTATCCTCCTAGGCTCCGCCTACTCCCCCTCTATCTGCACCTCTCTTAGCCTGCTCTTCTTGCTCCGCCCTCCACCTCATGTGCTCCCTCTATTCCCGCCCTCTGACACAGACTGCACCTATCCTTGCTCTATCTCTGCACATACACACTTACCAACCACTTTGCAATCCACCATTCACAAGTCCAGCCATGCTCTATACACAGACAGACAGATGTACTACTTACCAATTTACCAGCCATCTCCGACTTACCTCTTCTTTGCCGCCATCAGTCACCTGGTGCGGAGCCCGGGATTCGAACCCTGGTTGTCTGGGTGGAAGTCAGGAACTTACCCACTGGACCACACTGGCTTCCATGTCTTTAGCTTGTCAAAACGTCCCTATATCATGGATATGAAGTGTCCTGTGCAGTGGAAGCCATAAGCAATGACATCACAACCTTTATGTTGCTGATAGGTTCTGTGGCACAGTCAAAATCCATCCAGGAGCTATGGCTCAGTGGCAAGGTCTAGTGCCTCTGGTGCAGTAGGCTATCCCTATATAGTGGTTCGAATCCAGCCAGCGCCTCCAAAGTACTTTTAGGTGGAAAAAAATAAGTCATTTGATTTTTTTTATTTCGAAAGGTTATTTTTACTTTAACAATTTCAGGAATAATGTAAGTATTTTTGTTTGCATTGTTAGCCCACATTTAGAAATCTTGCCCCCTCCACCCCACCTTCCCTCTCCCTCCTTTTGCTCAAGTAGCTACAATAGGAGCAAAGCCTTATCTTCATTAATCAATGTATTGTTTTTTTCCTCAAATTGGTGTTTTGGAGAAGAGAAATAAGGCCCAAAGAGGGGCAAAACTAAGCTGTATTGTGTGAGGTGGGTGCCATCCGTTTGCTTTGCTGTGCTGTGCTGTGCTGTGCAGCCAGGCCAGGGCTTTGGGACTGGGATTTTAAACACCCCATTCATAGTCTGCAGCTTTTACCATAAGCCCACGAACGCCCAAGTTCTGTATAGGGGATTACTGCAGGTAATTCTGGACCCTGCTAAATGAGGGTGGGGTCCTTATATGTAGGCCTTTGAGTGGAAAACCCCTTAGCCTAAGACAGTTTGGCAACTTTGGAAATCTGCTGAAGCCCATGTTTTGAAGGCCGTATCACAACATCACAGAGGAAGCTCAGCAAAGTAATCATGGGAGAACATTATTTGCATAGGACAGCCCCTTTCTCAATCCTATTATTATGCTGCAGTTGCCATGTAGCATTACTAGAGGGCAGCAGTTTGAAGATAAATCTACAGAGAGACTTTAAATCTGTTTGCTGAACTACTTCTTGTTCTTGTTGTTTTTTTATCAGCCTATAGAGTGGCGGACTGGAATGACAAGAGTGAATGAGCATTGAGGAATGGTTGGCCTGTATTTGTGGTGAAGGGGGTGCGGGCTTTGGAAGGAAAACTGCAAGATAAAAGTGTCAAAGCATAGATGCTTGCAGAGAGATAGAGTGAGTGTGCCTTCTGTCTCTTTGAAGGGACATGTGAAAGAAGAACAACAGATCCACAGTCCTCAGGTGGGAGAAGCATGGAAGAGTATTCACCCCAAAATGAATATACTCATGCCATCTCAAAGCTTCTGAGTATGATATGATGCTTTGCAGGATGAAGGATTTGCCATGTTTGGTGCATAGATGTGCACAGTTGGGGATGCGCTTGCCAGAATATCAAAAGCACACTCTTTAGAAGTGTCCTTACAGCCGAAATGTCAGGCACTCTTTTGGGATTATGAGGTCTAGAAAAACCACCACAAGACACCTTATAACATGTCCTGCACCGGGGCAAAGAAATCATGGGCAGACCATCTCCCAAGAATCCTAACACAGGTTCCTTGTTTCCCCTCTCAATACCATAACCACAGTAGGCCTGTGTGCGAGGTTCCCTTTTGGCTGGTAATAGAAAGTGCCTGAAACCTGAACCCCAAGTCCTCCACTCCCCCCTTTGCCCCTAGCCTTTCGTGGTACCCCCGCTCGAAAGAAAGGGCGCAATAAACAAGAAAGTACATAGCACTCCCGAAAAAACACATGCTGCATCATTCTGCGCCTCCTAGCACCCCTGTAATAATGCACCCCAACACCCCTTTTGACACTGCACCCCCAAATTTACTCCCCCCCTTCCCCTTTACTACCACCACACTGGAGCTTGGGGGGGGGGGTGGCATAAAAATGATGGGGTCCGTCACCAAAACCCCCCTCCTTTGTAATCACCCCGTTTGTGGGAGGGGCACTCTGCTTGTTTGCCAGCATGGGCTGCGCTGCCCTATGCTTCCTCTCCTGCACTGGCCTAGACTCCTCCTACACCCCTTCTTCTCCTGAATCACTGCCACACCACCCCCTCTTGCTCTCTCCCCCTGCTCCATCTACGTCCCCCTTTCTCCTCTAACTCCCACCACCTACCTCTGCTATCCCCCTACTCCCCCTCTCTCACCCTTCCCTTCTTACTCTTCTCCTCAACCACCCCTGCTATCCTCCTAGGCTCCGCCTACTCCCCCTCTATCTGCACCTCTCTTAGCCTGCTCTTCTTGCTCCGCCCTGCACCTCATGTGCTCCCTCTATTCCCGCCCTCTGACACAGACTGCACCTATCCTTGCTCTCTCTCTGCACATACACACTTACCAACCACTTTGCAATCCACCATTCACAAGTCCAGCCATGCTCTATACACAGACAGACAGACAGACAGATGTACTACTTACCAATTTACCAGCCATCTCCGACTTACCTCTTCTTTGCCGCCATCAGTCTCCTGGTGCCGAGCCCGGGATTCGAACCCTGGTTGTCTGGGTGGAAGTCAGGAACTTACCCACTGGACCACACTGGCCTCCATGTCTTTAGCTTGTCAAAACTTCCCTATATCATGGATATGAAGTGTCCTGTGCAGTGGAAGCCATAAGCAATGACATTACAACCTTTATGTTGCTGATAGGTTCTGTGGAG
This sequence comes from Pleurodeles waltl, assembly GCF_031143425.1. NCBI lineage: Eukaryota > Metazoa > Chordata > Amphibia > Caudata > Salamandridae > Pleurodeles > Pleurodeles waltl. The sequence continues at coordinate 868,381,273 of NC_090445.1, read as the reverse complement.
AGATAGAGTGAGTGTGCCTTCTGTCTCTTTGAAGGGACATGTGAAAGAAGAACAACAGATCCACAGTCCTCAGGTGGGAGAAGCATGGAAGAGTATTCACCCCAAAATGAATATACTCATGCCATCTCAAAGCTTCTGAGTATGATATGATGCTTTGCAGGATGAAGGATTTGCCATGTTTGGTGCATAGATGTGCACAGTCGGGGATGCGCTTGCCAGAATATCAAAAGCACACTCTTTAGAAGTGTCCTTACAGCCGAAATGTCAGGCACTCTTTTGGGATTATGAGGTCTAGAAAAACCACCACAAGACACCTTATAACATGTCCTGCACCGGGGCAAAGAAATCATGGGCAGACCATCTCCTAAGAATCCTAACACAGGTTCCTTGTTTCCCCTCTCAATACCATAACAACAGTAGGCCTGTGTGCGAGGTTCCCTTTTGGCTGGTAATAGAAAGTGCCTGAAACCTGAACCCCAAGTCCTCCACTCCCCCCTTTGCCCCTAGCCTTTCGTGGTACCCCCGCTCGAAAGAAAGGGCGCAATAAACAAGAAAGTACATAGCACTCCCGAAAAAACACATGCTGCATCATTCTGCGCCTCCTAGCACCCCTGTAATAATGCACCCCAACACCCCTTTTGACACTGCACCCCCAAATTTACTCCCCCCCTTCCCCTTTACTACCACCACACTGGAGCTTGGGGGGGGTGGGTGGCATAAAAATGATGGGGTCCGTCACCAAAACCCCCCTCCTTTGTAATCACCCCGTTTGTGGGTGGGGCACTCTGCTTGTTTGCCAGCATGGGCTGCGCTGCCCTATGCTTCCTCTCCTGCACTGGCCTAGACTCCTCCTACACCCCTTCTTCTCCTGAATCACTGCCACACCACCCCCTCTTGCTCTCTCCCCCTGCTCCATCTACGTCCCCCTTTCTCCTCTAACTCCCACCACCTACCTCTGCTATCCCCCTAATCCCCCTCTCTCACCCTTCCCTTCTTACTCTTCTCCTCAACCACCCCAGCAATCCTCCTAGGCTCCGCCTACTCCCCCTCTATCTGCACCTCTCTTAGCCTGCTCTTCTTGCTCCACCCTCCACCTCATGTGCTCCCTCTATTCCCGCCCTCTGACACAGACTGCACTTATCCTTGCTCTCTCTGCACATACACACTTACCAACCACTTTGCAATCCACCATTCACAAGTCCAGCCATGCTCTATACACAGACAGACAGACAGATGTACTACTTACCAATTTACCAGCCATCTCCGACTTACCTCTTCTTTGCCGCCATCAGTCACCTGGTGCGGAGCCCGGGATTCGAACCCTGGTTGTCTGGGTGGAAGTCAGGAACTTACCCACTGGACCACACTGGCTTCCATGTCTTTACCTTGTCAAAACTTCCCTATATCATGGATATGAAGTGTCCTGTGCAGTGGAAGCCATAAGCAATGACATCACAACCTTTATGTTGCTGATAGGTTCTGTGGCACAGTCAAAACCCATCCAGGAGCTATGGCTCAGTGGCAAGGTCTAGTGCCTCTGGTGCAGTAGGCTATCCCTACATAGGGGTTCGAATCCAGCCAGCGCCTCCAAAGTACTTTTAGGTGGAAAAAAATAAGTCATTTGATTTTTTTAATTTCGAAAGGTTATTTTTACTTTAACAATTTCAGGAATAATGTAAGTATTTTTGTTTGCATTGTTAGCCCACATTTAGAAATCTTGCCCCCTCCACCCCACCTTCCCTCTCCCTCCTTTTGCTCAAGTAGCTACAATAGGAGCAAAGCCTTATCTTCATTAATCAATATATTGTTTTTTTCCTCAAATTGGTGTTTTGGAGAAGAGAAATAAGGCCCAAAGAGGGGCAAAACTAAGCTGTATTGTGTGAGGTGGGTGCCATCCGTTTGCTTTGCTGTGCTGTGCTGTGCTGTGCTGTGCAGCCAGGCCAGGGCTTTGGGACTGGGATTTTAAACACCCCATTCATAGTCTGCAGCTTTTACCATAAGCCCACGAACGCCCAAGTTCTGTATAGAGGATTACTGCAGGTAATTCTGGACCCTGCTAAATGAGGGTGGGGTCCTTATATGTAGGCCTTTGAGTGGAAAACCCCTTAGCCTAAGACAGTTTGGCAACTTTGGAAATCTGCTGAAGCCCATGTTTTGAAGGCCGTATCACAACATCACAGAGGAAGCTCAGCAAAGTAATCATGGGAGAACATTGTTTGCATAGGACAGCCCCTTTCTCAATCCTATTATTATGCTGCAGTTGCCATGTAGCATTACTAGAGGGCAGCAGTTTGAAGATAAATCTACAGAGAGACTTTAAATCTGTTTGCTGAACTACTTCTTGTTCTTGTTGTTTTTTTATCAGCCTATAGAGTGGCGGACTGGAATGACAAGAGTGAATGAGCATTGAGGAATGGTTGGCCTGTATTTGTGGTGAAGGGGGTGCGGGCTTTGGAAGGAAAACTGCAAGATAAAAGTGTCAAAGCATAGATGCTTGCAGAGAGATAGAGTGAGTGTGCCTTCTGTCTCTTTGAAGGGACATGTGAAAGAAGAACAACAGATCCACAGTCCTCAGGTGGGAGAAGCATGGAAGAGTATTCACCCCAAAATGAATATACTCACGCCATCTCAAAGCTTCTGAGTATGATATGATGCTTTGCAGGATGAAGGATTTGCCATGTTTGGTGCATAGATGTGCACAGTTGGGGATGCGCTTGCCAGAATATCAAAAGCACACTCTTTAGAAGTGTCCTTACAGCCGAAATGTCAGGCACTCTTTTGGGATTATGAGGTCTAGAAAAACCACCACAAGACACCTTATAACATGTCCTGCACCGGGGCAAAGAAATCATGGGCAGACCATCTCCCAAGAATCCTAACACAGGTTCCTTGTTTCCCCTCTCAATACCATGACCACAGTAGGCCTGTGTGCGAGGTTCCCTTTTGGCTGGTAATAGAAAGTGCCTGAAACCTGAACCCCAAGTCCTCCACTCCCCCCTTTGCCCCTAGCCTTTCGTGGTACCCCCGCTCGAAAGAAAGGGCGCAATAAACAAGAAAGTACATAGCACTCCCGAAAAAACACATGCTGCATCATTCTGCGCCTCCTAGCACCCCTGTAATAATGCACCCCAACACCCCTTTTGACACTGCACCCCCAAATTTACTCCCCCCCTTCCCCTTTACTACCACCACACTGGAGCTTGGGGGGGGGGGGTGGCATAAAAATGATGGGGTCCGTCACCAAAACCCCCCTCCTTTGTAATCACCCCGTTTGTGGGTGGGGCACTCTGCTTGTTTGCCAGCATGGGCTGCGCTGCCCTATGCTTCCTCTCCTGCACTGGCCTAGACTCCTCCTACACCCCTTCTTCTCCTGAATCACTGCCACACCACCCCCTCTTGCTCTCTCCCCCTGCTCCATCTACGTCCCCCTTTCTCCTCTAACTCCCACCACCTACCTCTGCTATCCCCCTACTCCCCCTCTCTCACCCTTCCCTTCTTACTCTTCTCCTCAACCACCCTTTCCTCCTAGGCTCCGCCTACTCCCCCTCTATCTGCACCTCTCTTAGCCTGCTCTTCTTGCTCCGCCCTCCACCTCATGTGCTCCCTCTATTCCCGCCCTCTGACACAGACTGCACCTATCCTTGCTCTCTCTGCACATACACACTTACCAACCACTTTGCAATCCACCATTCACAAGTCCAGCCATGCTCTATACACAGACAGACAGACAGATGTACTACTTACCAATTTACCAGCCATCTCCGACATACCTCTTCTTTGCCGCCATCAGTCACCTGGTGCGGAGCCCGGGATTCAAACCCTGGTTGTCTGGGTGGAAGTCAGGAACTTACCCACTGGACCACACTGGCTTCCATGTCTTTAGCTTGTCAAAACTTCCCTATATCATGGATATGAAGTGTCCTGTGCAGTGGAAGCCATAAGCAATGACATCACAACCTTTATGTTGCTGATAGGTTCTGTGGCACAGTCAAAACCCATCCAGGAGCTATGGCTCAGTGGCAAGGTCTAGTGCCTCTGGTGCAGTAGGCTATCCCTATATAGGGGTTCGAATCCAGCCAGCGCCTCCAAAGTACTTTTAGGTGGAAAAAAATAAGTCATTTGATTTTTTTTATTTCGAAAGGTTATTTTTACTTTAACAATTTCAGGAATAATGTAAGCATTTTTGTTTGCATTGTTAGCCCACATTTAGAAATCTTGCCCCCTCCACCCCACCTTCCCTCTCCCTCCTTTTGCTCAAGTAGCTACAATAGGAGCAAAGCCTTATCTTCATTAATCAATGTATTGTTTTTTTCCTCAAATTGGTGTTTTGGAGAAGAGAAATAAGGCCCAAAGAGGGGCAAAACTAAGCTGTATTGTGTGAGGTGGGTGCCATCCGTTTGCTTTGCTGTGCTGTGCTGTGCAGCCAAGCCAGGGCTTTGGGACTGGGATTTTAAACACCCCATTCATAGTCTGCAGCTTTTACCATAAGCCCACAAACGCCCAAGTTCTGTATAGAGGATTACTGCAGGTAATTCTGGACCCTGCTAAATGAGGGTGGGGTCCTTATATGTAGGCCTTTGAGTGGAAAACCCCTTAGCCTATGACAGTTTGGCAACTTTGGAAATCTGCTGAAGCCCATGTTTTGAAGGCCGTATCACAACATCACAGAGGAAGCTCAGCAAAGTAATCATGGGAGAACATTATTTGCATAGGACAGCCCCTTTCTCAATCCTATTATTATGCTGCAGTTGCCATGTAGCATTACTAGAGGGCAGCAGTTTGAAGATAAATCTACAGAGAGACTTTAAATCTGTTTGCTGAACTACTTCTTGTTCTTGTTGTTTTTTTATCAGCCTATAGAGTGGCGGACTGGAATGACAAGAGTGAATGAGCATTGAGGAATGGTTGGCCTGTATTTGTGGTGAAGGGGGTGCGGGCTTTGGAAGGAAAACTGCAAGATAAAAGTGTCAAAGCATAGATGCTTGCAGAGAGATAGAGTGAGTGTGCCTTCTGTCTCTTTGAAGGGACATGTGAAAGAAGAACAACAGATCCACAGTTCTCAGGTGGGAGAAGCATGGAAGAGTATTCACCCCAAAATGAATATACTCATGCCATCTCAAAGCTTCTGAGTATGATATGATGCTTTGCAGGATGAAGGATTTGCCATGTTTGGTGCATAGATGTGCACAGTTGGGGATGCGCTTGCCAGAATATCAAAAGCACACTCTTTAGAAGTGTCCTTACAGCCGAAATGTCAGGCACTCTTTTGGGATTATGAGGTCTAGAAAAACCACCACAAGACACCTTATAACATGTCCTGCACCGGGGCAAAGAAATCATGGGCAGACCATCTCCCAAGAATCCTAACACAGGTTCCTTGTTTCCCCTCTCAATACCATAACCACAGTAGGCCTGTGTGCGAGGTTCCCTTTTGGCTGGTAATAGAAAGTGCCTGAAACCTGAACCCCAAGTCCTCCACTCCCCCCTTTGCCCCTAGCCTTTCGTGGTACCCCCGCTCGAAAGAAAGGGCGCAATAAACAAGAAAGTACATAGCACTCCCGAAAAAACACATGCTGCATCATTCTGCGCCTCCTAGCACCCCTGTAATAATGCACCCCAACACCCCTTTTGACACTGCACCCCCAAATTTACTCCCCCCCTTCCCCTTTACTACCACCACACTGGAGCTTGGGGGGGTGGGTGGCATAAAAATGATGGGGTCCGTCACCAAAACCCCCCTCCTTTGTAATCACCCCGTTTGTGGGTGGGGCACTCTGCTTGTTTGCCAGCATGGGCTGCGCTGCCCTATGCTTCCTCTCCTGCACTGGCCTAGACTCCTCCTACACCCCTTCTTCTCCTGAATCACTGCCACACCACCCCCTCTTGCTCTCTCCCCCTGCTCCATCTACGTCCCCCTTTCTCCTCTAACTCCCACCACCTACCTCTGCTATCCCCCTACTCCCCCTCTTCCCTTCTTACTCTTCTCCTCAACCACCCCAGCTATCCTCCTAGGCTCCGCCTACTCCCCCTCTATCTGCACCTCTCTTAGCCTGCTCTTCTTGCTCCACCCTCCACCTCATGTGCTCCCTCTATTCCCGCCCTCTGACACAGACTGCACCTATCCTTGCTCTCTCTGCACATACACACTTACCAACCACTTTGCAATCCACCATTCACAAGTCCAGCCATGCTCTATACACAGACAGACAGACAGACAGATGTACTACTTACCAATTTACCAGCCATCTCCGACTTACCTCTTCTTTGCCGCCATCAGTCACCTGGTGCGGAGCCCGGGATTCGAACCCTGGTTGTCTGGGTGGAAGTCAGGAACTTACCCACTGGACCACACTGGCTTCCATGTCTTTAGCTTGTCAAAACTTCCCTATATCATGGATATGAAGTGTCCTGTGCAGTGGAAGCCATAAGCAATGACATCACAACCTTTATGTTGCTGATAGGTTCTGTGGCACAGTCAAAACCCATCCAGGAGCTATGGCTCAGTGGCAAGGTCTAGTGCCTCTGGTGCAGTAGGCTATCCCTATATAGGGGTTCGAATCCAGCCAGCGCCTCCAAAGTACTTTTAGGTGGAAAAAAATAAGTCATTTGATTTTTTTTATTTCGAAAGGTTATTTTTACTTTAACAATTTCAGGAATAATGTAAGTATTTTTGTTTGCATTGTTAGCCCACATTTAGAAATCTTGCCCCCTCCACCCCACCTTCCCTCTCCCTCCTTTTGCTCAAGTAGCTACAATAGGAGCAAAGCCTTATCTTCATTAATCAATGTATTGTTTTTTTCCTCAAATTGGTGTTTTGGAGAAGAGAAATAAGGCCCAAAGAGGGGCAAAACTAAGCTGTATTGTGTGAGGTGGGTGCCATCCGTTTGCTTTGCTGTGCTGTGCTGTGCTGTGCAGCCAGGCCAGGGCTGTGGGACTGGGATTTTAAACACCCCATTCATAGTCTGCAGCTTTTACCATAAGCCCACAAACGCCCAAGTTCTGTATAGAGGATTACTGCAGGTAATTCTGGACCCTGCTAAATGAGGGTGGGGTCCTTATATGTAGGCCTTTGAGTGGAAAACCCCTTAGCCTAAGACAGTTTGGCAACTTTGGAAATCTGCTGAAGCCCATGTTTTGAAGGCCGTATCACAACATCACAGAGGAAGCTCAGCAAAGTAATCATGGGAGAACATTATTTGCATAGGACAGCCCCTTTCTCAATCCTATTATTATGCTGCAGTTGCCATGTAGCATTACTAGAGGGCAGCAGTTTGAAGATAAATCTACAGAGAGACTTTAAATCTGTTTGCTGAACTACTTCTTGTTCTTGTTGTTTTTTTATCAGCCTATAGAGTGGCGGACTGGAATGACAAGAGTGAATGAGCATTGAGGAATGGTTGGCCTGTATTTGTGGTGAAGGGGGTGCGGGCTTTGGAAGGAAAACTGCAAGATAAAAGTGTCAAAGCATAGATGCTTGCAGAGAGATAGAGTGAGTGTGCCTTCTGTCTCTTTGAAGGGACATGTGAAAGAAGAACAACAGATCCACAGTCCTCAGGTGGGAGAAGCATGGAAGAGTATTCACCCCAAAATGAATATATTTACGACATCTCAAAGCTTCTGAGTATGATATGATGCTTTGCAGGATGAAGGATTTGCCATGTTTGGTGCATAGATGTGCACAGTTGGGGATGCGCTTGCCAGAATATCAAAAGCACACTCTTTAGAAGTGTCCTTACAGCCGAAATGTCAGGCACTCTTTTGGGATTATGAGGTCTAGAAAAACCACCACAAGACACCTTATAACATGTCCTGCACCGGGGCAAAGAAATCATGGGCAGACCATCTCCCAAGAATCCTAACACAGGTTCCTTGTTTCCCCTCTCAATACCATAACCACAGTAGGCCTGTGTGCGAGGTTCCCTTTTGGCTGGTAATAGAAAGTGCCTGAAACCTGAACCCCAAGTCCTCCACTCCCCCCTTTGCCCCTAGCCTTTCGTGGTACCCCCGCTCGAAAGAAAGGGTGCAATAAACAAGAAAGTACATAGCACTCCCGAAAAAACACATGCTGCATCATTCTGCGCCTCCTAGCACCCCTGTAATAATGCACCCCAACACCCCTTTTGACACTGCACCCCCAAATTTACTCCCCCCCTTCCCCTTTACTACCACCACACTGGAGCTTGGGGGGGGGGGTGGCATAAAAATGATGGGGTCCGTCACCAAAACCCCCCTCCTTTGTAATCACCCCGTTTGTGGGTGGGGCACTCTGCTTGTTTGCCAGCATGGGCTGCGCTGCCCTATGCTTCCTCTCCTGCACTGGCCTAGACTCCTCCTACACCACTTCTTCTCCTGAATCACTGCCACACCACCCCCTCTTGCTCTCTCCCCCTGCTCCATCTACATCCCCCTTTCTCCTCTAACTCCCACCACCTACCTCTGCTATCCCTCTACTCCCCCTCTCTCACCCTTCCCTTCTTACTCTTCTCCTCAACCACCCCTGCTATCCTCCTAGGCTCCGCCTACTCCCCCTCTATCTGCACCTCTCTTAGCCTGCTCTTCTTGCTCCGCCCTCCACCTCATGTGCTCCCTCTATTCCCGCCCTCTGACACAGACTGCACCTATCCTTGCTCTCTCTGCACATACACACTTACCAACCACTTTGCAATCCTCCATTCACAAGTCCAGCCATGCTCTATACACAGACAGACAGATGTACTACTTACCTATTTACCAGCCATCTCCGACTTACCTCTTCTTTGCCGCCATCAGTCACCTGGTGCGGAGCCCGGGATTCGAACCCTGGTTGTCTGGGTGGAAGTCAGGAACTTACCCACTGGACCACACTGGCTTCCATGTCTTTAGCTTGTCAAAACTTCCCTATATCATGGATATGAAGTGTCCTGTGCAGTGGAAGCCATAAGCAATGACATCACAACCTTTATGTTGCTGATAGGTTCTGTGGCACAGTCAAAACCCATCCAGGAGCTATGGCTCAGTGGCAAGGTCTAGTGCCTCTGGTGCAGTAGGCTATCCCTATATAGGGGTTCGAATCCAGCCAGCGCCTCCAAAGTACTTTTAGGTGGAAAAAAATAAGTCATTTGATTTTTTTTATTTCGAAAGGTTATTTTTACTTTAACAATTTCAGGAATAATGTAAGTATTTTTGTTTGCATTGTTATCCCACATTTAGAAATCTTGCCCCCTCCACCCCACCTTCCCTCTCCCTCCTTTTGCTCAAGTAGCTACAATAGGAGCAAAGCCTTATCTTCATTAATCAATGTATTGTTTTTTTCCTCAAATTGGTGTTTTGGAGAAGAGAAATAAGGCCCAAAGAGGGGCAAAACTAAGCTGTATTGTGTGAGGTGGGTGCCATCCGTTTGCTTTGCTGTGCTGTGCTGTGCTGTGCTGTGCAGCCAGGCCAGGGCTGTGGGACTGGGATTTTAAACACCCCATTCATAGTCTGCAGCTTTTACCATAAGCCCACAAACGCCCAAGTTCTGTATAGAGGATTACTGCAGGTAATTCTGGACCCTGCTAAATGAGGGTGGGGTCCTTATATGTAGGCCTTTGAGTGGAAAACCCCTTAGCCTAAGACAGTTTGGCAACTTTGGAAATCTGCTGAAGCCCATGTTTTGAAGGCCGTATCACAACATCACAGAGGAAGCTCAGCAAAGTAATCATGGGAGAACATTATTTGCATAGGACAGCCCCTTTCTCAATCCTATTATTATGCTGCAGTTGCCATGTAGCATTACTAGAGGGCAGCAGTTTGAAGATAAATCTACAGAGAGACTTTAAATCTGTTTGCTGAACTACTTCTTGTTCTTGTTGTTTTTTTATCAGCCTATAGAGTGGCGGACTGGAATGACAAGAGTGAATGAGCATTGAGGAATGGTTGGCCTGTATTTGTGGTGAAGGGGGTGCGGGCTTTGGAAGGAAAACTGCAAGATAAAAGTGTCAAAGCATAGATGCTTGCAGAGAGATAGAGTGAGTGTGCCTTCTGTCTCTTTGAAGGGACATGTGAAAGAAGAACAACAGATCCACAGTCCTCAGGTGGGAGAAGCATGGAAGAGTATTCACCCCAAAATGAATATATTTACGCCATCTCAAAGCTTCTGAGTATGATATGATGCTTTGCAGGATGAAGGATTTGCCATGTTTGGTGCATAGATGTGCACAGTTGGGGATGCGCTTGCCAGAATATCAAAAGCACACTCTTTAGAAGTGTCCTTACAGCCGAAATGTCAGGCACTCTTTTGGGATTATGAGGTCTAGAAAAACCACCACAAGACACCTTATAACATGTCCTGCACCGGGGCAAAGAAATCATGGGCAGACCATCTCCCAAGAATCCTAACACAGGTTCCTTGTTTCCCCTCTCAATACCATAACCACAGTAGGCCTGTGTGCGAGGTTCCCTTTTGGCTGGTAATAGAAAGTGCCTGAAACCTGAACCCCAAGTCCTCCACTCCCCCCTTTGCCCCTAGCCTTTCGTGGTACCCCCGCTCGAAAGAAAGGGTGCAATAAACAAGAAAGTACATAGCACTCCCGAAAAAACACATGCTGCATCATTCTGCGCCTCCTAGCACCCCTGTAATAATGCACCCCCAACACCCCTTTTGACACTGCACCCCCAAATTTACTCCCCCCCTTCCCCTTTACTACCACCACACTGGAGCTTGGGGGGGGGGGTGGCATAAAAATGATGGGGTCCGTCACCAAAACCCCCCTCCTTTGTAATCACCCCGTTTGTGGGTGGGGCACTCTGCTTGTTTGCCAGCATGGGCTGCGCTGCCCTATGCTTCCTCTCCTGCACTGGCCTAGACTCCTCCTACACCACTTCTTCTCCTGAATCACTGCCACACCACCCCCTCTTGCTCTCTCCCCCTGCTCCATCTACGTCCCCCTTTCTCCTCTAACTCCCACCACCTACCTCTGCTATCCCCCTACTCCCCCTCCCCTTCTTACTCTTCTCCTCAACCACCCCTGCTATCCTCCTAGGCTCCGCCTACTCCCCCTCTATCTGCACCTCTCTTAGCCTGCTCTTCTTGCTCCGCCCTCCACCTCATGTGCTCCCTCTATTCCCGCCCTCTGACACAGACTGCACCTATCCTTGCTCTCTCTGCACATACACACTTACCAACCACTTTGCAATCCACCATTCACAAGTCCAGCCATGCTCTATCCACAGACAGACAGACAGATGTACTACTTACCAATTTACCAGCCATCTCCGACTTACCTCTTCTTTGCCGCCATCAGTCACCTGGTGCGGAGCCCGGGATTCGAACCCTGGTTGTCTGGGTGGAAGTCAGGAACTTACCCACTGGACCACACTGGCTTCCATGTCTTTAGCTTGTCAAAACTTCCCTATATCATGGATATGAAGTGTCCTGTGCAGTGGAAGCCATAAGCAATGACATCACAACCTTTATGTTGCTGATAGGTTCTGTGGCACAGTCAAAACCCATCCAGGAGCTATGGCTCAGTGGCAAGGTCTAGTGCCTCTGGTGCAGTAGGCTATCCCTATATAGGGGTTCGAATCCAGCCAGCGCCTCCAAAGTACTTTTAGGTGGAAAAAAATAAGTCATTTGATTTTTTTTATTTCGAAAGGTTATTTTTACTTTAACAATTTCAGGAATAATGTAAGTATTTTTGTTTGCATTGTTAGCCCACATTTAGAAATCTTGCCCCCTCCACCCCACCTTCCCTCTCCCTCCTTTTGCTCAAGTAGCTACAATAGGAGCAAAGCCTTATCTTCATTAATCAATGTATTGGTTTTTTCCTCAAATTGGTGTTTTGGAGAAGAGAAATAAGGCCCAAAGAGGGGCAAAACTAAGCTGTATTGTGTGAGGTGGGTGCCATCCGTTTGCTTTGCTGTGCTGTGCTGTGCTGTGCTGTGCTGTGCAGCCAGGCCAGGGCTTTGGGACTGGGATTTTAAACACCCCATTCATAGTCTGCAGCTTTTACCATAAGCCCACGAACGCCCAAGTTCTGTATAGAGGATTACTGCAGGTAATTCTGGACCCTGCTAAATGAGGGTGGGGTCCTTATATGTAGGCCTTTGAGTGGAAAACCCCTTAGCCTAAGACAGTTTGGCAACTTTGGAAATCTGCTGAAGCCCATGTTTTGAAGGCCGTATCACAACATCACAGAGGAAGCTCAGCAAAGTAATCATGGGAGAACATTATTTGCATAGGACAGCCCCTTTCTCAATCCTATTATTATGCTGCAGTTGCCATGTAGCATTACTAGAGGGCAGCAGTTTGAAGATAAATCTACAGAGAGACTTTAAATCTGTTTGCTGAACTACTTCTTGTTCTTGTTGTTTTTTTATCAGCCTATAGAGTGGCGGACTGGAATGACAAGAGTGAATGAGCATTGAGGAATGGTTGGCCTGTATTTGTGGTGAAGGGGGTGCGGGCTTTGGAAGGAAAACTGCAAGATAAAAGTGTCAAAGCATAGATGCTTGCAGAGAGATAGAGTGAGTGTGCCTTCTGTCTCTTTGAAGGGACATGTGAAAGAAGAACAACAGATCCACAGTCCTCAGGTGGGAGAAGCATGGAAGAGTATTCACCCCAAAATGAATATACTCATGCCATCTCAAAGCTTCTGAGTATGATATGATGCTTTGCAGGATGAAGGATTTGCCATGTTTGGTGCATAGATGTGCCAAGTTGGGGATGCGCTTGCCAGAATATCAAAAGCACACTCTTTAGAAGTGTCCTTACAGCCGAAATGTCAGGCACTCTTTTGGGATTATGAGGTCTAGAAAAACCACCACAAGACACCTTATAACATGTCCTGCACCGGGGCAAAGAAATCATGGGCAGACCATCTCCCAAGAATCCTAACACAGGTTCCTTGTTTCCCCTCTCAATACCATAACAACAGTAGGCCTGTGTGCGAGGTTCCCTTTTGGCTGGTAATAGAAAGTGCCTGAAACCTGAACCCCAAGTCCTCCACTCCCCCCTTTGCCCCTAGCCTTTCGTGGTACCCCCGCTCGAAAGAAAGGGCGCAATAAACAAGAAAGTACATAGCACTCCAGAAAAAACACATGCTGCATCATTCTGCGCCTCCTAGCACCCCTGTAATAATGCACCCCAACACCCCTTTTGACACTGCACCCCCAAATTTACTCCCCCCCTTCCCCTTTACTACCACCACACTGGAGCTTGGGGGGGTGGGTGGCATAAAAATGATGGGGTCCGTCACCAAAACCCCCCTCCTTTGTAATCACCCCGTTTGTGGGTGGGGCACTCTGCTTGTTTGCCAGCATGGGCTGCGCTGCCCTATGCTTCCTCTCCTGCACTGGCCTAGACTCCTCCTACACCCCTTCTTCTCCTGAATCACTGCCACACCACCCCCTCTTGCTCTCTCCCCCTGCTCCATCTACGTCCCCCTTTCTCCTCTAACTCCCACCACCTACCTCTGCTATCCCCCTACTCCCCCTCTCTCACCCTTCCCTTCTTACTCTTCTCCTCAACCACCCCAGCTATCCTCCTAGGCTCCGCCTACTCCCCCTCTATCTGCACCTCTCTTAGCCTGCTCTTCTTGCTCCACCCTCCACCTCATGTGCTCCCTCTATTCCCGCCCTCTGACACAGACTGCACCTATCCTTGCTCTCTCTGCACATACACACTTACCAACCACTTTGCAATCCACCATTCACAAGTCCAGCCATGCTCTATACACAGACAGACAGACAGATGTACTACTTACCAATTTACCAGCCATCTCCGACTTACCTCTTCTTTGCCGCCATCAGTCACCTGGTGCGGAGCCCGGGATTCGAACCCTGGTTGTCTGGGTGGAAGTCAGGAACTTACCCACTGGACCACACTGGCTTCCATGTCTTTAGCTTGTCAAAACTTCCCTATATCATGGATATGAAGTGTCCTGTGCAGTGGAAGCCATAAGCAATGACATCACAACCTTTATGTTGCTGATAGGTTCTGTGGCACAGTCAAAACCCATCCAGGAGCTATGGCTCAGTGGCAAGGTCTAGTGCCTCTGGTGCAGTAGGCTATCCCTATATAGGGGTTCGAATCCAGCCAGCGCCTCCAAAGTACTTTTAGGTGGAAAAAAATAAGTCATTTGATTTTTTTTATTTCGAAAGGTTATTTTTACTTTAACAATTTCAGGAATAATGTAAGTATTTTTGTTTGCATTGTTAGCCCACATTTAGAAATCTTGCCCCCTCCACCCCACCTTCCCTCTCCCTCCTTTTGCTCAAGTAGCTACAATAGGAGCAAAGCCTTATCTTCATTAATCAATGTATTGGTTTTTTCCTCAAATTGGTGTTTTGGAGAAGAGAAATAAGGCCCAAAGAGGGGCAAAACTAAGCTGTATTGTGTGAGGTGGGTGCCATCCGTTTGCTTTGCTGTGCTGTGCTGTGCTGTGCTGTGCAGCCAGGCCAGTGCTTTGGGAGTTGGATTTTAAACACCCCATTCATAGTCTGCAGCTTTTACCATAAGCCCACGAACGCCCAAGTTCTGTATAGAGGATTACTGCAGGTAATTCTGGACCCTGCTAAATGAGGGTGGGGTCCTTATATGTAGGCCTTTGAGTGGAAAACCCCTTAGCCTAAGACAGTTTGGCAACTTTGGAAATCTGCTGAAGCCCATGTTTTGAAGGCCGTATCACAACATCACAGAGGAAGCTCAGCAAAGTAATCATGGGAGAACATTATTTGCATAGGACAGCCCCTTTCTCAATCCTATTATTATGCTGCAGTTGCCATGTAGCATTACTAGAGGGCAGCAGTTTGAAGATAAATCTACAGAGAGACTTTAAATCTGTTTGCTGAACTACTTCTTGTTCTTGTTGTTTTTTTATCAGCCTATAGAGTGGCGGACTGGAATGACAAGAGTGAATGAGCATTGAGGAATGGTTGGCCTGTATTTGTGGTGAAGGGGGTGCGGGCTTTGGAAGGAAAACTGCAAGATAAAAGTGTCAAAGCATAGATGCTTGCAGAGAGATAGAGTGAGTGTGCCTTCTGTCTCTTTGAAGGGACATGTGAAAGAAGAACAACAGATCCACAGTCCTCAGGTGGGAGAAGCATGGAAGAGTATTCACCCCAAAATGAATATACTCACGCCATCTCAAAGCTTCTGAGTATGATATGATGCTTTGCAGGATGAAGGATTTGCCATGTTTGGTGCATAGATGTGCACAGTTGGGGATGCGCTTGCCAGAATATCAAAAGCACACTCTTTAGAAGTGTCCTTACAGCCGAAATGTCAGGCACTCTTTTGGGATTATGAGGTCTAGAAAAACCACCACAAGACACCTTATAACATGTCCTGCACCGGGGCAAAGAAATCATGGGCAGACCATCTCCCAAGAATCCTAACACAGGTTCCTTGTTTCCCCTCTCAATACCATGACCACAGTAGGCCTGTGTGCGAGGTTCCCTTTTGGCTGGTAATAGAAAGTGCCTGAAACCTGAACCCCAAGTCCTCCACTCCCCCCTTTGCCCCTAGCCTTTCGTGGTACCCCCGCTCGAAAGAAAGGGCGCAATAAACAAGAAAGTACATAGCACTCCCGAAAAAACACATGCTGCATCATTCTGCGCCTCCTAGCACCCCTGTAATAATGCACCCCAACACCCCTTTTGACACTGCACCCCCAAATTTACTCCCCCCCTTCCCCTTTACTACCACCACACTGGAGCTTGGGGGGGGGGGTGGCATAAAAATGATGGGGTCCGTCACCAAAACCCCCCTCCTTTGTAATCACCCCGTTTGTGGGTGGGGCACTCTGCTTGTTTGCCAGCATGGGCTGCGCTGCCCTATGCTTCCTCTCCTGCACTGGCCTAGACTCCTCCTACACCCCTTCTTCTCCTGAATCACTGCCACACCACCCCCTCTTGCTCTCTCCCCCTGCTCCATCTACGTCCCCCTTTCTCCTCTAACTCCCACCACCTACCTCTGCTATCCCCCTACTCCCCCTCTCTCACCCTTCCCTTCTTACTCTTCTCCTCAACCACCCTTTCCTCCTAGGCTCCGCCTACTCCCCCTCTATCTGCACCTCTCTTAGCCTGCTCTTCTTGCTCCGCCCTCCACCTCATGTGCTCCCTCTATTCCCGCCCTCTGACACAGACTGCACCTATCCTTGCTCTCTCTGCACATACACACTTACAAACCACTTTGCAATCCACCATTCACAAGTCCAGCCATGCTCTATACACAGACAGACAGACAGACAGATGTACTACTTACCAATTTACCAGCCATCTCCGACTTACCTCTTCTTTGCCGCCATCAGTCACCTGGTGCGGAGCCCGGGATTCGAACCCTGGTTGTCTGGGTGGAAGTCAGGAACTTACCCAATGGACCACACTGGCTTCCATGTCTTTAACTTGTCAAAACTTCCCTATATCATGGATATGAAGTGTCCTGTGCAGTGGAAGCCATAAGCAATGACATCACAACCTTTATGTTGCTGATAGGTTCTGTGGCACAGTCAAAACCCATCCAGGAGCTATGGCTCAGTGGCAAGGTCTAGTGCCTCTGGTGCAGTAGGCTATCCCTATATAGGGGTTCGAATCCAGCCAGCGCCTCCAAAGTACTTTTAGGTGGAAAAAAATAAGTCATTTGATTTTTTTAATTTCGAAAGGTTATTTTTACTTTAACAATTTCAGGAATAATGTAAGCATTTTTGTTTGCATTGTTAGCCCACATTTAGAAATCTTGCCCCCTCCACCCCACCTTCCCTCTCCCTCCTTTTGCTCAAGTAGCTACAATAGGAGCAAAGCCTTATCTTCATTAATCAATGTATTGGTTTTTTCCTCAAATTGGTGTTTTGGAGAAGAGAAATAAGGCCCAAAGAGGGGCAAAACTAAGCTGTATTGTGTGAGGTGGGTGCCATCCGTTTGCTTTGCTGTGCTGTGCTGTGCAGCCAGGCCAGGGCTTTGGGACTGGGATTTTAAACACCCCATTCATAGTCTGCAGCTTTTACCATAAGCACACAAACGCCCAAGTTCTGTATAGAGGATTACTGCAGGTAATTCTGGACCCTGCTAAATGAGGGTGGGGTCCTTATATGTAGGCCTTTGAGTGGAAAACCCCTTAGCCTATGACAGTTTGGCAACTTTGGAAATCTGCTGAAGCCCATGTTTTGAAGGCCGTATCACAACATCACAGAGGAAGCTCAGCAAAGTAATCATGGGAGAACATTATTTGCATAGGACAGCCCCTTTCTCAATCCTATTATTATGCTGCAGTTGCCATGTAGCATTACTAGAGGGCAGCAGTTTGAAGATAAATCTACAGAGAGACTTTAAATCTGTTTGCTGAACTACTTCTTGTTCTTGTTGTTTTTTTATCAGCCTATAGAGTGGCGGACTGGAATGACAAGAGTGAATGAGCATTGAGGAATGGTTGGCCTGTATTTGTGGTGAAGGGGGTGCGGGCTTTGGAAGGAAAACTGCAAGATAAAAGTGTCAAAGCATAGATGCTTGCAGAGAGATAGAGTGAGTGTGCCTTCTGTCTCTTTGAAGGGACATGTGAAAGAAGAACAACAGATCCACAGTTCTCAGGTGGGAGAAGCATGGAAGAGTATTCACCCCAAAATGAATATACTCATGCCATCTCAAAGCTTCAGAGTATGATATGATGCTTTGCAGGATGAAGGATTTGCCATGTTTGGTGCATAGATGTGCACAGTTGGGGATGCGCTTGCCAGAATATCAAAAGCACACTCTTTAGAAGTGTCCTTACAGCCGAAATGTCAGGCACTCTTTTGGGATTATGAGGTCTAGAAAAACCACCACAAGACACCTTATAACATGTCCTGCACCGGGGCAAAGAAATCATGGGCAGACCATCTCCCAAGAATCCTAACACAGGTTCCTTGTTTCCCCTCTCAATACCATAACCACAGTAGGCCTGTGTGCGAGGTTCCCTTTTGGCTGGTAATAGAAAGTGCCTGAAACCTGAACCCCAAGTCCTCCACTCCCCCCTTTGCCCCTAGCCTTTCGTGGTACCCCCGCTCGAAAGAAAGGGCGCAATAAACAAGAAAGTACATAGCACTCCCGAAAAAACACATGCTGCATCATTCTGCGCCTCCTAGCACCCCTGTAATAATGCACCCCAACACCCCTTTTGACACTGCACCCCCAAATTTACTCCCCCCCTTCCCCTTTACTACCACCACACTGGAGCTTGGGGGGGTGGGTGGCATAAAAATGATGGGGTCCGTCACCAAAACCCCCCTCCTTTGTAATCACCCCGTTTGTGGGTGGGGCACTCTGCTTGTTTGCCAGCATGGGCTGCGCTGCCCTATGCTTCCTCTCCTGCACTGGCCTAGACTCCTCCTACACCCCTTCTTCTCCTGAATCACTGCCACACCACCCCCTCTTGCTCTCTCCCCCTGCTCCATCTACGTCCCCCTTTCTCCTCTAACTCCCACCACCTACCTCTGCTATCCCCCTACTCCCCCTCTTCCCTTCTTACTCTTCTCCTCAACCACCCCAGCTATCCTCCTAGGCTCCGCCTACTCCCCCTCTATCTGCACCTCTCTTAGCCTGCTCTTCTTGCTCCACCCTCCACCTCATGTGCTCCCTCTATTCCCGCCCTCTGACACAGACTGCACCTATCCTTGCTCTCTCTGCACATACACACTTACCAACCACTTTGCAATCCACCATTCACAAGTCCAGCCATGCTCTATACACAGACAGACAGACAGACAGATGTACTACTTACCAATTTACCAGCCATCTCCGACTTACCTCTTCTTTGCCGCCATCAGTCACCTGGTGCGGAGCCCGGGATTCGAACCCTGGTTGTCTGGGTGGAAGTCAGGAACTTACCCACTGGACCACACTGGCTTCCATGTCTTTAGCTTGTCAAAACTTCCCTATATCATGGATATGAAGTGTCCTGTGCAGTGGAAGCCATAAGCAATGACATCACAACCTTTATGTTGCTGATAGGTTCTGTGGCACAGTCAAAACCCATACAGGAGCTATGGCTCAGTGGCTAGGTCTAGTGCCTCTGGTGCAGTAGGCTATCCCTATATAGGGGTTCGAATCCAGCCAGCGCCTCCAAAGTACTTTTAGGTGGAAAAAAATAAGTCATTTGATTTTTTTAATTTCGAAAGGTTATTTTTACTTTAACAATTTCAGGAATAATGTAAGTATTTTTGTTTGCATTGTTAGCCCACATTTAGAAATCTTGCCCCCTCCACCCCACCTTCCCTCTCCCTCCTTTTGCTCAAGTAGCTACAATAGGAGCAAAGCCTTATCTTCATTAATCAATGTATTGTTTTTTTCCTCAAATTGGTGTTTTGGAGAAGAGAAATAAGGCCCAAAGAGGGGCAAAACTAAGCTGTATTGTGTGAGGTGGGTGCCATCCGTTTGCTTTGCTTTGCTGTGCTGTGCTGTGCTGTGCTGTGCAGCCAGGCCAGGGCTTTGGGACTGGGATTTTAAACACCCCATTCATAGTCTGCAGCTTTTACCATAAGCCCACGAACGCCCAAGTTCTGTATAGAGGATTACTGCAGGTAATTCTGGACCCTGCTAAATGAGGGTGGGGTCCTTATATGTAGGCCTTTGAGTTGAAAACCCCTTAGCCTAAGACAGTTTGGAAATCTGCTGAAGCCCATGTTTTGAAGGCCGTATCACAACATCACAGAGGAAGCTCAGCAAAGTAATCATGGGAGAACATTATTTGCATAGGACAGCCCCTTTCTCAATCCTATTATTATGCTGCAGTTGCCATGTAGCATTACTAGAGGGCAGCAGTTTGAAGATAAATCTACAGAGAGACTTTAAATCTGTTTGCTGAACTACTTCTTGTTCTTGTTGTTTTTTTATCAGCCTATAGAGTGGCGGACTGGAATGACAAGAGTGAATGAGCATTGAGGAATGGTTGGCCTGTATTTGTGGTGAAGGGGGTGCGGGCTTTGGAAGGGAAACTGCAAGATAAAAGTGTCAAAGCATAGATGCTTGCAGAGAGATAGAGTGAGTGTGCCTTCTGTCTCTTTGAAGGGACATGTGAAAGAAGAACAACAGATCCACAGTCCTCAGGTGGGAGAAGCATAGAAGAGTATTCACCCCAAAATGAATATACTCACGCCATCTCAAAGCTTCTGAGTATGATATGATGCTTTGCAGGATGAAGGATTTGCCATGTTTGGTGCATAGATGTGCACAGTTGGGGATGCGCTTGCCAGAATATCAAAAGCACACTCTTTAGAAGTGTCCTTACAGCCGAAATGTCAGGCACTCTTTTGGGATTATGAGGTCTAGAAAAACCACCACAAGACACCTTATAACATGTCCTGCACCGGGGCAAAGAAATCATGGGCAGACCATCTCCCAAGAATCCTAACACAGGTTCCTTGTTTCCCCTCTCAATACCATAACCACAGTAGGCCTGTGTGCGATGTTCCCTTTTGGCTGGTAATAGAAAGTGCCCGAAACCTGAACCCCAAGTCCTCCACTCCCCCCTTTGCCCCTAGCCTTTCGTGGTACCCCCGCTCGAAAGAAAAGGCGCAATAAACAAGAAAGTACATAGCACTCCCGAAAAAACACATGCTGCATCATTCTGCGCCTCCTAGCACCCCTGTAATAATGCACCCCAACACCCCTTTTGACACTGCACCCCCAAATTTACTCCCCCCCTTCCCCTTTACTACCACCACACTGGAGCTTGGGGGGGGGGGTGGCATAAAAATGATGGGGTCCGTCACCAAAACCCCCCTCCTTTGAAATCACCCCGTTTGTGGGTGGGGCACTCTGCTTGTTTGCCAGCATGGGCTGCGCTGCCCTATGGTTCCTCTCCTGCACTGGCCTAGACTCCTCCTACACCCCTTCTTCTCCTGAATCACTGCCACACCACCCCCTCTTGCTCTCTCCCCCTGCTCCATCTACGTCCCCCTTTCTCCTCTAACTCCCACCACCTACCTCTGCTATCCCCCTACTCCCCCTCTCTCACCCTTCCCTCTCTTCTCCTCAACCACCCCTGCTATCCTCCTAGGCTCCGCCTACTCCCCCTCTATCTGCACCTCTCTTAGCCTGCTCTTCTTGCTCCGCCCTCCACCTCATGTGCTCCCTCTATTCCCGCCCTCTGACACAGCCTGCACCTATCCTTGCTCTCTCTGCACATACACACTTACCAACCACTTTGCAATCCACCATTCACAAGTCCAGCCATGCTCTATCCACAGACAGACAGACAGATGTACTACTTACCAATTTACCAGCCATCTCCGACTTACCTCTTCTTTGCCGCCATCAGTCACCTGGTGCGGAGCCCGGGATTCGAACCCTGGTTGTCTGGGTGGAAGTCAGGAACTTACCCACTGGACCACACTGGCTTCCATGTCTTTAGCTTGTCAAAACTTCCCTATATCATGGATATGAAGTGTCCTGTGCAGTGGAAGCCATAAGCAATGACATCACAACCTTTATGTTGCTGATAGGTTCTGTGGCACAGTCAAAACCCATCCAGGAGCTATGGCTCAGTGGCAAGGTCTAGTGCCTCTGGTGCAGTAGGCTATCCCTATATAGGGGTTCGAATCCAGCCAGCGCCTCCAAAGTACTTTTAGGTGGAAAAAAATAAGTCATTTGATTTTTTTTATTTCGAAAGGTTATTTTTACTTTAACAATTTCAGGAATAATGTAAGTATTTTTGTTTGCATTGTTATCCCACATTTAGAAATCTTGCCCCCTCCACCCCACCTTCCCTCTCCCTCCTTTTGCTCAAGTAGCTACAATAGGAGCAAAGCCTTATCTTCATTAATCAATGTATTGTTTTTTTCCTCAAATTGGTGTTTTGGAGAAGAGAAATAAGGCCCAAAGAGGGGCAAAACTAAGCTGTATTGTGTGAGGTGGGTGCCATCCGTTTGCTTTGCTGTGCTGTGCTGTGCTGTGCAGCCAGGCCAGGGCTGTGGGACTGGGATTTTAAACACCCCATTCATAGTCTGCAGCTTTTACCATAAGCCCACAAACGCCCAAGTTCTGTATAGAGGATTACTGCAGGTAATTCTGGACCCTGCTAAATGAGGGTGGGGTCCTTATATGTAGGCCTTTGAGTGGAAAACCCCTTAGCCTAAGACAGTTTGGCAACTTTGGAAATCTGCTGAAGCCCATGTTTTGAAGGCCGTATCACAACATCACAGAGGAAGCTCAGCAAAGTAATCATGGGAGAACATTATTTGCATAGGACAGCCCCTTTCTCAAACCTATTATTATGCTGCAGTTGCCATGTAGCATTACTAGAGGGCAGCAGTTTGAAGATAAATCTACAGAGAGACTTTAAATCTGTTTGCTGAACTACTTCTTGTTCTTGTTGTTTTTTTATCAGCCTATAGAGTGGCGGACTGGAATGACAAGAGTGAATGAGCATTGAGGAATGGTTGGCCTGTATTTGTGGTGAAGGGGGTGCGGGCTTTGGAAGGAAAACTGCAAGATAAAAGTGTCAAAGCATAGATGCTTGCAGAGAGATAGAGTGAGTGTGCCTTCTGTCTCTTTGAAGGGACATGTGAAAGAAGAACAACAGATCCACAGTCCTCAGGTGGGAGAAGCATGGAAGAGTATTCACCCCAAAATGAATATATTTACGCCATCTCAAAGCTTCTGAGTATGATATGATGCTTTGCAGGATGAAGGATTTGCCATGTTTGGTGCATAGATGTGCACAGTTGGGGATGCGCTTGCCAGAATATCAAAAGCACACTCTTTAGAAGTGTCCTTACAGCCGAAATGTCAGGCACTCTTTTGGGATTATGAGGTCTAGAAAAACCACCACAAGACACCTTATAACATGTCCTGCACCGGGGCAAAGAAATCATGGGCAGACCATCTCCCAAGAATCCTAACACAGGTTCCTTGTTTCCCCTCTCAATACCATAACCACAGTAGGCCTGTGTGCGAGGTTCCCTTTTGGCTGGTAATAGAAAGTGCCTGAAACCTGAACCCCAAGTCCTCCACTCCCCCCTTTGCCCCTAGCCTTTCGTGGTACCCCCGCTCGAAAGAAAGGGTGCAATAAACAAGAAAGTACATAGCACTCCCGAAAAAACACATGCTGCATCATTCTGCGCCTCCTAGCACCCCTGTAATAATGCACCCCAACACCCCTTTTGACACTGCACCCCCAAATTTACTCCCCCCCTTCCCCTTTACTACCACCACACTGGAGCTTGGGGGGGGGGGTGGCATAAAAATGATGGGGTCCGTCACCAAAACCCCCCTCCTTTGTAATCACCCCGTTTGTGGGTGGGGCACTCTGCTAGTTTGCCAGCATGGGCTGCGCTGCCCTATGCTTCCTCTCCTGCACTGGCCTAGACTCATCCTACACCCCTTCTTCTCCTGAATCACTGCCACACCACCCCCTCTTGCTCTCTCCCCCTGCTCCATCTACGTCCCCCTTTCTCCTCTAACTCCCACCACCTACCTCTGCTATCCCCCTACTCCCCCTCTCTCACCCTTCCCTTCTTACTCTTCTCCTCAACCACCCCTGCTATCCTCCTAGGCTCCGCCTACTCCCCCTCTATCTGCACCTCTCTTAGCCTGCTCTTCTTGCTCCGCCCTCCACCTCATGTGCTCCCTCTATTCCCGCCCTCTGACACAGACTGCACCTATCCTTGCTCTCTCTGCACATACACACTTACCAACCACTTTGCAATCCACCATTCACAAGTCCAGCCATGCTCTATACACAGACAGACAGATGTACTACTTACCAATTTACCAGCCATCTCCGACTTACCTCTTCTTTGCCGCCATCAGTCACCTGGTGCGGAGCCCGGGATTCGAACCCTGGTTGTCTGGGTGGAAGTCAGGAACTTACCCACTGGACCACACTGGCTTCCATGTCTTTAGCTTGTCAAAACTTCCCTATATCATGGATATGAAGTGTCCTGTGCAGTGGAAGCCATAAGCAATGACATCACAACCTTTATGTTGCTGATAGGTTCTGTGGCACAGTCAAAACCCATCCAGGAGCTATGGCTCAGTGGCAAGGTCTAGTGCCTCTGCTGCAGTAGGCTATCCCTATATAGGGGTTCGAATCCAGCCAGCGCCTCCAAAGTACTTTTAGGTGGAAAAAAATAAGTCATTTGATTTTTTTTATTTCGAAAGGTTATTTTTACTTTAACAATTTCAGGAATAATGTAAGTATTTTTGTTTGCATTGTTAGCCCACATTTAGAAATCTTGCCCCCTCCACCCCACCTTCCCTCTCCCTCCTTTTGCTCAAGTAGCTACAATAGGAGCAAAGCCTTATCTTCATTAATCAATGTATTGGTTTTTTCCTCAAATTGGTGTTTTGGAGAAGAGAAATAAGGCCCAAAGAGGGGCAAAACTAAGCTGTATTGTGTGAGGTGGGTGCCATCCGTTTGCTTTGCTGTGCTGTGCTGTGCTGTGCAGCCAGGCCAGGGCTTTGGGACTGGGATTTTAAACACCCCATTCATAGTCTGCAGCTTTTACCATAAGCCCACGAACGCCCAAGTTCTGTATAGAGGATTACTGCAGGTAATTCTGGACCCTGCTAAATGAGGGTGGGGTCCTTATATGTAGGCCTTTGAGTGGAAAACCCCTTAGCCTAAGACAGTTTGGCAACTTTGGAAATATGCTGAAGCCCATGTTTTGAAGGCCGTATCACAACATCACAGAGGAAGCTCAGCAAAGTAATCATGGGAGAACATTATTTGCATAGGACAGCCCCTTTCTCAATCCTATTATTATGCTGCAGTTGCCATGTAGCATTACTAGAGGGCAGCAGTTTGAAGATAAATCTACAGAGAGACTTTAAATCTGTTTGCTGAACTACTTCTTGTTCTTGTTGTTTTTTTATCAGCCTATAGAGTGGCGGACTGGAATGACAAGAGTGAATGAGCATTGAGGAATGGTTGGCCTGTATTTGTGGTGAAGGGGGTGCGGGCTTTGGAAGGAAAACTGCAAGATAAAAGTGTCAAAGCATAGATGCTTGCAGAGAGATAGAGTGAGTGTGCCTTCTGTCTCTTTGAAGGGACATGTGAAAGAAGAACAACAGATCCACAGTCCTCAGGTGGGAGAAGCATGGAAGAGTATTCACCCCAAAATGAATATACTCATGCCATCTCAAAGCTTCTGAGTATGATATGATGCTTTGCAGGATGAAGGATTTGCCATGTTTGGTGCATAGATGTGCCAAGTTGGGGATGCGCTTGCCAGAATATCAAAAGCACACTCTTTAGAAGTGTCCTTACAGCCGAAATGTCAGGCACTCTTTTGGGATTATGAGGTCTAGAAAAGCCACCACAAGACACCTTATAACATGTCCTGCACCGGGGCAAAGAAATCATGGGCAGACCATCTCCCAAGAATCCTAACACAGGTTCCTTGTTTCCCCTCTCAATACCATAACAACAGTAGGCCTGTGTGCGAGGTTCCCTTTTGGCTGGTAATAGAAAGTGCCTGAAACCTGAACCCCAAGTCCTCCACTCCCCCCTTTGCCCCTAGCCTTTCGTGGTACCCCCGCTCGAAAGAAAGGGCGCAATAAACAAGAAAGTACATAGCACTCCCGAAAAAACACATGCTGCATCATTCTGCGCCTCCTAGCACCCCTGTAATAATGCACCCCAACACCCCTTTTGACACTGCACCCCCAAATTTACTCCCCCCCTTCCCCTTTACTACCACCACACTGGAGCTTGGGGGGGTGGGTGGCATAAAAATGATGGGGTCCGTCACCAAAACCCCCCTCCTTTGTAATCACCCCGTTTGTGGGTGGGGCACTCTGCTTGTTTGCCAGCATGGGCTGCGCTGCCCTATGCTTCCTCTCCTGCACTGGCCTAGACTCCTCCTACACCCCTTCTTCTCCTGAATCACTGCCACACCACCCCCTCTTGCTCTCTCCCCCTGCTCCATCTACGTCCCCCTTTCTCCTCTAACTCCCACCACCTACCTCTGCTATCCCCCTACTCCCCCTCTCTCCTTACTCTTCTCCTCAACCACCCCAGCTATCCTCCTAGGCTCCGCCTACTCACCCTCTATCTGCACCTCTCTTAGCCTGCTCTTCTTGCTCCGCCCTCCACCTCATGTGCTCCCTCTATTCCCGCCCTCTGACACAGCCTGCACCTATCCTTGCTCTCTCTGCACATACACACTTACCAACCACTTTGCAATCCACCATTCACAAGTCCAGCCATGCACTATCCACAGACAGACAGACAGATGTACTACTTACCAATTTACCAGCCATCTCCGACTTACCTCTTCTTTGCCGCCATCAGTCACCTGGTGCGGAGCCCGGGATTCGAACCCTGGTTGTCTGGGTGGAAGTCAGGAACTTACCCACTGGACCACACTGGCTTCCATGTCTTTAGCTTGTCAAAACTTCCCTATATCATGGATATGAAGTGTCCTGTGCAGTGGAAGCCAAAAGCAATGACATCACAACCTTTATGTTGCTGATAGGTTCTGTGGCACAGTCAAAACCCATCCAGGAGCTATGGCTCAGTGGCAAGGTCTAGTGCCTCTGGTGCAGTAGGCTATCCCTATATAGGGGTTCGAATCCAGCCAGTGCCTCCAAAGTACTTTTAGGTGGAAACAAATAAGTCATTTGATTTTTTTTATTTCGAAAGGTTATTTTTACTTTAACAATTTCAGGAATAATGTAAGTATTTTTGTTTGCATTGTTAGCCCACATTTAGAAATCTTGCCCCCTCCGCCCCACCTTCCCTCTCCCTCCTTTTGCTCAAGTAGCTACAATAGGAGCAAAGCCTTATCTTCATTAATCAATGTATTGGTTTTTTCCTCAAATTGGTGTTTTGGAGAAGAGAAATAAGGCCCAAAGAGGGGCAAAACTAAGCTGTATTGTGTGAGGTGGGTGCCATCCGTTTGCTTTGCTGTGCTGTGCTGTGCTGTGCTGTGCAGCCAGGCCAGGGCTTTGGGACTGGGATTTTAAACACCCCATTCATAGTCTGCAGCTTTTACCATAAGCCCACGAACGCCCAAGTTCTGTATAGAGGATTACTGCAGGTAATTCTGGACCCTGCTAAATGAGGGTGGGGTCCTTATATGTAGGCCTTTGAGTGGAAAACCCCTTAGCCTAAGACAGTTTGGCAACTTTGGAAATCTGCTGAAGCCCATGTTTTGAAGGCCGTATCACAACATCACAGAGGAAGCTCAGCAAAGTAATCATGGGAGAACATTATTTGCATAGGACAGCCCCTTTCTCAATCCTATTATTATGCTGCAGTTGCCATGTAGCATTACTAGAGGGCAGCAGTTTGAAGATAAATCTACAGAGAGACTTTAAATCTGTTTGCTGAACTACTTCTTGTTCTTGTTGTTTTTTTATCAGCCTATAGAGTGGCGGACTGGAATGACAAGAGTGAATGAGCATTGAGGAATGGTTGGCCTGTATTTGTGGTGAAGGGGGTGCGGGCTTTGGAAGGAAAACTGCAAGATAAAAGTGTCAAAGCATAGATGCTTGCAGAGAGATAGAGTGAGTGTGCCTTCTGTCTCTTTGAAGGGACATGTGAAAGAAGAACAACAGATCCACAGTCCTCAGGTGGGAGAAGCATGGAAGAGTATTCACCCCAAAATGAATATACTCATGCCATCTCAAAGCTTCTGAGTATGATATGATGCTTTGCAGGATGAAGGATTTGCCATGTTTGGTGCATAGATGTGCCAAGTTGGGGATGCGCTTGCCAGAATATCAAAAGCACACTCTTTAGAAGTGTCCTTACAGCCGAAATGTCAGGCACTCTTTTGGGATTATGAGGTCTAGAAAAACCACCACAAGACACCTTATAACATGTCCTGCACAGGGGCAAAGAAATCATGGGCAGACCATCTCCCAAGAATCCTAACACAGGTTCCTTGTTTCCCCTCTCAATACCATAACAACAGTAGGCCTGTGTGCGAGGTTCCCTTTTGGCTGGTAATAGAAAGTGCCTGAAACCTGAACCCCAAGTCCTCCACTCCCCCCTTTTACCCTAGCCTTTCGTGGTACCCCCGCTCGAAAGAAAGGGCGCAATAAACAAGAAAGTACATAGCACTCCCGAAAAAACACATGCTGCATCATTCTGCGCCTCCTAGCACCCCTGTAATAATGCACCCCAACACCCCTTTTGACACTGCACCCCCAAATTTACTCCCCCCCTTCCCCTTTACTACCACCACACTGGAGCTTGGGGGGGTGGGTGGCATAAAAATGATGGGGTCCGTCACCAAAACCCCCCTCCTTTGTAATCACCCCGTTTGTGGGTGGGGCACTCTGCTTGTTTGCCAGCATGGGCTGCGCTGCCCTATGCTTCCTCTCCTGCACTGGCCTAGACTCCTCCTACACCCCTTCTTCTCCTGAATCACTGCCACACCACCCCCTCTTGCTCTCTCCCCCTGCTCCATCTACGTCCCCCTTTCTCCTCTAACTCCCACCACCTACCTCTGCTATCCCCCTACTCCCCCTCTCTCCTTACTCTTCTCCTCAACCACCCCAGCTATCCTCCTAGGCTCCGCCTACTCCCCCTCTATCTGCACCTCTCTTAGCCTGCTCTTCTTGCTCCACCCTCCACCTCATGTGCTCCCTCTATTCCCGCCCTCTGACACAGACTGCACCTATCCTTGCTCTCTCTGCACATACACACTTACCAACCACTTTGCAATCCACCATTCACAAGTCCAGCCATGCTCTATACACAGACAGACAGACAGATGTACTACTTACCAATTTACCAGCCATCTCCGACTTACCTCTTCTTTGCCGCCATCAGTCACCTGGTGCGGAGCCCGGGATTCGAACCCTGGTTGTCTGGGTGGAAGTCAGGAACTTACCCACTGGACCACACTGGCTTCCATGTCTTTAGCTTGTCAAAACTTCCCTATATCATGGATATGAAGTGTCCTGTGCAGTGGAAGCCATAAGCAATGACATCACAACCTTTATGTTGCTGATAGGTTCTGTGGCACAGTCAAAACCCATCCAGGAGCTATGGCTCAGTGGCAAGGTCTAGTGCTTCTGGTGCAGTAGGCTATCCCTATATAGGGGTTCGAATCCAGCCAGCGCCTCCAAAGTACTTTTAGGTGGAAAAAAATAAGTCATTTGATTTTTTTTATTTCGAAAGGTTATTTTTACTTTAACAATTTCAGGAATAATGTAAGTATTTTTGTTTGCATTGTTAGCCCACATTTAGAAATCTTGCCCCCTCCACCCCACCTTCCCTCTCCCTCCTTTTGCTCAAGTAGCTACAATAGGAGCAAAGCCTTATCTTCATTAATCAATGTATTGGTTTTTTCCTCAAATTGGTGTTTTGGAGAAGAGAAATAAGGCCCAAAGAGGGGCAAAACTAAGCTGTATTGTGTGAGGTGGGTGCCATCCGTTTGCTTTGCTGTGCTGTGCTGTGCTGTGCAGCCAGGCCAGGGCTTTGGGACTGGGATTTTAAACACCCCATTCATAGTCTGCAGCTTTTACCATAAGCCCACGAACGCCCAAGTTCTGTATAGAGGATTACTGCAGGTAATTCTGGACCCTGCTAAATGAGGGTGGGGTCCTTATATGTAGGCCTTTGAGTGGAAAACCCCTTAGCCTAAGACAGTTTGGCAACTTTGGAAATCTGCTGAAGCCCATGTTTTGAAGGCCGTATCACAACATCACAGAGGAAGCTCAGCAAAGTAATCATGGGAGAACATTATTTGCATAGGACAGCCCCTTTCTCAATCCTATTATTATGCTGCAGTTGCCATGTAGCATTACTAGAGGGCAGCAGTTTGAAGATAAATCTACAGAGAGACTTTAAATCTGTTTGCTGAACTACTTCTTGTTCTTGTTGTTTTTTTATCAGCCTATAGAGTGGCGGACTGGAATGACAAGAGTGAATGAGCATTGAGGAATGGTTGGCCTGTATTTGTGGTGAAGGGGGTGCGGGCTTTGGAAGGAAAACTGCAAGATAAAAGTGTCAAAGCATAGATGCTTGCAGAGAGATAGAGTGAGTGTGCCTTCTGTCTCTTTGAAGGGACATGTGAAAGAAGAACAACAGATCCACAGTCCTCAGGTGGGAGAAGCATGGAAGAGTATTCACCCCAAAATGAATATACTCACGCCATCTCAAAGCTTCTGAGTATGATATGATGCTTTGCAGGATGAAGGATTTGCCATGTTTGGTGCATAGATGTGCACAGTTGGGGATGCGCTTGCCAGAATATCAAAAGCACACTCTTTAGAAGTGTCCTTACAGCCGAAATGTCAGGCACTCTTTTGGGATTATGAGGTCTAGAAAAACCACCACAAGACACCTTATAACATGTCCTGCACCGGGGCAAAGAAATCATGGGCAGACCATCTCCCAAGAATCCTAACACAGGTTCCTTGTTTCCCCTCTCAATACCATGACCACAGTAGGCCTGTGTGCGAGGTTCCCTTTTGGCTGGTAATAGAAAGTGCCTGAAACCTGAACCCCAAGTCCTCCACTCCCCCCTTTGCCCCTAGCCTTTCGTGGTACCCCCGCTCGAAAGAAAGGGCGCAATAAACAAGAAAGTACATAGCACTCCCGAAAAAACACATGCTGCATCATTCTGCGCCTCCTAGCACCCCTGTAATAATGCACCCCAACACCCCTTTTGACACTGCACCCCCAAATTTACTCCCCCCCTTCCCCTTTACTACCACCACACTGGAGCTTGGGGGGGGGGGTGGCATAAAAATGATGGGGTCCGTCACCAAAACCCCCCTCCTTTGTAATCACCCCGTTTGTGGGTGGGGCACTCTGCTTGTTTGCCAGCATGGGCTGCGCTGCCCTATGCTTCCTCTCCTGCACTGGCCTAGACTCCTCCTACACCCCTTCTTCTCCTGAATCACTGCCACACCACCCCCTCTTGCTCTCTCCCCCTGCTCCATCTACGTCCCCCTTTCTCCTCTAACTCCCACCACCTACCTCTGCTATCCCCCTACTCCCCCTCTCTCACCCTACCCTTCTTACTCTTCTCCTCAACCACCCTTTCCTCCTAGGCTCCGCCTACTCCCCCTCTATCTGCACCTCTCTTAGCCTGCTCTTCTTGCTCCGCCCTCCACCTCATGTGCTCCCTCTATTCCCGCCCTCTGACACAGACTGCACCTATCCTTGCTCTCTCTGCACATACACACTTACCAACCACTTTGCAATCCACCATTCACAAGTCCAGCTATGCTCTATACACAGACAGACAGACAGATGTACTACTTACCAATTTACCAGCCATCTCCGACTTACCTCTTCTTTGCCGCCATCAGTCACCTGGTGCGGAGCCCGGGATTCGAACCCTGGTTGTCTGGGTGGAAGTCAGGAACTTACCCACTGGACCACACTGGCTTCCATGTCTTTAGCTTGTCAAAACTTCCCTATATCATGGATATGAAGTGTCCTGTGCAGTGGAAGCCATAAGCAATGACATCACAACCTTTATGTTGCTGATAGGTTCTGTGGCACAGTCAAAACCCATCCAGGAGCTATGGCTCAGTGGCAAGGTCTAGTGCCTCTGGTGCAGTAGGCTATCCCTATATAGGGGTTCGAATCCAGCCAGCGCCTCCAAAGTACTTTTAGGTGGAAAAAAATAAGTCATTTGATTTTTTTAATTTCGAAAGGTTATTTTTACTTTAACAATTTCAGGAATAATGTAAGCATTTTTGTTTGCATTGTTAGCCCACATTTAGAAATCTTGCCCCCTCCACCCCACCTTCCCTCTCCCTCCTTTTGCTCAAGTAGCTACAATAGGAGCAAAGCCTTATCTTCATTAATCAATTTATTGTTTTTTTCCTCAAATTGGTGTTTTGGAGAAGAGAAATAAGGCCAAAAAAGGGGCAAAACTAAGCTGTATTGTGTGAGGTGGGTGCCATCCGTTTGCTTTGCTGTGCTGTGCTGTGCAGCCAGGCCAGGGCTTTGGGACTGGGATTTTAAACACCCCATTCATAGTCTGCAGCTTTTACCATAAGCCCACAAACGCCCAAGTTCTGTATAGAGGATTACTGCAGGTAATTCTGGACCCTGCTAAATGAGGGTGGGGTCCTTATATGTAGGGCTTTGAGTGGAAAACCCCTTAGCCTATGACAGTTTGGCAACTTTGGAAATCTGCTGAAGCCCATGTTTTGAAGGCCGTATCACAACATCACAGAGGAAGCTCAGCAAAGTAATCATGGGAGAACATTATTTGCATAGGACAGCCCCTTTCTCAATCCTATTATTATGCTGCAGTTGCCATGTAGCATTACTAGAGGGCAGCAGTTTGAAGATAAATCTACAGAGAGACTTTAAATCTGTTTGCTGAACTACTTCTTGTTCTTGTTGTTTTTTTATCAGCCTATAGAGTGGCGGACTGGAATGACAAGAGTGAATGAGCATTGAGGAATGGTTGGCCTGTATTTGTGGAGAAGGGGGTGCGGGCTTTGGAAGGAAAACTGCAAGATAAAAGTGTCAAAGCATAGATGCTTGCAGAGAGATAGAGTGAGTGTGCCTTCTGTCTCTTTGAAGGGACATGTGAAAGAAGAACAACAGATCCACAGTTCTCAGGTGGGAGAAGCATGGAAGAGTATTCACCCCAAAATGAATATACTCGTGCCATCTCAAAGCTTCTGAGTATGATATGATGCTTTGCAGGATGAAGGATTTGCCATGTTTGGTGCATAGATGTGCACAGTTGGGGATGCGCTTGCCAGAATATCAAAAGCACACTCTTTAGAAGTGTCCTTACAGCCGAAATGTCAGGCACTCTTTTGGGATTATGAGGTCTAGAAAAACCACCACAAGACACCTTATAACATGTCCTGCACCGGGGCAAAGAAATCATGGGCAGACCATCTCCCAAGAATCCTAACACAGGTTCCTTGTTTCCCCTCTCAATACCATAACCACAGTAGGCCTGTGTGCGAGGTTCCCTTTTGGCTGGTAATAGAAAGTGCCTGAAACCTGAACCCCAAGTCCTCCACTCCCCCCTTTGCCCCTAGCCTTTCGTGGTACCCCCGCTCGAAAGAAAGGGCGCAATAAACAAGAAAGTACATAGCACTCCCGAAAAAACACATGCTGCATCATTCTGCGCCTCCTAGCACCCCTGCAATAATGCACCCCAACACCCCTTTTGACACTGCACCCCCAAATTTACTCCCCCCCTTCCCCTTTACTACCACCACACTGGAGCTTGGGGGGGTGGGTGGCATAAAAATGATGGGGTCCGTCACCAAAACCCCCCTCCTTTGTAATCACCCCGTTTGTGGGTGGGGCACTCTGCTTGTTTGCCAGCATGGGCTGCGCTGCCCTATGCTTCCTCTCCTGCACTGGCCTAGACTCCTCCTACACCCCTTCTTCTCCTGAATCACTGCCACACCACCCCCTCTTGCTCTCTCCCCCTGCTCCATCTACGTCCCCCTTTCTCCTCTAACTCCCACCACCTACCTCTGCTATCCCCCTACTCCCCCTCTTCCCTTCTTACTCTTCTCCTCAACCACCCCAGCT
Organism: Pleurodeles waltl; assembly: GCF_031143425.1. NCBI lineage: Eukaryota > Metazoa > Chordata > Amphibia > Caudata > Salamandridae > Pleurodeles > Pleurodeles waltl. Next base: position 868,347,855 of record NC_090445.1, on the reverse strand, counting down.
ATCCTCCTAGGCTCCGCCTACTCCCCCTCTATCTGCACCTCTCTTAGCCTGCTCTTCTTGCTCCACCCTCCACCTCATGTGCTCCCTCTATTCCCGCCCTCTGACACAGACTGCACCTATCCTTGCTCTCTCTGCACATACACACTTACCAACCACTTTGCAATCCACCATTCACAAGTCCAGCCATGCTCTATACACAGACAGACAGACAGACAGATGTACTACTTACCAATTTACCAGCCATCTCCGACTTACCTCTTCTTTGCCGCCATCAGTCACCTGGTGCGGAGCCCGGGATTCGAACCCTGGTTGTCTGGGTGGAAGTCAGGAACTTACCCACTGGACCACACTGGCTTCCATGTCTTTAGCTTGTCAAAACTTCCCTATATCATGGATATGAAGTGTCCTGTGCAGTGGAAGCCATAAGCAATGACATCACAACCTTTATGTTGCTGATAGGTTCTGTGGCACAGTCAAAACCCATCCAAGAGCTATGGCTCAGTGGCTAGGTCTAGTGCCTCTGGTGCAGTAGGCTATCCCTATATAGGGGTTCGAATCCAGCCAGCGCCTCCAAAGTACTTTTAGGTGGAAAAAAATAAGTCATTTGATTTTTTTAATTTCGAAAGGTTATTTTTACTTTAACAATTTCAGGAATAATGTAAGTATTTTTGTTTGCATTGTTAGCCCACATTTAGAAATCTTGCCCCCTCCACCCCACCTTCCCTCTCCCTCCTTTTGCTCAAGTAGCTACAATAGGAGCAAAGCCTTATCTTCATTAATCAATGTATTGTTTTTTTCCTCAAATTGGTGTTTTGGAGAAGAGAAATAAGGCCCAAAGAGGGGCAAAACTAAGCTGTATTGTGTGAGGTGGGTGCCATCCGTTTGCTTTGCTGTGCTGTGCTGTGCTGTGCTGTGCAGCCAGGCCAGGGCTTTGGGACTGGGATTTTAAACACCCCATTCATAGTCTGCAGCTTTTACCATAAGCCCACGAACGCCCAAGTTCTGTATAGAGGATTACTGCAGGTAATTCTGGACCCTGCTAAATGAGGGTGGGGTCCTTATATGTAGGCCTTTGAGTTGAAAACCCCTTAGCCTAAGACAGTTTGGAAATCTGCTGAAGCCCATGTTTTGAAGGCCGTATCACAACATCACAGAGGAAGCTCAGCAAAGTAATCATGGGAGAACATTATTTGCATAGGACAGCCCCTTTCTCAATCCTATTATTATGCTGCAGTTGCCATGTAGCATTACTAGAGGGCAGCAGTTTGAAGATAAATCTACAGAGAGACTTTAAATCTGTTTGCTGAACTACTTCTTGTTCTTGTTGTTTTTTTATCAGCCTATAGAGTGGCGGACTGGAATGACAAGAGTGAATGAGCATTGAGGAATGGTTGGCCTGTATTTGTGGTGAAGGGGGTGCGGGCTTTGGAAGGAAAACTGCAAGATAAAAGTGTCAAAGCATAGATGCTTGCAGAGAGATAGAGTGAGTGTGCCTTCTGTCTCTTTGAAGGGACATGTGAAAGAAGAACAACAGATCCACAGTCCTCAGGTGGGAGAAGCATGGAAGAGTATTCACCCCAAAATGAATATACTCACGCCATCTCAAAGCTTCTGAGTATGATATGATGCTTTGCAGGATGAAGGATTTGCCATGTTTGGTGCATAGATGTGCACAGTTGGGGATGCGCTTGCCAGAATATCAAAAGCACACTCTTTAGAATTGTCCTTACAGCCGAAATGTCAGGCACTCTTTTGGGATTATGAGGTCTAGAAAAACCACCACAAGACACCTTATAACATGTCCTGCACCGGGGCAAAGAAATCATGGGCAGACCATCTCCCAAGAATCCTAACAGAGGTTCCTTGTTTCCCCTCTCAATACCATAACCACAGTAGGCCTGTGTGCGAGGTTCCCTTTTGGCTGGTAATAGAAAGTGCCTGAAACCTGAACCCCAAGTCCTCCACTCCCCCCTTTGCCCCTAGCCTTTCGTGGTACCCCCGCTCGAAAGAAAGGGCGCAATAAACAAGAAAGTACATAGCACTCCCGAAAAAACACATGCTGCATCATTCTGCGCCTCCTAGCACCCCTGTAATAATGCACCCCAACACCCCTTTTGACACTGCACCCCCAAATTTACTCCCCCCCTTCCCCTTTACTACCACCACACTGGAGCTTGGGGGGGGGGTGGCATAAAAATGATGGGGTCCGTCACCAAAACACCCCTCCTTTGTAATCACCCCGTTTGTGGGTGGGGCACTCTGCTTGTTTGCCAGCATGGGCTGCGCTGCCCTATGCTTCCTCTCCTGCACTGGCCTAGACTCCTCCTACACCCCTTCTTCTCCTGAATCACTGCCACACCACCCCCTCTTGCTCTCTCCCCCTGCTCCATCTACGTCCCCCTTTCTCCTCTAACTCCCACCACCTACCTCTGCTATCCCCCTACTCCCCCTCTCTCACCCTTCCCTTCTTACTCTTCTCCTCAACCACCCCTGCTATCCTCCTAGGCTCCGCCTACTCCCCCTCTATCTGCACCTCTCTTAGCCTGCTCTTCTTGCTCCGCCCTCCACCTCATGTGCTCCCTCTATTCCCGCCCTCTGACACAGACTGCACCTATCCTTGCTCTCTCTGCACATACACACTTACCAACCACTTTGCAATCCACCATTCACAAGTCCAGCCATGCTCTATACACAGACAGACAGACAGACAGATGTACTACTTACCAATTTACCAGCCATCTCCGACTTACCTCTTCTTTGCCGCCATCAGTCACCTGGTGCGGAGCCCGGGATTCGAACCCTGGTTGTCTGGGTGGAAGTCAGGAACTTACCCACTGGACCACACTGGCTTCCATGTCTTTAGCTTGTCAAAACTTCCCTATATCATGGATATGAAGTGTCCTGTGCAGTGGAAGCCATAAGCAATGACATCACAACCTTTATGTTGCTGATAGGTTCTGTGGCACAGTCAAAACCCATCCAGGAGCTATGGCTCAGTGGCAAGGTCTAGTGCCTCTGGTGCAGTAGGCTATCCCTATATAGGGGTTCGAATCCAGCCAGCGCCTCCAAAGTACTTTTAGGTGGAAAAAAATAAGTCGTTTGATTTTTTTTATTTCGAAAGGTTATTTTTACTTTAACAATTTCAGGAATAATGTAAGTATTTTTGTTTGCATTGTTAGCCCACATTTAGAAATCTTGCCCCCTCCACCCCACCTTCCCTCTCCCTCCTTTTGCTCAAGTAGCTACAATAGGAGCAAAGCCTTATCTTCATTAATCAATGTATTGTTTTTTTCCTCAAATTGGTGTTTTGGAGAACAGAAATAAGGCCCAAAGAGGGGCAAAACTAAGCTGTATTGTGTGAGGTGGGTGCCATCCGTTTGCTTTGCTGTGCTGTGCTGTGCTGTGCTGTGCAGCCAGGCCAGGGCTTTGGGACTGGGATTTTAAACACCCCATTCACAGTCTGCAGCTTTTACCATAAGCCCACGAACGCCCAAGTTCTGTATAGAGGATTACTGCAGGTAATTCTGGACCCTGCTAAATGAGGGTGGGGTCCTTATATGTAGGCCTTTGAGTGGAAAACCCCTTAGCCTAAGACAGTTTGGCAACTTTGGAAATCTGCTGAAGCCCATGTTTTGAAGGCCGTATCACAACATCACAGAGGAAGCTCAGCAAAGTAATCATGGGAGAACATTATTTGCATAGGACAGCCCCTTTCTCAATCCTATTATTATGCTGCAGTTGCCATGTAGCATTACTAGAGGGCAGCAGTTTGAAGATAAATCTACAGAGAGACTTTAAATCTGTTTGCTGAACTACTTCTTGTTCTTGTTGTTTTTTTATCAGCCTATAGAGTGGCGGACTGGAATGACAAGAGTGAATGAGCATTGAGGAATGGTTGGCCTGTATTTGTGGTGAAGGGGGTGCGGGCTTTGGAAGGAAAACTGCAAGATAAAAGTGTCAAAGCATAGATGCTTGCAGAGAGATAGAGTGAGTGTGCCTTCTGTCTCTTTGAAGGGACATGTGAAAGAAGAACAACAGATCCACAGTCCTCAGGTGGGAGAAGCATGGAAGAGTATTCACCCCAAAATGAATATACTCACGCCATCTCAAAGCTTCTGAGTATGATATGATGCTTTTCAGGATGAAGGATTTGCCATGTTTGGTGCATAGATGTGCATAGTTGGGGATGCGCTTGCTAGAATATCAAAAGCACACTCTTTAGAAGTGTCCTTACAGCCGAAATGTCAGGCACTCTTTTGGGATTATGAGGTCTAGAAAAACCACCACAAGACACCTTATAACATGTCCTGCACCGGGGCAAAGAAATCATGGGCAGACCATCTCCCAAGAATCCTAACACAGGTTCCTTGTTTCCCCTCTCAATACCATAACCACAGTAGGCCTGTGTGCGAGGTTCCCTTTTGGCTGGTAATAGAAAGTGCCTGAAACCTGAACCCCAAGTCCTCCACTCCCCCCCTTTGCCCCTAGCCTTTCGTGGTACCCCCGCTCGAAAGAAAGGGCGCAATAAACAAGAAAGTACATAGCACTCCCGAAAAAACACATGCTGCATCATTCTGCGCCTCCTAGCACCCCTGTAATAATGCACCCCAACACCCCTTTTGACACTGCACCCCCAAATTTACTCCCCCCCTTCCCCTTTACTACCACCACACTGGAGCTTGGGGGGGGGGGTGGCATAAAAATGATGGGGTCCGTCACCAAAACCCCCCTCCTTTGTAATCACCCGGTTCGTGGGTGGGGCACTCTGCTTGTTTGCCAGCATGGGCTGCGCTGCCCTATGCTTCCTCTCCTGCACTGGCCTAGACTCCTCCTACACCCCTTCTTCTCCTGAATCACTGCCACACCACCCCCTCTTGCTCTCTCCCCCTGCTCCATCTACGTCCCCCTTTCTCCTCTAACTCCCACCACCTACCTCTGCTATCCCCCTACTTCCCCTCTCTCACCCTTCCCTTCTTACTCTTCTCCTCAACCACCCCTGCTATCCTCCTAGGCTCCGCCTACTCCCCCTCTATCTGCACCTCTCTTAGCCTGCTCTTCTTGCTCCGCCCTCCACCTCATGTGTTCCCTCTATTCCCGCCCTCTGACACAGACTGCACCTATCCTTGCTCTCTCTGCACATACACACTTACCAACCACTTTGCAATCCACCATTCACAAGTCCAGCCATGCTCTATACACAGACAGACAGACAGATGTACTGCTTACCAATTTACCAGCCATCTCCGACTTACCTCTTCTTTGCCGCCATCAGTCACCTGGTGCGGAGCCCGGGATTCGAACCCTGGTTGTCTGGGTGGAAGTCAGGAACTTACCCACTGGACCACACTGGCTTCCATGTCTTTAGCTTGTCAAAACTTCCCTATATCATGGATATGAAGTGTCCTGTGCAGTGGAAGCCATAAGCAATGACATCACAACCTTTATGTTGCTGATAGGTTCTGTGGCACAGTCAAAACCCATCCAGGAGCTATGGCTCAGTGGCAAGGTCCAGTGTCTCTGGTGCAGTAGGCTATCCCTATATAGGGGTTCGAATCCAGCCAGCGCCTCCAAAGTACTTTTAGGTGGAAAAAAATAAGTCATTTGATTTTTTTTATTTCGAAAGGTTATTTTTACTTTAATAATTTCAGGAATAATGTAAGTATTTTTGTTTGCATTGTTAGCCCACATTTAGAAATCTTGCCCCCTCCACCCCACCTTCCCTCTCCCTCCATTTGCTCAAGTAGCTACAATAGGAGCAAAGCCTTATCTTCATTAATCAATGTATTGTTTTTTTCCTCAAATTGGTGTTTTGGAGAAGAGAAATAAGGCCCAAAGAGGGGCAAAACTAAGCTGTATTGTGTGAGGTGGGTGCCATCCGTTTGCTTTGCTGTGCTGTGCAGCCAGGCCAGGGCTTTGGGACTGGGATTTTAAACACCCCATTCATAGTCTGCAGCTTTTACCATAAGCCCACGAACGCCCAAGTTCTGTATAGAGGATTACTGCAGGTAATTCTGGACCCTGCTAAATGAGGGTGGGGTCCTTATATGTAGGCCTTTGAGTGGAAAACCCCTTAGCCTAAGACAGTTTGGCAACTTTGGAAATCTGCTGAAGCCCATGTTTTGAAGGCCGTATCACAACATCACAGAGGAAGCTCAGCAAAGTAATCATGGGAGAACATTATTTGCATAGGACAGCCCCTTTCTCAATCCTATTATTATGCTGCAGTTGCCATGTAGCATTACTAGAGGGCAGCAGTTTGAAGATAAATCTACAGAGAGACTTTAAATCTGTTTGCTGAACTACTTCTTGTTCTTGTTGTTTTTTTATCAGCCTATAGAGTGGCGGACTGGAATGACAAGAGTGAATGAGCATTGAGGAATGGTTGGCCTGTATTTGTGGTGAAGGGGGTGCGGGCTTTGGAAGGAAAACTGCAAGATAAAAGTGTCAAAGCATAGATGCTTGCAGAGAGATAAAGTGAGTGTGCCTTCTGTCTCTTTGAAGGGACATGTGAAAGAAGAACAACAGATCCACAGTCCTCAGGTGGGAGAAGCATGGAAGAGTATTCACCCCAAAATGAATATACTCACGCCATCTCAAAGCTTCTGAGTATGATATGATGCTTTGCAGGATGAAGGATTTGCCATGTTTGGTGCATAGATGTGCACAGTTGGGGATGCGCTTGCCAGAATATCAAAAGCACACTCTTTAGAAGTGTCCTTACAGCCGAAATGTCAGGCACTCTTTTGGGATTATGAGGTCTAGAAAAACCACCACAAGACACCTTATAACATGTCCTGCACCGGGGCAAAGAAATCATGGGCAGACCATCTCCCAAGAATCCTAACACAGGTTCCTTGTTTCCCCTCTCAATACCATAACCACAGTAGGCCTGTGTGCGAGGTTCCCTTTTGGCTGGTAATAGAAAGTGCCTGAAACCTGAACCCCAAGTCCTCCACTCCCCCCTTTGCCCCTAGCCTTTCATGGTACCCCTGCTCGAACGAAAGGGCGCAATAAACAAGAAAGTACATAGCACTCCCGAAAAAACACATGCTGCATCATTCTGCGCCTCCTAGCACCGCTGTAATAATGCACCCCAACACCCCTTTTGACACTGCACCCCCAAATTTACTCCTCCCTTCCCCTTTACTAGCACCACACTGGAGCTTGGGGGGGGGGGGGCATAAAAATGATGGGGTCCGTCACCAAAACCCCCCTCCTTTGTAATCACCCCGTTTGTGGGTGGGGCACTCTGCTTGTTTGCCAGCATGGGCTGCGCAGCCCTATGCTTCCTCTCCTGCAGTGGCCTAGACTCCTCCTACATCCCTTCTTCTCCTGAATCACTGCCACACCACCCCCTCTTGCTCTCTCCCCCTGCTCCATCTACGTCCCCCTTTCTCCTCTAACTCCCACCACCTACCTCTGCTATCCCCCTACTCCCACTCTCTCACCTTTCTCCTCAACCACCCCTGCTATCCTCCTAGGCTCCGCCTACTCCCCCTCTATCTGCACCTCTCTTAGCCTGCTCTTCTTGCTCCGCCCTCCACCTCATGTGCTCCCTCTATTCCCGCCCTCTGACACAGCCTGCACCTATCCTTGCTCTCTCTGCACATACACACTTACCAACCACTTTGCAATCCACCATTCACAAGTCCAGCCATGCTCTACACACAGACAGACAGACAGACAGATGTACTACTTACCAATTTACCAGCCATCTCCGACTTACCTCTTCTTTGCCGCCATCAGTCACCTGGTGCGGAGCCCGGGATTCGAACCCTGGTTGTCTGGGTGGAAGTCAGGAACTTACCCACTGGACCACACTGGCTTCCATGTCTTTAGCTTGTCAAAACTTCCCTATATCATGGATATGAAGTGTCCTGTGCAGTGGAAGCCATAAGCAATGACATCACAACCTTTATGTTGCTGATAGGTTCTGTGGCACAGTCAAAACCCATCCAGGAGCTATGGCTCAGTGGCAAGGTCTAGTGCCTCTGGTGCAGTAGGCTATCCCTATATAGGGGTTCGAATCCAGCCAGCGCCTCCAAAGTACTTTTAGGTGGAAAAAAATAAGTCATTTGATTTTTTTTATTTCGAAAGGTTATTTTTACTTTAACAATTTCAGGAATAATGTAAGTATTTTTGTTTGCATTGTTATCCCACATTTAGAAATCTTGCCCCCTCCACCCCACCTTCCCTCTCCCTCCTTTTGCTCAAGTAGCTACAATAGGAGCAAAGCCTTATCTTCATTAATCAATGTATTGTTTTTTTCCTCAAATTGGTGTTTTGGAGAAGAGAAATAAGGCCCAAAGAGGGGCAAAACTAAGCTGTATTGTGTGAGGTGGGTGCCATCCGTTTGCTTTGCTGTGCTGTGCTGTGCTGTGCAGCCAGGCCAGGGCTGTGGGACTGGGATTTTAAACACCCCATTCATAGTCTGCAGCTTTTACCATAAGCCCACAAACGCCCAAGTTCTGTATAGAGGATTACTGCAGGTAATTCTGGACCCTGCTAAATGAGGGTGGGGTCCTTATATGTAGGCCTTTGAGTGGAAAACCCCTTAGCCTAAGACAGTTTGGCAACTTTGGAAATCTGCTGAAGCCCATGTTTTGAAGGCCGTATCACAACATCACAGAGGAAGCTCAGCAAAGTAATCATGGGAGAACATTATTTGCATAGGACAGCCCCTTTCTCAAACCTATTATTATGCTGCAGTTGCCATGTAGCATTACTAGAGGGCAGCAGTTTGAAGATAAATCTACAGAGAGACTTTAAATCTGTTTGCTGAACTACTTCTTGTTCTTGTTGTTTTTTTATCAGCCTATAGAGTGGCGGACTGGAATGACAAGAGTGAATGAGCATTGAGGAATGGTTGGCCTGTATTTGTGGTGAAGGGGGTGCGGGGCTTTGGAAGGAAAACTGCAAGATAAAAGTGTCAAAGCATAGATGCTTGCAGAGAGATAAAGTGAGTGTGCCTTCTGTCTCTTTGAAGGGACATGTGAAAGAAGAACAACAGATCCACAGTCCTCAGGTGGGAGAAGCATGGAAGAGTATTCACCCCAAAATGAATATACTCACGCCATCTCAAAGCTTCTGAGTATGATATGATGCTTTGCAGGATGAAGGATTTGCCATGTTTGGTGCATAGATGTGCACAGTTGGGGATGCGCTTGCCAGAATATCAAAAGCACACTCTTTAGAAGTGTCCTTACAGCCGAAATGTCAGGCACTCTTTTGGGATTATGAGGTCTAGAAAAACCACCACAAGACACCTTATAACATGTCCTGCACCGGGGCAAAGAAATCATGGGCAGACCATCTCCCAAGAATCCTAACAGAGGTTCCTTGTTTCCCCTCTCAATACCATAACCACAGTAGGCCTGTGTGCGAGGTTCCCTTTTGGCTGGTAATAGAAAGTGCCTGAAACCTGAACCCCAAGTCCTCCACTCCCCCCTTTGCCCCTAGCCTTTCGTGGTACCCCCGCTCGAAAGAAAGGGCGCAATAAACAAGAAAGTACATAGCACTCCCGAAAAAACACATGCTGCATCATTCTGCGCCTCCTAGCACCCCTGTAATAATGCACCCCAACACCCCTTTTGACACTGCACCCCCAAATTTACTCCCCCCCTTCCCCTTTACTACCACCACACTGGAGCTTGGGGGGGGGGGGTGGCATAAAAATGATGGGGTCCGTCACCAAAACCCCCCTCCTTTGTAATCACCCCGTTTGTGGGTGGGGCACTCTGCTTGTTTGCCAGCATGGGCTGCGCTGCCCTATGCTTCCTCTCCTGCACTGGCCTAGACTCCTCCTACACCCCTTCTTCTCCTGAATCACTGCCACACCACCCCCTCTTGCTCTCTCCCCCTGCTCCATCTACGTCCCCCTTTCTCCTCTAACTCCCACCACCTACCTCTGCTATCCCCCTACTCCCCCTCTCTCACCCTTCCCTTCTTACTCTTCTCCTCAACCACCCCTGCTATCCTCCTAGGCTCCGCCTACTCCCCCTCTATCTGCACCTCTCTTAGCCTGCTCTTCTTGCTCCGCCCTCCACCTCATGTGCTCCCTCTATTCCCGCCCTCTGACACAGACTGCACCTATCCTTGCTCTCTCTGCACATACACACTTACCAACCACTTTGCAATCCACCATTCACAAGTCCAGCCATGCTCTATACACAGACAGACAGACAGACAGATGTACTACTTACCAATTTACCAGCCATCTCCGACTTACCTCTTCTTTGCCGCCATCAGTCACCTGGTGCGGAGCCCGGGATTCGAACCCTGGTTGTCTGGGTGGAAGTCAGGAACTTACCCACTGGACCACACTGGCTTCCATGTCTTTAGCTTGTCAAAACTTCCCTATATCATGGATATGAAGTGTCCTGTGCAGTGGAAGCCATAAGCAATGACATCACAACCTTTATGTTGCTGATAGGTTCTGTGGCACAGTCAAAACCCATCCAGGAGCTATGGCTCAGTGGCAAGGTCTAGTGCCTCTGGTGCAGTAGGCTATCCCTATATAGGGGTTCGAATCCAGCCAGCGCCTCCCGTTTGATTTTTTTTATTTCGAAAGGTTATTTTTACTTTAACAATTTCAGGAATAATGTAAGTATTTTTGTTTGCATTGTTAGCCCACATTTAGAAATCTTGCCCCCTCCACCCCACCTTCCCTCTGCCTCCTTTTGCTCAAGTAGCTACAATAGGAGCAAAGCCTTATCTTCATTAATCAATGTATTGTTTTTTTCCTCAAATTGGTGTTTTGGAGAAGAGAAATAAGGCCCAAAGAGGGGCAAAACTAAGCTGTATTGTGTGAGGTGGGTGCCATCCGTTTGCTTTGCTGTGCTGTGCTGTGCTGTGCTGTGCAGCCAGGCCAGGGCTTTGGGACTGGGATTTTAAACACCCCATTCATAGTCTGCAGCTTTTACCATAAGCCCACGAACGCCCAAGTTCTGTATAGAGGATTACTGCAGGTAATTCTGGACCCTGCTAAATGAGGGTGGGGTCCTTATATGTAGGCCTTTGAGTGGAAAACCCCTTAGCCTAAGACAGTTTGGCAACTTTGGAAATCTGCTGAAGCCCATGTTTTGAAGGCCGTATCACAACATCACAGAGGAAGCTCAGCAAAGTAATCATGGGAGAACATTATTTGCATAGGACAGCCCCTTTCTCAATCCTATTATTATGCTGCAGTTGCCATGTAGCATTACTAGAGGGCAGCAGTTTGAAGATAAATCTACAGAGAGACTTTAAATCTGTTTGCTGAACTACTTCTTGTTCTTGTTGTTTTTTTATCAGCCTATAGAGTGGCGGACTGGAATGACAAGAGTGAATGAGCATTGAGGAATGGTTGGCCTGTATTTGTGGTGAAGGGGGTGCGGGCTTTGGAAGGAAAACTGCAAGATAAAAGTGTCAAAGCATAGATGCTTGCAGAGAGATAGAGTGAGTGTGCCTTCTGTCTCTTTGAAGGGACATGTGAAAGAAGAACAACAGATCCACAGTCCTCAGGTGGGAGAAGCATGGAAGAGTATTCACCCCAAAATGAATATACTCACGCCATCTCAAAGCTTCTGAGTATGATATGATGCTTTTCAGGATGAAGGATTTGCCATGTTTGGTGCATAGATGTGCATAGTTGGGGATGCGCTTGCTAGAATATCAAAAGCACACTCTTTAGAAGTGTCCTTACAGCCGAAATGTCAGGCACTCTTTTGGGATTATGAGGTCTAGAAAAACCACCACAAGACACCTTATAACATGTCCTGCACCGGGGCAAAGAAATCATGGGCAGACCATCTCCCAAGAATCCTAACACAGGTTCCTTGTTTCCCCTCTCAATACCATAACCACAGTAGGCCTGTGTGCGAGGTTCCCTTTTGGCTGGTAATAGAAAGTGCCTGAAACCTGAACCCCAAGTCCTCCACTCCCCCCCTTTGCCCCTAGCCTTTCGTGGTACCCCCGCTCGAAAGAAAGGGCGCAATAAACAAGAAAGTACATAGCACTCCCGAAAAAACACATGCTGCATCATTCTGCGCCTCCTAGCACCCCTGTAATAATGCACCCCAACACCCCTTTTGACACTGCACCCCCAAATTTACTCCCCCCCTTCCCCTTTACTACCACCACACTGGAGCTTGGGGGGGGGGTGGCATAAAAATGATGGGGTCCGTCACCAAAACCCCCCTCCTTTGTAATCACCCGGTTTGTGGGTGGGGCACTCTGCTTGTTTGCCAGCATGGGCTGCGCTGCCCTATGCTTCCTCTCCTGCACTGGCCTAGACTCCTCCTACACCCCTTCTTCTCCTGAATCACTGCCACACCACCCCCTCTTGCTCTCTCCCCCTGCTCCATCTACGTCCCCCTTTCTCCTCTAACTCCCACCACCTACCTCTGCTATCCCCCTACTTCCCCTCTCTCACCCTTCCCTTCTTACTCTTCTCCTCAACCACCCCTGCTATCCTCCTAGGCTCCGCCTACTCCCCCTCTATCTGCACCTCTCTTAGCCTGCTCTTCTTGCTCCGCCCTCCACCTCATGTGTTCCCTCTATTCCCGCCCTCTGACACAGACTGCACCTATCCTTGCTCTCTCTGCACATACACACTTACCAACCACTTTGCAATCCACCATTCACAAGTCCAGCCATGCTCTATACACAGACAGACAGACAGATGTACTGCTTACCAATTTACCAGCCATCTCCGACTTACCTCTTCTTTGCCGCCATCAGTCACCTGGTGCGGAGCCCGGGATTCGAACCCTGGTTGTCTGGGTGGAAGTCAGGAACTTACCCACTGGACCACACTGGCTTCCATGTCTTTAGCTTGTCAAAACTTCCCTATATCATGGATATGAAGTGTCCTGTGCAGTGGAAGCCATAAGCAATGACATCACAACCTTTATGTTGCTGATAGGTTCTGTGGCACAGTCAAAACCCATCCAGGAGCTATGGCTCAGTGGCAAGGTCTAGTGCCTCTGGTGCAGTAGGCTATCCCTATATAGGGGTTCGAATCCAGCCAGCGCCTCCAAAGTACTTTTAGGTGGAAAAAAATAAGTCGTTTTATTTTTTTTATTTCGAAAGGTTATTTTTACTTTAACAATTTCAGGAATAATGTAAGTATTTTTGTTTGCATTGTTAGCCCACATTTAGAAATCTTGCCCCCTCCACCCCACCTTCCCTCTGCCTCCTTTTGCTCAAGTAGCTACAATAGGAGCAAAGCCTTATCTTCATTAATCAATGTATTGTTTTTTTCCTCAAATTGGTGTTTTGGAGAAGAGAAATAAGGCCCAAAGAGGGGCAAAACTAAGCTGTATTGTGTGAGGTGGGTGCCATCCGTTTGCTTTGCTGTGCTGTGCTGTGCTGTGCTGTGCTGTGCTGTGCTGTGCAGCCAGGCCAGGGCTTTGGGACTGGGATTTTAAACACCCCATTCATAGTCTGCAGCTTTTACCATAAGCCCACGAACGCCCAAGTTCTGTATAGAGGATTACTGCAGGTAATTCTGGACCCTGCTAAATGAGGGTGGGGTCCTTATATGTAGGCCTTTGAGTGGAAAACCCCTTAGCCTAAGACAGTTTGGCAACTTTGGAAATCTGCTGAAGCCCATGTTTTGAAGGCCGTATCACAACATCACAGAGGAAGCTCAGCAAAGTAATCATGGGAGAACATTATTTGCATAGGACAGCCCCTTTCTCAATCCTATTATTATGCTGCAGTTGCCATGTAGCATTACTAGAGGGCAGCAGTTTGAAGATAAATCTACAGAGAGACTTTAAATCTGTTTGCTGAACTACTTCTTGTTCTTGTTGTTTTTTTATCAGCCTATAGAGTGGCGGACTGGAATGACAAGAGTGAATGAGCATTGAGGAATGGTTGGCCTGTATTTGTGGTGAAGGGGGTGCGGGCTTTGGAAGGAAAACTGCAAGATAAAAGTGTCAAAGCATAGATGCTTGCAGAGAGATAGAGTGAGTGTGCCTTCTGTCTCTTTGAAGGGACATGTGAAAGAAGAACAACAGATCCACAGTCCTCAGGTGGGAGAAGCATGGAAGAGTATTCACCCCAAAATGAATATACTCACGCCATCTCAAAGCTTCTGAGTATGATATGATGCTTTTCAGGATGAAGGATTTGCCATGTTTGGTGCATAGATGTGCATAGTTGGGGATGCGCTTGCTAGAATATCAAAAGCACACTCTTTAGAAGTGTCCTTACAGCCGAAATGTCAGGCACTCTTTTGGGATTATGAGGTCTAGAAAAACCACCACAAGACACCTTATAACATGTCCTGCACCGGGGCAAAGAAATCATGGGCAGACCATCTCCCAAGAATCCTAACACAGGTTCCTTGTTTCCCCTCTCAATACCATAACCACAGTAGGCCTGTGTGCGAGGTTCCCTTTTGGCTGGTAATAGAAAGTGCCTGAAACCTGAACCCCAAGTCCTCCACTCCCCCCCTTTGCCCCTAGCCTTTCGTGGTACCCCCGCTCGAAAGAAAGGGCGCAATAAACAAGAAAGTACATAGCACTCCCGAAAAAACACATGCTGCATCATTCTGCGCCTCCTAGCACCCCTGTAATAATGCACCCCAACACCCCTTTTGACACTGCACCCCCAAATTTACTCCCCCCCTTCCCCTTTACTACCACCACACTGGAGCTTGGGGGGGGGGTGGCATAAAAATGATGGGGTCCGTCACCAAAACCCCCCTCCTTTGTAATCACCCGGTTTGTGGGTGGGGCACTCTGCTTGTTTGCCAGCATGGGCTGCGCTGCCCTATGCTTCCTCTCCTGCACTGGCCTAGACTCCTCCTACACCCCTTCTTCTCCTGAATCACTGCCACACCACCCCCTCTTGCTCTCTCCCCCTGCTCCATCTACGTCCCCCTTTCTCCTCTAACTCCCACCACCTACCTCTGCTATCCCCCTACTTCCCCTCTCTCACCCTTCCCTTCTTACTCTTCTCCTCAACCACCCCTGCTATCCTCCTAGGCTCCGCCTACTCCCCCTCTATCTGCACCTCTCTTAGCCTGCTCTTCTTGCTCCGCCCTCCACCTCATGTGTTCCCTCTATTCCCGCCCTCTGACACAGACTGCACCTATCCTTGCTCTCTCTGCACATACACACTTACCAACCACTTTGCAATCCACCATTCACAAGTCCAGCCATGCTCTATACACAGACAGACAGACAGATGTACTGCTTACCAATTTACCAGCCATCTCCGACTTACCTCTTCTTTGCCGCCATCAGTCACCTGGTGCGGAGCCCGGGATTCGAACCCTGGTTGTCTGGGTGGAAGTCAGGAACTTACCCACTGGACCACACTGGCTTCCATGTCTTTAGCTTGTCAAAACTTCCCTATATCATGGATATGAAGTGTCCTGTGCAGTGGAAGCCATAAGCAATGACATCACAACCTTTATGTTGCTGATAGGTTCTGTGGCACAGTCAAAACCCATCCAGGAGCTATGGCTCAGTGGCAAGGTCTAGTGCCTCTGGTGCAGTAGGCTATCCCTATATAGGGGTTCGAATCCAGCCAGCGCCTCCAAAGTACTTTTAGGTGGAAAAAAATAAGTCGTTTGATTTTTTTTATTTCGAAAGGTTATTTTTACTTTAACAATTTCAGGAATAATGTAAGTATTTTTGTTTGCATTGTTAGCCCACATTTAGAAATCTTGCCCCCTCCACCCCACCTTCCCTCTGCCTCCTTTTGCTCAAGTAGCTACAATAGGAGCAAAGCCTTATCTTCATTAATCAATGTATTGTTTTTTTCCTCAAATTGGTGTTTTGGAGAAGAGAAATAAGGCCCAAAGAGGGGCAAAACTAAGCTGTATTGTGTGAGGTGGGTGCCATCCGTTTGCTTTGCTGTGCTGTGCTGTGCTGTGCTGTGCTGTGCAGCCAGGCCAGGGCTTTGGGACTGGGATTTTAAACACCCCATTCATAGTCTGCAGCTTTTACCATAAGCCCACGAACACCCAAGTTCTGTATAGAGGATTACTGCAGGTAATTCTGGACCCTGCTAAATGAGGGTGGGGTCCTTATATGTAGGCCTTTGAGTGGAAAACCCCTTAGCCTAAGACAGTTTGGCAACTTTGGAAATCTGCTGAAGCCCATGTTTTGAAGGCCGTATCACAACATCACAGAGGAAGCTCAGCAAAGTAATCATGGGAGAACATGATTTGCATAGGACAGCCCCTTTCTCAATCCTATTATTATGCTGCAGTTGCCATGTAGCATTACTAGAGGGCAGCAGTTTGAAGATAAATCTACAGAGAGACTTTAAATCTGTTTGCTGAACTACTTCTTGTTCTTGTTGTTTTTTTATCAGCCTATAGAGTGGCGGACTGGAATGACAAGAGTGAATGAGCATTGAGGAATGGTTGGCCTGTATTTGTGGTGAAGGGGGTGCGGGCTTTGGAAGGAAAACTGCAAGATAAAAGTGTCAAAGCATAGATGCTTGCAGAGAGATAGAGTGAGTGTGCCTTCTGTCTCTTTGAAGGGACATGTGAAAGAAGAACAACAGATCCACAGTCCTCAGGTGGGAGAAGCATGGAAGAGTATTCACCCCAAAATGAATATACTCACGCCATCTCAAAGCTTCTGAGTATGATATGATGCTTTGCAGGATGAAGGATTTGCCATGTTTGGTGCATAGATGTGCACAGTTGGGGATGCGCTTGCCAGAATATCAAAAGCACACTCTTTAGAAGTGTCCTTACAGCCGAAATGTCAGGCACTCTTTTGGGATTATGAGGTCTAGAAAAACCACCACAAGACACCTTATAACATGTCCTGCACCGGGGCAAAGAAATCATGGGCAGACCATCTCCCAAGAATCCTAACACAGGTTCCTTGTTTCCCCTCTCAATACCATAACCACAGTAGGCCTGTGTGCGAGGTTCCCTTTTGGCTGGTAATAGAAAGTGCCTGAAACCTGAACCCCAACTCCTCCACTCCCCCCTTTGCCCCTAGCCTTTCGTGGTACCCCCGCTCGAAAGAAAGGGCGCAATAAACAAGAAAGTACATAGCACTCCCGAAAAAACACATGCTGCATCATTCTGCGCCTCCTAGCACCCCTGTAATAATGCACCCCAACACCCCTTTTGACACTGCACCCCCAAATTTACTCCCCCCCCTTCCCCTTTACTACCACCACACTGGAGCTTGGGGGGGGGGTGGCATAAAAATGATGGGGTCCGTCACCAAAACGCCCCTCCTTTGTAATCACCCCGTTTGTGGGTGGGGCACTCTGCTTGTTTGCCAGCATGGGCTGCGCTGCCCTATGCTTCCTCTCCTGCACTGGCCTAGACTCCTCCTACACCCCTTCTTCTCCTGAATCACTGCCACACCACCCCCTCTTGCTCTCTCCCCCTGCTCTATCTACGTTCCTCTTTCTCCTCTAACTCCCACCACCTAACTCTGCTATCCCCCTACTCCCCCTCTCTCACCCTTCTTCTCAACCACCCCTGCTATCCTCCTAGGCTCCGCCTACTCCCCCTCTATCTGCACCTCTCTTAGCCTGCTCTTCTTGCTCCGCCCTCCACCTCATGTGCTCCCTCTATTCCCGCCCTCTGACACAGCCTGCACCTATCCTTGCTCTCTCTGCACATACACACTTACCAACCACTTTGCAATCCACCATTCACCAGTCCAGCCATGCTCTATACACAGACAGACAGACAGATGTACTACTTACCAATTTACCAGCCATCTCCGACTTACCTCTTCTTTGCCGCCATCAGTCACCTGGTGCCGAGCCCGGGATTCGAACCCTGGTTGTCTGGGTGGAAGTCAGGAACTTACCCACTGGACCACACTGGCTTCCATGTCGTTAGCTTGTCAAAACGTCCCTATATCATGGATATGATGTGTCCTGTGCAGTGGAAGCCATAAGCAATGACATCACAACCTTTATGTTGCTGATAGGTTCTGTGGCACAGTCAAAACCCATCCAGGAGCTATGGCTCAGTGGCAAGGTCTAGTGCCTCTGGTGCAGTAGGCTATCCCTATATAGGGGTTCGAATCCTGCCACCGCCTCCAAAGTACTTTTAGGTGGAAAAAAATAAGTTATTTGATTTTTTTTATTTCGAAAGGCTATTTTTACTTTAACAATTTCAGGAATAATGTAAGTATTTTTGTTTGCATTGTTAGCCCACATTTAGAAATCTTGCCCCCTCCACCCCACCTTCCCTCTCCCTCCTTTTGCTCAAGTAGCTACAATAGGAGCAAAGCCTTATCTTCATTAATCAATGTATTGGTTTTTTCCTCAAATTGGTGTTTTGGAGAAGAGAAATAAGGCCCAAAGAGGGGCAAAACTAAGCTGTATTGTGTGAGGTGGGTGCCATCCGTTTGCTTTGCTGTGCTGTGCTGTGCTGTGCTGTGCTGTGCTGTGCTGTGCTGTGCTGTGCAGCCAGGCCAGGGCTTTGGGACTGGGATTTTAAACACCCCATTCATAGTCTGCAGCTTTTACCATAAGCCCACGAACGCCCAAATTCTGTATAGAGGATTACTGCAGGTAATTCTGGACCCTGCTAAATGAGGGTGGGGTCCTTATATGTAGGCCTTTGAGTGGAAAACCCCTTAGCCTAAGACAGATTGGCAACTTTGGAAATCTGCTGAAGCCCATGTTTTGAAGGCCGTATCACAACATCACAGAGGAAGCTCAGCAAAGTAATCATGGGAGAACATTATTTGCATAGGACAGCCCCTTTCTCAATCCTATTATTATGCTGCAGATGCCATGTAGCATTACTAGAGGGCAGCAGTTTGAAGATAAATCTACAGAGAGACTTTAAATCTGTTTGCTGAACTACTTCTTGTTCTTGTTGTTTTTTTATCAGCCTATAGAGTGGCGGACTGGAATGACAAGAGTGAATGAGCATTGAGGAATGGTTGGCCTGTATTTGTGGTGAAGGGGGTGCGGGCTTTGGAAGGAAAACTGCAAGATAAAAGTGTCAAAGCATAGATGCTTGCAGAGAGATAGAGTGAGTGTGCCTTCTGTCTCTTTGAAGGGACATGTGAAAGAAGAACAACAGATCCACAGTCCTCAGGTGGGAGAAGCATGGAAGAGTATTCACCCCAAAATGAATATACTCACGCCATCTCAAAGCTTCTGAGTATGATATGATGCTTTGCAGGATGAAGGATTTGCCATGTTTGGTGCATAGATGTGCACAGTTGGGGAGGCGCTTGCCAGAATATCAAAAGCACACTCTTTAGAAGTGTCCTTACAGCCGAAATGTCAGGCACTCTTTTGGGATTATGAGGGAGCACATGAGGTGGAGGGCGGAGCAAGAAGAGCAGGCTAAGAGAGGTGCAGATAGAGGGGGAGTAGGCGGAGCCTAGGAGGATAGCAGGGGTGGTTGACGAGAAGAGTAAGAAGAGAGGGGGAGTAGGGGGATAGCAGAGGTAGGTGGTGGGAGTTAGAGGAGAAAGGGGGACGTAGATGGAGCAGGGGGAGAGAGCAAGAGGGGGTGGTGTGGCAGTGATTCAGGAGAAGAAGGGGTGTAGGAGGAGTCTAGGCCAGTGCGCAAGAGGGGGTGCAGGAGAGGAAGCATAGGGCAGCGCAGCCCATGCTGGCAAACAAGCAGAGTGCCCCACCCACAAACGGGGTGATTACAAAGGAGGGGGGTTTTGGTGACGGACCCCATCATTTTTATGCCACCCCCCCCCCAAGCTCCAGTGTGGTGGTAGTAAAGGGGAAGGGGGGGAGTAAATTTGGGGGTGCAGTGTCAAAAGGGGTGTTGGGGTGCATTATTACAGGGGTGCTAGGAGGCGCAGAATGATGCAGCATGTGTTTTTTCGGGAGTGCTATGTACTTTCTTGTTTATTGCGCCCTTTCTTTCGAGCGGGGGTACCACGAAAGGCTAGGGGCAAAGGGGGGAGTGGAGGACTTGGGGTTCAGGTTTCAGGCACTTTCTATTACCAGCCAAAAGGGAACCTCGCACACAGGCCTACTGTGGTTATGGTATTGAGAGGGGAAACAAGGAACCTGTGTTAGGATTCTTGGGAGATGGTCTGCCCATGATTTCTTTGCCCCGGTGCAGGACATGTTATAAGGTGTCTTGTGGTGGTTTTTCTAGAGCTCATAATCCCAAAAGAGTGCCTGACATTTCGGCTGTAAGGACACTTCTAAAGAGTGTGCTTTTGATATTCTGGCAAGCGCATCCCCAACTGTGCACATCTATGCACCAAACATGGCAAATCCTTCATCCTGCAAAGCATCATATCATACTCAGAAGCTTTGAGATGGCGTGAGTATATTCAT
Source organism: Pleurodeles waltl (assembly GCF_031143425.1). Taxonomy (NCBI): domain Eukaryota; kingdom Metazoa; phylum Chordata; class Amphibia; order Caudata; family Salamandridae; genus Pleurodeles; species Pleurodeles waltl. The sequence continues at coordinate 868,327,602 of NC_090445.1, read as the reverse complement.
TTTGGGGTGAATACTCTTCCATGCTTCTCCCACCTGAGGACTGTGGATCTGTTGTTCTTCTTTCACATGTCCCTTCAAAGAGACAGAAGGCACACTCACTCTATCTCTCTGCAAGCATCTATGCTTTGACACTTTTATCTTGCAGTTTTCCTTCCAAAGCCCGCACCCCCTTCACCACAAATACAGGCCAACCATTCCTCAATGCTCATTCACTCTTGTCATTTCAGTCCGCCACTCTATAGGCTGATAAAAAAACAAGAACAAGAAGTAGTTCAGCAAACAGATTTAAAGTCTCTCTGTAGATTTATCTTCAAACTGCTGCCCTCTAGTAATGCTACATGGCAACTGCAGCATAATAATAGGATTGAGAAAGGGGCTGTCCTATGCAAATAATGTTCTCCCATGATTACTTTGCTGAGCTTCCTCTGTGATGTTGTGATACGGCCTTCAAAACATGGGCTTCAGCAGATTTCCAAAGTTGGCAAACTGTCTTAGGCTAAGGGGTTTTCCACTCAAAGGCCTACATATAAGGACCCCACCCTCATTTAGCAGGGTCCAGAATTACCTGCAGTAATCATCTATACAGAACTTGGGCGTTCGTGGGCTTGTGGTAAAAGCTGCAGACTATGAATGGGGTGTTTAAAATCCCAGTCCCAAAGCATTGGCCTGGCTGCACACCAAAGCACAGCACAGCAAAGCAAACAGATGGCACCCACCTCACACAATACAGCTTAGTTTTGCCCCTCTTTGGGCCTTATTTCTCTTCTCCAAAACACCAATTTGAGGAAAAAACCAATACATTGATTAATGAAGATAAGGCTTTGCTCCTATTGTAGCTACTTGAGCAAAAGGAGGGAGTGGGAAGGTGGGGTGGAGGGGGCAAGATTTCTAAATGTGGGCTAACAATGCAAACAAAAATACTTACATTATTCCTGAAATTGTTAAAGTAAAAATAACCTTTCGAAATAAAAAAAATCAAATGACTTATTTTTTTCCACCTAAAAGTACTTTGGAGGCGCTGGCTGGATTCGAACCCCTATATAGGGATAGCCTACTGCACCAGAGGCACTAGACCTTGCCACTGAGCCATAGCTCCTGGATGGGTTTTGACTGTGCCACAGAACCTCTCAGCAACATAAAGGTTGTGATGTCATTGCTTATGGCTTCCACTGCACAGGACACTTCATATCCATGATATAGGGAAGTTTTGACAAGCTAAAGACATGGAAGCCAGTGTGGTCCAGTGGGTAAGTTCCTGACTTCCACCCAGACAACCAGGGTTCGAATCCCGGGCTCCGCACCAGGTGACTGATGGCGGCAAAGTAGAGGTAAGTCGGAGATGGCTGGTAAATTGGTAAGTAGTACATCTGTCTGTCTGTGTATAGAGCATGGCTGGACTTGTGAATGGTGGATTGCAAAGTGGTTGGTAAGTGTGAATGTGCAGAGAGAGCAAGGTTAGGTGCAGTCTGTGTCAGAGGGCGGGAATAGAGGGAGCACATGAGGTGGAGGGCGGAGCAAGAAGAGCAGGCTAAGAGAGGTGCAGATAGAGGGGGAGTAGGCGGAGCCTAGGAGGATAGCAGGGGTGGTTGAGGAGAAGAGTAAGAAGGGAAGGGTGAGAGAGGGGGAGTAGGGGGATAGCAGAGGTAGGTGGTGGAAGTTAGAGGAGAAAGGGGGACGTAGATGGAGCAGGGGGAGAGAGCAAGAGGGGGTGGTGTGGCAGTGATTCAGGAGAAGAAGGGGTGTAGGAGGAGTCTAGGCAAGTGCAGGAGAGGAAGCATAGGGCAGCGCAGCCCATGCTGGCAAACAAGCAGAGTGCCCCACCCACAAACGGGGTGATTTCAAAGGAGGGGAGTTTTGGTGACGGACCCCATCATTTTTATGCCACCCCCCCCCCAAGCTCCAGTGTGGTGGTAGTAAAGGGGAAGGGGGGGAGTAAATTTGGGGGTGCAGTGTCAAAAGGGGTGTTGGGGTGCATTATTACAGGGGTGCTAGGAGGCGCAGAATGATGCAGCATGTGTTTTTTCGGAGTGCTATGTACTTTCTTGTTTATTGCGCCCTTTCTTTCGAGCGGGGGTACCACGAAAGGCTAGGGGCAAAGGGGGGAGTGGAGGACTTGGGGTTCAGGTTTCAGGCACTTTCTATTACCAGCCAAAAGGGAACCTCGCACACAGGCCTACTGTGGTTATGGTATTGAGAGGGGAAACAAGGAACCTGTGTTAGGATTCTTGGGAGATGGTCTGCCCATGATTTCTTTGCCCCGGTGCAGGACATGTTATAAGGTGTCTTGTGGTGGTTTTTCTAGACCTCATAATCCCAAAAGAGTGCCTGACATTTCGGCTGTAAGGACACTTCTAAAGAGTGTGCTTTTGATATTCTGGCAACCGCATCCCCAACTGTGCACATCTATGCACCAAACATGGCAAATCCTTCATCCTGCAAAGCATCATATCATACTCAGAAGCTTTGAGATGGCGTGAGTATATTCATTTTGGGGTGAATACTCTTCCATTCTTCTCCCACCTGAGGACTGTGGATCTGTTGTTCTTCTTTCACATGTCCCTTCAAAGAGACAGAAGGCACACTCACTCTATCTCTCTGCAAGCATCTATGCTTTGACACTTTTATCTTGCAGTTTTCCTTCCAAAGCCCGCACCCCCTTCACCACAAATACAGGCCAACCATTCCTCAATGCTCATGCACTCTTGTCATTCCAGTCCGCCACTCTATAGGCTGATAAAAAAACAACAAGAACAAGAAGTAGTTCAGCAAACAGATTTAGGGCCGTATTTATACTCTGGTTGCGCCGAATTTGCGTCGTTTTTTTCGACGCAAATTCGACGCTAAACTAACGCCAACTAACGCCATATTTATACTATGGCGTTAGACGCTTCGGGCGCCAAAGTGCCCGGAGTGTGCGTCATTTTTTAGCGTGAACCCCTTCCTTGCGTTAATGATATGCAAGGGAGGCGTTCCCGTCTTAAAAAATGACTCCCAGGCCTTTACGTGGTATTTATACTCCCGGGCAAAAATGACGCCCGGGAGTGGGCGTGGCCAAAAACTGCGCATTTGCGCCGCTTTTTAACGCCTGGGTCAGGCATGGCGTTAAGGGACAAGTGGGCTCAAAATGAGCCCAGAGTGCCCTCCCCTGCCCCCAGGGACCCCCCCTGCCACCCTTGCCCACCCCAGGAGGACACCCAAGGACGGAGGGACCCATCCCATGGACATTAAGGTGAGTTCAGGTAAGTATTTTTTTTTTTTTTTTTTTGTGGCATAGGGGGGCCTGATTTGTGCCCCCCTACATGCCACTATGCCCAATGACCATGCCCAGGGGACAGAAGTCCCCTGGGCATGGCCATTGGACAAGGGGGCATGACTGCTATCTTTACAATGATAGGAGTCATGTTGATGGGGGATGGGCGTCGAAAAAAAATGGCGCAAGTCGGGTTACGACGATTTTTTCGACGTAACCTGACTTGCCCCATTTTAAGACGCCCATACGCCATTTTCCCCCTACGCCGGCGCTGTCTGGTGTACGTGGTTTTTTTCCACGCAAACCAGGCAGCGCCGGTCTGCTTGCGCCGGCTAACGCCATTCCATAAATACGGCGCCCGCATGGCGCTTCAGAATGGCGTTAGACGGCGCTACATTTTTTGACGCTAAACTGCGTTAGCGCAGTTTAGCGTCAAAAAGTATAAATATGGGCCTTAAAGTCTCTCTGTAGATTTATCTTCAAACTGCTGCCCTCTAGTAATGCTACATGGCAACTGCAGCATAATAATAGGATTGAGAAAGGGGCTGTCCTATGCAAATAATGTTCTCCCATGATTACTTTGCTGAGCTTCCTCTGTGATGTTGTGATACGGCCTTCAAAACATGGGCTTCAGCAGATTTCTAAAGTTGCCAAACTGTCTTCGGCTAAGGGGTTTTCCACTCAAAGGCCTACATATAAGGACCCCACCCTCATTTAGCAGGGTCCAGAATTACCTGCAGTAATCCTCTATACAGAACTTGGGCGTTCGTGGGTTTATGGTAAAAGCTGCAGACTATGAATGGGGTGTTTAAAATCCCAGTCCCAAAGCCCTGGCCTGGCTGCACAGCACAGCACAGCACAGCAAAGCAAAGCAAACGGATGGCACCCACCTCACACAATACAGCTTAGTTTTGCCCCTCTTTGGGCCTTATTTCTCTTCTCCAAAACACCAATTTGAGGAAAAAAACAATACATTGATTAATGAAGATAAGGCTTTGCTCCTATTGTAGCTACTTGAGCAAAAGGAGGGAGAGGGAAGGTGGGCTGGAGGGGGCAAGATTTCTAAATGTGGGCTAACAATGCAAACAAAAATACTTACATTATTCCTGAAATTGTTAAAGTAAAAATAACCTTTCGAAATAAAAAAAATCAAATGACTTATTTTTTTCCACCTAAAAGTACTTTGGAGGCGCTGGCTGGATTCGAACCCCTATATAGGGATAGCCTACTGCACCAGAGGCACTAGACCTTGCCACTGAGCCATAGCTCCTGGATGGATTTTGACTGTGCCACAGAACCTATCAGCAACATAAAGGTTGTGATGTCATTGCTTATGGCTTCCACTGCACAGGACACTTCATATCCATGATATAGGGAAGTTTTGACAAGCTAAAGACATGGAAGCCAGTGTGGTCCAGTGGGTAAGTTCCTGACTTCCACTCAGACAACCAGGGTTCGAATCCCGGGCTCGGCACCAGGTGACTGATGGCGGCAAAGAAGAGGTAAGTCGGAGATGGCTGGTAAATTGGTAAGTAGTACATCTGTCTGTCTGTGTATAGAGCATGGCTGGACTTGTGAATGGTGGATTGCAAAGTGGTTGGTAAGTGTGTATGTGCAGAGAGAGCAAGGATAGGTGCAGGCTGTGTCAGAGGGCGGGAATAGAGGGAGCACATGAGGTGGAGGGCGGAGCAAGAAGAGCAGGCTAAGAGAGGTGCAGATAGAGAGGGAGTAGGCGGAGCCTAGGAGGATAGCAGGTGTGGTTGAGGAGAAGAGTAAGAAGGGAAGGGTGAGAGAGGGGGAGTAGGGGGATAGCAGAGGTAGGTGGTGGGAGTTAGAGGAGAAAGGGGGACGTAGATGGAGCAGGTGGAGAGAGCAAGAGGGGGTGGTGTGGCAGTGATTCAGGAGAAGAAGGGGTGTAGGAGGAGTCTAGGCCAGTGCGCAAGAGGGGGTGCAGGAGAGGAAGCATAGCGCAGCCCATGCTGGCAAACAAGCAGAGTGCCCCACCCACAAACGGGGTGATTACAAAGGAGGGGGGTTTTGGTGACGGACCCCATCATTTTTATGCCACCCCCCCCCCCCCAAGCTCCAGTGTGGTGGTAGTAAAGGGGAAGGGGGCGAGTAAATTTGGGGGTGCAGTGTCAAAAGGGGTGTTGGGGTGCATTATTACAGGGGTGCTAGGAGGCGCAGAATGATGCAGCATGTGTTTTTTCGGGAGTGCTATGTACTTTCTTGTTTATTGCGCCCTTTCTTTCGAGCGGGGGTACCACGAAAGGCTAGGGGCAAAGGGGGGAGTGGAGGACTTGGGGTTCAGGTTTCAGGCACTTTCTATTACCAGCCAAAAGGGAACCTCGCACACAGGCCTACTGTGGTTATGGAATTGAGAGGGGAAACAAGGAACCTGTGTTAGGATTCTTGGGAGATGGTCTGCCCATGATTTCTTTGCCCCGGTGCAGGACATGTTATAAGGTGTCTTGTGGTGGTTTTTCTAGACCTCATAATCCCAAAAGAGTGCCTGACATTTCGGCTGTTAGGACACTTCTAAAGAGTGTGCTTTTGATATTCTGGCAAGCGCATCCCCAACTGTGCACATCTATGCACCAAACATGGCAAATCCTTCATCCTGCAAAGCATCATATCATACTCAGAAGCTTTGAGATGGCGTGAGTATATTCATTTTGGGGTGAATACTCTTCCATGCTTCTCCCACCTGAGGACTGTGGATCTGTTGTTCTTCTTTCACATGTCCCTTCAAAGAGACAGAAGGCACACTCACTCTATCTCTCTGCAAGCATCTATGCTTTGACACTTTTATCTTGCAGTTTTCCTTCCAAAGCCCGCACCCCCTTCACCACAAATACAGGCCAACCATTCCTCAATGCTCATTCACTCTTGTCATTCCAGTCCGCCACTCTATAGGCTGATAAAAAAACAACAAGAACAAGAAGTAGTTCAGCAAACAGATTTAAAGTCTCTCTGTAGATTTATCTTCAAACTGCTGCCCTCTAGTAATGCTACATGGCAACTGCAGCATAATAATAGGATTGAGAAAGGGGCTGTCCTATGCAAATAATGTTCTCCCATGATTACTTTGCTGAGCTTCCTCTGTGATGTTGTGATACGGCCTTCAAAACATGGGCTTCAGCAGATTTCCAAAGTTGCCAAACTGTCTTAGGCTAAGGGGTTTTCCACTCAAAGGCCTACATATAAGGATCCCACCTTCATTTAGCAGGGTCCAGAATTACCTGCAGTAATCCTCTATACAGAACTTGGGCGTTCGTGGGCTTATGGTAAAAGCTGCAGACTATGAATGGGGTGTTTAAAATCCCAGTCCCAAAGCCCTGGCCTGGCTGCACAGCACAGCACAGCAAAGCAAACGGATGGCACCCACCCCACACAATACAGCTTATTTTTGCTCCTCTTTGGGCCTTATTTCTCTTCTCCAAAACACAAATTTGAGGAAAAAACCAATACATTGATTAATGAAGATAAGGCTTTGCTCCTATTGTAGCTACTTGAGCAAAAGGAAGGAGAGGGAAGGTGGGGTGGAGGGGGCAAGATTTCTAAATGTGGGCTAACAATGCAAACAAAAATACTTACATTATTCCTGAAATTGTTAAAGTAAAAATAACCTTTCGAAATAAAAAAAATCAAATGACTTATTTTTTAGGCGCTGGCTGGATTCAAACCCCTATATAGGGATAGCCTACTGCACCAGAGGCACTAGACCTTGCCACTGAGCCATAGCTCCTGGATGGGTTTTGACAGTGCCACAGAACCTATCAGCAACATAAAGGTTGTGATGTCATTGCTTATGGCTTCCACTGCACAGGACACTTCATATCCATGATATAGGGAAGTTGTGACAAGCTAAAGACATGGAAGCCAGTGTGGTCCAGTGGGTAAGTTCCTGACTTCCACCCAGACAACCAGGGTTCGAATCCCGGGCTCCGCACCAGGTGACTGATGGCGGCAAAGAAGAGGTAAGTCGGAGATGGCTGGTAAATTGGTAAGTAGTACATCTGTCTGTCTGTCTGTGTATAGAGCATGGCTGGGCTTGTGAATGGTGGATTGCAAAGTGGTTGGTAAGTGTGTATGTGCAGAGAGAGCAAGGATAGGTGCAGTCTGTGTCAGAGGGCGGGAATAGAGGGAGCACATGAGGTGGAGGGCGGAGCAAGAAGAGCAGGCTAAGAGAGGTGGAGATAGAGGGGGAGTAGGCGGAGCCTAGGAGGATAGCAGGGGTGGTTGAGGAGAAGAGTAAGAAGGGAAGGGTGAGAGAGGGGGAGTAGGGGGATAGCAGAGGTAGGTGGTGGGAGTTAGAGGAGAAAGGGGGACGTAGATGGAGCAGGGGGAGAGAGCAAGAGGGGGTGGTGTGGCAGTGATTCAGGAGAAGAAGGGGTGTAGGAGGAGTCTAGGCCAGTGCAGGAGAGGAAGCATAGGGCAGCGCAGCCCATGCTGGCAAACAAGCAGAGTGCCCCACCCACAAACGGGGTGATTACAAAGGAGGGGGGTTTTGGTGACGGACCCCATCATTTTTATGCCACCCCCCCCCAAGCTCCAGTGTGGTGGTAGTAAAGGGGAAGGGGGGGAGTAAATTTGGGGGTGCAGTGTCAAAAGGGGTGTTGGGGTGCATTATTACAGGGGTGCTAGGAGGCGTAGAATGGTGCAGCATGTGTTTTTTCGGGAGTGCTATGTACTTTCTTGTTTATTGCGCCCTTTCTTTCGAGCGGGGGTACCACGAAAGGCTAGGGGCAAAGGGGGGAGTGGAGGACTTGGGGTTCAGGTTTCAGGCACTTTCTATTACCAGCCAAAAGGGAACCTCGCACACAGGTCTACTGTGGTTATGGTATTGAGAGGGGAAACAAGGAACCTGTGTTAGGATTCTTGGGAGATGGTCTGCCCATGATTTCTTTGCCCCGGTGCAAGACATGTTATAAGGTGTCTTGTGGTGGTTTTTCTAGACCTCATAATCCCAAAAGAGTGCCTGACATTTCGGCTGTAAGGACACTTCTAAAGAGTGTGCTTTTGATATTCTGGCAAGCGCATCCCCAACTGTGCACATCTATGCACCAAACATGGCAAATCCTTCATCCTGCAAAGCATCATATCATACTCAGAAGCTTTGAGATGGCATGAGTATATTCATTTTGGGGTGAATACTCTTCCATGCTTCTCCCACCTGAGGACTGTGGATCTGTTGTTCTTCTTTCACATGTCCCTTCAAAGAGACAGAAGGCACACTCACTCTATCTCTCTGCAAGCATCTATGCTTTGACACTTTTATCTTGCAGTTTTCCTTCCAAAGCCCACACCCCCTTCACCACAAATACAGGCCAACCATTCCTCAATGCTCATTCACTCTTGTCATTCCAGTCCGCCACTCTATAGGCTGATAAAAAAACAACAAGAACAAGAAGTAGTTCAGCAAACAGATTTAAAGTCTCTCTGTAGATTTATCTTCAAACTGCTGCCCTCTAGTAATGCTACATGGCAACTGCAGCATAATAATAGGATTGAGAAAGGGGCTGTCCTATGCAAATAATGTTCTCCCATGATTACTTTGCTGAGCTTCCTCTGTGATGTTGTGATACGGCCTTCAAAACATGGGCTTCAGCAGATTTCCAAAGTTGCCAAAGTGTCTTAGGCTAAGGGGTTTTCCACTCAAAGGCCTACATATAAGGACCCCACCCTCATTTAGCAGGGTCCAGAATTACCTGCAGTAATCCTCTATACAGAACTTGGGCGTTCGTGGGCTTATGGTAAAAGCTGCAGACTATGAATGGGGTGTTTAAAATCCCAGTCCCAAAGCCCTGGCTTGGCTGCACAGCACAGCACAGCACAGCACAGCACAGCACAGCACAGCAAAGCAAACGGATGGCACCCACCTCACACAATACAGCTTAGTTTTGCCCCTCTTTGGGCCTTATTTCTCTTCTCCAAAACACCAATTTGAGGAAAAAACCAATACATTGATTAATGAAGATAAGGCTTTGCTCCTATTGTAGCTACTTGAGCAAAAGGAGGGAGAGGGAAGGTGGGCTGGAGGGGGCAAGATTTCTAAATGTGGGCTAACAATGCAAACAAAAATACTTACATTATTCCTGAAATTGTTAAAGTAAAAATAACCTTTCGAAATAAAAAAAATCAAATGACTTATTTTTTTCCACCTAAAAGTACTTTGGAGGCGCTGGTCGGATTCGAACCCCTATATACGGATAGCCTACTGCACCAGAGGCACTAGACCTTGCCACTGAGCCATAGCGCCTGGATGGGTTTTGACTGTGCCACAGAACCTATCAGCAACATAAAGGTTGTGAGGTCATTGCTTATGGCTTCCACTGCACAGGACACTTCATATCCATGATATAGGGAAGTTTTGACAAGCTAAAGACATGGAAGCCAGTGTGGTCCAGTGGGTAAGTTCCTGACTTCCACCCAGACAACCAGGGTTCGAATCCCGGGCTCCGCACCAGGTGACTGATGGCGGCAAAGAAGAGGTAAGTCGGAGATGGCTGGTAAATTGGTAAGTAGTACATCTGTCTGTCTGTCTGTCTGTGTATAGAGCATGGCTGGACTTGTGAATGGTGGATTGCAAAGTGGTTGGTAAGTGTGTATGTGCAGAGAGAGCAAGGATAGGTGCAGTCTGTGTCAGAGGGCGGGAATAGAGGGAGCACATGAAGTGGAGGGCGGAGCAAGAAGAGCAGGCTAAGAGAGGTGCAGATAGAGGGGGAGTAGGCGGAGCCTAGGATGATAGCAGTGGTGGTTGAGGAGAAGAGTAGGAAGGGTGAGAGAGGGGGAGTAGGGGGATAGCAGAGGTAGGTGGTGGAAGTTAGAGGAGAAAGGGGGACGTAGATGGAGCAGGGGGAGAGAGCAAGAGGGGGTGGTGTGGCAGTGATTCAGGAGAAGAAGGGGTGTAGGAGGAGTCTAGGCCAGTGCAGGAGAGGAAGCATAGGGCAGCGCAGCCCATGCTGGCAAACAAGCAGAGTGCCCCACCCACAAACGGGGTGATTACAAAGGAGGGGGGTTTTGGTGACGGACCCCATCATTTTTATGCCACCCCCCCCCCAAGCTCCAGTGTGGTGGTAGTAAAGGGGAAGGGGGGGAGTAAATTTGGGGGTGCAGTGTCAAAAGGGGTGTTGGGGTGCATTATTACAGGGGTGCTAGGAGGCGCAGAATGATGCAGCATGTGTTTTTTCGGGAGTGCTATGTACTTTCTTGTTTATTGCGCCCTTTCTTTCGAGCGGGGGTACCACGAAAGGCTAGGGGCAAAGGGGGGAGTGGAGGACTTGGGGTTCAGGTTTCAGGCACTTTCTATTACCAGCCATAAGGGAACCTCGCACACAGGCCTACTGTTGTTATGGTATTGAGAGGGGAAACAAGGAACCTGTGTTAGGATTCTTGGGAGATGGTCTGCCCATGATTTCTTTGCCCCGGTGCAGGACATGTTATAAGGTGTCTTGTGGTGGTTTTTCTAGACCTCATAATCCCAAAAGAGTGCCTGACATTTCGGCTGTAAGGACACTTCTAGAGAGTGTGCTTTTGATATTCTGGCAAGCGCATCCCCAACTTGGCACATCTATGCACCAAACATGGCAAATCCTTCATCCTGCAAAGCATCATATCATACTCAGAAGCTTTGAGATGGCATGAGTATATTCATTTTGGGGTGAATACTCTTCCATGCTTCTCCCACCTGAGGACTGTGGATCTGTTGTTCTTCTTTCACATGTCCCTTCAAAGAGACAGAAGCCACACTCACTCTATCTCTCTGCAAGCATCTATGCTTTGACACTTTTATCTTGCAGTTTTCCTTCCAAAGCCCGCACCCCCTTCACCACAAATACAGGCCAACCATTCCTCAATGCTCATTCACTCTTGTCATTCCAGTCCGCCACTCTATAGGCTGATAAAAAAACAACAAGAACAAGAAGTAGTTCAGCAAACAGATTTAAAGTCTCTCTGTAGATTTATCTTCAAACTGCTGCCCTCTAGTAATGCTACATGGCAACTGCAGCATAATAATAGGATTGAGAAAGGGGCTGTCCTATGCAAATAATGTTCTCCCATGATTACTTTGCTGAGCTTCCTCTGTGATGTTGTGATACGGCCTTCAAAACATGGGCTTCAGCAGATTTCCAAAGTTGCCAAACTGTCTTAGGCTAAGGGGTTTTCCACTCAAAGGCCTACATATAAGGACCCCACCCTCATTTAGCAGGGTCCAGAATTACCTGCAGTAATCCTCTATACAGATCTTGGGTGTTCGTGGGCTTATGGTAAAAGCTGCAGACTATGAATGGGGTGTTTAAAATCCCAGTCCCAAAGCCCTGGCCTGGCTGCACAGCACAGCACAGCACAGCACAGCACAGCAAAGCAAACGGATGGCACCCACCTCACACAATACAGCTTAGTTTTGCCCCTCTTTGGGCCTTATTTCTCTTCTCCAAAGCACCAATTTGAGGAAAAAACCAATACATTGATTAATGAAGATAAGGCTTTGCTCCTATTGTAGCTACTTGAGCAAAAGGAGGGAGAGGGAAGGTGGGGTGGAGGGGGCAAGATTTCTAAATGTGGGCTAACAATGCAAACAAAAATACTTACATTATTCCTGAAATTGTTAAAGTAAAAATAACCTTTCGAAATAAAAAAAATCAAATGACTTATTTTTTTCCACCTAAAAGTACTTTGGAGGCGCTGGCTGGATTCGAACCCCTATATAGGGATAGCCTACTGCACCAGAGGCACTAGACCTTGCCACTAAGCCATAGCTCCTGGATGGGTTTCGATTGTGCCACAGAACCTATCAGCAACATAAAGGTTGTGATGTCATTGCTTATGGCTTCCACTGCACAGGACACTTCATATCCATGATATAGGGAAGTTTTGATAAGCTAAAGACATGGAAGCCAGTGTGGTCCAGTGGGTAAGTTCCTGACTTCCACCCAGACAACCAGGGATCGAATCCCGGGCTCCGCACCAGGTGACTGATGGCGGCAAAGAAGAGGTAAGTCGGAGATGGCTGGTAAATTGGTAAGTAGTACATCTGTCTGTCTGTGTATAGAGCATGGCTGGACTTGTGAATGGTGGATTGCAAAGTGGTTGGTAAGTGTGTATGTGCAGAGAGAGCAAGGATAGGTGCAGTCTGTGTCAGAGGGCGGGAATAGAGGGAGCACATGAGGTGGAGGGCGGAGCAAGAAGAGCAGGCTAAGAGAGGTGCAGATAGAGGGGGAGTAGGCGGAGCCTAGGAGGATAGCAGGGGTGGTTGAGGAGAAGAGTAAGAAGGGAAGGGTGAGAGAGGGGGAGTAGGGGGATAGCAGAGGTAGGTGGTGGGAGTTAGAGGATAAAGGGGGACGTAGATGGAGCAGGGGGAGAGAGCAAGAGGGGGTGGTGTGGCAGTGATTCAGGAGAAGAAGGGGTGTAGGAGGAGTCTAGGCCATTGCAGGAGAGGAAGCATAGGGCAGCGCAGCCCATGCTGGCAAACAAGCAGAGTGCCCCACCCTCAAACGGGGTGATTACAAAGGAGGGGGGTTTTGGTGACGGACCCCATCATTTTTATGCCACCCCCCCCCAAGCTCCAGTGTGGTGGTAGTAAAGGGGAAGGGGGGGAGTAAATTTGGGGGTGCAGTGTCAAAAGGGGTGTTGGGGTGCATTATTACAGGGGTGCTAGGAGGCGCAGAATGATGCAGCATGTGTTTTTTCGGGAGTGCTATGTACTTTCTTGTTTATTGCGCCCTTTCTTTCGAGCGGGGGTACCACGAAAGGCTAGGGGCAAAGGGGGGAGTGGAGGACTTGGGGTTCAGGTTTCAGGCACTTTCTATTACCAGCCAAAAGGGAACCTCGCACACAGGCCTTCTGTTGTTATGGTATTGAGAGGGGAAACAAGGAACCTGTGTTAGGATTCTTGGGAGATGGTCTGCCCATGATTTCTTTGCCCCGGTGCAGGACATGTTATAAGGTGTCTTGTGGTGGTTTTTCTAGACCTCATAATCCCAAAAGAGTGCCTGACATTTCGGCTGTAAGGACACTTCTAAAGAGTGTGCTTTTGATATTCTGGCAAGCGCATCCCCAACTTGGCACATCTATGCACCAAACATGGCAAATCCTTCATCCTGCAAAGCATCATATCATACTCAGAAGCTTTGAGATGGCATGAGTATATTCATTTTGGGGTGAATACTCTTCCATGCTTCTCCCACCTGAGGACTGTGGATCTGTTGTTCTTCTTTCACATGTCCCTTCAAAGAGACAGAAGGCACACTCACTCTATCTCTCTGCAAGCATCTATGCTTTGACACTTTTATCTTGCAGTTTTCCTTCCAAAGCCCGCACCCCCTTCACCACAAATACAGGCCAACCATTCCTCAATGCTCATTCACTCTTGTCATTCCAGTCCGCCACTCTATAGGCTGATAAAAAAACAACAAGAACAAGAAGTAGTTCAGCAAACAGATTTAAAGTCTCTCTGTAGATTTATCTTCAAACTGCTGCCCTCTAGTAATGCTACATGGCAACTGCAGCATAATAATAGGATTGAGAAAGGGGCTGTCCTATGCAAATAATGTTCTCCCATGATTACTTTGCTGAGCTTCCTCTGTGATGTTGTGATACGGCCTTCAAAACATGGGCTTCAGCAGATTTCCAAAGTTGCCAAACTGTCTTAGGCTAAGGGTTTTTTCACTCAAAGGCCTACATATAAGGACCCCACCCTCATTTAGCAGGGTCCAGAATTACCTGCAGTAATCCTCTATACAGAACTTGGGCATTCGTGGGCTTATGGTAAAAGCTGCAGACTATGAATGGGGTGTTTAAAATCCCAGTCCCAAAGCCCTGGCCTGGCTGCACAGCACAGCACAGCACAGCAAAGCAAACGGATGGCACCCACCTCACACAATACAGCTTAGTTTTGCCCCTCTTTGGGCCTTATTTCTCTTCTCCAAAACACCAATTTGAGGAAAAAAACAATACATTGATTAATGAAGATAAGGCTTTGCTCCTATTGTAGCTACTTGAGCAAAAGGAGGGAGAGGGAAGGTGGGGTGGAGGGGGCAAGATTTCGAAATGTGGGCTAACAATGCAAACAAAAATACTTACATTATTCCTGAAATTGTTAAAGTAAAAATAACCTTTCGAAATAAAAAAAATCAAATGCGCTGGCTGGATTCGAACCCCTATATAGGGATAGCCTACTGCACGAGAGGCACTAGACCTTGCCACTGAGCCATAGCTCCTGGATGGGTTTTGACTGTGCCACAGAACCTATCAGCAACATAAAGGTTGTGATGTCATTGCTTATGGCTTCCACTGCACAGGACACTTCATATCCATGATATAGGGAAGTTTTGACAAGCTAAAGACATGGAAGCCAGTGTGGTCCAGTGGGTAAGTTCCTGACTTCCACCCAGACAACCAGGGTTCGAATCCCGGGCTCCGCACCAGGTGACTGATGGCGGCAAAGAAGAGGTAAGTCGGAGATGGCTGGTAAATTGGTAAGTAGTACATCTGTCTGTCTGTGTATAGAGCATGGCTGGACTTGTGAATGGTGGATTGCAAAGTGGTTGGTAAGTGTGTATGTGCAGAGAGAGCAAGGATAGGTGCAGTCTGTGTCAGAGGGCGGGAATAGAGGGAGCACATGAGGGCGGAGCAAGAAGAGCAGGCTAAGAGAGGTGCAGATAGAGGGGGAGTAGGCGGAGCCTAGGAGGATAGCAGGGGTGGTTGAGGAGAAGAGTGGGGAGGGGGAGTAGGGGGATAGCAGAGGTAGGTGGTGGGAGTTAGAGGAGAAAGGGGGACGTAGATGGAGCAGGGGGAGAGAGCAAGAGGGGGTGGTGTGGCAGTGATTCAGGAGAAGAAGGGGTGTAGGAGGAGTCTAGGCCAATGCGCAGGAGAGGAAGCATAGGGCAGCGCAGCCGATGCTGGCAAACAAGCAGAGTGCCCCACCCACAAACGGGGTGATTACAAAGGAGGGGGGTTTTGGTGACGGACCCCATCATTTTTATGCCACCCCCCCCCAAGCTCCAGTGTGGTGGTAGTAAAGGGGAAGGGGGGGAGTAAATTTGGAGGTGCAGTGTCAAAAGGGGTGTTGGGGTGCATTATTACAGGGGTGCTAGGAGGCGCAGAATGATGCAGCATGTGTTTTTTCGGGAGTGCTATGTACTTTCTTGTTTATTGCGCCCTTTCTTTCGAGCGGGGGTACCACGAAAGGCTAGGGGCAAAGGGGGGAGTGGAGGACTTGGGGTTCAGGTTTCAGGCACTTTCTATTACCAGCCAAAAGGGAACCTCGCACACAGGCCTAATGTGGTTATGGTATTGAGAGGGGAAACAAGGAACCTGTGTTAGGATTCTTGGGAGATGGTCTGCCCATGATTTCTTTGCCCCGGTGCAGGACGTGTTATAAGGTGTCTTGTGGTGGTTTTTCTAGACCTCATAATCCCAAAAGAGTGCCTGACATTTCGGCTGTAAGGACACTTCTAAAGGGTGTGCTTTTGATATTCTGGCAAGCGCCTCCCCAACTGTGCACATCTATGCACCAAACATGGCAAATCCTTCATCCTGCAAAGCATCATATCATACTCAGAAGCTTTGAGATGGCGTGAGTATATTCATTTTGAGGTGAATACTCTTCCATGCTTCTCCCACCTGAGGACTGTGGATCTGTTGTTCTTCTTTCACATGTCCTTTCAAAGAGACAGAAGGCACACTCACTCTATCTCTCTTCAAGCATCTATGCTTTGACACTTTTATCTTGCAGTTTTCCTTCCAAAGCCCGCACCCCCTTCACCACAAATACAGGCCAACCATTCCTCAATGCTCATTCACTCTTGTCATTCCAGTCCGCCACTCTATAGGCTGATAAAAAAACAACAAGAACAAGAAGTAGTTCAGCAAACAGATTTAAAGTCTCTCTGTAGATTTATCTTCAAACTGCTGCCCTCTAGTAATGCTACATGGCAACTGCAGCATAATAATAGGATTGAGAAAGGGGCTGTCCTATGCAAATAATGTTCTCCCATGATTACTTTGCTGAGCTTCCTCTGTGATGTTGTGATACGGCCTTCAAAACATGGGCTTCAGCAGATTTCCAAAGTTGCCAAACTGTCTTAGGCTAAGGGGTTTTCCACTCAAAGGCCTACATATAAGGACCCCACCCTCATTTAGCAGGGTCCAGAATTACCTGCAGTAATCCTCTATACAGATCTTGGGTGTTCGTGGGCTTATGGTAAAAGCTGCAGACTATGAATGGGATGTTTAAAATCCCAGTCCCAAAGCCCTGGCCTGGCTGCACAGCACAGCACAGCACAGCACAGCACAGCACAGCAAAGCAAACGGATGGCAACCACCTCACACAATACAGCTTAGTTTTGCCCCTCTTTGGGCCTTATTTCTCTTCTCCAAAACACCAATTTGAGGAAAAAACCAATACATTGATTAATGAAGATAAGGCTTTGCTCCTATTGTAGCTACTTGAGCAAAAGGAGGGAGAGGGAAGGTGGGTTGGAGGGGGCAAGATTTCTAAATGTGGGCTAACAATGCAAACAAAAATACTTACATTATTCATGAAATTGTTAAAGTAAAAATAACCTTTCGAAATAAAAAAAATCAAATGACTTATTTTTTTCCACCTAAAAGTACTTTGGAGGCGCTGGCTGGATTCGAACCAATATATAGGGATAGCTTACTGCACCAGAGGCACTAGACCTTGCCACTGAGCCATAGCTCCTGGATGGGTTTTGACTGTGCCACAGAACCTATCAGCAACATAAAGGTTGTGATGTCATTGCTTATGGCTTCCACTGCACAGGACACTTCATATCCATGATATAGGGAAGTTTTGACAAGCTAAAGACATGGAAGCCAGTGTGGTCCAGTGGGTAAGTTCCTGACTTCCACCCAGACAACCAGGGTTCGAATCCCGGGCTCGGCACCAGGTGACTGATGGCGGCAAAGAAGAGGTAAGTCGGAGATGGCTGGTAAATTGGTAAGTAGTACATCTGTCTGTCTGTGTATAGAGCATGGCTGGACTTGTGAATGGAGAATTGCAAAGTGGTTGGTAAGTGTGTATGTGCAGAGAGAGCAAGGATAGGTGCAGGCTGTGTCAGAGGGCGGGAATAGAGGGAGCACATGAGGGCGGAGCAAGAAGAGCAGGCTAAGAGAGGTGCAGATAGAGGGGGAGTAGGCGGAGCCTAGGAGGATAGAAGGGGTGGTTGAGGAGAAGAGTGGGAAGGGTGAGAGAGGGGGAGTAGGGGGATAGCAGAGGTAGGTGGTGGGAGTTAGAGGAGAAAGGGGGACGTAGATGGAGCAGGGGGAGAGAGCAAGAGGGGGTGGTGTGGCAGTGATTCAGGAGAAGAAGGGGTGTAGGAGGAGTCTAGGCCAGTGCGCAAGAGGGGGTGCAGGAGAGGAAGCATAGGGCAGCGCAGCCCATGCTGGCAAACAAGCAGAGTGCCCCACCCACAAACGGGGTGATTACAAAGGAGGGGGGTTTTGGTGACGGACCCCATCATTTTTATGCCACCCCCCCCCCCCCCAAGCTCCAGTGTGGTGGTAGTAAAGGGGAAGGGGGGGAGTAAATTTGGGGGTGCAGTGTCAAAAGGGGTGTTGGGGTGCATTATTACAGGGGTGCTAGGAGGCGCAGAATGATGCAGCATGTGTTTTTTCGGGAGTGCTATGTACTTTCTTGTTTATTGCGCCCTTTCTTTCGAGCGGGGGTACCACGAAAGGCTAGGGGCAAAGGGGGGAGTGGAGGACTTGGGGTTCAGGTTTCAGGCACTTTCTATTACCAGCCAAAAGGGAACCTCGCACACAGGCCTACTGTGGTTATGGTATTGAGAGGGGAAACAAGGAACCTGTGTTAGGATTCTTGGGAGATGGTCTGCCCATGATTTCTTTGCCCCGGTGCAGGACATGTTATAAGGTGTCTTGTGGTGGTTTTTCTAGACCTCATAATCCCAAAAGAGTGCCTGACATTTCGGCTGTAAGGACACTTCTAAAGAGTGTGCTTTTGATATTCTGGCAAGCGCATCCCCAACTGTGCACATCTATGCACCAAACATGGCAAATCCTTCATCCTGCAAAGCATCATATCATACTCAGAAGCTTTGAGATGGCGTGAGTATATTCATTTTGGGGTGAATACTCTTCCATGCTTCTCCCACCTGAGGACTGTGGATCTGTTGTTCTTCTTTCACATGTCCCTTCAAAGAGACAGAAGGCACACTCACTCTATCTCTCTGCAAGCATCTATGCTTTGACACTTTTATCTTGCAGTTTTCCTTCCAAAGCCCGCACCCCCTTCACCACAAATACAGGCCAACCATTCCTCAATGCTCATTCACTCTTGTCATTCCAGTCCGCCACTCTATAGGCTGATAAAAAAACAACAAGAACAAGAAGTAGTTCAGCAAACAGATTTAAAGTCTCTCTGTAGATTTATCTTCAAACTGCTGCCCTCTAGTAATGCTACATGGCAACTGCAGCATTATAATAGGATTGAGAAAGGGGCTGTCCAATGCAAATAATGTTCTCCCATGATTACTTTGCTGAGCTTCCTCTGTGATGTTGTGATACGGCCTTCAAAACATGGGCTTCAGCAGATTTCCAAAGTTGCCAAACTGTCTTAGGCTAAGGGGTTTTCCACTCAAAGGCCTACATATAAGGACCCCACCCTCATTTAGCAGGGTCCAGAATTACCTGCAGTAATCCTCTATACAGAGCTTGGGCGTTCGTGGGCGTTCGTGGGCTTATGGTAAAAGCTGCAGACTATGAATGGGGTGTTTAAAATCCCAGTCCCAAAGCCCTGGCCTGGCTGCACAGCACAGCACAGCAAAGCAAACGGATGGCACCCACCTCACACAATACAGCTTAGTTTTGCCCCTCTTTGGGCCTTATTTCTCTTCTCCAAAACACCAATTTGAGGAAAAAACCAATACATTGATTAATGAAGATAAGGCTTTGCTCCTATTGTAGCTACTTGAGCAAAAGGAGGGAGAGGGAAGGTGGGGTGGAGGGGGCAAGATTTATAAATGTGGGCTAACAATGCAAACAAAAATACTTACATTATTCCTGAAATTGTTAAAGTAAAAATAACCTTTCGAAATAAAAAAAATCAAATGACTTATTTTTTTCCACCTAAAAGTACTTTGGAGGCGCTGGCTGGATTCGAACCCCTATATAGGGATAGCCTACTGCACCAGAGGCACTAGACCTTGCCACTGAGCCATAGCTCCGGGATGGGTTTTGACTGTGCCACAGAACCTATCAGCAACATAAAGGTTGTGATGTCATTGCTTATGGCTTCCACTGCACAGGACACTTCATATCCATGATATAGGGATGTTTTGACAAGCTAAAGACATGGAAGCCAGTGTGGTCCAGTGGGTAAGTTCCTGACTTCCACCCAGACAACCAGGGTTCGAATCCCGGGCTCGGCACCAGGTGACTGATGGCGGCAAAGAAGAGGTAAGTCGGAGATGGCTGGTAAATTGGTAAGTAGTACATCTGTCTGTCTGTCTGTCTGTGTATAGAGCATGGCTGGACTTGTGAATGGTGGATTGCAAAGTGGTTGGTAAGTGTGTATGTGCAGAGAGAGCAAGGATAGGTGCAGGCTGTGTCAGAGGGCGGGAATAGAGGGAGCACATGAGGTGGAGGGCGGAGCAAGAAGAGCAGGCTAAGAGAGGTGCAGATAGAGGGGGAGTAGGCGGAGCCTAGGAGGATAGCATGGGTGGTTGGGGAGAGGGGGAGTTGGGGGATAGCAGAGGTAGGTGGTGGGAGTTAGAGGAGAAAGGGGGACGTAGATGGAGCAGGGGGAGAGAGCAAGAGGGGGTGGTGTGGCAGTGATTCAGGAGAAGAAGGGGTGTAGGAGGAGTCTAGGCCAGTGCGCAAGAGGGGGTGCAGGAGAGGAAGCATAGGGCAGTGCAGCCCATGCTGGCAAACAAGCAGAGTGCCCCACCCACAAACGGGGTGATTACAAAGGAGAGGGGTTTTGGTGACGGACCCCATCATTTTTATGCCACCCCCCCCCCAAGCTCCAGTGTGGTGGTAGTAAAGGGGAAGGGGGGGAGTAAATTTGGGGGTGCAGTGTCAAAAGGGGTGTTGGGTGCATTATTACAGGGGTGCTAGGAGGCGCAGAATGATGCAGCATGTGATTTTTCGGGAGTGCTATGTACTTTCTTGTTTATTGCGCCCTTTCTTTCGAGCGGGGGTACCACGAAAGGCTAGGGGCAAAGGGGGGAGTGGAGGACTTGGGGTTCAGGTTTCAGGCACTTTCTATTACCAGCCAAAAGGGAACCTCGCACACAGGCCTACTGTGGTTATGGTATTGAGAGGGGAAACAAGGAACCTGTGTTAGGATTCTTGGGAGATGGTCTGCCCATGATTTCTTTGCCCCGGTGCAGGACATGTTATAAGGTGTCTTGTGGTGGTTTTTCTAGACCTCATAATCCCAAAAGAGTGCCTGACATTTCGGCTGTAAGGACACTTCTAAAGAGTGTGCTTTTGATATTCTGGCAAGCGCCTCCCCAACTGTGCACATCTATGCACCAAACATGGCAAATCCTTCATCCTGCAAAGCATCATATCATACTCAGAAGCTTTGAGATGGCGTGAGTATATTCATTTTGGGGTGAATACTCTTCCATGCTTCTCCCACCTGAGGACTGTGGATCTGTTGTTCTTCTTTCACATGTCCCTTCAAAGAGACTGAAGGCACACTCACTCTATCTCTCTGCAAGCATCTATGCTTTGACACTTTTATCTTGCAGTTTTCCTTCCAAAGCCCGCACCCCCTTCACCACAAATACAGGCCAACCATTCCTCAATGCTCATTCACTCTTGTCATTCCAGTCCGCCACTCTATAGGCTGATAAAAAAACAACAAGAACAAGAAGTAGTTCAGCAAAGAGATTTAAAGTCTCTCTGTAGATTTATCTTCAAACTGCTGCCCTCTAGTAATGCTACATGGCAACTGCAGCATAATAATAGGATTGAGAAAGGGGCTGTCCTATGCAAATAATGTTCTCCCATGATTACTTTGCTGAGCTTCCTCTGTGATGTTGTGATACGGCCTTCAAAACATGGGCTTCAGCAGATTTCCAAAGTTGCCAAACTGTCTTAGGCTAAGGGGTTTTCCACTCAAAGGCCTACATATAAGGACCCCACCCTCATTTAGCAGGGTCCAGAATTACCTGCAGTAATCCTCTATACAGAACTTGGGCGTTCGTGGGCTTATGGTAAAAGCTTCAGACTATGAATGGGGTGTTTAAAATCCCAGTCCCAAATCCCTGGCCTGTCTGCACAGCACAGCACAGCCTAGCAAACAGATGGCACCCACCTCACACAGTACAGCTTAGTTTTGCCCCTCTTTGGGCCTTATTTCTCTTCTCCAAAACACCAATTTGAGGAAAAAAACAATACATTGATTAATGAAGATAAGGCTTTGCTTCTATTGTAGCTACTTGAGCAAAAGGAGGGAGAGGGAAGGTGGGGTGGAGGGGGCAAGATTTCTAAATGTGGGCTAACAATGCAAACAAAAATACTTACATTATTCCTGAAATTGTTAAAGTAAAAATAACCTTTCGAAATAAAAAAAATCAAATGACTTATTTTTTTCCACCTAAAAGTACTATGGAGGCGCTGGCTGGATTCGAACCCCTACATAGGGATAGCCTACTGCACCAGAGGCACTAGACCTTGCCACTGAGCCATAGCTCCTGGATGGGTTTTGACTGTGCCACAGAACCTATCAGCAACATAAAGGTTGTGATGTCATTGCTTATGGCTTCCACTGCACAGGACACTTCATATCCATGATATAGGGATGTTTTGACAAGCTAAAGACATGGAAGCCAGTGTGGTCCAGTGGGTAAGTTCCTGACTTCCACCCAGACAACCAGGGTTCGAATCCCGGGCTCGGCACCAGGTGACTGATGGCGGCAAAGAAGAGGTAAGTCGGAGATGGCTGGTAAATTGGTAAGTAGTACATCTGTCTGTCTGTCTGTGTATAGAGCATGGCTGGACTTGTGAATGGTGGATTGCAAAGTGGTTGGTAAGTGTGTATGTGCAGAGAGAGCAAGGATAGGTGCAGGCTGTGTCAGAGGGCGGGAATAGAGGGAGCACATGAGGTGGAGGGCGGAGCAAGAAGAGCAGGCTAAGAAAGGTGCAGATAGAGGGGGAGTAGGCGGAGCCTAGGAGGATAGCATGGGTGGTTGGGGAGAGGGGGAGTAGGGGGATAGCAGAGGTAGGTGGTGGGAGTTAGAGGAGAAAGGGGGACGTAGATGGAGCAGGGGGAGAGAGCAAGAGGGGGTGGTGTGGCAGTGATTCAGGAGAAGAAGGGGTGTAGGAGGAGTCTAGGCCAGTGTGCAAGAGGGGGTGCAGGAGAGGAAGCATAGGGCAGCGCAGCCCATGCTGGCAAACAAGCAGAGTGCCCCACCCACAAACGGGGTGATTACAAAGGAGGGGGGTTTTGGTGACGGACAACATCATTTTTATGAAACCCCCCCCCCCCAAGCTCCAGTATGGTGGTAGTAAAGGGGAAAGGGGGGAGTAAATTTGGGGGTGCAGTGTCAAAAGGGGTGTTGGGGTGCATTATTACAGGGGTGCTAGGAGGCGCAGAATGATGCAGCATGTGTTTTTTCGGGAGTGCTATGTACTTTCTTGTCTATTGCGCCCTTTCTTTCGAGCTGGGGTACCACGAAAGGCTAGGGGCAAAGGGGGCAGTGGAGGACTTGGGGTTCAGGTTTCAGGCACTTTCTATTACCAGCCAAAAGGGAACCTCGCACACAGGCCTACTGTGGTTATGGTATTGAGAGGGGAAACAAGGAACCTGTGTTAGGATTCTTGGGAGATGGTCTGCCCATGATTTCTTTGCCCCGGTGCAGGTCATGTTATAAGGTGTCTTGTGGTGGTTTTTCTAGACCTCATAATCCCAAAAGAGTGCCTGACATTTCGGCTGTAAGGACACTTCTAAAGAGTGTGCTTTTGATATTCTGGCAAGCGCCTCCCCAACTGTGCACATCTATGCACCAAACATGGCAAATCCTTCATCCTGCAAAGCATCATATCATACTCAGAAGCTTTGAGATGGCGTGAGTATATTCATTTTGGGGTGAATACTCTTCCATGCTTCTCCCACCTGAGGACTGTGGATCTTTTGTTCTTCTTTCACATGTCCCTTCAAAGAGACAGAAGGCACACTCACTCTATCTCTCTGCAAGCATCTATGCTTTGACACTTTTATCTTGCAGTTTTCTTTCCAAAGCCCGCACCCCCTTCACCACAAATACAGGCCCACCATTCCTCAATGCTCATTCACTCTTGTCATTCCAGTCCGCCACTCTATAGGCTGATAAAAAAACAACAAGAACAAGAAGTAGTTCAGCAAACAGATTTAAAGTCTCTCTGTAGATTTATCTTCAAACTGCTGCCCTCTAGTAATGCTACATGGCAACTGCAGCATAATAATAGGATTGAGAAAGGGGCTGTCCTATGCAAATAATGTTCTCCCATGATTACTTTGCTGAGCTTCCTCTGTGATGTTGTGATACGGCCTTCAAAACATGGGCTTCAGCAGATTTCCAAAGTTGCCAAACTGTCTTAGGCTAAGGGGTTTTCCACTCAAAGGCCTACATATAAGGACCCCACCCTCATTTAGCAGGGTCCAGAATTACCTGCAGTAATCCTCTATACAGAACTTGGGCGTTCGTGGGCTTATGGTAAAAGCTGCAGACTATGAATGGGGTGTTTAAAATCCCAGTCCCAAAGCCCTGGCCTGGCTGCACAGCACAGCACAGCAAAGCAAACGGATGGCACCCACCTCACACAATACAGCTTAGTTTTGCCCCTCTTTGGGCCTTATTTCTCTTCTCCAAAACACCAATTTGAGGAAAAAACCAATACATTGATTAATGAAGATAAGGCTTTGCTCCTATTGTAGCTACTTGAGCAAAAGGAGGGAGAGGGAAGGTGGGGTGGAGGGGGCAAGATTTCGAAATGTGGGCTAACAATGCAAACAAAAATACTTACATTATTCCTGAAATTGTTAAAGTAAAAATAACCTTTCGAAATAAAAAAAATCAAATGACTTATTTTTTTCCACCTAAAAGTACTTTGGAGGCGCTGGCTGGATTCGAACCCCTATATAGGGATAGCCTACTGCACCAGAGGCACTAGACCTTGCCACTGAGCCATAGCTCCTGGATGGGTTTTGACTGTGCCACAGAACCTATCAGCAACATAAAGGTTGTGATGTCATTGCTTATGGCTTCCACTGCACAGGACACTTCATATCCATGATATAGGGATGTTTTGACAAGCTAAAGACATGGAAGCCAGTGTGGTCCAGTGGGTAAGTTCCTGACTTCCACCCAGACAACCAGGGTTCGAATCCCGGGCTCGGCACCAGGTGACTGATGGCGGCAAAGAAGAGGTAAGTCGGAGATGGCTGGTAAATTGGTAAGTAGTACATCTGTCTGTCTGTGTATAGAGCATGGCTGGACTTGTGAATGGTGGATTGCAAAGTGGTTGGTAAGTGTGTATGTGCAGAGAGAGCAAGGATAGGTGCAGGCTGTGTCAGAGGGCGGGAATAGAGGGAGCACATGAGGTGGAGGGCGGAGCAAGAAGAGCAGGCTAAGAGAGGTGCAGATAGAGGGGGAGTAGGCGGAGCCTAGGAGGATAGCAGGGGTGGTTGAGGAGAAGAGTAAGAGGGGGAGTAGGGGGATAGCAGAGGTAGGTGGTGGGAGTTAGAGGAGAAAGGGGGACGTAGATGGAGCAGAGGGAGAGAGCAAGAGGGGGTGGTGTGGCAGTGATTCAGGAGAAGAAGGGGTGTAGGAGGAGTCTAGGCCAGTGCAGGAGAGGAAGCATAGGGCAGCGCAGCCCATGCTGGCAAACAAGCAGAGTGCCCCACCCACAAACGGGGTGATTACAAAGGAGGGGGGTTTTGGTGACGGACCCCATCATTTTTATGCCACCCCCCCCCAAGCTCCAGTGTGGTGGTAGTAAAGGGGAAGGGGGGGAGTAAATTTGGGGGTGCAGTGTCAAAAGGGGTGTTGGGGTGCATTATTACAGGGGTGCTAGGAGGCGCAGAATGATGCAGCATGTGTTTTTTCGGGAGTGCTATGTACTTTTTTGTTTATTGCGCCCTTTCTTTCGAGCGGGGGTACCACGAAAGGCTAGGGGCACAGGGGGGAGTGGAGGACTTGGGGTTCAGGTTTCAGGCACTTTCTATTACCAGCCAAAAGGGAACCTCGCACACAGGCCTACTGTGGTTATGGTATTGAGAGGGGAAACAAGGAACCTGTGTTAGGATTCTTGGGAGATGGTCTGCCCATGATTTCTTTGCCCCGGTGCAGGACATGTTATAAGGTGTCTTGTGGTGGTTTTTCTAGACCTCATAATCCCAAAAGAGTGCCTGACATTTCGGCTGTAAGGACACTTCTAAAGAGTGTGCTTTTGATATTCTGGCAAGCGCATCCCCAACTGTGCACATCTATGCACCAAACATGGCAAATCCTTCATCCTGCAAAGCATCATATCATACTCAGAAGCTTTGAGATGGCGTGAGTATATTCATTTTGGGGTGAATACTCTTCCATGCTTCTCCCACCTGAGGACTGTGGATCTGTTGTTCTTCTTTCACATGTCCCTTCAAAGAGACAGAAGGCACACTCACTCTATCTCTCTGCAAGCATCTATGCTTTGACACTTTTATCTTGCAGTTTTCCTTCCAAAGCCCGCACCCCCTTCACCACAAATACAGGCCAACCATTCCTCAATGCTCATTCACTCTTGTCATTCCAGTCCGCCACTCTATAGGCTGATAAAAAAACAACAAGAACAAGAAGTAGTTCAGCAAACAGATTTAAAGTCTCTCTGTAGATTTATCTTCAAACTGCTGCCCTCTAGTAATGCTACATGGCAACTGCAGCATAATAATAGGATTGAGAAAGGGGCTGTCCTATGCAAATAATGTTCTCCCATGATTACTTTGCTGAGCTTCCTCTGTGATGTTGTGATACAGCCTTCAAAACATGGGCTT
The DNA here is from genome assembly GCF_031143425.1 of Pleurodeles waltl. Taxonomy (NCBI): domain Eukaryota; kingdom Metazoa; phylum Chordata; class Amphibia; order Caudata; family Salamandridae; genus Pleurodeles; species Pleurodeles waltl. The sequence continues at coordinate 868,301,338 of NC_090445.1, read as the reverse complement.
CAGCAGATTTCCAAAGTTGCCAAACTGTCTTAGGCTAAGGGGTTTTCCACTCAAAGGCCTACATATAAGGACCCCACCCTCATTTAGCAGGGTCCAGAATTACCTGCAGTAATCCTCTATACAGAACTTGGGCGTTCGTGGGCTTATGGTAAAAGCTGCAGACTATGAATGGGGTGTTTAAAATCCCAGTCCCAAAGCCCTGGCCTGGCTGCACAGCACAGCACAGCACAGCAAAGCAAACGGATGGCACCCACCTCACACAATACAGCTTAGTTTTGCCCCTCTTTGGGCCTTATTTCCCTTCTCCAAAACACCAATTTGAGGAAAAAACCAATACATTGATTAATGAAGAAAAGGCTTTGCTCCTATTGTAGCTACTTGAGCAAAAGGAGGGAGAGGGAAGGTGGGGTGGAGGGGCCAAGATTTCTAAATGTGGGCTAACAATGCAAACAAAAATACTTACATTATTCCTGAAATTGTTAAAGTAAAAATAACCTTTCGAAATAAAAAAAATCAAATGACTTATTTTTTTCCACCTAAAAGTACTTTGGAGGCGCAGGCTGGATTCGAACCCCTATATAGGGATAGCCTACTGCACCAGAGGCACTAGACCTTGCCACTGAGCCATAGCTCCTGGATGGGTTTTGAGTGTGCCACAGAACCTATCAGCAACATAAAGGTTGTGATGTCAATGCTTATGGCTTCCACTGCACAGGACACTTCATATCCATGATATAGGGAAGTTTTGACAAGCTAAAGACATGGAAGCCAGTGTGGTCCAGTGGGTAAGTTCCTGACTTCCACCCAGACAACCAGGGTTCGAATCCCGGGCTCGGCACCAGGTGACTGATGGCGGCAAAGAAGAGGTAAGTCGGAGATGGCTGGTAAATTGGTAAGTAGTACATCTGTCTGTCTGTGTATAGAGCATGGCTGGACTTGTGAATGGTGGATTGCAAAGTGGTTGGTAAGTGTGTATGTGCAGAGAGAGCAAGGATAGGTGCAGTCTGTGTCAGAGGGCGGGAATAGAGGGAGCACATGAGGTGGAGGGCGGAGCAAGAAGAGCAGGCTAAGAGAGGTGCAGATAGAGGGGGAGTAGGCGGAGCCTAGGAGGATAGCAGGGGTGGTTGAGGAGAAGAGTAAGAAGGGAAGGGTGAGAGAGGGGGAGTAGGGGGATAGCAGAGGTAGGTGGTGGGAGTTAGAGGAGAAAGGGGGACGTAGATGGGGGAGAGAGCAAGAGGGGGGGTGTGGCAGTGATTCAGGAGAAGAAGGGGTGTAGGAGGAGTCTAGGCCAGTGCAGGAGAGGAAGCATAGGGCAGCGCAGCCCATGCTGGCAAACAAACAGAGTGCCCCACCCACAAACGGGGTGATTACAAAGGAGGGGGGTTTTGGTGACGGACCCCATCATTTTTATGCCACCCCCCCCCCCCCCCCAAGCTCCAGTGTGGTGGTAGTAAAGGGGAAGGGGGAGAGTAAATTTGGGGGTGCAGTGTCAAAAGGGGTGTTGGGGTGCATTATTACAGGGGTGCTAGGAGGCGCAGAATGATGCAGCATGTGTTTTTTCGGGAGTGCTATGTACTTTCTTGTTTATTGCACCCTTTCTTTCGAGCGGGGGTACCACGAAAGGCTAGGGGCAAAGGGGGGAGTGGAGGACTTGGGGTTCAGGTTTCAGGCACTTTCTATTACCAGCCAAAAGGGAACCTCGCACACAGGCCTACTGTGGTTATGGTATTGAGAGGGGAAACAAGGAACCTGTGTTAGGATTCTTGGGAGATGGTCTGCCCATGATTTCTTTGCCCCGGTGCAGGACATGTTATAAGGTGTCTTGTGGTGGTTTTTCTAGACCTCATAATCCCAAAAGAGTGCCTGACATTTCGGCTGTAAGGACACTTCTAAAGAGTGTGCTTTTGATATTCTGGCAAGCGCATCCCCAACTGTGCACATCTATGCACCAAACATGGCAAATCCTTCATCCTGCAAAGCATCATATCATACTCAGAAGCTTTGAGATGGCGTGAGTATATTCATTTTGGGGTGAATACTCTTCCATGCTTCTCCCACCTGAGGACTGTGGATCTGTTGTTCTTCTTTCACATGTCCCTTCAAAGAGACAGAAGGCACACTCACTCTATCTCTCTGCAAGCATCTATGCTTTGACACTTTTATCTTGCAGTTTTCCTTCCAAAGCCCGCACCCCCTTCACCACAAATACAGGCCAACCATTCCTCAATGCTCATTCACTCTTGTCATTCCAGTCCGCCACTCTATAGGCTGATAAAAAAACAACAAGAACAAGAAGTAGTTCAGCAAACAGATTTAAAGTCTCTCTGTAGATTTATCTTCAAACTGCTGCCCTCTAGTAATGCTACATGGCAACTGCAGCATAATAATAGGATTGAGAAAGGGGCTGTCCTATGCAAATAATGTTCTCCCATGATTACTTTGCTGAGCTTCCTCTGTGATGTTGTGATACGGCCTTCAAAACATGGGCTTCAGCAGATTTCCAAAGTTGCCAAACTGTCTTAGGCTAAGGGGTTTTCCACTCAAAGGCCTACATATAAGGACCCCACCCTCATTTAGCAGGGTCCAGAATTACCTGCAGTAATCCTCTATACAGAACTTGGGCGTTCGTGGGCTTATGGTAAAAGCTGCAGACTATGAATGGGGTGTTTAAAATCCCAGTCCCAAAGCCCTGGCCTGGCTGCACAGCACAGCACAGCACAGCAAAGCAAACGGATGGCACCCACCTCACACAATACAGCTTAGTTTTGCCCCTCTTTGGGCCTTATTTCTCTTCTCCAAAACACCAATTTGAGGAAAAAAACAATACATTGATTAATGAAGATAAGGCTTTGCTCCTATTGTAGCTACTTGAGCAAAAGGAGGGAGAGGGAAGGTGGGGTGGAGGGGGCAAGATTTCTAAATGTGGGCTAACAATGCAAACAAAAATACTTACATTATTCCTGAAATTGTTAAAGTTAAAATAACCTTTCGAAATAAAAAAAATCAAATGACTTATTTTTTTCCACCTAAAAGTACTTTGGAGGCGCTGGCTGGATTCGAACCCCTATATAGCCTACTGCACCAGAGGCACTAGACCTTGCCACTGAGCCATAGCTCCTGGATGGGTTTTGACTGTGCCACAGAACCTATCAGCAACATAAAGGTTGTGATGTCATTGCTTATGGCTTCCACTGCACAGGACACTTCATATCCATGATATAGGGAAGTTTTGACAAGCTAAAGACGTGGAAGCCAGTGTGGTCCAGTGGGTAAGTTCCTGACTTCCACCCAGACAACCAGGGTTCGAATCCCGGGCTCCGCACCAGGTGACTGAATGCGGCAAAGAAGAGGTAAGTCGGAGATGGCTGGTAAATTGGTAAGTAGTACATCTGTCTGTCTGTGTATAGAGCATGGCTGGACTTGTGAATGGTGGATTGCAAAGTGGTTGGTAAGTGTGTATGTGCAGAGAGAGCAAGGATAGGTGCAGTCTGTGTCAGAGGGTGGGAATAGAGGGAGCACATGAGGTGGAGGGCGGAGCAAGAAGAGCAGGCTAAGAGAGGTGCAGATAGAGGGGGAGTAGGCGGAGCCTAGGAGGATAGCAGGGGTGGTTGAGGAGAAGAGAGGGAAGGGTGAGAGAGGGGGAGTAGGGGGATAGCAGAGGTAGGTGGTGGGAGTTAGAGGAGAAAGGGGGACGTAGATGGAGCAGGGGGAGAGAGCAAGAGGGGGTGGTGTGGCAGTGATTCAGGAGAAGAAGGGGTGTAGGAGGAGTCTAGGCCAGTGCAGGAGAGGAAGCATAGGGCAGCGCAGCCCATGCTGGCAAACAAGCAGAGTGCCCCACCCACAAACGGGGTGATTACAAAGGAGGGGGGTTTTGGTGACGGACCCCATCATTTTTATGCCACCCCCCCCCCCAAGCTCCAGTGTGGTGGTAGTAAAGGGGAAGGGTGGGAGTAAATTTGGGGGTGCAGTGTCAAATGAGGTGTTGGGGTGCATTATTACAGGGGTGCTAGGAGGCGCAGAATGATGCAGCATGTGTTTTTTCGGGAGTGCTATGTACTTTCTTGTTTATTGCGCCCTTTCTTTCGAGCGGGGGTACCACGAAAGGCTAGGGGCAAAGGGGGGAGTGGAGGACTTGGGGTTCAGGTTTCAGGCACTTTCTATTACCAGCCAAAAGGGAACCTCGCACACAGGCCTACTGTGGTTATGGTATTGAGAGGGGAAACAAGGAACCTGTGTTAGGATTCTTGGGAGATGGTCTGCCCATGATTTCTTTGCCCCGGTGCAGGACATGTTATAAGGTGTCTTGTGGTGGTTTTTCTAGACCTCATAATCCCAAAAGAGTGCCTGACATTTCGGCTGTAAGGACACTTCTAAAGAGTGTGCTTTTGATATTCTGGCAAGCGCATAACCAACTGTGCACATCTATGCACCAAACATGGCAAATCCTTCATCCTGCAAAGCATCATATCATACTCAGAAGCTTTGAGATGGCGTGAGTATATTCATTTTGGGGTGAATACTCTTCCATGCTTCTCCCACCTGAGGACTGTGGATCTGTTGTTCTTCTTTCACATGTCCCTTCAAAGAGACAGAAGGCACACTCACTCTATCTCTCTGCAAGCATCTATGCTTTGACACTTTTATCTTGCAGTTTTCCTTCCAAAGCCCGCACCCCCTTCACCACAAATACAGGCCAACCATTCCTCAATGCTCATTCACTCTTGTCATTCCAGTCCGCCACTCTATAGGCTGATAAAAAAACAACAAGAACAAGAAGTAGTTCAGCAAACAGATTTAAAGTCTCTCTGTAGATTTATCTTCAAACTGCTGCCCTCTAGTAATGCTACATGGCAACTGCAGCATAATAATAGGATTGAGAAAGGGGCTGTCCTATGCAAATAATGTTCTCCCATGATTACTTTGCTGAGCTTCCTCTGTGATGTTGTGATACGGCCTTCAAAACATGGGCTTTAGCAGATTTCCAAAGTTGCCAAACTGTCTTAGGCTAAGGGGTTTTCCACTCAAAGGCCTACATATAAGGACCCCACCCTCATTTAGCAGGGTCCAGAATTACCTGCAGTAATCCTCTATACAGAACTTGGGCGTTCGTGGGCTTATGGTAAAAGCTGCAGACTATGAATGGGGTGTTTAAAATCCCAGTCCCAAAGCCCTGGCCTGGCTGCACAGCACAGCACAGCACAGCAAAGCAAACGGATGGCACCCACCTCACACAATACAGCTTAGTTTTGCCCCTCTTTGGGCCTTATTTCTCTTCTCCAAAACACCAATTTGAGGAAAAAAACAATACATTGATTAATGAAGATAAGGCTTTGCTCCTTTTGTAGCTACTTGAGCAAAAGGAGGGAGAGGGAAGGTGGGGTGGAGGGGGCAAGATTTCTAAATGTGGGCTAACAATGCAAACAAAAATACTTACATTATTCCTGAAATTGTTAAAGTAAAAATAACCTTTCGAAATAAAAAAAATCAAATGACTTATTTTTTTCCACCTAAAAGTACTTTGGAGGCGCTGGCTGGATTCGAACCCCTATGTAGGGATAGCCTACTGCACCAGAGGCACTAGACCTTGCCACTGAGCCATAGCTCCTGGATGGGTTTTGACTGTGCCACAGAACCTATCAGCAACATAAAGGTTGTGATGTCATTGCTTATGGCTTCCACTGCACAGGACACTTCATATCCATGATATAGGGAAGTTTTGACAAGCTAAAGACGTGGAAGCCAGTGTGGTCCAGTGGGTAAGTTCCTGACTTCCGCCCAGACAACCAGGGTTCGAATCCCGGGCTCGGCACCAGGTGACTGATGGCGGCAAAAAAGAGGTAAGTCGGAGATGGCTGGTAAATTGGTAAGTAGTACATCTGTCTGTCTGTCTGTGTATAGAGCATGGCTGGACTTGTGAATGGTGGATTGCAAAGTGGTTGGAAAGTGTGTATGTGCAGAGAGAGCAAGGATAGGTGCAGTCTGTGTCAGAGGGCGGGAATAGAGGGAGCACATGAGGTGGAGGGCGGAGCAAGAAGAGCAGGCTAAGAGAGGTGCAGATAGAGGGGGAGTAGGAGGATAGCAGGGGTGGTTGAGGGGAAGAGTAGGGAGGGGGAGTAGGGGGATAGCAGAGGTAGGTGGTGGGAGTTAGAGGATAAAGGGGGACGTAGATGGAGCAGGGGGAGAGAGCAAGAGGGGGTGGTGTGGCAGTGATTCAGGAGAAGAAGGGGTGTAGGAGAAGTCTAGGCCAGTGCAGGAGAGGAAGCATAGGGCAGCGCAGCCCATGCTGGCAAACAAGCAGAGTGCCCCACCCACAAACGGGGTGATTACAAAGGAGGGGGGTTTTGGTGACGGACCCCATCATTTTTATGCCACCCCCCCCCCCCCCCCCAAGCTCCAGTGTGGTGGTAGTAAAGGGGAAGGGGGGGAGTAAATTTGGGGGTGCAGTGTCAAAAGGGGTGTTGGGGTGCATTATTACAGGGGTGCTAGGAGGCGCAGAATGATGCAGCATGTGTTTTTTCGGGAGTGCTATGTACTTTCTTGTTTATTGCGCCCTTTCTTTCGAGCGGGGGTACCACGAAAGGCTAGGGGCAAAGGGGGGAGTGGAGGACTTGGGGTTCAGGTTTCAGGCACTTTCTATTACCAGCCAAAAGGGAACCTCGCACACAGGCCTACTGTGGTTATGGTATTGAGAGGGGAAACAAGGAACCTGTGTTAGGATTCTTGGGAGATGGTCTGCCCATGATTTCTTTGCCCCGGTGCAGGACATGTTATAAGGTGTCTTGTGGTGGTTTTTCTAGACCTCATAATCCCAAAAGAGTGCCTGACATTTCGGCTGTAAGGACACTTCTAAAGAGTGTGCTTTTGATATTCTGGCAAGCGCATCCCCAACTGTGCACATCTATGCACCAAACATGGCAAATCCTTCATCCTGCAAAGCATCATATCATACTCAGAAGCTTTGAGATGGCGTGAGTATATTCATTTTGGGGTGAATACTCTTCCATGCTTCTCCCACCTGAGGACTGTGGATCTGTTGTTCTTCTTTCACATGTCCCTTCAAAGAGACAGAAGGCACACTCACTCTATCTCTCTGCAAGCATCTATGCTTTGACACTTTTATCTTGCAGTTTTCCTTCCAAAGCCCGCACCCCCTTCACCACAAATACAGGCCAACCATTCCTCAATGCTCATTCACTCTTGTCATTCCAGTCCGCCACTCTATAGGCTGATAAAAAAACAACAAGAACAAGAAGTAGTTCAGCAAACAGATTTAAAGTCTCTCTGTAGATTTATCTTCAAACTGCTGCCCTCTAGTAATGCTACATGGCAACTGCAGCATAATAATAGGATTGAGAAAGGGGCTGTCCTATGCAAATAATGTTCTCCCATGATTACTTTGCTGAGCTTCCTCTGTGATGTTGTGATACGGCCTTCAAAACATGGGCTTCAGCAGATTTCCAAAGTTGCCAAACTGTCTTAGGCTAAGGGGTTTTCCACTCAAAGGCCTACATATAAGGACCCCACCCTCATTTAGCAGGGTCCAGAATTACCTGCAGTAATCCTCTATACAGAACTTGGGCGTTCGTGGGCTTATGGTAAAAGCTGCAGACTATGAATGGGGTGTTTAAAATCCCAGTCCCAAAGCCCTGGCCTGGCTGCACAGCACAGCACAGCACAGCAAAGCAAACGGATGGCACCCACCTCACACAATACAGCTTAGTTTTGCCCCTCTTTGGGCCTTATTTCTCTTCTCCAAAACACCAATTTGAGGAAAAAACCAATACATTGATTAATGAAGATAAGGCTTTGCTCCTATTGTAGCTACTTGAGCAAAAGGAGGGAGAGGGAAGGTGGGGTGGAGGGGGCAAGATTTCTAAATGTGGGCTAACAATGCAAACAAAAATACTTACATTATTCCTGAAATTGTTCAAGTAAAAATAACCTTTCGAAATAAAAAAAATCAAATGACTTATTTTTTTCCACCTAAAAGTACTTTGGAGGCGCTGGCTGGATTCGAACCCCTATATAGCCTACTGCACCAGAGGCACTAGACCTTGCCACTGAGCCATAGCTCCTGGATGGGTTTTGACTGTGCCACAGAACCTATCAGCAACATAAAGGTTGTGATGTCATTGCTTATGGCTTCCACTGCACAGGACACTTCATATCCATGATATAGGGAAGTTTTGACAAGCTAAAGACGTGGAAGCCAGTGTGGTCCAGTGGGTAAGTTCCTGACTTCCACCCAGACAACCAGGGTTCGAATCCCGGGCTCCGCACCAGGTGACTGAAGGCGGCAAAGAAGAGGTAAGTCGGAGATGGCTGGTAAATTGGTAAGTAGTACATCTGTCTGTCTGTGTATAGAGCATGGCTGGACTTGTGAATGGTGGATTGCAAAGTGGTTGGTAAGTGTGTATGTGCAGAGAGAGCAAGGATAGGTGCAGTCTGTGTCAGAGGGTGGGAATAGAGGAGCACATGAGGTGGAGGGCGGAGCAAGAAGAGCAGGCTAAGAGAGGTGCAGATAGAGGGGGAGTAGGCGGAGCCTAGGAGGATAGCAGGGGTGGTTGAGGAGAAGAGTAAGAAGGGAAGGGTGAGAGAGGGGGAGTAGGGGGATAGCAGAGGTAGGTGGTGGGAGTTAGAGGAGAAAGGGGGACGTAGATGGAGCAGGGGGAGAGAGCAAGAGGGGGTGGTGTGGCAGTGATTCAGGAGAAGAAGGGGTGTAGGAGGAGTCTAGGCCAGTGCAGGAGAGGAAGCATAGGGCAGCGCAGCCCATGCTGGCAAACAAGCAGAGTGCCCCACCCACAAACGGGGTGATTACAAAGGAGGGGGGTTTTGGTGACGGACCCCATCATTTTTATGCCACCGCCCCCCCAAGCTCCAGTGTGCTGGTAGTAAAGGGGAAGGGTGGGAGTAAATTTGGGGGTGCAGTGTCAAATGAGGTGTTGGGGTGCATTATTACAGGGGTGCTAGGAGGCGCAGAATGATGCAGCATGTGTTTTTTCGGGAGTGCTATGTACTTTCTTGTTTATTGCGCCCTTTCTTTCGAGCGGGGGTACCACGAAAGGCTAGGGGCAAAGGGGGGAGTGGAGGACTTGGGGTTCAGGTTTCAGGCACTTTCTATTACCAGCCAAAAGGGAACCTCGCACAGAGGCCTACTGTGGTTATGGTATTGAGAGGGGAAACAAGGAACCTGTGTTAGGATTCTTGGGAGATGGTCTGCCCATGATTTCTTTGCCCCGGTGCAGGACATGTTATAAGGTGTCTTGTGGTGGTTTTTCTAGACCTCATAATCCCAAAAGAGTGCCTGACATTTCGGCTGTAAGGACACTTCTAAAGAGTGTGCTTTTGATATTCTGGCAAGCGCATCCCCAACTGTGCACATCTATGCACCAAACATGGCAAATCCTTCATCCTGCAAAGCATCATATCATACTCAGAAGCTTTGAGATGGCGTGAGTATATTCATTTTGGGGTGAATACTCTTCCATGCTTCTCCCACCTGAGGACTGTGGATCTGTTGTTCTTCTTTCACATGTCCCTTCAAAGAGACAGAAGGCACACTCACTCTATCTCTCTGCAAGCATCTATGCTTTGACACTTTTATCTTGCAGTTTTCCTTCCAAAGCCCCGCACCCCCTTCACCACAAATACAGGCCAACCATTCCTCAATGCTCATTCACTCTTGTCATTCCAGTCCGCCACTCTATAGGCTGATAAAAAAACAACAAGAACAAGAAGTAGTTCAGCAAACAGATTTAAAGTCTCTCTGTAGATTTATCTTCAAACTGCTGCCCTCTAGTAATGCTACATGGCAACTGCAGCATAATAATAGGATTGAGAAAGGGGCTGTCCTATGCAAATAATGTTCTCCCATGATTACTTTGCTGAGCTTCCTCTGTGATGTTGTGATACGGCCTTCAAAACATGGGCTTCAGCAGATTTCCAAAGTTGCCAAACTGTCTTAGGCTAAGGGGTTTTCCACTCAAAGGCCTACATATAAGGACCCCACCCTCATTTAGCAGGGTCCAGAATTACCTGCAGTAATCCTCTATTCAGAACTTGGGCGTTCGTGGGCTTATGGTAAAAGCTGCAGACTATGAATGGGGTGTTTAAAATCCCAGTCCCAAAGCCCTGGCCTGGCTGCACAGCACAGCACAGCAAAGCAAACGGATGGCACCCACCTCACACAATACAGCTTAGTTTTGCCCCTCTTTGGGCCTTATTTCTCTTCTCCAAAACACCAATTTGAGGAAAAAACCAATACATTGATTAATGAAGATAAGGCTTTGCTCCTATTGTAGCTACTTGAGCAAAAGGAGGGAGAGGGAAGGTGGGGTGGAGGGGGCAAGATTTCTAAATGTGGGCTAACAATGCAAACAAAAATACTTACATTATTCCTGAAATTGTTAAAGTAAAAATAACCCTGTCGAAATAAAAAAAATCAAATGACTTATTTTTTTCCACCTAAAAGTACTTTGGAGGCGCTGGCTGGATTCAAACCCCTATATAGGGATAGGCTACTGCACCAGAGGCACTAGACCTTGCCACTGAGCCATAGCTCCTGGATGGGTTTTGACTGTGCCACAGAACCTATCAGCAACATAAAGGTTGTGATGTCATTGCTTATGGCTTCCACTGCACAGGACACTTCATATCCATGATATAGGGAAGTTTTGACAAGCTAAAGACATGGAAGCCAGTGTGATCCAGTGGGTAAATTCCTGACTTCCACCCAGACAACCAGGGTTCGAATCCCGGGCTCGGCACCAGGTGACTGATGGCGGCAAAGAAGAGGTAAGTCGGAGATGGCTGGTAAATTGGTAAGTAGTACATCTGTCTGTCTGTGTATAGAGCATGGCTGGACTTGTGAATGGTGGATTGCAAAGTGGTTGGTAAGTGTGTATGTGCAGAGAGAGCAAGGATAGGTGCAGTCTGTGTCAGAGGGTGGGAATAGAGGGAGCACATGAGGTGGAGGGCGGAGCAAGAAGAGCAGGCTAAGAGAGGTGCAGATAGAGGGGGAGTAGGCGGAGCCTAGGAGGATAGCAGGGGTGGTTGAGGAGAAGAGTAAGAAGGGAAGGGTGAGAGAGGGGGAGTAGGGGGATAGCAGAGGTAGGTGGTGGGAGTTAGAGGAGAAAGGGGGACGTAGATGGAGCAGGGGGAGAGAGCAAGAGGGGGTGGTGTGGCAGTGATTCAGGAGAAGAAGGGGTGTAGGAGGAGTCTAGGCCAGTGCAGGAGAGGAAGCATAGGGCAGCGCAGCCCATGCTGGCAAACAAGCAGAGTGCCCCACCCACAAACGGGGTGATTACAAAGGAGGGGGGTTTTGGTGACGGACCCCATCATTTTTATGCCACCGCCCCCCCAAGCTCCAGTGTGCTGGTAGTAAAGGGGAAGGGTGGGAGTAAATTTGGGGGTGCAGTGTCAAATGAGGTGTTGGGGTGCATTATTACAGGGGTGCTAGGAGGCGCAGAATGATGCAGCATGTGTTTTTTCGGGAGTGCTATGTACTTTCTTGTTTATTGCGCCCTTTCTTTCGAGCGGGGGTACCACGAAAGGCTAGGGGCAAAGGGGGGAGTGGAGGACTTGGGGTTCAGGTTTCAGGCACTTTCTATTACCAGCCAAAAGGGAACCTCGCACAGAGGCCTACTGTGGTTATGGTATTGAGAGGGGAAACAAGGAACCTGTGTTAGGATTCTTGGGAGATGGTCTGCCCATGATTTCTTTGCCCCGGTGCAGGACATGTTATAAGGTGTCTTGTGGTGGTTTTTCTAGACCTCATAATCCCAAAAGAGTGCCTGACATTTCGGCTGTAAGGACACTTCTAAAGAGTGTGCTTTTGATATTCTGGCAAGCGCATCCCCAACTGTGCACATCTATGCACCAAACATGGCAAATCCTTCATCCTGCAAAGCATCATATCATACTCAGAAGCTTTGAGATGGCGTGAGTATATTCATTTTGGGGTGAATACTCTTCCATGCTTCTCCCACCTGAGGACTGTGGATCTGTTGTTCTTCTTTCACATGTCCCTTCAAAGAGACAGAAGGCACACTCACTCTATCTCTCTGCAAGCATCTATGCTTTGACACTTTTATCTTGCAGTTTTCCTTCCAAAGCCCGCACCCCCTTCACCACAAATACAGGCCAACCATTCCTCAATGCTCATTCACTCTTGTCATTCCAGTCCGCCACTCTATAGGCTGATAAAAAAACAACAAGAACAAGAAGTAGTTCAGCAAACAGATTTAAAGTCTCTCTGTAGATTTATCTTCAAACTGCTGCCCTCTAGTAATGCTACATGGCAACTGCAGCATAATAATAGGATTGAGAAAGGGGCTGTCCTATGCAAATAATGTTCTCCCATGATTACTTTGCTGAGCTTCCTCTGTGATGTTGTGATACGGCCTTCAAAACATGGGCTTCAGCAGATTTCCAAAGTTGCCAAACTGTCTTAGGCTAAGGGGTTTTCCACTCAAAGGCCTACATATAAGGACCCCACCCTCATTTAGCAGGGTCCAGAATTACCTGCAGTAATCCTCTATACAGAACTTGGGCGTTCGTGGGCTTATGGTAAAAGCTGCAGACTATGAATGGGGTGTTTAAAATCCCAGTCCCAAAGCCCTGGCCTGGCTGCACAGCACAGCACAGCACAGCAAAGCAAACGGATGGCACCCACCTCACACAATACAGCTTAGTTTTGCCCCTCTTTGGGCCTTATTTCTCTTCTCCAAAACACCAATTTGAGGAAAAAAACAATACATTGATTAATGAAGATAAGGCTTTGCTCCTATTGTAGCTACTTGAGCAAAAGGAGGGAGAGGGAAGGTAGGGTGGAGGGGGCAAGATTTCTAAATGTGGGCTAACAATGCAAACAAAAATACTTACATTATTCCTGAAATTGTTAAAGTAAAAATAACCTTTCGAAATAAAAAAAATCAAATGACTTATTTTTTTCCACCTAAAAGTACTTTGGAGGCGCTGGCTGGATTCGAACCCCTATATAGCCTACTGCACCAGAGGCACTAGACCTTGCCACTGAGCCATAGCTCCTGGATGGGTTTTGACTGTGCCACAGAACCTATCAGCAACATAAATGTTGTGATGTCATTGCTTATGGCTTCCACTGCACAGGACACTTCATATCCATGATATAGGGAAGTTTTGACAAGCTAAAGACGTGGAAGCCAGTGTGGTCCAGTGGGTAAGTTCCTGACTTCCACCCAGACAACCAGGGTTCGAATCCCGGGCTCCGCACCAGGTGACTGAAGGCGGCAAAGAAGAGGTAAGTCGGAGATGGCTGGTAAATTGGTAAGTAGTACATCTGTCTGTCTGTGTATAGAGCATGGCTGGACTTGTGAATGGTGGATTGCAAAGTGGTTGGTAAGTGTGTATGTGCAGAGAGAGCAAGGATAGGTGCAGTCTGTGTCAGAGGGTGGGAATAGAGGGAGCACATGAGGTGGAGGGCGGAGCAAGAAGAGCAGGCTAAGAGAGGTGCAGATAGAGGGGGAGTAGGCGGAGCCTAGGAGGATAGCAGGGGTGGTTGAGGAGAAGAGAGGGAAGGGTGAGAGAGGGGGAGTAGGGGGATAGCAGAGGTAGGTGGTGGGAGTTAGAGGAGAAAGGGGGACGTAGATGGGGCAGGGGGAGAGAGCAAGAGGGGGTGGTGTGGCAGTGATTCAGGAGAAGAAGGGGTGTAGGAGGAGTCTAGGCCAGTGCAGGAGAGGAAGCATAGGGCAGCGCAGCCCATGCTGGCAAACAAGCAGAGTGCCCCACCCACAAACGGGGTGATTACAAAGGAGGGGGGTTTTGGTGACGGACCCCATCATTTTTATGCCACCCCCCCCCAAGCTCCAGTGTGGTGGTAGTAAAGGGGAAGGGGGGGGAGTAAATTTGGGGGTGCAGTGTCAAAAGGGGTGTTGGGGTGCATTATTACAGGGGTGCTAGGAGGCGCAGAATGATGCAGCATGTGTTTTTTCGGGAGTGCTATGTACTTTCTTGTTTATTGCGCCCTTTCTTTCGAGCGGGGGTACCACGAAAGGCTAGGGGCAAAGGGGGGAGTGGAGGACTTGGGGTTCAGGTTTCAGGCACTTTCTATTACCAGCCAAAAGGGAACCTCGCACACAGGCCTACTGTGGTTATGGTATTGAGAGGGGAAACAAGGAACCTGTGTTAGGATTCTTGGGAGATGGTCTGCCCATGATTTCTTTGCCCCGGTGCAGGACATGTTATAAGGTGTCTTGTGGTGGTTTTTCTAGACCTCATAATCCCAAAAGAGTGCCTGACATTTCGGCTGTAAGGACACTTCTAAAGAGTGTGCTTTTGATATTCTGGCAAGCGCATCCCCAACTGTGCACATCTATGCACCAAACATGGCAAATCCTTCATCCTGCAAAGCATCATATCATACTCAGAAGCTTTGAGATGGCGTGAGTATATTCATTTTGGGGTGAATACTCTTCCATGCTTCTCCCACCTGAGGACTGTGGATCTGTTGTTCTTCTTTCACATGTCCCTTCAAAGAGACAGAAGGCACACTCACTCTATCTCTCTGCAAGCATCTATGCTTTGACACTTTTATCTTGCAGTTTTCCTTCCAAAGCCCGCACCCCCTTCACCACAAATACAGGCCACCCATTCCTCAATGCTCATTCACTCTTGTCATTCCAGTCCGCCACTCTATAGGCTGATAAAAAAACAACAAGAACAAGAAGTAATTCAGCAAACAGATTTAAAGTCTCTCTGTAGATTTATCTTCAAACTGCTGCCCTCTAGTAATGCTACATGGCAACTGCAGCATAATAATAGGATTGAGAAAGGGGCTGTCCTATGCAAATAATGTTCTCCCATGATTACTTTGCTGAGCTTCCTCTGTGATGTCGTGATACGGCCTTCAAAACATGGGCTTCAGCAGATTTCCAAAGTTGCCAAACTGTCTTAGGCTAAGGGGTTTTCCACTCAAAGGCCTACATATAAGGACCCCACCCTCATTTAGCAGGGTCCAGAATTACCTGCAGTAATCCTCTATACAGAACTTGGGCGTTCGTGGGCTTATGGTAAAAGCTGCAGACTATGAATGGGGTGTTTAAAATCCCAGTCCCAAAGCCCTGGCCTGGCTGCACAGCACAGCAAAGCAAACGGATGGCACCCACCTCACACAATACAGCTTAGTTTTGCCCCTCTTTGGGCCTTATTTCTCTTCTCCAAAACACCAATTTGAGGAAAAAAACAATACATTGATTAATGAAGATAAGGCTTTGCTCCTATTGTAGCTACTTGAGCAAAAGGAGGGAGAGGGAAGGTGGGGTGGAGGGGGCAAGATTTCGAAATGTGGGCTAACAATGCAAACAAAAATACTTACATTATTCCTGAAATTGTTAAAGTAAAAATAACCTTTCGAAATAAAAAAAATCAAATGACTTATTTTTTTCCACCTAAAAGTACTTTGGAGGTGCTGGCTGGATTCGAACCCCTATATAGGGATAGCCTACTGCACCAGAGGCACTAGACCTTGCCACTGAGCCATAGCTCCTGGACGGGTTTTGACTGTGCCACAGAACCTATCAGCAACATAAAGGTTGTGATGTCATTGATTATGGCTTCCACTGCACAGGACACTTCATATCCATGATATAGGGACGTTTTGACAAGCTAAAGACATGGAAGACAGTGTGGTCCAGTGGGTAAGTTCCTGATTTCCACCCAGACAACCAGGGTTCGAATCCCGGGCTCGGCACCAGGTGACTGATGGCGGCAAAGAAGAGGTAAGTCGGAGATGGCTGGTAAATTGGTAAGTAGTACATCTGTCTGTCTGTGTATAGAGCATGGCTGGACTTGTGAATGGTGGATTGCAAAGTGGTTGGTAAGTGTGTATGTGCAGAGAGAGCAAGGATAGGTGCAGTCTGTGTCAGAGGGCGGGAATAGAGGGAGCACATGAGGTGGAGGGCGGAGCAAGAAGAGCAGGCTAAGAGAGGTGCAGATAGAAGGGGAGTAGGCGGAGCCTAGGAGGATAGCAGGGGTGGTTGAGGAGAAGAGTAAGAAGGGAAGGGTGAGAGAGGGGGAGTAGGGGGATAGCAGAGGTAGGTGGTGGGAGTTAGAGGAGAAAGGGGGACGTAGATGGAGCAGGGGGAGAGAGCAAGAGGGGGTGGTGTGGCAGTGATTCAGGAGAAGAAGGGGTGTAGGAGGAGTCTAGGCCAGTGCAGGAGAGGAAGCATAGGGCAGCGCAGCCCATGCTGGCAAACAAGCAGAGTGCCCCACCCACAAACGGGGTGATTACAAAGGAGGGGGGTTTTGGTGACGGACCCCATCATTTTTATGCCACCCCCCCCCAAAGCTCCAGTGTGGTGGTAGTAAAGGGGAAGGGGGGAGTAAATTTGGGGGTGCAGTGTCAAAAGGGGTGTTGGGGTGCATTATTACAGGGGTGCTAGGAGGCGCAGAATGATGCAGCATGTGTTTTTTCGGGAGTGCTATGTACTTTCTTGTTTATTGCGCCCTTTCTTTCGAGCGGGGGTACCACGAAAGGCTAGGGGCAAAGGGGGGAGTGGAGGACTTGGGGTTCAGGTTTCAGGCACTTTCTATTACCAGCCAAAAGGGAACCTCGCACACAGGCCTACTGTGGTTATGGTATTGAGAGGGGAAACAAGGAACCTGTGTTAGGATTCTTGGGAGATGGTCTGCCCATGATTTCTTTGCCCCGGTGCAGGACATGTTATAAGGTGTCTTGTGGTGGTTTTTCTAGACCTCATAATCCCAAAAGAGTGCCTGACATTTCGGCTGTAAGGACACTTCTAAAGAGTGTACTTTTGATATTCTGGCAAGCGCATCCCCAACTGTGCACATCTATGCACCAAACATGGCAAATCCTTCATCCTGCAAAGCATCATATCATACTCAGAAGCTTTGAGATGGCGTGAGTATATTCATTTTGGGGTGAATACTCTTCCATGCTTCTCCCACCTGAGGACTGTGGATCTGTTGTTCTTCTTTCACATGTCCCTTCAAAGAGACAGAAGGCACACTCACTCTATCTCTCTGCAAGCATCTATGCTTTGACACTTTTATCTTGCAGTTTTCCTTCCAAAGCCCGCACCCCCTTCACCACAAATACAGGCCAACCATTCCTCAATGCTCATTCACTCTTGTCATTCCAGTCCGCCACTCTATAGGCTGATAAAAAAACAACAAGAACAAGAAGTAGTTCAGCAAACAGATTTAAAGTCTCTCTGTAGATTTATCTTCAAACTGCTGCCCTCTAGTAATGCTACATGGCAACTGCAGCATAATAATAGGATTGAGAAAGGGGCTGTCCTATGCAAATAATGTTCTCCCATGATTACTTTGCTGAGCTTCCTCTGTGATGTTGTGATACGGCCTTCAAAATATGGGCTTCAGCAGATTTCCAAAGTTGCCAAACTGTCTTAGGCTAAGGGGTTTTCCACTCAAAGGCCTACATATAAGGACCCCACCCTCATTTAGCAGGGTCCAGAATTACCTGCAGTAATCCTCTATACAGAACTTGGGCGTTCGTGGGCTTATGGTAAAAGCTGCAGACTATGAATGGGGTGTTTAAAATCCCAGTCCCAAAGCCCTGGCCTGGCTGCACAGCACAGCACAGCAAACGGATGGCACCCACCTCACACAATACAGCTTAGTTTTGCCCCTCTTTGGGCCTTATTTCTCTTCTCCAAAACACCAATTTGAGGAAAAAACCAATACATTGATTAATGAAGATAAGGCTTTGCTCCTATTGTAGCTACTTGAGCAAAAGGAGGGAGAGGGAAGGTGGGCTGGAGGGGGCAAGATTTCTAAATGTGGGCTAACAATGCAATCAAAAATACATACATTATTCCTGAAATTGTTAAAGTAAAAATAACCTTTCGAAATAAAAAAAATCAAATGACTTATTTTTTTCCACCTAAAAGTACTTTGGAGGTGCTGGCTGGATTCGAACCCCTATATAGGGATAGCCTACTGCACCAGAGGCACTAGACCTTGCCACTGAGCCATAGCTCCTGGATGGGTTTTGACTGTGCCACAGAACCTATCAGCAACATAAAGGTTGTGATGTCATTGCTTATGGCTTCCACTGCACAGGACACTTCATATCCATGATATATGGAAGTTTTGACAAGCTAAAGACATGGAAGCCAGTGTGGTCCAGAGGGAAAGTTCCTGACTTCCACCCAGACAACCAGGGTTTGAATCCCGGGCTCGGCACCAGGTGACTGATGGCGGCAAAGAAGAGGTAAGTCGGAGATGGCTGGTAAATTGGTAAGTAGTACATCTGTCTGTCTGTGTATAGAGCATGGCTGGACTTGTGAATGGTGGATTGCAAAGTGGTTGGTAAGTGTGTATGTGCAGAGAGAGCAAGGATAGGTGCAGTCTGTGTCAGAGGGCGGGAATAGAAAGAGCACATGAGGGGGAGGGCGGAGCAAGAAGAGCAGGCTAAGAGAGGTGCAGATAGAGGGGGAGTAGGCGGAGCCTAGGAGGATAGCAGGGGTGGTTGAGGAGAAGGGTGAGAGAGGGGGAGTAGGGGGATAGAGAAGGTAGGTGGTGGGAGTTAGAGGAGAAAGGGGGACGTAGATGGAGCAGGGGGAGAGAGCAAGAGGGGGTGGTGTGGCAGTGATTCAGGAGAAGAAGGGGTGTAGGAGGAGTCTAGGCCAGTGCAGGAGAGGAAGCATAGGGCAGCGCAGCCCATGCTGGCAAACAAGCAGAGTGCCCCACCCACAAACGGGGTGATTACAAAGGAGGGGGGTTTTGGTGACGGACCCCATCATTTTTATGCCACCCCCCCCAAGCTCCAGTGTGGTGGTAGTAAAGGGGAAGGGGGGGAGTAAATTTGGGGGTGCAGTGTCAAAAGGGGTGTTGGGGTGCATTATTACAGGGGTGCTAGGAGGCGCAGAATGATGCAGCATGTGTTTTTTCAGGAGTGCTATGTACTTTCTTGTTTATTGCGCCCTTTCTTTCGAGCGGGGGTACCACGAAAGGCTAGGGGCAAAGGGGGGAGTGGAGGACTTGGGGTTCAGGTTTCAGGCACTTTCTATTACCAGCCAAAAGGGAACCTCGCACACAGGCCTACTGTGGTTATGGTATTGAGAGGGGAAACAAGGAACCTGTGTTAGGATTCTTGGGAGATGGTCTGCCCATGATTTCTTTGCCCCGGTGCAGGACATGTTATAAGGTGTCTTGTGGTGGTTTTTCTAGACCTCATAATCCCAAAAGAGTGCCTGACATTTCGGCTGTAAGGACACTTCTAAAGAGTGTGCTTTTGATATTCTGGCAAGCGCCTCCCCAACTGTGCACATCTATGCACCAAACATGGCAAATCCTTCATCCTGCAAAGCATCATATCATACTCAGAAGCTTTGAGATGGCGTGAGTATATTCATTTTGGGGTGAATACTCTTCACATGCTTCTCCCACCTGAGGACTGTGGATCTGTTGTTCTTCTTTCACATGTCCCTTCAAAGAGACAGAAGGCACACTCACTCTATCTCTCTGCAAGCATCTATGCTTTGACACTTTTATCTTGCAGTTTTCCTTCCAAAGCCCGCACCCCCTTCACCACAAATACAGGCCAACCATTCCTCAATGCTCATTCACTCTTGTCATTCCAGTCCGCCACTCTATAGGCTGATAAAAAAACAACAAGAACAAGAAGTAGTTCAGCAAACAGATTTAAAGTCTCTCTGTAGATTTATCTTCAAACTGCTGCCCTCTAGTAATGCTACATGGCAACTGCAGCATAATAATAGGATTGAGAAAGGGGCTGTCCTATGCAAATAATGTTCTCCCATGATTACTTTGCTGAGCTTCCTCTGTGATGTTGTGATACGGCCTTCAAAACATGGGCTTCAGCAGATTTCCAAAGTTGCCAAACTGTCTTAGGCTAAGGGGTTTTCCACTCAAAGGCCTACATATAAGGACCCCACCCTCATTTAGCAGGGTCCAGAATTACCTGCAGTAATCCTCTATACAGAACTTGGGCGTTCGTGGGCTTATGGTAAAAGCTGCAGACTATGAATGGGGTGTTTAAAATCCCAGTCCCAAAGCCCTGGCCTGGCTGCACAGCACAGCACAGCACAGCAAAGCAAACGGATGGCACCCACCTCACACAATACAGCTTAGTTTTGCCCCTCTTTGGGCCTTATTTCTCTTCTCCAAAACACCAATTTGAGGGAAAAAACTATACATTGATTAATGAAGATAAGGCTTTGCTCCTATTGTAGCTACTTGAGCAAAAGGAGGGAGAGGGAAGGTAGGGTGGAGGGGGCAAGATTTCTAAATGTGGGCTAACAATGCAAACAAAAATACTTACATTATTCCTGAAATTGTTAAAGTAAAAATAACCTTTCGAAATAAAAAAAATCAAATGACTTATTTTTTTCCACCTAAAAGTACTTTGGAGGCGCTGGCTGGATTCGAACCCCTATATAGGGATAGCCTACTGCACCAGAGGCACTAGACCTTGCCACTGAGCCATAGCTCCTGGATGGGTTTTGACTGTGCCACAGAACCTATCAGCAACATAAAGGTTGTGATGTCATTGCTTATGGCTTCCACTGCACAGGACACTTCATATCCATGATATAGGGAAGTTTTGACAAGCTAAAGACATGGAATCCAGTGTGGTCCAGTGGGTAAGTTCCTGACTTCCACCCAGACAACCAGGGTTCGAATCCCGGGCTCGGCACCAGGTGACTGATGGCGGCAAAGAAGAGGTAAGTCGGAGATGGCTGGTAAATTGGTAAGTAGTACATCTGTCTGTCTGTCTGTGTATAGAGCATGGCTGGACTTGTGAATGGTGGATTGCAAAGTGGTTGGTAAGTGGGTATGTGCAGAGAGAGCAAGGATAGGTGCAGGCTGTGTCAGAGGGCGGGAATAGAGGGAGCACATGAGGTGGAGGGCGGAGCAAGAAGAGCAGGCTAAGAGAGGTGCAGATAGAGGGGGAGTAGGCGGAGCCTAGGAGGATAGCAGGGGTGGTTGAGGAGACGAGTAAGAAGGGAAGGGTGAGAGAGGGGGAGTAGGGGGATAGCAGAGGTAGGTGGTGGGAGAAAGGGGAACGTAGGGGGAGAGAGCAAGAGGGGGTGGTGTGGCAGTGATTCAGGAGAAGAAGGGGTGTAGGAGGAGTCTAGGCCAGTGCGCAAGAGGGGGTGCAGGAGAGGAAGCATAGGGCAGCGCAGCCCATGCTGGCAAACAAGCAGAGTGCCCCACCCACAAACAGGGTGATTACAAAGGAGGGGGGTTTTGGTGACGGACCCCATCAATTTTATGCCACCCCCCCCCCCCCAAGCTCCAGTGTGGTGGTAGTAAAGGGGGAGGGGGGGAGTAAATTTGGGGGTGCAGTGTCAAAAGGGGTGTTGGGGTGCATTATTACAGGGGTGCTAGGAGGCGCAGAATGATGCAGCATGTGTTTTTTCGGGAGTGCTATGTACTTTCTTGTTTATTGCGCCCTTTCTTTCGAGCGGGGGTACCACGAAAGGCTAGGGGCAAAGGGGGGAGTGGAGGACTTGGGGTTCAGGTTTCAGGCACTTTCTATTACCAGCCAAAAGGGAACCTCGCACACAGGCCTACTGTGGTTATGGTATTGAGAGGGGAAACAAGGAACCTGTGTTAGGATTCTTGGGAGATGGTCTGCCCATGATTTCTTTGCCCCGGTGCAGGACATGTTATAAGGTGTCTTGTGGTGGTTTTTCTAGACCTCATAATCCCAAAAGAGTGCCTGACATTTCGGCTGTAAGGACACTTCTAAAGAGTGTGCTTTTGATATTCTGGCAAGCGCCTCCCCAACTGTGCACATCTATGCACCAAACATGGCAAATCCTTCATCCTGCAAAGCATCATATCATACTCAGAAGCTTTGAGATTGCGTGAGTATATTCATTTTGGGGTGAATACTCTTCACATGCTTCTCCCACCTGAGGACTGTGGATCTGTTGTTCTTCTTTCACATGTCCCTTCAAAGAGACAGAAGGCACACTCACTCTATCTCTCTGCAAGCATCTATGCTTTGACACTTTTATCTTGCAGTTTTCCTTCCAAAGCCCGCACCCCCTTCACCACAAATACAGGCCAACCATTCCTCAATGCTCATTCACTCTTGTAATTCCAGTCCGCCACTCTATAGGCTGATAAAAAAACAACAAGAACAAGAAGTAGTTCAGCAAACAGATTTAAAGTCTCTCTGTAGATTTATCTTCAAACTGCTGCCCTCTAGTAATGCTACATGGCAACTGCAGCATAATAATAGGATTGAGAAAGGGGCTGTCCTATGCAAATAATGTTCTCCCATGATTACTTTGCTGAGCTTCCTCTGTGATGTTGTGATACGGCCTTCAAAACATGGGCTTCAGCAGATTTCCAAAGTTGCCAAACTGTCTTAGGCTAAGGGGTTTTCCACTCAAAGGCCTACATATAAGGACCCCACCCTCATTTAGCAGGGTCCAGAATTACCTGCAGTAATCCTCTATACAGAACTTGGGCGTTCGTGGGCTTATGGTAAAAGCTGCAGACTATGAATGGGGTGTTTAAAATCCCAGTCCCAAAGCCCTGGCCTGGCTGCACAGCACAGCACAGCACAGCAAAGCAAACGGATGGCACCCACCTCACACAATACAGCTTAGTTTTGCCCCTCTTTGGGCCTTATTTCTCTTCTCCAAAACACCAATTTAAGGAAAAAAACAATACATTGATTAATGAAGATAAGGCTTTGCTCCTATTGTAGCTACTTGAGCAAAAGGAGGGAGAGGGAAGGTGGGGTGGAGGGGGCAAGATTTCTAAATGTGGGCTAACAATGCAAACAAAAATACTTACATTATTCCTGAAATTGTTAAAGTAAAAATAACCTTTCGAAATAAAAAAAATCAAATGACTTATTTTTTTCCACCTAAAAGTACTTTGGAGGCGCTGGCTGGATTCGAACCCCTATGTAGGGATAGCCTACTGCACCAGAGGCACTAGACCTTGCCACTGAGCCATAGCTCCTGGATTGGTTTTGACTGTGCCACAGAACCTATCAGCAACATAAAGGTTGTGATGTCATTGCTTATGGCTTCCACTGCACAGGACACTTCATATCCATGATATAGGGAAGTTTTGACAAGCTAAAGACATGGAAGCCAGTGTGGTCCAGTGGGTAAGTTCCTGACTTCCACCCAGACAACCAGGGTTCGAATCCCGGGCTCCGCACCAGGTGACTGATGGCGGCAAAGAAGAGGTAAGTCGGAGATGGCTGGTAAATTGGTAAGTAGTACATCTGTCTGTCTGTCTGTCTGTCTGTGTATAGAGCATGGCTGGACTTGTGAATGGTGGATTGCAAAGTGGTTGGTAAGTGTGTATGTGCAGAGAGAGCAAGGATAGGTGCAGGCTGTGTCAGAGGGCGGGAATAGAGGGAGCACATGAGGTGGAGGGCGGAGCAAGAAGAGCAGGCTAAGAGAGGTGCAGATAGAGGAGGAGTAGGCGGAGCCGAGGAGGATAGCAGGGGTGGTTGAGGAGAAGAGTAATAAGGGAAGGGTGAGAGAGGGGGAGTAGGGGGATAGCAGAGGTAGGTGGTGGGAGAAAGGGGAACGTAGGGGGAGAGAGCACGAGGCGGTGATTCAGGAGAAGAAGGGGTGTAGGAGGAGTCTAGGCCAGTGCAGGAGAGGAAGCATAGGGCAGCGCAGCCCATGCTGGCAAACAAGCAGAGTGCCCCACCCACAAACGGGGTGATTACAAAGGAGGGGGGTTTTGGTGACGGACCCCATCATTTTTATGCCACCCCCCCCCCCCAAGCTCCAGTGTGGTGGTAGTAAAGGGGGAGGGGGGGAGTAAATTTGGGGGTGCAGTGTCAAAAGGGGTGTTGGGGTGCATTATTACAGGGGTGCTAGGAGGCGCAGAATGATGCAGCATGTGTTTTTTCGGGAGTGCTATGTACTTTCTTGTTTATTGCGCCCTTTCTTTCGAGCGGGGGTACCACGAAAGGCTAGGGGCAAAGGGGGGAGTCGAGGACTTGGGGTTCAGGTTTCAGGCACTTTCTATTACCAGCCAAAAGGGAACCTCGCACACAGGCCTACTGTGGTTATGGTATTGAGAGGGGAAACAAGGAACCTGTGTTAGGATTCTTGGGAGATGGTCTGCCCATGATTTCTTTGCCCCGGTGCAGGACATGTTATAAGGTGTCTTGTGGTGGTTTTTCTAGACCTCATAATCCCAAAAGAGTGCCTGACATTTCGGCTGTAAGGACACTTCTAAAGAGTGTGCTTTTGATATTCTGGCAAGCGCCTCCCCAACTGTGCACATCTATGCACCAAACATGGCAAATCCTTCATCCTGCAAAGCATCATATCATACTCAGAAGCTTTGAGATGGCGTGAGTATATTCATTTTGGGGTGAATACTCTTCACATGCTTCTCCCACCTGAGGACTGTGGATCTGTTGTTCTTCTTGCACATGTCCCTTCAAAGAGACAGAAGGCACACTCACTCTATCTCTCTGCAAGCATCTATGCTTTGACACTTTTATCTTGCAGTTTTCCTTCCAAAGCCCGCACCCCCTTCACCACAAATACAGGCCAACCATTCCTCAATGCTCATTCACTCTTGTCATTCCAGTCCGCCACTCTATAGGCTGATAAAAAAACAACAAGAACAAGAAGTAGTTCAGCAAACAGATTTAAAGTCTCTCTGTAGATTTATCTTCAAACTGCTGCCCTCTAGTAATGCTACATGGCAACTGCAGCATAATAATAGGATTGAGAAAGGGGCTGTCCTATGCAAATAATGTTCTCCCATGATTACTTTGCTGAGCTTCCTCTGTGATGTTGTGATACGGCCTTCAAAACATGGGCTTCAGCAGATTTCCAAAGTTGCCAAACTGTCTTAGGCTAAGGGGTTTTCCACTCAAAGGCCTACATATAAGGACCCCACCCTCATTTAGCAGGGTCCAGAATTACCTGCAGTAATCCTCTATACAGAACTTGGGCGTTCGTGGGCTTATGGTAAAAGCTGCAGACTATGAATGGGGTGTTTAAAATCCCAGTCCCAAAGCCCTGGCCTGGCTGCACAGCACAGCAAAGCAAACGGATGG
The DNA here is from genome assembly GCF_031143425.1 of Pleurodeles waltl. Classification (NCBI taxonomy): domain Eukaryota; kingdom Metazoa; phylum Chordata; class Amphibia; order Caudata; family Salamandridae; genus Pleurodeles; species Pleurodeles waltl. The sequence goes on along the minus strand of NC_090445.1, from coordinate 868,276,284 downwards.
CACCCACCTCACACAATACAGCTTAGTTTTGCCCCTCTTTGGGCCTTATTTCTCTTCTCCAAAACACCAATTTGAGGAAAAAAACAATACATTGATTAATGAAGATAAGGCTTCGCTCCTATTGTAGCTACTTGAGCAAAAGGAGGGAGAGGGAAGGTGGGGTGGAGGGTGCAGGATTTCTAAATGTGGGCTAACAATGCAAACAAAAATACTTACATTATTCCTGAAATTGTTAAAGTAAAAATAACCTTTCGGAGGCGCTGGCTGGATTCGAACCCCTATATAGGGATAGCCTACTGCACCAGAGGCACTAGACCTTGCCACTGAGCCATAGCTCCTGGATGGATTTTGACTGTGCCACAGAACCTATCAGCAACATAAAGGTTGTGATGTCATTGCTTATGGCTTCCACTGCACAGGACACTTCATATCCATGATATAGGGAAGTTTTGACAAGCTAAAGACATGGAAGCCAGTGTGGTCCAGTGGGTAAGTTCCTGACTTCCACCCAGACAACCAGGGTTCGAATCCCGGGCTCGGCACCAGGTGACTGATGGCGGCAAAGAAGAGGTAAGTCGGAGATGGCTGGTAAATTGGTAAGTAGTACATCTGTCTGTCTGTCTGTGTATAGAGCATGGCTGGACTTGTGAATGGTGGATTGCAAAGTGGTTGGTAAGTGTGAATGTGCAGAGAGAGCAAGGATAGGTGCAGGCTGTGTCAGAGGGCGGGAATAGAGGGAGCACATGAGGTGGAGGACGGAGCAAGAAGAGCAGGCTAAGAGAGGTGCAGATAGAGGGGGAGTAGGCGGAGCCTAGGAGGATAGCAGGGGTGGTTGAGGAGAAGAGTAAGAAGGGGAGGGGGAGTAGGGGGATAGCAGAGGTAGGTGGTGGGAGTTAGAGGAGAAAGGGGGACGTAGATGGAGCAGGGGGAGAGAGCAAGAGGGGGTGGTGTGGCAGTGATTCAGGAGAAGAAGGGGTGTAGGAGGAGTCTAGGCCAGTGCGCAAGAGGGGGTGCAGGAGAGGAAGAATAGGGCAGCGCAGCCCATGCTGGCAAACAAGCAGAGTGCCCCACCCACAAACGGGGTGATTACAAAGGAGGGGGGTTTTGGTGACGGACCCCATCATTTTTATGCCACCCCCCCCAAGCTCCAGTGTGGTGGTAGTAAAGGGGAAGGGGGGGAGTAAATTTGGGGGTGCAGTGTCAAAAGGGGTGTTGGGGTGCATTATTACAGGGGTGCTAGGAGGCGCAGAATGATGCAGCATGTGTTTTTTCGGGAGTGCTATGTACTTTCTTGTTTATTGCGCCCTTTCTTTCGAGCGGGGGTACCACGAAAGGCTAGGGGCAAAGGGGGGAGTGGAGGACTTGGGGTTCAGGTTTCAGGCACTTTCTATTACCAGCCAAAAGGGAACCTCGCACACAGGCCTACTGTGGTTATGGTATTGAGAGGGGAAACAAGGAACCTGTGTTAGGATTCTTGGGAGATGGTCTGCCATGATTTCTTTGCCCCGGTGCAGGACATGTTATAAGGTGTCTTGTGGTGGTTTTTCTAGACCTCATAATCCCAAAAGAGTGCCTGACATTTCGGCTGTAAGGACACTTCTAAAGAGTGTGCTTTTGATATTCTGGCAAGCGCATCCCCAACTGTGCACATCTATGCACCAAACATGGCAAATCCTTCATCCTGCAAAGCATCATATCATACTCAGAAGCTTTGAGATGGCGTGAGTATATTCATTTTGGGGTGAATACTCTTCCATGCTTCTCCCACCTGAGGACTGTGGATCTGTTGTTCTTCTTTCACATGTCCCTTCAAAGAGACAGAAGGCACACTCACTCTATCTCTCTGCAAGCATCTATGCTTTGACACTTTTATCTTGCAGTTTTCCTTCCAAAGCCCGCACCCCCTTCACCACAAATACAGGCCAACCATTCCTCAATGCTCATTCACTCTTGTCATTCCAGTCCGCCACTCTATAGGCTGATAAAAAAACAACAAGAACAAGAAGTAGTTCAGCAAACAGATTTAAAGTCTCTCTGTAGATTTATCTTCAAACTGCTGCCCTCTAGTAATGCTACATGGCAACTGCAGCATAATAATAGGATTGAGAAAGGGGCTGTCCTATGCAAATAATGTTCTCCCATGATTACTTTGCTGAGCTTCCTCTGTGATGTTGTGATACGGCCTTCAAAACATGGGCTTCAGCAGATTTCCAAAGTTGCCAAACTGTCTTAGGCTAAGGGGTTTTCCACTCAAAGGCCTACATATAAGGACCCCACCCTCATTTAGCAGGGTCCAGAATTACCTGCAGTAATCCTCTATACAGAACTTGGGCGTTCGTGGGCTTATGGTAAAAGCTGCAGACTATGAATGGGGTGTTTAAAATCCCAGTTCCAAAGCCCTGGCCTGGCTGCACAGCACAGCACAGCACAGCAAAGCAAACGGATGGCACCCACCTCACACAATACAGCTCAGTTTTGCTCCTCTTTGGGCCTTATTTCTCTTCTCCAAAACACCAATTTGAGGAAAAAACCAATACATTGATTAATGAAGATAAGGCTTTGCTCCTATTGTAGCTACTTGAGCAAAAGGAGGGAGAGGGAAGGTGGGGTGGAGGGGGCAAGATTTCTAAATGTGGGCTAACAATGCAAACAAAAATACTTACATTATTCCTGAAATTGTTAAAGTAAAAATAACCTTTCGAAATAAAAAAAATCAAAGGCGCTGGCTGGATTCGAACCCCTATATAGGGATAGCCTACTGCACCAGAGGCACTAGACCTTGCCACTGAGCCATAGCTCCTGGATGGGTTTTGACTGTGCCACAGAACCTATCAGCAACATAAAGGTTGTGATGTCATTGCTTATGGCTTCCACTGCACAGGACACTTCATATCCATGATATAGGGAAGTTTTGACAAGCTAAAGACATGGAAGCCAGTGTGGTCCAGTGGGTAAGTTCCTGACTTCCACCCAGACAACCAGGGTTCGAATCCCGGGCTCGGCACCAGGTGACTGATGGCGGCAAAGAAGAGGTAAGTCGGAGATGGCTGGTAAATTGGTAAGTAGTACATCTGTCTGTCTGTCTGTCTGTGTATAGAGCATGGCTGGACTTGTGAATGGTGGATTGCAAAGTGGTTGGTAAGTGTGGATGTGCAGAGAGAGCAAGGATAGGTGCAGGCTGTGTCAGAGGGCGGGAATAGAGGGAGCACATGAGGTGGAGGGCGGAGCAAGAAGAGCAGGCTAAGAGAGGTGCAAATAGAGGGGGAGTAGGTGGAGCCTAGGAGTATAGCAGGGGTGGTTGAGGAGAAGAGTAAGAAGGGAAGGGTGAGAGAGGGGGAGTAGGGGGATAGCAGAGGTAGGTGGTGGGAGTTAGAGGAGAAAGGGGGACGTAGATGGAGCAGGGGGAGAGAGCAAGAGGGGGTGGAGTGGCAGTGATTCAGGAGAAGAAGGGGTGTAGGAGGAGTCTAGGCCAGTGCGCAAGAGGGGGTGCAGGAGAGGAAGCATAGGGCAGCGCAGCCCATGCTGGCAAACAAGCAGAGTGCCCCACCCACAAACGGGGTGATTACAAAGGAGGGGGGTTTTGGTGACGGACCCCATCATTTTTATGCCACCCCCCAAGCTCCAGTGTGGTGGTAGTAAAGGGGAAGGGGGGGAGTAAATTTGGGGGTGCAGTGTCAAAAGGGGTGTTGGGGTGCATTATTACAGGGGTGCTAGGAGGCGCAGAATGATGCAGCATGTGTTTTTTCGGGAGTGCTATGTACTTTCTTGTTTATTGCGCCCTTTCTTTCGAGCGGGGGTACCACGAAAGGCTAGGGGCAAAGGGGGGAGTGGAGGACTTGGGGTTCAGGTTTCAGGCACTTTCTATTACCAGCCAAAAGGGAACCTCGCACACAGGCCTACTGTGGTTATGGTATTGAGAGGGGAAACAAGGAACCTGTGTTAGGATTCTTGGGAGATGGTCTGCCCATGATTTCTTTGCCCCGGTGCAGGACATGTTATAAGGTGTCTTGTGGTGGTTTTTCTAGACCTCATAATCCCAAAAGAGTGCCTGACATTTCGGCTGTAAGGACACTTCTAAAGAGTGTGCTTTTGATATTCTGGCAAGCGCCTCCCCAACTGTGCACATCTATGCACCAAACATGGTAAATCCTTCATCCTGCAAAGCATCATATCATACTCAGAAGCTTTGAGATGGCGTGAGTATATTCATTTTGGGGTGAATACTCTTCCATGCTTCTCCCACCTGAGGACTGTGGATCTGTTGTTCTTCTTTCACATGTCCCTTCAAAGAGACAGAAGGCACACTCACTCTATCTCTCTGCAAGCATCTATGCTTTGACACTTTTATCTTGCAGTTTTCCTTCCAAAGCCCGCACCACCTTCACCACAAATACAGGCCAACCATTCCTCAATGCTCATTCACTCTTGTCATTCCAGTCCGCCACTCTATAGGCTGATAAAAAAACAACAAGAACAAGAAGTAGTTCAGCAAACAGATTTAAAGTCTCTCTGTAGATTTATCTTCAAACTGCTGCCCTCTAGTAATGCTACATGGCAACTGCAGCATAATAATAGGATTGAGAAAGGGGCTGTCCTATGCAAATAATGTTCTCCCATGATTACTTTGCTGAGCTTCCTCTGTGATGTTGTGATACGGCCTTCAAAACATGGGCTTCAGCAGATTTCCAAAGTTGCCAAACTGTCTTAGGCTAAGGGGTTTTCCACTCAAAGGCCAACATATAAGGACCCCACCCTCATTTAGCAGGGTCCAGAATTACCTGCAGTAATCCTCTATACAGAACTTGGGCGTTCGTGGGCTTATGGTAAAAGCTGCAGACTATGAATGGGTGTTTAAACTCCCAGTCCCAAAGCCCTGGCCTGGCTGCACAGCACAGCACAGCAAAGCAAAGCAAACGGATGGCACCCACCTCACACAATACAGCTTAGTTTTGCCCCTCTTTGGGCCTTATTTCTCTTCTCCAAAACACCAATTTGAGGAAAAAAACAATACATTGATTAATGAAGATAAGGCTTTGCTCCTATTGTAGCTACTTGAGCAAAAGGAGGGAGAGGGAAGGTGGGGTGGAAGGGGCAAGATTTCTAAATGTGGGCTAACAATGCAAACAAAAATACTTACATTATTCCTGAAATTGTTAAAGTAAAAATAACCTTTCGAAATAAAAAAAATCAAATGACTTATTTTTTCCCACCTAAAAGCACTTTGGAGGCGCTGGCTGGATTCGAACCCCTATATAGGGATAGCCTACTGCACCAGAGGCACTAGACCTTGCCACTGAGCCATAGCTCCTGGATGGGTTTTGACTGTGCCACAGAACCTATCAGCAACATAAAGGTTGTGATGTCATTGCTTATGGCTTCCACTGCACAGGACACTTCATATCCATGATATAGGGAAGTTTTGACAAGCTAAAGACATGGAAGCCAGTGTGGTCCAGTGGGTAAGTTCCTGACTTCCACCCAGACAACCAGGGTTCGAATCCCGGGCTCCGCACCAGGTGACTGATGGCGGCAAAGAAGAGGTAAGTCGGAGATGGCTGGTAAATTGGTAAGTAGTACATCTGTCTGTCTGTCTGTCTGTGTATAGAGCATGGCTGGACTTGTGAATGGTGGATTGCAAAGTGGTTGGAAAGTGTGTATGTGCAGAGAGAGCAAGGATAGGTGCAGTCTGTGTCAGAGGGCGGGAATAGAGGGAGCACATGAGGTGGAGGGCGGAGCAAGAAGAGCAGGCTAAGAGAGGTGCAGATAGAGGGGGAGTAGGCGGAGCCTAGGAGGATAGCAGGGGTGGTTGAGGAGAAGAGTAAGAAGGGGAGGGGGAGTAGGGGGATAGCAGAGGTAGGTGGTGTGAGTTAGAGGAGAAAGGGGGACGTAGATGGAGCAGGGGGAGAGAGCAAGAGGGGGTGGTGTGGCAGTGATTCAGGAGAAGAAGGGGTGTAGGAGGAGTCTAGACCAGTGCGCAAGAGGGGGTGCAGGAGAGGAAGCATAGGGCAGTGCAGCCCATGCTGGCAAACAAGCAGAGTGCCCCACCCACAAACGGGGTGATTACAAAGGAGGGGGGTTTTGGTGACGGACCCCATCATTTTTATGCCACCCCCCCCCAAGCTCCAGTGTGGTGGTAGTAAAGGGGAAGGGGGGGGAGTAAATTTGGGGGTGCAGTGTCAAAAGGGGTGTTGGGGTGCATTATTACAGGGGTGCTAGGAGGCGCAGAATGATGCAGCATGTGTTTTTTCGGGAGTGCTATGTACTTTCTTGTTTATTGCGCCCTTTCTTTCGAGCGGGGGTACCACGAAAGGCTAGGGGCAAAGGGGGGAGTGGAGGACTTGGGGTTCAGGTTTCAGGCACTTTCTATTACCAGCCAAAAGGGAACCTCGCACACAGGCCTACTGTGGTTATGGTATTGAGAGGGGAAACAAGGAACCTGTGTTAGGATTCTTGGGAGATGGTCTGCCCATGATTTCTTTGCCCCGGTGCAGGACATGTTATAAGGTGTCTTGTGGTGGTTTTTCTAGACCTCATAATCCCAAAAGAGTGCCTGACATTTCGGCTGTAAGGACACTTCTAAAGAGTGTGCTTTTGATATTCTGGCAAGCGCCTCCCCAACTGTGCACATCTATGCACCAAACATGGCAAATCCTTCATCCTGCAAAGCATCATATCATACTCAGAAGCTTTGAGATGGCGTGAGTATATTCATTTTGGGGTGAATACTCTTCACATGCTTCTCCCACCTGAGGACTGTGGATCTGTTGTTCTTCTTGCACATGTCCCTTCAAAGAGACAGAAGGCACACTCACTCTATCTCTCTGCAAGCATCTATGCTTTGACACTTTTATCTTGCAGTTTTCCTTCCAAAGCCCGCACCCCCTTCACCACAAATACAGGCCAACCATTCCTCAATGCTCATTCACTCTTGTCATTCCAGTCCGCCACTCTATAGGCTGATAAAAAAACAACAAGAACAAGAAGTAGTTCAGCAAACAGATTTAAAGTCTCTCTGTAGATTTATCTTCAAACTGCTGCCCTCTAGTAATGCTACATGGCAACTGCAGCATAATAATAGGATTGAGAAAGGGGCTGTCCTATGCAAATAATGTTCTCCCATGATTACTTTGCTGAGCTTCCTCTGTGATGTTGTGATACGGCCTTCAAAACATGGGCTTCAGCAGATTTCCAAAGTTGCCAAACTGTCTTAGGCTAAGGGGTTTTCCACTCAAAGGCCTACATATAAGGACCCCACCCTCATTTAGCAGGGTCCAGAATTACCTGCAGTAATCCTCTATACAGAACTTGGGCGTTCGTGGGCTTATGGTAAAAGCTGCAGACTATGAATGGGGTGTTTAAAATCCCAGTCCCAAAGCCCTGGCCTGGCTGCACAGCACAGCAAAGCAAACGGATGGCACCCACCTCACACAATACAGCTTAGTTTTGCCCCTCTTTGGGCCTTATTTCTCTTCTCCAAAACACCAATTTGAGGAAAAAAACAATACATTGATTAATGAAGATAAGGCTTTGCTCCTATTGTAGCTACTTGAGCAAAAGGAGGGAGAGGGAAGGTGGGGTGGAGGGGGCAAGATTTCTAAATGTGGGCTAACAATGCAAACAAAAATACTTACATTATTCCTGAAATTGTTAAAGTAAAAATAACCTTTCGGAGGCGCTGGCTGGATTCGAACCCCTATATAGGGATAGCCTACTGCACCAGAGGCACTAGACCTTGCCACTGAGCCATAGCTCCTGGATGGATTTTGACTGTGCCACAGAACCTATCAGCAACATAAAGGTTGTGATGTCATTGCTTATGGCTTCCACTGCACAGGACACTTCATATCCATGATATAGGGAAGTTTTGACAAGCTAAAGACATGGAAGCCAGTGTGGTCCAGTGGGTAAGTTCCTGACTTCCACCCAGACAACCAGGGTTCGAATCCCGGGCTCGGCACCAGGTGACTGATGGCGGCAAAGAAGAGGTAAGTCGGAGATGGCTGGTAAATTGGTAAGTAGTACATCTGTCTGTCTGTCTGTGTATAGAGCATGGCTGGACTTGTGAATGGTGGATTGCAAAGTGGTTGGTAAGTGTGTATGTGCAGAGAGAGCAAGGATAGGTGCAGGCTGTGTCAGAGGGCGGGAATAGAGGGAGCACATGAGGTGGAGGACGGAGCAAGAAGAGCAGGCTAAGAGAGGTGCAGATAGAGGGGGAGTAGGCGGAGCCTAGGAGGATAGCAGGGGTGGTTGAGGGGAGGGGGAGTAGGGGGATAGCAGAGGTAGGTGGTGGGAGTTAGAGGAGAAAGGGGGACGTAGATGGAGCAGGGGGAGAGAGCAAGAGGGGGTGGTGTGGCAGTGATTCAGGAGAAGAAGGGGTGTAGGAGGAGTCTAGGCCAGTGCGCAAGAGGGGGTGCAGGAGAGGAAGCATAGGGCAGCGCAGCCCATGCTGGCAAACAAGCAGAGTGCCCCACCCACAAACGGGGTGATTACAAAGGAGGGGGGTTTTGGTGACGGACCCCATCATTTTTATGCCACCCCCCCCCCCAAGCTCCAGTGTGGTGGTAGTAAAGGGGAAGGGGGGGAGTAAATTTGGGGGTGCAGTGTCAAAAGGGGTGTTGGGGTGCATTATTACAGGGGTGCTAGGAGGCGCAGAATGATGCAGCATGTGTTTTTTCGGGAGTGCTATGTACTTTCTTGTTTATTGCGCCCTTTCTTTCGAGCGGGGGTACCACGAAAGGCTAGGGGCAAAGGGGGGAGTGGAGGACTTGGGGTTCAGGTTTCAGGCACTTTCTATTACCAGCCAAAAGGGAACCTCGCACACAGGCCTACTGTGGTTATGGTATTGAGAGGGGAAACAAGGAACCTGTGTTAGGATTCTTGGGAGATGGTCTGCCCATGATTTCTTTGCCCCGGTGCAGGACATGTTATAAGGTGTCTTGTGGTGGTTTTTCTAGACCTCATAATCCCAAAAGAGTGCCTGACATTTCGGCTGTAAGGACACTTCTAAAGAGTGTGCTTTTGATATTCTGGCAAGCGCCTCCCCAACTGTGCACATCTATGCACCAAACATGGTAAATCCTTCATCCTGCAAAGCATCATATCATACTCAGAAGCTTTGAGATGGCGTGAGTATATTCATTTTGGGGTGAATACTCTTCCATGCTTCTCCCACCTGAGGACTGTGGATCTGTTGTTCTTCTTTCACATGTCCCTTCAAAGAGACAGAAGGCACACTCACTCTATCTCTCTGCAAGCATCTATGCTTTGACACTTTTATCTTGCAGTTTTCCTTCCAAAGCCCGCACCACCTTCACCACAAATACAGGCCAACCATTCCTCAATGCTCATTCACTCTTGTCATTCCAGTCCGCCACTCTATAGGCTGATAAAAAAACAACAAGAACAAGAAGTAGTTCAGCAAACAGATTTAAAGTCTCTCTGTAGATTTATCTTCAAACTGCTGCCCTCTAGTAATGCTACATGGCAACTGCAGCATAATAATAGGATTGAGAAAGGGGCTGTCCTATGCAAATAATGTTCTCCCATGATTACTTTGCTGAGCTTCCTCTGTGATGTTGTGATACGGCCTTCAAAACATGGGCTTCAGCAGATTTCCAAAGTTGCCAAACTGTCTTAGGCTAAGGGGTTTTCCACTCAAAGGCCAACATATAAGGACCCCACCCTCATTTAGCAGGGTCCAGAATTACCTGCAGTAATCCTCTATACAGAACTTGGGCGTTCGTGGGCTTATGGTAAAAGCTGCAGACTATGAATGGGTGTTTAAACTCCCAGTCCCAAAGCCCTGGCCTGGCTGCACAGCACAGCACAGCACAGCACAGCAAAGCAAACGGATGGCACCCACCTCACACAATACAGCTTAGTTTTGCCCCTCTTTGGGCCTTATTTCTCTTCTCCAAAACACCAATTTGAGGAAAAAAACAATACATTGATTAATGAAGATAAGGCTTTGCTCCTATTGTAGCTACTTGAGCAAAAGGAGGGAGAGGGAAGGTGGGGTGGAAGGGGCAAGATTTCTAAATGTGGGCTAACAATGCAAACAAAAATACTTACATTATTCCTGAAATTGTTAAAGTAAAAATAACCTTTCGAAATAAAAAAAATCAAATGACTTATTTTTTTCCACCTAAAAGCACTTTGGAGGCGCTGGCTGGATTCGAACCCCTATATAGGGATAGCCTACTGCACCAGAGGCACTAGACCTTGCCACTGAGCCATAGCTCCTGGATGGGTTTTGACTGTGCCACAGAACCTATCAGCAACATAAAGGTTGTGATGTCATTGCTTATGGCTTCCACTGCACAGGACACTTCATATCCATGATATAGGGAAGTTTTGACAAGCTAAAGACATGGAAGCCAGTGTGGTCCAGTGGGTAAGTTCCTGACTTCCACCCAGACAACCAGGGTTCGAATCCCGGGCTCCGCACCAGGTGACTGATGGCGGCAAAGAAGAGGTAAGTCGGAGATGGCTGGTAAATTGGTAAGTAGTACATCTGTCTGTCTGTGTATAGAGCATGGCTGGACTTGTGAATGGTGGATTGCAAAGTGGTTGGTAAGTGTGTATGTGCAGAGAGAGCAAGGATAGGTGCAGTCTGTGTCAGAGGGCGGGAATAGAGGGAGCACATGAGGTGGAGCAAGAAGAGCAGGCTAAGAGAGGTGCAGATAGAGGGGGAGTAGGCGGAGCCTAGGAGGATAGCAGGGGTGGTTGAGGAGAAGAGTAAGAAGGGAAGGGTGAGAGAGGGGGAGTAGGGGGATAGCAGAGGTAGGTGGTGGGAGTTAGAGGAGAAAGGGGGACGTAGATGGAGCAGGGGGAGAGAGCAAGAAGGGGTGGTGTGGCAGTGATTCAGGAGAAGAAGGGGTGTAGGAGGAGTCTAGACCAGTGCGCAAGAGGGGGTGCAGGAGAGGAAGCATAGGGCAGTGCAGCCCATGCTGGCAAACAAACAGAGTGCCCCAGAAACGGGGTGATTACAAAGGAGGGGGGTTTTGGTGACGGACCCCATCATTTTTATGCCACCCCCCCCCCCCCAAGCTCCAGTGTGGTGGTAGTAAAGGGGAAGGGGGGGAGTAAATTTGGGGGTGCAGTGTCAAAAGGGGTGTTGGGGTGCATTATTACAGGGGAGCTAGGAGGCGCAGAATGATGCAGCATGTGTTTTTTCAGGAGTGCTATGTACTTTCTTGTTTATTGCGCCCTTTCTTTCGAGCGGGGGTACCACGAAAGGCTAGGGGCAAAGGGGGGAGTGGAGGACTTGGGGTTCAGGTTTCAGGCACTTTCTATTACCAGCCAAAAGGGAACCTCGCACACAGGCCTACTGTGGTTATGGTATTGAGAGGGGAAACAAGGAACCTGTGTTAGGATTCTTGGGAGATGGTCTGCCCATGATTTCTTTGCCCCGGTGCAGGACATGTTATAAGGTGTCTTGTGGTGGTTTTTCTAGACCTCATAATCCCAAAAGAGTGCCTGACATTTCGGCTGTAAGGACACTTCTAAAGGGTGTGCTTTTGATATTCTGGCAAGCGCCTCCCCAACTGTGCACATCTATGCACCAAACATGGCAAATCCTTCATCCTGCAAAGCATCATATCATACTCAGAAGCTTTGAGATGGCGTGAGTATATTCATTTTGGGGTGAATACTCTTCCATGCTTCTCCCACCTGAGGACTGTGGATCTGTTGTTCTTCTTTCACGTGTCCCTTCAAAGAGACAGAAGGCACACTCACTCTATCTCTCTGCAAGCATCTATGCTTTGACACTTTTATCTTGCAGTTTTCCTTCCAAAGCCCGCACCCCCTTCACCACAAATACAGGCCAACCATTCCTCAATGCTCATTCACTCTTGTCATTCCAGTCCGCCACTCTATAGGCTGATAAAAAAAAAACAAGAACAAGAAGTAGTTCAGCAAACAGATTTAAAGTCTCTCTGTAGATTTATCTTCAAACTGCTGCCCTTTAGTAATGCTACATGGCAACTGCAGCATAATAATAGGATTGAGAAAGGGGCTGTCCTATGCAATAATGTTCTCCCATGATTACTTTGCTGAGCTTCCTCTGTGATGTTGTGATACGGCCTTCAAATAGTGGGCTTCAGCAGATTTCCAAAGCTGCCAAACTGTCTTAGGCTAAGGGGTTTTCCACTCAAAGGCCTACATATAAGGACCCCACCCTCATTTAGCAGGGTCCAGAATTACCTGCAGTAATCCTCTATACAGAACTTGGGCGTTCGTGGGCTTATGGTAAAAGCTGCAGACTATGAATGGGGTGTTTAAAATCCCAGTCCCAAATCCCTGGCCTGTCTGCACAGCACAGCAAAGCAAACGGATGGCACCCACCTCACACAATACAGCTTAGTTTTGCCCCTCTTTGGGCCTTATTTCTCTTCTCCAAAACACCAATTTGAGGAAAAAACCAATACATTGATTAATGAAGATAAGGCTTTGCTCCTATTGTAGCTACTTGAGCAAAAGGAGGGAGAGGGAAGGTGGGGTGGAGGGGGCAAGATTTCTAAATGTGGGCTAACAATGCAAACAAAAATACTTACATTATTCCTGAAATTGTTAAAGTAAAAATAACCTTTCGAAAGAAAAAAAATCAAATGACTTATTTTTTTCCACCTAAAAGTACTTTGGAGGCGCTGGCTGGATTCGAACCCCTATATAGGGATAGCCTACTGCACCAGAGGCACTAGACCTTGCCACTGAGCCATAGCTCCTGGATGGGTTTTGACTGTGCCACAGAACCTATCAGCAACATAAAGGTTGTGATGTCATTGCTTATGGCTTCCACTGCACAGGACACTTCATATCCATGATATAGGGAAGTTTTGACAAGCTAAAGACATGGAAGCCAGTGTGGTCCAGTGGGTAAGTTCCTGACTTCCACCCAGACAACCAGGGTTCGAATCCCGGGCTCCGCACCAGGTGACTGATGGCGGCAAAGAAGAGGTAAGTCGGAGATGGCTGGTAAATTGGTAAGTAGTACATCTGTCTGTCTGTCTGTGTATAGAGCATGGCTGGACTTGTGAATGGTGGATTGCAAAGTGGTTGGTAAGTGTGTATGTGCAGAGAGAGCAAGGATAGGTGCAGGCTGTGTCAGAGGGCGGGAATAGAGGGAGCACATGAGGTGGAGGGTGGAGCAAGAAGAGCAGGCTATGAGAGGTGCAGATAGAGGGGGAGTAGGCGGAGCCTAGGAGGATAGCAGGGGTGGTTGAGGGGAAGGGTGAGAGAGGGGGAGTAGGGGGATAGCAGAGGTAGGTGGTGGGAGTTAGAGGAGAAAGGGGGACGTAGATGGAGCAGGGGGAGAGAGCAAGAGGGGGTGGTGTGGCAGTGATTCAGGAGAAGAAGGGGTGTAGGAGGAGTCTAGGCCAGTGTGCAAGAGGGGGTGCAGGAGAGGAAGCATAGGGCAGCGCAGCCCATGCTGGCAAACAAGCAGAGTACCCCACCCACAAACGGGGTGATTACAAAGGAGGGGGGTTTTGGTGACGGACAACATCATTTTTATGCCACCCCCCCCCCCCAAGCTCCAGTGTGGTGGTAGTAAAGGGGAAGGGGGGGAGTAAATTTGGGGGTGCAGTGTCAAAAGGGGTGTTGGGGTGCATTATTACAGGGGTGCTAGGAGGCGCAGAAGGATGCAGCATGTGTTTTTTCGGGAGTGCTATGTACTTTCTTGTTTATTGCGCCCTTTCTTTCGAGCTGGGGTACCACGAAAGGCTAGGGGCAAAGGGGGGAGTGGAGGACTTGGGGTTAAGGTTTCAGGCCCTTTCTATTACCAGCCAAAAGGGAACCTCGCACACAGGCCTACTGTGGTTATGGTATTGAGAGGGGAAACAAGGAACCTGTGTTAGGATTCTTGGGAGATGGTCTGCCCATGATTTCTTTGCCCCGGTGCAGGACATGTTATAAGGTGTCTTGTGGTGGTTTTTCTAGACCTCATAATCCCAAAAGAGTGCCTGACATTTCGGCTGTAAGGACACTTCTAAAGAGTGTGCTTTTGATATTCTGGCAAGCGCCTCCCCAACTGTGCACATCTATGCACCAAACATGGCAAATCCTTCATCCTGCAAAGCATCATATCATACTCAGAAGCTTTGAGATGGCGTGAGTATATTCATTTTGGGGTGAATACTCTTCCATGCTTCTCCCACCTGTGGACTGTGGATCTGTTGTTCTTCTTTCACATGTCCCTTCAAAGAGACTGAAGGCACACTCACTCTATCTCTCTGCAAGCATCTATGCTTTGACACTTTTATCTTGCAGTTTTCTTTCCAAAGCCCGCACCCCCTTCACCACAAATACAGGCCAACCATTCCTCAATGCTCATTCACTCTTGTCATTCCAGTCCGCCACTCTATAGGCTGATAAAAAAACAACAAGAACAAGAAGTAGTTCAGCAAACAGATTTAAAGTCTCTCTGTAGATTTATCTTCAAACTGCTGCCCTCTAGTAATGCTACATGGCAACTGCAGCATAATAATAGGATTGAGAAAGGGGCTGTCCTATGCAAATAATGTTCTCCCATGATTACTTTGCTGAGCTTCCTCTGTGATGTTGTGATACGGCCTTCAAAACATGGGCTTCAGCAGATTTCCAAAGTTGCCAAACTGTCTTAGGCTAAGGGGTTTTCCACTCAAAGGCCTACATATAAGGACCCCACCCTCATTTAGCAGGGTCCAGAATTACCTGCAGTAATCCTCTATACAGAACTTGGGCGTTCGTGGGCTTATGGTAAAAGCTGCAGACTATGAATGGGGTGTTTAAAATCCCAGTCCCAAAGTCCTGGCCTGGCTGTACAGCACAGCACAGCACAGCAAAGCAAACGGATGGCACCCACCTCACACAATACAGCTTAGTTTTGCCCCTCTTTGGGCCTTATTTCTCTTCTCCAAAACACCAATTTGAGGAAAAAACCAATACATTGATTAATGAAGATAAGGCTTTGCTCCTATTGTAGCTACTTGAGCAAAAGGAGGGAGAGGGAAGGTGGGGTGGAGGGGGCAAGATTTCTAAATGTGGGCTAACAATGCAAACAAAAATAGTTACATTATTCCTGAAATTGTTAAAGTAAAAATAACCTTTCGAAATAAAAAAAATCAAATGACTTATTTTTTTCCACCTAAAAGTACTTTGGAGGCGCTGGCTGGATTTGAACCCCTATATAGGGATAGCCTACTGCACCAGAGGCACTAGACCTTGCCACTGAGCCATAGCTCCTGGATGGGTTTTGACTGTGCCACAGAACCTATCAGCAACATAAAGGTTGTGATGTCATTGCTTATGGCTTCCACTGCACAGGACACTTCATATCCATGATATAGGGATGTTTTGACAAGCTAAAGACATGGAAGCCAGTGTGGTCCAGTGGGTAAGTTCCTGACATCCACCCAGACAACCAGGGTTCGAATCCCGGGCTCGGCCCCAGGTGACTGATGGCGGCAAAGAAGAGGTAAGTCGGAGATGGCTGGTAAATTGGTAAGTAGAACATCTGTCTGTCTGTGTATAGAGCATGGCTGGACTTGTGAATGGTGGATTGCAAAGTGGTTGGTAAGTGTGTATGTGCAGAGAGAGCAAGGATAGGTGCAGGCTGTGTCAGAGGGCGGGAATAGAGGGAGCACATGAGGTGGAGGGCGGAGCAAGAAGAGCAGGCTAAGAGAGGTGCAGATAGAGGGGGAGTAGGCGGAGCCTAGGAGGATAGCAGGGGTCGTTGAGGAGAAGAGTAAGAAGGGAAGGGTGAGAGAGGGGGATAGCAGAGGTAGGTGGTGGGAGTTAGAGGAGAAAGGGGGACGTAGATGGAGCAGGGGGAGAGAGCAAGAGGGGGTGGTGGGGCAGTGATTCAGGAGAAGAAGGGGTGTAGGAGGAGTCTAGGCCAGTGCGCAAGAGGGGGTGCAGGAGAGGAAGCATAGGGCAGCGCAGCCCATGCTGGCAAACAAGCAGAGTGCACCACCCACAAACGGGGTGATTACAAAGGAGGGGGGTTTTGGTGACGGACCCCATCATTTTTATGCCACCCCCCCTCAAGCTCCAGTGTGGTGGTAGTAAAGGGGAAGGGGGGGAGTAAATTTGGGGGTGCAGTGTCAAAAGGGGTGTTGGGGTGCATTATTACAGGGGTGCTAGGAGGCGCAGAATGATGCAGCATGTGTTTTTTCGGGAGTGCTATGTACTTTCTTGTTTATTGCGCCCTTTCTTTCGAGCGGGGGTACCACGAAAGGCTAGGGGCAAAGGGGGGAGTGGAGGACTTGGGTTCAGGTTTCAGGCACTTTCTATTACCAGCCAAAAGGGAACCTCGCACACAGGCCTACTGTGGTTATGGTATTGAGAGGGGAAACAAGGAACCTGTGTTAGGATTCTTGGGAGATGGTCTGCCCATGATTTCTTTGCCCCGGTGCAGGACATGTTATAAGGTGTCTTGTGGTGGTTTTTCTAGACCTCATAATCCCAAAAGAGTGCCTGACATTTCAGCTGTAAGGACACTTCTAAAGAGTGTGGTTTTGATATTCTGGCAAGCGCCTCCCCAACTGTGCACATCTATGCACCAAACATGGTAAATCCTTCATCCTGCAAAGCATCATATCATACTCAGAAGCTTTGAGATGGCGTAAGTATATTCATTTTGGGGTGAATACTCTTCCATGCTTCTCCCACCTGAGGACTGTGGATCTGTTGTTCTTCTTTCACATGTCCCTTCAAAGAGACAGAAGGCACACTCACTCTATCTCTCTGCAAGCATCTATGCTTTGACACTTTTATCTTGCAGTTTTCCTTCCAAAGCCCGCACCCCCTTCACCACAAATACAGGCCAACCATTCCTCAATGCTCATTCACTCTTGTCATTCCAGTCCGCCACTCTATAGGCTGATAAAAAAACAACAAGAACAAGAAGTAGTTCAGCAAACAGATTTAAAGTCTCTCTGTAGATTTATCTTCAAACTGCTGCCCTCTAGTAATGCTACATGGCAACTGCAGCATAATAATAGGATTGAGAAAGGGGCTGTCCTATGCAAATAATGTTCTCCCATGATTACTTTGCTGAGCTTCCTCTGTGATGTTGTGATACGGCCTTCAAAACATGGGCTTCAGCAGATTTCCAAAGTTGCCAAACTGTCTTAGGCTAAGGGGTTTTCCACTCAAAGGCCTACATATAAGGACCCCACCCTCATTTAGCAGGGTCCAGAATTACCTGCAGTAATCCTCTATACAGAACTTGGGCGTTCGTGGGCTTATGGTAAAAGCTGCAGACTATGAATGGGGTGTTTAAAATCCCAGTCCCAAAGCCCTGGCCTGGCTGCACAGCACAGCACAGCAAAGCAAACGGATGGCACCCACCTCACACAATACAGCTTAGTTTTGCCCCTCTTTGGGCCTTATTTCTCTTCTCCAAAACACCAATTTGAGGAAAAAACCAATACATTGATTAATGAAGATAAGGCTTTGCTCCTATTGTAGCTACTTGAGCAAAAGGAGGGAGAGGGAAGGTGGGGTGGAGGGGGCAAGATTTCTAAATATGGGCTAACAATGCAAACAAAAATACTTACATTATTCCTGAAATTGTTAAAGTAAAAATAACCTTTCGAAATAAAAAAAATCAAATGACTTATTTTTTTCCACCTAAAAGTACTTTGGAGGCGCTGGCTGGATTCGAACCCCTATATAGGGATAGCCTACTGCACCAGAGGCACTAGACCTTGCCACTGAGCCATAGCTCCTGGATGGGTTTTGACTGTGCCACAGAACCTATCAGCAACATAAAGGTTGTGATGTCATTGCTTATGGCTTCCACTGCACAGGACACTTCATATCCATGATATAGGGAAGTTTTGACAAGCTAAAGACATGGAAGCCAGTGTGGTCCAGTGGGTAAGTTCCTGACTTCCACCCAGACAACCAGGGTTCGAATCCCGGGCTCCGCACCAGGTGACTGATGGCGGCAAAGAAGAGGTAAGTCGGAGATGGCTGGAAAATTGGTAAGTAGTACATCTGTCTGTCTGTGTATAGAGCATGGCTGGACTTGTGAATGGTGGATTGCAAAGTGGTTGGAAAGTGTGTATGTGCAGAGAGAGCAAGGATAGGTGCAGGCTGTGTCAGAGGGCGGGAATAGAGGGAGCACATGAGGTGGAGGGCGGAGCAAGAATAGCAGGCTAAGAGAGGTGCAGATAGAGGGGGAGTAGGCGGAGCCTAGGAGGATAGCAGGGGTGGTTGAAGGGAAGGGTGAGAGAGGGGGAGTAGGGAGTTAGCAGAGGTAGGTGGTGGGAGTTAGAGGAGAAAGGGGGACGTAGATGGAGCAGGGGGAGAGAGCAAGAGGGGGTGGTGTGGCAGTGATTCAGGAGAAGAAGGGGTGTAGGAGGAGTCTAGGCCAGTGCGCAAGAGGGGGTGCAGGAGAGGAAGCATAGGGCAGCGCAGCCCATGCTGGCAAACAAGCAGAGTGCCCCACCCACAAACGGGGTGATTACAAAGGAGGGGGGTTTTGGTGACGGACCCCATCATTTTTATGCCACCCCCCCCCCAAGCTCCAGTGTGGTGGTAGTAAAGGGGAAGGGGGGGAGTAAATTTGGGGGTGCAGTGTCAAAAGGGGTGTTGGGGTGCATTATTACAGGGGTGCTAGGAGGCGCAGAATGATGCAGCATGTGTTTTTTCGGGAGTGCTATGTACTTTCTTGTTTATTGCGCCCTTTCTTTCGAGCGGGGGTACCACGAAAGGCTAGGGGCAAAGGGGGGAGTGGAGGACTTGGGGTTCAGGTTTCAGGCACTTTCTATTACCAGCCAAAAGGGAACCTCGCACACAGGCCTACTGTGGTTATGGTATTGAGAGGGGAAACAAGGAACCTGTGTTAGGATTCTTGGGAGATGGTCTGCCCATGATTTCTTTGCCCCGGTGCAGGACATGTTATAAGGTGTCTTGTGGTGGTTTTTCTAGACCTCATAATCCCAAAAGAGTGCCTGACATTTCGGCTGTAAGGACACTTCTAAAGAGTGTGCTTTTGATATTCTGGCAAGCGCATCCCCAACTGTGCACATCTATGCACCAAACATGGCAAATCCTTCATCCTGCAAAGCATCATATCATACTCAGAAGCTTTGAGATGGCATGAGTATATTCATTTTGGGGTGAATACTCTTCCATGCTTCTCCCACCTGAGGACTGTGGATCTGTTGTTCTTCTTTCACATGTCCCTTCAAAGAGACAGAAGGCACACTCACTCTATCTCTCTGCAAGCATCCCTTCACCACAAATACAGGCCAACCATTCCTCAATGCTCATTCACTCTTGTCATTCCAGTCCGCCACTCTATAGGCTGATAAAAAAACAACAAGAACAAGAAGTAGTTCAGCAAACAGATTTAAAGTCTCTCTGTAGATTTATCTTCAAACTGCTGCCCTCTAGTAATGCTACATGGCAACTGCAGCATAATAATAGGATTGAGAAAGGGGCTGTCCTATGCAAATAATGTTCTCCCATGATTACTTTGCTGAGCTTCCTCTGTGATGTTGTGATACGGCCTTCAAAACATGGGCTTCAGCAGATTTCCAAAGTTGCCAAACTGTCTTAGGCTAAGGGGTTTTCCACTCAAAGGCCTACATATAAGGACCCCACCCTCATTTAGCAGGGTCCAGAATTACCTGCAGTAATCCTCTATACAGAACTTGGGCGTTCGTGGGCTTATGGTAAAAGCTGCAGACTATGAATGGGGTGTTTAAAATCCCAGTCCCAAAGCCCTGGCCTGGCTGCACAGCACAGCACAGCAAAGCAAACGGATGGCACCCACCTCACACAATACAGCTTAGTTTTGCCCCTCTTTGGGCCTTATTTCTCTTCTCCCAAACACCAATTTGAGGAAAAAACCAATACATTGATTAATGAAGATAAGGCTTTGCTCCTATTGTAGCTACTTGAGCAAAAGGAGGGAGAGGGAAGGTGGGGTGGAGGGGGCAAGATTTATAAATGTGGGCTAACAATGCAAACAAAAATACTTACATTATTCCTGAAATTGTTAAAGTAAAAATAACCTTTCGAAATAAAAAAAATCAAATGACTTATTTTTTTCCACCTAAAAGTACTTTGGAGGCGCTGGCTGGATTCGAACCCCTATATAGGGATAGCCTACTGCACCAGAGGCACTAGACCTTGCCACTGAGCCATAGCTCCTGGATGGGTTTTGACTGTGCCACAGAACCTATCAGCAACATAAAGGTTGTGATGTCATTGCTTATGGCTTCCACTGCACAGGACACTTCATATCCATGATATAGGGAAGTTTTGACAAGCTAAAGACATGGAAGCCAGTGTGGTCCAGTGGGTAAGTTCCTGACTTCCACCCAGACAACCAGGGTTCGAATCCCGGGCTCCGCACCAGGTGACTGATGGCGGCAAAGAAGAGGTAAGTCGGAGATGGCTGGTAAATTGGTAAGTAGTACATCTGTCTGTCTGTCTGTGTATAGAGCATGGCTGGACTTGTGAATGGTGGATTGCAAAGTGGTTGGTAAGTGTGTATGTGCAGAGAGAGCAAGGATAGGTGCAGTCTGTGTCAGAGGGCGGGAATAGAGGGAGCACATGAGGTGGAGGGCGGAGCAAGAAGAGCAGGCTAAGAGAGGTGCAGATAGAGGGGGAGTAGGCGGAGCCTAGGAGGATAGCAGGGGTGGTTGAGGAGAAGAGTAAGAAGGGGAGGGGGAGTAGGGGGATAGCAGAGGTAGGTGGTGGGAGTTAGAGGAGAAAGGGGGACGTAGATGGAGCAGGGGGAGAGAGCAAGAGGGGGTGGTGTGGCAGTGATTCAGGAGAAGAAGGGGTGTAGGAGGAGTCTAGGCCAGAGCAGGAGAGGAAGCATAGGGCAGCGCAGCCCATGCTGGCAAACAAGCAGAGTGCCCCACCCACAAACGGGGTGATTACAAAGGAGGGGGGTTTTGGTGACGGACCCCATCATTTTTATGCCACCCCCCCCAAGCTCCAGTGTGGTGGTAGTAAAGGGGAAGGGGGGGAGTAAATTTGGGGGTGCAGTGTCAAAAGGGGTGTTGGGGTGCATTATTACAGGGGTGCTAGGAGGCGCAGAATGATGCAGCATGTGTTTTTTCGGGAGTGCTATGTACTTTCTTGTTTATTGCGCCCTTTCTTTCGAGCGGGGGTACCACGAAAGGCTAGGGGCAAAGGGGGGAGTGGAGGACTTGGGTTTCAGGTTTCAGGCACTTTCTATTACCAGCCAAAAGAGAACCTCGCACACAGGCCTACTGTGGTTATGGTATTGAGAGGGGAAACAAGGAACCTGTGTTAGGATTCTTGGGAGATGGTCTGCCCATGATTTCTTTGCCCCGGTGCAGGACATGTTATAAGGTGTCTTGTGGTGGTTTTTCTAGACCTCATAATCCCAAAAGAGTGCCTGACATTTCGGCTGTAAGGACACTTCTAAAGAGTGTGCTTTTGATATTCTGGCAAGCGCCTCCCCAACTGTGCACATCTATGCACCAAACATGGTAAATCCTTCATCCTGCAAAGCATCATATCATACTCAGAAGCTTTGAGATGGCGTGAGTATATTCATTTTGGGGTGAATACTCTTCCATGCTTCTCCCACCTGAGGACTGTGGATCTGTTGTTCTTCTTTCACATGTCCCTTCAAAGAGACAGAAGGCACACTCACTCTATCTCTCTGCAAGCATCTATGCTTTGACACTTTTATCTTGCAGTTTTCCTTCCAAAGCCCGCACCCCCTTCACCACAAATACAGGCCAACCATTCCTCAATGCTCATTCACTCTTGTCATTCCAGTCCGCCACTCTATAGGCTGATAAAAAAACAACAAGAACAAGAAGTAGTTCAGCAAACAGATTTAAAGTCTCTCTGTAGATTTATCTTCAAACTGCTGCCCTCTAGTAATGCTACATGGCAACTGCAGCATCATAATAGGATTGAGAAAGGGGCTGTCCTATGCAAATAATGTTCTCCCATGATTACTTTGCTGAGCTTCCTCTGTGATGTTGTGATACGGCCTTCAAAACATGGGCTTCAGCAGATTTCCAAAGTTGCCAAACTGTCTTAGGCTAAGGGGTTTTCCACTCAAAGGCCTACATATAAGGACCCCACCCTCATTTAGCAGGGTCCAGAATTACCTGCAGTAATCCTCTATACAGAACTTGGGCGTTCGTGGGCTTATGGTAAAAGCTGCAGACTATGAATGGGGTGTTTAAAATCCCAGTCCCAAAGCCCTGGCCTGGCTGCACAGCACAGCACAGCAAAGCAAACGGATGGCACCCACCTCACACAATACAGCTTAGTTTTGCCCCTCTTTGGGCCTTATTTCTCTTCTCCAAAACACCAATTTGAGGAAAAAACCAATACATTGATTAATGAAGATAAGGCTTTGCTCCTATTGTAGCTACTTGAGCAAAAGGAGGGAGAGGGAAGGTGGGGTGGAGGGGGCAAGATTTCTAAATGTGGGCTAACAATGCAAACAAAAATACTTACATTATTCCTGAAATTGTTAAAGTAAAAATAACCTTTCGAAAGAAAAAAAATCAAATGACTTATTTTTTTCCACCTAAAAGTACTTTGGAGGCGCTGGCTGGATTCGAACCCCTATATAGGGATAGCCTACTGCACCAGAGGCACTAGACCTTGCCACTGAGCCATAGCTCCTGGATGGGTTTTGACTGTGCCACAGAACCTATCAGCAACATAAAGGTTGTGATGTCATTGCTTATGGCTTCCACTGCACAGGACACTTCATATCCATGATATAGGGAAGTTTTGACAAGCTAAAGACATGGAAGCCAGTGTGGTCCAGTGGGTAAGTTCCTGACTTCCACCCAGACAACCAGGGTTCGAATCCCGGGCTCCGCACCAGGTGACTGATGGCGGCAAAGAAGAGGTAAGTCGGAGATGGCTGGTAAATTGGTAAGTAGTACATCTGTCTGTCTGTCTGTGTATAGAGCATGGCTGGACTTGTGAATGGTGGATTGCAAAGTGGTTGGTAAGTGTGTATGTGCAGAGAGAGCAAGGATAGGTGCAGGCTGTGTCAGAGGGCGGGAATAGAGGGAGCACATGAGGTGGAGGGTGGAGCAAGAAGAGCAGGCTATGAGAGGTGCAGATAGAGGGGGAGTAGGCGGAGCCTAGGAGGATAGCAAGGGTGGTTGAGGGGAAGGGTGAGAGAGGGGGAGTAGGGGGATAGCAGAGGTAGGTGGTGGGAGTTAGAGGAGAAAGGGGGACGTAGATGGAGCAGGGGGAGAGAGCAAGAGGGGGTGGTGTGGCAGTGATTCAGGAGAAGAAGGGGTGTAGGAGGAGTCTAGGCCAGTGTGCAAGAGGGGGTGCAGGAGAGGAAGCATAGGGCAGCGCAGCCCATGCTGGCAAACAAGCAGAGTACCCCACCCACAAACGGGGTGATTACAAAGGAGGGGGGTTTTGGTGACGGACAACATCATTTTTATGCCACCCCCCCCCCCCAAGCTCCAGTGTGGTGGTAGTAAAGGGGAAGGGGGGGAGTAAATTTGGGGGTGCAGTGTCAAAAGGGGTGTTGGGGTGCATTATTACAGGGGTGCTAGGAGGCGCAGAAGGATGCAGCATGTGTTTTTTCGGGAGTGCTATGTACTTTCTTGTTTATTGCGCCCTTTCTTTCGAGCTGGGGTACCACGAAAGGCTAGGGGCAAAGGGGGGAGTGGAGGACTTGGGGTTCAGGTTTCAGGCCCTTTCTATTACCAGCCAAAAGGGAACCTCGCACACAGGCCTACTGTGGTTATGGTATTGAGAGGGGAAACAAGGAACCTGTGTTAGGATTCTTGGGAGATGGTCTGCCCATGATTTCTTTGCCCCGGTGCAGGACATGTTATAAGGTGTCTTGTGGTGGTTTTTCTAGACCTCATAATCCCAAAAGAGTGCCTGACATTTCGGCTGTAAGGACACTTCTAAAGAGTGTGCTTTTGATATTCTGGCAAGCGCCTCCCCAACTGTGCACATCTATGCACCAAACATGGCAAATCCTTCATCCTGCAAAGCATCATATCATACTCAGAAGCTTTGAGATGGCGTGAGTATATTCATTTTGGGGTGAATACTCTTCCATGCTTCTCCCACCTGTGGACTGTGGATCTGTTGTTCTTCTTTCACATGTCCCTTCAAAGAGACTGAAGGCACACTCACTCTATCTCTCTGCAAGCATCTATGCTTTGACACTTTTATCTTGCAGTTTTCTTTCCAAAGCCCGCACCCCCTTCACCACAAATACAGGCCAACCATTCCTCAATGCTCATTCACTCTTGTCATTCCAGTCCGCCACTCTATAGGCTGATAAAA
This sequence comes from Pleurodeles waltl, assembly GCF_031143425.1. Lineage (NCBI taxonomy): Eukaryota > Metazoa > Chordata > Amphibia > Caudata > Salamandridae > Pleurodeles > Pleurodeles waltl. The sequence continues at coordinate 868,252,005 of NC_090445.1, read as the reverse complement.
AAACAACAAGAACAAGAAGTAGTTCAGCAAACAGATTTAAAGTCTCTCTGTAGATTTATCTTCAAACTGCTGCCCTCTAGTAATGCTACATGGCAACTGCAGCATAATAATAGGATTGAGAAAGGGGCTGTCCTATGCAAATAATGTTCTCCCATGATTACTTTGCTGAGCTTCCTCTGTGATGTTGTGATACGGCCTTCAAAACATGGGCTTCAGCAGATTTCCAAAGTTGCCAAACTGTCTTAGGCTAAGGGGTTTTCCACTCAAAGGCCTACATATAAGGACCCCACCCTCATTTAGCAGGGTCCAGAATTACCTGCAGTAATCCTCTATACAGAACTTGGGCGTTCGTGGGCTTATGGTAAAAGCTGCAGACTATGAATGGGGTGTTTAAAATCCCAGTCCCAAAGTCCTGGCCTGGCTGTACAGCACAGCACAGCAAAGCAAACGGATGGCACCCACCTCACACAATACAGCTTAGTTTTGCCCCTCTTTGGGCCTTATTTCTCTTCTCCAAAACACCAATTTGAGGAAAAAACCAATACATTGATTAATGAAGATAAGGCTTTGCTCCTATTGTAGCTACTTGAGCAAAAGGAGGGAGAGGGAAGGTGGGGTGGAGGGGGCAAGATTTCTAAATGTGGGCTAACAATGCAAACAAAAATACTTACATTATTCCTGAAATTGTTAAAGTAAAAATAACCTTTCGAAATAAAAAAAATCAAATGACTTATTTTTTTCCACCTAAAAGTACTTTGGAGGCGCTGGCTGGATTTGAACCCCTATATAGGGATAGCCTACTGCACCAGAGGCACTAGACCTTGCCACTGAGCCATAGCTCCTGGATGGGTTTTGACTGTGCCACAGAACCTATCAGCAACATAAAGGTTGTGATGTCATTGCTTATGGCTTCCACTGCACAGGACACTTCATATCCATGATATAGGGATGTTTTGACAAGCTAAAGACATGGAAGCCAGTGTGGTCCAGTGGGTAAGTTCCTGACTTCCACCCAGACAACCAGGGTTCGAATCCCGGGCTCGGCCCCAGGTGACTGATGGCGGCAAAGAAGAGGTAAGTCGGAGATGGCTGGTAAATTGGAAAGTAGAACATCTGTCTGTCTGTGTATAGAGCATGGCTGGACTTGTGAATGGTGGATTGCAAAGTGGTTGGTAAGTGTGTATGTGCAGAGAGAGCAAGGATAGGTGCAGGCTGTGTCAGAGGGCGGGAATAGAGGGAGCACATGAGGTGGAGGGCGGAGCAAGAAGAGCAGGCTAAGAGAGGTGCAGATAGAGGGGGAGTAGGCGGAGCCTAGGAGGATAGCAGGGGTCGTTGAAGGGATGGGTGAGAGAGGGGGAGTAGGGAGTTAGCAGAGGTAGGTGGTGGGAGTTAGAGGAGAAAGGGGGACGTAGATGGAGCAGGGGGAGAGAGCAAGAGGGGGTGGTGTGGCAGTGATTCAGGAGAAGAAGGGGTGTAGGAGGAGTCTAGGCCAGTGCGCAAGAGGGGGTGCAGGAGAGGAAGCATAGGGCAGCGCAGCCCATGCTGGCAAACAAGCAGAGTGCCCCACCCACAAACGGGGTGATTACAAAGGAGGGGGGTTTTGGTGACGGACCCCATCATTTTTATGCCACCCCCCCCCCCAAGCTCCAGTGTGGTGGTAGTAAAGGGGAAGGGGGGGAGTAAATTTGGGGGTGCAGTGTCAAAAGGGGTGTTGGGGTGCATTATTACAGGGGTGCTAGGAGGCGCAGAATGATGCAGCATGTGTTTTTTCGGGAGTGCTATGTACTTTCTTGTTTATTGCGCCCTTTCTTTCGAGCGGGGGTACCACGAAAGGCTAGGGGCAAAGGGGGGAGTGGAGGACTTGGGGTTCAGGTTTCAGGCACTTTCTATTACCAGCCAAAAGGGAACCTCGCACACAGGCCTACTGTGGTTATGGTATTGAGAGGGGAAACAAGGAACCTGTGTTAGGATTCTTGGGAGATGGTCTGCCCATGATTTCTTTGCCCCGGTGCAGGACATGTTATAAGGTGTCTTGTGGTGGTTTTTCTAGACCTCATAATCCCAAAAGAGTGCCTGACATTTCGGCTGTAAGGACACTTCTAAAGAGTGTGCTTTTGATATTCTGGCAAGCGCATCCCCAACTGTGCACATCTATGCACCAAACATGGCAAATCCTTCATCCTGCAAAGCATCATATCATACTCAGAAGCTTTGAGATGGCATGAGTATATTCATTTTGGGGTGAATACTCTTCCATGCTTCTCCCACCTGAGGACTGTGGATCTGTTGTTCTTCTTTCACATGTCCCTTCAAAGAGACAGAAGGCACACTCACTCTATCTCTCTGCAAGCATCCCTTCACCACAAATACAGGCCAACCATTCCTCAATGCTCATTCACTCTTGTCATTCCAGTCCGCCACTCTATAGGCTGATAAAAAAACAACAAGAACAAGAAGTAGTTCAGCAAACAGATTTAAAGTCTCTCTGTAGATTTATCTTCAAACTGCTGCCCTCTAGTAATGCTACATGGCAACTGCAGCATAATAATAGGATTGAGAAAGGGGCTGTCCTATGCAAATAATGTTCTCCCATGATTACTTTGCTGAGCTTCCTCTGTGATGTTGTGATACGGCCTTCAAAACATGGGCTTCAGCAGATTTCCAAAGTTGCCAAACTGTCTTAGGCTAAGGGGTTTTCCACTCAAAGGCCTACATATAAGGACCCCACCCTCATTTAGCAGGGTCCAGAATTACCTGCAGTAATCCTCTATACAGAACTTGGGCGTTCGTGGGCTTATGGTAAAAGCTGCAGACTATGAATGGGGTGTTTAAAATCCCAGTCCCAAAGCCCTGGCCTGGCTGCACAGCACAGCACAGCAAAGCAAACGGATGGCACCCACCTCACACAATACAGCTTAGTTTTGCCCCTCTTTGGGCCTTATTTCTCTTCTCCCAAACACCAATTTGAGGAAAAAACCAATACATTGATTAATGAAGATAAGGCTTTGCTCCTATTGTAGCTACTTGAGCAAAAGGAGGGAGAGGGAAGGTGGGGTGGAGGGGGCAAGATTTATAAATGTGGGCTAACAATGCTAACAAAAATACTTACATTATTCCTGAAATTGTTAAAGTAAAAATAACCTTTCGAAATAAAAAAAATCAAATGACTTATTTTTTTCCACCTAAAAGTACTTTGGAGGCGCTGGCTGGATTCGAACCCCTATATAGGGATAGCCTACTGCACCAGAGGCACTAGACCTTGCCACTGAGCCATAGCTCCTGGATGGGTTTTGACTGTGCCACAGAACCTATCAGCAACATAAAGGTTGTGATGTCATTGCTTATGGCTTCCACTGCACAGGACACTTCATATCCATGATATAGGGAAGTTTTGACAAGCTAAAGACATGGAAGCCAGTGTGGTCCAGTGGGTAAGTTCCTGACTTCCACCCAGACAACCAGGGTTCGAATCCCGGGCTCCGCACCAGGTGACTGATGGCGGCAAAGAAGAGGTAAGTCGGAGATGGCTGGTAAATTGGTAAGTAGTACATCTGTCTGTCTGTCTGTGTATAGAGCATGGCTGGACTTGTGAATGGTGGATTGCAAAGTGGTTGGTAAGTGTGTATGTGCAGAGAGAGCAAGGATAGGTGCAGTCTGTGTCAGAGGGCGGGAATAGAGGGAGCACATGAGGTGGAGGGCGGAGCAAGAAGAGCAGGCTAAGAGAGGTGCAGATAGAGGGGGAGTAGGCGGAGCCTAGGAGGATAGCAGGGGTGGTTGAGGAGAAGAGTAAGAAGGGGAGGGGGAGTAGGGGGATAGCAGAGGTAGGTGGTGGGAGTTAGAGGAGAAAGGGGGACGTAGATGGAGCAGGGGGAGAGAGCAAGAGGGGGTGGTGTGGCAGTGATTCAGGAGAAGAAGGGGTGTAGGAGGAGTCTAGGCCAGAGCAGGAGAGGAAGCATAGGGCAGCGCAGCCCATGCTGGCAAACAAGCAGAGTGCCCCACCCACAAACGGGGTGATTACAAAGGAGGGGGGTTTTGGTGACGGACCCCATCATTTTTATGCCACCCCCCCCCAAGCTCCAGTGTGGTGGTAGTAAAGGGGAAGGGGGGGAGTAAATTTGGGGGTGCAGTGTCAAAAGGGGTGTTGGGGTGCATTATTACAGGGGTGCTAGGAGGCGCAGAATGATGCAGCATGTGTTTTTTCGGGAGTGCTATGTACTTTCTTGTTTATTGCGCCCTTTCTTTCGAGCGGGGGTACCACAAAAGGCTAGGGGCAAAGGGGGGAGTGGAGGACTTGGGTTTCAGGTTTCAGGCACTTTCTATTACCAGCCAAAAGAGAACCTCGCACACAGGCCTACTGTGGTTATGGTATTGAGAGGGGAAACAAGGAACCTGTGTTAGGATTCTTGGGAGATGGTCTGCCCATGATTTCTTTGCCCCGGTGCAGGACATGTTATAAGGTGTCTTGTGGTGGTTTTTCTAGACCTCATAATCCCAAAAGAGTGCCTGACATTTCGGCTGTAAGGACACTTCTAAAGAGTGTGCTTTTGATATTCTGGCAAGCGCCTCCCCAACTGTGCACATCTATGCACCAAACATGGTAAATCCTTCATCCTGCAAAGCATCATATCATACTCAGAAGCTTTGAGATGGCGTGAGTATATTCATTTTGGGGTGAATACTCTTCCATGCTTCTCCCACCTGAGGACTGTGGATCTGTTGTTCTTCTTTCACATGTCCATTCAAAGAGACAGAAGGCACACTCACTCTATCTCTCTGCAAGCATCTATGCTTTGACACTTTTATCTTGCAGTTTTCCTTCCAAAGCCCGCACCCCCTTCACCACAAATACAGGCCAACCATTCCTCAATGCTCATTCACTCTTGTCATTCCAGTCCGCCACTCTATAGGCTGATAAAAAAACAACAAGAACAAGAAGTAGTTCAGCAAACAGATTTAAAGTCTCTCTGTAGATTTATCTTCAAACTGCTGCCCTCTAGTAATGCTACATGGCAACTGCAGCATCATAATAGGATTGAGAAAGGGGCTGTCCTATGCAAATAATGTTCTCCCATGATTACTTTGCTGAGCTTCCTCTGTGATGTTGTGATACGGCCTTCAAAACATGGGCTTCAGCAGATTTCCAAAGTTGCCAAACTGTCTTAGGCTAAGGGGTTTTCCACTCAAAGGCCTACATATAAGGACCCCACCCTCATTTAGCAGGGTCCAGAATTACCTGCAGTAATCCTCTATACAGAACTTGGGCGTTCGTGGGCTTATGGTAAAAGCTGCAGACTATGAATGGGGTGTTTAAAATCCCAGTCCCAAAGCCCTGGCCTGGCTGCACAGCACAGCACAGCAAAGCAAACGGATGGCACCCACCTCACACAATACAGCTTAGTTTTGCCCCTCTTTGGGCCTTATTTCTCTTCTCCAAAACACCAATTTGAGGAAAAAACCAATACATTGATTAATGAAGATAAGGCTTTGCTCCTATTGTAGCTACTTGAGCAAAAGGAGGGAGAGGGAAGGTGGGGTGGAGGGGGCAAGATTTCTAAATGTGGGCTAACAATGCAAACAAAAATACTTACATTATTCCTGAAATTGTTAAAGTAAAAATAACCTTTCGAAATAAAAAAAATCAAATGACTTATTTTTTTCCACCTAAAAGTACTTTGGAGGCGCTGGCTGGATTCGAACCCCTATATAGGGATAGCCTACTGCACCAGAGGCACTAGACCTTGCCACTGAGCCATAGCTCCTGGATGGGTTTTGACTGTGCCACAGAACCTATCAGCAACATAAAGGTTGTGATGTCATTGCTTATGGCTTCCACTGCACAGGACACTTCATATCCATGATATAGGGAAGTTTTGACAAGCTAAAGACATGGAAGCCAGTGTGGTCCAGTGGGTAAGTTCCTGACTTCCACCCAGACAACCAGGGTTCGAATCCCGGGCTCGGCACCAGGTGACTGATGGCAGCAAAGAAGAGGTAAGTCGGAGATGGCTGGTAAATTGGTAAGTAGTACATCTGTCTGTCTGTCTGTGTATAGAGCATGGCTGGACTTGTGAATGGTGGATTGCAAAGTGGTTGGTAAGTGTGTATGTGCAGAGAGAGCAAGGATAGGTGCAGGCTGTGTCAGAGGGCGGGAATAGAGGGAGCACATGAGGTGGAGGGCGGAGCAAGAAGAGCAGGCTAAGAGAGGTGCAGATAGAGGGGGAGTAGGCGGAGCCTAGGAGGATAGCAGGGGTGGTTGAGGAGAAGAGTAAGAAGGGGAGGGGGAGTAGGGGGATAGCAGAGGTAGGTGGTGGGAGTTAGAGGAGAAAGGGGGACGTAGATGGAGCAGGGGGAGAGAGCAAGAGGGGGTGGTGTGGCAGTGATTCAGGAGAAGAAGGGGTGTAGGAGGAGTCTAGGCCAGTGCGCAAGAGGGGGTGCAGGAGAGGAAGCATAGGGCAGCGCAGCCCATGCTGGCAAACAAGCAGAGTGCCCCACCCACAAACGGGGTGATTACAAAGGAGGGGGGTTTTGGTGACGGACCCCATCATTTTTATGCCACCCCCCCCCCAAGCTCCAGTGTGGTGGTAGTAAAGGGGAAGGGGGGGAGTAAATTTGGGGGTGCAGTGTCAAAAGGGGTGTTGGGGTGCATTATTACAGGGGTGCTAGGAGGCGCAGAATGATGCAGCATGTGTTTTTTCGGGAGTGCTATGTACTTTCTTGTTTATTGCGCCCTTTCTTTCGAGCGGGGGTACCACGAAAGGCTAGGGGCAAAGGGGGGAGTGGAGGACTTGGGGTTCAGGTTTCAGGCACTTTCTATTACCAGCCAAAAGGGAACCTCGCACACAGGCCTACTGTGGTTATGGTATTGAGAGGGGAAACAAGGAACCTGTGTTAGGATTCTTGGGAGATGGTCTGCCCATGATTTCTTTGCCCCGGTGCAGGACATGTTATAAGGTGTCTTGTGGTGGTTTTTCTAGACCTCATAATCCCAAAAGAGTGCCTGACATTTCGGCTGTAAGGACACTTCTAAAGAGTGTGCTTTTGATATTCTGGCAAGCGCCTCCCCAACTGTGCACATCTATGCACCAAACATGGTAAATCCTTCATCCTGCAAAGCATCATATCATACTCAGAAGCTTTGAGATGGCGTGAGTATATTCATTTTGGGGTGAATACTCTTCCATGCTTCTCCCACCTGAGGACTGTGGATCTGTTGTTCTTCTTTCACATGTCCCTTCAAAGAGACAGAAGGCACACTCACTCTATCTCTCTGCAAGCATCTATGCTTTGACACTTTTATCTTGCAGTTTTCCTTCCAAAGCCCGCACCCCCTTCACCACAAATACAGGCCAACCATTCCTCAATGCTCATTCACTCTTGTCATTCCAGTCCGCCACTCTATAGGCTGATAAAAAAACAACAAGAACAAGAAGTAGTTCAGCAAACAGATTTAAAGTCTCTCTGTAGATTTATCTTCAAACTGCTGCCCTCTAGTAATGCTACATGGCAACTGCAGCATAATAATAGGATTGAGAAAGGGGCTGTCCTATGCAAATAATGTTCTCCCATGATTACTTTGCTGAGCTTCCTCTGTGATGTTGTGATACGGCCTTCAAAACATGGGCTTCAGCAGATTTCCAAAGTTGCCAAACTGTCTTAGGCTAAGGGGTTTTCCACTCAAAGGCCTACATATAAGGACCCCACCCTCATTTAGCAGGGTCCAGAATTACCTGCAGTAATCCTCTATACAGAACTTGGGCGTTAGTGGGCTTATGGTAAAAGCTGCAGACTATGAATGGGGTGTTTAAAATCCCAGTCCCAAAGCCCTGGCCTGGCTGCACAGCACAGCACAGCACAGCAAAGCAAACGGATGGCACCCACCTCACACAATACAGCTTAGTTTTGCCCCTCTTTGGGCCTTATTTCTCTTCTCCAAAACACCAATTTGAGGAAAAAACCAATACATTGATTAATGAAGATAAGGCTTTGCTCCTATTGTAGCTACTTGAGCAAAAGGAGAGAGAGGGAAGGTGGGGTGGAGGGGGCAAGATTTCTAAATGTGGGCTAACAATGCAAACAAAAATACTTACATTATTCCTGAAATTGTTCAAGTAAAAATAACCTTTCGAAATAAAAAAAATCAAATGACTTATTTTTTTCCACCTAAAAGTATTTTGGAGGCGCTGGCTCGATTCGAACCCCTATATAGGGATAGCCTACTGCACCAGAGGCACTAGACCTTGCCACTGAGCCATAGCTCCTGGATGGGTTTTGACTGTGCCACAGAACCTATCAGCAACATAAAGGTTGTAATGTCATTGCTTATGGCTTCCACTGCACAGGACACTTCATATCCATGATATAGGGAAGTTTTGACAAGCTAAAGACATGGAAGCCAGTGTGGTCCAGTGGGTAAGTTCCTGACTTCCACCCAGACAACCAGGGTTCGAATCCCGGGCTCGGCACCAGGTGACTGATGGCGGCAAAGAAGAGGTAAGTCGGAGATGGCTGGTAAATTGGTAAGTAGTACATCTGTCTGTCTGTCTGTGTATAGAGCATGGCTGGACTTGTGAATGGTGGATTGCAAAGTGGTTGGTAAGTGTGTATGTGCAGAGAGAGCAAGGATAGGTGCAGGCTGTGTCAGAGGGCGGGAATAGAGGGAGCACAGGTGGAGGGCGGAGCAAGAAGAGCAGGCTAAGAGAGGTGCAGATAGAGGGGGAGTAGGCGGAGCCTAGGAGGATAGCAGGGGTGGTTGAGGAGAAGAGTGGGGAGGGGGAGTAGGGGGATAGCAGAGGAAGGTGGTGGGAGTTAGAGGAGAAAGGGGGACGTAGATGGAGCAGGGGGAGAGAGCAAGAGGAGGTGGTGTGGCAGTGATTCAGGAGAAGAAGGGGTGTAGGAGGAGTCTAGGCCAGTGCGCAAGAGGGGGTGCAGGAGAGGAAGCATAGGGCAGCGCAGCCCATGCTGGCAAACAAGCAGAGTGCCCCACCCACAAACGGGGTGATTACAAAGGAGGGGGGTTTTGGTGACGGACCCCATCATTTTTATGCCACCCCCCCCCCCAAGCTCCAGTGTGGTGGTAGTAAAGGGGAAGGGGGGGAGTAAATTTGGGGGTGCAGTGTCAAAAGGGGTGTTGGGGTGCATTATTACAGGGGTGCTAGGAGGCGCAGAATGATGCAGCATGTGTTTTTTCGGGAGTGCTATGTACTTTCTTGTTTATTGCGCCCTTTCTTTCGAGCGGGGGTACCACGAAAGGCTAGGGGCAAAGGGGGGAGTGGAGGACTTGGGTTTCAGGTTTCAGGCACTTTCTATTACCAGCCAAAAGAGAACCTCGCACACAGGCCTACTGTGGTTATGGTATTGAGAGGGGAAACAAGGAACCTGTGTTAGGATTCTTGGGAGATGGTCTGCCCATGATTTCTTTGCCCCGGTGCAGGACATGTTATAAGGTGTCTTGTGGTGGTTTTTCTAGACCTCATAATCCCAAAAGAGTGCCTGACATTTCGGCTGTAAGGACACTTCTAAAGAGTGTGCTTTTGATATTCTGGCAAGCGCCTCCCCAACTGTGCACATCTATGCACCAAACATGGTAAATCCTTCATCCTGCAAAGCATCATATCATACTCAGAAGCTTTGAGATGGCGTGAGTATATTCATTTTGGGGTGAATACTCTTCCATGCTTCTCCCACCTGAGGACTGTGGATCTGTTGTTCTTCTTTCACATGTCCCTTCAAAGAGACAGAAGGCACACTCACTCTATCTCTCTGCAAGCATCTATGCTTTGACACTTTTATCTTGCAGTTTTCCTTCCAAAGCCCGCACCCCCTTCACCACAAATACAGGCCAACCATTCCTCAATGCTCATTCACTCTTGTCATTCCAGTCCGCCACTCTATAGGCTGATAAAAAAACAACAAGAACAAGAAGTAGTTCAGCAAACAGATTTAAAGTCTCTCTGTAGATTTATCTTCAAACTGCTGCCCTCTAGTAATGCTACATGGCAACTGCAGCATCATAATAGGATTGAGAAAGGGGCTGTCCTATGCAAATAATGTTCTCCCATGATTACTTTGCTGAGCTTCCTCTGTGATGTTGTGATACGGCCTTCAAAACATGGGCTTCAGCAGATTTCCAAAGTTGCCAAACTGTCTTAGGCTAAGGGGTTTTCCACTCAAAGGCCTACATATAAGGACCCCACCCTCATTTAGCAGGGTCCAGAATTACCTGCAGTAATCCTCTATACAGAACTTGGGCGTTCGTGGGCTTATGGTAAAAGCTGCAGACTATGAATGGGGTGTTTAAAATCCCAGTCCCAAAGCCCTGGCCTGGCTGCACAGCACAGCACAGCAAAGCAAACGGATGGCACCCACCTCACACAATACAGCTTAGTTTTGCCCCTCTTTGGGCCTTATTTCTCTTCTCCAAAACACCAATTTGAGGAAAAAACCAATACATTGATTAATGAAGATAAGGCTTTGCTCCTATTGTAGCTACTTGAGCAAAAGGAGGGAGAGGGAAGGTGGGGTGGAGGGGGCAAGATTTCTAAATGTGGGCTAACAATGCAAACAAAAATACTTACATTATTCCTGAAATTGTTAAAGTAAAAATAACCTTTCGAAATAAAAAAAATCAAATGACTTATTTTTTTCCACCTAAAAGTACTTTGGAGGCGCTGGCTGGATTCGAACCCCTATATAGGGATAGCCTACTGCACCAGAGGCACTAGACCTTGCCACTGAGCCATAGCTCCTGGATGGGTTTTGACTGTGCCACAGAACCTATCAGCAACATAAAGGTTGTGATGTCATTGCTTATGGCTTCCACTGCACAGGACACTTCATATCCATGATATAGGGAAGTTTTGACAAGCTAAAGACATGGAAGCCAGTGTGGTCCAGTGGGTAAGTTCCTGACTTCCACCCAGACAACCAGGGTTCGAATCCCGGGCTCGGCACCAGGTGACTGATGGCAGCAAAGAAGAGGTAAGTCGGAGATGGCTGGTAAATTGGTAAGTAGTACATCTGTCTGTCTGTCTGTGTATAGAGCATGGCTGGACTTGTGAATGGTGGATTGCAAAGTGGTTGGTAAGTGTGTATGTGCAGAGAGAGCAAGGATAGGTGCAGGCTGTGTCAGAGGGCGGGAATAGAGGGAGCACATGAGGTGGAGGGCGGAGCAAGAAGAGCAGGCTAAGAGAGGTGCAGATAGAGGGGGAGTAGGCGGAGCCTAGGAGGATAGCAGGGGTGGTTGAGGAGAAGAGTAAGAAGGGGAGGGGGAGTAGGGGGATAGCAGAGGTAGGTGGTGGGAGTTAGAGGAGAAAGGGGGACGTAGATGGAGCAGGGGGAGAGAGCAAGAGGGGGTGGTGTGGCAGTGATTCAGGAGAAGAAGGGGTGTAGGAGGAGTCTAGGCCAGTGCAGGAGAGGAAGCATAGGGCAGCGCAGCCCATGCTGGCAAACAAGCAGAGTGCCCCACCCACAAACGGGGAGATTACAAAGGAGGGGGGTTTTGGTGACGGACCCCATCATTTTTATGCCACCCCCCCCCCCCAAGCTCCAGTGTGGTGGTAGTAAAGGGGAAGGGGGGGAGTAAATTTGGGGGTGCAGTGTCAAATGGGGTGTGGGGTGCATTATTACAGGGGTGCTAGGAGGCGCAGAATGATGCAGCATGTGTTTTTTCGGGAGTGCTATGTACTTTCTTGTTTATTGCGCCCTTTCTTTCGAGCGGGGGTACCACGAAAGGCTAGGGGCAAAGGGGGGAGTGGAGGACTTGGGGTTCAGGTTTCAGGCACTTTCTATTACCAGCCAAAAGGGAACCTCGCACACAGGCCTACTCTGGTTATGGTATTGAGACGGGAAACAAGGAACCTGTGTTAGGATTCTTGGGAGATGGTCTGCCCATGATTTCTTTGCCCCGGTGCAGGACATGTTATAAGGTGTCTTGTGGTGGTTTTTCTAGACCTCATAATCCCAAAAGAGTGCCTGACATTTCGGCTGTAAGGACACTTCTAAAGAGTGTGCTTTTGATATTCTGGCAAGCGCATCCCCAACTGTGCACATCTATGCACCAAACATGGCAAATCCTTCATCCTGCAAAGCATCATATCATACTCAGAAGCTTTGAGATGGCGTGAGTATATTCATTTTGGGGTGAATACTCTTCCATGCTTCTCCCACCTGAGGACTGTGGATCTGTTGTTCTTCTTTCACATGTCCCTTCAAAGAGACAGAAGGCACACTCACTCTATCTCTCTGCAAGCATCTATGCTTTGACACTTTTATCTTGCAGTTTTCCTTCCAAAGCCCGCACCCCCTGCACCACAAATACAGGCCAACCATTCCTCAATGCTCATTCACTCTTGTCATTCCAGTCCGCCACTCTATAGGCTGATAAAAAAGCAACAAGAACAAGAAGTAGTTCAGCAAACAGATTTAAAGTCTCTCTGTAGATTTATCTTCAAACTGCTGCCCTCTAGTAATGCTACATGGCAACTGCAGCATAATAATAGGATTGAGAAAGGGGCTGTCCTATGCAAATAATGTTCTCCCATGATTACTTTGCTGAGCTTCCTCTGTGATGTTGTGATACGGCCTTCAAAACATGGGCTTCAGCAGATTTCCAAAGTTGCCAAACTGTCTTAGGCTAAGGGGTTTTCCACTCAAAGGCCTACATATAAGGACCCCACCCTCATTTAGCAGGGTCCAGAATTACCTGCAGTAATCCTCTATACAGAACTTGGGCGTTCGTGGGCTTATGGTAAAAGCTGCAGACTATGAATGGGGTGTTTAAAATCCCAGTCCCAAAGCCCTGGCCTGGCTGCACAGCACAGCACAGCACAGCACAGCAAAGCAAAGCAAACGGATGGCACCCACCTCACACAATACAGCTTAGTTTTGCCCCTCTTTGGGCCTTATTTCTCTTCTCCAAAACACCAATTTGAGGAAAAAACCAATACATTGATTAATGAAGAAAAGGCTTTGCTCCTATTGTAGCTACTTGAGCAAAAGGAGGGAGAGGGAAGGTGGGGTGGAGGGGGCAAGATTTCTAAATGTGGGCTAACAATGCAAACAAAAATACTTACATTATTCCTGAAATTGTTAAAGTAAAAATAACCTTTCGAAATAAAAAAAATCAAATGACTTATTTTTTTCCACCTAAAAGTACTTTGGAGGCGCTGGCTGGATTCGAACCCCTATATAGGGATAGCCTACTGCACCAGAGGCACTAGACCTTGCCACTGAGCCATAGCTCCTGGATGGGGTTTGACTGTGCCACAGAACCTATCAGCAACATAAAGGTTGTGATGTCATTGCTTATGGCTTCCACTGCACAGGACACTTCATATCCATGATATAGGGAAGTTTTGACAAGCTAAAGACATGGAAGCCAGTGTGGTCCAGTGGGTAAGTTCCTGACTTCCACCCAGACAACCAGGATTCGAATCCCGGGCTCGGCCCCAGGTGACTGATGGCGGCAAAGAAGAGGTAAGTCGGCGATGGCTGGTAAATTGGTAAGTAGTACATCTGTCTGTCTGTCTGTGTATAGAGCATGGCTGGACTTGTGAATGGTGGATTGCAAAGTGGTTGGTAAGTGTGTATGTGCAGAGAGAGCATGGATAGGTGCAGTCTGTGTCAGAGGGCGGGAATAGAGGGAGCACATGAGGTGGAGGGCGGAGCAAGAAGAGCAGGCTAAGAGAGGTGCAGATAGAGGGGGAGTAGGCGGAGCCTAGGAGGATAGCAGGGGTGGTTGAGGAGAAGAGTAAGAAGGGAAGGGTGAGAGAGGGGGAGTAGGGGGATAGCAGAGGTAGGTGGTGGGAGTTAGAGGAGAAAGGGGGACGTAGATGGAGCAGGGGGAGAGAGCAAGAGGGGGTGGTGTGGCAGTGATTCAGGAGAAGAAGGGGTGTAGGAGGAGTCTAGGCCAGTGCAGGAGAGGAAGCATAGGGCAGCGCAGCCCATGCTGGCAAACAAGCAGAGTGCCCCACCCACAAACGGGGTGATTACAAAGGAGGGGGGTTTTGGTGACGGACCCCATCATTTTTATGCCACCCCCCCCCAAGCTCCAGTGTGGTGGTAGTAAAGGGGAAGGGGGGGGAGTAAATTTGGGGGTGCAGTGTCAAAAGGGGTGTTGGGGTGCATTATTACAGGGGTGCTAGGAGGCGCAGAATGATGCAGCATGTGTTTTTTCGGGAGTGCTATGTACTTTCTTGTTTATTGCGCCCTTTCTTTCGAGCGGGGGTACCACGAAAGGCTAGGGGCAAAGGGGGGAGTGGAGGACTTGGGGTTCAGGTTTCAGGCACTTTCTATTACCAGCCAAAAGGGAACCTCGCACACAGGCCTACTGTGGTTATGGTATTGAGAGGGGAAACAAGGAACCTGTGTTAGGATTCTTGGGAGATGGTCTGCCCATGATTTCTTTGCCCCGGTGCAGGACATGTTATAAGGTGTCTTGTGGTGGTTTTTCTAGACCTCATAATCCCAAAAGAGTGCCTGACATTTCGGCTGTAAGGACACTTCTAAAGAGTGTGCTTTTGATATTCTGGCAAGCGCCTCCCCAACTGTGCACATCTATGCACCAAACATGGCAAATCCTTCATCCTGCAAAGCATCATATCATACTCAGAAGCTTTGAGATGGCGTGAGTATATTCATTTTGGGGTGAATACTCTTCCATGCTTCTCCCACCTGAGGACTGTGGATCTGTTGTTCTTCTTTCACATGTCCCTTCAAAGAGACAGAAGGCACACTCACTCTATCTCTCTGCAAGCATCTATGCTTTGACACTTTTATCTTGCAGTTTTCCTTCCAAAGCCCGCACCCCCTTCACCACAAATACAGGCCACCCATTCCTCAATGCTCATTCACTCTTGTCATTCCAGTCCGCCACTCTATAGGCTGATAAAAAAACAACAAGAACAAGAAGTAGTTCAGCAAACAGATTTAAAGTCTCTCTGTAGATTTATCTTCAAACTGCTGCCCTCTAGTAATGCTACATGGCAACTGCAGCATAATAATAGGATTGAGAAAGGGGCTGTCCTATGCAAATAATGTTCTCCCATGATTACTTTGCTGAGCTTCCTCTGTGATGTTGTGATACGGCCTTCAAAACATGGGCTTCAGCAGATTTCCAAAGTTGCCAAACTGTCTTAGGCTAAGGGGTTTTCCACTCAAAGGCCTACATATAAGGACCCCACCCTCATTTAGCAGGGTCCAGAATTACCTGCAGTAATCCTCTATACAGAACTTGGGCGTTCGTGGGCTTATGGTAAAAGCTGCAGACTATGAATGGGGTGTTTAAAATCCCAGTCCCAAAGCCATGGCCTGGCTGCACAGCACAGCACAGCACAGCACAGCACAGCAAAGCAAACGGATGGCACCCACCTCACACAATACAGCTTAGTTTTGCCCCTCTTTGGGCCTTATTTCTCTTCTCCAAAACACCAATTTGAGGAAAAAACCAATACATTGATTAATGAAGATAAGGCTTTGCTCCTATTGTAGCTACTTGAGCAAAAGGAGGGAGAGGGAAGGTGGGGTGGAGGGGGCAAGATTTCTAAATGTGGGCTAACAATGCAAACAAAAATACTTACATTATTCCTGAAATTGTTAAAGTAAAAATAACCTTTCGAAATAAAAAAAATCAAATGACTTATTTTTTTCCACCTAAAAGTACTTTGGAGGCGCTGGCTGGATTCGAACCCCTATATAGCCTACTGCACCAGAGGCACTAGACCTTGCCACTGAGCCATAGCTCGTGGATGGGTTTTGACTGTGCCACAGAACCTATCAGCAACATAAAGGTTGTGATGTCATTGCTTATGGCTTCCACTGCACAGGACACTTCATATCCATGATATAGGGAAGTTTTGACAAGCTAAAGACATGGAAGCCAGTGTGGTCCAGTGGGTAAGTTCCTGACTTCCACCCAGACAACCAGGGTTCGAATCCCGGGCTCGGCACCAGGTGACTGATGGCGGCAAAGAAGAGGTAAGTCGGAGATGGCTGGTAAATTGGTAAGTAGTACATCTGTCTGTCTGTCTGTCTATGTATAGAGCATGGCTGGACTTGTGAATGGTGGATTGCAAAGTGGTTGGTAAGTGTGTATGTGCAGAGAGAGCAACTATAGGTGCAGTCTGTGTCAGAGGGCGGGAATAGAGGGAGCACATGAGGTGGAGGGCGGAGCAAGAAGAGCAGGCTAAGAGAGGTGCAGATAGAGGGGGAGTAGGCGGAGCCTAGGAGGATAGCAGGGGTGGTTGAGGAGAGGAGGAGTAGGGGGATAGCAGAGGTAGGTGGTGGGAGTTAGAGGAGAAAGGGGGACGTAGATGGAGCAGGGGGAGAGAGCAAGAGGTGGTGGTGTGGCAGTGATTCAGGAGAAGAAGGGGTGTAGGAGGAGTCTAGGCCAGTGCAGGAGAGGAAGCATAGGGCAGCGCAGCCCATGCTGGCAAACAAGCAGAGTGCCCCACCCACAAACGGGGTGATTACAAAGGAGGGGGGTTTTGGTGACGGACCCCATCATTTTTATGCCACCCCCCCCAAGCTCCAGTGTGGTGGTAGTAAAGGGGAAGGGGGGGAGTAAATTTGGGGGTGCAGTGTCAAAAGGGGTGTTGGGGTGCATTATTACAGGGGTGCTAGGAGGCGCAGAATGATGCAGCATGTGTTTTTTCGGGAGTGCTATGTACTTTCTTGTTTATTGCGCCCTTTCTTTCGAGCGGGGGTACCACGAAAGGCTAGGGGCAAAGGGGGGAGTGGAGGACTTGGGGTTCAGGTTTCAGGCACTTTCTATTACCAGCCAAAAGGGAACCTCGCACACAGGCCTACTGTGGTTATGGTATTGAGAGGGGAAACAAGGAACCTGTGTTAGGATTCTTGGGAGATGGTCTGCCCATGATTTCTTTGCCCCGGTGCAGGACATGTTATAAGGTGTCTTGTGGTGGTTTTTCTAGACCTCATAATCCCAAAAGAGTGCCTGACATTTCGGCTGTAAGGACACTTCTAAAGAGTGTGCTTTTGATATTCTGGCAAGCGCATCCCCAACTGTGCACATCTATGCACCAAACATGGCAAATCCTTCATCCTGCAAAGCATCATATCATACTCAGAAGCTTTGAGATGGCGTGAGTATATTCATTTTGGGGTGAATACTCTTCCATGCTTCTCCCACCTGAGGACTGTGGATCTGTTGTTCTTCTTTCACATGTCCCTTCAAAGAGACAGAAGGCACACTCACTCTATCTCTCTGCAAGCATCTATGCTTTGACACTTTTATCTTGCAGTTTTCCTTCCAAAGCCCGCACCCCCTTCACCACAAATACAGGCCACCCATTCCTCAATGCTCATTCACTCTTGTCATTCCAGTCCGCCACTCTATAGGCTGATAAAAAAACAACAAGAACAAGAAGTAGTTCAGCAAACAGATTTAAAGTCTCTCTGTAGATTTATCTTCAAACTGCTGCCTTCTAGTAATGCTACATGGCAACTGCAGCATAATAATAGGATTGAGAAAGGGGCTGTCCTATGCAAATAATGTTCTCCCATGATTACTTTGCTGAGCTTCCTCTGTGATGTTGTGATACGGCCTTCAAAACATGGGCTTCAGCAGATTTCCAAAGTTGCCAAACTGTCTTAGGCTAAGGGGTTTTCCACTCAAAGGCCTACATATAAGGACCCCACCCTCATTTAGCAGGGTCCAGAATTACCTGCAGTAATCCTCTATACAGAACTTGGGCGTTCGTGGGCTTATGGTAAAAGCTGCAGACTATGAATGGGGTGTTTAAAATCCCAGTCCCAAAGCCCTGGCCTGGCTGCAGAGCACAGCACAGCACAGCAAAGCAAACGGATGGCACCCACCTCACACAATACAGCTTAGTTTTGCCCCTCTTTGGGCCTTATTTCTCTTCTCCAAAACACCAATTTGAGGAAAAAACCAATACATTGATTAATGAAGATAAGGCTTTGCTCCTATTGTAGCTACTTGAGCAAAAGGAGGGAGAGGGAAGGTGGGGTGGAGGGGGCAAGATTTCTAAATGTGGGCTAACAATGCAAACAAAAATACTTACATTATTCCTGAAATTGTTAAAGTAAAAATAACCTTTCGAAATAAAAAAAATCAAATGACTTATTTTTTTCCACCTAAAAGTACTTTGGAGGCGCTGGCTGGATTCGAACCCCTATATAGGGATAGCCTACTGCACCAGAGGCACTAAACCTTGCCACTGAGCCATAGCTCCTGGATGGGTTTTGACTGTGCCACAGAACCTATCAGCAACATAAAGGTTGTGATGTCATTGCTTATGGCTTCCACTGCACAGGACACTTCATATCCATGATATAGGGAAGTTTTGACAAGCTAAAGACATGGAAGCCAGTGTGGTCCAGTGGGTAAGTTCCTGACTTCCACCCAGACAACCAGGGTTCGAATCCCGGGCTCCGCACCAGGTGACTGATGGCGGCAAAGAAGAGGTAAGTCGGAGATGGCTGGTAAATTGGTAAGTAGTACATCTGTCTGTCTGTGTATAGAGCATGGCTGGACTTGTGAATGGTGGATTGCAAAGTGGTTGGTAAGTGTGTATGTGCAGAGAGAGCAAGGATAGGTGCAGTCTGTGTCAGAGGGCGGGAATAGAGGGAGCACATGAGGTGGAGGGCGGAGCAAGAAGAGCAGGCTAAGAGAGGTGCAGATAGAGGGGGAGTAGGCGGAGCCTAGGAGGATAGCAGGGGTGGTTGAGGAGAAGGGTAAGAAGGGAAGGATGAGAGAGGGGGAGTAGGGGGATAGCAGAGGTAGGTGGTGGGAGTTAGAGGAGAAAGGGGGACGTACATGGAGCAGGGGGAGAGAGCAAGAGGGGGTGGTGTGGCAGTGATTCAGGAGAAGAAGGGGTGTAGGAGGAGTCTAGGCCAGTGCAGGAGAGGAAGCATAGGGCAGCGCAGCCCATGCTGGCAAACAAGCAGAGTGCCCCACCCACAAACGGGGTGATTACAAAGGAGGGGGGTTTTGGTGACGGACCCCATCATTTTTATGCCACCCCCCCCCCCAAGCTCCAGTGTGGTGGTAGTAAAGGGGAAGGTGGGGAGTAAATTTGGGGGTGCAGTGTCAAAAGGGGTGTTGGGGTGCATTATTACAGGGGTGCTAGGAGGCGCAGAATGATGCAGCATGTGTTTTTTCGGGAGTGCTATGTACTTTCTTGTTTATTGCGCCCTTTCTTTCGAGCGGGGGTACCACGAAAGGCTAGGGGCAAAGGGGGGAGTGGAGGACTTGGGGTTCAGGTTTCAGGCACTTTCTATTACCAGCCAAAAGGGAACCTCGCACACAGGCCTACTGTGGTTATGGTATTGAGAGGGGAAACAAGGAACCTGTGTTAGGATTCTTGGGAGATGGTCTGCCCATGATTTCTTTGCCCCGGTGCAGGACATGTTATAAGGTGTCTTGTGGTGGTTTTTCTAGACCTCATAATCCCAAAAGAGTGCCTGACATTTCGGCTGTAAGGACACTTCTAAAGAGTGTGCTTTTGATATTCTGGCAAGCGCCTCCCCAACTGTGCACATCTATGCACCAAACATGGTAAATCCTTCATCCTGCAAAGCATCATATCATACTCAGAAGCTTTGAGATGGCGTGAGTATATTCATTTTGGGGTGAATACTCTTCCATGCTTCTCCCACCTGAGGACTGTGGATCTGTTGTTCTTCTTTCACATGTCCCTTCAAAGAGACAGAAGGCACACTCACTCTATCTCTCTGCAAGCATCTATGCTTTGACACTTTTATCTTGCAGTTTTCCTTCCAAAGCCCGCACCCCCTTCACCACAAATACAGGCCAACCATTCCTCAATGCTCATTCACTCTTGTCATTCCAGTCCGCCACTCTATAGGCTGATAAAAAAACAACAAGAACAAGAAGTAGTTCAGCAAAGAGATTTAAAGTCTCTCTGTAGATTTATCTTCAAACTGCTGCCCTCTAGTAATGCTACATGGCAACTGCAGCATAATAATAGGATTGAGAAAGGGGCTGTCCTATGCAAATAATGTTCTCCCATGATTACTTTGCTGAGCTTCCTCTGTGATGTTGTGATACGGCCTTCAAAACATGGGCTTCAGCAGATTTCCAAAGTTGCCAAACTGTCTTAGGCTAAGGGGTTTTCCACTCAAAGGCCTACATATAAGGACCCCACCCTCATTTAGCAGGGTCCAGAATTACCTGCAGTAATCCTCTATACAGAACTTGGGCGTTCGTGGGCTTATGGTAAAAGCTGCAGACTATGAATGGGGTGTTTAAAATCCCAGTCCCAAAGACCTGGCCTGGCTGCACAGCACAGCACAGCACAGCAAAGCAAACGGATGGCACCCACCTCACACAATACAGCTTAGTTTTGCCCCTCTTTGGGCCTTATTTCTCTTCTCCAAAACACCAATTTGAGGAAAAAACCAATACATTGATTAATGAAGATACGGCTTTGCTCCTATTGTAGCTACTTGAGCAAAAGGAGGGAGAGGGAAGGTGGGGTGGAGGGGGCAAGATTTCTAAATGTGGGCTAACAATGCAAACAAAAATACTTACATTATTCCTGAAATTGTTAAAGTAAAAATAACCTTTCGAAATAAAAAAAATCAAATGACTTATTTTTTTCCACCTAAAAGTACTTTGGAGGCGCTGGCTAGATTCGAACCCCTATATAGGGATAGCCTATTGCACCAGAGGCACTAGACCTTGCCACTGAGCCATAGCTCCTGGATGGGTTTTGACTGTGCCACAGAACCTATCAGCAACATAAAGGTTGTGATGTCATTGCTTATGGCTTCCACTGCACAGGACAATTCATATCCATGATATAGGGAAGTTTTGACAAGCTAAAGACATGGAAGCCAGTGTGGTCCAGTGGGTAAGTTCCTGACTTCCACCCAGACAACCAGGGTTCGAATCCCGGCCTCCGCACCAGGTGACTGATGGCGGCAAAGAAGAGGTAAGTCGGAGATGGCTGGTAAATTGGTAAGTAGTACATCTGTCTGTCTGTGTATAGAGCATGGCTGGACTTGTGAATGGTGGATTGCAAAGTGGTTGGTAAGTGTGTATGTGCAGAGAGAGCAAGGATAGATGCAGGCTGTGTCAGAGGGCGGGAATAGAGGGAGCTCATGAGGTGGAGGGCGGAGCAAGAAGAGCAGACTAAGAGAGGTGCAGATAGAGGGGGAGTAGGCGGAGCCTAGGAGGATAGCAGGGGTGGTTGAGGAGAAGAGTAGGGAGGGGGAGTAAGGGGATAGCAGAGGTAGGTGGTGGGAGTTAGAGGAGAAAGGGGGACGTAAATGGAGCAGGGGGAGAGAGCAAGAGGGGGTGGTGTGGCAGTGATTCAGGAGAAGAAGGGGTGTAGGAGGAGTCTAGGCCAGTGCGCAAGAGGGGGTGCAGGAGAGGAAGCATAGGGCAGCGCAGCCCATGCTGGCAAACAAACAGAGTGCCCCACCCACAAACGGGGTGATTACAAAGGAGGGGGGTTTTGGTGACGGACCCCATCATTTTTATGCCCCCCCCCCCCCCAAGCTCCAGTGTGGTGGTAGTAAAGGGGAAGAGGGGGAGTAAATTTGGGGGTGCAGTGTCAAAAGGGGTGTTGGGGTGCATTATTACAGGGGTGCTAGGAGGCGCAGAATGATGCAGCATGTGTTTTTTCGGTAGTGCTATGTACTTTCTTGTTTATTGCGCCCTTTCTTTCGAGCGGGGGTACCACGAAAGGCTAGGGGCAAAGGGGGGAGTGGAGGACTTGGGATTCAGGTTTCAGGCACTTTCTATTACCAGCCAAAAGGGAACCTCGCACACAGGCCTACTGTGGTTATGGTATTGAGAGGGGAAACAAGGAACCTGTGTTAGGATTCTTGGGAGATGGTCTGCCCATGATTTCTTTGCCCCGGTGCAGGACATGTTATAAGGTGTCTTGTGGTGGTTTTTCTAGACTTCATAATCCCAAAAGAGTGCCTGACATTTCGGCTGTAAGGACACTTCTAAAGAGTGTGCTTTTGATATTCTGGCAAGCGCATCCCCAACTGTGCACATCTATGCACCAAACATGGCAAATCCTTCATCCTGCAAAGCATCATATCATACTCAGAAGCTTTGAGATGGCGTGAGTATATTCATTTTGGGGTGAATACTCTTCCATGCTTCTCCCACCTGAGGACTGTGGATCTGTTGTTCTTCTTTCACATGTCCCTTCAAAGAGACAGAAGGCACACTCACTCTATCTCTCTGCAAGCATCTATGCTTTGACACTTTTATCTTGCAGTTTTCCTTCCAAAGCCCGCACCCCCTTCATCACAAATACAGGCCAACCATTCCTCAATGCTCATTCACTCTTGTCATTCCAGTCCGCCACTCTATAGGCTGATAAAAAAACAACAAGAACAAGAAGTAGTTCAGCAAACAGATTTAAAGTCTCTCTGTAGATTTATCTTAAAACTGCTGCCCTCTAGTAATGCTACATGGCAACTGCAGCATAATAATAGGATTGAGAAAGGGGCTGTCCTATGCAAATAATGTTCTCCCATGATTACTTTGCTGAGCTTCCTCTGTGATGTTGTGATACGGCCTTCAAAACATGGGCTTCAGCAGATTTCCAAAGTTGCCAAACTGTCTTAGGCTAAGGGGTTTTCCACTCAAAGGCCTACATATAAGGACCCCACCCTCATTTAGCAGGGTCCAGAATTACCTGC
Source organism: Pleurodeles waltl (assembly GCF_031143425.1). Lineage (NCBI taxonomy): Eukaryota > Metazoa > Chordata > Amphibia > Caudata > Salamandridae > Pleurodeles > Pleurodeles waltl. The sequence continues at coordinate 868,229,337 of NC_090445.1, read as the reverse complement.
AGTAATCCTCTATACAGAACTTGGGCGTTCGTGGGCTTATGGTAAAAGCTGCAGATTATGAATGGGGTGTTTAAAATCCCAGTCCCAAAGCCCTGGCCTGGTTGCACAGCACAGCACAGCAAAGCAAACGGATGGCACCCACCTCACACAATACAGCTTAGTTTTGCCCCTCTTTGGGCCTTATTTCTCTTCTCCAAAACACCAATTTGAGGAAAAAACCAATACATTGATTAATGAAGATAAGGCTTTGCTCCTATTGTAGCTACTTGAGCAAAAGGAGGGAGTGGGAAGGTGGGGTGGAGGGGGCAAGATTTCTAAATGTGGGCTAACAATGCAAACAAAAATACTTACATTATTCCTGAAATTGTTAAAGTAAAAATAACCTTTCGAAATAAAAAAAATCAAATGACTTATTTTTTTCCACCAAAAAGTACTTTGGAGGCGCTGGCTGGATTCGAACCCCTATATAGGGATAGCCTACTGCACCAGAGGCATTAGACCTTGCCACTGAGCCATAGCTCCTGGATGGGTTTTGACTGTGCCACAGAACCTATCAGCAACATAAAGGTTGTGATGTCATTGCTTATGGCTTCCACTGCACAGGACACTTCATATCCATGATATAGGGAAGTTTTGACAAGCTAAAGACATGGAAGCCAGTGTGGTCCAGTGGGTAAGTTCCTGACTTCCACCCAGACAACCAGGGTTCGAATCCCGGGCTCCACACCAGGTGACTGATGGCGGCAAAGAAGAGGTAAGTCGGAGAAGGCTGGTAAATTGGTAAGTAGTACATCTGTCTGTCTGTGTATAGAGCATGGCTGGACTTGTGAATGGTGGATTGCAAAGTGGTTGGTAAGTGTGTATGTGCAGAGAGAGCAAGGATAGGTGCAGTCTGTGTCAGAGGGCGGGAATAGAGGGAGCACATGAGGTGGAGGGCGGAGCAAGAAGAGCAGGCTAAGAGAGGTGCAGATAGAGGGGGAGTAGGCGGAGCCTAGGAGGATAGCAGGGGTGGTTGAGGAGAAGAGTAAGAATGGAAGGGTGAGGTAGGGGGATAGCAGAGGTAGGTGGTTGAAGTTAGAGGAGAAAGGGGGACGTAGATGGAGCAGGGGGAGAGAGCAAGAGGGGGTGGTGTGGCAGTGATTCAGGAGAAGAAGGGGTGTAGGAGGAGTCTAGGCCAGTGCAGGAGAGGAAGCATAGGGCAGCGCAGCCCATGCTGGCAAACAAGCAGAGTGCCCCACCCACAAACGGGGTGATAACAAAGGAGGGGGGTTTTGGTGACGGACCCCATCATTTTTATGCCACCCCCCCCCAAGCTCCAGTGTGGTGGTAGTAAAGGGGAAGGGGGGGAGTAAATTTGGGGGTGCAGTGTCAAAAGGGGTGTTGGGGTGCAGTATTACAGGGGTGCTAGGAGGCGCAGAATGATGCAGCATGTGTTTTTTCGGGAGTGCTATGTACTTTCTTGTTTATTGCGCCCTTTCTTTCGAGCGGGGGTACCACGAAAGGCTAGGGGCAAAGGGGGGAGTGGAGGACTTGGGGTTCAGGTTTCTGGCACTTTCTATTACCAGCCAAAAGGGAACCTCGCACACAGGCCTACTGTGGTTATGGTATTGAGAGGGGAAACAAGGAACCTGTGTTAGGATTCTTGGGAGATGGTCTGCCCATGATTTCTTTGCCCCGGTGCAGGACATGTTATAAGGTGTCTTGTGGTGGTTTTTCTAGACCTCATAATCCCAAAAGAGTGCCTGACATTTCGGCTGTAAGGACACTTCTAAACAGTGTGCTTTTGATATTCTGGCAAGCGCATCCCCAACTGTGCACATCTATGCACCAAACATGGCAAATCCTTCATCCTGCAAAGCATCATATCATACTCAGAAGCTTTGAGATGGCGTGAGTATATTCATTTTGGGGTGAATACTCTTCCATGCTTCTCCCACCTGAGGACTGTGGATCTGTTGTTCTTCTTTCACATGTCCCTTCAAAGAGACAGAAGGCACACTCACTCTATCTCTCTGCAAGCATCTATGCTTTGACACTTTTATCTTGCAGTTTTCCTTCCAAAGCCCGCACCCCCTTCACCACAAATACAGGCCAACCATTCCTCAATGCTCATTCACTCTTGTCATTCCAGTCCGCCACTCTATAGGCTGATAAAAAAACAACAAGAACAAGAAGTAGTTCAGCAAACAGATTTAAAGTCTCTCTGTAGATTTATCTTCATACTGCTGCCCTCTAGTAATGCTACATGGCAACTGCAGCATAATAATAGGATTGAGAAAGGGGCTGTCCTATGCAAATAATGTTCTCCCATGATTACTTTGCTGAGCTTCCTCTGTGATGTTGTGATACGGCCTTCAAAACATGGGCTTCAGCAGATTTCCAAAGTTGCCAAACTGTCTTAGGCTAAGGGGTTTTCCACTCAAAGGCCTACATATAAGGACCCCACCCTCATTTAGCAGGGTCCAGAATTACCTGCAGTAATCCTCTATACAGAACTTGGGCGTTCGTGGGCTTATGGTAAAAGCTTCAGACTATGAATGGGGTGTTTAAAATCCCAGTCCCAAAGCCCTGGCCTGGCTGCACAGCACAGCACAGCACAGCAAAGCAAACGGATGGCACCCACCTCACACAATACAGCTTAGTTTTGCCCCTCTTTGGGCCTTATTTCTCTTCTCCAAAACACCAATTTGAGGAAAAAACCAATACATTGCTTAATGAAGATAAGGCTTTGCTCCTATTGTAGCTACTTGAGCAAAAGGAGGGAGAGGGAAGGTGGGGTGGAGGGGGCAAGATTTCTAAATGTGGGCTACCAATGCAAACAAAAATACTTACATTATTCCTGAAATTGTTAAAGTAAAAATAACCTTTCGAAATAAAAAAAATCAAATGACTTATTTTTTTCCACCTAAAAGTACTTTGGAGGCGCTGGCTGGATTCGAACCCCTATATAGGGATAGCCTACTGCACCAGAGGCACTAGACCTTGCCACTGAGCCATAGCTCCTGCATGGGTTTTGACTGTGCCACAGAACCTATCAGCAACATAAAGGTTGTGATGTCATTGCTTATGGCTTCCACTGCACAGGACACTTCATATCCATGATGTAGGGAAGTTTTGACAAGCTAAAGACATGGAAGCCAGTGTGGTCCAGTGGGTAAGTTCCTGACTTCCACCCAGACAACCAGGGCTCGAATCCCGGGCTCCGCACCAGGTGACTGATGGCGGCAAAGAAGAGGTAAGTCGGAGATGGCTGGTAAATTGGTAAGTAGTACATCTGTCTGTCTGTCTGTGTAGAGAGCATGGCTGGACTTGTGAATGGTGGATTGCAAAGTGGTTGGTAAGTGTGTATGTGCAGAGAGAGCAAGGATAGGTGCAGTCTGTGTCAGAGGGCGGGAATAGAGGGAGCACATGAGGTGGAGGGCGGAGCAAAAAGAGCAGGCTAAGAGAGGTGCAGATAGAGGGGGAGTAGGCGGAGCCGTGGAGGATAGCAGGGGTGGTTGAGGAGAAGAGTAAGAAGGGAAGGGTGAGAGAGGGGGAGTAGGGGAATAGCAGAGGTAGGTGGTGGGAGTTAGAGGAGAAAGGGGGACGTAGATGGAGCAGGGGGAGAGAGCAAGAGGGGGTGGTGTGGCAGTGATTCAGGAGAAGAAGGGGTGTAGGAGGAGTCTAGGCCAGTGCAGGAGAGGAAGCATAGGGCAGCGCAGCCCATGCTGGCAAACAAGCAGAGTGCCCCACCCACAAACGCTGTGATTACAAAGGAGGGGGGTTTTGGTGACGGACCCCATCATTTTTATGCCACCCCCCCCCAAGCTCCAGTGTGGTGGTAGTAAAGGGGAAGGGGGGAGTAAATTTGGGGGTGCAGTGTCAAAAGGGGTGTTGGGGTGCATTATTACAGGGGTGCTAGGAGGCGCAGAATGATGCAGCATGTGTTTTTTCGGGAGTGCTATGTACTTTCTTGTTTATTGCGCCCTTTCTTTCGAGCGGGGGTACCACGAAAGGCTAGGGGCAAAGGGGGGAGTGGAGGACTTGGGGTTCAGGTTTCAGGCACTTTCTATTACCAGCCAAAAGGGAACCTCGCACACAGGCCTACTGTGGTTATGGTATTGAGAGGGGAAACAAGGAACCTGTGTTAGGATTCTTGGGAGATGGTCTGCCCATGATTTCTTTGCCCCGGTGCAGGACATGTTATAAGGTGTCTTGTGGTGGTTTTTCTAGACCTCATAATCCCAAAAGAGTGCCTGACATTTCGGCTGTAAGGACACTTCTAAACAGTGTGCTTTTGATATTCTGGCAAGCGCATTCCCAACTGTGCACATCTATGCACCAAACATGGCAAATCCTTCATCCTGCAAAGCATCATATCATACTCAGAAGCTTTGAGATGGCGTGAGTATATTCATTTTGGGGTGAATACTCTTCCATGCTTCTCCCACCTGAGGACTGTGGATCTGTTGTTCTTCTTTCACATGTCCCTTCAAAGAGACAGAAGGCACACTCACTCTATCTCTCTGCAAGCATCTATGCTTTGACACTTTTATCTTGCAGTTTTCCTTCCAAAGCCCGCACCCCCTTCACCACAAATACAGGCCAACCATTCCTCAATGCTCATTCACTCTTGTCATTCCAGTCCGCCACTCTATAGGCTGATAAAAAAACAACAAGAACAAGAAGTAGTTCAGCAAACAGATTTAAAGTCTCTCTGTAGATTTATCTTCAAACTGCTGCCCTCTAGTAATGCTACATGGCAACTGCAGCATAATAATAGGATTGAGAAAGGGGCTGTCCTATGCAAATAATGATCTCCCATGATTACTTTGCTGAGCTTCCTCTGTGATGTTGTGATACGGCCTTCAAAACATGGGCTTCAGCAGATTTCCAAAGTTGCCAAACTGTCTTAGGCTAAGGGGTTTTCCACTCAAAGGCCTACATATAAGGACCCCACCCTCATTTAGCAGGGTCCAGAATTACCTGCAGTAATCCACTATACAGAACTTGGGCGTTCGTGGCCGTTTGTGGGCTTATGGTAAAAGCTGCAGACTATGAATGGGGTGTTTAAAATCCCAGTCCCAAAGCCCTGGCCTGGCTGCACAGCACAGCACAGCACAGCACAGCACAGCACAGCAAAGCAAACGGATGGCACCCACCTCACACAATACAGCTTAGTTTTGCCCCTCTTTGGGCCTTATTTCTCTTCTCCAAAACACCAATTTGAGGAAAAAACCAATACATTGATTAATGAAGATAAGGCTTTGCTCCTATTGTAGCTACTTGAGCAAAAGGAGGGAGAGGGAAGGTGGGGTAGAGGGGGAAAGATTTCATAATGTGGGCTAACAATGCAAACAAAAATACTTACATTATTCCTGAAATTGTTAAAGTAAAAATAACCTTTCGAAATAAAAAAAATCAAATGACTTATTTTTTTCCACCTAAAAGTACTTTGGAGGCGCTGGCTGGATTCGAACCCCTATATAGGGATAGCCTACTGCACCAGAGGCACTAGGCCTTGCCACTGAGCCATAGCTCCTGGATGGGTTTTGACTGTGCCACAGAACCTATCAGCAACATAAAGGTTGTGATGTCATTGCTTATGGCTTCCACTGCACAGGACACTTCATATCCATGATATAGGGAAGTTTTGACAAGCTAAAGACATGGAAGCCAGTGTGGTCCAGTGGGTAAGTTCCTGACTTCCACCCAGACAACCAGGGTTCGAATCCCGGGCTCCGCACCAGGTGACTGATGGCGGCAAAGAAGAGGTAAGTCGGAGATGGCTGGTAAATTGGTAAGTAGTACATCTGTCTGTCTGTCTGTCTGTGTATAGAGCATGGCTGGACTTGTGAATGGTGGATTGCAAAGTGGTTGGTAAGTGTGTATGTGCAGAGAGAGCAAGGATAGGTGCAGTCTGTGTCAGAGGGCGGGAATAGAGGGAGCACATGAGGTGGAGGGCGGAGCAAGAAGAGCAGGCTAAGAGAGGTGCAGATAGAGGGGGAGTAGGCGGAGCCTAGGAGGATAGCAGGGGTGGTTGAGGAGAAGAGTAAGAAGGGTAGGGTGAGAGAGGGGGAGTAGGGGGATAGCAGAGGTAGGTGGTGGGAGTTAGAGGAGAAAGGGGGACGTAGATGGAGCAGGTTAGAGAGCAAGAGGGGGTGGTGTGGCAGTGATTCAGGAGAAGAAGGGGTGTAGGAGGAGTCTAGGCCAGTGCAGGAGAGGAAGCATAGGGCAGCGCAGCCCATGCTGGCAAACAAGCAGAGTGCCCCACCCACAAACGGGGTGATTACAAAGGAGGGGGGTTTTGGTGACGGACCCCATCATTTTTATGCCCCCCCCCCCCCCAAGCTCCAGTGTGGTGGTAGTAAAGGGGAAGGGGGGGAGTAAATTTGGGGGTGCAGTGTCAAAAGGGGTGTTGGGGTGCATTATTACAGGGGTGCTAGGAGGCGCAGAATGATGCAGCATGTGTTTTTTCGGGAGTGCTATGTACTTTCTTGTTTATTGCGCCCTTTCTTTCGAGCGGGGGTACCACGAAAGGATAGGGGCAAAGGGGGGAGTGGAGGACTTGGGGTTCAGGTTTCAGGCCCTTTCTATTACCAGCCAAAAGGGAACCTCGCACACAGGCCTACTGTGGTTATGGTATTGAGAGGGGAAACAAGGAACCTGTGTTAGGATTCTTGGGAGATGGTCTGCCCATGATTTCTTTGCCCCGGTGCAGGACATGTTATAAGGTGTCTTGTGGTGGTTTTTCTAGACCTCATAATCCCAAAAGAGTGCCTGACATTTCGGCTGTAAGGACACTTCTAAAGAGTGTGCTTTTGATATTCTGGCAAGCGCATCCCCAACTGTGCACATCTATGCACCAAACATGGCAAATCCTTCATCCTGCAAAGCATCATATCATACTCAGAAGCTTTGAGATGGCGTGAGTATATTCATTTTGGGGTGAATACTCTTCCATGCTTCTCCCACCTGAGGACTGTGGATCTGTTGTTCTTCTTTCACATGTCCCTTCAAAGAGACAGAAGGCACACTCACTCTATCTCTCTGCAAGCATCTATGCTTTGACACTTTTATCTTGCAGTTTTCCTTCCAAAGCCCGCACCCCCTTCACCACAAATACAGGCCAACCATTCCTCAATGCTCATTCACTCTTGTCATTCCAGTCCGCCACTCTATAGGCTGATAAAAAAACAACAAGAACAAGAAGTAGTTCAGCAAACAGATTTAAAGTCTCTCTGTAGATTTATCTTCAAACTGCTGCCCTCTAGTAATGCTACATGGCAACTGCAGCATAATAATAGGATTGAGAAAGGGGCTGTCCTATGCAAATAATGTTCTCCCATGATTACTTTGCTGAGCTTCCACTGTGATGTTGTGATACGGCCTTCAAAACATGGGCTTCAGCAGATTTCCAAAGTTGCCAAACTGTTTTAGGCTAAGGGGTTTTCCACTCAAAGGCCTACATATAAGGACCCCACCCTCATTTAGCAGGGTCCAGAATTACCTGCAGTAATCCTCTATACAGAACTTGGGCGTTCGTGGGCTTATGGTAAAAGCTCCAGACTATGAATGGGGTGTTTAAAATCCCAGTCCCAAAGCCCTGGCCTGGCTGCACAGCACAGCACAGCACAGCAAAGCAAACGGATGGCACCCACCTCACACAATACAGCTTAGTTTTGCCCCTCTTTGGGCCTTATTTCTCTTCTCCAAAACACCAATTTGAGGAAAAAACCAATACATTGATTAATGAAGATAAGGCTTTGCTCCTATTGTAGCTACTTGAGCAAAAGGAGGGAGAGGGAAGGTGGGGTGGAGGGGGCAAGATTTCTAAATGTGGGCTAACAATGCAAACAAAAATACTTACATTATTCCTGAAATTGTTAAAGTAAAAATAACCTTTCGAAATAAAAAAAATCAAATGACTTATTTTTTTCCACCTAAAAGTACTTTGGAGGCGCTGGCTGGATTCGAACCCCTATATAGGGATAGCCTACTGCACCAGAGGCACTAGGCCTTGCCACTGAGCCATAGCTCCAGGATGGGTTTTGACTGTGCCACAGAACCTATCAGCAACATAAAGGTTGTGATGTCATTGCTTATGGCTTCCACTGCACAGGACACTTCATATCCATGATATAGGGAAGTTTTGACAAGCTAAAGACATGGAAGCCAGTGTGGTCCAGTGGGTAAGTTCCTGACTTCCACCCAGACAACCAGGGTTCGAATCCCGGGCTCCGCACCAGGTGACTGATGGCGGCAAAGAAGAGGTAAGTCGGAGATGGCTGGTAAATTGGTAAGTAGTACATCTGTCTGTCTGTCTGTCTGTGTATAGAGCATGGCTGGACTTGTGAATGGTGGATTGCAAAGTGGTTGGTAAGTGTGTATGTGCAGAGAGAGCAAGGATAGGTGCAGTCTGTGTCAGAGGGCGGGAATAGAGGGAGCACATGAGGTGGAGGGCGGAGCAAGAAGAGCAGGCTAAGAGAGGTGCAGATAGAGGGGGAGTAGGTGGAGCCTAGGAGGATAGCAGGGGTGGTTGAGGAGAAGAGTAAGAAGGGTAGGGTGAGAGAGGGGGAGTAGGGGGATAGCAGAGGTATGTGGTGGGAGTTAGAGGTGAAAGGGGGACGTAGATGGAGCAGGGGGAGAGAGCAAGAGGGGGTGGTGTGGCAGTGATTCAGGAGAAGAAGGGGTGTAGGAGGAGTCTAGGCCAGTGCGCAAGAGGGGGTGCAGGAGAGGAAGCATAGGGCAGCGCAGCCCATGCTGGCAAACAAGCAGAGTGCCCCACCCACAAACAGGGTGATTACAAAGGAGGGGGGTTTTGGTGACGGACCCCATCATTTTTATGCCACCCCCCCCCAAGCTCCAGTGTGGTGATAGTAAAGGGGGAGGGGGGGAGTAAATTTGGGGGTGCAGTGTCAAAAGGGGTGTTGGGGTGCATTATTACAGGGGTGCTAGGAGGCGCAGAATGATGCAGCATGTGTTTTTTCGGGAGTGCTATGTACTTTCTTGTTTATTGCGCCCTTTCTTTCGAGCGGGGGTACCACGAAAGGCTAGGGGCAAAGGGGGGAGTGGAGGACTTGGGGTTCAGGTTTCAGGCACTTTCTATTACCAGCCAAAAGGGAACCTCGCACACAGGCCTACTGTGGTTATGGTATTGAGAGGGGAAACAAGGAACCTGTGTTAGGATTCTTGGGAGATGGTCTGCCCATGATTTCTTTGCCCCGGTGCAGGACATGTTATAAGGTGTCTTGTGGTGGTTTTTCTAGACCTCATAATCCCAAAAGAGTGCCTGACATTTCGGCTGTAAGGACACTTCTAAAGAGTGTGCTTTTGATATTCTGGCAAGCGCCTCCCCAACTGTGCACATCTATGCACCAAACATGGCAAATCCTTCATCCTGCAAAGCATCATATCATACTCAGAAGCTTTGAGATGGCGTGAGTATATTCATTTTGGGGTGAATACTCTTCCATGCTTCTCCCACCTGAGGACTGTGGATCTGTTGTTCTTCTTTCACATGTCCCTTCAAAGAGACAGAAGGCACACTCACTCTATCTCTCTGCAAGCATCTATGCTTTGACACTTTTATCTTGCAGTTTTCCTTCCAAAGCCCGCACCCCCTTCACCACAAATACAGGCCAACCATTCCTCAATGCTCATTCACTCTTGTCATTCCAGTCCGCCACTCTATAGGCTGATAAAAAAACAACAAGAACAAGAAGTAGTTCAGCAAACAGATTTAAAGTCTCTCTGTAGATTTATCTTCAAACTGCTGCCCTCTAGTAATGCTACATGGCAACTGCAGCATAATAATAGGATTGAGAAAGGGGCTGTACTATGCAAATAATGTTCTCCCATGATTACTTTGCTGAGCTTCCTCTGTGATGTTGTGATACGACCTTCAAAACATGGGCTTCAGCAGATTTCCAAAGTTGCCAAACTGTCTTAGGCTAAGGGGTTTTCCACTCAAAGGCCTACATATAAGGACCCCACCCTCATTTAGCAGGGTCCAGAATTACCTGCAGTAATCCTCTATACAGAACTTGGGCGTTCGTGGGCTTATGGTAAAAGCTGCAGACTATGAATGGGGTGTTTAAAATCCCAGTCCCAAAGCCCTGGCCTGGCTGCACAGCACAGCACAGCACAGCAAAGCAAACGATGGCACCCACCTCACACAATACAGCTTAGTTTTGCCCCTCTTTGGGCCTTATTTCTCTTCTCCAAAACACCAATTTGAGGAAAAAACCAATACATTGATTAATGAAGATAAGGCTTTGCTCCTATTGTAGCTACTTGAGCAAAAGGAGGGAGAGGGAAGGTGGGGTGGAGGGGGCAAGATTTCTAAATGTGGGCTAACAATGCAAACAAAAATACTTACATTATTCCTGAAATTGTTAAAGTAAAAATAACCTTTCGAAATAAAAAAAATCAAATGACTTATTTTTTTCCACCTAAAAGTACTTTGGAGGCGCTGGCTGGATTCGAACCCCTATATAGGGATAGCCTACTGCACCAGAGGCACTAGACCTTGCCACTGAGCCATAGCTCCTGGATGGGTTTTGACTGTGCCACAGAACCTATCAGCAACATAAAGGTTGTGATGTCATTGCTTATGGCTTCCACTGCACAGGACACTTCATATCCATGATATAGGGAAGTTTTGACAAGCTAAAGACATGGAAGCCAGTGTGGTCCAGTGGGTAAGTTCCTGACTTCCACCCAGACAACCAGGGTTCGAATCCCGGGCTCGGCACCAGGTGACTGATGGCGGCAAAGAAGAGGTAAGTCGGAGATGGCTGGTAAATTGGTAAGTAGTACATCTGTCTGTCTGTCTGTCTGTGTATAGAGCATGGCTGGACTTGTGAATGGTGGATTGCAAAGTGGTTGGTAAGTGTGTATGTGCAGAGAGAGCAAGGATAGGTGCAGGCTGTGTCAGAGGGCGGGAATAGAGGGAGCACATGAGGTGGAGGGCGGAGCAAGAAGAGCAGGCTAAGAGAGGTGCAGATAGAGGGGGAGTAGGCGGAGCCTAGGAGGATAGCAGGGGTGGTTGAGGAGAAGAGTAAGAAGGGAAGGGTGAGAGAGGGGGAGTAGGGGGATAGCAGAGGTAGGTGGTGGGAGTTAGAGGAGAAAGGGGGACGTAGATGGAGCAGGGGGAGAGAGCAAGAGGGTGTGGTGTGGCAGTGATTCAGGAGAAGATGGGGTGTAGGAGGAGTCTAGGCCAGTGCGCAAGAAGGGGTGCAGGAGAGGAAGCATTGGGCAGCGCAGCCCATGCTGGCAAACAAGCAGAGTGCCCCACCCACAAACGGGGTGATTACAAAGGAGGGGGGTTTTGGTGACGGACCCCATCATTTTTATGCCACCCCCCCCCCCAAGCTCCAGTGTGGTGGTAGTAAAGGGGAAGGGGGGGGAGTAAATTTGGGGGTGCAGTGTCAAAAGGGGTGTTGGGGTGCATTATTACAGGGGTGCTAGGAGGCGCAGAATGATGTAGCATGTGTTTTTTCGGGAGTGCTATGTACTTTCTTGTTTATTGCGCCCTTTCTTTCGAGCGGGGGTACCACGAAAGGCTAAGGGCAAAGGGGGGAGTGGAGGACTTGGGGTTCAGGTTTCAGGCACTTTCTATTACCAGCCAAAAGGGAACCTCGCACACAGGCCTACTGTGGTTATGGTATTGAGAGGGGAAACAAGGAACCTGTGTTAGGATTCTTGGGAGATGGTCTGCCCATGATTTCTTTGCCCCGGTGCAGGACATGTTATAAGGTGTCTTGTGGTGGTTTTTCTAGACCTCATAATCCCAAAAGAGTGCCTGACATTTCGGCTGTAAGGACACTTCTAAAGAGTGTGCTTTTGATATTCTGGCAAGCGCCTCCCCAACTGTGCACATCTATGCACCAAACATGGCAAATCCTTCATCCTGCAAAGCATCATATCATACTCAGAAGCTTTGAGATGGCGTGAGTATATTCATTTTGGGGTGAATACTCTTCCATGCTTCTCCCACCTGAGGACTGTGGATCTGTTGTTCTTCTTTCACATGTCCCTTCAAAGAGACAGAAGGCACACTCACTCTATCTCTCTGCAAGCATCTATGCTTTGACACTTTTATCTTGCAGTTTTCCTTCCAAAGCCCGCACCCCCTTCACCACAAATACAGGCCAACCATTCCTCAATGCTCATTCACTCTTGTCATTCCAGTCCGCCACTCTATAGGCTGATAAAAAAACAACAAGAACAAGAAGTAGTTCAGCAAACAGATTTAAAGTCTCTCTGTAGATTTATCTTCAAACTGCTGCCCTCTAGTAATGCTACATGGCAACTGCAGCATAATAATAGGATTGAGAAACGGGCTGTCCTATGCAAATAATGTTCTCCCATGATTACTTTGCTGAGCTTCCTCTGTGATGTTGTGATACGGCCTTCAAAACATGGGCTTCAGCAGATTTCCAAAGTTGCCAAACTGTCTTAGGCTAAGGGGTTTTCCACTCAAAGGCCTACATATAAGGACCCCACCCTCATTTAGCAGGGTCCAGAATTACCTGCAGTAATCCTCTATACAGAACTTGGGCGTTCGTGGGCTTATGGTAAAAGCTGCAGACTATGAATGGGGTGTTTAAAATCCCAGTCCCAAAGCCCTGGCCTGGCTGCACAGCACAGCACAGCAAAGCAAACGGATGGCACCCACCTCACACAATACAGCTTAGTTTTGCCCCTCTTTGGGCCTTATTTCTCTTCTCCAAAACACCAATTTGAGGAAAAAACCAATACATTGATTAATGAAGATAAGGCTTTGCTCCTATTGTAGCTACTTGAGCAAAAGGAGGGAGAGGGAAGGTGGGGTGGAGGGGGCAAGATTTCTAAATGTGGGCTAACAATGCAAACAAAAATACTTACATTATTCCTGAAATTGTTAAAGTAAAAATAACCTTTCGAAATAAAAAAAATCAAATGACTTATTTTTTTCCACCTAAAAGTACTTTGGAGGCGCTGGCTGGATTCGAACCCCTATATAGGGATAGCCTACTGCACCAGAGGCACTAGACCTTGCCACTGAGCCATAGCTCCTGGATGGGTTTTGACTGTGCCACAGAACCTATCAGCAACATAAAGGTTGTGATGTCATTGCTTATGGCTTCCACTGCACAGGACACTTCATATCCATGATATAGGGAAGTTTTGACAAGCTAAAGACATGGAAGCCAGTTTGGTCCAGTGGGTAAGTTCCTGACTTCCACCCAGACAACCAGGGTTCGAATCCCGGGCTCGGCACCAGGTGACTGATGGCGGCAAAGAAGAGGTAAGTCGGAGATGGCTGGTAAATTGGTAAGTAGTACATCTGTCTGTCTGCCTGTGTATAGAGCATGGCTGGACTTGTGAATGGTGGATTGCAAAGTGGTTGGTAAGTGTGTATGTGCAGAGAGAGCAAGGATAGGTGCAGGCTGTGTCAGAGGGCGGGAATAGAGGGAGCACATGAGGTGGAGGGCGGAGCAAGAAGAGCAGGCTAAGAGAGGTGCAGATTGAGGGGGAGTAGGCGGAGCCTAGGAGGATAGCAGGGGTGGTTGAGGAGAAGAGTAAGAAGGGAAGGGTGAGAGAGGGGGAGTAGGGGGATAGCAGAGGTAGGTGGTGGGAGTTAGAGGAGAAAGGGGGACGTAGATGGAGCAGGGGGAGAGAGCAAGAGGGGGTGGTGTGGCAGTGATTCAGGAGAAGAAGGGGTGTAGGAGGAGTCTAGGCCAGTGCAGGAGAGGAAGCATAGGGCAGCGCAGCCCATGCTGGCAAACAAGCAGAGTGCCCCACCCACAAACGGGTTGATTACAAAGGAGGGGGGTTTTGGTGACGGACCCCATCATTTTTATGCCACCCCCCCCCCAAGCTCCAGTGTGGTGGTAGTAAAGGGGAAGGGGGGGGAGTAAATTTGGGGGTGCAGTTTCAAAAGGGGTGTTGGGGTGCATTATTACAGGGGTGCTAGGAGGCGCAGAATGATGCAGCATGTGTTTTTTCGGGAGTGCTATGTACTTTCTTGTTTATTGCGCCCTTTCTTTCGAGCGGGGGTACCACGAAAGGCTAGGGGCAAAGGGGGGAGTGGAGGACTTGGGGTTCAGGTTTCAGGCACTTTCTATTACCAGCCAAAAGGGAACCTCGCACACAGGCCTACTGTGGTTATGGTATTGAGAGGGGAAACAAGGAACCTGTGTTAGGATTCTTGAGAGATGGTCTGCCCATGATTTCTTTGCCCCGGTGCAGGACATGTTATAAGGTGTCTTGTGGTGGTTTTTCTAGACCTCATAATCCCAAAAGAGTGCCTGACATTTCGGCTGTAAGGACACTTCTAAAGAGTGTGCTTTTGATATTCTGGCAAGCACATCCCCAACTGTGCACATCTATGCACCAAACATGGCAAATCCTTCATCCTGCAAATCATCATATCATACTCAGAAGCTTTGAGATGGCGTGAGTATATTCATTTTGGGGTGAATACTCTTCCATGCTTCTCCCACCTGAGGACTGTGGATCTGTTGTTCTTCTTTCACATGTCCCTTCAAAGAGACAGAAGGCACACTCACTCTATCTCTCTGCAAGCATCTATGCTTTGACACTTTTATCTTGCAGTTTTCCTTCCAAAGCCCGCACCCCCTTCACCACAAATACAGGCCAACCATTCCTCAATGCTCATTCACTCTTGTCATTCCAGTCCGCCACTCTATAGGCTGATAAAAAAACAACAAGAACAAGAAGTAGTTCAGCAAACAGATTTAAAGTCTCTCTGTAGATTTATCTTCAAACTGCTGCCCTCTAGTAATGCTACATGGCAACTGCAGCATAATAATAGGATTGAGAAAGGGGCTGTCCTATGCAAATAATGTTCTCCCATGATTACTTTGCTGAGCTTCCTCTGTGATGTTGTGATACGGCCTTCAAAACATGGGCTTCAGCAGATTTCCAAAGTTGCCAAACTGTCTTAGGCTAAGGGGTTTTCCACTCAAAGGCCTACATATAAGGACCCCACCCTCATTTAGCAGGGTCCAGAATTACCTGCAGTAATCCTCTATACAGAACTTGGGCGTTCGTGGGCTTATGGTAAAAGCTGCAGACTATGAATGGGGTGTTTAAAATCCCAGTCCCAAAGCCCTGGCCTGGCTGCACAGCACAGCACAGCACAGCACAGCAAAGCAAAGCAAACGGATGGCACCCACCTCACACAATACAGCTTAGTTTTGCCCCTCTTTGGGCCTTATTTCTCTTCTCCAAAACACCAATTTGAGGAAAAAACCAATACATTGATTAATGAAGATAAGGCTTTGCTCCTAATGTAGCTACTTGAGCAAAAGGAGGGAGAGGGAAGGTGGGGTGGAGGGGGCAAGATTTCTAAATGTGGGCTAACAATGCAAACAAAAATACTTACATTATTCCTGAAATTGTTAAAGTAAAAATAACCTTTCGAAATAAAAAAAATCAAATGACTTATTTTTTTCCACCTAAAAGTACTTTGGAGGCGATGGCTGGATTCGAACCCCTATATAGCCTACTGCACCAGACGCACTAGACCTTGCCACTGAGCCATAGCTCCTGGATGGGTTTTGACTGTGCCGCAGAACCTATCAGCAACATAAAGGTTGTGATGTCATTGCTCATGGCTTCCACTGCACAGGACACTTCATATCCATGATATAGGGAAGTTCTGACAAGCTAAAGACATGGAAGCCAGTGTGGTCCAGTGGGTAAGTTCCTGACTTCCACCCAGACAACCAGGGTTCGAATCCCGGGCTCGGCACCAGGTGACTGATGGCGGCAAAGAAGAGGTAAGTCGGAGATGGCTGGTAAATTGGTAAGTAGTACATCTGTCTGTCTGTGTATAGAGCATGGCTGGACTTGTGAATGGTGGATTGCAAAGTGGTTGGTAAGTGTGTATGTGCAGAGAGAGCAAGGATAGGTGCAGTCTCTGTCAGAGGGCGGGAATAGAGGGAGCACATGAGGTGGAGGGCGGAGCAAGAAGAGCAGGCTAAGAGAGGTGCAGATAGAGGGGGAGTAGGCGGAGCCTAGGAGGATAGCAGGGGTGGTTGAGGAGAAGAGTGGGGAGGGGGAGTAGGGGGATAGCAGAGGTAGGTGGTGGGAGTTAGAGGAGAAAGGGGGACGTAGATGGAGCAGGGGGAGAGAGCAAGAGGGGGTGGTGTGGCAGTGATTCAGGAGAAGAAGGGGTGTAGGAGGAGTCTAGGCCAGTGCAGGAGAGGAAGCATAGGGCAGCGCAGCCCATGCAGGCAAACAAGCAGAGTGCCCCACCCACAAACGGGGTGATTACAAAGGAGGGGGGTTTTGGTGACGGACCCCATCATTTTTATGCCACCCCCCCCCCCAAGCTCCAGTGTGGTGGTAGTAAAGGGGAAGGGGGGGAGTAAATTTGGGGGTGCAGTGTCAAAAGGGGTGTTGGGGTGCATTATTACAGGGGTGCTAGGAGGCGCAGAATGATGCAGCATGTGTTTTTTCGGGAGTGCTATGTACTTTCTTGTTTATTGCGCCCTTTCTTTCGAGCGGGGGTTCCACGAAAGGCTAGGGGCAAAGGGGGGAGTGGAGGACTTGGGGTTCAGGTTTCAGGCACTTTCTATTACCAGCCAAAAGGGAACCTCGCACACAGGCCTACTGTGGTTATGGTATTGAGAGGGGAAACAAGGAACCTGTGTTAGGATTCTTGGGAGATGGTCTGCCCATGATTTCTTTGCCCCGGTGCAGGACATGTTATAAGGTGTCTTGTGGTGGTTTTTCTAGACCTCATAATCCCAAAAGAGTGCCTGACATTTCGGCTGTAAGGACACTTCTAAAGAGTGTGCTTTTGATATTCTGGCAAGCGCATCCCCAACTGTGCACATCTATGCACCAAACATGGCAAATCCTTCATCCTGCAAAGCATCATATCATACTCAGAAGCTTTGAGATGGCGTGAGTATATTCATTTTGGGGTGAATACTCTTCCATGCTTCTCCCACCTGAGGACTGTGGATCTGTTGTTCTTCTTTCACATGTCCCTTCAAAGAGACAGAAGGCACACTCACTCTATCTCTCTGCAAGCATCTATGCTTTGACACTTTTATCTTGCAGTTTTCCTTCCAAAGCCTGCACCCCCTTCACCACAAATACAGGCCAACCATTCCTCAATGCTCATTCACTCTTGTCATTCCAGTCCGCCACTCTATAGGCTGATAAAAAAACAACAAGAACAAGAAGTAGTTCAGCAAACAGATTTAAAGTCTCTCTGTAGATTTATCTTCAAACTGCTGCCCTCTAGTAATGCTACATGGCAACTGCAGCATAATAATAGGATTGAGAAAGGGGCTGTACTATGCAAATAATGTTCTCCCATGATTACTTTGCTGAGCTTCCTCTGTGATGTTGTGATACGACCTTCAAAACATGGGCTTCAGCAGATTTCCAAAGTTGCCAAACTGTCTTAGGCTAAGGGGTTTTCCACTCAAAGGCCTACATATAAGGACCCCACCCTCATTTAGCAGGGTCCAGAATTACCTGCAGTAATCCTCTATACAGAACTTGGGCGTTCGTGGGCTTATGGTAAAAGCTGCAGACTATGAATGGGGTGTTTAAAATCCCAGTCCCAAAGCCCTGGCCTGGCTGCACAGCACAGCACAGCACAGCAAAGCAAACGATGGCACCCACCTCACACAATACAGCTTAGTTTTGCCCCTCTTTGGGCCTTATTTCTCTTCTCCAAAACACCAATTTGAGGAAAAAAACAATACATTGATTAATGAAGATAAGGCTTTGCTCCTATTGTAGCTACTTGAGCAAAAGGAGGGAGAGGGAAGGTGGGGTGGAGGGGGCAAGATTTCTAAATGTGGGCTAACAATGCAAACAAAAATACTTACATTATTCCTGAAATTGTTAAAGTAAAAATAACCTTTCGAAATAAAAAAAATCAAATGACTTATTTTTTTCCACCTAAAAGTACTTTGGAGGCACTGGCTGGATTCGAACCCCTATATAGGGATAGCCTACTGCACCAGAGGCACTAGACCTGGCCACTGAGCCATAGCTCCTGGATGGGTTTTGACTGTGCCACAGAACCTATCAGCAACATAAAGGTTGTGATGTCATTGCTTATGGCTTCCACTGCACAGGACACTTCATATCCATGATATAGGGAAGTTTTGACAAGCTAAAGACATGGAAGCCAGTGTGGTCCAGTGGGTAAGTTCCTGACTTCCACCCAGACAACCAGGGTTCGAATCCCGGGCTCGGCACCAGGTGACTGATGGCGGCAAAGAAGAGGTAAGTCGGAGATGGCTGGTAAATTGGTAAGTAGTACATCTGTCTGTCTGTCTGTCTGTGTATAGAGCATGGCTGGACTTGTGAATGGTGGATTGCAAAGTGGTTGGTAAGTGTGTATGTGCAGAGAGAGCAAGGATAGGTGCAGGCTGTGTCAGAGGGCGGGAATAGAGGGAGCACATGAGGTGGAGGGCGGAGCAAGAAGAGCAGGCTAAGAGAGGTGCAGATAGAGGGGGAGTAGGCGGAGCCTAGGAGGATAGCAGGGGTGGTTGAGGAGAAGAGTAAGAAGGGAAGGGTGAGAGAGGGGGAGTAGGGGGATAGCAGAGGTAGGTGGTGGGAGTTAGAGGAGAAAGGGGGACGTAGATGGAGCAGGGGGAGAGAGCAAGAGGGTGTGGTGTGGCAGTGATTCAGGAGAAGATGGGGTGTAGGAGGAGTCTAGGCCAGTGCGCAAGAAGGGGTGCAGGAGAGGAAGCATAGGGCAGCGCAGCCCATGCTGGCAAACAAGCAGAGTGCCCCACCCACAAACGGGGTGATTACAAAGGAGGGGGGTTTTGGTGACGGACCCCATCATTTTTATGCCACCCCCCCCCCCCAAGCTCCAGTGTGGTGGTAGTAAAGGGGAAGGGGGGGAGTAAATTTGGGGGTGCAGTGTCAAAAGGGGTGTTGGGGTGCATTATTACAGGGGTGCTAGGAGGCGCAGAATGATGCAGCATGTGTTTTTTCGGGAGTGCTATGTACTTTCTTGTTTATTGCGCCCTTTCTTTCGAGCGGGGGTACCACGAAAGGCTAGGGGCAAAGGGGGGAGTGGAGGACTTGGGGTTCAGGTTTCAGGCACTTTCTATTACCAGCCAAAAGGGAACCTCGCACACAGGCCTACTGTGGTTATGGTATTGAGAGGGGAAACAAGGAACCTGTGTTAGGATTCTTGGGAGATGGTCTGCCCATGATTTCTTTGCCCCGGTGCAGGACATGTTATAAGGTGTCTTGTGGTGGTTTTTCTAGACCTCATAATCCCAAAAGAGTGCCTGACATTTCGGCTGTAAGGACACTTCTAAAGAGTGTGCTTTTGATATTCTGGCAAGCGCATCCCCAACTGTGCACATCTATGCACCAAACATGGCAAATCCTTCATCCTGCAAAGCATCATATCATACTCAGAAGCTTTGAGATGGCGTGAGTATATTCATTTTGGGGTGAATACTCTTCCATGCTTCTCCCACCTGAGGACTGTGGATCTGTTGTTCTTCTTTCACATGTCCCTTCAAAGAGACAGAAGGCACACTCACTCTATCTCTCTGCAAGCATCTATGCTTTGACACTTTTATCTTGCAGTTTTCCTTCCAAAGCCCGCACCCCCTTCACCACAAATACAGGCCAACCATTCCTCAATGCTCATTCACTCTTGTCATTCCAGTCCGCCACTCTATAGGCTGATAAAAAAACAACAAGAACAAGAAGTAGTTCAGCAAACAGATTTAAAGTCTCTCTGTAGATTTATCTTCAAACTGCTGCCCTCTAGTAATGCTACATGGCAACTGCAGCATAATAATAGGATTGAGAAAGGGGCTGTCCTATGCAAATAATGTTCTCCCATGATTACTTTGCTGAGCTTCCTCTGTGATGTTGTGATACGGCCTTCAAAACATGGGCTTCAGCAGATTTCCAAAGTTGCCAAACTGTCTTAGGCTAAGGGGTTTTCCACTCAAAGGCCTACATATAAGGACCCCACCCTCATTTAGCAGGGTCCAGAATTACCTGCAGTAATCCTCTATACAGAACTTGGGCGTTCGTGGGCTTATTGTAAAAGCTGCAGACTATGAATGGGGTGTTTAAAATCCCAGTCCCAAAGCCATGGCCTGGCTGCACAGCACAGCACAGCACAGCACAGCAAAGCAAAGCAAACGGATGGCACCCACCTCACACAATACAGCTTAGTTTTGCCCCTCTTTGGGCCTTATTTCTCTTCTCCAAAACACCAATTTGAGGAAAAAACCAATACATTGATTAATGAAGATAAGGCTTTGCTCCTATTGTAGCTACTTGAGCAAAAGGAGGGAGAGGGAAGGTGGGGTGGAGGGGGCAAGATTTCTAAATGTGGGCTAACAATGCAAACAAAAATACTTACATTATTCCTGAAATTGTTAAAGTAAAAATAACCTTTCGAAATAAAAAAAATCAAATGACTTATTTTTTTCCACCGAAAAGTACTTTGGAGGCGCTGGCTGGATTCGAACCCCTATATAGGGATAGCCTACTGCACCAGAGGCACTAGACCTTGCCACTGAGCCATAGCTCCTGGATGAGTTTTGACTGTGCCACAGAACCTATCAGCAACATAAAGGTTGTGATGTCATTGCTTATGGCTTCCACTGCACAGGACACTTCATATCCATGATATAGGGAAGTTTTGACAAGCTAAAGACATGGAAGCCAGTGTGGTCCAGTGGGTAAGTTCCTGACTTCCACCCAGACAACCAGGGTTCAAATCCCGGGCTCGGCACCAGGTGACTGATGGCGGCAAAGAAGAGGTAAGTCGGAGATGGCTGGTAAATTGGTAAGTAGTACATCTGTCTGTGTATAGAGCATGGCTGGACTTGTGAATGGTGGATTGCAAAGTGGTTGGTAAGTGTGTATGTGCAGAGAGAGCAAGGATAGGTGCAGGCTGTGTCAGAGGGCGGGAATAGAGGGAGCACATGAGGTGGAGGGCGGAGCAAGAAGAGCAGGCTAAGAGAGGTGCAGATAGAGGGGGAGTAGGCGGAGCCTAGGAGGATAGCAGGGGTGGTTGAGGAGAAGAGTAAGAAGGGAAGGGTGAGAGAGGGGGAGTAGGGGGATAGCAGAGGTAGGTGGTGGGAGTTAGAGGAGAAAGGGGGACGTAGATGGAGCAGGGGGAGAGAGCAAGAGGGGGTGGTGTGGCAGTGATTCAGGAGAAGAAGGGGTGTAGGAGGAGTCTAGGCCAGTGCCGGAGAGGAAGCATAGGGCAGCGCAGCCCATGCTGGCAAACAAGCAGAGTGCCCCACCCACAAACGGGGTGATTACAAAGGAGGGGGGTTTTGGTGACGGACCCCATCATTTTTATGCCACCCCCCCCCAAGCTCCAGTGTGGTGGTAGTAAAGGGGAAGGGGGGGAGTAAATTTGGGGGTGCAGTGTCAAAAGGGGTGTTGGGGTGCATTATTACAGGGGTGCTAGGAGGCGCAGAATGATGCAGCATGTGTTTTTTCGGGAGTGCTATGTACTTTCTTGTTTATTGCGCCCTTTCTTTCGAGCGGGGGTACCACGAAAGGCTAGGGGCAAAGGGGGGAGTGGAGGACTTGGGGTTCAGGTTTCAGGCACTTTCTATTACCAGCCAAAAGGGAACCTCGCACACAGGCCTACTGTGGATATGGTATTGAGAGGGGAAACAAGGAACCTGTGTTAGGATTCTTGGGAGATGGTCTGCCCATGATTTCTTTGCCCCGGTGCACGACATGTTATAAGGTGTCTTGTGGTGGTTTTTCTAGACCTCATAATCCCAAAAGAGTGCCTGACATTTCGGCTGTAAGGACACTTCTAAAGAGTGTGCTTTTGATATTCTGGCAAGCGCATCCCCAACTGTGCACATCTATGCACCAAACATGGCAAATCCTTCATCCTGCAAAGCATCATATCATACTCAGAAGCTTTGAGATGGCGTGAGTATATTCATTTTGGGGTGAATACTCTTCCATGCTTCTCCCACCTGAGGACTGTGGATCTGTTGTTCTTCTTTCACATGTCCCTTCAAAGAGACAGAAGGCACACTCACTCTATCACTCTGCAAGCATCTATGCTTTGACACTTTTATCTTGCAGTTTTCCTTCCAAAGCCCGCACCCCCTTCACCACAAATACAGGCCAACCATTCCTCAATGCTCATTCACTCTTGTCATTCCAGTCCGCCACTCTATAGGCTGATAAAAAAACAACAAGAACAAGAAGTAGTTCAGCAAACAGATTTAAAGTCTCTCTGTAGATTTATCTTCAAACTGCTGCCCTCTAGTAATGCTACATGGCAACTGCAGCATAATAATAGGATTGAGAAAGGGGCTGTCCTATGCAAATAATGTTCTCCCATGATTACTTTGCTGAGCTTCCTCTGTGATGTTGTGATACGGCCTTCAAAACATGGGCTTCAGCAGATTTCCAAAGTTGCCAAACTGTCTTAGGCTAAGGGGTTTTCCACTCAAAGGCCTACATATAAGGACCCCACCCTCATTTAGCAGGGTCCAGAATTACCTGCAGTAATCCTCTATACAGAACTTGGGCGTTCGTGGGCTTATTGTAAAAGCTGCAGACTATGAATGGGGTGTTTAAAATCCCAGTCCCAAAGCCATGGCCTGGCTGCACAGCACAGCACAGCACAGCACAGCAAAGCAAACGGATGGCACCCACCTCACACAATACAGCTTAGTTTTGCCCCTCTTTGGGCCTTATTTCTCTTCTCCAAAACACCAATTTGAGGAAAAAACCAATACATTGATTAATGAAGATAAGGCTTTGCTCCTATTGTAGCTACTTGAGCAAAAGGAGGGAGAGGGAAGGTGGGGTGGAGGGGGCAAGATTTCTAAATGTGGGCTAACAATGCAAACAAAAATACTTACATTATTCCTGAAATTGTTAAAGTAAAAATAACCTTTCGAAATAAAAAAAATCAAATGACTTATTTTTTTCCACCTAAAAGTACTTTGGAGGCGCTGGCTGGATTCGAACCCCTATATAGCCTACTGCACCAGAGGCACTAGACCTTGCCACTGAGCCATAGCTCGTGGATGGGTTTTGACTGTGCCACAGAACCTATCAGCAACATAAAGGTTGTGATGTCATTGCTTATGGCTTCCACTGCACAGGACACTTCATATCCATGATATAGGGAAGTTTTGACAAGCTAAAGACATGGAAGCCAGTGTGGTCCAGTGGGTAAGTTCCTGACTTCCACCCAGACAACCAGGGTTCGAATCCCGGGCTCCCCACTAGGTGACTGATGGCGGCAAAGAAGAGGTAAGTCGGAGATGGCTGGTAAATTGGTAAGTAGTACATCTGTCTGTCTGTCTGTCTGTGTATAGAGCATGGCTGCACTTGTGAATGGTGGATTGCAAAGTGGTTGGTAAGTGTGTATGTGCAGAGAGAGCAAGGATAGGTGCAGTCTGTGTCAGAGGGCGGGAATAGAGGGAGCACATGAGGTGGAGGGCGGAGCAAGAAGAGCAGGCTAAGAGAGGTGCAGATAGAGGGGGAGTAGGCGGAGCCTAGGAGGATAGCAGGGGTGGTTGAGGAGAAGGGTGAGAGAGGGGGAGTAGGGGGATAGCAGAGGTAGGTGGTGGGAGTTAGAGGAGAAAGGGGGACGTAGATGGAGCAGGGGGAGAGAGCAAGAGGGGGTGGTGTGGCAGTGATTCAGGAGAAGAAGGGGTGTAGGAGGAGTCTAGGCCAGTGCAGGAGAGGAAGCATAGGGCAGCGCAGCCCATGCTGGCAAACAAGCAAAGTGCCCCACCCACAAACGGGGTGATTACAAAGGAGGGGGGTTTTGGTGACGGACCCCATCATTTTTATGCCACCCCCCCAAGCTCCAGTGTGGTGGTAGTAAAGGGGAAGGGGGGGGAGTAAATTTGGGGGTGCAGTGTCAAAAGGGGTGTTGGGGTGCATTATTACAGGGGTGCTAGGAGGCGCAGAATGATGCAGCATGTGTTTTTTCGGGAGTGCTATGTACTTTCTTGTTTATTGCGCCCTTTCTTTCGAGCGGGGGTACCACGAAAGGCTAGGGGCAAAGGGGGGAGTGGAGGACTTGGGGTTCAGGTTTCAGGCACTTTCTATTACCAGCCAAAAGGGAACCTCGCACACAGGCCTACTGTGGTTATGGTATTGAGAGGGGAAACAAGGAACCTGTGTTAGGATTCTTGGGAGATGGTCTGCCCATGATTTCTTTGCCCCGGTGCAGGACATGTTATAAGGTGTCTTGTGGTGGTTTTTCTAGACCTCATAATCCCAAAAGAGTGCCTGACATTTCGGCTGTAAGGACACTTCTAAAGAGTGTGCTTTTGATATTCTGGCAAGCGCCTCCCCAACTGTGCACATCTATGCACCAAACATGGCAAATCCTTCATCCTGCAAAGCATCATATCATACTCAGAAGCTTTGAGATGGCGTGAGTATATTCATTTTGGGGTGAATACTCTTCCATGCTTCTCCCACCTGAGGACTGTGGATCTGTTGTTCTTCTTTCACATGTCCCTTCAAAGAGACAGAAGGCACACTCACTCTATCTCTCTGCAAGCATCTATGCTTTGACACTTTTATCTTGCAGTTTTCCTTCCAAAGCCCGCACCCCCTTCACCACAAATACAGGCCAACCATTCCTCAATGCTCATTCACTCTTGTCATTCCAGTCCGCCACTCTATAGGCTGATAAAAAAACAACAAGAACAAGAAGTAGTTCAGCAAACAGATTTAAAGTCTCTCTGTAGATTTATCTTCAAACTGCTGCCCTCTAGTAATGCTACATGGCAACTGCAGCATAATAATAGGATTGAGAAAGGGGCTGTCCTATGCAAATAATGTTCTCCCATGATTACTTTGCTGAGCTTCCTCTGTGATGTTGTGATACGGCCTTCAAAACATGGGCTTCAGCAGATTTCCAAAGTTGCCAAACTGTCTTAGGCTAAGGGGTTTTCCACTCAAAGGCCTACATATAAGGACCCCACCCTCATTTAGCAGGGTCCAGAATTACCTGCAGTAATCCTCTATACAGAACTTGGGCGTTCGTGGGCTTATGGTAAAAGCTGCAGACTATGAATGGGGTGTTTAAAATCCCAGTCCCAAAGCCCTGGCCTGGCTGCACAGCACAGCACAGCACAGCAAAGCAAACGGATGGCACCCACCTCACACAATACAGCTTAGTTTTGCCCCTCTTTGGGCCTTATTTCTCTTCTCCAAAACACCAATTTGAGGAAAAAAACAATACATTGATTAATGAAGATAAGGCTTTGCTCCTATTGTAGCTACTTGAGCAAAAGGAGGGAGAGGGAAGGTGGGGTGGAGGGGGCAAGATTTCTAAATGTGGGCTAACAATGCAAACAAAAATACTTACATTATTCCTGAAATTGTTAAAGTAAAAATAACCTTTCGAAATAAAAAAAATCAAATGACTTATTTTTTTCCACCTAAAAGTACTTTGGAGGCGCTGGCTGGATTCGAACCCCTATATAGGGATAGCCTACTGCACCAGAGGCACTAGACCTTGCCACTGAGCCATAGCTCCTGGATGGGTTTTGACTGTGCCACAGAACCTATCAGCAACATAAAGGTTGTGATGTCATTGCTTATGGCTTCCACTGCACAGGACACTTCATATCCATGATATAGGGAAGTTTTGACAAGCTAAAGACATGGAAGCCAGTTTGGTCCAGTGGGTAAGTTCCTGACTTCCACCCAGACAACCAGGGTTCGAATCCCGGGCTCGGCACCAGGTGACTGATGGCGGCAAAGAAGAGGTAAGTCGGAGATGGCTGGTAAATTGGTAAGTAGTACATCTGTCTGTCTGCCTGTGTATAGAGCATGGCTGGACTTGTGAATGGTGGATTGCAAAGTGGTTGGTAAGTGTGTATGTGCAGAGAGAGCAAGGATAGGTGCAGGCTGTGTCAGAGGGCGGGAATAGAGGGAGCACATGAGGTGGAGGGCGGAGCAAGAAGAGCAGGCTAAGAGAGGTGCAGATTGAGGGGGAGTAGGCGGAGCCTAGGAGGATAGCAGGGGTGGTTGAGGAGAAGAGTAAGAAGGGAAGGGTGAGAGAGGGGGAGTAGGGGGATAGCAGAGGTAGGTGGTGGGAGTTAGAGGAGAAAGGGGGACGTAGATGGAGCAGGGGGAGAGAGCAAGAGGGGGTGGTGTGGCAGTGATTCAGGAGAAGAAGGGGTGTAGGAGGAGTCTAGGCCAGTGCAGGAGAGGAAGCATAGGGCAGCGCAGCCCATGCTGGCAAACAAGCAGAGTGCCCCACCCACAAACGGGTTGATTACAAAGGAGGGGGGTTTTGGTGACGGACCCCATCATTTTTATGCCACCCCCCCCCCAAGCTCCAGTGTGGTGGTAGTAAAGGGGAAGGGGGGGGAGTAAATTTGGGGGTGCAGTTTCAAAAGGGGTGTTGGGGTGCATTATTACAGGGGTGCTAGGAGGCGCAGAATGATGCAGCATGTGTTTTTTCGGGAGTGCTATGTACTTTCTTGTTTATTGCGCCCTTTCTTTCGAGCGGGGGTACCACGAAAGGCTAGGGGCAAAGGGGGGAGTGGAGGACTTGGGGTTCAGGTTTCAGGCACTTTCTATTACCAGCCAAAAGGGAACCTCGCACACAGGCCTACTGTGGTTATGGTATTGAGAGGGGAAACAAGGAACCTGTGTTAGGATTCTTGAGAGATGGTCTGCCCATGATTTCTTTGCCCCGGTGCAGGACATGTTATAAGGTGTCTTGTGGTGGTTTTTCTAGACCTCATAATCCCAAAAGAGTGCCTGACATTTCGGCTGTAAGGACACTTCTAAAGAGTGTGCTTTTGATATTCTGGCAAGCACATCCCCAACTGTGCACATCTATGCACCAAACATGGCAAATCCTTCATCCTGCAAATCATCATATCATACTCAGAAGCTTTGAGATGGCGTGAGTATATTCATTTTGGGGTGAATACTCTTCCATGCTTCTCCCACCTGAGGACTGTGGATCTGTTGTTCTTCTTTCACATGTCCCTTCAAAGAGACAGAAGGCACACTCACTCTATCTCTCTGCAAGCATCTATGCTTTGACACTTTTATCTTGCAGTTTTCCTTCCAAAGCCCGCACCCCCTTCACCACAAATACAGGCCAACCATTCCTCAATGCTCATTCACTCTTGTCATTCCAGTCCGCCACTCTATAGGCTGATAAAAAAACAACAAGAACAAGAAGTAGTTCAGCAAACAGATTTAAAGTCTCTCTGTAGATTTATCTTCAAACTGCTGCCCTCTAGTAATGCTACATGGCAACTGCAGCATAATAATAGGATTGAGAAAGGGGCTGTCCTATGCAAATAATGTTCTCCCATGATTACTTTGCTGAGCTTCCTCTGTGATGTTGTGATACGGCCTTCAAAACATGGGCTTCAGCAGATTTCCAAAGTTGCCAAACTGTCTTAGGCTAAGGGGTTTTCCACTCAAAGGCCTACATATAAGGACCCCACCCTCATTTAGCAGGGTCCAGAATTACCTGCAGTAATCCTCTATACAGAACTTGGGCGTTCGTGGGCTTATGGTAAAAGCTGCAGACTATGAATGGGGTGTTTAAAATCCCAGTCCCAAAGCCCTGGCCTGGCTGCACAGCACAGCACAGCACAGCACAGCAAAGCAAAGCAAACGGATGGCACCCACCTCACACAATACAGCTTAGTTTTGCCCCTCTTTGGGCCTTATTTCTCTTCTCCAAAACACCAATTTGAGGAAAAAACCAATACATTGATTAATGAAGATAAGGCTTTGCTCCTAATGTAGCTACTTGAGCAAAAGGAGGGAGAGGGAAGGTGGGGTGGAGGGGGCAAGATTTCTAAATGTGGGCTAACAATGCAAACAAAAATACTTACATTATTCCTGAAATTGTTAAAGTAAAAATAACCTTTCGAAATAAAAAAAATCAAATGACTTATTTTTTTCCACCTAAAAGTACTTTGGAGGCGATGGCTGGATTCGAACCCCTATATAGCCTACTGCACCAGACGCACTAGACCTTGCCACTGAGCCATAGCTCCTGGATGGGTTTTGACTGTGCCGCAGAACCTATCAGCAACATAAAGGTTGTGATGTCATTGCTCATGGCTTCCACTGCACAGGACACTTCATATCCATGATATAGGGAAGTTCTGACAAGCTAAAGACATGGAAGCCAGTGTGGTCCAGTGGGTAAGTTCCTGACTTCCACCCAGACAACCAGGGTTCGAATCCCGGGCTCGGCACCAGGTGACTGATGGCGGCAAAGAAGAGGTAAGTCGGAGATGGCTGGTAAATTGGTAAGTAGTACATCTGTCTGTCTGTGTATAGAGCATGGCTGGACTTGTGAATGGTGGATTGCAAAGTGGTTGGTAAGTGTGTATGTGCAGAGAGAGCAAGGATAGGTGCAGTCTCTGTCAGAGGGCGGGAATAGAGGGAGCACATGAGGTGGAGGGCGGAGCAAGAAGAGCAGGCTAAGAGAGGTGCAGATAGAGGGGGAGTAGGCGGAGCCTAGGAGGATAGCAGGGGTGGTTGAGGAGAAGAGTGGGGAGGGGGAGTAGGGGGATAGCAGAGGTAGGTGGTGGGAGTTAGAGGAGAAAGGGGGACGTAGATGGAGCAGGGGGAGAGAGCAAGAGGGGGTGGTGTGGCAGTGATTCAGGAGAAGAAGGGGTGTAGGAGGAGTCTAGGCCAGTGCAGGAGAGGAAGCATAGGGCAGCGCAGCCCATGCAGGCAAACAAGCAGAGTGCCCCACCCACAAACGGGGTGATTACAAAGGAGGGGGGTTTTGGTGACGGACCCCATCATTTTTATGCCACCCCCCCCCCCAAGCTCCAGTGTGGTGGTAGTAAAGGGGAAGGGGGGGAGTAAATTTGGGGGTGCAGTGTCAAAAGGGGTGTTGGGGTGCATTATTACAGGGGTGCTAGGAGGCGCAGAATGATGCAGCATGTGTTTTTTCGGGAGTGCTATGTACTTTCTTGTTTATTGCGCCCTTTCTTTCGAGCGGGGGTTCCACGAAAGGCTAGGGGCAAAGGGGGGAGTGGAGGAATTGGGGTTCAGGTTTCAGGCACTTTCTATTACCAGCCAAAAGGGAACCTCGCACACAGGCCTACTGTGGTTATGGTATTGAGAGGGGAAACAAGGAACCTGTGTTAGGATTCTTGGGAGATGGTCTGCCCATGATTTCTTTGCCCCGGTGCAGGACATGTTATAAGGTGTCTTGTGGTGGTTTTTCTAGACCTCATAATCCCAAAAGAGTGCCTGACATTTCGGCTGTAAGGACACTTCTAAAGAGTGTGCTTTTGATATTCTGGCAAGCGCATCCCCAACTGTGCACATCTATGCACCAAACATGGCAAATCCTTCATCCTGCAAAGCATCATATCATACTCAGAAGCTTTGAGATGGCGTGAGTATATTCATTTTGGGGTGAATACTCTTCCATGCTTCTCCCACCTGAGGACTGTGGATCTGTTGTTCTTCTTTCACATGTCCCTTCAAAGAGACAGAAGGCACACTCACTCTATCTCTCTGCAAGCATCTATGCTTTGACACTTTTATCTTGCAGTTTTCCTTCCAAAGCCTGCACCCCCTTCACCACAAATACAGGCCAACCATTCCTCAATGCTCATTCACTCTTGTCATTCCAGTCCGCCACTCTATAGGCTGATAAAAAAACAACAAGAACAAGAAGTAGTTCAGCAAACAGATTTAAAGTCTCTCTGTAGATTTATCTTCAAACTGCTGCCCTCTAGTAATGCTACATGGCAACTGCAGCATAATAATAGGATTGAGAAAGGGGCTGTACTATGCAAATAATGTTCTCCCATGATTACTTTGCTGAGCTTCCTCTGTGATGTTGTGATACGACCTTCAAAACATGGGCTTCAGCAGATTTCCAAAGTTGCCAAACTGTCTTAGGCTAAGGGGTTTTCCACTCAAAGGCCTACATATAAGGACCCCACCCTCATTTAGCAGGGTCCAGAATTACCTGCAGTAATCCTCTATACAGAACTTGGGCGTTCGTGGGCTTATGGTAAAAGCTGCAGACTATGAATGGGGTGTTTAAAATCCCAGTCCCAAAGCCCTGGCCTGGCTGCACAGCACAGCACAGCACAGCAAAGCAAACGATGGCACCCACCTCACACAATACAGCTTAGTTTTGCCCCTCTTTGGGCCTTATTTCTCTTCTCCAAAACACCAATTTGAGGAAAAAAACAATACATTGATTAATGAAGATAAGGCTTTGCTCCTATTGTAGCTACTTGAGCAAAAGGAGGGAGAGGGAAGGTGGGGTGGAGGGGGCAAGATTTCTAAATGTGGGCTAACAATGCAAACAAAAATACTTACATTATTCCTGAAATTGTTAAAGTAAAAATAACCTTTCGAAATAAAAAAAATCAAATGACTTATTTTTTTCCACCTAAAAGTACTTTGGAGGCACTGGCTGGATTCGAACCCCTATATAGGGATAGCCTACTGCACCAGAGGCACTAGACCTGGCCACTGAGCCATAGCTCCTGGATGGGTTTTGACTGTGCCACAGAACCTATCAGCAACATAAAGGTTGTGATGTCATTGCTTATGGCTTCCACTGCACAGGACACTTCATATCCATGATATAGGGAAGTTTTGACAAGCTAAAGACATGGAAGCCAGTGTGGTCCAGTGGGTAAGTTCCTGACTTCCACCCAGACAACCAGGGTTCGAATCCCGGGCTCGGCACCAGGTGACTGATGGCGGCAAAGAAGAGGTAAGTCGGAGATGGCTGGTAAATTGGTAAGTAGTACATCTGTCTGTCTGTCTGTCTGTGTATAGAGCATGGCTGGACTTGTGAATGGTGGATTGCAAAGTGGTTGGTAAGTGTGTATGTGCAGAGAGAGCAAGGATAGGTGCAGGCTGTGTCAGAGGGCGGGAATAGAGGGAGCACATGAGGTGGAGGGCGGAGCAAGAAGAGCAGGCTAAGAGAGGTGCAGATAGAGGGGGAGTAGGCGGAGCCTAGGAGGATAGCAGGGGTGGTTGAGGAGAAGAGTAAGAAGGGAAGGGTGAGAGAGGGGGAGTAGGGGGATAGCAGAGGTAGGTGGTGGGAGTTAGAGGAGAAAGGGGGACGTAGATGGAGCAGGGGGAGAGAGCAAGAGGGTGTGGTGTGGCAGTGATTCAGGAGAAGATGGGGTGTAGGAGGAGTCTAGGCCAGTGCGCAAGAAGGGGTGCAGGAGAGGAAGCATAGGGCAGCGCAGCCCATGCTGGCAAACAAGCAGAGTGCCCCACCCACAAACGGGGTGATTACAAAGGAGGGGGGTTTTGGTGACGGACCCCATCATTTTTATGCCACCCCCCCCCCCCAAGCTCCAGTGTGGTGGTAGTAAAGGGGAAGGGGGGGAGTAAATTTGGGGGTGCAGTGTCAAAAGGGGTGTTGGGGTGCATTATTACAGGGGTGCTAGGAGGCGCAGAATGATGCAGCATGTGTTTTTTCGGGAGTGCTATGTACTTTCTTGTTTATTGCGCCCTTTCTTTCGAGCGGGGGTACCACGAAAGGCTAGGGGCAAAGGGGGGAGTGGAGGACTTGGGGTTCAGGTTTCAGGCACTTTCTATTACCAGCCAAAAGGGAACCTCGCACACAGGCCTACTGTGGTTATGGTATTGAGAGGGGAAACAAGGAACCTGTGTTAGGATTCTTGGGAGATGGTCTGCCCATGATTTCTTTGCCCCGGTGCAGGACATGTTATAAGGTGTCTTGTGGTGGTTTTTCTAGACCTCATAATCCCAAAAGAGTGCCTGACATTTCGGCTGTAAGGACACTTCTAAAGAGTGTGCTTTTGATATTCTGGCAAGCGCATCCCCAACTGTGCACATCTATGCACCAAACATGGCAAATCCTTCATCCTGCAAAGCATCATATCATACTCAGAAGCTTTGAGATGGCGTGAGTATATTCATTTTGGGGTGAATACTCTTCCATGCTTCTCCCACCTGAGGACTGTGGATCTGTTGTTCTTCTTTCACATGTCCCTTCAAAGAGACAGAAGGCACACTCACTCTATCTCTCTGCAAGCATCTATGCTTTGACACTTTTATCTTGCAGTTTTCCTTCCAAAGCCCGCACCCCCTTCACCACAAATACAGGCCAACCATTCCTCAATGCTCATTCACTCTTGTCATTCCAGTCCGCCACTCTATAGGCTGATAAAAAAACAACAAGAACAAGAAGTAGTTCAGCAAACAGATTTAAAGTCTCTCTGTAGATTTATCTTCAAACTGCTGCCCTCTAGTAATGCTACATGGCAACTGCAGCATAATAATAGGATTGAGAAAGGGGCTGTCCTATGCAAATAATGTTCTCCCATGATTACTTTGCTGAGCTTCCTCTGTGATGTTGTGATACGGCCTTCAAAACATGGGCTTCAGCAGATTTCCAAAGTTGCCAAACTGTCTTAGGCTAAGGGGTTTTCCACTCAAAGGCCTACATATAAGGACCCCACCCTCATTTAGCAGGGTCCAGAATTACCTGCAGTAATCCTCTATACAGAACTTGGGCGTTCGTGGGCTTATTGTAAAAGCTGCAGACTATGAATGGGGTGTTTAAAATCCCAGTCCCAAAGCCATGGCCTGGCTGCACAGCACAGCACAGCACAGCACAGCAAAGCAAAGCAAACGGATGGCACCCACCTCACACAATACAGCTTAGTTTTGCCCCTCTTTGGGCCTTATTTCTCTTCTCCAAAACACCAATTTGAGGAAAAAACCAATACATTGATTAATGAAGATAAGGCTTTGCTCCTATTGTAGCTACTTGAGCAAAAGGAGGGAGAGGGAAGGTGGGGTGGAGGGGGCAAGATTTCTAAATGTGGGCTAACAATGCAAACAAAAATACTTACATTATTCCTGAAATTGTTAAAGTAAAAATAACCTTTCGAAATAAAAAAAATCAAATGACTTATTTTTTTCCACCGAAAAGTACTTTGGAGGCGCTGGCTGGATTCGAACCCCTATATAGGGATAGCCTACTGCACCAGAGGCACTAGACCTTGCCACTGAGCCATAGCTCCTGGATGAGTTTTGACTGTGCCACAGAACCTATCAGCAACATAAAGGTTGTGATGTCATTGCTTATGGCTTCCACTGCACAGGACACTTCATATCCATGATATAGGGAAGTTTTGACAAGCTAAAGACATGGAAGCCAGTGTGGTCCAGTGGGTAAGTTCCTGACTTCCACCCAGACAACCAGGGTTCAAATCCCGGGCTCGGCACCAGGTGACTGATGGCGGCAAAGAAGAGGTAAGTCGGAGATGGCTGGTAAATTGGTAAGTAGTACATCTGTCTGTGTATAGAGCATGGCTGGACTTGTGAATGGTGGATTGCAAAGTGGTTGGTAAGTGTGTATGTGCAGAGAGAGCAAGGATAGGTGCAGGCTGTGTCAGAGGGCGGGAATAGAGGGAGCACATGAGGTGGAGGGCGGAGCAAGAAGAGCAGGCTAAGAGAGGTGCAGATAGAGGGGGAGTAGGCGGAGCCTAGGAGGATAGCAGGGGTGGTTGAGGAGAAGAGTAAGAAGGGAAGGGTGAGAGAGGGGGAGTAGGGGGATAGCAGAGGTAGGTGGTGGGAGTTAGAGGAGAAAGGGGGACGTAGATGGAGCAGGGGGAGAGAGCAAGAGGGGGTGGTGTGGCAGTGATTCAGGAGAAGAAGGGGTGTAGGAGGAGTCTAGGCCAGTGCCGGAGAGGAAGCATAGGGCAGCGCAGCCCATGCTGGCAAACAAGCAGAGTGCCCCACCCACAAACGGGGTGATTACAAAGGAGGGGGGTTTTGGTGACGGACCCCATCATTTTTATGCCACCCCCCCCCAAGCTCCAGTGTGGTGGTAGTAAAGGGGAAGGGGGGGAGTAAATTTGGGGGTGCAGTGTCAAAAGGGGTGTTGGGGTGCATTATTACAGGGGTGCTAGGAGGCGCAGAATGATGCAGCATGTGTTTTTTCGGGAGTGCTATGTACTTTCTTGTTTATTGCGCCCTTTCTTTCGAGCGGGGGTACCACGAAAGGCTAGGGGCAAAGGGGGGAGTGGAGGACTTGGGGTTCAGGTTTCAGGCACTTTCTATTACCAGCCAAAAGGGAACCTCGCACACAGGCCTACTGTGGATATGGTATTGAGAGGGGAAACAAGGAACCTGTGTTAGGATTCTTGGGAGATGGTCTGCCCATGATTTCTTTGCCCCGGTGCACGACATGTTATAAGGTGTCTTGTGGTGGTTTTTCTAGACCTCATAATCCCAAAAGAGTGCCTGACATTTCGGCTGTAAGGACACTTCTAAAGAGTGTGCTTTTGATATTCTGGCAAGCGCATCCCCAACTGTGCACATCTATGCACCAAACATGGCAAATCCTTCATCCTGCAAAGCATCATATCATACTCAGAAGCTTTGAGATGGCGTGAGTATATTCATTTTGGGGTGAATACTCTTCCATGCTTCTCCCACCTGAGGACTGTGGATCTGTTGTTCTTCTTTCACATGTCCCTTCAAAGAGACAGAAGGCACACTCACTCTATCACTCTGCAAGCATCTATGCTTTGACACTTTTATCTTGCAGTTTTCCTTCCAAAGCCCGCACCCCCTTCACCACAAATACAGGCCAACCATTCCTCAATGCTCATTCACTCTTGTCATTCCAGTCCGCCACTCTATAGGCTGATAAAAAAACAACAAGAACAAGAAGTAGTTCAGCAAACAGATTTAAAGTCTCTCTGTAGATTTATCTTCAAACTGCTGCCCTCTAGTAATGCTACATGGCAACTGCAGCATAATAATAGGATTGAGAAAGGGGCTGTCCTATGCAAATAATGTTCTCCCATGATTACTTTGCTGAGCTTCCTCTGTGATGTTGTGATACGGCCTTCAAAACATGGGCTTCAGCAGATTTCCAAAGTTGCCAAACTGTCTTAGGCTAAGGGGTTTTCCACTCAAAGGCCTACATATAAGGACCCCACCCTCATTTAGCAGGGTCCAGAATTACCTGCAGTAATCCTCTATACAGAACTTGGGCGTTCGTGGGCTTATTGTAAAAGCTGCAGACTATGAATGGGGTGTTTAAAATCCCAGTCCCAAAGCCATGGCCTGGCTGCACAGCACAGCACAGCACAGCACAGCAAAGCAAACGGATGGCACCCACCTCACACAATACAGCTTAGTTTTGCCCCTCTTTGGGCCTTATTTCTCTTCTCCAAAACACCAATTTGAGGAAAAAACCAATACATTGATTAATGAAGATAAGGCTTTGCTCCTATTGTAGCTACTTGAGCAAAAGGAGGGAGAGGGAAGGTGGGGTGGAGGGGGCAAGATTTCTAAATGTGGGCTAACAATGCAAACAAAAATACTTACATTATTCCTGAAATTGTTAAAGTAAAAATAACCTTTCGAAATAAAAAAAATCAAATGACTTATTTTTTTCCACCTAAAAGTACTTTGGAGGCGCTGGCTGGATTCGAACCCCTATATAGCCTACTGCACCAGAGGCACTAGACCTTGCCACTGAGCCATAGCTCGTGGATGGGTTTTGACTGTGCCACAGAACCTATCAGCAACATAAAGGTTGTGATGTCATTGCTTATGGCTTCCACTGCACAGGACACTTCATATCCATGATATAGGGAAGTTTTGACAAGCTAAAGACATGGAAGCCAGTGTGGTCCAGTGGGTAAGTTCCTGACTTCCACCCAGACAACCAGGGTTCGAATCCCGGGCTCCCCACTAGGTGACTGATGGCGGCAAAGAAGAGGTAAGTCGGAGATGGCTGGTAAATTGGTAAGTAGTACATCTGTCTGTCTGTCTGTCTGTGTATAGAGCATGGCTGCACTTGTGAATGGTGGATTGCAAAGTGGTTGGTAAGTGTGTATGTGCAGAGAGAGCAAGGATAGGTGCAGTCTGTGTCAGAGGGCGGGAATAGAGGGAGCACATGAGGTGGAGGGCGGAGCAAGAAGAGCAGGCTAAGAGAGGTGCAGATAGAGGGGGAGTAGGCGGAGCCTAGGAGGATAGCAGGGGTGGTTGAGGAGAAGGGTGAGAGAGGGGGAGTAGGGGGATAGCAGAGGTAGGTGGTGGGAGTTAGAGGAGAAAGGGGGACGTAGATGGAGCAGGGGGAGAGAGCAAGAGGGGGTGGTGTGGCAGTGATTCAGGAGAAGAAGGGGTGTAGGAGGAGTCTAGGCCAGTGCAGGAGAGGAAGCATAGGGCAGCGCAGCCCATGCTGGCAAACAAGCAAAGTGCCCCACCCACAAACGGGGTGATTACAAAGGAGGGGGGTTTTGGTGACGGACCCCATCATTTTTATGCCACCCCCCCAAGCTCCAGTGTGGTGGTAGTAAAGGGGAAGGGGGGGGAGTAAATTTGGGGGTGCAGTGTCAAAAGGGGTGTTGGGGTGCATTATTACAGGGGTGCTAGGAGGCGCAGAATGATGCAGCATGTGTTTTTTCGGGAGTGCTATGTACTTTCTTGTTTATTGCGCCCTTTCTTTCGAGCGGGGGTACCACGAAAGGCTAGGGGCAAAGGGGGGAGTGGAGGACTTGGGGTTCAGGTTTCAGGCACTTTCTATTACCAGCCAAAAGGGAACCTCGCACACAGGCCTACTGTGGTTATGGTATTGAGAGGGGAAACAAGGAACCTGTGTTAGGATTCTTGGGAGATGGTCTGCCCATGATTTCTTTGCCCCGGTGCAGGACTTGTTATAAGGTGTCTTGTGGTGGTTTTTCTAGACCTCATAATCCCAAAAGAGTGCCTGACATTTCGGCTGTAAGGACACTTCTAAAGAGTGTGCTTTTGATATTCTGGCAAGCGCATCCCCAACTGTGCACATCTATGCACCAAACATGGCAAATCCTTCATCCTGCAAAGCATCATATCATACTCAGAAGCTTTGAGATGGCGTGAGTATATTCATTTTGGGGTGAATACTCTTCCATGCTTCTCCCACCTGAGGACTGTGGATCTGTTGTTCTTCTTTCACATGTCCCTTCAAAGAGACAGAAGGCACACTCACTCTATCTCTCTGCAAGCATCTATGCTTTGACACTTTTATCTTGCAGTTTTCCTTCCAAAGCCCGCACCCCGTTCACCACAAATACAGGCCAACCATTCCTCAATGCTCATTCACTCTTGTCATTCCAGTCCGCCACTCTATAGGCTGATAAAAAAACAACAAGAACAAGAAGTAGTTCAGCAAACAGATTTAAAGTCTCTCTGTAGATTTATCTTCAAACTGCTGCCCTCTAGTAATGCTACATGGCAACTGCAGCATAATAATAGGATTGAGAAAGGGGCTGTCCTATGCAAATAATGTTCTCCCATGATTACTTTGCTGAGCTTCCTCTGTGATGTTGTGATACGGCCTTCAAAACATGGGCTTCAGCAGATTTCCAAAGTTGCCAAACTGTCTTAGGCTAAGGGGTTTTCCACTCAAAGGCCTACATATAAGGACCCCACCCTCATTTAGCAGGGTCCAGAATTACCTGCAGTAATCCTCTATACAGAACTTGGGCGTTCGTGGGCTTATGGTAAAAGCTGCAGACTATGAATGGGGTGTTTAAAATCCCAGTCCCAAAGCCCTGGCCTGGCTGCACAGCACAGCACAGCACAGCACAGCAAAGCAAAGCAAACGGATGGCACCCACCTCACACAATACAGCTTAGTTTTGCCCCTCTTTGGGCCTTATTTCTCTTCTCCAAAACACCAATTTGAGGAAAAAAACAATACATTGATTAATGAAGATAAGGCTTTGCTCCTATTGTAGCTACTTGAGCAAAAGGAGGGAGAGGGAAGGTGGGGTGGAGGGGGCAAGATTTCTAAATGTGGGCTAACAATGCAAACAAAAATACTTACATTATTCCTGAAATTGTTAAAGTAAAAATAACCTTTCGAAATAAAAAAAATCAAATGACTTATTTTTTTCCACCTAAAAGTACTTTGGAGGCGCTGGCTGGATTCGAACCCCTATATAGGGATAGCCTACTGCACCAGAGGCACTAGACCTTGCCACTGAGCCATAGCTCCTGGATGGGCTTTGACTGTGCCACAGAACCTATCAGCAACATAAAGGTTGTGATGTCATTGCTTATGGCTTCCACTGCACAGGACACTTCATATCCATGATATAGGGAAGTTTTGACAAGCTAAAGACATGGAAGCCAGTGTGGTCCAGTGGGTAAGTTCCTGACTTCCACCCAGACAACCAGGGTTCGAATCCCGGGCTCGGCACCAGGTGACTGATGGCGGCAAAGAAGAGGTAAGTCGGAGATGGCTGGTAAATTGGTAAGTAGTACATCTGTCTGTCTGTCTGTGTATAGAGCATGGCTGGACTTGTGAATGGTGGATTGCAAAGTGGTTGGTAAGTGTGTATGTGCAGAGAGAGCAAGGATAGGTGCAGTCTGTGTCAGAGGGCGGGAATAGAGGGAGCACATGAGGTGGAGGGCGGAGCAAGAAGAGCAGGCTAAGAGAGGTGCAGATAGAGGGGGAGTAGGCGGAGGATAGCAGGGGTGGTTGAGGAGAAGGGTGAGAGAGGGGGAGTAGGGGGATAGCAGAGGTAGGTGGTGGGAGTTAGAGGAGAAAGGGGGACGTAGATGGAGCAGGGGGAAAGAGCAAGAGGGGGTGGTGGGGCAGTGATTCAGGAGAAGAAGGGGTGTAGGAGGAGTCTAGGCCAGTGCAGGAGAGGAAGCATAGGGCAGCGCAGCCCATGCTGGCAAACAAGCAGAGTGCCCCACCCACAAACAGGGTGATTACAAAGGAGGGGGGTTTTGGTGACGGACCCCATCATTTTTATGCCACCCCCCCCCCCAAGCTCCAGTGTGGTGGTAGTAAAGGGGAAGGGGGGGAGTAAATTTGGGGGTGCAGTGTCAAAAGGGGTGTTGGGGTGCATTATTACAGGGGTGCTAGGAGGCGCAGAATGATGCAGCATGTGTTTTTTCGGGAGTGCTATGTACTTTCTTGTTTATTGCGCCCTTTCTTTCGAGCGGGGGCACCACGAAAGGCTAGGGGCAAAGGGGGGAGTGGAGGACTTGGGGTTCAGGTTTCAGGCACTTTCTATTACCAGCCAAAAGGGAACCACGCACACAGGCCAACTGTGGTTATGGTATTGAGAGGGGAAACAAGGAACCTGTGTTAGGATTCTTGGGAGAGGGTCTGCCCATGATTTCTTTGCCCCGGTGCAGGACATGTTATAAGGTGTCTTGTGGTGGTTTTTCTAGACCTCATAATCCCAAAAGAGTGCCTGACATTTCGGCTGTAAGGACACTTCTATAGAGTGTGCTTTTGATATTCTGGCAAGCGCATCCCCAACTGTGCACATCTATGCACCAAACATGGCAAATCCTTCATCCTGCAAAGCATCATATCATACTCAGAAGCTTTGAGATGGCGTGAGTATATTCATTTTGGGGTGAATACTCTTCCATGCTTCTCCCACCTGAGGACTGTGGATCTGTTGTTCTTCTTTCACATGTCCCTTCAAAGAGACAGAAGGCACACTCACTCTATCTCTCTGCAAGCATCTATGCTTTGACACTTTTATCTTGCAGTTTTCCTTCCAAAGCCCGCACCCCCTTCACCACAAATACAGGCCAACCATTCCTCAATGCTCATTCACTCTTGTCATTCCAGTCCGCCACTCTATAGGCTGATAAAAAAACAACAAGAACAAGAAGTAGTTCAGCAAACAGATTTAAAGTCTCTCTGTAGATTTATCTTCAAACTGCTGCCCTCTAGTAATGCTACATGGCAACTGCAGCATAATAATAGGATTGAGAAAGGGGCTGTCCTATGCAAATAATGTTCTCCCATGATTACTTTGCTGAGCTTCCTCTGTGATGTTGTGATACGGCCTTCAAAACATGGGCTTCAGCAGATTTCCAAAGTTGCCAAACTGTCTTAGGCTAAGGGGTTTTCCACTCAAAGGCCTACATATAAGGACCCCACCCTCATTTAGCAGGGTCCAGAATTACCTGCAGTAATCCTCTATACAGAACTTGGGCGTTCGTGGGCTTATGGTAAAAGCTGCAGACTATGAATGGGGTGTTTAAAATCCCAGTCCCAAAGCCCTGGCCTGGCTGCACAGCACAGCACAGCACAGCACAGCAAAGCAAACGGATGGCACCCACCTCACACAATACAGCTTAGTTTTGCCCCTCTTTGGGCCTTATTTCTCTTCTCCAAAACACCAATTTGAGGAAAAAACCAATACATTGATTAATGAAGATAAGGCTTTGCTCCTATTGTAGCTACTTGAGCAAAAGGAGGGAGAGGGAAGGTGGGGTGGAGGGGGCAAGATTTCTAAATGTGGGCTAACAATGCAAACAAAAATACTTACATTATTCCTGAAATTGTTAAAGTAAAAATAACCTTTCGAAATAAAAAAAATCAAATGACTTATTTTTTTCCACCTAAAAGTACTTTGGAGGCGCTGGCTGGATTTGAACCCCTATATAGCCTACTGCACCAGAGGCACTAGACCTTGCCACTGAGCCATAGCTCCTGGATGGGTTTTGACTGTGCCACAGAACCTATCAGCAACATAAAGGTTGTGATGTCATTGCTTATGGCTTCCACTGCACAGGACACTTCATATCCATGATATAGGGAAGTTTTGACAAGCTAAAGACATGGAAGCCAGTGTGGTCCAGTGGGTAAGTTCCTGACTTCCACCCAGACAACCAGGGTTCGAATCCCGGGCTCGGCACCAGGTGACTGATGGCGGCAAAGAAGAGGTAAGTCGGAGATGGCTGGTAAATTGGTAAGTAGTACATCTGTCTGTCTGTCTGTGTATAGAGCATGGCTGGACTTGTGAATGGTGGATTGCAAAGTGGTTGGTAAGTGTGTTTGTGCAGAGAGAGCAAGGATAGGTGCAGTCTGTGTCAGAGGGCGGGAATAGAGGGAGCACATGAGGTGGAGGGCGGAGCAAGAAGAGCAGGCTAAGAGAGGTGCAGATAGAGGGGGAGTAGGCGGAGCCTAGGAGGATAGCAGGTGTGGTTGAGGAGAAGAGGGGGAGTAGGGGGATAGCAGAGGTAGGTGGTGGGAGTTAGAGGAGAAAGGGGGACGTAGATGGAGCAGGCGGAGAGAGCAAGAGGGGGTGGTGTGGCAGTGAGTCAGGAGAAGAAGGGGTGTAGGAGGAGTCTAGGCCAGTGCAGGAGAGGAAGCATAGGGCAGCGCAGCCCATGCTGGCAAACAAGCAGAGTGCCCCACCCACAAACGGGGTGATTACAAAGGAGGGGGGTTTTGGTGACGGACCCCATCATTTTTATGCCACTCCCCCCCCAAGCTCCAGTGTGGTGGTAGTAAAGGGGAAGGGGGGGAGTAAATTTGGGGGTGCAGTGTCAAAAGGGGTGTTGGGGTGCATTATTACAGGGGTGCTAGGAGGCGCAGAATGATGCAGCATGTGTTTTTTCTGGAGTGCTATGTACTTTCTTGTTTATTGCGCCCTTTCTTTCGAGCGAGGGTACCACGAAAGGCTAGGTGCAACAAAGGGGGGAGTGGAGGACTTGGGGTTCAGGTTTCAGGCACTTTCTATTACCAGCCAAAAGGGAACCTCGCACACAGGCCTACTGTGGTTATGGTATTGAGAGGGGAAACAAGGAACCTGTGTTAGGATTCTTGGGAGATGGTCTGCCCATGATTTCTTTGCCCCGGTGCAGGACATGTTATAAGGTGTCTTGTGGTGGTTTTTCTAGACCTCATAATCCCAAAAGAGTGCCTGACATTTCGGCTGTAAGGACACTTCTAAAGAGTGTGCTTTTGATATTCTGGCAAGCGCATCCCCAACTGTGCACATCTATGCACCAAACATGGCAAATCCTTCATCCTGCAAAGCATCATATCATACTCAGAAGCTTTGAGATGGCGTGAGTATATTCATTTTGGGGTGAATACTCTTCCATG
The DNA here is from genome assembly GCF_031143425.1 of Pleurodeles waltl. Taxonomy (NCBI): domain Eukaryota; kingdom Metazoa; phylum Chordata; class Amphibia; order Caudata; family Salamandridae; genus Pleurodeles; species Pleurodeles waltl. The sequence goes on along the minus strand of NC_090445.1, from coordinate 868,187,475 downwards.
CTTCTCCCACCTGAGGACTGTGGATCTGTTGTTCTTCTTTCACATGTCCCTTCAAAGAGACAGAAGGCACACTCACTCTATCTCTCTGCAAGCATCTATGCTTTGACACTTTTATCTTGCAGTTTTCCTTCCAAAGCCCGCACCCCCTTCACCACAAATACAGGCCAACCATTCCTCAATGCTCATTCACTCTTGTCATTCCAGTCCGCCACTCTATAGGCTGATAAAAAAACAACAAGAACAAGAAGTAGTTCAGCAAACAGATTTAAAGTCTCTCTGTAGATTTATCTTCAAACTGCTGCCCTCTAGTAATGCTACATGGCAACTGCAGCATAATAATAGGATTGAGAAAGGGGCTGTCCTATGCAAATAATGTTCTCCCATGATTACTTTGCTGAGCTTCCTCTGTGATGTTGTGATACGGCCTTCAAAACATGGGCTTCAGCAGATTTCCAAAGTTGCCAAACTGTCTTAGGCTAAGGGGTTTTCCACTCAAAGGCCTACATATAAGGACCCCACCCTCATTTAGCAGGGTCCAGAATTACCTGCAGTAATCCTCTATACAGAACTTGGGCGTTCGTGGGCTTATGGTAAAAGCTGCAGACTATGAATGGGGTGTTTAAAATCCCAGTCCCAAAGCCCTGGCCTGGCTGCACAGCACAGCACAGCACAGCAAAGCAAACGGATGGCACCCACCTCACACAATACAGCTTAGTTTTGCCCCTCTTTGGGCCTTATTTCTCTTCTCCAAAACACCAATTTGAGGAAAAAAACAATACATTGATTAATGAAGATAAGGCTTTGCTCCTATTGTAGCTACTTGAGCAAAAGGAGGGAGAGGGAAGGTGGGGTGGAGGGGGCAAGATTTCTAAATGTGGGCTAACAATGCAAACAAAAATACTTACATTATTCCTGAAATTGTTAAAGTAAAAATAACCTTTCGAAATAAAAAAAATCAAATGACTTATATTTTTCCACCTAAAAGTACTTTGGAGGCGCTGGCTGGATTCGAACCCCTACAAAGGGATAGCCTACTGCACCAGAGGCACTAGACCTTGCCACTGAGCCATAGCTCCTGGATGGGTTTTGACTGTGCCACAGAACCTATCAGCAACATAAAGGTTGTGATGTCATTGCTTATGGCTTCCACTGCACAGGACACTTCATATCCATGATATAGGGAAGTTTTGACAAGCTAAAGACATGGAAGCCAGTTTGGTCCAGTGGGTAAGTTCCTGACTTCCACCCAGACAACCAGGGTTCGAATCCCGGGCTCGGCACCAGGTGACTGATGGCGGAAAAGAAGAGGTAAGTCGGAGATGGCTGGTAAATTGGTAAGTAGTACATCTGTCTGTCTGTGTATAGAGCATGGCTGCACTTGTGAATGGTGGATTGCAAAGTGGTTGGTAAGTGTGTATGTGCAGAGAGAGCAAGGATAGGTGCAGTCTGTGTCAGAGGGCGGGAATAGAGGGAGCACATGAGGTGGAGGGCGGAGCAAGAAGAGCAGGCTAAGAGAGGTGCAGAAAGAGGGGGAGTAGGCGGAGCCTAGGAGGATAGCAGGGGTGGTTGAGGAGAAGGGTGAGAGAGGGGGAGTAGGGGGATAGCAGAGGTAGGTGGTGGGAGTTAGAGGAGAAAGGGGGACGTAGATGGAGCAGGGGGAGAGAGCAAGAGGGGGTGGTGTGGCAGTGATTCAGGAGAAGAAGGGGTGTAGGAGGAGTCTAGGCCAGTGCAGGAGAGGAAGCATTGGGCAGCGCAGCCCATGCTGGCAAACAAGCAAAGTGCCCCACCCACAAACGGGGTGATTACAAAGGAGGGGGGTTTTGGTGACGGACCCCATCATTTTTATGCCACCCCCCCAAGCTCCAGTGTGGTGGTAGTAAAGGGGAAGGGGGGGGAGTAAATTTGGGGGTGCAGTGTCAAAAGGGGTGTTGGGGTGCATTATTACAGGGGTGCTAGCAGGCGCAGAATGATGCAGCATGTGTTTTTTCGGGAGTGCTATGTACTTTCTTGTTTATTGCGCCCTTTCTTTCGAGCGGGGGTACCACGAAAGGCTAGGGGCAAAGGGGGGAGTGGAGGACTTGGGGTTCAGGTTTCAGGCACTTTCTATTACCAGCCAAAAGGGAACCTCGCACACAGGCCTACTGTGGTTATGGTATTGAGAGGGGAAACAAGGAACCTGTGTTAGGATTCTTGGGAGATGGTCTGCCCATGATTTCTTTGCCCCGGTGCAGGACTTGTTATAAGGTGTCTTGTGGTGGTTTTTCTAGACCTCATAATCCCAAAAGAGTGCCTGACATTTCGGCTGTAAGGACACTTCTAAAGAGTGTGCTTTTGATATTCTGGCAAGCGCATCCCCAACTGTGCACATCTATGCACCAAACATGGCAAATCCTTCATCCTGCAAAGCATCATATCATACTCAGAAGCTTTGAGATGGCGTGAGTATATTCATTTTGGGGTGAATACTCTTCCATGCTTCTCCCACCTGAGGACTGTGGATCTGTTGTTCTTCTTTCACATGTCCCTTCAAAGAGACAGAAGGCACACTCACTCTATCTCTCTGCAAGCATCTATGCTTTGACACTTTTATCTTGCAGTTTTCCTTCCAAAGCCCGCACCCCCTTCACCACAAATACAGGCCAACCATTCCTCAATGCTCATTCACTCTTGTCATTCCAGTCCGCCACTCTATAGGCTGATAAAAAAACAACAAGAACAAGAAGTAGTTCAGCAAACAGATTTAAAGTCTCTCTGTAGATTTATCTTCAAACTGCTGCCCTCTAGTAATGCTACATGGCAACTGCAGCATAATAATAGGATTGAGAAAGGGGCTGTCCTATGCAAATAATGTTCTCCCATGATTACTTTGCTGAGCTTCCTCTGTGATGTTGTGATACGGCCTTCAAAACATGGGCTTCAGCAGATTTCCAAAGTTGCCAAACTGTCTTAGGCTAAGGGGTTTTCCACTCAAAGGCCTACATATAAGGACCCCACCCTCATTTAGCAGGGTCCAGAATTACCTGCAGTAATCCTCTATACAGAACTTGGGCGTTCGTGGGCTTATGGTAAAAGCTGCAGACTATGAATGGGGTGTTTAAAATCCCAGTCCCAAAGCCCTGGCCTGGCTGCACAGCACAGCACAGCACAGCACAGCAAAGCAAAGCAAACGGATGGCACCCACCTCACACAATACAGCTTAGTTTTGCCCCTCTTTGGGCCTTATTTCTCTTCTCCAAAACACCAATTTGAGGAAAAAAACAATACATTGATTAATGAAGATAAGGCTTTGCTCCTATTGTAGCTACTTGAGCAAAAGGAGGAAGAGGGAAGGTGGGGTGGAGGGGGCAAGATTTCTAAATGTGGGCTAACAATGCAAACAAAAATACTTACATTATTCCTGAAATTGTTAAAGTAAAAATAACCTTTCGAAATAAAAAAAATCAAATGACTTATTTTTTTCCACCTAAAAGTACT